>NC_083357.1:119326075-120616075 GCF_030254825.1 Meriones unguiculatus
AATGATGATGTCATCAGACACAAACAGAGAGCGTTAAATCCGGCTGGGTTTGTACCCCAGCAGTGCTCTTTCCCTTTAAGAGATTTCTTTTCAGGCATCAATCATACATTTCCAAATTCCACCCCACAGAATGCCTGCTGTCCACAGCAGAGTTGATAAAATTTTCTTCCTTTGATAAAAGGATTTATTAGATGCACTATGTAAATTTCCATTTGTCAACATATTTTATGCAAAACAGAACAAAAATAGGGCTGAAGAAAATAAGATGTATATTTCTCATTTCTGAGAAACACTAAGTCATTCTTTTATTAAGATCAGAACACACAATGTTCATGCATGAGAAAATCATGGATCTGCTTGCCCTTCTGTGTCCAGTAATGAGAAAGTTAATATGAGGAAAGGTCAACAATGAAATCATCATTTACTGTCATCCAAAGCTGGATGATGGTAAAGGGAAATTGTTGGCATAATGTTCTTGTAGAATGTATACAATTTACCCTTGTTCATTCAAATGCTGATTTCTCTACTCACTATCTGGTTTCAATAGGACATTGCATTGTGATGTCCTATTGAAACATCACCTGTCTCAAGTTTGTGTAAACATGCCACCATTTGTTCTTTGTATTGTCAATGAAACAACCAGCCAATACTGAGCAATGGAGAAAATAGGGTGGGACATCCTGGTCTGGAAGGGAGGAGAAAGAAGTGTGTGGGAGGAGTTGGAGAAAAGAAATTGGTAGGAGAGGACCTGGAACCATGAGGGGAGATGACCCGGACCTAAGATATGACTAAAAGGCAAGTAGGAAATCAGAATGGGAGGAAGCTCTGCGGGCTTGGAGGTTAGGATGGAGTAACTATTGCCCAGAATTGTGCTCTAGGTTAATTCAATAAATCCTAGTCTCTGTGTGGTGATTTGAGTATACAGCTGGTTTAGGAATAATCACTGTTTAACTAAAAGATAAATCAATATTAAATCTTAATCTTCAACAACAGGAAATAAAATCAGGGATCAGCTTGCCCTACTATGCCCAGTAATGAGAAAGTTAACCTAGAGTGTGAGGAAAGGTCAACAAAGAAATCATCATTCCTTCACTACAAGAAAGCTGGATGATAGTAAAGGGAAATAAAATCAGGGATCAGCTTGCCCTACTATGCCCAGGAGTGAGCAAGTTAAAATGAGGAAAGGTCAACAATGAAACCATCGTTCCTTCACTAAAGGAAAGCTGGATGATAGTAAAGGGAAAATAAAAGGTTGGTCATTCTTGGCAGGTAGATTCTGTAGTTTTTGGTTCAGCTTTCCCTAGCACACATATCATTCAGGTACAAGCATGGGTCATCGTTTTGAACTGGGGAAGGGACATGTCTTTTCTTTCATGGCTTCATATCTTCTCTTTATGGTTCTAACTCTTACAAACAGAGGCCGGGGTGGAGGGGTAGGGGGAAGAGATTTTACTAGGAAGCTATACACATGTACCCATAGTCTTCCTAGTCTGGGTCTAATTCTGTTTAAAGAGTATGGACTTGGTTGAAGGCATAGCATATAGTTTCATTTCCTTTCTCTACCCCAATCATGCCCACTGCTTCTCCGGACAGTGTATCTTTGCAATCTTTTCTAGCCAAAGACTTCTAAAGACAGAGCCATCTTTTACTTAAGCTGTTCCTTTAGGCTCTTTTTTTTTTTTTCTGGCTGTTTCATTTCTTGCTCTGACTAGGCCTACACTTCACTAGCCCTTTGGATATCCATATCCATTTAGCACTTCTCATGATAGCTACTGAGAACTCTTCTGAACCATCCAAGGTAAGAGATAATTAGAAGATTTGGTATTTCCAGGACTGGTCTCAGAATATTTCTTGTCAATTCATCAAGCAGTTGTTCATGCTCTAGGTAGGCTCTCACCGTTAAGTCATAGCCAGGCTACACACGACAGGATTACCATGCCTCCATCCTTGCCATTCTTCAGAAGAAGAACAGAAGTGTCTGAGCAACAATCTCGTGGCAATACCAGGCATTCCTGTTGGCATTCCAGCTCAGCAAGCTTCTATATAACCAGACTTTTATTTTCACAGTAATCCATGAAATGATTTTTCTCTACGCTCTTTCGGCTGCTTGCCTCTGATAAAAGAAGCATATCTCCACATGTATGTTTCACTCCTGATGCTTATCTGCACACCTTCCCTTCTGATAGCCACTAAAATGGTCATTCAGGCCTCCAAAGAGAATGAGAGCCTGTTGGTCATTTCAGCAAAGTCAAGCCTATGCCCTTTAAGTATTAAGCTCACCCAAGAGAGCAAGGCAACTAATTCAAAGCTTTCCTGTCATTGTAGAGTAAGATAAAATGACCCAGTCAAAAATACGCTGAGCCACATGAGCATTCAAGTAATCATGCAATTCATTTCTAGAACATTTAGAGTAAAAAAATCACAGGAAACTTGTGAATTTTAAGAGCAAATTATGTAAATGGGAAGAAAAGGGTGCCTTTTCTGATTTTCATGTCCATTTTCACCCACACTCAAATGAAAATGGTCTCTTAGCCTCTATTAATACAACATAGGTTTTCGCTAAGGAAAAAATTAAAGATTGGAAAAACTCACACTGCTCTGAGAAACTGCCACTCACACAGAGCCCAGTCACACCCAATTACAGTAGCTCTCATCTCAGAGCCTGGAACGCAAACCAGGGGTAGCCATGGTCCAACTTTTTATCAGAAACTGCCTGTCACATCCTCCTCCATGGTGATGACTGTTGGTTTGTCTGCACTGGGTACTGGGGTTTGAGATGGTGGGGAGGTGTCAGCATGTACCCAGTAACAAAGAGGGGAGATAGTAAAGGTATTTTTTTTAAGTTTTATACAGTATAAACAAAAAAGAGAACAGACATTGGGTATAAAGAATAGACCCGAGACCAATGAGTATAGCTAAATCAAGGAGAATCTATCTCCTAACGCCTTCCCAGATGTAAATATCAGATTTGTCAAGACCTCATGGGAGTCCCACTCTGTGGGACCAGAAGGATAGCATAGATCCAGTCAAGAAGAAATACAACAGTTATACCAGGGAGGAGTTAACACCCACATTATCACATTGAAGGCGACACATTACAGCTACAGAACAGGGCTAAGAAAATCAGGGATACTCAGGTAGTAAAGTGTACACAATAGTTCAAAAATCCGAGCAACTTCAATGTGTGAATGCTCCTGGCCCCATGCATTTTCACAAGGGATATTCAGCCTGTATTTCAAATTGGACTCTGGAGCAGTAAAGTTATTTGCATTTTCTTATTACCATTGAGCCTGATACAGCATCTGTTTATAGCAAGGACTCAGATATTTGAAGAATAAATGAACAACCAGAACATCTTTTTGAAGAACAGAAAAATATCTGAACTATTCAGAAGAAAGAAGCAGACAGCCTTCACGAAGTTTGAGCCATCACACTCTTGCCAACATGCAGGCTTAGTCAGTACTTAAGTCTGTCCAGGGTGAAACACATCCTCATGCTCACAACAGTAACATAGATGTGATGTGTGTGCTTATGGTTCAACAGCTATCAGACACTTCAGGAGGCTAAAAGCCAGTTGTTAGGCTTTTGTCCTCTGAACCAGGACAATCTACTTTCCTATTGCTCATGGCAGGAGCTGGAAAACTAAAGAATGCTGTTCTGTTTCACTTTATGACTGTCCTTGTTATATTTAGTGGTTTAGGGAAGCAAGCTCTTAAGTATGTTCTGTTCTTTACTAAAGAGAGGGAAAAGAAAGAATATCTTAAGGACTCAGGAAGAAACTCTGTTGTGAGGAGTAGAAAGATAATGTCCCCAGATCAGGCACATTTTTACTCCACATTTTATTTTTTACAAACAACCACAACAAAAACAAAACAAAACAGAACTCTCAGATAATTTTGAGTTGATAATCTTGCAGCATACTATGAAAATTTGTATTAAATGTCATCTTGATGGTTCAACCAGGAAATTGCCTTCTATACATATAAGAAGGTCTGAGTTCAACTCTCTGGAATCTATGTAAAAAGCCAGGGGGGCAATACTTCCCTGTACCCCCAAAGTGGGAGGTATGTGCATGGAGATAGGGTAGTCCCCAAAATCTATTGGTCAGCCGTCCTAGCTAAACTGATGAGTGTCAAGTTCAGTGAAATCTAAAGGCTGAAAGCAACCAAGGAAAGACAACCAGCCATCAATCTTGCCCCCCCGCCATGCACATATTATTTTGCACCATCACAATCGAATACTGACAAAAGTAATATTGCAAACTTGAAGAAATAGTCTATAATCTTAAGTGTAAAGTTTTAAATTTGTTCACTGTCAAGAGACTTTACTAACCAAAACCAAGTCCTGGGATGGCAGGGCATGAGACATAGGTGAGGTTTACACAAGGTAATCTTAATAAAAAATGTGAAATGAAATTTTGGAACAACTTATAGGAATATTCTTCCATGGAATATTGATAATCTTTTGGGGATTGATTCAAGGCTACGAAGTGGCCCTAACTTCTCACAACTCTGCTCTCGGCTGGTCTAGACTTGTCTTGTTCCCAGCATTCAGACATGGTCTTCCCAGCTCCTGAGAGTGTCGTCTTGGTGCTTAGAGAAGGAAGCTTTGACGGTGGTAGTTTTTCAGGGCTGAAGATGCAAAGTTCCCAAATTTGTGTGGCTTAGTGGTGCATATGTTCACTGTCTCACAGTTCAGAGGACAAGAATCTGAGATCAAGTTGTGATCAGGGTAAGCCCACTTTAGATGTTCTAGGTTAGGACCCACCTGTTTCCCCAAGCTTTGAGTGACTTGGTGGACACTGTGGATGCTTCTCTCCCAGGTCTGTCTCCATCACTACTCCTGTCATAATCATAAGTCTGTGTCCCTTCCCTTCCTTCATTGGATTTGTTACAGTGGATTTGGGTTGAACTTTTCAGTCTCATTATAACTTATTTTATTAATTAAATCAATTTACATCTTGGCCATAGGTCCCTCTCTCTTCTCCTAGTTTCACCCTCCTTCCCACATCACCGTTCCCCTCCCCAGACATCCCAGCTCATCTATTCACATAGGACTGAGTGTCTTTCGCTCCTGTGGCCTGGTAGGGACAAAAAAGGCTGGCAACATAGTCCATGTCAGATATAACCCCACTCCCCTAATAAGTTGACCCACACAAAACCTGAGATGCCCACCGGCTACTTATAAGTAGAGGACCCAGGTCCAGATGTAATGCCCTTTGTTGGTGTTTCAGACTCCATAGGCCCCTCTGGGCCCTGGTTGATTGGCTCTGATAGTCTTCTTATAGAATGTTAGTCACCTTTAGGTCCATTTATCCTTCCTCCTTCTTTTCCAGTAGGCTCCCTATGCTTTGTCCAATGGTTGGTTGTGAGTCTGTTTCAAGCTGTTGCTGGGCGGAGCCTCTAAGAGGACAACTCGTAGGCTCCTGTCCGCAAGCATGTCAGAGTATCGTTAATAGCGATAGGGGCTATTTTCAGTTAAATTACATCACAGGCACTTAGGAGTAGGGCTTCTATAGACATTTCTGAGGGCCCTGACTGAACTCATACCAGGAAGATATAATTCTGACAAGGCTCTTTTCTGCTTTAATCTGAATTCTTGAATCCAGACTTTAAACAATACTTTTTTTTTTTTTTTTTTTGGTACAGGCTTTCTATTTTTTTCCTTCATTCCTTTCTTCATTCCTTTGCTCTTTCCTTCATTTCTCCCCTCCTGCTGTTCTTTCTTCCCTTTTTTCATTCTTTACAGGGCCTCATATATCTCCTGTGTGCTGGGATTTCAGGCATGTGCAATATATGAAGTTTTAAGCTCTCTATTTCCAGTTATCTTGATGTTAATGATTGATATTTCCAAATTCTAAGTTTCTGCTGTTACTTCTTGGCTTAACCTTTGGTCTAAATAGTTCAGTCTTAATGATTTCTTTCTGACAATCTTATTGTTGTTCTTGTTTTAGTATGACAGACTCATTAGAAAAAATGTCTAACACTAGTGATGCTATTTTAGAACTATCAGATTAAATGTAATATACAAGATTATCTTTGGAGATTATGTAAAGCTCTGGGCTATGATATGTAAATTGACAAAAAGAGTCTCTTCAATTAAAAGACGGAGAATGGCCTCAAATGGAGTTTGGCAGTATTCATAGCTCTGAATAAAATGTGGTTCTCCCAGCTCTCAGTTACTAGTGATTTCTACGTTCTTTAGAGAATTGATCCTCTCCCTCCCCGGCAGCTGAGTGCTCCTGAGAGCAGCAGGAATCTTAGCTACCAGTTCTTCTTCCAGCTGCGTGTGTTCTCAGGATTTGGCGCACATTCCAATGAGAAAGGCCTGGGTGCATTGCAGTAAACAGTGTCAATACAATTCACATAATTAAGAACCCACCAACAACTAGGTGATCTGCTTGGAAAGGTCCAGCATGAAGAAGATGAGAGGTGGGGATTGGAAATTCATATTCGCTTCCTCAGCTGTCACTCTCACCTCCTTTTCTGTAACCTAATCATACCAGCAAGGCTCTTACCATCTTACCACTAACCATCTCTTTATTGCTATTTCAGTTGCTCATTTTAAATAGAGACATGAATGGTGTTAAGCAGACATAGAAGAATCTGCGTCTAACCCACTAACCATCTCTTTATTGCTAGTTCAGCTGCTCATTTTAAATAGAGACATGAATGGTGTTAAGCAGACATAGAAGAATCTGCGTCTAACCCACTAACCATCTCTTTATTGCTATTTCAGTTGCTCATTTTAAATAGAGACATGAATGGTGTTAAGCAGACATAGAAGAATCTGCGTCTAATTCAGCGCTCTGCTCTATTCACGCTGCCATGCCACTGACTTCCAGAACTTTCCAATTTTGCAAAGCTGGAACCCTGTGCCCATTGAACAACAGTCCCCTTTATCCGTTCTTGGGCAAGCAACTTCATATTGTGTGTCTGTGGGCTTGACTGCATGGGCACAAATTTAATCCACTTAAGTAGAATGGTGCAGTATGTGGCTTTGTGACAGGTTGCTTCAAGCCTTGTGATGGCTCAGGGTATGTGTAGGAACCTCCACTTTTTTTTTTATGACTGCTGTCCTTTGTGCCTTCTTCCTCCAACCTCTTTTGTTACTTCCTCTGCCTTCAGATCCTGGCATACTCAATGCCTGAGACAAACGTCCCTGATTTCACTAGCCATGTCTTCTATCTGTTGCCCAGATTCCAGCATGTTTACTTGTCAACTTTCCCACCATCTCACAAGCTCTTGAAAGGTAGGGAAAGCTTTTTGGTGACCGTGTGTGTGTGTGTGTGTGTGTGTGTGTGTGTGTATGTGTGTGTTGAAGAGTTAATCTCTACCCAACAACATGTCTGTCGTGGTTCTCTCCTCCATACCCACCCTCAACAGTAATGGCTGACTCATGAGTCTGAGTATTATTTGGTTTCCTGTCTATATACCTGGAGGGTTAGAATATGCTGATATCCAAGTTGGCTACACATTTTGTCCATCCATCCCACTGTTTAGATATATTTTTCATTGCCAATGAAAAAGCTGCTTCTCTGAGAGGTTGGAAGGATACAGGTTCGGAGCCATACATTCTGTGTCGTCCCAACTCTGGTACTTGGAATTAACAGGAGCTGGGGCAAAGAATCTACTTCTCTGAATGTGCTTTTAATATTCAGGATGGAATTTGGAAATGCCCTGTTTTGGGGGTTTTGAATAGGTAATGCTTATTTTTGTCCCGGTAACAGCACTCATTTTAAAGTCACATTACCTCGAGAGTTTGGCAAAATAGTTTGGGAAAACCTTAACATTGCTCTTAAGATGCAACCAGTGCTTAGCTGAGTCCTGTCCAAGGCAACACCACTTGCTATGACCTTGAATTTGGACTGTGTGAGAGGCAACAGAAACATGAATGAAATAGGGAAAAGGGAGAGAGGGAGAGACAGAGGGAGAAGGAGGGGGGGAGGGAAACAGGAAGAGGGAGAGATGAAGGGGGAGGAGGAGGGAGAGGGAAAAGGACAGAGAAGAGGGAGGAGGAAGGGAGGGGGAGAAGGAGAGGGAGACTGACTGACTACTGGTTCATGGATTATAGGAGCAGAGAAGTTCCAGTCTAGACATAGAAAGAAGCAATGTAGCTCCCATGGAGAGCTGGTAGTATAGGCTCTGGCCTTGGTATGAACCCTGGGGATCAGCAGCCTGAAGAGCAGGAAGAAATCAGTTGTTTACACCAAGCCATCAGGTAAAAATTACATTTAATGTTTACTACTTCTTTGTTCTGTCTGGTCACTCAGAAGATTGAATGACGCTACCCATCTGGCAGAAGATCTGCTTGACTTAGGCTATGGATAAAAACGCTAAGGTTTATCAGACGCACTCATAAAGATCTGCTCAGAACATTGCTTACTAACCCTGTGGGAATCCTTTAACTCAGTTAACATGGCACAAAATTCAACCACTGTGCAAGAGAAGGCTAAAGAAAAGTACTAGTTTATAGCACCCACATCACAGTATTTTTGTTTTGTGTTTTTAAAGCATCCCAGTCAACAAGAGTGAGGACTTCTGTGTCCACTCGCCACTGTGCTGAGGCCTCTGTCAAACCCTTGAATCAGGATTTTGATGACATGTGTAGTTGAAGAGCAATTTAAAACAATTCATAGCTTTGAATTTAATCTAAATAGACTACCTACTTCTGTTTTTCATGATTCCTTCCCTGAGGCTTCTCTGTCGATTTTTTCTTCATAGCTTAATGACTTTTTATATTGCTTAAAAGAACATCTTTAAATCTCTTGCTCTGACTTTGTGTAAAATCATTAGAATTGTAAGATTTCTTTGTAATTTTCAGTTTTCACTCCACCATGTCCCCCTCATCACTATTCCACTGACCTTCAAGGTCACTCTTAACTGATGACAGAGAACAGTTTGGCCAATGTCTGTTTCTTTATGCTTCTATGTCATCTGACTTCTTTTCTCTCTCTTTCTCTCTCTCTCTCTCTCTCACACACACACACACACACGTCTTTTCCACAGAGCACTGTATTCACATTCAGACAACCTCATTTTAAAATTGTATGCATAAATTAATATAAATACAATATAAATTTATATATTATATAAAGTGATTATAACTATCAGTAATACCACATATGGAGTTTAAAGTCTTGTGAAGAGACTCACTGCATGTCTGACTCGCATTTGACATTGACGCAGCCTCTGCCTGAAGCTATTTAGATATTTACATTACAGGCTTTTCATCCGAACTGCACTGGTTCTTAGCTTTGAATTTTATCGATTGTCCAACTTTCAACTCCTTGTGTCCCTTTCCCTCAATTGCTAGATGGATACAATAATATCTGTACTGAAGCAGCTACTTTGAGCAATAAATAAAGCTCTAAAGCACCTGGCAGTGAGTAGACAGTCAGCAAATATTACTGTATTTACAAGAACTTACAGACTGGTTATAGACAGTAAAAGACTAAAAAATGTTTGAACTGAATGAATAATTAGGGATGTGTAATGCCTTCTGTAACTTAAATTGTTAGGCAAGTAAACTCTTAACATCTTTTCTAGTCTACTCTCGATCTGGGGATAGTAGTAAACAGATTAAATGGTAAAAGACAGATGTCTATATATGGAGACCTAGTAAATATTTTCTGGGGTAATTTTACTGGCCAATCCAAGAAATCTGTCAAAGACTGGAGAGTTTCATGGTGATAAACACATGTGTATGAAAGTTTATGTTCATGTGTGGGTAACCACTTGTATGTTGTCTTTTCTGAAAATGATGAAACCTCAAAGGCTAAGATCACTGAAAATTAAAAAACAACGACTATTTTAAAATCATACAATTTAAAAAAGATTTCCTTATCTATAAGTGAATGTGGTGTGTGTGTGTGTGTGTGTGTATCATTATGAGTTTATATATATCACATATTTGCTCCCCCAGGGGAGAGAAGAGAGGGTTGAGTTTCTTGGAACTGGAGTAACAGGTATTTGTGAGCTGCTACATGTATTCTGGAGCTATTTTATGAGCAGCAAGTACTTGTAACTGCTTAGTCATCTCCGTATTCCCATCCAAATGATATAGTTTTAAAAACTAATGAAAATAAAAAAATATTTTGTGCAAAAAAGGAAGACAGTGAGCCATGCACATTTTAATTTAGAATGATAATTTTTGCTCTAATGGACTTCAAATATGAAACTGAAAGGATTTGGGGTATGAAATTAATAGAGGAATTAATTAAATATGAAGTTGCAGTCCAGCCATGAATAAATAATAGCCTAAAAACACTATTAAAAATGGAATCACTACTTTCCTTTCCTTATAGTTTTCAGTGCTGAAAATTTCTTTAAGACTTCAAAAAAATTTGCCCCAATCAAATCACTAACATGATGTACAGAATTTCTAAAGCTTGAAAATCATATTTATGAACTTAATTATTTATTGTAAGCCAGGGTTTCTTGTAGGGCACGATGGCAACAGCCTGTGTAGCAAACATCATGTCCTCAAACTTCTTGCCTCCTCTCATCTGGGGTTACAGGCCTGCAGCACCACACTCTCAATAAAACCCTTTTTATAATGAATATAAATATATTAAAACTGAAGAACTTTAAGGTTCATGAAGAAAATGAAATACTAATTAGGTCTCTCTCACGTGTGTACATGATCATGTATGTGTGTATGTGCTGAGTCCATGTACACATGTCGCGGGCCAGCGTCAGCCGTCTTCCTCCAGTGCTCTCAGTCAGATGTTTGAAACACCGCCTGACCAAGCCCTGGGCTCACTAAGCTGGCTGGACTGGCTGGCAGCAGAATGCTCGTCTTTTCCCTCAGAACTGGATTTACATGAGCACACCTCACACGGCTCTTCCCGGAGCTCCTGGGACCTGACCTCAGGTACTCACACTTACATGAGAAGGAGTTTACTTACCGAGTCTCTCATGATTTGTTTAAACTGTTAGTTTTTCATTTGGGGTTAGATAAAAATAAATGAAAAAGTGGCTGAGTGTTGGATATATGAATGCTAAAGAGAAAGTTAAATATGTTGTACATATCTTTACAACTCAAAACACTCAAAATACCATCACAGTAAAACGTATTTAGGTTTGGGTTCATGGGTTCCAAAAACATGCTATCTATCTATCTATCTATCTATCTATCTATCTATCTACTGCCTTTTAGGAGAAAGAGTATTTGGCAAATATGAGCTTAAATTACATTGTATTTTACTTATTCAGTGGTTGTTTAATCCCACACTAAATCTTGTATTGGATCAGCAAGGGAAAACTGAATGGTTTTCATTTTAAGTATGCAATTTTGATGCGAGTATATAAAATATATTCAATGTATATAAGTGATAAATATGACACACAGGAAAATCCACATATAAACACCAGATTTGGAAAGCAGTATTTTTATTGGTTTTGTTAAATTATGCAGTTGATCAGTTTTGATGCTGAGCTCACACATAATATATTTTTCTACAGAGGAGCCATGCAAAGCATTTCAAATCACTCACATAGAATAACATCCTAACTCTCACTTGAAGAGCCCTTTCCTTAAACTATAAAGCGGAAAGATCAGAGGGAATGACCCCACTATAGAGTCATTAACCTGCATAGCTCAGGATGCTATGAAGCCTAAAACCTTCCTGGGAATGCTCAGAGCAGGGGTCTTGATTTCAAATATGCCTTTCAACCCTTCTGGATACCCATGGTGAAATCAGCGGCTTTGGAGATGAGAATAATATGTTAAAGTTTAAAAGGTCCATTAGAAGGAACTAGAACCCCTGCACAGATGTAGCCCATGACAGCTCAGTCTCCAAGTGGGTTCCCTAGTAAGGGGAACAGGGACTGTCTCTGACATGAACTCAGTGGCTGGCTCTTTGGTCACCTCCCTCTGAGGTGGGAGCAGCCTTACCAGGGCACAGAGGAAGACAATGCAGCCAGTCCTGATGGGACTGGATAGGCTATGGTCAGATGGAAGGGCAGGAGGTCTTCCCCTCTCAGTGGACTTGGAGATGGGCATGGGAGGAGCTGAGAGAGGGAGAGTGGGGTTGGGAGGGAATGAGAGAGAAGGCTACAGCTGGGATACAAAGTGAATAAACTGTAATTAATATAAAAATTAAGTAAAATTTAAAAAGAAGAAATTAGAAAACGCAAACTTATAGGTTATGTTTTTTTATCTTTTGCCAAATAGGCATGTTTTGAAAATTATGAATGTGTAAGAACCTTTGTATTATTCCAAAAGTTTGCTTAAGAGTCTTGGGTCTCAAAGAAGCCAAAGAGGAGCCAAGGAGGAAGCTTGAATCTCACTCAGAAGAGGAAATAAAAAGACATCTGAAGTAGATGGAGGAAGGGAACTAGGTGGGAGAGGGGTGGGGAGGTGGCAGGGGTGGGGATCAGAGAGCGGTGGTGGGAGGGTAGGCATCTCTGGGACAGCAGAGGCTTTAGGTAGCCTATGGGTGACCTGAGCTGAGACTCCTAGCTTCTAGCAGCGGGGGTTAAGGAGCCTTCAGTCACCACCTCCCACAGCCAGGTGGGACTTCTGGTGGTGGGAGGGGGACACCTGTACGTCCATAAAACCTTTGAACCAAAATTTGTCTTGCCTACAAGAAGTTTAGGGATGAAGATGGAGCAGAGATTGAAGAACGGCAAGCCAATGACTGTCCCAACTGAGACCCACCCAGCCCTGTCACTATTAATGATTCTCTGCTATGCTTGCAGACAGGAGCCTGGCATAGTGTCTTCTGAGAGGCTTCATTCAGCAGCTGATGGAAACAGATGCAGAGACTAATAGATGAATAATAGGCTGAGCTGGGGAATCTTGTGGAAGAGTCGGGGAAGGATTGAGGAAGCCAGAGAGGTCAAGGATACCACAAGAAGATCTACAGAGTCAACTATCCTGGGCCCATGGGGGCTCAGAGAGACTGAACCACCAACCAAAGAACAACATGGGCCTGCCCTAGACCCCTACGCATGTGTAGCAGATGTGCAGCTTGTTCTTCATGCAGGCTCCCTAACAAGGGGGTAGGGGCTGTCTCTGACTCTGTTGCCTGCCTCTGGTTCCCCTTCCTCTAGCTAGGCTGTCTTGACAGGCTTCATCTGGAGAGGATGTGCTTAGTCCTGCTGCAGCCTGAGGTTCCAAGGTGGGTTAGTACCCCTTGGGGGCCTTCCCTTTTCTGAGAAGAAGAGGGGGTAGTGGGGGAAAGAGTACATGAGGATGTGACTGGGAGGAGGACAGGGAGGGGCTGGGATCAGGCTGTAAAGTGATTGAATAAAAATAGATAGATAAATAAATAAATAAACAAAAAGATCCAAAACAAAATAAAAACAACAACAACAAAAAACCTCTGGGTCTTATTGTTAACACTTCACTTCAGCTTGCTGTGTGTGAGTATGTCAAGGAAATCTTCTCCAAATGTTCCCTTTCCCTTTATTTCTCAGCAAAGCCAAACACTCCAGCCGGGTTCTCTTCATGCAGAGAACTGTAAAGCTAGTTAGCCGATTAAATTTGCCACCTGTCTGCCACGGAGAACATAACCTTTATACACTACCATTTCCATTTTAAAATACCATTTCCTCTACCCTGATGCAGTCTGCTTTCATGTATAAGAAGAAACATATTTGATCGTTTATTTTATTTAATTTTTAATACCACTTTGGGAACCCAGATTAGATGCTCTGGTATTGTCTAGAAGTCAGACAAGTTGCTTTCCAGAACTTCTATGATGAAGGTCACAGCATTGCACATACTTGCGAGCTATGGCAATGTGGCCCTGGGGACTTGATTTCCGAACATTCTTCATTTAATGGAAGAAAAAGGATCTCAAAATCTAGTTCCTTAAACTATGCCCATCCTACTTTTACTCAAAATAGTATTATAAAACTAGTCTCAGGATATTTGTAGAGTAAGAGAGAAATGCCCCCTGATATTGGATAGGAGATTAAAAAACAACAACAACACCAAAAAAGACAAGTTAGTTTATTAACTCACACTGCTTCAACTTTTTAATTAAGTTTTTGTTTTGAAGGTCCAAAGTCAACACTACTGTAAATATAGGTTTTTGCCTCAACTTTTTAACTCCCCCATGTCACTTACTTGTTTAAGCTTCTTTAGATCTTCATCAAGTTCTAAGTTGTCCAAAATAACAGCAACAAACAAACTCAGGAGGATCTATAAAATGGTTAAATAACAATGAAAATACCCACATGCTATAGGTATAAAAACTTCATATATAATATAGAATATATACCTAAAAGCTTTTTGATAAAAATTCATCAGTTGAAAATTATAAATATATGCCGTGAGTCATTGCATAGACACTTTAAAGTGCATGTCACATACACAGGACAGGAACTATAAAAGTTACATAAACAATAAAAAAATTAATTTACTCAGGAAGGAAATTTAATAAGAAAGCTCTGATTATTTTAATTTAACAACCCCATCTCTGAAACTAAGCTAAGAAAATATCTGAATTAATGATTAAAAGCTTCATGTCCAAAGGTGCTACTTGGATGGTTACTTATAAGGAGGAAATCCTGGAAATGACGTCTAAACTTTTAAGTAGGAAACACTACCCTCGAACTACAAGAGAACACAACACAAACTTATATTGATTTTAAAGATTTCCTCGGCAGCAGGTAGTCTCCAGGGTGTCCCATAGTTTCTGTCAGCTCAGACTGAATACGGAACCACGAGACAACAAAACAGAAGCAGGAAGAGGCGGTGTAGGTCCTACTCTACACTCTCGGCTGAGTGGCTCAGGGGGAAGCGGGAGCCAAGTGTAGGGAGGCGCTGTGAAAGTCCTGTCTGCCGATGAACTGATGCTTCTTGCCTGCAGCCAGCAAGGAACCTTCCAACACTCTTGTGAGAGACCTGGATTGGAGGCAGATGCTCAATGCCAAGTGACCGCAGCCCCAGACGTCCTGACTAACCTAAAAGACACTGAAACACACCCAAGCAAGCCTGTTCCAGATCCCAACAGAAAAGTTGCTCAAGATAAACGTTTCTTTGTTAGTAAGTTCCCAGGATGTAGACAAGTTTTTATATAGCATTGGGCAACAACTTATGAATTTTTACGGTACCAAGAATGGTTCCACTATAAAAGTAAGAGTATATGAGAGACCAGCAATATAGAAAAAATGCTCAAAGAGGTATCCAGACTAGGTGATTTAGCCTGGCAATAATGTCTATCTTTGTGTAGCGATGATAAATTTTTACCTTTTATATGTTTTGAGATATTTCACAAACTAAGAAATGACACATGCTTTTTTTTTTGGAATTGGTAAATGTGGGAAAGAAAGAAAGCAAACATACAATAGCATTTAAAATATTTTAATTTCTAGTCTTTCCTGTGCGTGGAGTCAGTCCCTGAGGTCCCACGTTTGGCTCATTGTTGTTTTCACTCCTCATTTACATTCGTTTTTTTTTTTTTTTCAATTTTCCTCTGAAAAAGTTATTGACATGTCTTGATATTTGATGCTTGAACCAAATGGCAAGAAAGTTGAGGCAATTGAGTTGGGAGTTGTTGTACCAGAGATTATTATGCAGAATATAGTGGTTCTTTCTGTTCCAGGTTTAATAAATGGATAACAAAGGGGCAGGGTTGTGAAAGATGATTGGCTGGGACCTAGTGCCACATGCTTCCTTTTGTAGCCCAGAACTTGGAGATATTTCATTGTGGTCCAGATCAGAGGCTTTTCCTGATGTTACCGTGTCTGATCCACCCTGTCGTTTAGGTCAGGCTCACTTGACAGTCGGCATTGTTCTAATCAGGGCATCTCACAGTTCTCTCCAAGCTTGGTGATGGAAAGCTATGGCTCAGAGGAACAGTTTCCGTATCACCGCTGAGAGCAGGCACTTCAGCAGGCCTTGTTCAATACCCTGATTCAGCTGGGTGTCCTGCCTCCCCAGAAAATATGTAAACAAACATCCAAAAAGAAAAAGGAAAGATCCTCAGTGATGGGGGTGGGGTCTATTTCTCCCCTTTTCTTAAGCAATTCCTTTAGAAACATGTTTACTTTCACATTCTTCTCATTGTCTTCCACCTGTGTACACATAGTCACCTTAGAATTTTACTCCTTATTATTCAGGAAAGGTACCTACTTGTTGTTGTTTTAGGCTTTTTTTTTTTTTTCTTGGACCCAAGAGTGAGAATTGTATCTTTAAGATGTAAACAACTACTAAGGACCTCAGGTTCCCATCCTGGTGGGAGGATGGAGATTTCCCTAGTAATCCTGTTTCAAGCTGTCCTGGAGATATACAGCTCTTTGTCTGTCTGGATACAGACAACCAGCCCAGCCTTGAAAGTCACCAGGTAAAATTTATATGAACTATATTCACCAACTAGCACTGTTGAATCTTTTTGAAAATTGCCTGTTCCTATCACTGGAAACACGCATGTACAGACTGACATTTCTTTCTGCCTTTGTTATGCCTACTAGGTCACCTGACATTCCTACCTTGGCTTTGGCTCAATGCTTCTTCAAGAACAAAACTGTTGTTTGTTTGTTTTTTTTCTCTGCTGCCTTCATGGAGAGGTTGGTAGCTTAGCACATTTTACTTGTAATTATTTCTCTAGCACTCTCTAGATGGGGAGCTATTGAAGGACAGTGACATTACTGTTATTCTATTAGAGTAAAATTGATAAACAGTTCAGGGGATTCTGGGAATGTATCAGACACAGTCTAGTTAAGGCTCAGATGCTCTCACAGTGGAGCACAACTGAGTTCAGCAGGTATAGGTTATAACTACACAGGCAGGAATGCTGTGGTTCAGAAACAGGAGCTGTTCCTTACTTTTTCTGGGGCAATCACTAGCCCATGGAATTTACTGTGCTGTATTAAGGTACTATGATTATCATATTAATAGTCAACAATAGTTCAGGAAAAATGTGCAGCCAGGTCTTGGCTATACAAACATGCCAATGGATGCCAACACAGTTACCGCCTCTTGTTTTCCAAGGAAACATTCCTCTTCTTTCCTCTGTCCCCTGAAATAATTCAGGCTGAAGTCTGTAGGAAAGCTGGAACAGAAGCGTGTTTTTTGGCTGCATAAGGCTGAAGACTGACACCAGAGACTAACAGTTATTTGCAGTTTATAAATTGAATGCTGTACCAGCTGAGCATGTTGGTTTCTGAAAGCCCATTGGGACAGATGCGCTAAGGGCATAGTTAACACTGTGCAGCAATGAGGAGGCTCAAGGATGCACTCAAAGGCAATGAAATACCAAGGTGACTTTGGCACGAAAGAAAACCATTCCAGGATGCTGAAGAGCACATGGCTTATTCTGTTGGAGCTGAGAAGGTGAGTCCAGCCAAAGCCCACCTTCCAAAGACACTGGGCAAAGGAGAGAAGAATCTGGGTTGGGGCTGGCAATCTCACAAGTGCCCCAGGCTGAGGTCAAGGAATGCAGAGGGAGGTTTTCAGCACCATGAAGAGATGCTCATACTTACTTCTCTATTGGAATTTTCTTTCCAAAGTTTGAGATCTTGCTGTTACTTGTTTTTGTGTTTAATGCACCTAATGCAGCTCCTTTGTGAAAAGTCAGGTGTTTGTAGGTGTGTGTGTTTATTTCTGGGTCTTCTTTTCAATTCCATTGACCCACCAGTCTGTTTCTATGTCAGTACCATGCAGTTCTTATTACTGTTGCTCTGTAGTACAGCTTGAGATCAGGGATGGAGATACCTCCAGAAGATCTTTTATCTTACAGGATTGTTTTAGCCATTCTGAGTTTTTAGTTTTTCCATATGAATTTGGGAATTGTTCTTCAAGGTCTGTTCTTCAAGAATTGTGTTGGTATTTTGATGGGAATTGCATTGAATCTGTAGATTGCTTTTGGTAGGATGGCCATTTTTACTATGTTAATCCTACTGGTCCATGAGCATGGGAGATCTTTCCATCTTCTGAAATCTTCTTTAATTTCCTTCTTCAAAGACTTGCAGAGACTGATGCACTAACCAAGGATCGTGCATGGAGAGAACCTAGACCCTTGCTCAGATGTAGCCCACGGCAGCTCATCTTACTAGGGTTCCCTAGTAAGGAGTTCAGGGGCTTCTGACATGGACTCAGTGGTTGGCTCTTTGATCACCTCTCCAAGGAGGAAAAGCCTTGCCAGGCCACAGAGGAAGAGGATGCAGCCAATCATGATGAGACCTGATAGGCTAGGGCCAGATAGAAGGGGAGGAGAACCTCTCCTATCAGTGGACTAGGGGAGGGGCATAAGGAGAGACAAGGGAGGGAGGGTGGGACTGGGAGAAGATGAAGGATAGGGCTACAGCCAGGATGCAAAGTGAATAAATTATAATAACAATAAATAAAAAAGAAAAGATCAAAAGAATATTTAATAATGTAAAAATTGTGTGAAATTCAGAGTTCAGTGAATAAGTAAAGTTTTCCTGAAATGTCAAACAAACAAATAAACAAACAAAAACAAAAAATAAAAAAACAAAGCCTCCCACTAAGTTGCTTATGGTCTTGTTTTACTATAGCAATAAAAACTCTAACTAGAAAAAAATAAAACAAACAACAAACAAACAAACAAAAACAGTGGTGTTGGGAGAGATTGGAACATCTAGATGCTGGTTCAATTAGCATAACCCTTTTGGAAAAGGAAAAACCAGTGAATGGCAGAAAGGAAATCCAAGGTCATGTGAAGACAGGCTTCTTTGAACACACGTTGTTTCAGTGTGACCTTTGTCCCTGGCGTGGGGTCTGTGATAAGGTGATGACTTACCACTCAGACTGAGAAATAAGGGAAGGCTGGACTGAGAACAGTCTTTTGGAACAGAGATGGAAAGTTCAGGAAACCAAGGTGAGCCTGCAGCTGATTGCAAGAAAGTGAGAATTACTTTAGGGTTCTTTTCTCAGACTCTAATAAGGTGACAATAACCACTGGGATGAAGAAATTGAAGCGAGGAGAGGCTGGCATCATGCTTTCCATCATGTTTCATTTACCCTGTCAACAATACATCATTTTCCTATAAGCCCAAGGTGGAAATGGAAGGAGGAAACAGGCTGGCTTGGGTGTCAGCCACTTACCAACAAAAGGAATGGGAAGTTGTGGAAATGTGTGACAGGTCCTAATTCTGAAAGCAAGAGTATTACTAGGTTCTTGGGCATTTCTGTTTGCTTTATCATCACAGAAAGCTGAGGTAATGCTCATTAGGAACCAGGACCCATCACATCCAAGTATTTGCTTCTGTTTTTCAGTCAATGTCCGCTTACTAAACATGATACACACAGGGTGTCAAAACGCTTCCCATAGATGTGAGATGGCACATAGGAATGTGTGAAAGCGCTCATTGACCTAACCACCTGGAGCCACAAGGCCTTATTTAATGTATGAAACACTTTATGTTTCCAAGTCTAAATCATTTAACCAATCAGCTTTGTTTTGTTACTTAGAATGATAAAATACTTCAGTTCTGAATATAGTTTATAATATTAGATTGCTTTAAAAGTTAATGTTTTAATATCAGGAATAATAAGGTTCATTATGCTATATCATGTCAATTTTTTTCTTGGGTTTTGCTAAAATACACATATGCTTTTAGCAGAATGCTGTTAGTTGACCTGGTGTCTTAAAAGTCAAGGAGTTCACATGCGTATAAGTTCTCCTGGACTGGCTGCTTGCATGTGTGAACATGTCAACAGTATTTGACGGTAGCGCCATGGTGTCCACCCTGCTGCTGGGTAGCTGAACACATGCCCACCTTTATTTATGCCCACCACAAACACAGAATGAACCAGATTTTTTTACAAAAAAGCAAAGAATAACATGATACTTGAGGTATGTAACTCTTGTTGAAGATTTAAAAAAATGTGTCTGAGTGTTTTGCCTATCGTGTACATGTAACACATGCATTCAGTGCCAGAGGACAGCAGAAAAGGGCATGGATCCTCTCGGAGCGGATTACAGACATTTGTGAGCCATCACGCGGGTGCTGGAAACTGGATTCTTCACAAGGGTAGTGAACTACACTTAGTCATGGAGACACAGTTTCTCTAGTCTTGTCTATCCAGTTCTTCATCTCCTTAATGGAAAATACTCATTCCTAAGCCAGTTTTTGTACTGACTATAACTTTCATGTAGAAAAATGGTTCACATCATGTCTTGAAGTCTGAGAAGTCTCCATGAATTTTCAGGAAGTGGGACCTTGTTGTTAGATGCCTGATGGGCACACATACTGGATAAAGATGTCAACCATCTGGCTTTTTCCTCAGATTTCTGACAAGAGATAAAGGCCTGCCAGTAGCTTCTGCCAGTAGCTCCCCTTCCCCCAAGTTTAAGGATGTGTTTACAAGTTAAGAATATGTTGATTGGCTCCTCCCCCTTCACCCTTCCCCCCTCTCCCCTCCCCAGGGAGGAATAGCCTTGCTAGGTCACAGATTAGGACATGGCAGCCAGTCCTGAAGATACCTGATAAACCAGGGTCAGATGGAAGGGGAGGAGGACCTCCCTTAGCAATGGACTTGGAAAGGGGCAGGGAGGAGATGAGAGAGGGAGGGTGGGATTGGGAGGCAGTGAGGGAGGGGGCTATGGCTGGGATACAAAGTAAATAACCTGTAGTTAATATAAAAAATAAAAATTAATAAAAATTAAAAAAATTCTTCTAAAAGGAATACATGTTAAATTTAGGCTCTGGCACACAAAGTATGTGTGTGTGTGGGTGCTGTGAGTCTATTACAGGTCTTCATTGCATATTAAATATATTATCATCTACTCTGTTCTCTCATTATATAAAAGCTGATTAGCCTGTTAGATTGATAATACTCTCTCATCTAAATTACAAATCTAGTAATTCCAGATGAGACTGATAGTTGGTATGTTTACATTGCTTGGTTATGTAATAAACAATGACTTTTTTGTTAAAACAAAACAAGAAAACAAGTTAAGGATGTGGACCTGTCAACTTCCCTGCATCCCTTTAAACTGGCCAATCCTAAATGAGAGGAAGGAAGCCTTCATTTTAGCACCCCATAAGCCTCCTAAAACCTCAGCCCTTCAGTAGAGGTCAAAGGCCTTCCATCTTCCAAATTCTCCTATGCTTTGCAAAGGGTCTTTGCGTGTGTCTTGATGTATGTGTATGTGTGTATGTGTGTATGTGTGTGTGCATGTATGTTTTCTTGCCCCTAGGTAAAACTTTTATACATTGGCTGATTCTATCTGCTCTAATGTGTGGGTGTGTGCATGGGTGCATTGGGTGTGGTGTGTGTGTGTGTGTGTGTGTGTGTGTGTGTGTGTTTTCTCACTTCTATTTAAAACCTTTCTTCACTGGCTGATTCTGTCTGCTCTGTTTGAGATAGATATTCCTTGCTGAGACCTGTTGGGCTTGAATTTTTTTCTGCCTTTTAATTATTTGACTTGCAAAACAAATCTCATCAAAACCCTAGACACAACAATACGCTGACAGAATCTCGAGCTTCCTGCTTAGTAGATGTTTGAAGTGACCTTTTTTAGGTTTAGCAAAGCATCTGTCCAAGTGTCCCCAGATGTCTGGCTACTGTTCTGTCCCTTAGGATTCTTTCCCCTTCCTCTTCCTTCTACTTCTTAAAGTCTAGATTTACTCTGAGCTAGAAATTTTCTGTGGAATCACTGGAGCCAACAGTTTTGTAGCCTTTGCAAAGTTTGTACATTATTTTATAAATTCATATACTTGCTAATTTTATACATTTATGGCAGATAAACTTGTTTTTCTTCCATTTGCACATACTAAGTTTCAGGTAAATCAAATAAATGATGACAGTAGTCTTGCTAACAAGCATTCTGTCCATCATATAATAACCTACACATCAGACTCACTTTTGAGGTAGCATAATACAGATTCCAACGGTTAAGGCTCTTTCTTAAAGGGCCAGACACACCTTCAGAATGCACTGCCATGTCTGAGACCTCTGTCACTGTAGCAACATACTTCATTTTGCTTTATCGCTACATGTTGTCATGACTCACTCTAAACACATTTCCATTTTTTTAAGTTTTTTTTTGTTTATTTTTACTACTTTCGCATAATATGAAAATGGCTCTTTGGCTGGAATGTCACCATTAATCTCTTTATTCTTTATGATATTTGTTGGTGTTACTCATCTCTCTATCTATCTGTCTGTCTATGTAATTAGAAGCACATTAGGGAACTGAAACATGTCTCACCCCTTGTGTTTATTTTCTCCTTTTAGCATTTATAACCACACTATCCTGAGGTTTCTGGCCATCTGTGGTATAAAACAATTTAATTTTTTATATGGGTCAAAACAGTCAAACATAATCAAAGCAATGTAAAATGGAATACCTTCAACAAAGACCCACTTTTAAATCATTTAATCCACAGTCTCAAACGTACATCTCTTTTAGCAAAACATATCTATTCGCAGCAAGCTGCTGTCACCGAGGCAAAATCAAGAGACTGCTGTGTTAATTTTGGTACTTCAAAGGTAACGAAAAGACCATCCACAATGAAGGCTTAATTATGTTTTCTCTCCTTTCAGTATTCACATCACAGGGCTTTCTTTTGAGACAATAATAAAGGAGAAAAGAAAAAAGAAATCAAAGGGGTGTAAAAGAAAGTCTTTTCAGCTGTTTAAATCTTCCATGTCCCTTATCCCCAAATAACCAGCAAAAAAAATGGACGAAAAGATAAATTCTACAAGCATATAGTAAACTGCAACCATTTTGGACAGAAATACTGAACACATACCTGGCAGAAGAGAGCATTCAAAGGAACAATAGATAATAGTGATGAGTATACTTTTGCTGTACACTGAAGCTTGATTGTCATTGTGAGCAGACAAATTGGTGTCCCCAGGAGCATGCAACATTCTGGCCTCCTGCTGTGGCCAAATTTTATTTTATTTTTCCTACCATGCACATGCCTGACCCCGGGTCAGGAACACTTCTCGTTGGCGGTACCACTAATCAGCATGGACTGAAAGACTAATTACTCCTTAGAGTTTACACATTTCTGTCAACGTTCCTTCGAAATTAAGTTGAGTTGCTTTTTATAATACTTACTAGAGGAAACGAACAATTTAACAAAGATGCTTGTTTTAACAAGCCACAGACAGGTCTGTGAAACACGGAGTTTAGTTTATAACACTTTTCTCTGTCACACAGGCCCACCACTTCTATGAAAATATTGATACGTTGATTTAAAATCTATCTCTGAAAATTATTAATTAGTATCTAACCATAACTACGTTTTGAATGGCCCCATTTAAAATTTTTCACATGAGGATGATGTGGAAAAACCAGGAAGCACAAGTTACTATGTAGGTTCTGATCATAAAGCAAGCAATTGGGTATCTTTTTACCTAGTCCTAGGTCTGAAATGTTTGTTGATGGGTTTGTGTTGACTAATATTAACTTCTGAGTAGTTGGGAGACCTAACTAGTTTTGGTTAAGATATTTCCCACTTTGCCTCCTTTATTTGTAATTGTAGAGATTCAGTAAAGCCATGCTAAATGAATCAAGGATAACCCGATAATATAATGCTTTAGTGACTATCATTCTAAGAGTATTCAGATAACAAAAAAATAATGGCTGATCATGTCTGAAGCAAAGTCTTTGTAAGATGTATAAAGCAACTAAAATTTTGGGGTAACATATACATGTTATATTTAAAAAATAATTTAGTGACAGCGTTTTCTTTCACTATGCTAATACTTTCATTAAGATATTATTTATGAATTTAAAAGTCTAATTATTTAATCTTTTCCTATATATTAATAACCAGAGAAACTCAAGTAAATATTTAATGCATTAAAATTCTCACAAAAATCTGGTGGAGTAAAAATGGCTTGAGTTTTATTTAACCATTTCATTTAACATTTACTAAACATAAATTTGAAGTCAAGATGGGTTAAATATCTAAGAAGCAGCTAGGCAGTGATGGCACACACCTTTAATCTCAGAACTCAGGGGGCAGAGACAGGTAGATCTTTGAGTTTGAGGCTAACCTGGTCTACAGAGAGAGTTCCAAGACATCCAGGATTACACGAAGAAGCTCTGTCATGAAAAAAAAAAAAAAGAAAGAAAGAAAGAAAAGAAGCACAAAGAAAAGAACTAAGAAAGAAAAATAAAAATTTAAATCATAAGAAAAAATACAGTAGAGTATCTTTATAACTTTAGAAAGAAAATATATTGATCATGAGTTAAAATATAGATTATATTTGAAAAATGATTGTTTTAGCCATATTTAAATGTGTCAAAAATTTAGGAAAATTGGAATAAAACATACCATCAAAGAAAAGATTTTCTACACATATACTAACTAAGGGATTAAAATTCAAAACATGTGCCACCCTTACAAATGAACTTAAAAAAGTCAACCAAGTCCCTAGAAAACATAAAGAGCAGGTGACTGGGTGAGTCACTGAGAAGATGCCCAATGGCCATGCAGGGAATTTTTCCCTGAATAGTCACAAAAATGTGAAAATGCAAATAAAGGCAAAACAGTGTACCATTCACTACCAAGAGTATCAAGACATTAAAAAAGAAATCTATACTATCAAACATAAATGATAGCACAAGAACACAGGAATTCCGCACCACTGTACTTTAGAAAATAAATAATTGTAGTCTTTTCTTAGTGCAATGGCCTGTTAGTTTTCACATGCAGTAAATGATTTACGCTTTGGCCACAAGGCAACATCAAGGGTCTCATGTAATACCTAGTTACATAACCATGTAAAGATGAAGAAAACATTTGTGACTCACGGGCTGCAGAAATCTGGATGGTGAACCAGATTTGGTATATGGCTTGGGAAATTCCTGGTATAGAGCGCTCCGGGGCAAGATTCAAAGCTGGGTATAGATCCTAGAGAAAGGGTCGTGTGCATGGATGTGCTGTGACACTGAAGCCTCAGCCTTGGAAAACTGAAACAAGGCTGGGGAAGAAGTCCAATAAGACAACTGACCAGCACTGACTGCATATTTTAATGATCTAGGAATTAGGCTTATGTGTGTTAAAATAAAGAGAATATTAGAAATAAATGTGATTGCATCATATATACTGAGCTTGATACATTTATTCTGAGAATTATTTCTATTAATGATATGTCAGGAAAGGAACACATGACCACATATAGCTTTGCTTTCAGTGTCATATATGACAGTCAGGAAAGGTTGCCATCACATATGGAGCAGGGTCCTACAAACGAAACTATATTATTAGTAATCTTCCAACTCTACAGTACAAAACATTAAAATGATAAATTAAAACAGTATATAGTTTAATAGATTCATATGTACAGTAAATCTCTGCATTTTACTTATTTGAAGACATACTTGTTTTTTTCAGTTCAACCATTCTAAAATAGGAATGAGTCTTTCCATTGATCAAAAACTCTTCTGGAATGCAGACAGAGCTAACACACATGGAACTTGGGAAGTACTTGGATTAGGCGTTATATGCTTACTTTCAGGTGTGACCCAGCGGAACTCCAATTGATGCACTGAACTTCTCATTTCTAGTGATCATTAAAGCTAATTTAGGTCCTTGGGACTCCAGCTTCATGCCTCTGTCTGCACCATATTTACCAAACTGCTTTTTGTTGGCGCAAAGACTTTTCAACTCCTTACTGCTTTATATACGTCAAAGATAGTCAATAACATAACAAATAACTTCAATGTTTAGTTTTTATCTTAGACATTTAAAATTATAATGAAAAATGGCAATATGTGTTTCAGGCACACACATAAATCAGCAGAAGAAAGGATGGAATTGAATGTAAATTTTTATGTTGATTTCCATACATTTCAAAGCCCATGCCTCTTTGAGTGTGATAAAGTAATAATTAATAACTAATGCCATATTTGGGGCACTTAAATTTTTAGGTTTCCCGAGAAGGCTAGGTGGAAGTTTTAAATACTGTACTTTATTCTATAAATGATCCACATAGAATTTTAATTAAAAATTACTTTCTTAGGTAATGTACCAGGATGGATACAGTTTCTCCTGGCTTTTACCCTCATGACTCTGAGTCACTCAAATCTATATCTGAGAGTGATAATCAGCAATGATGATGGTGAACAGTTATATTATCTTAATAAGAAAATAACTAGATTATCAGAAGACAAGGAGGTTAATTACTCACTTGTGTGTTGATATTAAATTTATCCTGCATTTAACCTACGGTCAATAGTCTTCAAGCTACTTTAGTGCCAGACTGATTTAAAACCATGATAGGTACGTACTAAACATTAGTAAGATACATTAGTGAATGAATGAGTGAGTAATTGAGAAGTGACACAGATGTAAACAAGCTGGAAGGGAGGATGCAAAAGCCCTGGAACCAAGGCACATATTCCAGCACAGCCACACACAGCTCTGGAAGCCAGGCCCATTCCCACTGTCCAGTGTTAGTTTGGTCAACTCCCTTTAAACAACGTCAAGCTGTCTCTACATCCTTCTACCATTTCAACACACGACTTTACACCACTTAAGCAAGGATCTTTGTTCTGGTGGGCTTGATTTGGTTTAGAAAGCCTTTGCCTACAGTAAAGGCCACTTTTGAGTCATCACACATAACTTCTCAATTACTTACTCAATTTCTAAGTGTTTAGAATTGGAAGGACACTAGAGGTGGTAAGAAGTTTGTTTCAGTTGAGTGAGTCTTTTCTTGAGTCAAACTTTACTTTGACATGCTAAGTGACAACTTTCAATTTTTCTAAGGAAACAACAAGCATGCACAAGACCAGCCACAGGTGAGAATATTCTGACCCCCATTTATCCTTAGAGTGGTACTGGGAAAATTCTTAAACTCCCCCAAGCCTCAATTTTGTCATCAGCTACTTGATAAGATTTCCTTGTCTGACTGTCCAAAAGATCAGAACTAATATCTTAAAGCTTTTTGTCACATGATAAATAGTGGAAGTAAATTTTATTTTATCCATTCTAGAAAAAAGGTAACATGTGACTTGTAACTATTATCATAATATTAGCGAATAATGTTAAATAGGAACAAGGCCATGATGTAGAAATGCAATTCACTTCTTTAGTGTAGTAGAGGCAGTATTCTATAGGTTCCCTTCCCTGTTTTTAATACAAAGCAAAAAGTGTTCATCTTCTGTGATTGAAGAGAACAGTCTATAGGAATGACATACCCCGATCTTTTCTGAATTTCAGCATTCTGTTGTCTTGTGCTTTCAGAATAGTTTCAGCTAGGCATTTTATCTTCTCTCCAGTGCTTCGCTGCATGGCACACAGTACAGAAACACTGGATTTCTAATTAACGAACTGTACCCCAAAGTTTCCAGCTGCTGTCTTAGTTTAATTACAGCTGTGAAGAGGATGTAGTGAAATTACAGAGAACATCGCTACATACTGAAATACAGCAATACTGTAGTTCACGTTTAATCTCTGGACATGGCTCTGGGTAAATGTGGAGGGTTGTTAAATTGATGTGTGACTATGAGCTTTGTTTGTTTGTATTTCCCATGCAAACACGTGCACCCGAGAACAACACAATCCCCAAGAAGTTATTTGATTTGTAGCATTTACGATGGAAGGGATCTCATCTAATGGGATGGCTTTGCAGTTTTAATTATCTCTTACTTTTAAATTGACAACATGTCAAATATCTAGCAATGTTCATCCCATTATGAATTTCAAGAGATGACTTTAAAGAAATGATAAGCTCACCAGAGTGGCAAAGAGATGATAGAGGATGAAGTAGATGGCAACCACCGGTGCCCACATATGCCCCACGGCGTTCAGAGTCTGGTCCATCACGTCCACCCATCCTTCCTGGGTGAGGATCTGGAACATGGACATAAATGCCTGCACAAGAAAAAACGGAGGGTTACACCCGACCGATCCTGGTGTAGGTTACATCTGAATGCAATGCAAATCAGCTATGAGAGGCCAGAGAGACGACTGTTCCTGCTGGGGACTCAGGTTCAAGTACCTACACCCACATGGCGGTTCAGAACTGTCTGTAACTCCAGGACAGGGCATTCATTGCTCTCTTTTGGCCCCTGAGGGCACTGCACACTGTGGTGCACAGAGAAGAACAAAACAAGACAACAACAGCACCCCCCCCCCCCACACACACAAATATCCTAAACTAAAAATGGAAAATAAAATAAATTAGCCTATGGTATTCTGCTGAAGACTTTGTTGTTGGCATTATTGATTCTTTTCTGATAAATCAAAGGAAAACAATTCAAGCACTGTGAGAAAGAGCTGAGAACAAAGGATTAAATGTTACATCAAACTCTTCAGCTTTAGAAACTAATTACTTTTAATTAAAATTTGCTTTGTTAGGGGTAAATACTATCGAGAAATAAAAAATTATCTTGGCTTACACAATTCGTTTATTTTTTTTTATCTTCAGCAAGTTATTTTAACATTCCCAACATTACATTATTTAGGTTTCCTGAAGTTGAAGATAGAAATGTGCTGTTTTAAAGGTGAATTACATTGCCTAAAGCACATAAGGGAATAGCTTAACTTTGTTTGCATGGTACACATTGGTCAAATGATTTCAGCTACTGTATTAAAAACATCTGATGCCTTAAGATTTTTTTTTTCCTAAAAAATGCTGACAGGCTAAGGGTGAATAAAGGTGCCATCTCCTAAAACATTTATAAAGAAAAGGTAAGAAAATGAACATAAACAAGAAAGCATAGAATGAAAACATGATTTATTGGAGAAATACAATAGAGGGCTGAGAAGGCAGCATGACAGCACCTGCTTACCATGCATGTAAAATACAACAAAAACTGTCATTCTCCACACCTTTTGCAAATGTAACTTTAAAATTTCTGTATGCCAGTTTTGCCAGTCCTTTCTTTGTTCACCACAACAAAGCCACCTATGGCTTTGTGCAATAGTTTCCAGTTTATTACACTGAACATGTCAAATCTGAAATAGCTTTTGGACCAGTTTAAATCTTAACTTATTATCAAATATGTAACAAGACAGGAATTAATTTTAATTCTTTCTTCACAATATGTAAACAGTTGACTGGGAACAATGTGATTAAGTAAAAACATCTTCTTCCCTAATCTGAAATATCTTTTATCATACAATGCCTACTTGTAGAGTTATGGTTCTATTACTTTTCTATTTTTTCCATCATTCTATTTCACTTCTAAACTGATCAGTAATTGTATATTTTAATAACTGATAGGGTAATTAGTCCCTCTTCAAAACTCTTTATTATAAAAATAATTTACATGTTTTTCCCTAAAATATCTTGGTATTAATTCACTGAGCACACATTAGATTATTTAACAAAAAATGAAAGTATTCTCACATATTGTCAGTGTAGGAAACGATATTGTTTTCTACTTATTAATCCTCTATATAATTCTGTAAAAGATCTATTATGAAGCAGGAACATTTAGTTCATACAAGACAACTCCTCATTTTCTCTGACCTTACCCTAAAGAGCCCAACCTCCCCACGCAAGGCAAAGACACTTGACCGTTACCACCTTTATTCCCCACTGTCCTTTTCGTTCATACATTTACATCTTTGAGTTTGATAGAATTTGTCTTTCGTCTTTGTTTTGATAAGCTGACAAACAATGTATCATTATTGAATATGTTGACTAGGAAGATAATGTTCATTCACTACTGGGCCAGGTGATATGCTAAAATTCCGTTTTTCCTTCAGAGCTCAGATAGCACAGCAGTGCAGTAACAAAACGTCAATGTTCAGAATTAAATTGGACTTATTTCTTACTTTACATTGATTAATCAGAATCTGGCCCAATTTATTCACATGATTAAACTGTCATTTTTTGGTTCTGTTTATGCTGAGATTATTCATGTGCTTCACTGGGAAAACAAATACATTATACATATAGGTACACATGGAGTTTTATAAACCACCTTTTACTGAATTGTTTATTGCTTGTATTGACATGCATGTGTGTGTATATATATATATATATATATATATATGCTTTTTGTTCTTAAAATATACACATTAAAATTTTAAAATGTGGAAGTGAATGTAACTCACATCACCTTTATGCAGCTGACAATTTTGCACTGATTTCCTTTATTCTTAGCCAGCTTCAAGAACGCTCTCTCACTCCCTCTCTGTCTCTTTCTCTCTCTCCCTCTCTTTTTCTCCCTTTCTCTGAAAGGTATGCTTTCAAAATGAAATCTACTTGACAACTTCTATAGTAGGCTAACCATTTACTGAGGGTTTCCTGCTGTGTCTTACTACCAGACAGCCCTAAAATAGACTTGCTTTGATGGGATTCTCTGAGTGTCCAAGTGACATCTCTTTTGGGTATAATTGCCTTAATTATTCACCTACTCAATGTCCTTGCTTTTTTTTCTTTCTTCCCAAATAGTGGTTATTTAAGAAGAGTTTATCTTCTGAGAAACTCAGAGAGTTATGCACCTTTGATATTTTGCTAACATTTGGTTATTTTGTTATTTATGACCTTTTGTTTTAGACTCACTTGATTCTCTAGAATAACAATATTTTAAATGATATTACTATATAGAAAAGTTAGAATTACATAATGTTGTGATTAATTTTTTAAAAATTATGTTGCTTGGTAAAATCATGTGAATAAAATCCCAAAGAATTGATAGAGAGAAAGAGGTTAGGAAAACTCATTAAAATAGTGTTTACCACACCTCTGCAACAAAGTTAGACATTACCGTAAAGGGCTGGGAAAAAGTTTTCCAAGCAAACAGACCCAAGAAGCAAGCTGGAATAGCCACCCTAATGTCTAATAAAGTAGACTTTCAACCAAAATTAATCAAAAGAGATGGGGAGGGACACATTATTCTCATCAAAAGAAAAATCCAACAGGAGGAAATCATAATCCTGAACATTTACAGCCAAATAAAAGGGCTCCTGCATTTGTAAAAGAAACATTAAAGTTTAAATCACACATTGATCCCAGCACATTTATGGTGGGAGACTTCAATCCCCACTCTCACTAAGGGACAGATCTTCGAGACAGAAGTTAAATAGAGAGAAATAATGATACTTACAGAGGTTTTAAATCAAATGGACTCAATAGATGTCTACAGAACTTTTCACCCAAATACAAAAGAGTTTACCTTCTTCTCAGCACCTCACAGAACCTTCTCCAAAACTGACCATATAGTCAGGCACAAAGCAAGCCTCAACAGATACAATAAGATTGAAATAATCCCTTTTCAGCATATCAGACCACTGTGGTCTAAAACAAGACCTCAGCAATAACAGAAATACCAAAAAGCCTACACACTCATGGAAACTGAATATCTTACTCAATGACAACTGGGCCAGGGAAGAAATAAAGAAAGAAATTAAAGTCTTCCTAGAATTTAATGAAAATGAAGGCACAACATACCCAAACTTATGGGGCACAATGGAACAGTGCTAGGAGGAAAGGTCATAGCACTAAGTACCTTCAAGAAGAAACACTGTCATCTGAACAAAACGACAGCCTACAGATTGGGAAAGGATCTTCACCAACCCTATATCTGACAGAGGATTAATATCCAGTATATATGAAGAACTAAAGAAGTTAAACAGCAAAAAATCAAGTAATCCAATTAAAAAATAGAGTACAGAGCTAAACAGAGAATTCTCAATAGAGGAATATCGAATGGCAGAGAAACATTTAAAGAAATGCTCAACCTTGACAACTTCCTGAACAGAACACCAACAGCACAGGCTCTAAGAGCAACAATCAATAAATGGGACCTCATCAAACTGAAAAGCTTCTGCAAAGCAAAGGACACCGTCATCAAAACAAAACAACTGCCTACAGATTGGGAAAGAATCTTCACTAACCCTTTATCTGATAGAGGACTCATATCCAGTATATATAAAGATTAAAGAAGCTGAAAAGCAGCAAACCAAGTAATCCACTTAAAAAATGGCAAACAGAGCTAAACAGAGAATTCTCTGTAGAGGAATATCGAATGGCAGAGAAACACTTAAAGAAATACTCAACTTCATTAGCCATTAGGGAAATGCAAATCAAAACAACCCTGAGATTTCACCTTACACCCATCAGAATGGCCAAGATCAAAAACTTGAGTGACAACACATGCTGGAGAGGTTGTGGAGAAAGGGGAACCCTCCTCCACTGCTGGTGGGAATGTAAACTTGTACAACCACTCTGGAAAGCAATCTGGTGCTTTCTCAGACAACTAGGAATAGTGCTTCCTCAAGACCCAGCCATACCACTCCTAGGCATATATCCAAAAGAGGCTCAAGTACACAATAAGGACATTTGCTCAACCATGTTTGTAGCAGCTTTATTTGTAATAGCCAGAAGCTGGAAACAGCCCAGATGCCCCTCAACTGAAGAATGGATGCAGAAATTGTGGTACATCTACACAATGGAGTATTACTCAGCAACGAAAAATAAGGAAATCATGAAATTTGCAGGTAAATGGTGGGACCTGGAAAGGATCATCCTGAGTGAGCTGTCTCAGAAGCAGAAAGACACACACGGTATATACTCACTCATATAGACATAACATAGGATAAACCTACTAAAAACTGTACATCTAAAGAAACCAAGCAGGAGAGAGGACCCTGACTAAAACGCTCAATCCCCATCCTGAAAGGCAAAGAGGTTGGACATCAGAAGAAGAAGAAAACAGGAAACAAGCTAGGAACCTGCCACAGAGGGCCTCTGAAAGGCTCTGCCCTGCTGACTATCAATGATAGCACATGCTGAGACTTATGACCAACTGTTGGGCAGAGTGCATGGAATCTTATGTAAGAAGTGGGAAATAGTTAAGAGCTAGAGAGGATGGGAACCACACAAGGAGAGCAACAGAACCAGAAAATTTGAACACAGGGAACTTCTCAGAGACCCATACTCCAACCAAAGTCTATGCATGGAGATAACCTAAGACCCCTGCACAGATGCAGCCCATGGCAGTTCAGTATCCAAGTAGGTCCCATTGTGATAGGAACAGGGACTGTCTCTGACATGAACTGATTGACCTGCTCTTTAATTACCTCCCCCTGAGTGGGAAGCAGCATTACCAGGCCACAGAAGACAGTGCAGCCACTCCTCATGAGACCTAATTGATTAGGATCAGAAGGAAGGAAAAGAAGACCTCCCCCATCAGTGGACTTGGGGAGGGGCATGCATGCAGAGGGCGGAGGAAGGGAAGGATTGGGACTGGAGGAGGGAGGGAACCACAGGGGGGATACAAAGTGAATAAAGTGTAATTAATAAAGAAAAAAAAATAAAAAAATAAAAAAAAATTAAAAAAGAAGAAGAAACTTGAAATATCTATACAAACAACTTAATGGCACACCTGAAAGCACTAGAAAGAAAAAAAGGAAACAGATAGGCCTAAGAGCAGTAGACAGCTGGAAATAATCAAAATCAGAGCTGAAATAAATGAATTAGAAACAAAGAAAACAATTCAAAGAATCAATGAAACCAAGAGCTGTTTCTTTGAGAAAATCAAATAGACAAACCCTTAGCCAAACTAACGAAAAGGGAGAGAGACACTGTCCAAATCAACAAAATCAGAAATAAAAAGCAGGACATAAAGTCCGACACTGAGGAAATCTAGTTATTAGGTCCGACTTTAAAAGCCTATACACCACAAGATTTGAAGACCAAAATGAAATGGACAATTTCCTTGATAGATTCCATTTACCAAAATTGAATCAAGATCAGGCAAATAAATTAAATAGTCCCATACACCTAAGGACATAGAAGCTGTCATCAAAAGTCTCCCATCCAAAACAAAACAAAAACCCAGGGCTAGATGGTTTCAAGCGCAGAATTCTACCAGAACTTCAAAGAAGAGCTAATTCCAACAACCAATAAATGGGACCTCATGGAACTGAAAAACTTCTGTAAAGCAAAAGACACGGTCAATAGAACAAAATAAGAGCCTACAGACTAGGAAATGATCTTCACCAACCCTTCATCTGACAGAGGACTAACATCCAGAATATATAAAGAACTCAAGAAATTAAACACCAACAAACCAAATAATCCAATTAAAAATGGGGTACAGAGCTAAGCAGAGAATTATCATCAGAGGAATATGTAATGGCAAAGAAACACTTAAAGACATGCTCAACATCCTTAGCTATCAGGGAAATGCAAATCAAAATGACTTTGAGATTCTATCTCACATTCATTAGAATGCCTAAGATAAAAATATTCAAGTGACAACACATGCTGGAGAGGATGTGGAGGAAGGGGAGCCCTCCTTCATGCTGGTGGAAATGTAAACTTGTACAATCATTTTGAAAATAAATCTGACACTTTCTCAGAAAATTAGGAACAGTGCTACCTCAATATCCAGCTATACCACTTCTGAGCATATATTTGAATGATGCTCAACCATACAACAAGGACATTTGCACAACTAGATTCATAGCAGCTTTATTCATAATAGCCAGAATCTGGAGACAACTTAGATGTTCCTCAACCAAAGCATGGATACAGAAATTGTGGTGCATTTTCAAAATGGAATATGACTCAGCTATTAAAAACAAGGAAATCATGAAATTTGCAGGCAAATGGTAGAAACTAGAAAATATCCTGAGTGAGGTAACCCAGATCTGGAAAGACACACATGGTATATACTCACTTATAAGTGGATATTAGACATATAATATAGGATAAACATACTAAAATCTGTAGTCCTAAAGAAGCAAAACTACAAGGCAGATCCAGGGAAGATGCTTAATCTTCATTCAGAATGGTGATAGGGTAAACATTGGAAATGGAAGAAGACAGGGAACAGGGAAGGAGCCTACTACAGAGGGCCTCTGAAAGAATCTACCCAGTAGGGTATGGAAGTAGATGCTGAGACTTATAGCCAAACTTTGGGTAGAGGGCTTGAAATTGTACTGTAAAAGGGGAGATAGAAGGACCTGGAGGGGACAGGAGCCCCACAAAAGGACCCACTAAATGAAAAAACCTGGGGGGACTGCAGAGACTGATGCTTCAACCAAAGACCATGCATAGAGAGGACCTAGACCCCTGCACAGATGTAGCCTATAGAAAGGTCAGTCTCCAAGTAAGGGCAGAAGAGAGAGTCTGACATGAACTTGGTGGTGTGTTCCTTGATCACTTCTCCCTGGTGGAGTGACTAGCCAGCCCACAGAGGAAGAGGATCCAGGCAGTTCTGATGGGACCTGATAGGGTAGAGTACAGGTCTTCCCCTACCAGTGGACTAGGGGAGAGGAATATGGGAGGAAGAAAGAGGGAGTGTGGGACTGGGAGGAGATTAGGGAGGGGACTCCAGTCAGGACACAAAGCGAATAAATTAATAGTAAGTGGTGTTTAACATATTTAAAATCTTACAGCAAATAATAGCTGAGATTGCTATCTCTAACTGGCTAAACTATGCATATATTCATAAATACTATGGATTAGAAATATGAATTAAAATAGAAATATTAAAATTCTTGGCTTAATTTCCTTATTTCAGATCCCTCCTCTGGTTTAGGGTGAATTCCATAATCTGTTTAATTGTTCTCTCATACTCCAAATTCTATGTCTCTTGTTTTTCCTTTCCCCTTAAGCTCTCAGAAAAAATGTTAACTCTGAGGTGAATCTAACCCTGACTTGCTGTCCTTGAGTAACCAAGGCACATTGGGAAAGTCATACCACAGGAAAACAGGCTCTCACTGGCCTCCCTCTCAAAAGGTTCCTTCCAAGAAGCAACAGAGGAAGGACTGCAGTCAAAATACAGGGTAGACTGAGTGTTAACCTGATGCTCTGGCAGTCTATGGAGAAAAAAAGGCTCAAAGCTGTGGGTTGTCTTTAGCGTTTATGAGCAGCTGAGGAGATTCAATTGCCAACCTAGTGTGGTAAAGTCCTCAGAACCTGGAGGCCAGCTTCACCAAATATGCCATCCTATTGTTATTCTGTGGTGATTGCTTTGAGAAGGAAAAGAAAGTATATATGAATATTTTATGAACATTAAAGTACAATCTGGGTAATGTTTTATATATTAACTTAGGAATCTGTCTCAATGATATTGCTACCCAAGGGGAAAACCTTCCTGCTGCATTGGTTTAAATAACATTATGCCTATATATTGTTATGATTTAAATTTTTTTATGTTTATAAAATTTGATTACACTTTTATAAAGCTCAAAGATTATCTATGATAAATCATAGTTTTGAGGAAATGCTACTTCTAGATGCATGATTCTGAAAGCATGAAATGTATGGTGTATTTATTTTATATTTTGTATGCAAAACATTATATATATTTTATTTCATCCTACTTTTCTTTTAACTACAAGTGTCTACTATTTTGTGACCTATTAAGGGGATAATAGCATTCATTTGGGAAACTTCATTTTGTACAATACACATTACAGTCTTTTTTTTTTTTTTTTTTTTGGTTTGGATTGGATCTTACCTACCAAAATTCCAGAGAAAGGTTACAGTGAGTGTTTCAGAGGTAACAAACACTACAAGCTGTTTTTTGGTGCAGTTGATTCCCTGATGATTTTATGGACTAACTTGTGTAAGTCACAGGGCTTGCAGCTAGCAGAAGACAAGCAGCCCAGTAAAGCAGCCCGCCTTGCTCTGGGCCTTCTTTTGTTACTGTGACTTGAGTTTTGTTTTTATTTTATTTATTTTTTTTTCACAATTTATTTAGTATATATCCTATTGAAGCCCCCTCCCCCAACTCCTCCTAGTCCCACCCACCCTCCGTCCTCCACCCCTCTCCCTCCCCCTAGTCCGCTGAAAGGGGGAGTTCTCCAGTACTGTCATCTGCCCATAGCTTGTTAAGTCTCATCAGGACTGCCTGGGTCCTCTTGCTCTGTGGCCTGGCAAGGTCACCCAGCCAGGGTCAAGCGATCAAGGAGCAGGCAACCAAGTTCATGACAGAGGCGGCCCCTGCTCCCCTTCCTTGGGATCCACATGGAGACTGAGCTAATTGAATTGAGTTTTGAAGCAAAAAGTTGTGATCTAGATTGTATTGTATATCAGAACCATGTGTTGCTTTCTTGGATACAAAATCTTAGGTAATTATTTTGTTAAATTTGATTATTATTTATATGGACTGAAGTGAAATATTTAAATTAATATATTTTTAAAACAGTTACTCTGTATTTTATCTCTACTGATTTAAAAAATAAAGTTGAGACAGGTGGTTTCAACTAATTCTGTTACTGCCTTTAATGTTGGCAAGAAGGACTATACAGTTCTTTGCTTTTTTTTTCCCCCAAATGAATCTACAATATTCACTTTGCTTTTATAAATCTCCACATCACTTGTTGCCAAACATTCCATTTATGTGAATAAAGAGAAGAACAGTGGGAAAACTGCTTATTGGTCAGATTATAGATGACTAAGGAAAAGTTTTAATTAAGACCCACGCAATTGGCCCTAAATGTCAAAATGAGCTTGAACATAATTAGAAGCAAAACATACCAATACTGTAAGGCTTCTCCCAATAGCAAGTTGCTTCAAGTTTATACTTAAATATAATTTCAAGGGTAAAAAAAATCAGCTTATTTCCAAAATGATGAATAATAAATAAATAAATTACATTTGTTTTCCAGCTATGAAGATACATGTAGGTGTGGCTACTGGCTTCTCTTTTCAGCCAGGCACGGGTGACTTTATGGCACTATATGCCATGTCATATAGTGTGGTTTTCTAGGTTTTCTTTGTTTTGTTTTGTTTTTTACCAGCAAAAAATAAATGATGTGCATGAAAAGAGAGTCTGATCCAGGAATAGCATGCGTGGGGGCTGTGCAGCTCCAGAGCAGTAACTGTCCATCATTGCAGTAATCTCTGCAACTACTCTGTAAAGAAGTGTCTGTAGGTGTGACTCCTGCTGTTGATGAGGAATGAAAAGCATGGGCACCAGCGATCAACACAGCCCGGCAGGCAGACAGTGGCATGGCTGTGCGTTTGCTTTCTGTACGTCCTGTTAGACACTTTAAGATCTAAAATTGCTATGCTATGCTATGGAAACAAATTATATTCATGCCTATTCTAACTAATATTTAAACATTTAAAAAAGTGGTGTGTGTGTGTGTGTGTGTGTGTGTGTGTGTAGGATAACTTGCAAATTTGTGGAGTGCAAGTCAGTTCTCTTTTTATACTTAGTGGGGCCCAGGAATCTGACTTAATTGTCAGGTACACAGCAAGTGCTTTTATCCATTGAGCACCATGACAACCCTTAAACATTTCTTTTTAAATCACCTTTGTTTAGCATATATGTGGAATTCCTATGTCTCCACTAACTAATGATATGTAGCTATTTTCAATTTGTTAACACAATCTCTACTTATCAATGGTTTTTCTCATAAAGACATAACTTCTTCACGTTTTTATAGACATCTAAAATGGCAAAATATTTCAATAAAATACTTTGGAAATTTGAAACTTACAGGATAAAATCCCTGCACTAGAGACGCTCACTTGAAGGAACACTATTAAGATGAAATGAATGAAATTCTATTTTTTGCCCTAGCAGTCTTTCTGTTAGAGCATGGTATTTTTAGTTGAAAGGTGTACTTCCCACCGATTATGTTAAAATCATTTTGAAATGCAGCCATCTAGCTGACAGAACAAACAGCTGTGAAAATGAGACCTGCAGATTTATGCAAATGGAGAAGTTCTGAATTAATTTTCTTCGTGAAACCGACTGTCAAGTTTCTTGGAGTATTTATGCTCTATTTCTTAATTAGCAATTTTGCTAATGTCAGTCATATTAAATTTTCATAATGTAAATGATGCGTTTCATTGGCAAATATGTGCCGTGAGATTACAGATGAAAGAGGAGACTGGTACAGTTAAATTGAAAAACACACAGTGCATTTGAGACACAGGTGTGTGTTTTACTGTTAAAGAGAATTTTATAAGAAGGCTTCTTTTCACTGAGAAACACGGTAACTCCATAAGAAAATTTATTGTGTTCCTTTACATGCGCAGGGATAAGATTTTGTTTCTGTTTACTTCAAACAGAAGGCAGTTTTGGTCAGCGGAATGCTAACACATCTACATGTTAAGCAAACTGTATTTAGAGATGGGTTTCCTGTTTATGTTAGTTCTTTCACCATGATCAGAAACTTCTTTTTGATCTGTTCGCACTCTTCCTGTCCAGCAAGAGCGAGATTAATTTTGGAAAGGATTGATTGTGAGGCTTGATAAAGTCACCCAGTCCTGCATTGCTGTGTGTTCTTTGATCAGATTTAAAAAAATGCTGATTTCCTATGTTTTTTTCTATGTTTACAAAGAGATTTACAGAAAAGCATATTGTCTGGCCTTTTATATAAACCTCAAAATAAAAACAATATTACATGTTTTGATTTTTGCCTATATAATATTTTGAACAAACTGATATTTGCTTAAAATTAATATTTAACTGATGATGTCTTTGGATCAGCTTGATTTTGTAAATAACATCCTAAAATTGATATATACAACAAAGAGCACATCTCTGTATGTAATGCATATGCACTCTTTAAAATTTACCCCTTCATTGCTTGCAGTTTTGTTTTTCCAGGGAGAAGTAACTGCAAGACTTTGCACACGTTCGCGTATGCAGCAGTCTCTGCTAACCAGAGCATGTGCACAGGCCCTTGCTGGCCGTTCCGTCTGACCAATCACTGAGCGGTAGTGGTAGGCTTGTAACTAACACTCGTTGTAGAAAACAGACAACGCCAAAAGGCCTGACTTACTCATCGTTCAAGCAATAAATCTTTCACAGTTTTTACAGTTTAAATAGTCTGTTTATCTAGGCATATGTTTGTACTTGAGTAAAAATCATTAGCTAGAAAGGGGCAGGGAGGAGATGAGGGAGGGAGCGTGGGATTGGGAGGGAATGAGGGAGGGGCTACAGCTGGGATACAGAGTAAATAACCAGTGATTAATATAAAAAATAAAAATTATTAATAAAAAGATCAGCTACAAATGTAATCTTAAGCTTTCTAGGTTAGTGCACTATCAGCAAAATTTATACGGTAGCCAGTGTTTGCTTGTTTGCTAGTTCTTTTTGCTCTCCACTTTCTCCACCCTTTTAGCCCCCTAACAATAGACACGAGAGAAAAAAGGGTAGAGGGGAAAGAGCAAAGTTAGTGATAGAGTGCTTCCTGCTAATGAGGAGCTTCGAGCACCTTTGTCATCGGGATATCTAATTTCTTCTTCATCTCATTTCTTTGTGCGTGACTACTTGACAAATAACAACAAATGTCATCCAACCACCGACCAGTCCCCAGCAGCAATGCTGCCTCTCAGGGCCCTAGCATCTGTTTATCCTCTGAAAAATTCCCAGAATTCCAAATGTCACGCACTGGCTGAAACTATCTGCAGCTGGCAAAGCCATGACCTTGCCAGAGCACAATGCAAATCATAGTCACCTGCTGTGAAGCAGCCTCTAATCCCCGGGCCTGGTATTAAAATGAACACATATTCCCGTAACATTTCTGTGTTTTTTTTTTTAGAAGCCAAAATTACAAAATTCTCACTACATTATGCCCCTTATGTTTTTATCTCAATTATTCTGTAAGAATGTACTGTAGAAACTATAAAGCCTCTGCTCTAAATTTTACGCATTTCTATACAGATTGGTCATCAAGATGCTGGTTGATAATATAAGAAAGTATTTGTGTATGTATATATTCATATGTATGGCATGTTCATGATTGTGTGTGTGTGCACATGCACACGTGTGTACATGATTATACTGGGGTGGATGTAAACATGTATCTACATGCCTGGGGAGGCCAGCAGCTTGCATCAAGTGTAGTTTTATTTTTGCTCTCTGAGACAGGGTCTGTTCCTGAGCCTGGAGCTTAGTGATTGGCTAGACTATCTTACCATCATGGTCTTGTCTGGTTGTCATCAGTGTTAGGATTATTTTTATGTGGTTTCTGAGGAACTGAAGTCAGGTTTTCATGCTTGAGAGATAAACACTTTATTTACTATATCACTTTCTTTCTTTTTTTTTTTTTTTACTTTTTCATCAATTACACTTTATTCATTCTGCATCCCCCCATAAGCCCCTCCCTCCTCCCCTCCTGATCCCACCCTCCCTCCTCTCTCTGCATGCATGCCAGTCCCCAAGTCCACTGATAGGGGAGGTTCTCCTCTCCTTTCTGATCTTAGTCTATCAGTTCACATCAAAAGTGGCTGCATTGTCCTCTACTATGGCCTGGTAAGGCTGCTCCCCCCCAGGGGGAGGTGATCAAAGAGCAGGCCAATCAGATTATGTCAGAGGCAGTCCCTCTTCCCATTACTATGTAACCCAATTGGACTCTGAACTGCCCTGGGCTACATCTGTGCAGGGGTTCTGGGTTATCTCCATGAATAGTCCTTGGTTGGAGTATGAGTCTCTGGGAAGTTCCCTGTGTTCAAATTTTCTTGTTCTGTTGCTCTCCTTGTGGAGACCCTGTCCTCTCCAGCTCTTACTATTTCCCAGTTCTTACCTAAAATTCCATTCACTCTGCCCAACAGTTGCCCATCAGGCTCAGTATCTGCTTTGATAGTCTGTAGGGCAGAGGCTTTCAGAGGCCCTCTGTGGTAGGTTCCTAGGTTGTTTCCTGTTTTCTTCTTCTGATGTCCATCCTCTTTGCCTTTCTGGATGGGGATTGGACATTTTAGTTAGGGTCCTCTCTCTTGCTTAGTTTCTTTAGATGCACAGGTTTTAGTGGGTTTGTCCTATGTTGTATGTCTATATGAGTGAGTATATACCATGTATGTCTTTTTGCTTCTGGGACAACTCACTCAGGATGATCCTTTCCCAGATCCCACCATTTACCTGCAAAGTTCATGATTTCCTTATTTTTCATTGCTGAGTAATATTCCATTGTATAGATGTACCACAATTTCTGCATCCATTCTTCAGTTGAGGGGCATCTGGGTTGTTTCCAGCTTCTGGCTATTACAAATAAAGCTGCTACAAACATGGTTGAGCAAATGTCCTTTTTGTGTACTTGAGCCTCTTTTGGATATATGCCCAGGAGTGGTATGGCTGGATCTTGAGGAAGCGCTATTCCTAGTTGTCTGAGAAAGCACCAGATTGCTTTCCAGAGTGGTTGTACAAGTTTACATTTCCACCAGCAGTGGAGAAGGGTTCCCCTTTCTCCACAACCTCTCCAGCATGTGTTGTCACTTGAGTTTTTGATCTTGGCCATTCTGATGGGTGTAAGGTGAAATCTCAGGGTTGTTTTGATTTGCATTTCCCTGATGGCTGGTGAGGTTGAGCATTTCTTTAAGTGCTTCTCTGCCATTCGATATTCCTCTACAGAGAATTCTCTGTTTAGCTCTGTTCCCCATTTTTTAAGTGGATTACTTGGTTTGCTGCTTTTCAGCTTCTTTAGTTCTTTATATATACTGGATATGAGTCCTCTGTCAGATAAAGGGTTGGTGAAGATTTTTTCTCAATCTGTAGGCGGTCGCTTTGTTTTGATGACGGTGTCCTTTGCTTTGCAGAAGCTTTTCAGTTTCATGAGGTCCCATTTATTGATTGTTGCTCTTAGAGCCTGTGCTGTTGGTGTTCTGTTCAGGAAGTTTTCTCCTGTACCAATGAGTTCTAGGGTATTTCCCACTTTTTTTTCAAGCCGATTTAATGTGTCTGGTTTTATGTTGAGGTCTTTGATCAACTTGGACTTCAGTTTTGTGCAGGGTGATAAGTATGGATCTATTTTCATTTTTCTACATGTAGACATCCAGTTGGACCAGCACCATTTGTTGAAGATGCTATCTTTTTTCCATTGAATGGTTTTGGCGTCTTTGTCAAAGATCAGGTGTCCATAAGAGTGTGGGTTTATTTCTGGGTCCTCTGGTCAGTTCCATTGATCCACCATTCTGTTTCTATGCCAGTACCATGCAGTTTTTAAAACTGTTGCTCTATAGTACAACTTAAGATCAGGAATGGAGATACCTCCAGAAGATCTTTTATTGTAGAGGATTGTTTTAGCAATTCTGGGTTTCTTGTTGTTCCATATGAAGTTGAGAATTTTTCTTTCCAGGTCTGTAAAGAATTGTGTTGGTAATTTGATGGGCATTGCATTGAATCTGTAGATTGCTTTTGGTAAGATGGCCATTTTTACTATGTTAATCTTGCCAAGCCATGAGCATGGGAGATCTTTCCATCTTCTCATATCTTTTTCTAATTCTTTCTTCAGAGATTTGAAATTTTTTTCATACAAGTCTTTGACTTCCTTGGTTAGGGTTACTCCGAGGTACCTTATGTCATTTGTGGCTATTGTGAAGGGTGTTGTTTCCCTAATTTCTTTCTCAGCCCTTTTGTCTCTTGTATACAGGAGGGCTACTGATTTTTTTGAGTTAATTTTGTATCCGGCCACTTTGCTGAAGGTGTTTATCAGCTGTAGGAGTTCCCTGGTAGAGTTTTTGGGGTCACTCACGTATACTATCATATCATCTGCAAATAGTGATAATTTGAGTTCTTCCTTTCCAATTTGTATCCCCTTGATCTCCTTCAACTGTCTTATTGCTCTAGCAAGGACTTCCAGAACTATGTTGAAGAGATATGGAGAGAGTGGGCAGCCTTGTCTTATCCCTGATTTTAGTGGGATTGCTTTAAGTTTCTCTCCGTTCAGTTTGATGTTGGCTATAGGCTTGCTGTATATCGCCTTTACTATGTTTAGATATGTGCCTTGAATCCCTGATCTCTCCAATACTTTAAACATGAATGGATGTTGGATTTTGTCAAATGCTTTTTCAGCATCTAGGGAGATTATCATGTGGTTTTTTTCTTTCAGTTTGTTAATATGGTGGATCACATTGATGGATTTCTGTATATTGAACCACCCCTGCATACCTGGGATGAAGCCTACTTGGTCATAGTGGATAATATCTTTAATGTGTTCTTGGATTCGGTTTGCAAGTATTTTATTAAGTATTTTTGCATCAATGTTCATAAGGGAGATTGGCCTGAAATTCTCTTTCTTTGTTGAGTCTTTGTGAGGTTTAGGTACCATGGTGACTGTGGCTTCATAGAATGAGTTTGGTAATGTTCCTTCTGTTTCTATTTTGTGGAATAGTTTGAAGAGAATTGGTGTTAGCTCTTCTTTGAAGGTCTGGTAGAATTCTACGCTGAAGCCATCTGGTCCTGGGCTTTTTTTGGATGGGAGACTTTTGATGACCGCTTCTATTTCTTTGGGAGATATAAGACTATTTAGCTGATTTACCTGGTCCTGATTCAGCTTTGGTAAGTCAAATCAATCAAGAAAATTGTCCATTTCTTTTAGATTTTCAAATTTTGTGGCATATAGACTTTTGAAGTAAGTCCTAATGATTGTTTGGATTTCCTCAGTGTCTGTAGTTATGTCCCCCTTTTCATTTCTGATTTTGTTGATTTGGGTGGTGTCTCTCTGCCTTTTAGTTAGCTTGGCTAAGGGTTTGTCGATCTTGTTGATTTTCTCAAAGAACCAGCTCTTGGTTTCATTGATTCTTTGAATTGTTTTATTTGTTTCCATTTGATTGATTTCAGCCCTGAGTTTGATTATTTCCAGCCGTCTGCTCCTTCTTGGTGTGTCTGCTTCTTCTTTTTCTAGGGTTTTTAAGTGAGCCATTAAGGTGCTTGAATGAGCTGTCTCGAATTTCTTCTTGAAGGCACTTAGTGCTATGAACTTTCCTCTTAGTACTGCTTTCATTGTGTCCCACAAGTTTGGGTATGTTGTGTCTTCATTTTCATTGATTTCTAGAAAGACTTTAATTTCTTTCTTTATTTCTTCCCTGACCCAGCTGTCATTTAGTAACAAGTTGTTCAGTTTCCATGTGTGTGTAGGCTTTTTGCTATTTCTGTTATTGTTGAGGTCCAGCTTTATTCCATGGTGATCAGACAAGATACAAGGGATTATTTCAATCTTCTTGTATCTGTTGAGGCTTGCTTTGTGACCCACTATATGGTCTATTTTGGAGAAGGTTCCATGAGGTGCTGAGAAGAAGGTAAATTCTTTTGTGTTTGGGCGTAAAGTTCTTTAAATGTCTGTTAGGTCCATTTGATTCATGACCTCTGTCAGAGACATTGTTTCTTTGTTTAATTTCTGTTTTGTTGACCTGTTCTTTGTTGAGAGTGGGGTGTTGAAGTCTCCCACTATTAATGTGTGGGGATCTATATGTGCTTTAAATTTTATCAATGTTTCTTTAACAAATGTGGGTGCTCTTGTATTTGGGGCATAGATGTTCAGGATTGTGATGTCTTCCTGGTGGAATTTTCCCTTGATGAGTATGAAGTGTCCTTCCCCATCTCTTTTTATTAATTTTGGTTGAAAGTCTATTTTATCAGATATTAGAATGGCTACTCCTGCTTGCTTCTTGGGTCCGTTTGCTTGGAAAGTCGTCTTCCAACCCTTTACCCTCAGGTAATGTCTATCTTTGTGTCTTAGGTGTGTTTCTTGTATGCAACAGATTGCTGGGTTTAGTTTACGTATCCATTCTGTTAGTCTGTGTCTTTTTATTGCAGAATTGAGTGCATTGATGTTGAGGGAGATTAATGACCAGTGGCTGGTAGATCCTTTGATATTGATGTTGGCTGTGGTCATCAGGTTGTGTGCTTGGTTGCTTTTTGTTTTACTGAAGTGAGGTTATTTATTTCCTGTGTTTTCTTGAATGTAGCTAGTTTTCCTGGGTTGTATTTTCCCTTCTAGTGTCTTCTGTAATGCTGGATTTGTTTGTAGGTATTGTTGAAATTTGTTTTTGTCATTGAATATCTTGTTTTCTCCATCTATGAGGACTGAGAGTTTTGCGGGGTATAGTAGCCTGGGCTGACATTTGTGTTCTCTTAGGGTCTGCATGATATCCGTTCAGGCCCTTCTGGCTTTCATAGTCTCTGTTGAAAAGTCAGGTGTGATTCTAATGGGTTTGCCATTATATGTAACTTGGCCTTTTTCCCTTGCAGCTTTTAGTATTTTTTCTTTGTTCTGTATACTTACTGTTTTGATTATTATGTGGCAGGAGGATTTTCTTTTCTGGTCAAATTTGTTGGGTGTTCTGTAGGCCTCATGTATTCTAACTGGCCTCTCCTTTAGCTTGGGGAAATTTTCTTCAATGATTTTGTTGAAAATATTTTCTGGGCCTTGGAGAAGGGAGTCTTCTTTTTCCTCTATACCTATTATTCTTAGGTTTTGTCTTTTCATATTGTCTTGGATTTCTTGGACGGTCTGTTTCAGGAATTTTTTAGATTTAACATTTTCTTTGACAGATACATTGATTTCTTCCATTGTATCTTCTACACCTGAGATTCTTTCTTCCATCTTTTGTAGTCTGTTGGTTATGCTTACCTCTGTAGTTCCTGTTTTCTTTCCTAGATTCTTCCTTTCCATTATTTCCTCCATTTGTGTTTTCTTTAATTTTTCCAGTTCTATCTTCAGGTCTTGAGTTGTTTTGTTTACTTCCTTCACCTGTCTGATTGTACTTTCCAGTTTTTCTTTTAGTTCCTTCAACTCTGTTTCTTTTATTTCATTCAGTGTTTTAAGCATTTCCTTTCTAAAGGCCATAAACTGTTTGGCTGCAGCTTCCTCTATTTCTTTAAGGATGGCAATATTCTGAGTTTATCTTCCTCTATGTCTTTACGTATCTTATTTGTTTCCTCTGTTATCATCTTCATGAGCATAGTTGTTAGGTCATCTTCTTGGATTTCAGTTATGCTGGGGTGTCCAGGGCTACTTGCCCCTGGGTAACTGGGTTCTGGAGATGCCATATTGCTCTGTCTTTTGTTGCTTGAGCTTTTACGCTGGCCTCTACCCATTGTGCTATCTTAGGTGTTTGGGGTTATTTTCTGGTGGTTCCTGGGGATCCTGTGGTGGAGAGAATCCCCTTTGCAGAAAGCTGGTTTTTCCTGAAGGATGTCTTCTCAGCTTTTTGGGTATAGTCCCTGGATGGCTGGTGTTTTTTCAGGAGTTGCTCACCTCAGGGATATAGACCTGAGTGGTAACTGTGGTCTTTGTTAGTCGAGAGGGTTCTCCTCTCACCCAGGGAAGTCCTGAGGGCAGCTGCCCTGTTTCTGGGTTTCTTGTTGTAAATTTAATGATCAGCTGCTGTGACCCAGTTGGACATCAGGCGAGCAGCAACTGTTTGTGCCTGTGTTTGGAGCACAGCTGAATGATGGCCCCACTGGTCTGCTAGACTGGTAGACTTTTCCTGGGAAACACAATGACTGTGTTTTATGGCCGCGAGTTCTGATTACTGGTCACTGTGCTGATCCTGCTGCTGCTGCTCAGAATGAGAGTCCTCCCGGCGCCGCCAAAGAGCCCCTCCTCCACTATATCACTTTCTTGACCAAACCAAAATATAGTTTTTGAGCATCAACCTTGTGTATATTTCTAGCTATTTTCTTATTTTATTAGCATAATTGTATATAGTCAGGGTTTCATTATAACATTTTCATGTATAAATATAAAAGTTTTGAGCATTTCACCTTATCTGGCTGTTTTGCTAATAAATGTCTCCAAATGTAATTACTACCTCAAGTGCTAAAAATGCTTTTATGTTGTGACATTTAATGAGTAATGTCTCCTGGAGAAGTCACAGACACTCATGATTTCAGGGCATATGTTCTCCTGGCAGCTGTGTCCATCATTATTAACTAAAAGAAGTCATAACAAAGATATCTTTTCCCCTTGGCATTCCCTTCCTGATACAGGGAGAAAATTAAAGGCCTGTTATCATACTTTTGTAAAAGATTGATGGTGGTTATTCAACTTGTTTTAAAATTCAGATTTATTATGTTGTTTTAGGCATAAACAACCCTTGGCCATCCAAAGTGAAATGCTACGTTTTTTTGTTTTTTTTTTTTCATTTCTGTATTAGAATAGCCTAAATATTTTTGTTTTATTTTATTAGGAACATATTCTGGCATACATGCTGAGGGGTTCTTGAAGCTTCAACATATGTCATTTCATAATAATTAATATTAACTTGTCTTTCACCCATTCATTGTGATACTGTCTGTGCCGAAACCAGGAGGACGTTGTATGTTCTAGTCTATTATTCTCTGTTTGGACCTCTTGAAGCAAGACCTCTTATTGGACCTGGAGTTTGCTGCTTTTTAGCTCAGCTGATAGCCAGGAGGCTTCAGTCGGGTTTCCTCTCTCTGCTCACTAGCACTGAGTCTCAGGTGCCTATGGCTCTGCTCTGCTCTTTAGGAAGTGCTGGGTTCTCAAGCTTGAAGAGTCATCTCTTCAAGCCTCTAAGTCATATTCTCCATCTACTAGAGGCAAACATGCTTCCTTGCTTGTAGTAATCTCTCACTGGTGATGTCTCTTAACTGCCTCTCCTTTTTAATTTTGTTTTAATGAAAGCATTATGCTGTGCAGACTAGATTAGCCACTTGCAACTCTCCATTTTTATGCCTCAACCTCTCAAGAGCTAGAATAAAAGGTGTGCACCCTGTATCCATACTCGTATTACTTTTGATAGTTTCTTGAGGATTATATTTTATCACTGTAGCTTATGTACACATGTGAGCCCCACCCTCTAATTTCTGCATAAAGTTCTTATTATTAGGCCTCACATACAGAATGGGTTCATACACAGTAGCTGTTACCATCTAGGATATGCTGGAGAAATGTCTTTCTAGATTTCATAAAGATTGCTTTCCAAAGTGGTTGTACAAGTTTACATTCCCACCAGCAGTGGAGGAGGGTTCCCCTTTCTCCACATCCTCTCCAGCATGTGTTGTCACTTGAGTTTTTGATCTTAGCCATTCTGATGGGTGTAAGGTGAAATCTCAGGATCGTTTTGGTTTGCATTTCCCTTATAACTAAGGATGTTGAGCATTTCTTAAGTGTTTCTCTGCCATTTGATATTCCTCTACTGAGAATTCTCTGTTAATCTCTGTACCCTATTTTTTAATTGGATTACTTAATTTGTTGCTGTTTAACTTCTTCATTTTCTTTATATTTGCTGGATATTAGCCCTCTGTCAGATATAGGGTTGGTGAATATCTTTTCCCAATCTGTAGGCAGTTGTTTTGTTCTGATGACTGTGTCCTTTGCTTTACAAAAGCTTTTCAGTTTCGTGAAGTCCCACTTATTGATTGTTGTGCTGTTGGTGTTCTGTTCAGGAAGTTGTCTCCTGTGCCAATGAGTTCAAGGCTCTTCCCCACTTTTTCTTCTAACAGGTTTGGTGTGTCTAGTTTCAATCTGGCACTTTCTCAGACAATTAGGAATCGCGCTTACTCAAGATCCAGCTATACCACTCTTAGGCATATATCCAACAGAAACTCAAGTACACAACAAGGACATCTGCTCAACCATAGTTGTAGCAGCTTTATTTGTAATAGCCAGAAGCTGTAAACAACCCAGATGTCCCTCAGTTGAGGAATGGATAAAGAAATTGTGGTACATCTACACAATAGAATATTACTCAGTGATAAAAAACAAAGAAATCATAAAATTTGCAGGTAAATGATGGAATCTGGAAAAGATCATCCTGAGTGAGGTATCTCAGAAGCAGAAAGACACACAAGGTATATACTCACTCATAAGCGGATATTAGACATATATCATAAACATACTAAAATCTGTACACCTAAAGAAACTAATCAAGAAGGAGGACTCTTGCTAAGATGCTCAATCCCCATTCAGAAAGGCAGAAGATGGACATCAGAGGAGGGAGATAACAGAGAAAAGGACAAGAGCCTACCACCAAGGGCCTCTGAAAGGCTCTACCCTGCAGGGTATCAAGGCAGATGCTGAGACTCATAGCCAAACTTTGGGCAAAGTGCAGGGAATCTTATGAAAGAAGTGGGAAATAAGACCTGGAGAGGACAAGAGCTCCACAAGGACAGCAAGAGATCCAAAAAGTCTGGGCACAGGGGTCTTTTCTCAAACTGATACTCCAGCCAAGGACCATGCATAGAGATGGCCTGGAACCCCTGCACAGAAGTAGGTATTGGCAGTTCAGTATCCAAGTGGCCTCCATAGTAATGGGGACAGGGACTGTCTCTGACATGAGCTGATTGTGTTGCTCTTTCATCACTACCCCCTGAGGGGGGAGCAGCCTTACCAGGCCACAGAAGAAAAAAATGCAGCCAATCCTGATAAGACCTGATAGACTAGGATCAGAGGGAAGGGGAGGAGAGCCTCCCTTATCAGTGTACTGGGAGAGGGACACGGGTGGAGAAGAAGAAGAGTGGGATTGGGAGGGGAGGAAGGAGAGATACAAAGTGAATAAACTGTAATTAATAAAAATAAAAATAATTAAATAAGAACTTAAATTAAAATGCAAATATATTCCTTATAGCCTCCATTTTTAATCACCAGCTATATTTTATAATTTATTATTACTCAAAAAAGGAAAGAAAGCATCACCATTCATGTATATAAATGTATATACAAGGAAACTTGAATAGATTTTTTTTTTCTTCAGAGAGTTGCATAAAATATCAGGATTACTTTCTCCAAGAAAGAAAATTGATATGTGATAAAAATTTACTAAGCACAATATTGGAATAAAGAGACAGATTGCTTTCCCTTCTCTAGGAGCTTCTTCACAGTCATTGTCCAGAATGTGTGGTCATGTTGATGTAGGCTTATATTTGCCGGGGAATACTCCATCTGTGTCTGAGCTGCAAGGAACAAGGATGTCCTCATGGCGAGCTTTCTAGCAGTTTTGGGCCTTGTTTTGATTTTCATCTAATTTTTAACTATTAGTTTTATTATTTTTTAATTCTGTGTAATTATGTGACATGTACACATGTCCCGAGAGGCTCCAGATATTGAATCTTTCTGACAGTGGATTTATACATGTTTGTAAGCTGACCAATGTGGGTTCTAAAAAACAAATTCCAGTCCTCTCTAAGAGCAGTGTGTACTCATCACCACTGAACCATTTCTCCAGCCTCTGGATTTTGTGTTAATTTTATCTTTACTAATTATTTTGCATTTATTAAAACTTATTTGGCTCAGCTATAATTCTTGTTCGATACTTTGTATTATGCTTTGGATGAGGAAAAATGTAATGAACATTTTCTTTATTGTAGAATTGGCAGCAACTATCAGATGTGTTTGTTAGTTGTACAATGAACAAAATGCACTTCTCCTTTCTCTTCAAGACAGCATACCCTGTCTTCAGTTTTATAATTTCCTTGTTGATTTTCTTTTTCATTTTATTCAACTTGAATTCCAAGAGACGAGGATTCTGACACTTGTCTAATTTGTTAACAAAATGTTTTTTTGTGGTATTTCATCTTAATATACACACTTGGTTGCCAAATGTATAGAGCTCTTTTACAGGAAATTTTCTATAAATACTATGATTCGGGACTTTGTCAGTTACCTTACTTTTCAGTGATTATGAGTTATGGCATGTAGAAGCTAAAACATCATAACAGCCGGCCAACCAACCAACCAACCAACAACCACAACAAAAAACCTCCAAAAGAAACAAAAATGATCAAACAGTAAACCCCAGTAGTCACACCACAGGCCTGTGGCTGGATTGGTCATGTTCCTTTTGTAGCTAAGCCCCTCTCTACTGTTTTTTATCTCCTTTTGTAGTGTGTTAAGAGAAACTGTAGGATGCATTCTGTGAGCTTCCATTTCCATAGGGGTTTCCTAGCCCCACACATATATTATCAGGAACACTCAGCAATATAGACACATAGACATATAACTTATCCCATTGTGTTTTCTGGAAATCGGGGTTATTTATTGGCTGTAGACACATTCATCTACAGGCTGTAGGTAGATGAGCATTTTGGCTCATTATGATTTTGGTTATTCTACACAAGAGGTGCACTGGAGGGAAGGATGGATCTATATATCAGTCACTAAATGTTCTCTGTTTGGATCTACATGTAAAACTGTTAATGATATGCTCTTTCAGATTTTGGCAGTGATTTGGCAAATGGTCTTATTTTTCTGATATATATTATCTATCTATCTATCTATCTATTATCTATCAACCTATCATCTATCTATCTATCTTCATTATTATCTATCTTTTTATCATCTACATTTGTTTATTAATCATCTATAATCTATATCTATATCTATTTATTCTTCTCCTCATCATTATCTATCTATCATCTATATCCATCTATCTATAAATCATCATCTATCTCTGTATTTTTTTTAAAAGCTTCAAAGGACTGATTAAGATGAATATTTTAAATTGTAATTGGGAATTACTTTTTTTTCAATTATTATTTTTTCTTTATTAATTACACTTTATTCACTTTGTATCCTGCCCCCATGGTTCCCTCCCTTCTCCAGTCCCAATCCCTCCCTTCCTCCACCCTCTGCATGCATGCCCCTCCCCAAGTCCACTGATGAGGGAGGTCTTCTTTTCCTTCCTTCTGATCCTAATCAATTAGGTCTCATGAGGAGTGGCTGCACTGTCTTCTGTGGCCTGGTAATGCTGCTTCCCCCTCAGGGGGAGGTAATTAAAGAGCAGGCCACTCAGTTCATGTCAGAGACAGTCCCTGTTCCTATTACAATGGAACCCACTTGGATACTGAACTGCCATGGGCTACATCTGTGCAGGGGTCTTAGGTTATCTCCATGCATACTCCTTGGTTGGAGTATCAGTCTCAGGAAAGACCCCTGTGCTCAGATTTTTTGATTCTGTTGCTCTCCTTGTGGAGTTCCTGTCCTCTCCAGATCTTACTGTTTCCCACTACTTTCATAAGATTCCCTGCACTCTGACCAAAGGTTGCCCATAAGTTTCAGCATCTGCATTGATCAATCAAGATGGAGGACTCTTGCTAAAATGCTCAATTCCTATCCAGAAAGGCAAAGAGGATGGACATCAGAAAAAGGAGAAAAGAGGGAACAAGTCAGGAGCCTGACACAGAGGACCTCTGAAAGGCTCTGCCCTGCAGACTATCAATGCAGATGCGGGGAATTACTTTTAAAGTTTTAAACTTTGTAGACAATAGAAAACTGAGTGGCCACTGTTCAGCCTCATTTTCGAGGGATGTTCATGTGCTAGCCACCTGACCGTTGCTGAGGTTGTGGTGTGTGGGGTAAACAGGCTCTCCACGTTGTTTACGAACCATGCTACTGGCTACTGTGTGGAGACACTGTGCTAGCCAGTTTGCTGTTATCTTCTCCCTCAGCCCTTCTCAATCACGTATTAAAACTTAGTTTTATATTATGGGTAACTGTAGACAAACATGAGACAGCAAAGAACACAAATACAGGTTGTATTTTTCTATATGGAAGAGTAAGCAGTATATTTAATAACAGACTGATTTTGTATTATGCAAAATATGCTTAAAAACACCACTAAAAATAGTTAGACATCAGTAATAATAATGACTCAATTTGTGTTTAAAGTTGGTTGAATAAGAAAAATGTTACTGACTAATGCGATTGTAATGAGCTAGTAAATAACAGCTGGGGAACAGCAAATAAAATTTGCCAAACCAAAGTGAAAGGGAAAGCATTAAGGTGTGACTATGCATGTCAGTGACAAAATACAACAGGCAGGGAATAGCAACTCCCCACGATTCAGGAAGCATTAAAGCTTCTCCTAAAACTATGTTCACAGGATATTGTTTTATCACTGTGCAGTTAGTGATAAATCATCACTGAAATAAATCCAATACGAGCCAAAACAGCACCAACAAAAATGTCTAAAGTCATACTGGAAAGGAAATAAGTTATTTTAAAAGGATTTTTTTGTGGAGCAGGAGTGACAGTTGTATAAGGTGTATCATTTCATTACTTTACATTTTAAATCAAGTTGCTACTTTTTGTTGCAAAGTCACGTCCAGGCATGAGTCACAATATGGTCTAGAGCTTCAGATGGGACTTACTTTAAGGGCCTGAGGAGCATTTGGCACAATAACAGCTTCACAGGAAGAATAAAAAAGAAAGTCTCTGAAGGTGCCCGTGATTCCTCAATTTTTGTTTTGGGTCAATAAAAATGAGTTTTATACAATGAACATGCACCCCTGGGAAATAATATGACCTACAGTGTAAAATTCCTCAAAACAGTTCTGTTCTTTTTTGAGGGGGGTGGAAAGGAAATAGACAATGGATCCTGCTGCACACAGATCACTCACCCCTACTCGGTGGCCTTCTATGCCTTCAAGTTTCAAGTTTCTGATGATCCTTCCATGAAATGAAATTGTCCTACCACAAATCTTCACAAATCACCCTTGGAAATGATATTTACCCTGGAAGCTTTACAGACCTACTTTTCTTGGAAGCAATCTCTTCTTACCATTAAAATAAGACTACACTGGGAGACACAACAGTCATTCGAACAATTCACTCCTAGAATTTTCAAATGCCCACCAGGACTTCCTCAACATTACTTATGCATGAGTATATCTAATGTACGATATTGCACTTTTAGTCTAGTCACTTTCTACCGAGGGATAAGCTATTCTGATTCTGCCTTCCAGTCTTGACTCCACTAAACAGAAAGAACTAAAGAATGTGTCCGTGTCTGTACGCCATCACTATACAATTATGAAATATAACAGACACATGATTAACTTAGACTTTATTATTGAATGATTCTTGAAACATTTTATGGGAAAAAAGGCTTTCAGTTATGTAGAACTGAAAGGGTGGAGACATGAGCATCTGAGGCTCAAACAGGAGCACAATGAAGGAATGGAGCCCAAGCATGGCGATATCAGATTGTGCTCACAAGAATCCATGTTTCTTCCAGAAAAATAGTTAATGTAATGCCTCCTTTCCCCTCTAGAATTTATTAGTGAATCTTTGTTTCTGATCATGAGTAGAAAAAAAGAGAGTTAAGAAAAAAAATCCCAGGACTCAGCAGTTACCACTCCTACCCCTCCAGCAAAGAAGAGGAAATGAAATCGGGAGGGGATACAGGGTGACTGAGATGACTGGGGGAAATGAAGATGTGTGGACATATCTAAGTACATTCTGTATATGTGTTAAATTACCAAACAAAAATTCAAAAATTTAAAAGCAAATTTTAGCTAGGATGTGACAAATATTTGTTTAAAAACTTTGTTACTATGCTGAGAAAATAATACTAAACACAGGGACCCAAAACCAAGAAATGATGGTTTATTTCCCTCCCCCAAGGAATTCAGGACGCTTCGAGTGTTAGGGCAGGCACAAGGAATAAGGTTTGAGAGCCTTATTGAGAACTAAAACACTTGATAAGGCTGGATGCTGGCTCTCATGGTACAGAATGACTAGACAAAGAACTCAATGGGAAAAGAAGATGAGAAACCAGCTTGTATACACTGCTGGACAAGGCCAGCCTGTGAGCCTCACTGGACAGGGACAGCCTGTGTGCCTCACTGTCACTGCAGCACGGACAACAGGGTTAGTGATGCAGCCAACTGAAGGAAGACAAAGTGAGGAGCTTAGTGTTCACAGTAAGATGGGGCATCAACAGATGGGAGTTTTTGGGTCAAATCTTGTGCTGTGGGTTGGGAAGTTTAGAATGTGCTCATCAGCGGCTGACAGATTACCCGCTGTATCTACTTTGGAGCTCAAGACATTCAGTTTCTATGAGAGTTGAAGAAGCATTTATTTTAAGACCCAGCCATTCTGTTACTAGATAAAAATTTAGGTTGCATGTGTACAAATTGATCTGCGAGGATGCTCAGAGCAGCACTGCTTGGCTTTACAAAGTTTAGGAGCAAATGTCCTGTGCCTGCTGCATTAATGTTCTACTCATGGAACAAAATGGGCCTATCCACACAGCACCCCCCCCCCCCCCATTGGCTGCTGGTTTCTGTGGCCTGAAGGGTAGGCCAGGCTTTATTCTTTGCTCAGGGTCATGGAGCTGCACAGTGGGCTTTGCTCACATCTGTACTTCAGCCTCCTTTGTGTTGTATCCGGATCTGAGAGAAGAGTGACCCGAGAGAGGCATCCGAGGATCTCATATCTAACTCAGTTTTGCATATTCAGCTCTGCACGGCTACAGTTTTATTTTAATAAATACTTTTTGTTGACCTAAGGATTGAACCCAGGGTCTGATGCTTGAGCTACATAAGCCAGCCTCTGTAAGAGTAAGTTCTTCAGTCCTGGGTATCTACATACTGTGTACGCTAGGGAAGCATTCTACACTGAGCTCCATCCGCACTTTTCCTTTAACTTTTGCTTTAAGACAAGATCTCCTTAAGCTGCGTAGGTTGGCCTTAAACTCACCCTCTAGCTCAGTCAGGTCTTGGACTTGTGGCTCCCTTGACTTAGCTGCTAAGTAGTTCACACTATAGGGTTGAGTGAATGGTCAGAAGCTTCTTTAAATATTACTAATATGTTTGTTTGTTTTTTTTGCATTTCTGAGATATTTCAGAGCAAATTAAAAAACATAATAAAAGGCAAAGTTGTGAGTTAAAAATCAGTAGAGATATCAAAAGTAATAACTGAACTAGTACTTCTGGAGGTTAAATTAACCTTGACCCACATTCATTACAAATGTACTCATAGTCTCTAACTAAATGGCAAATAGAGCAAAAAGAGAAGAGCATATCTTTTTTTTTAAGCTTTCAGTATTTTTTCAAGGCAAATAAAATGATGATTAGTCACTTCAATGATTGAAAGGAAACAGATATTAAATTGTAATTTAGTTTTATGGCATTTATTGTTTTTACAGTATAATAATTCTCTTGGACATGATTTTATAAGGAAAAACCTAATAGAGCAAGTAATTAGCATTTAGAGTTTTCAAATTAAGAAAGTCTGTATCAGATAACGAATATTAAAAAAACTAAGTATTACTGCTTTGGGGTGTGGCATATTGATTATGAATAAAAACAAACTACATTTGTACAACTGAAAAGAAATGGGGCCTGTTGAAATGGTGGTGAGGAGTTGGAAGGGATGAAGATTAAATCATGTAGTATATGTTTAGTGTATCCATTTTTGTAAATTGTTGCCAGTGTTTTACGTAGTAAGTATAGGGAAAATCCGAGCAAAGCCTTAGTGAAATGATGCGCATCAACCTTTATCAGAAAACTAAGGGAAAACATGATTCATTTCTTATATGTCAATTGCATGGTGCATTTTCCTGAAGGATGTTTGCATTCTGTTAATCTTTAGTGCTCAACCAGGTCACTGCCCCGGCCTCTTCCTGCCTCTACTGGACTGCCCCCTTCTGCATGCTGAGTGCTCTCCCTACTCAAAAGCCTTCCATAGTTTATTTCCTACGTCCTTCCATGGTGCCATGCTTGTTGCTGGTCGCTGCCCTCCGTGATGGCTAGGACTTCCGTCAAGACAATATCAACATTCACAGTCCTAACTTACTTTGAATATCTCCCATGATCTTTCTTTTTTCTTCGTGTGTGCGTAAGCACATGTGTGCTCCTGTATGAGTATGTGCTTGTGTGTATCCAGGTGAGTTGTGTGTATCCAACTGCACATAACATGTATGTGTAGGAAAGAGGTCAACATTGTGCTTCTTTCTCAGTCACTTTCTGTCTTGCTTTTTGAGATGGTTTTCCACTGTGGAGCTCACTGCCGCAGATAGACTGGCTGGTTGGTGAGCTCCAGGGATCCACCTGTCTCTCCTTCCTCAGTGGTGGCAGTACAGACACATGATGCCCACAACTTTTACATTGGTTCTGGGAAGTCAAACATTAGTCCTTATATGTGTATGGAAAGTATATATCAGACCATCTCTCCAGTATTCCTTGTGTGATTTTTATTATAGAAAAAATTGTTTTACTGTAGTATGCTTTGGCTAAAACTATGAGAAACCAACCTGTCCCAAGCACCTAACTACTGGATAAGAAGAAGGAAGGGAGAGAGGAAACTGGGACTATGGTTCCACCAGTAAAATACTTGCCATGCAAGCTAAGGAGCTGGGTGGATTTCTAGAGCTCAGGGTGTGAAACCAAAGAGTTAGGGGAGTGAGCTCAGGGTGTGAAATTTGTGTACATTAGGATTCTGAGAACACACATTAATATCAGGTGCAGCCATGCTTCTCTAACCAGCTTATCACAGAGGTTTGCTGCTTAGCCAGTGTGGCCAAAACCTCACATTCCGGGTTTAGGGAGAGACTGTGTGTTCATTCAGGTGCAGATTGCATGTGTAAGCAATCATGTGAAGGCCAGATGACAAGTCTGGGTGTCATTCCTCTTGAGACTCTCCATCTTATGTTTTGGGTCAGGGTCTCTTACAGACTGAGAACTCATTCGATTGGCCAGGCCAGTGAACCCCAGGGAGCCTCCGTCTCAACCTCCCAATCTCAAATGCTGGAATTACGAGCATATCCCACGATACCTTTCATTTTGGGCATGTGGGCAGGTTTTACTTCTTCCAGATGTATGGGGTCTAGGTGTGTGTGTGCACATGTGTATGAGGGCATAGTTTTCCATGTGTACACATCTGGATGCCAGGGTATGCTGGTTGTCCTCCTATACCATCCTACACCTGATTTGTTGAGACAGTCTCACTGAACCTGGAACGTGAAGTTTTCGCTACACTGGCTAAGCAGCAAACCTCTGTGATTCGCTTCTCCTCTCCCCTCTCAGCTCTGGGGTTAGAGAAGTATGACTGCACCATTATCAACGAGAGAGAGAGAGAGAGAGAGAGAGAGAGAGAGAGAGAGAGAGAGAGAGAGAGAGAGAGAGAGAAACAGAGAGACAGAGAACAGAGATTAAGAAAGAGATAGTCAGAGGAGGGAGAGAGAGAGAGAGAGAGACAGATCAAGAAAGAGACAGAAACAGAGTCAGAGTCAGACAGAAAAGGGAGAAGACAGACAGACAGAGAGCAAGAGAGTGAGAGAGAGAACTGCTCAGTGCTTTTAACTCTTTCCTGATGCTGCACCATCAGTAACTACCTTTGGTCCATGCCTTGTTTGGTTGGGAATGACCATGATTCCCTCCTCAAGCTATGGTACTTTGCTTTGGCTATGGTATTTAACAAAGCAACAGAAACCCTGACTAATACAGCTATTAACTACTCTTTCCCTTTCCTCTGCAAACGTGTTCATCTTAGACCTTTTGCACATGCTGTACAACAACACAACGCTGCATTTGGCTACCTTATCTCTCCCAAGGCTTACATTCAAGTAAGCCTTTCTGAGCTTTTTCATCCCGGTCATGGGTCTCCCTCTAGAGTTCTAGGGTGCCTTGAGCCTGCATAGCTGTTTCCCTCTCCTCAACTGAGAGGTTTTGAGGTACTAAAATTGAGTGCCATCTATATACTTGGTACATCTCTTGATTTACAAATGGATGGATACATGGATGAGAAGTTAGGATTATAAAAGGATAAATTTCTTTTTTCTTTTCTTTTTTGAAATTTTTTTAATTTTATTTTTAATTATACTTTATTTACTTTGTATCCTCCCTCTAGTTCCCTCCCTTCTCCCCTCTCAATCCCTCCCTTCTTCCCCCTTCTCCACGAACGCCCTTCCCCAAGTCCACTGGTAGGGGAGGGTTTCTTTTTCTTCCTTCTGATCCTAGTCTGTTAGGTCTCATCAGGAGTGGCTGCATTGTCTTCCTCTGTGGCCTGGTAAGGCTGCTCCCCCCTCAGGGGGAGGTGATTAAAGAGCAGGCCAATCAGTTCATGTCAGAAGCAGTCCCTCTTCCCATTACTATGGAACCCACTTGGACACTGAACTGCCATGGGCTACATCTGTGCAGGGGTTCTAGGTTATATCCATGCATGGTACTTGGTTGGAGTATCAGTCTCAGAAGAGACCTCTGTGCCCAGATTTTTTTGGTTCTGTTGCTCTCCTTGTGGAGTTCCTGTCCTCTCCAGATCTTACTGTTTCCCACTTCTTTCATAAGATTAAAAGGATAAATTTCAACACTGAGAGTTAAGTTACAAGCTTAGAGCAAAAATTATTTAAAAACTATCATTGTTCTGGGTGTGGTGGCACATGCCTGTAATCCCAGCACTCAGCGAAGCAGGGGTATGTGGATTTCTGAGTTCAAAGCCAGCCTGGTCTACAAAGCAAGTTCAGGACAGCCAATGCTACACAGAGAAACCCTGTCTTGAAACACCAACTAACCAAAGAAACAAACAAATAAAAAACAAAAACCCTATCATCTTAATAGTTCCATTAGAAGTATTAATTTCACTACTTTTGCTTTTAGCTTAAAAGAACATATTTTATCCTGTTTATTACATGATTATGCTTCCCACAAACAAAGGTCTTATTATTTCAACTTACGGTGAGAACACACACCATCTTTGTCTTGGTCACTGCACTGTTGGGTTTTTAGTATATGTGGGTCCTTACAGTCAGTGACTGAACCCTAACTCTGCTATGGAGCCACATGATGTCATTTTTCTTTCCCCGTTGTGAATTTTAACATAAATGCAGGCCTCTGATCACCTCCTACTTAAATTTGTGCTCTATGAATTGTATTATATAAACAACCCAGTTTTCTTTTAGGTTAGATACAACATAAATAAGATGGACTGTAAAATACGCCTAAAATATGATACACCTAAAAAAATGGACATTCTAGTTAAAACTCTTTCTAAATTGTAATTCATAGATATGGTGGACCATTGCTCCCATTTTCTTTTACTGATGCTTTGTGGCATCCCAAAATATTGCTTCTAGAATTTTAGAATCGATGTGTACTCTGACAATGCTAAAAATGTATTCAAGTTCCTGTATCCCATAGAAGAGGCTGATCAAAATACTAGGACTTAATGATCTCAACTATCAAAGGTGTGCTAGCACTTTTGAACGATGGCTAAGCTAACCACCATTGCTAAAATAAGAACAGCAGATTAGAGTGGCCACATTTCACCTACTTACCCTCGGAAATGTGGTGAATCTGTCCAGTTCTTCAACGAAGCAGAACATCTGTAGACTAATGGCTGACATGACAATCAAGAGGCTGGCAGTGAATACTACCAAGCTTCCAAGTTTTTTCCCAGGACCAAATATCTTGTACACAAAGTCTTCCAGTGCAGGTGAAATCTTAATGAGCCGCACTACCCGGAGAACCTAGTCATGGAGAAAAAGACATACATGTTAGAAGCAGAATTTTAAAGAAATCCATATTAAAATATAATTTCCATGGTACTGTGTAAAAAAAAGTCATACTTTTTCTTTTCACCTAGAGACTAAAAATAGTAATGTGGTCTCCAAGACATCCATACATGTAGCCTGCCATACAGTGAGAACACGGCAACTCTCAAATCAACGAATAAAGACAAATATTGATAACTGTTTCGACATACAATATGATAATTCAAAATGGTATTTAATAGTACATGCTGTTGAAACAAAACTGATATTTCCTAATGCTTAGTACCTAAGCAGTCATGAGTCAATATTAGTTCTGTTTACTGTCTCCTAAAATAAACCTTCCTAGATATCATACACTAATAAATGGGGAAAATCAAACTTCTATCAAGGACTGGTTCAGACTCCTACTTCATATCCAACATCTATTTTTCTCCTTCTTCCTTTAAATAATAGATTTTGCTGGATTTTAGTCAAGTGAGCACAGGGAGCAAAAGACTCTACTTTAGCTTTTTCATTTACACTCTGTAGCTGAATGTTCCCAATGGACTAGGCTCAAGCTGACCAGCTATGAAAACAAGAGACTTGTAAAACTATGGACATGGTAAATAAAACTTGTGCTAGATATATTTATTTTCCCTTTCTCTGTTCTAAAAAATAGAAACAGGCAGGATAGTAACAATGAAATCACCTATGAAAGACTATGTAAAAATCTTTGTAAAGGGTATGAACAGTTAGAACCAAAGTAACAGGCTGGACCTTTTGAGGCTATCATGGAACAAATCACCTATTTTTCCTTTGTGTTCACCAGCTGCTGGAAAGAAACAAATTTTAGTCTTGATAACCCTGTGTTTTTAGAGCTTTTCTGTATTTTCCTAACTTGTCATCTCTATTCTCTAGATTAGGCATTGATATATATATATATATATATGTATATATATATATATATATATATATACATATATATATATATATGGTATTCACAAAACCCAACCCAAAGACAAATAATAAATTAGTTTTTTTTAAACTTTTTTAAAGATTTATTTATTTATTATTTATACAGTATTCTGCCTGTGTATGTGCCAACAGGCCAGAAGAGGGCAACAGATCTCATTATAGATGGTTATGAGCCACCATGTGGTTGCTGGGAATTGAACTCAGGACCTTCGTAGAGAAGAACAGCAAGTGCTCTTAACCTCTGAGCCATCTCTCCAGCCCCAATAAATTAGTTTTTAAATTGAACATATTAATTTTGTGACAAGAATGTTATAGAAAGATTATTATATGGTAAAATTACAAAAGAGCTTAAATCAGATGCAGTACTTAAGGGAATATAATATGATTAAGAGGTATAAATTGAGAAAATGAAATATGAATCCACAGTTAAGAGTATTGGCTGTCCCTATAAAGATCTGTTTTCAGTTCCCAGCACCAACCTCAGGTGGCTCACAGCCACCTATAGCTCCTGTTCTACAGTATCTGATGCCCTTTTCTGGCCTCTGTAGGCATCATGCATGTATGTAGTACACATACATATACATAGGCCAAAGACTCATGCACATAAAATAAAAAATAAAACTTAAAAAAGTATAAATTGGCATGTGATAAAAATTTGAAATAGTCATCAAAGAAGGATGACATTTTTCAGTAGGTAAAAGGTGTTATCATTTTTCAATTACCTCTAAGAATAAAATTAAAATGTTGCTGACTAATATATGACAGGCCATCAATCCTAAGAGGCATTTTAAATTTAGAAATATTAAAATAATAAATTGTGTTATTAGCTTAACTAAAACATTATACATAGAAGGGCAATTCTGATTGGCTCACCATCAATAGGAGACAAAGTGGTCTGAAAAAGATGGCTACCTTATTTGGAATAAGCAAATAGCAGGAATACACTTTAAAAGTGAGGTCTGTACAGGTTTTACATCTGTAACATAGCTTGTTGGATTTTGCCTTTCAGTGTTCTGCCTTTCCAGTGCCTTCCTACATGCTCATATGTCTTGCTTTCCTTTTGAAGTTTTTTTTTTTTTTTTTTTTTTTTTCTGCTGTATGCTTACACCATGAGACATAGGCAGACCCTCCCAAGTTTCATGACACAGGCCTGGCCAGAATATCCAGTGACCTGAGTTATCCTCAGGAATTTTGCTGGGTGCCTCAATTGGAGATTTGGTTGCTGTTTCTTGTTTGTTTATCTCCAATAGGCATCTCGTAGGAACCGTAAAAGGCCTGAAGTTCTGGGAAGCCATCATTGCCAGCCACATGGAACAAGCTTGCTTAAGAAAGAAGTCAACATAAAAGTAAAGAAATAGCTGGAGTCTCTGTAAAACCACACAACTTTCAGCTTCTCACTTTGGCCATGCATGAAGTCTTTCCTATTTCCCCAGACTTTGATTCAGCAGGAAAAACTGATGGTGAACCTCATTGCTCCTACTCTGAGAAAGGATGCACAGCTTTCAGTATGTCAAGTAAATTAACTGCACATATGGCTGAATAAATCATGAAGATGCGTACATAAACTCTTAGTGCAACTTTTGATAACACTGGTGTGAGAAATGAAGTTGCCTGAATCAGTCTTATGCTTCCTGATATTGCTGTCAGCTTTTCGTCCTGTAACTCCTGATGCACTCCCAGCCTGCCATTGAACTTACTGACATCCTCCCACTGACAGAATGCTGGGATCATGTGCCTCACTGACAGTCTTCTGAACTTGATCAACAGGTTTGTAATCTAGACACTTCAATGTTTTGACTATCAGGCATATCATCTATAATTATGTCTCAACATAGACACAAAATGTTCAAGCTAATGTTCAGCTCTAGACAACTGTGGTCAAGAACAACTAATGACAGGCATGTTTACTGTACTGGTCAATAGTCTCTTGTTATGACAAAATTTTTTTCTGAACAAAATAAGTTAAAGAGAAAAACGATTTACTTTGGCTCACAGTTTTGAGAGGACTTATTCCATCACGATGCTTTAGTCCACACTGGTCCCTATGCTACGTGATGTTACCACCTACATGGCTGAGTCTTTTTAGCTAGTCTTCTTCAGTAATATTCTCATACACAGACATGCCCAGAGGTCTGCCTTACTAATATCCTAGTTGGATCTTGGTCTAATCAAGCTGACAATCAAGATCAACTATTACATTTAGTATGCATGTGTAAATAAACATGTGTACTAGGTTTTAATAACATTAGTAATTTAGTAATATTAGTTTGAGGAAATCTCAATGACTTTGCTATCAAAAATACTACTTTAACAAACTCTAACCATTGTTTTTATTTTTTATTTAATGTATTTTTAATTTGACTCTATTTTATATATTTTATATATATACATATATATATATATACAAATCAAGATAACACAATGTATCCCACTGACATACATACATGATTATTTGTGGATTTTTAAAAGTAATTTGAACCCTTATTACTTTATTTTTTAATTTTTAAATTATTATTATTGTTATTATTATTAATTTATTATAATTCATTCACCTTGTATCCTGGGCTGTAGCCCCCTCTCTTATCTCTCTTATCTCCTCCCAGTCCCACCTTTCCTCCCTGCTCCCCATGCCCCTCCCCTAGTCCACTGATAGGGGAGGACCTCCTCCCCTACTATCTGACCCTAGACTATCAGGTCTCATCAAGACTGTCTGGATCCTCTTTCTCTATGGCCTAGTAAGGCCACCCTGCCAGGGAAAGGTGATCAAAGAGCAGGCAGCAGAATTAATTGCTGGTGAGAATATAAACTTGTACTACCATTTTGGAAATCAATCTGGCACTTTCTCAGACAATTAGGAATAGTGCTACCTTAAGATCCAGCTATACCACTCCTGGGCATGTATTCAAATGTTCAACCATACAATAAGGACATTTGCTCAACTATGTTCATAACAGGTTCATTCATAATATTCAGAATCTGGAAACAACCTAGATGCCCCTCAGCTGAGGAATGGATACAGAAATTGTGGTACATTCACACAATGGAATACTACTCAGTATTAAAAACAAGGAAATCAAAAAAAAAAAAAAAAAAAAAAAACAAGGAAATCATGAAATTTGTGGGCAAATGGACAGAAGAATGAGGTAACCCAGAAGCAGAAAGACACACGTGTTACAAACTCACTTATAAGTGGATATTAGCCATATAATGTAGGATAAACATACTAAAATCTATACTCCTAAAGAAGCTGAACAAGGAGGACCCGGGGGGAGATGCTTAATCTTTATTCAGAAGGCAAACAGGATAGCTATCAGAAGTGGGAGAAGACAGGGAATAGGACAGGAGCCTTGATGCTGAGACTTATAGCCAAACTTTGGGCAGCATGCAGGGAATCTTATGGAAGAAAGGGGAGACAGAGACCTGGAGTGCACAGGAGCTCCACAAGAAAACCAACAGAGCCAAAAATTCTGGGCCCAGGGGGTCCTGCAGAGACTGAAATCAAGCAAGGATTATGCATGGAGAGGACCTGGACCCCCTGCTCAGATGTATTCCATGGGCAGTTCAGTATCCATGGGGTTTCCTTAGTAAGGGGAGTAGGGACAGGCTCTATCCATTGTTTTCAAATTTCTGAGAATTCACAGTAACACATACAAATTTTCAACAAAACTCCCAATTAAGAGAAGATTAAAATGATGATTTAAGTGATTTTAAATCATGTTTAAAATTCTTGTACATACTACTTCACTAATGGTTTCTAAAGATTATGATAGACCCTTATAAGTGATGTGGTCTTTATATCCAAAGATGTTGTGAGGAAGAGTCAGAGCTATCAAAATGCCTCACCATCTTAATAGGTTCTGCTTTATAGAAGCTCGGTTATAGTCTGGGTTTGAGGAATATTTGTTTTCAAGTTTTGTAGACTAAGGTTTCATGTCTTTTTATGAAGTTCTATGTCATTCATAAGTTGTATTATGTAAGTGAGAGTTAGCACTGTTTTAAATATAATGGATTTGGTATTTCCAACAAACAAAATCTTAAAGTTGACTGTATTTTCTATAAGGCAGTGGTTCTCAACCTGTGGGTCGAAACCCTTTGGAAAACTTCTATCTCCAAAAATATTTACATTAATTAAAATTCACAGCAGCAGCAAAATTATAGTTATGAAGTAACAACAAAAATAATTTTATGGTCGGAGGGTCACCACAAAATTGGAACTGTATTAAAGGTTTGCAGCATTAGGAAGGTTGAGAATCACTGATCTAAGGAATTAAAATCCTTTTTCTCTAAGTTAATAATTTAAAGTTTTGCTGCCATTTCATTCCACAACTATTTAAAATAGCTCTTTATAGAATATCAATGTATATTTTGATATTTCCATGATAAATTATACAAATGCAAGTCATCAATTTGACTTCACTGGAGACACTTTTATTAGACTATTAACATGTGAGTAATTTAATAATCATGTTTATCATGAATTTAACAGTACAGTGAGTATATTCTAGTACCAAATGACTTAAAAGTTGTAACTAATAATTAATGTTTATTAATTAATTATAAAACAATGCTATCTAATTGCTATCACATTTGGAAAAAATAATTTTTATGAAAGAATAATTACAACTACCATTATGTAACTATCACAAAAGAAAGAAATAAACAATTTGCAAATAATAATGTAAGATGAATTTAAATTTGTAAAGGTAAATTTCATAACATTTAATACATCCATAGTAAACTATTGCTTAGTAAGAAAACTTACAAGGAGGATATTCACTTGAAATAAACTCATATTTCCTCCCCTTAAAGTTTGTGCTAATATATTATTTTGTTTAGAACTTTATATCCATAAATAGATATGTGGTTTTTGTATATATCTAAGTATGTATTACCATATTACCATTCATTGGGAGGAGTTTTGTTGAAGATTTGTATGTTACCGTGAATTCTCAGGATTTTAAAAACAATGGTTACAATTTGTTAAAGTACTATTTCTGGTAGTTAAGTCATTGAGCCTACTTCAAAGTAATATTACTAAATATGTGGTTTTATATATATGTATGTGTGTATATATATATGTGTGTGTGTGTGTGTGCACATGGGAGTCACTTACTATAACAACTGTATATATGGGAGTCACTTACTATAACAGTATTATGAAACCATTTATAGTCTCTGAGAAATAGGCATTTGTAGTTACAGTAGTGTTACCTGGAAGTATGTGAACTGAGAATGATAAAGATCTGGGTACGCGTGGAGAGTGGTTCCAACAACAAGCAGCAGCTCAAACTTGTGGAGAGACGAGCTGACATAGCCAGCAAATCCTAAGCACCATATCTTCAGGAGTGCTTCCAGGTCAAAAAGGACTGTGAAAGCCACCTAGAGGAAATAAGAGACACCATGATTGACATTTGAGGCTATACATCCTTCTCCTATATAAACCCCTGTACAGATATAGCCCATGGCAGCTACAAAGCAGCCAGTCCTGATGAAACCTGGTAAGCTAGGGTCTGATGGAAGGGGAGGAGCACCTTCCCTATCCATGGACTGGAGGAGGAGCATGGGAGGAAAAGAAAGAGGGTGGGTGGGACTGGGAGGGGACGAGGGAAGGGGCTACAGCTAGGATACAAAGTGAATAAATTGTAATAAAATAAATAAATAAATAAATAGAAAATAACAGTAGTATAAAGTGCACAAATATAGGTAGCAAAAAATAACATTGCTTATCTACTCTGAGGTGATACTTATTTTATACAAAAAAGCTATAATTGGAATTCAAATAGGCAATACCATATTAACTTCTGATTAAAGGACATGAGAGTGAGTGTTAGGATTAGCTATAATATATATATATATATATATATCTTAGCACACACTAAAATTATTGGAAATTAAATTTCTTTCTAACCATTATTGACTATCAGGAAGACTGTTCTTCCACTCATAATTGGAAAATGTAAGAGATAGAATTATAGTAATAACATATTAAGAAGTGGGATGCTAGAAGCAATGCAGATGTAAATTTAGATATGCAGAAGTACTTAGGCTATTTTTGACAGCTACTATGTTTGCAGATTCTGCTTCATTTTATTTTTGATGGACATTTGTACTCTGAATACTCAGGAAGGCAATGTATTTTAATTTCTAATTGTTTTCTAAATATTTATCCTTATGTCCATAGATAAATCTAGTTCTAATATCTCATCAAAGATATTTCTATTTGAACAGAGGCTATTACAGAAATCTATAACTAGTCAAAATGAAAAAAAAAAAAAAAAACAGTAAGCAAGATGCCCAGCCTCAACTGCTGCATACACAGCAAGGCCCACATTAAAGACTCAGAGAACATCGCAGAAGAGGAGAAAGAAATACCGACCAGAATGTCTACCAGGAGACAGGGTCTGCTGTTTATGTAGGAAAACTGCACTGATGGAATGGCAACAATACTGTTGCCTAAATAAAACCAGCACAATGACAACACCAGCTGGCATGCCTATATGGATAGGGATCTCGCAAAACGCCTTGCTTAAGGACTACAGACAATTAATGGTGGAAGGAGGGAGAATCAGCCTTCTGCAGCAAGTCCTCTGATTAGTTATCCAGGATGAGCATGCACACATATGAGCAACATTACATAGAGTCAGGAAGTTTAACACACACACACACACACACCCCAATACTAATTAACTTTGAGACAAGTTCAAGGAAATGTGCATAAGCTCCTTAGTCCACTTTTGTCAAAGGCTCCCGTTAATGTTCTGCACTGTCTTCTCAGTGTCTCTACATACAGGGCTTGCACTTTAAACATCACTGTGCACACTCCTTTTCTTTTTCACAAGCATTCTGTCACTACAGATTAAAGGAAAAAGGCCCTCTGCACCATCTACATAATTTTCCATAGTGTTTATCAATTATTCCATTCAATAGTCTCTATTTTAATTTACTGACTAATAGCACTTGTAGGAATCATTAGGCAATCACAGCCAAACTCTTTATTATTAAACACAAGGTTCTCCTCGCTATCCTCCTACACATCGGTAATTGACTAACATTTATATTTCAAGAGTGTAGGACAAGATGGCCTCTCTCTCTCCACCCTCCTGCCTTAAACTTCAGAGTGCTGGAATTAGAGGTATGTGCCACCTTGTTTTATTGAGACTTACTGAGGATTTTAAACGCATAAGTATTAAAATATGTTTCCATACTTGGCATTATGGGAGAGAGAACAAAAGACAGACTTGTATGTTTTAAAGTTTGGAAAGCAAAAGATCACTTTCAAAACCTTCTAATAAGCCAGGCACAATGGTGCACACCTGTAATTCCAGCACTCAGGGAGGCAGAGGCAGGTGAATCTTTTTAAGCTGAAGGCCAGTCTGGTCTACAAAGCCAGAACAGCTAAGGCTACACAGAGAAACCCTGTTTCGAACCCTCCACCCCTCTAAAAAACAAAACAAAACAAAGCACAAAAATACCTTTATAACAAACCATTTGCCTCCAAGCAATGCAGAAAAGTTGCCTTTGTCCCAAAATTTTGATCTGTAGGAGCACAATCAGATATAATGTTTCTACTGCAGAAATGTGTGTATTGATCACTTAGAGTTAATTTCTTTTTAAAGTAATTGTGTTTTGCTGTTCATAACTTTGTCAATGCTCTGTGGTGTTATTTTGTCTTTCTTACCAATTTTGAGAGTTATTTATATTGAAATCATTAATCTTTGTCTGCTAAATGTACTGAATATGTTTACTCCTTACTTAGGAGTTTATTTTACAACTTTGCATTATAAAATGTACACTTTCATATCCGCCTGTCTTCAACTGTTGTTTTAAAAGACTACCCTCTGAACTGGTGCGGTGGCATAAACCTGTGATCTCAGCACTGGGGAGGCTGGGGCAGGAAGATTTTCAGAAGTTGAGGCCCTGTCTCAAAATGATAAATGAAGTGTACAGAATAGGCTTTAAAAGTTAGTATCTAGTTAACACAGACAAAATATTATATTACCCTACTTATTCGGATCTTATTCTATATTCTTTAATAAAACTCTCACACATATTTGTGTGTGCATATGTATACTTACTATATGCATATAACATATATTTATATACGTATATGTGTGACTATGTGTGTGAGTATGATGTGTGTGTGTGTGTGTGTGTGTTTACTATTCTACCTAGTTAGTTCCAGAAGAGAGAAAAGCTACTGGCTTTTCAATGTAAACAACTCTCAAATATGTATATATACATACACATATGTATATACAGAACTAAATTAATTCAGGTATTTTTAAGTTCCCTGGGTCTCATTAGGAATGTGTATAAACCGTCTGTAAGTGAAATGCTTACTTTTCAGATTTGCTGGGGAGTTAAGGTACTAGTTCCTCAGTTGTAGAGACCTAGCCTCAAGGCAGTGACTAGCTATGGCCGCATAGTCTCACGTGTATGACCGCTGGGCCCATAAGGAGTGTCGCTATTAGAGGTATGGCCATGCTGGAGTGGGTGTGATCTGGTGGGAGGAGGCTTGCCACGGTGAGGGTGGCTTCAAGGTCCCCCTCAAGCACTCAAGCACCCAGTGTGGCACAGTCTCCTTGTGCTGCCTGAGGACCCTGATCCTGAGCATTCGGCTACCTCTCCAGCACCTTGTCTGCCTGCAGGCTGCCATGCTTCTGACACAGTAACGGACTAAATCTCTGAAACTGTACGCTCCCATCAAAATGTTTTCCTTTATAAGAGTCACAATGGTCATGAGGTCTCTACACAGCGATAAAACCCAAACTAAGACAGACAGTTACTGCACAGTACAGTGGTAATAATGGAGTCTTTTTTTTTTTTCTTTTTTTGAGGCAGGGTTTCTCTGTGTAGCCTGGCTGTCCTGGACTCACTTTGTAGAGCAGCTGGCCTCAAACTCATAGAGATTCACCTGCTTCTCCCTCCCTGAGTGCTGGGATTACTGGCCTGTGTCACATCACTGACTAACAGGAGTCTATTATATTCAGTAAAAACACCACCAATATTTTTGTGCAATGGTCCAAATGGTAACTAAAGGATACCATGGAGTGTATTTCCAGCTTTTGTCCTGGAAGCAATGATATATATCATGAATGATTCTAATAGGCATTATTATTATTTTTTTCGTGGAATACATTCTAGAATCTAGAATCTAGACATAAGAATCACCTGTGGATTTTATTGAGTCATACATTAATTTAAAAAATATTTATTTATTTGTTTATTTATTACAATTTATTCACCTTGTAGCCTGGCTATAGCCCCTTCCTTGTCTCCATCCAGTCCTTCCCACCCTCCCTCTTCTCCCCACTATGCCCTTTCCCTAGGGAAGTTCCTCCTCCCCAACTATCTGACCCTAGCCTATCAGGTCTCATTAGGGCTAGCTGCATCATCTTCCTCTGTGGCCTGGCAGGGCTTTATTTTTTCATATGAACTTTGCCTGTAATTTTACTTATCAGTTCATTGTCATGTGTAGTCAATTAGACTATTGAATTTTATAGTTTTTATATGATCTATGATTTCTTAAGTAACAGTGATCAGAGCATGGAAATTAGGCAGACCCTACTGTAAAGGTTATCTGAGCACTGTCCATTTTATAACATTAGGGAAGAACGTTCCAATATAACTCTGTCTATATTTATCAGCTCATCCACCTGATTAGCTGCTTTCATTTTTCCAAGAAATATGTAACCTCTTCTAAAATTTTAAGACATGCACTTTTCCAAGTAAAATTGTTTCTTCCAAGGATCTACAGACATTTTAAAAATCTTGTGTCCTGTTAAGTCAATTTCTTGATGTTTTTCAATCCAGGAAACGATGTTAAGTTTGAATTCCAGCTTAATGTAAGGATAAGACATTTTACATAAAATTCAGTACACCTTTCAGGGGTCAAGGTGAAGATGGAGGGATATTCATTTCCTTTGAGGGCGCACTTCTCGTTACCACTGAGGTGCAGATTTCTTTGCCAAGCAGATCATGACTAACATGCTGTCAAATTAATTTGCTGCAGTGTCATCTTTGGGAAAACCTATATTCTTGTCAATTATTCTTCTTTCCCAGTTCTGGATTTTTGTGAGATTAAGTACTTCTTCTTTAAGTTAATGTGAATTGTTACAAGCAAACATTGTAGATTTTTTGAGAAACAGCATTAATTTCTAAGAGTAAACATTTACTGACAAAAATATGCATAAAAAAATCCTAATTTACTTGAGGTTGTAGATTAGCCTCTCATTGGGAAGCTGTCACAATTTACAGTAGAGGATTAGCTTAAGTAGTTAATTATTAAATATTAATTAGTTAATTATTTCAGTGTGTGTTGTGAAGTTTGGCAGAGGATTTGAATTCAGAGGAAGATAGCAGAGTTCTTAGAAACATACAGGAGGCAAGCTTGAGAGCCAACTTACCAAAAGCAATTCCAAAATATTTTTGTGAACTCAACTTTAATGGTAGGTGGGAATGGTGAAACTTTCTAAAGTGAAGAAGGTAGATAGGCTGTCTGCAGAGCCAAAGTACCCGCAAGGACTCCCACAGAACTACCCAAGCAACTGTCCAGTCTTGTAGGTGTGTGTGTGTGTGTGTGTGTGTGTGTGTGTGTGTGTGTGTGTGGTGGTAGTTAGTAGTAAGTACCCAGCTGTCACTCAGCGTTCATCCCCCGAGTGTGGCAGCCGCTCAATGGACTCTTGGGATGGCGGATCCTCATCAGAGGGTTCTGCTATCAAAGTCAGCTGTTAGCTCTCTTGTGCTCAGCTTCCTCTTTCTCTCCATCTCATGTCCACTACCTTGGAAATCTTTCCATCAAGACCATGGGATGTGGTTCATTGTTCCTGAACCAGAAGCCCAGGCCCATACAAATCCTTTCACTGTATAATTTATTCATTCTGTGGCATTATGTACTAATACGGGATCCATGTAGAACTCACCTCCTGTGAGTACTTTTAAATAGAATTTTTCCTTCTTAAAAGCTAAGATAAGCTTTGTAATAAGTTTTCAATAATATGTTTTGTTGCGTTTCTTCATAACACTTAACATGATATATGGAAATCTTCTTTTAAAGATGTTTATTTATTTAGAAATATTTAAATATGTGAGTGTTTTGCCTGCATGTATGTTTTCCATTATATTCAGGCCTTGTGCACTGGATTTCCTGGAACCAGAGTTACAGAAGGTTGTGAGTGCTGGTAATAGAGCCTGCCTCCTTTGAAGAGCAGCTAGTTATCAGCCACTGGGCCATCTCATCTGTCCTCACTTTTCTTTCCCTTTTTCTTTGAAGCAGTACTGCCCACAGTATCTGAGCATGGCAGCCTGTGGAGGTTACTGGGAGGACAACTGTGGTGTCATGATTGGCTTTCCACCATGTGTGAGACATGGCCCTTTGTTTTCTGCCACGGTAAGTGCCATACTAGCCGGCCCATGAGCATCTGGAGATGCCTCTGTGCCTGCCTCTGTCCCAGGATGCCCAGCTCTGCTCAGTCTATGACGATGTAAACTGTAAGGTCCTCATGTTTATACAGAGCAGTTTACCAACTGAAGTGTCTGCCATCCTCCTTTTGCTTTGACCTCCTTTTCCAGTGAAACGTTTGTTTCCAATTACTACTTCCTTGGGAACTTGAAAGCCACAGATACGTATGTATTTATAGCTTCTGAATATCTATGTCTTACTTGAAGAGTTGCTTACATAAAGTGCTTTTTTTTTTGTTTTGTTTTGTTTTTTCTTTTTAGACTACCCAAAACCAAGGGTAAAATTTTCAGCCTTCTAGAGGTTATTTCATCCCCTTTGAAGAATACACACTGTGCTGGGCTCTCAAGTTGCAAATAATACAATGCCACAAAGAGGGGTAAGCACAGAAAAAACATTTTTTGGGGGCTCACAGTTCTGTTTCAAAGTCTATGGCCTGTACCTAGTGATGGCCTTGCTGTGAGTGTCCCAAGGTGGCACAATATTACATAGCAGAAATGAGGATCATGTGTGAATATGTATTCTTCAATTTCTCTCTCTGATAAAGCAGTGATGCTCAGTCCTGAGAACTCCATCGATGTGGCATCAGATAAGGTTAATCTTAACCCCCACCCCCAGAGATCCTATCCCTGAGGACCATATTTAGGTTAGGTTTTCACCCTCCTTCTAAAAAAATGAGTTAGGTTTTTAAAATTTGTGTGTATGTGTGTGTGTACGAAAGAGAGAGAGAGAGAGAGAGAGAGAGAGAGAGGGAGAGAGAAATCATCATGGAGGCCAGAAAAGGTCATCAGCTTCCTTGGGGCTGGAGTTGCAGGTAGTTGTAACTCTTTTGATGTGGGTGCTGGGAACTTAACTCTGGCCCTTTGGAAGAGCAAAAAGTGCTCTTAATCCCTGAATAATCTCTAGACACAAGCTTTCACTCTCCTAATACTTCATGTTATAGTTACATTTCAAGAGAACAAGAAAGGTTAAATATTAGGTCATACGTTAAATATTATAGGACAAAGAAGCATTGAATACTGCAAATAGGCATGAGTTATGAGAGAGAATATGTTACTTTTTCTAATTCTGTCATGGTTGTTTTGTTTGTTTGTTTTGTTGGTAGATAAGTACATATAATATATTTGATAGTAAACGTGTAAAACCCAATGTGAAAGTCCACAACTTCAGAATGGATATTCCAATTTTCCATTAAGCTGTGTTTACTTTGGGTTTAGTTAATTAAGGTTTATTTTAAAAGAAGGAGGAGGAAGAGAAAGAGGAGAAGATGGAAAAGAAAGAAAGAGAGAGAAATAAAGGAAAGAAAGGAAAGAGAGAAAGAGAGAAAGAGAGAAAGAGAGAAAGAGAGAAAGAGAGAAAGAGAGAGAGAGAGAGAGAGAGAGAGAGAGAGAGAGAGAGAGAAAGAGAGAAAGAGAGAAAGAGAGAAAGAGAGAAAGAGAGAAAGAGAGAAAGAAAGAAAGAAAGAAAGAAAGAAAGAAAGAAAGAAAGAAAGAAAGAAAGAAAGACAGACGAGAAAACTCTAGAGAACAAGCCGGTAAGGAGAATGTCTCCATAGTCTCTGCTTTGCTTCCTGCCTCTTTTCTTTTCTTTCTTTTGTTTTTTTTTAATTTTTTTATTATTGTTTTTTTTATCAGTTACATTTTATTAACTCTGTATCCCAGCCCGTGTCCTGATCCCTCATTCCCTCCCAGTCCCTCCCTCCCTCCCTCATCTCCACCATGCCCCTTTCCAAGTCCACTGATAGGGGGGACCTCCTCCCCATTCATCTGATCCTGTTTTATCAGGTATCTTCAGGACTGGCTGCAAAGCCCTCCTCTGTGACCTAACAGGACTGCTCCTCCCTTCGGGGGTGGGGAGACCAAAGAGCCAGTCATTGAGTTCCTGTTAGAAATAGTCCTTGTTCCCCTCGCTTTGGGAAACCAATTGGTTACTGAGCTACCACAGGCTACATCTGAGCGGAGGTTCTAGGTTATATCCATACATGGTCCTTGGTTGAATGTCAGTCTCAGAAAAGACCCTGTGCCCAGATATATTTGGTCCTTGTGGAGCTGCTATCCTTTCCCCATCAGACTAACTCCCCTTCTTTCTTATGATTCCCTGTACTCTGCCAAAGGTTTGGTCATGAGTCTTTGCTTTGAAAACACTGCTAGTTAGAGTCTTTCAGATGCGCTCAGTAGACTCCTGTCATATGTTCAATGCACATCCCATCTGTCTTTCTAAACGAGGATTGATCATCTTACCCCATGTCCGCTCAATTGATTATCTTTTTTAGGTGTATAGATTTCATTATGTTTATCATATCTTATAGGTCTATATAAGTGAGTATATCCCATGTTCAAGTACACAAAAGGGACACCTGCCTCTTTTCTTGATTGAGTTCCTGCTGTAGCTGCCCTAGGTGATGGACTGTGCCTAGGATGTTTAAGATGAAACAAACCTCCCATGAAAAGAGATGTCATGTTTGCTGTCATTTTCTTAGTAACATACATTCTTGTATTATCATTCTTTAAGTTTAATTTTCATTGGATAATAACATCAAATGCCATCTAATATTTAGAACAATAAGCCTTCTTGTGTTGGAGAAAAATTACCAATAATGGGTCCATATTAAAAAAATTAAATGATATAAACCTGTGGTACAAAGAAACACACATACATAAAACAAAAATAAATAAATCTCAAAGACATTTAAAATTTTTATGTTATTATCAAAGAGGGTGTATTGTATTGCAATTGAACTCATGCAGTTGAATAGCTAGATGAATGTCAAATTTGGAAGGAAGGAGAAAAATTAACTGATTAACACTTAACATAAAAGGAAAAGTGGAAATTGTGCTATTCTTTTAATTCAATGCTAATGCATGAACATTTATGGGTGACAAATTATAAATGCCTTTATCCTGCACCGGTGGAAATGAAGCAGGCTAGACTTTTGGAATTTGGAGGCCACTGGTTGCTGATACTGTAGATACAACCTCTCTTGTCAGCAGTCTGTAAGAGAGCCTGGTTTTATCATTCTTGTATGTTATCTGTTGTTACTTCTTGAGGCCCACAGTAGCTTTCTGTTATGTCACAGGCTCCAAGCAATAGATCTTCCTGTTCATGATAAAACAATGGAAAGCGTTCCCAGTCTTTGTCTTCAAGACATGAAGGTTTAATGGTTCTACTTGTCCTGACTCAGAATGCATTGCCATGATATTTCTGGTCGACATGAGGTAGGACTTGTTTGGAGCGCCACAATGTCCCTTCTGTTTTGTCTGCAAGTGAGATGTGGAAGCACCAGGGCTTTCATAAAGTGTACTTGCTTTGTAGAAATCCTTCTTTTCTGTACTAATTTCTGTCTTCCTCAAAAGCCATCTGCTCTAACAATAAGTGTTAGAATTAAATTAGGTAAAGCAAATCATTTATTTTAGTTCCAACAAATTCTGACACCTACAGTGGAGTAAATTAATAACAAGAAATGATCAAATTACAAAAGTAAAACATGCTGTCATTGCAGCAATCTTTGACATTATTGTTAAGTTTAATTTCATTTTCTGGGAAAACTTTATTAGGTAAGTTTTTTCTGACAATTACTTTTTATATACTTCTAAAAGATTTGAACATTATGTTAGATGAAATAAGATTACTCTAATCATAAGCTGAACTGTTTAGCCATTCATCTCAACAGTTTTCTCTTGAACTGACAGCTTGGGGGTTGTAACTGGTTAGTTTGTGTCACAAACTGTTGACACGGTCTGATGGGTCAATCACAAACCGTGTAAGATCTACGAGGCCCAGAGTCAGATGAGCTTTTGTTGTGGTTTGCATCTTGAATGTCCGACATAGGCTCATCCTGTGTAGTCTAGGTTCCCCAGATACGGCAGCAGTTTTAGGTCATGGAGCTATAGTAGGAGCCTGGATGGAGTATGTAGGTTACTGGGAGTGGGCTTTTGACTCTGACCTAAGCTTTCTGTCTCCTGGCTCAGGGTAATGTGTAGCGCTGTTGTGGACTCCTCCCACACTCATGCTTTGCCCTCATCAGAAACTGAAATTCTTTGAGCTGTGGGCCAAAATAAATTCATGTTATACAGAAATTTAATTGTTGTTAGAGACATGTCTATTTAGTTTTTCAATTCTTTTATTGCACATTTCAATAATGCTTTCTAATTTTCCCCAAAGATCTTTCATGTCTCTGATGAAATGTATTCCTAGATGTCTGCAGGTTTGTTTAGAATTTTTATGTAGACAAATGCATCACTTGAAACTGTTTCATGTTTCCTTCTCTGATTCCTTTTTTTCTCTTTCTTCTCTTTTTCTCTTCTTTACTAATTCTTACTTTATTTCTTCTTCTGCTTTTGTTGTCCCATTTGGATCCCAGAAAATAGTGGACAGAAGCAGCGAAAGTAATGCTCATCATTCATCCTTGTCTGTAGGATTTCATAGATGCCTTTATTATGTTAATAAAGGTCACTTCTGTTAGTGGTTTGCTATAAGCTTTTCTCACAAATAGCTTTTATCTGATGTTCTTTATCTAGTGAGCTAACCAGATAGATTTTCTTTTATTTCTTAGAGAACAGTATTAGAAAACCTATTTACTGACATTTAAGCAATTTTAAATACCCAAGACACTCGAGTTTATAAAAAAAAAATTAAAGACTACTAAGTCTTATGTTATTAAAACTGATAACTTTCATAGAAACCAAGACAACCAATAAGAGCTAAGAGACAAGTTGTCTAGAGCCATCCTCAGGAGGAGGATCTGCAGTGCCATCACTAGGGAGCTGAAAATTGCCGGGTTTGCACATCGAAGAAGTTAAGAAAAGATGAAAAGAGTTAATTCTCTATAGTAATCAAGACCAGGTATATTAATATACACTGATTTCTTCTATAAAAGTGATAAAATTGAAAATCTGAATGACCATGAATTTAGCATGAAATGAAACTGTTCATATGGTCTGGTAGGAATACAAATTGGAAGAATAAGAGTTTTCAAGCACAGTTAGCCACATTGAATATTGTTGTATCCTAATCTCTACAGTTTCTAGCCAATATATGTGTTCTGAAAAAAAAATCCTCAAAGACTTTTCCAAAAGTGGCATGAAATCAGAGATGAGAATGTTTATGGAAGCATTGTATCTTATGGCAAAAGATCAAAAGAAAAGCCACTGAAAACCATAGTGTCATTATCCATGGAACAAATAAGCAAACAGCACTGACAGCAACAGGGGTATTCTCAAAGGGTCATAACGAATGAAAGAAAAAACCAAACTGTTTATAGATTCTCAGTAGTCTTATAAGACAAGCAATGGAATGATGAATGCACTACTCTGTAGAATAGGAAGAAGAGTAAGATCAAGGGACACATAGGACTTTCTTACTCTGTCTATACATTGTTTCTGAATAAACACCCTGAAGCAAAAAGGAAAAAAAATACTAACTTTTGAAGGACCAGGCTGTTGAGTATAAGCATCGATTATGCAATACTGCTTAAGTGATGCGTAGATTTATTGTGAGGGATGATCCCATGGAATTACTTGTTCCAGATATTCTCAAGGTTATTAGAAAACTCGCACTAACAAAAATAAAAATAATTCCACAGAATCATCTGCAACAACTTTTTCAGTTTATTTCCTGTGGATTTTCCATCACCAGGCAGAACTGGTTTCTGTGAAAGGTTCTTAAGCTTTTCCTTCCTCCCATTGTAAATGCCATGATAAGAAGAGTCATATTCATATGAGCTTATTACAGAGAACCTAAGTGTTTGGAAGGAATTTTGAGGGCCATTTACTTTCTGAAGCCTTTGAATTTTAGAAGGGTTTGTTTGTTTGCTTGTTTAGATCAAAGATCAAGTGAGGAATACAAGTCTGGGGATAGAGTGGAACAGACATAGAAGAAAGGAGACAAAGACAGATTTAGAACTAGGGACACTTCTTGGTGGGTTGTTCTAGCGAACTTATTGTGAGGAACTAAGCCCAGGATCCTCTTTCTTTCTCTGACTTTATTGTAAAGAATCCAATGCCTTTAAATCTTTTTTAAAATTTTATTATTATTTTTTTTAATAATTACAGTTTATTCACTTTGTATCCCAGCTGTAGCCTCCACTCTCATTCCCTCCCAACCCCACCCTCCCTCTCTCCTCTCTGCCGCCCAGGCCCCTCTCCAAGTCCACTGATAGGGGCGATGGTCCTCCTCCCCTTCCCTCTAGGGTAAGAGGGAGGGTGACTCTAGCCTATCAGGTCTCATCAGGACTGGTGGCTGTATTGTCTTCCTCAGTGGCCTGGTAAGGCTGCTCTCACCTCAGGGGGAGGTGATTAAAGAGCCAGCCACTGAGTTGATGTCAGAGACAGCCCCTGTTCTCATTACTAGGGTACACACTTGGAGACTGAGCTGCCTTGGGCTACATCTGTACAGGGGTTCTAGGTTATATCCATGAATGGTCCTTGGCTGGAGTATCAGTTTCAGAAAAGACCCCTGTGCCCAGATTTTTTTGGTTCTGTAGCTCTCCTTGTGAAGCTCCTGTTCTCTCCAGGTCTTTCTGTCTCCCCTCTTCCTTCATAAGATTCCCTGAACTCTGCCCAAAGTTTGGCTATGAGTTTCAGCATCTGCTTTGATACCTTGCTGGGTAGAATTTTTCAGAGGCCCTCTGTGGCAGGCTCCTGTCCTGTTGCCTGTTTTCTCCCTCTACCTACATCTGACCCTTTTGCCTTTCTGAGTGAGGATTGATCATCTTACCCAGGGTTCTTCTTTCTTAAAGGACACTGATTTAGACTGAGTTGACTCCTAATGATAGAGTGATTTATCTTGGATTTTTCTAAACAATTTATTGTATAATACGAAGTAACCTAACAAAAACTTGCTTCTTTCAAATCTCATGGCCTATTGTGACTCAGTGTGAAATTTAAGCTTTCAGAACTGTTACATAATGCTGTTTCCTTAAATTCAGCACCATTATACTCCCAGTCTTCAACTGTTGTCGTTATTGCTGTTTGGGGAATTAAATGAGATAATAAATTTCTTTAAAGTACTCAGCACACAATGGGCTTTCCAAAAACTGGTAGTTGTTGTTGTTAGTATTACTGTATTTAAATTTACCATATGAGCATTCTAGTTGGAGGGCTCTCTGTCCCATAAGCTCACACAGCATCCAGTGTATTGCTTACTTCTGTAAATGAACTTTTATTAAACTTCACATTCACTTTTGCATAAAGGTGGCTGAGCCGAGGGGCTGACAGAGAATGGAGAGCCTCCAGAGCCTAACATGCTTATTCGGCTCTTCAAGAAAGTTTGTTGATTCTTTGCTTAAACTGAAAGAAAGTATTTGTTAAGAATTACATTTAACTATAATAATTTAGCTATACTCAAAATAAATCATTATGACTTAATACAATAATTTTTTATTAGCTGCAAATCTGTCTAAACAATTGTCGAGCTATATTTTAGGTAATTGGACTGGAGAATTCGATACTACGATGGAGCAGCTGAGAGTGGCCATTGTCACAGTAAATTCTACCGGAGTGGACGCAGGACTAGCCAGAGGATTATCAACATGGATTGCTGCAGCCATGAATCATCTGAAGGAATGGGCGGGCATGGGAGTGTTAGCAGGCCTACTGGTGTTGGTCTCCTTGGTTTGCCTGTGGTATATATGCAAGATTAGAGTCTCACAACAGTGTGATGCAGCCATGATCATTCAGGCCTTTACAGCCATTGAAGCAGGACATTCTCCCCAAGCATGGTTGGATACCATAAAAAGCTAAAATGATACGCTCAGGATGCGAGGCTAAGCACTGCACTCAGGGTCAGCCGCTTTGGACCCAGAGAAGAGCATGTCTGATTGCATGCGGGTTGATGCCCCAGGTCCCGCCTCTGAGAAAAAGGTATCGGACGGTCTGATGCTCTTTGGGTGGATGACACCTAAATGAACATCTGTACAAAGTCCCAATTTATTTCTAATATCAGAGATCAGACCTCTACTCTTGCCTGATGCGTCTAAAACAAAAAGGGGGAACTGTAGAGAGCTGCGGAATGCTATGCCTTAAAGATGGAGCTGGTTTCCGCCTTCCACCTTCCCGATGGTGAGTGCTCTCTGTCACGAACAACTCCACATTTGGCTAAGGCCGAGGATCTGGCTTGCTTCCATGTATGTGGACCTATCTGCATTGCCCCCGTGGCACGCCTGGGTTGGCTACCCAGAGGCTATTTAAGCTGTGGGCTGGCTTTCCCCGGGGTCCGAGGATTGTTCAATGTTCCTGAATAAACTGCATTGAAAAAAAAAAAAAAAAAAAAAGATTATCAAAAAAAAAAAAAAAGAAAGACTTTTTATTGAAAAAGTATAATTTGAAGTAAGTCCAAATATTCTGAGAAACTCAAGCACTGACAGTCTATCTACTGGAGGTGATTTTGGTTGCTTAAGTAATTCAATAATAACCTGATGTTGTGTATAGGTTATTTTAAGTGAATGGAAGCCCATGTGTATCTTCTTTATTCCTTTTCTTTCCAGGATTTCAAGGAGATGGTTACTGTGTCTATTTAGTTACTTATCTATCTCTTTACTGAGAAACAACTAACATGTAGGAATGTATATTTATATAATGTATTAACTTGCTGAGTTAGGGTATAAGTATACGCTACAGCCAAGTCCATATCCTCTCAAATTGTCCTCTTACTATCTTTATTGTTCTTGTTGTTAATGTTAGATGCTGTAATAATATTTCATACCCTATTTATGTTCTTAAGATTTTACATCTTTAATGTCATGTGGTTGGCAATGAGCACTTATATAAAGAAGATTTACCTCAACACCAAGCTTATCTTTTTAAAATTAAGTCTGTGTTAGTGGTTTGGAAAGGGAACAAGCAGGAAGCATACAACATATTTCAGGTTTCACCAGGTTTTGTGACACCATCTTAGCTCTGTGGTTGTTATTTTTAGTATTACAAAACAAACAAACAAACCTGACAAGGATTAATCACCTGTTCGCAGGCTCTACGAGCATTTAGGCAGCAATTAAGGAACTCCACAACAAAAATTCTTTGAAATTTTGTTGCAGTTTCTTATAGTGTAATGAAAGACTATCTAACATTCCTAAGAACAGACTAGAAGTTCAGTTCAATCCCTGTGTTTGCAGGGCATATGCCACTTCCTTTACTCCGTAGGAGAAGGTGTAACAGACAAGTGCCTGTTGTGAGGATACAGAAGTGATGCCCCGCTGTCTCTGATATCAGCACTTCTGCAGGAGCAACTGTTCCTCCTCACGAGGATGACAAGGTCCCATCACCATGCTCCTCAGAATGTTGTTTCTCAGTACTTAAACCACTGATGTAATTCTGCTGTGCAGTTTGTAGCCTCTCTTTTCACCTTCATGACACAGGGCCCGCTAAATATTGAGTGTCTACCACTGTTTTAAACAACGTCCTGCACTTTATCGAGTTCCATGTGCAGATTCAACTTCCTTCACCGGACTGTCTCCGTATGTCTCTCCCTCTCATACTGCATACTTCACTCCCGCAGCCCCTTAGGGAAGAGGGAATCCATGTTGCTGTGTTCTTCGGAGTGTAAGTTGACAAGGAAAGGGTGTCTTGACCATCGCTCCTGGGAGCTCCGTGAGAGGATTCCATCAGGACAAACCAACCTCTGATTCCATCTCCCCACCCTCTGCTCATCCTCCATCAACCACTCATGCCCTGTCCTGTCTAAGGACTGGCAGTCTTCTTATCCGCCCGAGACTCAGCCGCTCTCAGGCTGTGGCGCTGCCTTGATCTCTTGTCACAACTCCATTCTTAGGTTTAAGCTACACAGCACCCCATGTTTTGTATTTCGTTACCAAAATCAAGGTGCAAATGGAAATTTTGAATTCCTTTCTCTGACCACAACTGATGACTTTCTTATACTTGCGCTTCAATCAAACATGTATTTTGAACATACAAATATCTTGAGAGTTCACTTTCTTTTAACTCTTCTCTATTTTCATATATTTCCATAGCCAACCCAGGCCATCTGGCTTTCACCTCATCCCCTCTGTCAGTCACCTCTATTTCTCCATCCCCTTGTCCCTGAGCTCACCCACTCCAAATAAAGCCCTAAAGCTGGGTCAGTTTGAACCTTGTCTTTCTTTTATGTGGAATCCAGAACAGTTGTTATGTTTCATGTTGATGTCAATGTTAAGTCCATACTCTGAAAATATGGATAGCTCTTCAACACTGCATTTGAAGTGCCTTTAATTGTTATTGTTATTATTATTACATTTGGTGAAGTCTGCTGGTTTGACTTAAGTGTCTTATTTCCTTGTGTCGTTTGCCTGGCTGTCTACCCTCTTCTCACTGCCTAAGAGAAGCATGACTCCATGAGGAGCCCTCCCGTGTGCATCCTCTGTGCTAAAACTCATCACGAAATATCTGTTTTTGTTTATGTTTTAAATGCTTTGCTCATATTTTTAAAAATTTACATTCATTTACTCATTTTGATTGTGTGTCTATATGTCTGGGTGTCTATATATGTGTGCAAATTTGTGCAATGGCATGTGTGTGGATGTCAGAGTATTACTTGTATTGATTGTTTTTCTCTTTTCTCTTTTTTATTTTATTTATTTATATTATTAGTTACATTTTATTCACTTTGTATCCCAGCTGTAGCCCCCTTCCTCATTCCCTCCCAGTCCCTCCCTCCCTCCCTCATCTCCTCCCTGCCCCTTTTCAAGTCCACTGATAGGGGAGGACCTCCTCCTCTTTCATCTGACCCTGTTTTATCAGGTATCTTCAGGACTGGCTGCAAAGTCCTCTTATGTGGCCTAGCAGGACTGCTCCTCCCTTGGGGGGTTGGGAGGTCAAAGAGCCACCACTGATTCTTTCTTTTTCAACATGTGGATTAAGGATTTAATTCAGGTCATCAGTACCTTCAGCAACTGATTTGTCAGCTCATTTCTTTTAATGACAACTCTTGCTGGGTTTGCATAAAAATTATCTTTTTGGAGAGGCTTGGTTATAATTTCCTCCTGAGGCTCTCCATTCATTCTCCAGTATTATTGTTTATTGCCTGTCTTTCCCTGTAAGCACCACATAACCTGAAGCTATTAGATCAATGCCCTGTCACAGCTGTTCCTAGGTAGGGGAAACTTAAAATTAAAGGGATTATGTTTTACAGAGCTCCGCAAAGAGAGGGGTATTTATAAATGACTCTGTAGAGGTTTCTTGACATCCACATGGTTGTTTAATTGATTATTTTTTCAGAGAAGCTTTTGTGTGTGTGGACTGAATTTTTATTAACCCAGTCCATTTTTAATGTGTTAGGAGAATTCTGGGTGCCTTAATGAACTAAATTACAGAGCTAAGTGCTTTCTGTATAAAAATGCTTTGTAATAAACACAAGTGAAGAATAGTTTTTCTGGCTTTAAGTTTGTTTTATTCACATATGGGATTTTTAGAGTATAGTATCCCTATATGTGTGTATCTTTTATGGGATGAATGGGTTTCTATACATGAATTCATTTTTTTCCCACAAACATAAGGCCACTGGATCATGAGATTTGTTTTCAGAATGATTAAAAACAGTGGTCTTTGAAAATGATTGAGAATGTTTAAGAATCAGGCGTGGGGAGAATGCTCACTGGAAAAGCACTGCTGCACACCGCTAACGGCTTCTGGTTGCTGGATGTTGTGGTGTGTTGTATGGATGTGCAGTGATCAACTCAGGGCCATTGGTTCACCAGGGTTTCAGTGTTCATCCTCTGTGTCGCCTGGTGTCTGCAGTAGCCCAGGTGACCAGCGGACTAGTCTGTTTCTGAGCTTCTCAATCTGTGGTCAGTTACAGCAGGATGAAGCAAGCTACCACAACATGAGAAAGGGGAGAATATGAGAGGTGGAAAGGAAAAAGACCCAGGAAAAAAAGGTTCTCTAGGCAACATGACCACTGTGGGGAAGGCCCCTGAAGCTCATGGTGACAGGACAGGAATCAAACAACACAGTAAACAGGGGAATCACCTAAGAGGCAGACAGTAAGTCAACTCAGGTGGCAGTCAGGTAATTAAGGCCCTAGAGTTCATTTTCATGCTCTTAAAAGGCCCTTAATGAGGCTTGCCAACCATGAACAACCCTGCCAATCCCCTCCTGGGAGTTACTCACCTCTGCAAGGTAGAATTCATCATACTGCTGTCTGAAGTTCTCTCCCTTGTAGTAGTTGCTGGCAGCGACTATCACATCCACAGTCACCATGCTCAGGATAAACATGTGGAAAATTGACGAGCGCATCATTCTCTGAGGAGTCAAACAGATAGGTAAGCTTTTCACGAAGTTAGTCGGCATTAACTGCAGCGTGCATGCTGCTACGTTTTGAGGGGCAACGGTTCTGATAGACTGCAGTGAAAAACGGTGTTCTCCAAGACTGCTGATCACCGTCTTTCCTACTGATAAGTGGGACCAAAGGAATCCATTTCTTTCAGTAATTTTTTAATTTTTTATTATTAATTACATTTTATTAACTCTGTATCCCAGCTGTATCCCGCTCCGTCATTCCCTCCCAAACCCTCCCTCCCTCCCTCATCTCCTCCCTGCCTTTTTAAAGACATATAGAAAGATAGTTTCAGAAACCCTCATATTAAAATGGAAAATACATTTTAATTTAGCTTGTATATACTTTCATCTTGGACATTAGGTTGTTTTGACCCCACATTCTGACTGTATGAAAAAAATGCTTTTCAAAATGGTTATCTTGAAAAATGGGCATGACCATTTGCTATCAAGCTAGGGACAGGGGGCTGAAACATTTTGAAGATGGTTATAAAGCTGGAAAGAGGAAGAAAGAGAAAATTTATTTTCCCTTCTTGCTTCCATAAATACCTGCTGAAAATAATCTTGTAACGAATAAGAACTGTCTATTGAGTTTATTATGTGTCTGGGGAAGTTCTAGAATTTTACATAAATTAACTCAATTAAAACCCATGCTAGTCCTATGATGTTATTCTAATTTAATGACTTAGAAAACAGACTCTAAGAAGTTAAACAATTTCCCCAACTGTCACAGAAGTATTGAGGCTGTACTTAGGGTTAGGAATGGAATCTGGCCCATTGCCTGTTCTGGAGTGGACTTAGCCAAGCACTGAAAACAAGTATTTCGATAGCTGCCATGTGTTGAATGCTTATTATGTGGCAAGTCATTTATACATATCCTATTCATGTTGTGTCTGTTACTACCACAACTCTAAACAGTAAGATATGTGACTTGTATTATACGAGGTTCAGAGAGCTTAGGTTATTTGTTCAAGACCACACAACCAGAAGGCATCAGAACAAAGCTCTGCCACTAAGTCTATCTGAAGTCTGTTCTCTAAGTTTACTCCATTGTGAGGAAGAGATCACCTATGCAGAAGAGATAAAAGGTGAGTGCCCACTGCTCAGGGCCATGCCACCACATGCTCTCTTTCTTTGCTGGCTTTTGTGTTTCAGATGGAAATTTATTATAGAATCAGGCAGAAGAGAGTGAATGAGAGGGAGATAGAGGATTTGAATGAGGCGTGAAGAGAGAACCATGCCATTTGATTTAGACATGGAGATCAGTTGAATGGCAGATAAGCACTAAGTGGAGGTGGGTGGGATGTAAGGCTTCAGAGAAAGCCCAGAATACCAGCAGAAAGCTTTCTTAGGTTCTTTCCAACACCCAAAAGCAAAACAGAAGAGGCTGAAAGGGAAAAGTTTGAGTGAGGGCATAGAAAGCAGTCGTACATTCTCTTCTGTGGCTTCTTCTCCATGCTTATGCACACTGTGCGTGCCACTGCCCAGTGACCCCCGGCAAGCTCTTCACTACCACAGCTGAAAGAACTACATAAAGCTCCAGCTGAGACTGGGAAGTGTGCCCAAACTGGAGTGCAAGGCATCATCTTATCCCGTCTTCCCTAAGAATGGGGCAGAGCTACGTTATCTACTGTTAAGATTTCACCACTTTCTGGTGCTGTACCCCTGAACAAGACACTTCAGTCTCTCTACACCTCAGTTTTCTCCTCAGTGAAGTGGACATAATGTCTGCTCCAAAGGGATATTATCACATTGAATGAGTCAACATCTATGAAGATGTGTTTATAAACTCTAGGTGTTACTGCAAAGATCTCCGGTTCAAACAAATGCCATTTGGTGATCAGAATATGTGTCTGTCAGAAATGAGAAATTATTCACACAAGGTCAAAGAATTAATTATATTGAACATCTGACTAAGCCCAGAGCCAAGAGAGATAAACCAAAGTGATAAAAACCTAATAACTCTAAGGTGTCTGAGCCAAGGGAAAAGCAGATTTCCCATGAGCTTCATGTCATCCTGGGGATTGACACATTTTTATGTTTTCTTGGTAGTACAAAAATCAAATTCCAGTACTGTCAATCAACCTGTTTGTATGGCTGTCAATTTAGTTGTGGGAACTACTGACCTTCATAACACATATAAATAAATCATTTGTCAAATTTCTATTCTTGTTAGAATTTGCATTGTTATTTCTTCTTTGCATTGTGAGAGTAAATTCCACACCCATCACTTCCTTTCTATACTCTTTTCAACATAGTGTTCTATTAAAAACATGTCAACCGACTTCCATTTCATTAGCATGACAGAAAAGCCACAACTTTTTCTTTCTGTTTTCCTTCACTGTGGATTTAGGTCTTAAGTAAACTGTTATTACAGGAAGGTCCGAACAAAGCTTTCAGCCATGGCTGTCAAAAAACTTTGAAATTGGTTTTGTAACTGTCACAGCTTGGCTTTCGTTCTGTCATTATAATTAGGCTGTTTTTTTTTTTTTTTGTCTGAATGTCTATGTATCTCTGTTGGTACAGCATCATTAAAATAATCACTTACAATGGAGTTTGATATGCTATAATCACCATGGCTTGGTTGACTTGCTCCAAAGTAATAACTTTCCAACATTAAGTAAGAATGAAGTTGGTAAGTATGTGTAGGAGCTGGATTTAAATACTAAAACCAGAAACTCTGGCTTTACTATCAAAGCTGGTGACAGAGGCTTCTGGAACTGAATTCAGTTAAACACTATTAGAAACTGTCCATCAGCTCCATGATGCAAAATGGCTGGTAATATCACACCTGGATTCAGTCTTGCAGCTGCAGAAATCTAAATCTGTAGCCTAAATTTTCACTTTTTATGCAAATTAATATAAAGAAAATTATTGAAGTTGTATAGGTGTCATAAAAATTGAGAGGAGGCTTCCACAGTTCTATTACTTAACATAAATGTAGGACCTACCTAGTATCAATTTATATATAGAAAGATATGCACACACATTCATGTTCATGAACACACAAATATATACATTTAAATCTATATATGTGTGTTCTTTAGTTATAGTTTTATATATGTAATATAAGGATTCTCAAATATATATTCAAGTTTTTAAAGTTCCTTTTTTAAAATGCCATTTTAGTTCACTTTCTTCTTCTTCTCCTTCTTTCTTTCTTTTTTTTTTTTTTTTTTTGGTTAGGACACAGAAGAGATGGTTTAGTGTTTAAACATGATTGTTGCTCTTCTAGATGATCCAAGTTCTGTCCTCAGTACCAAATAAGGCAACTTACAACCCTTTATAACTCCAGCTTCAAGAGATCTGAGACCCTTTTCTGGTCTCAGGGGGGTACCTGCATCCACTCACATAGACACATATACACAGACATAAATAAAATAAACACCCTTTTTAAATGGCTTTAAAAATCAGACTTCTGAATAATTCTTGCTCCAAAATCCACATATTTGTGTAAATGGCAGTTGAAATTACCAAGACATGAAAAGACTATAATAGAATCTTTCTTGAGGCATCAAAATCTGTCAGAAACACTCTAGAGACTTTCTATTCAAAGGTTTCTGGGTGAGATGTATGCTTAGAGGTGCTTAGAAATGCAAGAACTCAGGCTGCTTCCTAGCCCCAAAGAATTCACCCCTGCTAAGATGTAGCCCATAGCAGCTCAGTCTCCAAATGGGTTCCCTAGTAAGGGGAACAGGAACTGTCTCTGACATGAACTCAGTGGCTGGCTCTTTGTTCAACTCCCCCTGAGGGAGAAGCAGCTTTAGCAGGCCACAAAGGAAGACGATGATCAGGATGAGACCTGATAGGCTAGGGTCAGATTGAATGGGAGGAGGACCTCCCCTATCAGTGGGCTTGGAGAGGGGAATGGGAGGATATGAGGAAGGGAGGGTGGAATTGGAAGGGAATGAGGGTGGGGGCTACAGCTGGGATACAAAGTGCACAAACTGTAATTAATATAAAAAATAAAAATTTAATTAAAAAAAGAATGCCAGTCTGTAATTTTAACAAGGTCTCTATATCATTTCATGTGTCACATTCAAGTTCAGAATTAGTGCTGTAGATGATACTCATTGAATAATAGGGTAAAGTGGGTGACACATAAAATTATCAGACTCTACAAACTTCATGATTCTAAAAGCCTGCAGTGATTATAGTGTAATCTAATAAAAGATGGCTGAATATCACTGTTACATTAGGATCACTATTGCCTCTAATGGAATTCCTTCCCATCTAACTCCATATCAAAGAACCAGTTAGAAAAAGCACTTTCACCATGGTGGGGGTAGTGGTGGTGGTTATGAATCCACCATGACAGACTCTTTACTAAAGACACGGGATGAGATAGCTTCAGGAGCTAGAAAAAAGAATCACATTTGCCTAGGTTCTAAAACAATGCAGTCTTCTCATGTTTCATTCCCCCACCCTCAAGTGAAAACTAGTTTTGATTTCTGATCTGCAGCACATGATAAATTTGTGGTGTTTTAATTGACTAAGTTTGTGGACATTTGCTTCAGTCACAATAGGACACCATACAGCACTGATGATTTTGATGGACATGTTCAAATTATTCTAGGAAAATGATTGATCATACCTGAAACAAAATACATGAAATAAAACTTGAACTAAGGTCTGCAATAAGACATCTCATGTGTAGAAAACTGTAAATAATGTTGCTTCAAATGTAAACAACATGATAGTAACTGTATCTTACACCTTACTTCGTGCTAGGAAGTGGCATGAAAGAATGACTGTGAAACAATGGTGCAAAGACCAAGAACAAGAAATGCCACTTTATCGCTAATGTGAGGGCTGAAGATGTAGCTCAGTGGTTCAGTGCCTCTCTAGCATGCATGAGGCCTTGGTTCCTACAAAAATAAAAGAGAAAAATCTCCTAGTTTTGAGTTCCATTGTCCAAGGAAACCGTTCAAGAGACTGCAAAGTGAAACTGCATGGGGACAAAGCTCCTCACGCAATTAAAATCAACATTGATAAGAAATGATATCAAGATAAGAGTCAATCTATACATGACTGCTTGGTCTGTGCCGATCTTCATTTCAAGGACACTGTACACTGAAGTAATGACACTGTTTGGTCCTCAACAATCTCATACAGTTGGTGTTCATGTCATCAGAAAAAACCAACTTCTTAGAAAGGATGATTGGTGTTCCAATTGCATCAAGAGTGAAAACATTCTCAAGTGTTTGGGAACAAAGCAAGTGCTCCTCTGCTTCCTCTTGAGTGGTCAAGAAGCCCTTGACATGGCTCCAGATGTTACAACGAATGAGAAGCATTTCCCTTGCTGAGGGTTTGTCTGGGAATAGAAGGCAGAAGTCTGTGGAACCTGTTTGAAATGTTCTGCTCGGAAGGATGTAAGATCATCACGATATAATAGAACGTTAGTTTGAAGACTGGTTGAGCTCTGTGTCCAACTTGACCTCTCTGTGACATTTTCTTTTCTAGGAAATGGATGAATCATGAATATAAACAGGATTATTTAATACAGTGTCTAGCCTAGTGGAAATCTTGAATACTGTATTGGAAAACAGTGAAGGGGTTTAAAAATAGACATATGATTAGGTGCTTATGGATGAAGGTGAGAAAGATAAAACATGAGAGATTAATTCAAAGAAGTAACAAATCTTGAGACATACTATGATGATTCATAGATTTTAAAAAATGTCTAAAGTGAGCTTGTTTTGGTAGTTTATATGTATGTAAGTACTTTGTGGGGAACTGTTCCCATTAATTTTTTAAATAGTATTTTTCTATGAAATAGTGGCTTTGTGAGTCTTAAGATTCTAATAGGCTAGGGTCAGATGGAAGGGGAGTAGGAGCTCCCCTATCAGTGGACTGGGCTTGGGAGGAGCTGAGGAAGGGAGGGTAGGATTGGGAGAGGATGAAGGAGGGGGCTACAGCTGGGATACAATGTGAATAAACTGTAATTAATATAAAAAATAAGATTTTAAATTAAAAAAGATTATGTAGCTAAAATGTTCAAAACAGAACACTTGTGGCTTACAGTACACAATATATAAGTTACAATAATGAATACCACAGCTCAGAAGTTGAATCTTTCATTTGCTTCTTGAGTGAACAAAATATTCATCTTGGTTAAAAATAAAGTCTCACATTGCATCATCTGAGTACTAAATATTGAATTTTATTTGGATTTCAAAACAAGTATTTAGAAAACAATGTATTTATAAGGTAAAATTTTCAGAAACCATCTTGATATGTGAGCATATGATCTGTGAGCATAAGAATGAGAACATGGTTCATTGTACAAAACCTAAAGCAAGTATTTCTTTCATAAGGGTTGTGTACGTATTGCAAAGACATCTCTATGTTCATACTTCTATATTTATATACAAAATTATTCTCCTCAATTAAAATAATTTATGATAGGTAGATAGTGTGTTTATGTCAATACTGAAAACAGACCAGTGGATGTCCTTCAACACTGTGTCTTTCTCAATCACTCATTCTTGGAGAGGCAGGACAGAAGGAATCCATGAATAACTCCCCACGAGGGTAATGAGAATCTGTAATGCCTGGGCACACTGCAAACTGCCTTGCCTTAAGAGTTGCACACCCCACTCTCAACAAATACTTTAACACCCCCCTCTCAACAAAGGACAGGTCAATTAAAGAGAAATTAAACAAGGAAACAATGTCTCTAACAGAGGTCATGAATCAAATGGACCTAACAGACATCTACAGAAACTTTCACCCTAACACACACAAAAAATTACCTTCTCAGCACCACATGGACCTTCTCCAAAATATACCATATAGTTGGTCACAAAGCAAGCCTCAACAGATACAAGATTTAAATAATCCCTTGTATCCTATCAGACCACCCTGGTCTAAAGCTGGACCTCAACAGCAACAGAAATAGCAAAAAGCCGACACACACATGGAAACTGAACAACTCGCTACTCAATGACAGCTGGGTCACGGAGGAAATAAAGAAAGAAATTAAAGTCTCCCTAGAAATCATTGAAAATGAAGGCACAACATGCCCAAACTTATGGGACGCAATGAAAGCAGTGCTAAGAGGAAAGTTCATAGCACTAAGTCCCTTCAAGAAGAAATTTGAAACAGCTCACTCTCATACAAGTAATTTAAAGGCTCACCTGAAAGCCCTAGGAAAAAAAAAAAAAGAAGCAGACACTCCCAAGACAAGTAGATGGCTGGAAATAATCAAACTCAAGGCTGAAATCAATCAATTAGAAACAAATAAAATAATTCAAAGAATTAATAAAACCAAGAGCTGGTTCTTTGAGAAAATCAACAAGATAGCCAAACCCTTAGCCAAACTAACTAAAAGGCAGAGATTCACTATCCAACAAAATCAGAAATGAAAAGGGGAACATAACAACAGGAAATCCAAACAATCATTAGTTCTTCCTTCAAAAGCCTATACAACACAAAATTTGAAAATCTAAATGAAATGGACAATTTTCTGGATCAACTCCACTTACCAAAACTGAAGCAAAACAGGGAAATGAATTAAATAGTCCTATATCCCCTAAAGAAATAGAAGCTGTCATCAAAAGTCTCCCATTAAAAAAAAAAAAAAAAAAGCGCAGTCAGATGTTTTCAGTATGGAATTCTACCGGACCTTCAAAAAAGAGCTAAAACCAATATGTTTCAAACTATTCCACAAAATAGAAACAGAAGGAACATTACCAAACTCATACTATGAAGCCACAGTCACCTTGGTACCTAAACCTCATAAAGACCCAACAAAGAAAGAGAACTTCAGGCCAATCTCCCTTATGAACATTGATGCAAAAATACTCAACAAAATACTTGCAAACCGAATACAAGAACACATCAAAGATATTATCCACTATAACCAAGGAGGCTTCATCCCAGGCATGCAGGAGTGGTTCAATATATGGAAATCCATCAATGTAATCCACCATATAAACAAACTGAAAGAAAAAAAAAAACACATGATAATCTCCTTAGATACTGAAAAAGCATTTGACAAAAGCCAGCACCTATTCATGTTTAAAGTCCTGGGGAGATCTGGAATACAAAGCACATATCTAAACATAGTAAAGGCAATATACAGTAAGCCTATAACCAACATCAAACTAAAGAAAGAGAAACCTAAATCAATCTCACTGAAATCAGGGACAAGGCAAGGCTGCCCACTCTTTCCATATCTCTTCAAAATAGTTCTTGAAGTCCTTGCTAGGGCAATAAGACAAATAAAGGAGATCAAAGGGATTCAGTTTGGAAAGGAAGAAGTCAAAGTATCATTATTTGCATATGACATGACAGTATGCTTAAATTCTACCAGAGACCTCCTTCAGCTGATCAACACCTTCAGCAAAATGGCTGGATACAAAATTAACTCAAAAAACATCAGTAGCCCTCCGTATACAGAAGACAAACAGGCTGAGAAAGAAATTAGGGAAACAACACCCTTCACAATAGCAACAAAGGACATAAAGTACCTTGGTGTAACTCTAACCAAGCAAGTCAAAGACTTGTATGAAACAAACAAACAAACTTCAAGTCTCTGAAGAAAGAAATAAAAGAAGATATCAAAAAATGGAAATATCTCCAATGCTCATGGCTTGGCAGGATTAATATAGTAAAAATGGCCATTTTACCAAAAGCAATCTACAGATTCAATTTAATTCCCATTAAATTACCAACACAAATCTTTACAGAACTTTAAAGAAAAATTCTCAACTTTATATGGAATAACAAGAAACCCAGAATTGCTAAATCAATCCTCTACAATAAAAGATCTTCTGGAGGGATCTCTATCCCTGATCTCAAGCTGTACTATAGAGCAACAGTAATAAAAACTGCATGTTACTGGTATAGGAATTGACCAGTAGATCAATGGAATTGAATAGAAGACCCAGAAATAAACCCGCACACCTATGGACACTTGATTTTTGACAAAGATACCAAAACCATACAATGGAAAAAACATAGCATCTTCAACAAATGGTGCTGGTCTAACTGGATATCTACATGTAGAAAATGCAAATAGATCCATATTTATCACCCTGCACAAAACTATACTTATAACCCTTCACGAAACTAAAATCCAAGTGGATCAAAGACCTCAACATAAAACCAGACGCACTAAACCTGTTAGAAGTAAAAGTGGGGAAGAGCCTTGAGCTCATTGGCACAGGAGACAACTTCCTGAACAGAACACCAACAGCACAGGCTCTAAGAGCAACAATCAATAAATAGTACCTCATGAAACTGAAACGTTTCTGTACAGCAAAGGACACTGTCGTCAGAACAAAACGACAGCCTACAGACTGGGAAAGGATCTTCACCAAACCTATATCTGACAGAGGGTGATATGCAGAATATATAAAGAACTCAAGAGGTTAAAAAGCAATAAATTAAGTAAAAAATGGAATACAGAGATTAACAGAGAATTCTCAATAGAGGAATATCATATGGCAAAGAAACACTTAAGAAATGCTCAACATCCTTAGTTATTAGGGAAATGCAAATCAAAACGACCCTGAGATTTCACCTTACACCCATCAGAATGGCTAAGATCAAAAACTCAAGTGACAACAAATGCTGCAGAGGATGTGGAGAAAGGGGAACCCTACTCTATTGCTGGTGGGAATGTAAACTTGTACAACCACTTTGGAAATCAATATGGCGCTTTCTCAGACAAATAGGAATAGTGCTTCCTCAATATCCAGCTATGCCACTCCCAGGCATATATCCAAAATATGCTCAACTATACAACAAGGACATTTACTCACCCATGTTTATAGCAGCTTTATTTGCAATAGCCATAATTTGGAAACAATCCAGATGTCCCTCAATTGAGGAATGGATACAGAAGCTGTAGTACATTTACACAATGGAATATTACTCAGCAAGTGAAAACAAGGAAATCATGAAATTTGCAAGCAAATGGTGGAAACTAGAAAAGATCATCCTGAGTGAACTATTCTAGAAGCAGAAAGACACACATGTTATATACTCACTTAAAAGTGGGTATTAGACATAATATAGGATAATCATACTAAAATCTGTACACCTAAAGAGGCTAAGCTAGAAGAAGGATGCTCAATCTTCATTCAGAAAGCCAAATGGGATAGACATTGGAAGAAGCTATGAAAATAAGGAACAATCAGGTGCCTATTACAGAGAACCTCTTAAAGGGTATCAAAGCAGATGCTGAAACGGATTGCCAAACTTTGGGCAGAGTGCAGGGAATGTTATAAAAAAGGGGGAGAAGAAAGACCTGGAAGGGTCTGGACCAGCTCCACAAAGAGAACAACAGAACCAAAAAATCTGGGCCTAAGAATTCTTTCTGAGACTGATACTCCAATCAAGGACCCTTCATGGAGGTAACCTGGACCTTCTGCACAGAGGTAGCCTGTGGCAGCTCAGTCTCCAAATGGGCTTCCTAATAAGGGGAACAGAGGCTGTCTCTGACCTGAACTCATGGACTGGCTCTTTGATCACCTCTCCCTGAGGGGGGGGGCAGCCTGACCAGGCCACAGAGCAAGACTATGAAAGACGGTCTGGTCTTGATGAGACCTAATAGGCTAGGTAGGATCAGATGGAAAGGGAGGAGGTCTTCCACTATCAGTGGACTGGGGAAGGGGCCTGGGAAAAGATGAGGGAGGCAGGGAGTGCGGGATTGGGAGCAAATGAGGGTGGGGCTACAGCTGGGATACAAAGTAAATAAATTGTAAAAAATAAAAAATATTCTAAAAAAGGAAAGAGTTGTATGCTCGTTGGGAAAGAAAGTGAACATCTAGAAATCAAAGTTCATGGAGAAGAGTCTCATTTAATCTCTTGCCCAGTATTAGTGATATTTCCACTGTCATATCATTAAATCACATGTTGGTGTTCATGCTATTTTCATCAACACACTTTACTCATCGGCTCCTGACACTACAATACAAGTAAGATTTTAAAAAGAAGAAACTCATATCTTCTGGGTTGATAAATGTTTGTGAGCTGGGTTTAGGGTTATTCTTGGCTAGTGCTTTTGACATTTCTCTTAGTCTGTGCGGAAAAGTGTGGTAGCCTCTCCCTGAAACCAGCCCATGCCTATCCATGCCCTAGCCAGTGTCTTCTACATCAGCTCTTGATCCAGTCATGTGACTTGCTCTGGTTAGCTTATAATAACAGAGTAGTGAGCAGAGACTTAGGAAAGACTTGTGCGCTAGGATTTACTCTTGCTGTTCTAGGATGCCTGAGTTACCACACTGACATGCTTATCTAGCTATGGACCTTAATATTCTCTTCGCTTTACTTTCAGCCAGCCAATCCCAGAGCATAGATTGTGGCTGACTACAGATATCCAAGATAGCAGCTGGGGTTTGGCAAGGACTGGCAAGGCTTTTCAGACAAACCATAGATTCAGAAGCAAAATTTAGTATTTTCTTATAAATGAGCATAGTGAAAATCAAGTGCTGCACTTGGTTACTGACCACCCAGCTGTCCCAGTTCCTGTGGTTCTTCCAAGGAGTAGTGGGGGATTTGAAAAGTAATGATCTGAGTGTGAACCTTGATCTTTGGGGAAAGGGAAGCACATTATGGGTGTCTTAAATGAATTCAAGCTCATTATTTAAGGCCAGGTCACATGCATATAGCTAATTGTTCTATTCAGAGACACATCATGACCCACAGCATTCACACTGATAAGACACCTTGCTCAGCACTAGAGACCCACAGAAAATACTTCTGGACATCGAGAAACTGTAACGAAGACCACGGCAATCTGCATGGTAAAACAAAGGAGCTAAAATAGAGCATTTCCCACAATTTACTCAGCAACTCATCTGTCCCAAATTGATTTAAGCTATGGCGTATATCTCTTTAACAAAGGCTTCATTTTAGGACAGCATGTGTTTTCTAGAATACAATGCCATAATGGACACTCGTACTTTGTATGTTCATATGGTTTGTACTTTGAACCATATTACGGAACGCTGTTTCCTCACACTTTGTGGCCCCACATTTGTGGATTAGTGAGAGAAAGAAGTAAATGAATATATCTGTACCAAACTCTTCCAATTAGCTCAACTGTAATTTAAGGATGAAAAGTTAGTGTCGCTATGTGACTTCACTATTAACATTTTGAAAAATCAGGAAGGAGAATGTAAACTCGTGGCTTGTAAGCAGTGATGTATTGACCTTGTTCATATTCTAGACTCAGATAATAAGAAAGATAAAGACATTAGAATTTCACCATGTTTTCCTCTCATGCTAGAAAAAGAGTAGTGGAAGAAAGACGTTCAAACACTATTATTCAGTTCCTCTCCCCAAGTTTTTCTCTAAGCCAATGATATAAGAAATGGAACATGTCATTGTGCCTGTGTGTCTGTACATAGGTGTATATGTTAGTTAGCTGTCTTTAGCCATCCACAATATATACATGTGTCAATGCAATAAATGTTTTATCTATAAAGTGGAATAAACAAACAAATGGATCTACAAACAAGGACAAAGAAACAATTCCAAAGCCTGTGGGAAGAAAGGGCGGATTCCAGCCCTAGGCCCACAGGCTGGGTCAGTTGACCACGGGGATGTGCAAGAACTGACTTCCTAGAATTAAGCAAATGCCCTCAAGTGGTGAGTGAGGCTGTGCATGTTCTAAGGACAAGGTAATTCTGTCTTCAGGCTGAATGGCCAACTATCTCCACAGCCTATGCTGGAAATTTGAATTAGTCCAAATAACTTCCTATTGATATATACTTTTATCTCCGTTGGTCATATAAAAAAAAACCTGAAAGTCAAAAAGCTTTGGAAAGTTGTTCCACATGGTCTTTGGCTACATTAGACCTTCCATCTCCTCACACTGGTCCAACAGGATAGAAGGGACTAGCTGATAAAGTGAACTTAACTTCTCACAGGGACTAACAATTCTTGAAATGATATATCAGTTGGGGTAAGGTTCATTAAGAAGACAGACATTCTAAGAGCTATATAGGATATCACTCCACTACTCAAAATACACATATCACACTGTTCACATCCTCTCAATCTTCACCTTCAACGGAAGTTTTCTTTAAAAAACATTAAAACACTACAGTAATAATCTTGTCATAATTTGACCTGTTTGTGGAAAAAAGCCTTTCACCTCCCTTGCAGAAGGAATGGCATGGGATGTTATCAGAGAGAAATTAGCAGGAACACTCCATATCTCATGCATACCTTCATTTTCCTGTCAGATGTTCTTTGTGATAAGAGACCACTGGGTCTGCATGTGTTGGAAGAGAGGGCCACGAATGCAGCCACATTTGTCAAACTGTCAAAGATAAACACTTATACCTGAGAGGCTGGGGGATGGCTTGTCACAGCTGCAGCTAAGAAACGACTTTCCCACTTAATCTACTTCTTTTCATCGTGCATTAGAGTGACCCCTTCACACAGATGCTGCTCATATAAAAAACAGCACTTAAATAGCTACCTAATGGTGGGTTTGATGCTGAAAGAGTCAATTATAACTTTTCAGTTTTCTTAGACCCACACTTATGCACACATTCAAGAAACGCTCTAAATGGTTTCATGACATCATGTGAGAGACTTGCCTTGTTGCCTAAAACGCAGAGTACACGGTATGCACCCATGCTTCTAGGATCTATGCTTTGGATTTTTCTCCCTACTCGATATTCTTATTGCTTTTTATTCCTATACAAGTGATTTATACTTTAGACATAGATGAGATTTCTGAAAATCATTTACCATAATTAGCCAACAAGTGGGCAAGAGCAATGTTAGCAATCTGAAAATTGCTTATACATCTGCAGAAATTCAGAAGTGGCCAACAAATGTTTGAAAGATGGTTGCATTTACTGGCTTCAGTTTGGAAGGTAGAAAGTTATTGCTGTACAATACCACTGGCCTGTCTCCCCCAATCTACAGGTCCCCTGAGTGCCATATTCCAGCCTCTCTACTTAGACTGGTCCAGTATATCTTTTCCCAGAGTCTAGCCATGCTATTCAGCCTAATCCTCTCACTCACACACATGCTCATCAACCCCCCAAGATTTATCCTGGGTCCCATATCCAGTGTTTTCATGTCATCTGGCCACCCTTGCTTGTACTGGCACCAAACTGCAGACTTCAGCCAAGATATGCCCTGCCCACCGCTGGACCCCTCATGTGCCACATGCAACCTCTCCACACAGCTAAGATCTGTATCTTTTTTCTTTTTATTTCTTCTTTGAGCACAAACTAATAACAAATCACAACCTACTCCTCTTAAGTGACTAAGAACAGTCAACACTGCCTCTCAGGGCTCTCACATTTATATGCCCTCTGAAAAGTTTCAAGAATTACAACATCTTAATCCTGAATAGCACTCTAGAGCCTAGCATAGGGCGTGCAACTGATCTTTCTCTTCATGCAGAACCCTCACCCCTCACCCCTTGGGTATATTCCCACAATCCAGGATTTGAGAAGGACACATATCCTACATGCCAGCCCAGTTCCCTGTGTCTGGCTGACTTCATTCCATTTAAGTACTATCCAACATTTAGGCCTAACCCAGCCTGTAGATCCTGTGTGCTGTCCTAATCTGCCCTGTCTGATTGAGACACAGAACTGACAAAAGAAGGCCAGATGCCCAGAAAGCATTAAGACCTCCCCCCAAGGGAGGAGCAGCCTTGCCAGCCCACAGAGGAGGGCATTGTAGCCAGTTCTGATGAGACCTGATAAGCTAGGGTCAGATGCAAGGGGAGGAGGACCTCCTCTACCAGTGGACTTAGAGAGGGGCAGGGAGGAGTGAGGTAGGGAGGGTGGGATTGGGAGGGAATGAGAGGGAGCTATGGCTAGGATACAAAGTAAATAAACTGTAATTAATATAAAAAATAAAAATTATAAAAAATGCAAACAATATGAAAGTTTGAGGCACTATCTTCCACAATCAGCCCTACAGAACTTTTATGCAATAAGAATTACCTTAATAAATCCTGTGACACAAAGTTTAAAAGAACAAATCATAAATTTTCTTAAATAATTAAAGGAATTGAAAGCAGAGACAAAGCTACAGTTCAGTGAACTTAAAGAGAATGAATTTAAAAAGAAGAAATGCCTGAGTGATGCCCAAGAAAACACAAACATACGCCTGATGGAAATGATGAAGAAAATCCAGGATTTGAAAATGGAATTCAATAAAATGATAAAAACATATGATAGAAACATAAAAAGAACTCAAGTAGAAACAAAGATGGAATTGAATAACTCAATAAACCAACTAGCCAACTCAAGGAAAAGCCTTAAAAGCAGAAAGAATTAAGGAGATGGGAGACTATCAGGACTCAATGATAAAGTATGTCTACATGAAGTAAAAAAAAGAATGTGAAAATTAAAAGGAAAACCACAGGAAAGAAACAAATGTGAGGGGAAAGTCCACACCTTCAAATTATAAAATAGATCAGAAAGAAGAATTTCCAGGTCAATGACATAGATCAGATCTTCAACATAATCATAGATAAAAAGTCTGCTAAACTAAGATTCATACAGCTACAAAAATCATACAGAACACTAAATAGATAAGGCCAAAAAAGAAACTCCCCATGGTATACTATAGTTGAAAGCACTAACTAGGTAAAATAGAGAACGGGTGATGAAAGAGGCAAGAGAAAAAAAAATACAAGTTGCATATAAAGGAAAACCCATCAGAGAAATGGCTGATTTCTCAATGGAAACTTTGACACCCAGAACAGCCTAAAGCAATGTATTCTATGCCTAAAAGAGCAAAATTGGCAATTTAGAGCAATGCACTCCTCCAAACATTTGCAATACCTGAAGAAGAAAAATATTTCAGCCTAAGTATTTTATATCCATCAGACCAAACTTAAAGAAAATACAAGCTGAAGAGATGAGTAACCAACAAAGAAATTGTAAGAAAAAAAGCTATAAATAATGAAACAGTACCATCGACAACACAAAAAAGCACCAAAACAAACTATACAATTGCAACTAACACATCTTTCAATAATTACTTTATTACCAGCATCAAATCTCCAAATTAATGAGACAGAAAAAAAGAAAAATACAAAGTATAACTGAATCTAAGAGCTGGTTCTTTGAGAAAATAAACAAGACAGACAGACTCTTGACACAACTAACAAAAGGAAATGAACAGAATCAGAAACTAACAGGGAAACATTATGAGAGACACCAAAGATGTTCAGTCTATCACAAGGGATTTGAGCATTTATAGACTTGAGAAACCAGTGTCCATGTGAGCTTGTGGTGTACCCAACCCCACTGACACTAAAAGGTGATTGTAACTGTATTTTCTTTAAGCAGAGCACCTGTGTCAATTTCAATTTCCATGACCAAATTCTTGAACTTAATGTGTCTCACATTTTGTGACCTATTCTAAAATTACATTTCCTCTCAGTTGACCTTCATTTTGCAAGTTTTCTGGTGATTTTCTTCTGAGAACTTGTGTGGTAGGACACCAGCCTCTGGGTAATGTGCCAGAACCAGAATGAAGCCGTAGTGATTGTATAAGCGAATGAGACAGGTGCATAGAAAGAAACAAAAGAGAAAAGTCATGTGTCTCAGAAGAAGAGAAAGGTACAGAATATACAGTGACTTGGGATGCCAGATCCTACTTGTAAAAGTTACATGCTTTGAACATCACAACAAAACAATTCTCATCTGAAACAGATGTTCATATAGTTTTCTCAGATTATGTGGTGGGAATGGTTGCTGAATGCTAGAGGCAGCTTTACCTCAAAGAGAAGAAAACCCGGTTGTAAGGATTGGTTTGCCCAGGCCCCTAATGTCCCTTTTCTCCAGCCTTCCTGCGCTCATACTACAAAGTGCAGGTTAGGAGGGGAACCCTAACTTGTGACCAGTGCCAGGGAAGGGAAGGCAGAAAGACAAAGTCATTTCAGGTTGGACAGGGGAGGTGCTTCATGGGCTACAGGACTTTCATTTATTTATTCTTAGTTTAAAAGTTGCTATATTAGTGATGCCGGTACAATCAAACTAGGTTAGAAGAAAACCACAAAATAATATTTAATATTTACATTATTTATTTGGGAATAATAAACTTAACCTCCATTATTTAAAACATAGAAACAAGTAAATGTGCAAAAAAGTGAAGAGGCAACATAAAAAACTGGAAAAAATATTATATCAGAAAATAACAATTTCTAAATATAAATTGTAAACAGTCTTAGAAAACATTTTCAGAAGGACTAACATGGCAACAAAGCTGATGACTGATTAGATACCGTCGGAATGATTTTGCTTGTGTGCCTTCATTCATCAAGTTTATTAAATAACTGATTGCTGGTTAGTTTTTTGTCAACTTGACAGAAGTAAGGGCCATCTTGGAAGAGGGAACCTCACCTAAGAAAATGCTTCCATCAGATTGGCCAATAGACAAGTTGTGTGCATTTTCTTGATTAATAATTGTCGTGGCTGGAACCCAGCCCACTGGAGGTGGTGCTGCCTGGATCTTGGAAGATTTAAGAAAATACACTGAATGAGACATGAGCAGCGAGTCAATAAGCAGCATTTCCCCATGGTCTCTGCTTCCGTTCCTGCCGACTGTGACTTGTATATGTGAGCCAAATAAGCCCGTTCCTACCCAAATTGCTTTTGGTGGAGGTATTTATCACAGCAATGGAAAACAGAGTAGCACTGCTAGACATTTAACTAGGTCCTGAATACAAGGTAGAATAAAACATTGGCTCTCCCCTCTTGAAAGATCATGGAAACTCTAGAGCTTGGAGCCTATGAATTTCTTTGGGTAAAATAAAAGTCAAAGATCCATGCTGAATAATTTTTAAGAATGTATCGTGCTGTACCTGTAGGCAGGCTGGGGCGCGTCCCTGGGGCTTGTTGACATCCACAGCTACCAGCTGCCAACCGCCGGTAGCGTCTTCATGGAACATCTTTAAGACAAAGAGATGAGTCAGGGATATTAAGCATGGAACACGGAGAGCTCCAGTTCTGACTGCAGCTTTCTATGTGTTTAAATACGACTGAAAATCTATCTTCTTAATGATATATATTTGGGTCATGAATCATTTCAGTTACACTCATGTTAATACTGAAAACAAACGAATAATTAATCTCTCATGAGCAATGATAATAGCTTTCATTTATTGAACAAACATTGTTATATGCCATGCAGTTTCTGCCTTACATAAATTTTGCATATGTAGCCTTACAAATATCCTTTATACAAAAAATACTTTAGTATTTTAGCTGGTTATAGTAATCATCAGTTTTTATCCATGCAAGAAATACATTTAGAATTCTTAAGCATTATGTCTTGTCTGCTGAGTATATGTAAAAAGATTTTTAAAATAGTTGGTATTTTTCCTTGAGTGAACTAGAAAACACTCTCATGTCAAATAATATCAGCAGTTTACCGTCAACGCAGGGAATGAGACGGGCAGCTTTTCAATGGTAGGGGACCAGAGGGTGCTTAGCTGACTTTATGCACTTATTTTAACTAGGTCACAATTAATTTGCTCAACAGAAAGTTAATTCGTGTGTTTACAAAGGGAACATATAATTTATATTGCTCTGGAAGTCTTAGATGAGATAAAATTCAAGATGCTATTGGCCCACCTGAAACCTGATAACCTTGTGGTGCGGCCCATAAGTTCTCATCCATCAACATTATATCCAGTTGGAAGACACTTCCCACTTACCTTGTTCCCCAGGAGTGTGTATGTGTGTGTGTGCGTGTGTGTGTGCGTGTGCGTTGTGTTTATGGTTTTAATGGCATAAAGTATAAATAAAGTTTTTCTAAATAAAGCCTTTAATCATAATAATTTACTGTTTTGTTTCTGCCCAAAGTCTCTTTTTATAAACATAAACATTTAATTACTACCATTACTCGTGATTTATGTTGGTCCTACCTCCTGTTGTAAAGGGTAATCATTAATGGAAATCTGAGTGACATAGTACATAGGCTCTATAATGCTTTCAAATTGTAGCCAGAGAGATTATAAATCATTTTCAGGAAGAAAAATTTTCTCTGTATCATGATTTAGACAATGGGAAATAAGAACCTCTCCTCACAGGCCATGTAATATTACTTAATATTAAAATATATATTTAATACTATATTTAAACAATAGGTGTTCATTTGCAAAGATTCTTTGACCAAAGATATGATTACAAATAGTGAGTCCCAACTGTGTACTTACAGAAGTTAATTTCTCCTTAGGAAAAAAACTTAAAAGTTATTCTTGGTGGCAGAACCAATAACCACCTACACGAATGGGCTCATTATGAGAATATAGACATATATGGAAAAAAAAGCTCATTAAAGTGGGCTTTAAAGACCCTGTCATGATTCTGGAATTTTTTAAGGGCAAATGTCAAAGCCTATGCTCTCAGTCACTGGCTAAGAACTTTCTGTGATCCTTCCTATACTGTCTTGTCAGGCACAAAGCACCCCTGGGGCTAATATTTCCTTTTATTGGTGGAAAAATAATTTTCTCTGTTAAATTATTTTTCCAGCAGACCAAAATCAAATGGATCAATTTAATTGTCAGCAAAATAGTTCTCTGAAGAATAGTTCCCTTGTGTATAAAATAAATTTACAGAATTGCAAACAAGCCCCGCTTTCGTTAGCTCTCACATCATACAATATTTAGATCGGCTGATATGATTTTTGTAGTTCCTTGAGGTTGGAACAGAGCTGGCTAGCAGATATGAGAATCCCAAGGACTAAGATCTCTGGGGAAATGATGGGTGGGACAGCAGTCATTCTTTGTCTGTCTTCCAATATCTGGGCATTTTATGAGGTCACTAAGCCTCCAACAGGACAGGCTTCTATCCTTTCCTGCAGCTCATATTGACCATAGCTCACAGGATGTAAGCACAGCCTTCTTGTTCTTCCCGTGTTTCTTTTCTGCTGGCCTGTATACAGATCTGAGAGTTACAGCTACAGGAGGTATTGTATATGTAACTGTGGGAAGGGAAACTGTAAAGTGGAACAGAAAGGTGATAGTGGGTGGGCAAGCCCAACCCAACTGATCTCCTTCAACTTTATCCATAAAGGACACAATCTACATTATCTAAGATATATATATTGTGCATTTGGCATACACAGTGGAATATACACTGTTGGTTCCCATGTTTTAACCATGCGACTTTTGTATCTAGTTATATTTCTAAAATGTTTATTACTAAGCACCTAGAGATGTGTATGAGATATGAAAAAGAATTAACCAATATCCAAAGAGATAACCACTAGTGACGTTTTAAACTTCCAGGAACTTAACATGTCTGTGCATGCATGCACATATGCATACCCACACCTGCACATGTACATACACAAATGAGATCTTTTTGTACTAGCAGGTTGTCCATAGATTCTCATGCCAATAAAGTTCAACTTAGTACAGTATAATCCCTAATATAGTATCAATGTTTAGAATTTGTTTGGCGTCCTGAAAATTGAACCCAGGGTTTTGCCCATACTGACAAGGACTCAATCACTGAACTTCATCCACAGCCCTTTGATTTTTTTTCTATACCCTCCAAAACATCCTCAAATACAATCCTTTGATTACTGTCTAAAGTCTGAGGGCAAATTCATAGACACGGATCTCTTTGATTAAACAGTATGCATGCTTTAAAGCCTTTGGTAGGTACTGCTTGCCTGTCTTTTGGACGAGATGTTCCAATTACACTTGTTAAATATCTGGGAAGGACCTTGTCATCCAGCAGTAGGTGCTGCCTTCTTCAGAACAGCGATGTGGGCGTGGGACTAGAGCCTAGAGGACACATCCACAGTGGCCAGCAACAGCTAACTAAAGGAGGAAGCGCCTCTCATTGAGTAAAAGAATGGGCAACCTGAATGGAGGCTGATGTTTCCTACAATTAGAGAAGATTCTTACATTGTCCATCTTTGTGATTTTAAAATCTGCAATGGATAATGTTGCTGTGGGAATCAGTAAGACAGTTCGTAAAGTCACTCTATTCCGCGCCACAGCTGATATGTTTCAATATTTCAAGAAGATGGTATCAGTTAGTGTGTGTGGGGGGGTTATCCATCATAAGATAACGGACACCCGTGAACACTCTCCTTTTAGTACAAGCATTTGGGAAAGCATGAGGACTCCAGCCCAGTGAAATAGCTCAGGCTTGTACATTTGAAATGTTAGAATTTTGTAATGGGCAGCCTGGTTTACAAACCAGTTAAGAATTCTATTTTCTCTATGGACAAAATATTATCCCAGCCATCAGGTTACCCCTTGAGGTGAGGTAAGAAAAATAATATTATTGTTAGGGGGAATTCTGAAAAAGTGATTAAGGCATGGAAGCAGGGGCTAAGACTCATAGCCAAACTTTGGGCAGAGTGCAGGGAATCTTATGAAAGAAGGGGGAGATAGAAAGACCTTGAGCTCCACAAGGAGATTAACGGAGCCAAAAAGTAAAACTATAAATAAATAAATAGATAGATAGAGAAAAAACCTGAGCCCTAACCAAGGACAATGCCTAAAACCCCTGCTCAAATGTAGCTCATAGACTCAGTCTCCAAGTGGGGTCCCTCATCTCAGAACAAAGTAGAAAAAAGTCAGCAAAAGAATACATTTACTGAGTCACTATTGCAAAGCTTAATTTTCAGTCCTGCGTTCCTGCGGTAAATGCTTCATCCCCTCCCCAACACTTTTCACTGGAAGGACCCACTCTTGCATCATCCCGAGACAGTCCTTCTCTTACGGCATCCCTTCACTATCTTCTCACACATCTGAGTTATATCTATTCATGAAGAAACTGCCAGCTTTTGGGACACTGAGAATTTTTTTCTCTCAAGTTGATCATTAGGTTATGCATAAGTTTCTTTTCTTTTGGGTGAATCAGTTCTTTCCATCTTTCCTCATGTGTCTTTCATTTAGGTCTCTTTGCTTTTCTTGCTGAGCACCACATGTTCTCAGAGAGTTTGATTTAGGCAAATTCTGAGGATGTTGACAGGAAGGCAAGAAAAGAATGACTCAAAATCATCCTTTTACTTGCATCAACTCTACCCTTATCCATCTTCTAGCTTTTTAAAGAATAATAATTCAGATTGTGTTTGTCAGCAAAAGTGCTCAGTTCGGGTGAAAGACTCAAGGATACTGTTCTCTTCACATGGCACAATGCTTATTTGCCAGAACTTCAAAAGGACATCACTGGGCCACCACTCCTTATGAAAGGAGATGCATGGCCTGCCTCCTCTGTGTCCTCTCCTGGTACTTGTCAGTGTGGCCTTGGGCTTTGATGGGTTTTTCAGTTCTATTCTGGACTAAGCGGGATCATCTCCTCTCTAGCATGTGCCAGTCTAGGAAAGAGATGGCAGATATGTAAAGCGAGGTAGGTGTTTGCTGTCCTAGCTCATGTCTGCACATATTAACATGCAGTGTTAGGGCCACATCCTGAAAAAGAGAAAATGGGAAATTCTATTGAGGACAAGGTATATTTTGAAACTGGAATTTGAACCTCTTGCTCTGTTCACCAGCTCATTTCTGAGTGTGTGACAACAGTTATCCATACCGAGAACTCTGCCGGATGCAGGCACTGCCCCCAGCACTGCTCAGACAGGTACCTGATTAGGAATCTGAAAGGATCACCTCTCATCTGCCTTTATTTTCCTGTTGCACACCACAGCATTCTTCACACAAACGTTTGCAAGAAATATTTCATTAATTTGTTTCTATGTGGATTCTCAGACATTTGTATCTTAGGGTGGCCTCGAACTTCAGATTCTTCTGCCTCTGCCTCCTTCAGCAAACACTACCTACACGCACCACCAGAACCCAGCTCTCAGAGACACTGGGTAGTGACCACTTAAACAAACAAACAACAACAAAAAATTGTTTTGATATTTTAAAGAAAAAAAATTATCACAGATTCTGTTTTGCCTCTGAAATATCAGGGCCAATTCCCAGTGAACTGCCTGTATCTAAAGGTCTACTTTATCCTCAGAATGTACATGTGTGTATCCAAGTCTATACACATGTGTACATTTCCACCCACATGCAGGACATAGGAAGCTCAGATTCCTAGAGGCATGGCCAAGTCCAATATTCTCAGTCCTTTTTAGCTCATTGGCAAAAAAACAAAACAAAACAAAACAAAAAAAACAACAACAAAAACATTGAACATGAATTTCCCACATAATAGATAAAGGCAAAAAAAAATTATGTCCAAAAAGCTGTGTACCATATAGTAATCATCATGATTTTATCACTATTTAGTCAGAATTAGACACTTGTGATTTAGTGCTTTAAACCAGTGAAAGAGCAGCCCAGGCTCTGAGTTTGGTCAGATTTTTACAATGCAGCAGTCATGGCAAATGTTCTGTCTCCCTTCTGTACACACAAAAGCTTCTGAGTCCTATTGCAAGCGGTGACTGAGGGTAGGCGGAGCCTGAGGCCTGTTGCTAGGCTGCCTAAGCGGTGTTTTTCCAAGAGGCAGCCTGCAGGAGCTCTGGTTGCTTAGCAACCGGGTCCTCAGCCATACCATTTTCCTTAAGGAAGGTGTCTCACAGCTCTCTGCGTGATTACCTCTGCTGAGCACCCAGACTCATTCCCTCTTGAAATCCTGACTTATGCCTCCACATTAAGTGCAATTTTGCATCAAAATAATTTTTTATATGACTTTGTTCAAAAATTTAACATTGTCTCTTCTCTTGTAACTGCTAGCTGGTTTGGTGCTTTACTTTTCCAGTTGTGATTTTATCTGTCAGATTTACCTACTAAGCAAAAATTTTAGGTACATGTTAGGCCTTCACCTGGGAACACTGCATGTAAGAGCTGCATTCACAGCTTTATGCGCCATTTACATCTCAATGTCTGTCACGGAGAACATGCCTGTCAAGAGGCTGGCCCCAGGAAGGGCCTGAAACCCTGATACACCTCACAGTAGGCTAACCGGCTAGACAAAAAATAGATCTTCCTGGGTTGGTTCCTTGAAAGTGCCACAACGTGGCATCTGTGACATAACCTATGCAGCATATTAATTTCTTTACATGCACGTTTGAAATAATTTTGACATGGTTTCCCTTTTAACAAAGGCTTAGGGTAATTGTGATATCTATGTCATCATAAATGTCAGCTTCTTATTTTTAATGACGCTTGAACATTGTATTGCTAAAAGTTTAATCAAAAGGTTTTCAAAATAAAATTTTCACGTTGAGCTTTCCATAGAGACCTTTCCACCAACTGATAGATATAAGCACTTGCAAACTTATTTTTCATTATTTAATCCCCAAATAATTGTTATAAAATTGAATAGTTTCTTTTTTAATTTTGGATTTTCTTTTTCTCTCCTTCTGTTCATTCTAGAAGATATGTGAGTCTGTCCTTCCTATTTCTAAGCAGCAAAATGTGAAAACAAAAATAAGTAAGTAAACAACAGGATTTCGGAATGTCTCATGTATAGTTGAATGCTCTGTTGCTTTTGTATGTCTCAGGCTCTAGCTTCTTGGGAGAAGCAACGCACAGTGAATGTAGATGACTTTTCAAGAACCACAGCCCTGCTGTGGGGACTGAGGGTGTTCTTTATAGTTCCTTGATTGGTTTGTTCTGAGTTAAATAGTTCCAACACCAACACTTCGAATCCTCTCTATAATGACCACTGGAGAGGCTTGAGTTCACACTAACAAAGGTTCACAGAGAAGCAAATTTTCCGTTGTTGTATTTACTCAGGGAGCCTTTGAGGACTTGTGGTCTTGGTATCAAATCAAAGGTCCATAGTAAGCACAGTTGGCAACTTTAGTTTTGTCTTGTAACCATCAATGGCACTTTTAAACAATTAGATGACTTTCACCACAGCCCAGCAAAGGTCTGGGGTGATTACTCTGTCTTTGGACCTGTTCATTTGTATTTGTAATCTACTCTCCCACTGCTCCATATTGCAGCAATGAACATTCTGCTTATACAAAACAATGCAGCTATGGCATTCATGTGTCTGAATGGAAGAAGACTATGAGAATCTTGGCCTCATCACATCTGTGTTTGGAGGAAGGAGAGTAAACATGAAGGAACACAAGTGTTCAAGCAGCATTCCCTGGGGCTTCACAGCTATGAGCATGGGATGTACCTGAGGCCGAATGGACTGTTATCATCCAGTTAAAGCCATACCTGAGTGGTGGCAGTGGAAGTTGTGCTGCTCCGAGTCCCCCACATTTGCTGAAATTGTACTCTGATTTCTGCAAACGTCTCGATGATGACAGCAATAAATACATTCTGCAAGGAAATGACAAACACTGGCGATGAAGCAGCCTGTTGATCAATAAAACTAAAATGAAATAAAAAACCTGCCAAGAATCACAGAATACATAATCTCTGAACACGGTCTTTCTAGTACCTTTACAAGCCAGGCAAGGAAGAAAATCAGTGTGATGAAGTAGAAGTAGGAGCGCCAGCGTGGGAAACTGTCGATCGCTCTGTACATGAGGAAAACCCAGCCTTCCTGAGACGAAGCCTCATAGACCGTGAATATGCTCGTGCCTGTGAGGACAGGACAGCAGATGGAACCACACTGTTCAGACAACCAATAGTTATTCATGCTATTGTCTCTATAGCAGAAGTTCCTCTAAGAGGGATGAAGTTTATGTGTAGCATTTTGTGTTCTTAGGATTTGGTAAAGTTGTATCTGACTGCAAGCCATGGTGATTTTAGTATCACTAACAACAGCACAGTTTTGTGTCTTTACATGTTTAAGGCATTCAGAACATGGGAAATGAAACAAATGTTTAAATGGGTAGAGGATACTTTGAAAATTGTGTGGCATGGAACCTCAGTGCTTGAGGCTTGGTACTTTACAGATGTTAGAAACACCTGTCATAACTTTAATAAGGATGAAATGAGAAGTCACTTTCTCCCTGGGGGACTTAACTACCTTAGTTTCCAGTGATTATTGGTGGAACTCGCCTCAAGACTCATGATGCAGGACTATAAATTATCCTATAGCACCTTGAAGACTTAGGAACTAGCATATTTCTGAACAGACTTCTGGTAATGACAATGAAGTTTATAATACCTGGTTAGCTATAGAACACCTGGTTTAGAGAACATGGGTATGTTTTATTCTGTAAATACGATGAGATGCTTTATAGACACTAAAGCATGTCTATTCAAGCAGTCATATTCAAGGATTCATAATGATAGTTTGGAGAAATGGTATTCACCCATCTCTCTGGAACAAGTTTCTGGATGTCTAATTGACAGCATCATTCCTTTTAACTCAATGACCACTGCGTGCACCATTTCTTTTCCTGTGGGGATTAACTGGCAATTTCTGAAAAGCCTTGATAATGGAGTATGATGAGTTCTAAGACACTTTAGGCACTACCACCATCAACACAGAATAGAAACATCCTGTTCAATAATAACACTTTGTGAGAAAACATAAAGTCTGCAGTGTACTTAAAGTTGTCTGTAAAATGAGTATGATGTGTACCCTCATAAGACTGATCGGTAAATGACTCCTAAGTTCAACCTTCATGAAGGACTTAAATTATTGTGGAATATAATCACTAGTCACCAGTGAACATTCTATTTATAAGAAACAATGCAGGTATGGTATTCATGTGTCTGAATGGCCAAACTAAGAAGTCTGTAAGAATCTTGGACTCATCACATCTCTGTATGGAGGAAGAAGGGTGAACATGAAGGAACACAAGTGTTCAGAAGAAACGCAGGGATGTCAGGTGGAAAGTCACTGCAAATGTAGACTGTGAGAGATAGAAGCATGAAAGAAAAGCAGAGAGAAGGGAAGAGGAGTCCTATCTGGTGAATTTTCACTACAAATCACTTTATGTATAATATTATTTGTGCAGAATGTCACTTGCTTTATGTACTACCTCTATTTTTAAGTGCAGTTTTTAGATTTATTTTGACAGATATTTAATTGCCTTGCATAAAATGGCACTGCATTTTAATATACATTTATAACATATGACAATAAAGTGAGGGTAATTCTCATTCAGATGAGCTTTCTTTTAGCTGTTTAAGATAGAAAATTAATTGTTGGCTGGCAGATATGGGTACTAGAGGCAGAAACCTGATGAGTTCCATGTCTGGAACCAGTGTAAAAAAGGCTTATATAGAGCCGGGCCTCTGTAATTCCAGAATGCTTGTGAGATGGAAGGAGAGGCAGAATTTCCCAGAAGCTGCAGGACCAGCTAGCCTGAAACACATAGTTTAGTGACAGAAACAGGAAAGTTACTGTCTCAAAGCAAGGTAGATGGAGAAAACTGTCTCCCAAAGCTGCCCTTTGTCCCCCATGTTTGTGCTGTGGTATGTATCATCACACACACACACACACACACACACACACACACACACACACACACACCTGTTTTCAGCCGTAGCTATCAGTAAGCTATTGAACATAAGCAGTTTCTCCTAGTGGGTTGCACACATCTGTTATTCCCAGGGTGCTTTTTCCTACACTTCGAAGAGGCTGATTTTGTATCTGCCACACACAATTGTGAATATGAGGTATACAGCTTCCATCTTAAGACTATAGTTTTACTTTGGTGAGTTATTACCGTATAGTTGGCTTTACGTGTTTAGCTAAGGGGTCTCTGTCTTGTTAGGTGGGAATGTGGGACGTGGTGACAAGGGCAAATCTCAACTCCTGAGCATCTGCTGGAGAGAAGGAAATCGAAGTCCACCATTTACGGAATATCTTGACCCGGAACAGTGATAAGACCAGAACCTGAACTCACTTATCAGGCCACATACCTGTAATGCCATGTTCTAGCTTTTCCTGTTTGAGATTAGACTGTAAGAGACGAATTTCAACTGTTATCTTTATTTGAACAAACTATTTTTTTATGAATGACTGTGGGTAAGTTTATAATATATCAAAGAACTTGTACAGGATGGCTTTCTCACACACACAAAAGCTAAGAACTGAGCAGCACAGAGAATAAAAACCAGCAGAAAACAGTCACTACAGCACCAGCTCATACTCTGACACATGCACTTTTGCCTGCTTTACACTTAATACAAAGGACAATTTTCATATAACCAATTTACATCCATTATTTCCCCCTGGTTATTGAAGGGAAACAGAAAAGTGGCTGCAGAAATCCATTAGGAACCACTATTAAAGTTTAACAGCTTTACCCATGGTACATTATTTGGTAAGATGGGAATTGTCAACATAAAATTCTCATCCCTTCCCCCCATGTCCCTGCTCAAGTCTGTATTACATCTACAGGGAAGATGCTATTTGGAATTAAGGGCAATACAGTGTGTGCAGCATGTAATTTTGATGCTTTCACTCCACTTTCCCTAATTCAGCAAAGGGAAAAGAAGGAGTCAGTAATAACCCACCGTGCAGCTCATAAAGCAGGTGTGGGGATAAAATGGAAAACTGAAAATATATGAAAAGACTGCGGAGGATGGGGCTGCTTTAAAAACTGCTCCCACCCTCTGCATCATCAGCTCCTGTGGCTCTGAGGGTGTCCCAGCAGGTTGTGGGGGAAATGAAGAGAGCTCTCTACACTGCTTTTTACCCTTTGGTGACTGGCTTTGCAAACACACGGCGAGAAAAGCACTCCAGAAAGATTTTCAGGGGTTGAGCAGAATTTAAAATGGGTACAAGTGAAATGTAGGATCTTGTTTTCCATGGCTGGTGGTGGCTGGCCCTGGGGAAGAGGCCATAGCTGTGCCCTGACACCTGGGCCCTACTGTCTGTCCTTTGCTCCTTCCTCTGGCTTCTCATAAGCATAGTCCCCTGCTATCCAAGGGACTCCACTCCCACTTTGTCTCCACTCCACGAACGCTAAAGTGACAGTCCCCAGAACCCCCAAAGAGATGTAATTCTCTCAGGCAGTACTATGACCCCCCTGATGTTAAAACTCATTCCTTTTTGTTCTGGGCATTAAGAAGTTCTGAGGAAACGTCAATAAACTGAGCAATAATGATATTGTCTGTGTGTGTGTGTATGTGTGTACATGTATATGTGTATGTATCTGTGTGTGTATGTATGTGTGCATGTATGTGTGTGTACATGTATATGCATGTGTATGTGTGTGTACATGTATATGCGTATGTATCTGTGTGTGTGTACATGTATATGTGTATGTATCTGTATGTGTGTACATGTATATGTGTATGTATCTGTGTGTACATGTATATGCGTATGTATGTGTGTGTACATGTATATGTGTGTGTGTGTACATGTATATGCGTATGTATGTGTGTATGTGTGTGTACATGTATATGCGTATGTATCTGTGTGTACATGTATATGTGTATGTATGTGTGTGTACATGTATATGTGTGTGTGTGTACATGTATATGCGTATGTATGTGTGTGTGTATGTATATGCGTATGTATCTGTGTGTACGTGTGTGTACATGTATATGCGTATGTATCTGTGTGTACATGTATATGTGTATGTATGTGTGGACATGTATATGTGTATGTGTCTGTGTATGTGTGTGTACATGTATATGTGTATGTATGTGTGGACATGTATATGTGTATGTGTCTGTGTATCTGTGTGTACATGTATATGTGTATGTATGTGTGGACATGTATATGTGTATGTGTCTGTGTATGTGTGTGTACATGTATATGTGTATGTATGTGTGGACATGTATATGTGTATGTGTCTGTGTATGTGTGTGTACATGTATATGTGTATGTATCTGTGTGGACATGCAGATGTGTATGTGTGGACATGTAGATGTGTATGTGTGGACATGTAGATGTGTATGTATCTGTGTGTGTGTTTACACATACATGCATGCGTAGGGAGGCCAGAGATCAAGCCTGAGGGTTGTTTCCCACAACCATCACCCTTGGGTTTGCTGACTTTTTGTTTGTTTAGATAGTCCCTCACCGGCTGGGTCTAGCACAGAGCCGAGGCTAGTTGGCCAGTGAGCCCCAGAGGTCTGCCTGTGTCTGTCTCCCCAGCACTGCCATGCCTGACTTTTCACACCTGTCCTTGTGCCTTCTACACTTTATGGACTGAGCTGTCACCTCAAGCCCTTGATCACGTAGGTCTTCAAAGATATAAAAACGTTTCTCAATATTTAGTTTTTGAAAGAAAAATAACTGCTTGCTTAATGTGATTATTTCACAGGTAATTTAGAAGAGAATGATCTTATAGTTGACTGAGTGTGATTCTTAAAAGTAACTTAAATTATGTGCAAACATAATGTTCAAAGCCCATGCGTCACACTAAGGAAACATGGAAAACACTGATACTTAGAAATTATTTTCTTTAGATATACTACATTGTATTGTTTGGTCAACTTTCATTATCAAAGTATTATTTCTTGCTAAATAGCCACATTTTTATTAAATGAATAACGACTCTATGGTAGTGCCGGGAAATAATGCATTCTTCTGTGTAGAATAATAAAGCATGTTCCCAAACCACTCTGCCACTCCAGACCCTTCAGGCACAAACTGAGGTTGTGTGAGAAACAACATTTCAATAGTCATGTTTGGATTGTCATCTCCAATTCCACTCACTCTTTTTGTTCTTTCCCACCAATGCTTTGAGATCATCACAAGAAGGACCGAAATCTACATGTCGATGGTAAGCAGAGACCTTGGAGCTTCCTATAGGTGCCTGTGTTAGACTGAGCACAGTATGTTTTTGTAGCTTAGGTTTAGTCACGTTTGATTATCTTTGGTGTTGTGTTGTGTGCATTGCTTTCCTGTCTTAGTTATTTATACACATATATTATTTATTTATCTATTGTGTGTGTGTGTGTGTGTGTGTGTGTGGCACAGCAGGTTTCTCGGAATTGAAACATTTTCTCCAGGAGTAGTAGAAAGCTGTTGAGACTCAGGAGGTGAACAGAACTTTACCCATCTGGGAGAGCAGGATGTGCGAGGCCCCGCCCCGCTTTGTAGGAGTGGCCAACTACTGGGGAAGCTGCCATCCCTGCTGTCAGGAAAAGTCTTCGGACATGTCAGACTGCCGAGCTGCCTTGTGCAAGAGCACTGGGGCACGTGTCCTGTGCTGGGTGGCTTTGAACGGTGCAGCCACTTGTGAGCGGTCTGTGCTCCCGCAGGCGACCCTCACCTACGCTCCTGTGGGTGGCCGCAGTAGAAACTTCCTAGCTCCCTGAGTTGGACTTTGGTGTAGTTACTAGTTTGTCATCATGTGTTCCCTTTCTGGGGTTAGGAGATATGGTGTGCTACTGTGAGTGTGCTCACGTGTGTATGCATGTGCATGTGTGTATGTGTGCGTGTGTGTTGTGTGTTGTTGGTGTTTGTATTATTGCTGTTGTTGTGTGTATTATTGTTGTGTTCTATATTGTTATTGTGTGTGTATTGTTGTTGTGTTGTATGTTGTTCTGTCTGTGCTGTATGTGTATTGTTGTGTGTGTTGTTGTATTTTTGTTCTGTGTGTTGCTGTGTTGTGTATTGTTGTGTTGTGTGTGTTTGTTGTTGTGTGTGTTGTGTTATGTTGTATGTTGTTCTGTGTGTGTTGTGTGTGTGTTGTTGTGTTGTGTTGTATGTTCTGTGTGTTGTATGCGTATTGTTGTGTTGTATTTTTGTTGCGTGCGTTGTTGTGTTGTGTAGTGTTGTGAGTTGTGTGTATTTTTGTTGTGTGTGTTGTGTTGTGTGTTGTTGTTGATGATGATGTATGCATGTATGCACATTTGTTTATGTGGAGGTTCATACATCTTTGCAAAGGTTTGCATACGCCACATACTGATGCTGGGCATCTTCTTACAAAGCTTTTCAACTAATGCTGACTATATTCACTTTCAGGAAATAAGCACCTTGACACAGGAATTAGCAAGAAGGCCCATCTTAAATTGCAGAAATTTATTGAACAATATATGAGCTAAAATTGGTTTATTTGGGATGATGTCACCTTTTGAATTTTCTAATGAATACTTTATCTGAACAAGAGAAACCTTCATGAACAGTGTGTTCTATTTCTTGAAATCATGTTTAATTTTTCTAATGTGTATTCTGCAAATAATTAGCTCAATTATCTTCTGTGCGGTGTAACCCCATAATGATAATTATCTTTAACACAACTATTCTGCATACTCAACTACCAAGTACTATGCACTCAGCTTGAAAACTAGCACTTGGGCGTCAACACAACAAAGCAAGCTGATGCAAAATAAGATATATCTTATCCATTGCTCCTGAACCTGGAACAAACATAAAAGGACTTATTGGCTCCAAACACTTTAAAAGGTATTCAAAGTGGCTGGCTCCCTAGCTAGCAGTGAGGAGCACCTGTTGCTCTTCCAGAGGACCTGAGATCAGTTCCCTAGCACCTGCATGGTGGCTTACAGCTACCTGTAACTCCAGTTCTAGGGGACCAACATCCTCTTCTGGTATCAGCGGCTACCTGCATGCATATGGTACACATATGTACAATCAATCAATCTTTAAAATATACTCATAAATCTAATGCTTCTGAAGTATGCTTAGTTTTTTTTCATGATGGCACAACTATGTCTCATTATTGAAAATAATAAATCTCCTGAAACTAGTGAGTATGGAGAATTAAAATTCTGCAATAAAATCAGTTTATAGGGAAATGAAGCTGTATGTTTACATATTTTTCTAAGTTAAAATCTCACAGGTAATAACATTTGTTAGTTGGAATATATTCCTTCAGAGTAGAATCTGACTAAACCTCCCCATTTTGAGTAGAAAATATCCCTAAAAGGGAGGAGTGAGATCTTTAGTGGTTTTATTCACACATGGAAAAGAAGTGTTGACACGGCTGAATGCTGACGTTGGCAGGGAAGCTTGGGTATTAAATTAGAACCATTCCGGGGAGGTCACAGCCACATGACAGTGCAAACACTTCCCGCTTTCTGTGCCTGGGTACTTTCCAGGGAGACTGCGTGCTTCCTCGGGTGGGGTGCAGAGTACCCCTTGCCTCTGTTTGCCTTTGAGGAGCAGTGGCTTCAGATCAAAGACACCTCTTGGGATTTATTTTCTGACTTAATGAGCCCACACTCACCACAAGTCATGTTCTGTTCCTCTTTCTAACACTCCAAGTGGCCATGATTCCTATCCATCTGATGTTGGACCAACCAGGTCACCATGCTGGCCTTGAAATTCTCAGATTCCTCTGGGCAGTCGTGACGCTGCCGGCTAAGCCATTATAACCACCACACTAAACCATTATACATTAGAAGCTTCTGTTTTCCCAAAGGGCAAGCAGAACTGATGGTGCCAGGAGCACGACCACTTTTGGTGCTTTAGCTTTGCCACCAATCATTGAAAAGTTTATTAGGAACTGGTCAAAAGAGACCCAGACAAAGAAGCCAGGGTGGCAGTTCTGATGTATGAATTTCACTGCAAATTCAAGTATTAGAACTGGGCATTTGAACACCTTAGATTAAAACAAGAGCTTTAAGTTAGAGCGTGAAGTCACAGCCCTCTGCTCACACCAGTCAGCGCAGGGATTAAGAAAGGCCTCACAGCACCACAGCCGACCTGTGGTAAGATTCTGGCTAACCCCAAGCTGCAGCCTTAGCGGTGTTAGCAAGTCATTTGTTGGTTCTCTCCACTCATAATGTTACTCTGTGCACCTCAACGTGTGTTTCTGCTAGGTTTTCTCACAAACTATTTGACAACACTACGTACAAAACAATTACGTAGAGCAGGAGTAAAAGAGAATGAAAACCTGACTCATTCAAGGAGTTTTTGTTTGTTTTGTCTTTTGAACTGTATAGCCCTGGCTGTCCCAGAACTCATTCTGTAGACCAGGCTGGCCTCAGACTTACAGAGATCTGCCTGCCTCTGCCTCTCAAGAGCTGGGATCACAGGTATTGCCAACACTGCCCAGCCTCATTCAAAATATTTTCCTCAAGTGCCTCAAGTATTATACTGTACCAAAGCAAATAAATTCTGAGCCACAGAGCTCTGGGCAACCGTGGTCTTGCCTCTTACTTTTTGAATGAGGTGTCTTTCTATATTCTCCTTAGGCATGATAGCAAGACTATTACACCACACCAGAGACAATCTGGCAAGGTAGCTGGCAAGCTACCTTCTTATCAAGTGTGTATGCTGGGGACCCCAAAGAACCGTCAGGTATTTGAGAGTGGCTGATGAGAAGACATGAACTTTCTATTACTGCTCAAGACAAGAGAAAATTGTAAAAATATCTCTCCCAGAAATGCTAGTTAAGTCCAACAGAGAGAAATGTGTCTGACAGATAAAGCACTTATTCAAAGCTTTAATTATTTTATTATTTTTTATTTAATTAGTTATCCAGCAGGTATAGCTTGTTATTCTTCTCCATCAGTCACTGTAGGCTTTTCAGGAGTCTTTTTGGAGAGTGTGTGTGTGTGTGTGTGTGTGTGTGTGTGTGGTACCTTATAAATCACTTTTTAAATCAGTTGCTTGAGCTGTAACAACCACTGTTTAAAAATACAAGAAAATGTTTGCAGTAGTTTAAAGAAAAAATAGTAATATTAATTTCTGATGTACTGACAGAGATATTCTAATGAACCTCCATAACAAAGTCTTTCAATGAAATTAGCACCTCAGTTTTCATCTCTTTCGGAGGAAATGTAGCCAAATGTTTGTGCAAAGCTGCTGTTTGCTCATTGCTTTCCGTTCCTGCCTTCTTAATACCGATGGATGTTTAGCAATTACAAATAAGCCCCTCGTGTGGCAGGTGCGTGTCCTAATTCTGTTAGGCTTAAATGCATTGCTGCTGCTGCATGGGCACGTATCAAACACCCCGAAAAATTAGTCAAGTTTATAAAGGGACAAAGGGAATTTCTCTGTGCATATTGTGGAAAAGCTCTTTCATGTGGCACTTGATATTTCTAGGGAACAGCTTGTTTGGGCTGTCTTTGCTCTGAACTTCACAGCCAGAGAATTCCCTTAGTTTTTATCTTGAGTCATAAAGAGGTTCATGAATGTATGAAAGAAAACAACCCACCTATACCTCAGGATAGGAGACCAATAGTAGTCTGGGCTCCATTCAATACCATCAAACCAGGGCAATTCCTGAGCTCCCTAAGACTTTCTGAAGGATACCAACAGAAAGCCATCTTAGAAAATGCTTTGATTCTGTATTGATAGCCTGAAAGTTCATTCTCACCAGTCTCTTATTTTGAAACGAGGCAACTGTGGCTCAATGAAGCTGAGCCACATCCCTAGGTTGGCCCAGGAGCAAGCCTGCATGCTTGTTACAATGATTCATGCCTGCTTTCACAGACATGCCTGTCTTGCTCTGCCATGAATGCCTGAAGCTTCTGAGTTTCCTGGCTTGGTTTTGAGGAATTTGAACAAATTCCTGTCTGGTACATTTTGAGAAAACAAAATTCTGCTTTGAAAAGTAGACAGATCAGGCCAAGGAGAGGCAAAAGGGAGGAAGGGGAAATTCCTCTCTGTGCTTTTGGACCAGGGTCCAGCAGTTATTTTGTTTCTGATGGATTAACATTTCTCTGCCCCCTATTCTTCTGTGTTCCCCAGATCACTAACAAGACAGTGTGAAAAGTTTCAGTTATCTTCTGAATTTTTATCAACTCTTCAAATTTAAAAACTAAAAACAACAAGATTTTTCTTTTATCAATGTCTTAGATGAGTCAAAACAACATAAAATTCAAAACTAATTCTTATTTAGTTTTTAGATAGAACTTCTGGAAATTCAGTAGCAACAACTAGAATTTTGGTCATTGTATCATGTTTTGTGATACAAGTACAGTTATTTAAGAGGTAGAATATTAAAGAACATTTTATAAAAGTAAATTGGTTGTGACTTTAATAAAATGGCTATTTTGGGGAACATACTTGTAACTGATTTTTGTCATGTTTTAAAAAGGTAAAGCTAGGAAAGATATTTGCTGTGTATCCCTCAAGACTTGTTTATCTCTTATTCATTGGCATATATGGCAGTTCAGATTGATACATATACATACACACACATAGATACATATATATCCTATTTAGGAATGGTTGCCTTTATACAAATTTCTTCCTGAAATGGATAGTTTCAGAACCATGTACAGAAATTATTTCCCCTAAGCAGTTTCACTTCTAGCAGCTGGAGAGAGCAACAGCACAGACTGGGAAAGTATGCTAGAGGATGGTATGGGTGCCACACAAGCTGAGTTCCTGGGGCAGAGCATCTCTATTGCCCAGACCAGCAGATCTCAGCTACTGCAGAGACTGATAGTCTAAATAACTGTGGTTCAGTCCTCTCCAGTGACTGACCCCCATGAAGATGCCAGTGTGGAGAGATCAAAAGTGCTAGCTGAAAACTAGTGTACTCTTATTTTAAAAACCTCACATAAATACATGGATCTGAATCAATAGTTCTGAGAAAGATAACAAGGCCAAATTCACAATGGCTTTCTGCAAAACAGTTCACTTTTCTTACCAAAAAAAAAAAAAAAAAAAAAAAATTCTATTAATCTTGCTGTAAGTTATCAGCAAGCCTAACCACAGAAATTCATATTCCATATGAATTCTTAACCCAAAGATGGTTTCTTACCATAGATCTGAAATAACAATGCAATATCACAACTTAATGTCATCTAAAGACTCACTTAAGATTCTTGCAATGGACAAAAGAGGGACACCTTAAACATGAGAACATTAGTTTTTAAAGATAACATTTTAGCTTCTTAGCTAATGAACTTATCACTTCTTAACATGAAGTGATAAATTATTTTTCAATAAAAGTTATAGTTTGTCTCATATCAAGGCTCTAAAAAGCTTGCCCAAGAAGTGTTATTTCTAACTGATAAAGTGTTAACTTATAAATGAAGTAGTGCGAATAATACATATTCAGACAAACAGGCAGTCAGACACAAGTACACACCTGTTTTTACATACAATATCCAAAAGTACCAAAGTAAAACAAAGCCACAGGAATTCAGGTATTTGGAAGGACCCTCAAGCCTGCAGCGTGTTGTTCTAGGCAAGGAAATATGAGAGATATTTAGTTCTGGGACAGGATGTGTTCTGACAAACCACTGCAGTACTTTGAACTCACACCCGCAGTCATAAATGTGGAGGGAAGCCTTCAGTCCATAGCTGAGCACAACATGCCCACTTCCGCTAACCGGCCAGTCTGTGCTTCTTTGTCCATTTTCAGAGGATTTCTGAAAGGGCTGATCTTCATTTTAAGTAATAATGCTCTGCTTAAGTGTTACTCAGAATCTGAAGCTTTTGACAAAAACATATATGTATATATATATATTAATATATATATATTTTTTGAGACAGGATTTCTCGGTGTAGCCCTGGCTGTCCTGGATTCACTTTGTAGACCAGGCTGGCCTTGAACTCACAGAGATCCGCCTGCCTTTGCCTCCCTGAGTGTTCGTATCATAGGCATGTGTCACCACACCTGCTAGTTTTTGAAAATTTGAGCATTTTATTTTTGTAGGAAATACCCTCCTCTCAGCTGTCTCAAGCTTTGTATTTTGGCAAAACAAAGTGTCACAGAGCGATTGATATATCAAAGTATATAACGTTTAAAACGTGCCATTTTTATTATCCAATGATGATTTTTCTTTTAAATAAAGCCTGAAATCAAATACAAAGAAGTAATTTTATACAGACTGAGCTGGTTGTATTTATATATTTAGAATGCATATATATATATATATACATATATATATAATTAATATGACAATTAAAAAACAGAGGTCTTGAATTTGAGAGAGAGGGTTCATGGAAAGGACTGAAGGGGAAACAAGTGGGGGGAAATGATGTCATTATATTTTAATTTCAAAAAATATTTTAAAAAGTAAATGAGGAAAAATGTACCCACAGTAGCATTTTTTAATGTATGCTATGATCTAACATTTTATTAAACTGAGGTCTGTATTCTTTCCCTTCAACAAGTACTTCAAAAAATTACCAGTACTTAATCATTGAGGCAAACAATTGGGGTGATTTTTCCCTTTTTGCGTGCGTGCACACACACACACACACACACACACACACACACACTGTCTCTCACACACACACACACACACACACACTGTCTCTCACACACACACAGGTACACTCACACTCATATTCACATACACTATCATCATCCATCAGTGAATTTCTCAAAAGAGGCAGGCACAGTCACTCATAATTCCGCCTCTGAGATCCTCCCTCATGTTTTGGTCTGAGCCAACACTGTCTCTCTCATAGTAGGATAATGATGGCATCTCCTACTTGGTGGTTTCAGGCATGACTTTTGGTGACAGTGCTTTCTTTGTGGCATGCAGATGGTTTTTGACCAATGTTCTCTCTGCTCTACTGGAAATGGCTCCTGTGCCAACCCAGAGTTAAAGATAAGGCCAGGCTTTCCCCTGTCCTGTAAGGCTCTCCTTGGTGGGCCCCTTGCTGCCTTCATGAGTCACGTTCTGTCTTCCCTCCTTGCTTCCTCCAGGTGCTCCTCTTCGTGTTAGGAGCAGTACTGGGCACGGCATCCGTGTCCAGGCGCTTCGCTCTGCATGTTGTGTTACACACTCTCCCTCCAGAGACCCACGTGGTTCGCCCCTCTGCAGTCACTGCACTTTTCATTAAAGGAAGAATCCATGGCTGTCTATAATCTCTATTGTCAACTTTCCAGGGTTTAGAATCACCTGGTAAATGCAAAGCCTGTAAATACATTTCCAGAGAGCTACACTCCATGAAAGCAATAATTGTTGTCTATGTTTTCTTTTTTTTTTTTGCTAATGTGAACAAATACCCAACACATAATAGAATGTGTCCATAATAAATCATTGCTGAAAAAGAAATTAAAAAATTCTCACATAGTTTATTATGTGAGGAAACTGACAGAAAATTAGAAAAGAAATACATCCTCAAATACGGTAAATGAAATAAAGTCAGCCCATCAGAAGGCAGTATATGGAGTGTGCAAAAAAAAAAAGTCACATTAGTCACTAGAAAGCTTTCACAACCCGGAAACAGCAAACAAACACAAGAATGTGAACTTTTGGGGCAAGGGCAAGACAATGCGGAACAGGTGGCGTCTGCTAGTGTGACAGGTGGCGTCTGCAGTTTGCAGCCTGCACAGTTCCATCATCTCGAATGCTCCAGTTGCTTGTGAAAACTCAAACATATGACGGTATAGTGTGCTAGTACCTCTCATTCCCAGCTGTGACCAGCAGAAACCCAGGGACCACTGAGGTCTCTGTTCTCTCTATTTCAACAAACACAAGGGGGGCATGATCCTGAAGGGGGACATAAGCACAGCTTCCATTCCGCTATCTGTAAGATCACACAGGCTGTCTACAGTTAAGGCATTAGCTGAAAGTACACCCACTAGTCATGGAAACTTCCCAGGGCGTGTGCAGAACAATGTGTCGGGGGATAAAAACTAAGGGTACACCAAGGCCCCCTTATCAGAGCCCTGAGGATGTACTGTGCCAAAGGGGAGGAAAGCTTTACTAATAAAGAGAGTAAGAAGGAATGACGCTATCTTTGATGCCTGAAACAATCCAAAACCAAGGAAAAATTTTCTCTAATGTATTTGTTTAAATTACTTTATTACCATTAAGTTAAGTATCATAATTCTCAAGAAAAATTGATGAAAACAAGAAATTGGTTCACAAAATTATTAAACTAGCAAGAAGACAGTGTGGCTTTGGGTTTGAGAAAGAAAAAAAAAAGTCAAAACATAAAATAATCCTGATATTATGTAAGGAAACTGACAGAGTCCAGATTCTATGCATACTTTCTAGAAAGTGTAGAAATTGCCAAAAGCAGACCAATTATCCTTGAAAAGACTTCGGTTCCAATCTGAATTATTCTCCTTTGGAAGATGCTTATTAAAGGATATTTTGATGGATGGATGGACAGACTGACTATTGATAACATTGTTAGAAGAAGAGGGGATCTTGTAGGATTTACATAATTTCAACAAGATCTTTGAGAGCATATCCTTTACAAAACATGGTACTCTTTCCTGAGTAACAACGGGCCTAGGTGTCTGTGCCGCTGCATAGTTTTATCTGGATAGATTTCTACACGGAAACTGAGCAGCCTTACAAGGCGACCGACAGAGGAAGACAATGCAGCCACACCTGATGAGACCTAATTGACTAGAATCAGAAGGAAGGGAAAGAAGACCTCCCCTATCAGTGGACTTGGGGAGGGACATGCATGCATAAGGGGGAGGAAGGGAGGGATCTGGGAGGGGAGGAGAGAGGGAACTACAGGGGGGATACAATGTGAATAAAGTGTAATTAATAAAGAATTAAAAAATAAGTCTAAACATGAACAAACATTAGGATAATATTGTGAAATGCTATACAATACTATGCTATTTTCTTCTTTTTTGAAGTTTAAAGTAATTATTAGCTCCTTTATTTGGATGGTTTTATTAAAAATTTTTAGTCTGTTACCAAAAAATACCTTTTCTTTTTTATTATTATTTATTACAATTTATTCACTTTTTATCCCAGCTGTAGCTCCCTCCCTCATCTCCTCCCAGTTCTACTCCTCCTGTCTCTTCTCCCCCTATGCCCCTCCCCTAGTCCACTGATAGGGTCGGTCCTGCTCCCCTTGTATCTGACTCTAGCTATCAGGTCTCATCAGGACTGGCTGCATTGTCTTCCTCTGTGGCCTGGCAAGGCTGCACCCCCCACCCCCCAGAGGGAGGTGATCAAAGAGCCAGCCATGGAGCTCATGTCAGAGAAAACCTCTGTTCCCCTTACTAAGTAACCCACTTGGAGAATGAGCTGCATACGGTCTGTATCTGAGCAGGGGTTCTATGTTATCTCCATGCATAGTCCTTGGTTGAAGTATAGACCATACATAGAGAGAACATAGAACCCTGCTCAGATGAAGCCCATAGACAGTTCAGTCCCCATGTGGGTTCCCAGCAAGGGGAGAAGAGAAAGTTCCTTACATGAACTTGGTTGCCTGCTCCTTGATCACTTCCTCCTAGTGGGGCAACCTAGCCAGCCCACAGAGGAAGAGGAACCAGGCAGTCCTAATGGGACCTGATGGGCTAGGCTCAGACAGAAGGGGAGGAGGATTTTCCCTATCAGTGGGCTAGGGTAGAGGGATAGGGGAGGAAGAGGGAGGGAGGGTGTGATTGGGAGGAGATGAAAGAGGGGGCTACAATCAGGATACAAAATGAATAAATTGTAAATAATAATGATAATATTAATAATAAAGTTTAAAAACTAAAAATAAATGTGACACCATAAAACAGGGAAACTGTCCTAATTTAAATGTGCATACAACCCACAAGCATAAACTCTCTCAAAAGTCCAACATTAACTTAATTTTTAGAATTGATATTATTGACAATGAATTAACAATATAGTTATTAACAACTAATAACAAATGACCCGAGGATAGTGTTTCTTACGTACAGTAAGTACAGAGACAGGGCAGCATGAACTGAAAAACTGGTGCTGCTTAAGAAGGGAAACTAAATAAACCCTTCCTGGGTTCATGCTCAGGTGCTCAGGTTTTGTTTTTATTTAACATGCTCCTGGCCTATTCCAAGTCCCGAAATCTCCCATGAAATTAACATGCCATGCTGTGTGTGTGAGGTAATGCAGAACTGAAACTACCCAACACTCAAGTCACAGTTGCTCTGTCACTACATGAAAGAAGAAATAAAAAACTGTCTCATCAGGGGATTGCGTGTGTCAGGAACCACACATTAGAAGTGATTTTTTTTTTCATTTAAAAAATTATTTTTATTAATTCTTTGAGAATTTCATATAATGTTTTTTTTTCAATAAGGTAGTTATTAGAATTCTTGTATATTTTGCTTAAGGTGCAAAATGCTACCAGTCACTGCTCTTCAAATAAAAAGCAATTATGCCCCTCCTCTTTGTCTCTTACACACCAATAGATAATAGTCACGTTTGTCACATGGATTAGAAAGCAGATTAAATTTTGTACTATACTATCTCTCTAAATTCATATCATTTTTAATCTAATCAAATTGAATTCATTACCTTAGGATCTAAAAACAGGTACCCAGACATTTCATTTAAATCATCAAGAAAATCACTTTTGGCAGCAAAACCTTCTAATATTTCATATTTATTCTTTATCTTTAGGAAATAATGGTATTGGCTACTGCATCTAGTTGGAAAGAAATATTAGTGTTTCTCAAAATTACCTATTTATGCCAAATATTACATATTTATTTTCAAATAACATCTTATTTCCACACTCATCTTTCCTAATGTCTATCATTATCTGAGTGCCAGTAAAGAAACATGTTCACTCTCCATAAGTTCAAATACCAGATTTTTCCTGGATGAATCTCTTAGCAAGCTGTCAGTCCTGTGATTTCCAGGAAAAAATATACTAGTTTATACCTGTGCCCCTGAACATCTTTTATTGTGTCACATACATACAAGAGGAAAAATGTGTTCAGACTATATTCCCCCGTTTCTAATGTCTTAAAATAGAACTGAGTGATTGTACAATGATTGTGATTCTGTGTATTACCTTAGAGTACATTGACAAAAATTGTTTCATAGTTACAGGCACACAAGTAAGGTAATTTTGAATACTAAATATAATGTTTTTGGTGGAATCCTGTAATTTTAAAGGCCCAAATACCTATTATTTAAAATGCTTATTTTAAATAAAATAATCTAAGCCTACCTTGCATATTAGGCTTTGATTTTCCTAGACAATCATAGCTACTTTTTTGAATTACAAACCTTTCAAGGCATTTTCTCCTTTTAGCCTCCATTTGTGGCTTTTCTCAATATGGTAACTATTTTTGAGGAGATGTTTAATACTTTGTTATAGCTTGAAAGTGTTTCACCTAGTATTTAGAATTTCTCTGGATTATAAAGTTTATTTCCATTTGTTTTATTATATAAACCAAAATATTTCAAAGGAAACATTATTTTGTCATAAATAACAATGTTTGAAATGTGGACAACCTATGTAAATGAGAATCCAGAAGGTTGGCTTGTGACCCTCAAACTTAACTGAAGATGCTATGGCAGTGAGGAAATTCAGTATTTGACTTGGTGCCCTCGTTTGGTATCGGCTCCAACACCTATCTACACATTAAAAGTGACCACAATTATACTGCTGTAGAACAAAACTCTCCTTTTCCAACCATTGACATACTCAGAAAATATATTACTTTCTGAATTAAAGAATGTGAAAAGACCATAATGCATTTAAATTCACCTTTTGACCTTAAAAAAATATTGATTCACTTTACATGCTGATTGCAGCCTCCTTCTTTTCCCAGCCCCCCCACCTCACACCCCTTGCACACCATCCCCAACCCCCCCTCTCCTTCTCCTCAGGACACTGGGTAGGAGAGGGGATGGGGAGGGGAGCAGGGATGAGGAATAGCAGTAGGGAAAGTGGCAGCGGAGAGAGGGCCAGGCAGAAATAAAAATTGGAGGTGGGGGTACATCTCTGGGATTTGCCAGAGATCTGGGATAGTGGAGGCTCCAGGAAGCCTATGGGGGTCACCCTAGCATTGAGACAAAGCATTTTAAATAAATAAGACTGATTTGTTTGTACAAATTAATTTATTCTGTGGAATAAGATTTTGGCATTGGTGTATACATGACACACAGATATGAGCAATCAAGGTTGAATTTAGGTGGCTTTGAGAATGTGGACTTGAACATAAAAAAAATGTCAAATTGTCATTATTTTTATCTGAAATTGGGAGTTTGAAATTTAACAAGATAAGCTGTAAAATTTTTTTTAATCATTAAAAATCAACAAAAATATCTATGAGTGGTTTGCCTGAAGCATGTTTGAGCACCATGGGTGTGCCTGGTACCCTCTGAGGCCAGAAGAGGGCATCAAGTCTCCAGGACTGGACTTACAGACTGTTGTGAACAACCGTGTGGGTGCTGAGAGTCAAACCCGTTTCTTTGGTAGAGCAAGGAGTGCTCATCAGCTAAACCACCTCCCCAGCCCCCAGTGACATTGTTTTTACTTATAAAATGAGGTCTAATCAGATAAACATCCTATTCAAAAAGTATTTAGTTTTCTCTAATGTGAAGAAAATTGACTGTCTGAGTATGTGCAATGCTGTACGTTCATTATACACATTGGTGAGCTTTATAAGGACATTTTCATACAATATGTAAGGCATGTGTCTATGTTCATATATCTCATGTCCCTCTATAGTCCTTTCTCTCCTGCCGTTAGTCCCCAAGTGGTCTAGAGAACTCAGCTTCTACTAGGCTATGATGGATACGTGCGTAAGTTTATATGCCTACATAAATTCTAGCATTCACAAATGAGAAAAAACATCCACATTTCCTCTTTCTGAGTCTGACTTAATTAGTTGAACAGTTCTTAAAAGCAGGTTTCTGTTCTCTAAGCATCTGTGGATTTGTAGACTGTCTTTGAAATTGATCTCAAACACAAAGTCCATAAAGGCAAGTTCTTATTTCTCCAGAACAGTACCTGCTTGCTCATCTCCTCTCACTCCTGTGTGATGAGAATATTTGGCATCCCAATAGGTTCCGTTTTCCATCTCCTTCTGATAGCACACTATCTACACAATGATTAAATTGTACCTTCAAGCCATCAATGTCCAACAACAAAGAAAATTTTGTGTATGTGTGTGGACATGATTTGAAAACCCATTTGAAAACCTAGGTTCTTGAAATTATAACCCACTAAAATTAATTTAAAATGAGAACATTACAAGTTCTTAGCAGTCTGACATAAAATCCAGTCTTGAAAACCTCTCCTTGCTGTTGATATTTGATTTTGGTTTAGGTCAGCATTCTCCCCCTGCATTGCTCTTTTGGAAGAAAAATCACAAATTCATTTGTTTCTTGTTGTTTGTTTGTTTATTTATTTATTTATTTATTTAGGAGCCTGATATAGCACACTATAGGCCTTGGGGTATGTTATTATTTCCTGTAACATAAAAAGTCTGCTCCTTTTTATTAGGATGGAATGAAAAATGGTATTATTTTTATATTGGTCCTATTTTTATATTTTACTAGATGGCTTACTGCATTTCAAGACACCAATTACCAGAACTGGACCATTACCAGTCCTTTCTGGTCCCTGGAATGTGTCTCAGGAGAATTTGTTAATGACAGCAGTTGATTTCCAGAGCTCCTTTATCCTTTTTTCTTTTTTTTTAATATCAGATGCCCAGGATGAACTTGCTCACTTTACTTTTGTTTTACAAAGAATAAAGCTGTCAAATCTTCCTCTTTTAGTACAACTAATAATTTTTTATTTGACTCTGGTGCCTTCTTAGTAACAGTCCTTTGGTCCATGTCTTCTCCACTTTGATAATACTTTCATGGTGCTAAAGAGAGAGGGCATTTGAATATTTCTAATTTACAGAGCAAGGCAGCTAAACTTTCAACTGCAGTGAGAGTTCTTGCAGTGCTTGACAGAGCCAGTGACATGACATGATCATTTGATTATATATCATCTGTCATCCTACGCTACATTCTTCTGTTCATCGGGCAAATTCTTACTTAAACCATGCTTTCTTCTTAGAATAGTATGTACCATATTAATTCTGGAAAGATCTAACAATGTATATACATACATAAAACATACCAGGGTCTTGGGTTTGCAGAAGAGAAGTAAGAATAAGTCAAAGAATCCTAGAAAAAATGAGCCAGCTCTATGAACTGACATTACAGAGAAATTAAGTGATTTTTCAAAAAACATATATTAAATACTTGGTCTGGCCTTTAACATGCATCTTGTAGGGAAAGTCTGCAGACCTTCTGCTCCCTGTTCAGCTGTTCAGTGGAGCAACAAGCTACAGGGATTAAGAAGGAAGGTTTGGTTGCCCAGCCCCCGGCACAGGTCGCCTTGGTCCAACTCTCAGTTCAAACACTGCACCTTTCCCAAAACACTTCCCTGCATCCAGTAGACACGAATTCCACTAGAAGAAAAGAGGCAGAGTCCTGTTCCCATCTCACAGATAACGAAACTAGTCAGAGAAAGGGCATTTTGTTTTTTTAGGAGACAGACTCCTTTGCCCAATTAGAGTACTGGCCCTGGAGCCGTGGCCTATGAACTCCAAGTCTGAAAGAGGACCTGGAACCAAGCAACACAGCCTTGCACAGGAGTAGGTGCCCGGCGGGAACAGAGCAGATCTGAGACGCGTATCTTTTTACCTATTCCATCTGTGCTTCTGCCCTTTGACAATATCCTTTCCCTTATCTGACCAGCTTGGGCTAACCCTACAGCTTATGTCTTCTTATCAGAGAATCAGCCCTCTTACACAGCCTTGTGGAGAAAAATCTGATTTTTCAAAAAACATATTTTAAGTGTTTAATGTCTTGTAACATAAGTAGTTACTAGAAATGTATAAAATACCCTTCATAACCATTTTGCTAGAAATTAAATTAGTTAATATCCAATATTGGCACCATAAAGATATAAAAGATATAGTAGTTGCAGGAGAGATCATATAGAAAGCACTCGAATATGCCTATAAAAATAAAAACATATAAAAATAAAAAGATGTGCATACTCAACATGCCTATTTCTGAAAATGTATTACAGAGAACTGCTCACACATTGTGAGCAATCACACTAAAAGCAAGAATTATGTCCATCCAATTATAGAATGATTTAAAAAATGTGTGATAGTCCCTTCTAAACCACAAGGTCATGCGTATTTATGTGAACAAGATCTAAACACTAAATTTACCACATATATATCCCCATATTTAAGTAAGTTTAAAAGTAAAAGAATATAGATTTATGAAAATATTATCTTAGAAATAAAATTGGAACTAGTTATTAAAAAGTGGTTGCTGTTTTTTGCAGTTTAAAGAAGAAAATTAATTTCTGTTTAATTTCATTTTTAAAGCTTTATTTATTTTATTGCACATGTTTGAGTGTTTCCCTGATGCACACGCATGCACCATGTGCATTCCAGGTGCCCACAGAGGCCAGGGGAGAGTGCAAGATCCCCTGGAAGCAGAGTTACAGATAGTCACGAACCTCTGTGTGAGAGGCCAACCGGGATCCAACTCTTGTCTTCTGTAAGAATCCTCAGTCTTCTTAAGCACTGGAACATCTCTCTAGCCACACCTCATTCCATGTCACAAGCTCTACAAACAGGTAGATTGTAGGACAGCTTCTCTGTAACCATCATTATACTTTACCTGTCAACATAGCTAAAGTGTAATAGCTATTGCTAGATTATAATTATCAGGGAAAATTACAAGCTTATAAGTTGTCAATGAATTTGTCATTTATTTGCATGTTTATTGTTTGTTTTATTTTATTTTGAGATAAGATAACATTCTGTGCACCAAACTAATCCTGAATTTACTGCACAATCAGCTAAACTTCAACTCATGGTCCTCCCAGTTCAGGCTTCCGGGTGCTTGGAAAATGCCATTTTCTTTTAATTAATTACCTGGGTATAGGTTAGGGACCATGTTTGTGTATTTTATATAAATATACACATAAATGTGGGTTATAGAGATTTCTAAGAAGTGTGTGACGTTTGATTTTAGGGATATTAGTATATGTTGCACAATGTAAAACACAGGATATGATATAAATGTGTAAATGATTAATTGAAAATTATTTGACACTATACAATAAATATTTTAAAGTATGTAATATATGAATAATAATATATAAATCATAAACATCAGGTAAATTTTCTTATTTTAAAGTATATGCTTTATACTAATCTGCAAAAAGCAATAATTAAAAAATATTTTCAGAGCTAGGTGTGGTGGCACATGCCTTTAAATCTTAGTACTTGAGGAGGCAGAGGCAGGCAGATATCTGTGAGTTCAAGGCCAGTCTGGTCTATAGAGTGAGTCCCAGGACAGCCAAGGCTGCACAGAGAAACCCTTTCTCTAAAACCCAAAAAATTATTATTTTTTCAGTTCATTGATTGACTAACTTTAAAAGCTCTACGGATATTATCTCTTTAATAGTTAATGATTTCAAACCTCATGTATCTTAACAGAAGGGCAGGTTAATTAATTATCTTAAATATTTAATTCCACTCCTAATTTGTATAATTACTGATTAGAAATGAAGTGATTTCTTTAAACTGCAATAAAATTAGCATAGATAATTTAGTTTTAAATCCCTGTAGGTATTCTGTCATAGGTATTTTTTAGTTTTTTGAGATTTAGGACAATGAATTTTGATCATGTTCACCCCTTCTAAAACTTCTCCTAGATCCACTTTCATCTTTCTACTCATCCAACTTTGTGACATTTAAAAAGACATCAGGTCCAATTGTGATGCTAATATACCCTTGGATGTGTGGCCATCCAATGGGGCTGAACAGCCTAGCAAGGACTACACTCTGAAAGAAAACTGACTTGCCTTCTTCCAGCAGCTGTTAATTGCCAAAAGTTCTTTTGCTGTGGGTGGGGCTTGTGTCTGCTTCCCCTCTCCATGTTGTGATTTTTTTCTGGCTTGAGCTTGCATAGGTCTAACGCACACTGTCAACCTTTGTAAGTTTACGTGTTCAGCTACTCAGTTGTATCTGGAACGTACTGTTTCCTTGTGGTCATCAGCTACCTCTGGCTCGTCTCATCTCTCCCCTGCTCTTTCACAATAATTCCTGAGTCTTGGGAGGACTGAGTGTGATATGGCTTTCTTACTTAGTGCTCAGCTTTCTGCCGTCTCTTACTCTCTGCACCTTGATCACTTGCACACCTCTGTGTTACCTGCTGAAAGAAGTATCTTTGATGAGTGCTGACAGATGCGTTAATCAACAGATACATAGGAAATCATTAGGAGTCAGCTTAGTGCAATTCTCTGTAGCAGAATGCTAGCTGTGTATTCTTCACTAGGGCCTATATCCGGGTTAGCCATGGGTTCTTGGCTCCAACAGTGGCGTCATGTCTGCTTTATTTCATGTGTATTGGGTCTTAAAGCCAATCAGAAAGTGGTTGGTCACTCCCCTGACATCTATGCCACTACTGTACCAGGGAATGTGTTTTTCCAGGCCACTTGTTATTTTGGGAGTGGGACTGGGGCCGCAATTGTTACTGTGCTATAGATTAACGATTACTTTTTTCATCCAGTAGTGTGCGTAGCACCTTCCAGTGCTATGAAAACTGTTCAGCAGAGAGGAAGCATCTAGGTAAACATCAGCTTGGGTTTTTCATGTACAAAGACTCAAGTATGTTGTCTCTTCAGCAACAGCTACCAAGTTTTGGAGGATAGCCATGATCACTGGCAATAATCTATACTGTTTGTATGTCTATGGGACTGAGCTCGCCAACAATAGCAATATACTTTTAGAAATTTAAAGTTTTTTTCAACAAAACAAAATTACCTAACTTAAAAAACACATGTAATCTGATTGGCCTGCTCTTTGATCACCTCCCCCTGGGGGGGAGCAGCCTTACCAGACCATAGTAGAGGACAATGCAGCCACTTCTGATGAGAACTGATAGTCTAAGATCAGAAAGAAGGAGAGGAAGACCTCCCCTATCAGTGGACTTGGGGAGGGGCATGCATGCAGAAAGGGGAGAGGGTGGGAGGAGGGAGGGGCTTATGGGGAGATACAAAATGAATAAAGTGTAATTAATAATAATAATAATAATAATAAATGTGAAAAAAATACATGTAATCCAACATTTAGTTCTTTAGAATTTTGTACAACGTGTTTTGATCATATTTGTACCCTCATTTCTCCCATATGCATTACATCTTCCCTACGCACCCAGCTTTGTACACTCTCTTTTATCGATCCATCAAATACACTTGTGTTGCCCATATTCTCTCGGATGTGTGGCCTTCATTGGAGGGTGGCCAATAACTCTTTAAAAAAACCCTGTATATTTTGAAGCAAGATAATTTTGGTTTGTTCAATAAATCTTTTTTTCTTTTTTTTCTTAACTTATTTTTTTACTTATTATAATTTATTCACTTTGTATTCCAGCTGTAGCTCCCTTCTTTATCCCCTCCCAATTAAACCTTCCCTCTCTCTTCTGCTCCTATGCCCCTCCCCAAGTCCACTGATAGGGGAGGTCCTCCTCCCCTTCCATCTGATCCTAGCCCATCAGGTCTCATCAGGGCTGGCTGCATTGTCTTCCTCTGTGGCCTGGTGTAAGGCTACCCCTCCCTCATGGGGAGGTGATTGAAGAGCCAGCCACGGAGTTCATGTCAGAGACAGCCCTTGCTCCCCATGCTAGGGAACCTACTTGGACACTGAGCTGCCATGGGTCACATTTCTACAGGAGTTCTTGGTTATCTCCATGCATGGTCCTTGATTAGAGTATCAGTCTCAGAAAATACCCCTGGGCGCAGATTTCTTGGTTCTGTTGGCCTCCTTGTACAGCTCCTGTCTCCTCCAGGTCTTTCATCTCCCCCTTCTTTCATAAGTTGTCCTGCCTAGAGTTTGGCTATGAGTCTCAGCATCTGCTTTGATACCCTGCTAGGTAGAGTCTTTCAGAAGCCCTCTGTGGTAGGCTCCTGTCTTGTTTCCTGTTTTTTCCCTCTTCTGATGCCCATCCCCTTTGTCTTTCTGAGTGAGGATTGATCATCTTACCTAGGGTCCTCTTTCTTGCTTAGCTTCTTTAGGTGTACAGATTTTAGGATGTTTAAGCTTTAAAAATTCTAAAATCTGTTCTACAAATAAATAGCAATCATGGCTTACTGTCTGTATTAATAAATTTTTAGCATCTAAAATGTTATGAATTTTTTCATTTATGCTTCATTAACATAAAGTTTGCTCTTATTTATGTTAATATATTAAACAATCCAATTGTAATTAATGGAGTAGACAGTGGCTTATAAATGGTGAGATATTTATAATTCTTTGAGATGATAAGACTTAAATAGCTAATTATTACATACCTTGGCTATTTGTATTAGCTAGGATGAATGTCTTAGTATTGTCAAAATTTTCTGAACAAATTATGAGTTTAATATCAAAATCTGTTGACATTACAAACTAAATCTGTACTCAATTCTCCACATTAAACATACAATATAAATTTAATAATTCAACAAAGTATAATATGCTCGAGATTCTAATTTCATAGTTCCTCTGGTGTTATTACAGTTTCTTCAAATTTATTTTTAAATTTCCTTTCCTCAGATTAAACCAATTACTTCAAGAAACTTTCCTTAATCTGAAGGATAGAATTTGAAGTCTCTTATATAAGCCTTAGCCTTTTCCCACAGCCTGGTCATCATCAACCCAATTATGATTTAATCCCAGAATCTGAGCCTTTGTAATGGAATCTTTCAGGGGAGCTGAGTGAATTGTGCTACATACAATGGTATTTATGTGTATATGCCATGTCTTCCTTGCACTGTTGCTGGTACGGATGGTTTGAAGGTTAAGCTAACTAGCCTTATGTTGATTTTACACATGCTAAAGTTATCTGAAAGGAGGGAATGTCAATTATGAAATCTGTACACCCAAAGAAACTAAGCAAAAAGGAGGACCCTGAGTAAGATGATTAATCCTCACTCAGAAAAGCAAATGGAATGGACATCAGAAGACGGTGAAAACAGGGAACAGGACAGGAGCCTACCACAGAGGGCCTCTCAAAGAATCTACCCAACAGGGTATTAAAGCAGCTGCTGATATTCATAGCCAAACTTTGTGCAGAGTGTGAGGAACCGTATAGAAAAAGAGGGAGAGAAAGCCCTGGAGGGGACAGGAGCTCTACAAGGAGACCAACAGAATAAAAAAAAAAAAGCTGGGTACAGGGGTCTTTTCTGAGACTGATACTCCAGCCAAGGACAATGAATGGAGATAACCTAGAACCCCTGTAGAGATGTGACCCATAGCAGCTCAGTGTCCAAGAGGGTACCCTAGTAAGTGGAACATGGGCTGTCTCTGACATGAACTCAGTGGCTGGCTCTTCGATCACCTCCTCATGAAGAGGGAGCAGCCTTATCAGGCTACAGAGGAAGACAATGCAGTCAGTCTTGATGAGACCTGATAGGCTAAGGTCAGATGGAAGGGGAGGAGGACCTCCCCATCAGTGGACTTGGGGAGGGGCATGGGAGGAGAAGAGGGAGGGAGGGTGGGATTGGGAGAAGATAACGGAGGGGCTACAGCTGGATACAAAATGTATAAATTATAATTAATAAAAAATGTAAAATGAAAAATAAAATAAAGACTTCCATGCTGGGGAGCGATGGTCAGGCTCAAAGGGATGAAGTCTCCTTGGCAATATTGATAACTGCATTAAAAAAGGGAGAGCTACCTATATTTACTCTTAAATGCACAAAACAAACATTTGCACAAAAATAAGAAAGAAAGCAGAATAAGCAAGTTATGAGGAGTAAGCCAGCAAGCAGCATTCCTCCACATCTCTGCACCAGTTCCTGCCTCTAGGTTCAAGTTCTACTTGAGATCCTTGCCTGACTTCCTTTGATGATGAATAGTGATATGGAAGCATAAGCTGGAAAAAAAAAAACAAACAACAACAACAACAAAAAAAACCCCTTCCCTCCCAAAATTTCTTTGCCATTGTGGTTTATCACAGGAATAGTAATCCTAACTGAGAAAAAGACAGATGCATGTTATGGTTCTCTCTGTTCTAATTTTATGGCTGTGGCTGTGAAAAAACAAAAAGCAATTTGGGCTTTAGTTTAGCTTACAATTCCAGGCTATAAGCTAATCTCTCCCCCGGGAAAGTCAACACTGGAATCTGAAGCCTCTATCTATACCTATAGTATAGATCAAGAAAGAATGGATATATGATGCTTACTTCAGTTCCTCCTCATTTATATAGCTCAGAATGCAGACCTAGGGAATGGTGTTGCCCACTGTGAGGTGAGTCTTTCCACAGCAATCTACATGAAACCATTCCCTTCAGCATGCCCACAGGCCAAGGTTTGGTCACCATCCTATGTATGTATGTGATATATATGCATATATTACTATGACTTTCTTCCCCAGTGACTCTAGATTTGATTGTAATGTTGAAAATCAAAACTAACCAGCACATACGTGGTGCTTTCTCAAGTGCCATTTTGTTGTAGACTGAATAAAAGTTGTTCATATGCATTGAATAAAGAGAATAAGCAAATCCAAGCAAATCAAAGGAAATGAAGTTTAACCTACTAACAGGTCATATATGCTATTGATATTTAAAATAAACATCTTAACATAATTGTATTTAATTTTGTAACCTGTTGGTTAAAATTTTACTATCAGGGACAAAATGGCTCATAGGCTATATAAACTTTCAACTTTTGGTTACCATCAATTCAATTGAATATTCCTTTTTAACCAGGGCCCGAGGATTGTTCAAGGTTCCTGAATAAACTGCATTGAAAAAAAAATTATCTTCAAAGGTGAAGAGAGGCAGATAACTACAGTTGAACCCCCTGTCTATCAAAATGTGTGTGCTTAGGAAGTTGTGGTGATCTAGCAGGCACTTCCCAGTAAATCCAATGTGCTCATAAACACAGTGTCACAGGGATAAATTCTGGCTCTTTCATTGTTTAATACATTACGGGCCAAGGCCAACATAAGATGACCTACAGAGTAAAGTAACCCAGGCCCATGGGTGCTCACAGAGACTGAACCACCAACTAAAGAGCATCCATGGGCTGGTCCTAGATCCCTACACATAAGTAGCAGGTGTGCATCATGTTCTTCATGTGGGCCTGCTAACAGCTGGAGTGGCAAGCAGTCTCTGACTCTGTTGCCTGCCTTTAGATCCTGTTCCCACAGCTGCGCTGACTTGTCTGGCCTCAGTGAAAGAGGATTGCTGAGTCCTGCTGAGACTTGATGTGCCAGGGTGGGTTGGTACCCTTGGGAGAGCTACCCCTTCTCTGAAGAGAAGGAGGTGAGCAGATAAGGGATGGTGTGTGAGGGTGGGGCTGGGAGGAGAGGAGGAAGGGGGTTGCAATCAGGCTGTAAAGTGACTAAATAAAAAATTAATAAAAAAAAGACATTTATTACATTGATTGTATAATTAATTGTATAATTGTGTGTACTTGTGTGTGTGCATGTGTGTGTGTTCTACAATACATGTGTGGAGGTCAAAAAACAATTTGTGGGGGTTGTTTCTCTCCTTCCACCACACGAGTCCTGGGATCAAACTCAGGTCCTCAGACTTTGCAGCAAGCACTGTTACACACTGCACCATCTTGCTGGTCTGTGTTCTGAACATTCTGGATGTATAACATCTGTTCGGTAGATCAGTAAATGATAAATACAGACCTTATTGTCGTGCTAGAAATATTCAGATCCAGTGCAACTGAATAGGACTGATGCCAATGAGTATAGTTTAATGCCTCTTCTTCGGTAAAAGAACAAAGTACTACTACAATAATACTAGAATATTTTAAATAGTTTACAGGTAATCCCTAGGATTATCTGTATAGGATTATCTCTATAGGATTATTCTATAATCCTTATAGGATACATTTTGTTTTTAACAACTTATGAGTTATTTTATTTATTTTAGCTACAATTTCAATTCTTAATTTTTTCAATGATCATTGTATTTACTATCCTTTCCCTTGAAGGATTAATTTCTAGAAACCTCGGTTACAGGTTACTAAAATGTCCCATCCTTTCTTTGTTTCATGATGGCATAAATCTATACAGGGAGATCAACTATCAAGAAGACAAACTTCTACATAGAAAAATACAGATTGTGGATAAATCAATAAATCCGCTGATTTCACAAACTATGTAAAAATATGCCTAAACGCAGACAGACTGCAGGCTCTAACACACTCGTGGCTAGACTGAGCACTGTGAGCCCACCAGGGAGCCTCCCCTTCCTGTGCCTGGCGCTCTGGGCTGTGAAGTCTTATTTATTTCCCTCCCTCCACGCAACGGTGAGTGGGCACTGCAGTCACACCCATTCACAATTGTTTGCACCCCCTGCACACAGCCTGCTGCTGTCCCTCGAGATCTTCGCTATCAAATTCTCGGTGGCCCAGGGTTCTCCCACACCCTGTGCGAAGGTCTCAGTTCTTATTTTCCCACCACCTGCTCCTGCTCTTTCTTCATCATCCATCTTGTGCTCTCTACTTTCTTCTCAGCCTTTGCAGACTAATCACAGACAGCTGCAAGCTAATTAGCCCCTCCAGGTGTCTTTCCACAGGTTAAAATGAAGTGTGGCTAGGACACCCAATGGTAATATGAAAGAGTCTCATCCATTAATTTGACACAACTTCTGTTCTTTCTGGCATCATCTGTTCTAAACTTACAAAGCTTTATAAAAGTCAGCTACTGCCACCAACAAAAAATTAACTCATGGTATTCCTTTAATCCAAGGAGAAGAAAACCTTTTTTTCTTACTAGAAGCGTGTCTATCTAAACAGCCAATGGAGAAGACATAGAGAGGGGGCAGGGCAGAAGAATACAAGTGTGATGGAATGTGTACTGTCATAATCCAGTAGAAGACAGACAAATAGACAAATGTGATGTAGTTTTGAGAGAGGTGTGCAGCCTGTGTGAAGGTTGACCTTGACTGTCAACTTGATTTGGTTGAGAGCTGCCAGGGTAACTAATAAAGCCTGCCTCTGGGTGTGCCTGTGAGGGTATTTTTAGAGAGGATTTAGCTAAGGGAGTTCTGCCCTGATTGTGGAAAACATTGTCCAATCTGCAGGGGGACTAGGTGAAATAAAGGAAGAGGTACAGACGATCTTCCTTCTTCCAGGCCATGCTAAAGAAATATGCTCTGCTATGTCCTCCCTGCAGGATGGGCTGAAAACTCCGAGTGTACCTGCAAACCAAATTTGTCCTTTCCTCTTCTTTGTGTAATCAGTCAGGTATTTGTCAGAGTGATTAAAGCAAGAAACAAAAACACCTAACACTTTGAAAGGTAAATTATTCATTCCAGGAACAGGGGAACAAGACAGTAGACTCTTGTTATTCAGTAAAATACATAATACATACAGATGGTGTTGTTATTTTCCCTTCAATACTTACAGATATTCAGAACTCAGATGTTGTATAACACAGTGGTCCTGGGCTTGAACTTAGGGCCTTGAGCACAGTAATCACATGCTCTACCACTGAGCTATCTCCCCACCCTGGTCACATAAGAGCAGCAGGAAAATCCCTATAATCATTTAAAAATAATCTTATTCTTTTAAACATGTTCATGTCTCATGACCTCAGTGCTTTCTATCACTGTGGTAAAGACCAGGACTAAATGCACTAGAGAAGGAAAGGGTTCATTTCATCTTACACTTAACTTTTAGGTAACAGTCCACCACTGCGGAATGTCATGGCTGGTTTCAGGGCAGGAACCTAGACTCAGGAACAGAAGCAGAGATGGAGGAATGATGCTTACTGGCTTGCTTCTCAATGCTGTCTTAGTTTCGTTTCTTATACAACCAGGACCATCTGCCCAGGATGATGCAGCCTCTAGCAAGCTGGATCCTGTTGCAATAATTAATGAAGAAAATGTCCCCACAGAATTGTCTACAAGATGGTCTTATGGAGACATTTTCGTGATTGGGGTTCCCAGAAAGTCTAGCTTGTGTCAAATTGACAAAATCTAACCAGGAGCTCCTCTGACTTGTGGACTTCTTCACATGTACTCAGGTTTACAGTCTGTGGGCCTAAGGTAGCCAGGGATAGCTATGAATGCAGCCCAAAACTGTAAACAAAATATTATGAATGTGTGTGTGTGTGCAAATTGATTGCATGATTCTTGAGCATGACTCTTGTAGGTGACAATGTCATAGCTCAGTGTCTAGACTCCTTGGAGGCATCTATTTTAAACTGCTTCTGCGTGTGCATAGGAGCACTGACATATGCTCAGCTCATATTTGTTTAGTGTAGTCAGTTTTGAAAGCTGCTTAAATGTTTCTCAGTGAGGGGAACATTAATAGCACTTTGTTAAAAATTATGACATTTACAAAACAGAAAGACGAAAGGAAGGCTAAAAGAGATGAGGAAGGGAATTATACATGTCTGTGTTTATCATCTATTTCATTTGAAATATTTATATTTTAAAATATATAAAATATGACTATAGATGTTAATTTAAACCACTAGATATTGCAAATACATATTATAATATAAAATGCATGAAAGAAGACCAGGGTAAGATGATCAATCTTCACTTAGAAAGACAAATGGGATGGACATTGGATATAGGAGCAAACAAGTAACAGGACAGGAGTCTACCACAGAGGGCCTCTGAAAGACTCTACCTAGCAGTGTATCAAAGCAGATACTGAGAATCATAAACAAACCTTCAGCAGAGTGCAGGAAATCATATGACAGAAGGGGGAGTTAAAAGGACCTGGAGAGGATAGGAGCTCCACAAGGACCAACTATATCAGGGCACAGGTGTCTTATATGAGACTGTTTCTCCAACCAAGGACCATTTATGGATGTAACCTAGAACCTCTGCTCAGATGTAGCCCATGGTAGTAACCAATTGGTTTTACCCTAGTAAGGGGAACAGGAACTATTTCTGACAGGAACTCAATGGCTGGCTCTTTGAACTCCCCACCCCCCCAAGAGAGGAGCAGTCCTGCTAGGCCACAGAGGAGGACTTTGCAGCCAGTCCTGAAGATACGTGATAAAACAGGGTCAGATGAAAGGGGAAGGGGTCCTCCCCTATCAGTGGACTTGGAAAGGGGCACGGTGGAGATGAGGGAGGGAGGATGGGATTGGGAGGGAATGAGGGATTGGGATACAGCAGGGATACAGAGTTAATAAAATAAAATGTAACTAATAAAAAAATAAAAAGCATATCACTCTTTTCCCTGTAGCCGCCTTGTACATGCTCTTCGCTCTCTGCTATAGCAGCAGTATTTTCTAACCCATTCAACAGGAACTCCTAAACAGCTGCTGGACAGCAAACAGTGGCTTTTTCCTCTTCAGTTACATTTGCAAAATCTACCTACCAAGATTTTCCTTTTTAACATTTAAAACAGTACCTCAACATTGACTTCAGTTAGGCCATGATGTCCTTTGAGGATCTAGTGCACCCCAGACTTCATGTCTTCCAAAGACATGTCTTTTACAAGATGTGTGTTGTATCTGCAACACGTCTCAAGCAAGGCAGTAACCTGCACCTCATGTTTCCTAAGGGTTTGTTGGGTTTTTTTGTTTTACAACCATTGTTCTTGTGAGTTTCATAACTAATCTTGTCCTATATTCAACAGAAATATGTTGAATTTTTCTTGTCCCATGACAACGGAACTCCTTAGAGAGCAAACTCAGAATTGTCAGATTGAAGTAAGCACAAATGCTTTGTATTCGTAGATTTGATTGTCCTATCTCTTTCTTCCATGTGTATCCTACACAAAAATCCGTAAGTAATTGTAGTGGTAACACTAAGCATAATGTAAGGAAAACTACCTTTGGTGATGTTTTTTCTGAAAGCGATATAAATCTCAATCACATGTTTACAAATTAGTCTCGAGTGTAGCTTCTCATGTAAGTGTATCTTCTCATACAGCAGAAACATAGATGTATAATCAATTTCTGTTTTTTATCCACTTGTAAAGTTTGCATCTGGTGTCATGCAGAACACCAAGAAATACAGTTTAACAACACTGAAATCCGAGACTCAGTCTTTTAGCAGAAGTAGCAAAACAGTTCAATTGATAGTCTCTTATGATTTGACTTGAGATCATTTGCTTTTATAATATTTTATATCCATGTTTAATATCAGGTGTTCTATGAGATAAATTAGCATAGTAATAGAATTTCAAGCACACCTTACGTCAAAACTGAAGGATTCATTTTCATCTTATTTCAATGAGATATACAAGTTTCTAACACGGAAAACTCCTGGGATGAAAGCAGTCACTGGCACGTCTCATTGGTATTTAATGTAATTGATTTATGACTCTCATGGGTAGCTGAGTCCATCTTATGGTCAATACTCCCAAAGTCAAGAGGAAAGAATTTTGTCACATAGGACACAAAGGACTACACTCTGAGCCAGAGACCAACAACCCCACCACGCAGGAACCATTGGTTTTCTGTGGATATGATTTTTGTTCTTATCCATCTTCTGGACTAAAGACTTCAGACAAGAGAACAAGGCATGGCTATCTAGAGACCACTGGATTGGAGGACTCATCTCATCCATTATCAAGGTAAGATTTTGTCAGGAAGCCACAGACATGGAAGTTCGCAGTCTAAGGGCAGTGCTTCCTCTTTACCACCCAGAAGAGCAACCTCGACTCTTGTTAATTGTTGTCTCATTCTCTTCATTTGTGGAGTAGGAATATTCTACCTTCTGGGTGAGAATTCAAAGACAATGAATGAATGACCCTTCTCCAGCTGTCAGTTATGTAATAAGCAACCAATGAATGATAATAGTGGTTGTAGTAAATAATGATAGTAATTACAAAAATTAGTCACCGGCATGACAGTGTTTTGTGATTTGTCTTTGATTATTATATTTAAAGAATACAGAAATAGTTTACTATACACAGTGCACACGGCACAAAGAACGTTTTATTTAAATGCCTATTTAGAATCTCCTAACTTGTAGTTTTCTCTTGCTTATGGACTTCCTTAGATATGAGTTGTTTTAATTAGATTTAACTTATTCTGGATATTTTAAAACTGGTCTTTTCTCTGTTATGTGTATGATTTTAAAGATTAGTAACAAAACATGCCCCTGTCTATCTACTCCTTAGGTGATTTTTGCTGGTGTTTTATCATCCAAGTTCAACATGCTTTTTTTTTTTTTTTTTTTTTTTTTACCTGACTATGCAATTAACTGAGAGTTAAAGCCACCCCTGGGTAGCTTTGTACTGCTGAGCTGTATCGAATGTTGTACTTTTTCCCTGAAAGACTATGACAAGTAAATTGCCCGTTAAATAGTATTTGCTGTGATTTCTTACCCAAAGATGACAGAGTTGGTATTGCTCTTTTCTAATGGCATGTCACATCTGTTTGGTCAGTGGTCAATTGAATCAGTGCCTCACCAAAACTGGGTAATGCTGAAGACCTACTACAACATTAAGAGTAAAACTCAGCTTTGCAAGTTGCCTTGTGAATTTTCTTCTTCAGTAAACAGGGCATTAATAGAAACGAGACTCAGCGGAAACAGAAAGTTATAGTGAGAGTCTACGAGCTCTAAAGGCCAATCTGTAAGTCTTTTCACTACGTCATTTCAGCCACCACCCAATGTTTGCTAGATTCTTTCCAAATGTTTGGATGTGTCTTTTCAATAAGGTGTGTCTGTCAGCAGGAGAGGGAGAGTGTAACACCTAAAGTGCATGGATTAGAACTTTGCAGGGAAAGCCCCATTTAAGGGTCCTTAAGAATGAAACACAGGACAAGTATTTGGCTAGAAGGCTGAGGGAGTTACAGAAGGACAGAAAACAAACCACTGACAGCTGGAGACCAGCCTGGTGTGGCCTGTGCTTTGGGCATGGAGTCCATCAAGTGTTCCTGAGCTCTGTGAAGGGACAGCCTCGAAAAGTTATAGAAAGACAGAAGTCACAGAGTCAAACTCTCGGAGATAGATGAGATTAACAATGTGTGAGGCTTGATGAAACTGTAAACTGTTCAGTGCTGTAAGCTAAGAATTAAGATTCTTAAGAGACAGAAAAAAGTCACAGATAAGGACATTTTGAGTGACAGATTAAGAATAATGGGCACATGAAGATAAAACTCCATCCAGAACATTCTTTCTTGGAAGCAGTTCATAAATTAAGATTATGCAGAATTTGAGATATTAATTAATTAGCACAAACAAATGAATGCAAAAAAAAACATTTCAACCTCTTCCATCTTTGCTATTTTTTTCTCCAAGATGCTAAATGATAGTCATAAACAGCTATAAACCAAAGGGAGTAAGTCAGACTCAAGTGTGTTTGCCCGAAGCACCTGCCTTCTTCCTGAAGGTGGCTCTCTGTCCTGAGAGCACATAAATCCCAGAATTCCACACTAATCTACATCATACTTCCTTTACTCAAACAGAGAACCATTCTTGCCCTTGGGGTTACAACATTCATCATTTGAAAATTTACTTCATGTGTGCGTGCATGTGTGCGTGTGTGTTTGCATGTCCATGTACCTGCCATTTCAGTGCAGGTGCTCAAAATGACCAGAAGCAGTTGGATGCCCCTGGATCTGAAATACAGGTAGTTGTGAGTTCCTCAACACTGGTTCTTCTGGATGCTCTGAAAGAACATCAAGTGCTCTTAACTGCTGAGTCATCTCTCCAGGCCCAGCATCCATCATTTTAAAAGACAGATAACCTGTTGCGTCTGTCTTAGCTTCACAGAAGCCTGGACACCTTCAGGAAGTTTTCTATTAGATACCTTATCTTTTGAGTTGTGGCATACAGCTAGAGGTATTTCAGAGACCTTGCAGATAGAATTATTTTTTGTCTTTTGTTCTGTTTTTGATGGTCTTAGGGGATTGAAGGTCTCATCTGTGCTAAGAAAGTTCTATACCACTGAATTATATATCACTTTCTTCTTATTTTTGTTTGAAACAGAACTGCCTCCCAGTTTGGTTTTATTTTTGCTGTGTAACTTCATTTGGATTTGAACTTGCAATCCTCATGTCTCAGACTTCTGGATAGTTGTGATTACAGGCCAATACCACAGGTTTAGCTTGAAAGTTAAATTTTGTTTCTCATTCTCTCTGAAGTTTGGGTGATTTTAGGAATACAACATTGTCTTTGCTTTTTGCAATTTTCTATTTTATGCTTTTGTATTCTTCATGAATTTCCAGATGTGAGTTTCTCACCATCATCAATATTAACTAAATAAAAAGCTATTTATGACAGAAATGTATAAATGAATCGATGAATTGTATGATAACTTGATTAGAACAAATGAGAACCATGCTCCTTTTAATCCTGATTACTTACATATCTAAGTGTGTTAGCTAAATTCTAAGCATTCCTCCACATTTGGCTATGTCTTAAATCCAGATGAATACGTAAAGTGATGGTTATACATGCCTTAAATTTTTATGTCTCATTATGTAAGAAGCATTGTCTTTTTTTTTTTAAAAAAAAGACATCTCCTAATATACAGAAGTATATGAGGAAGAAATTTTCTATTTCAGTCTATATGGCATGTACACTTCACTTTTTAATTAATTAATGTGCTGGTTCTTTTTCTGTTTGATGTGAGAGAGCGAGAGAGACAGAGAGTGTGTGTGTTTGTGTATGTGGATGCCTTTTTATGAAGACCAGAGTTGAACACTTTGGGTGTATATCTATATTGTGATCCACTATATTGTCTGAAAAAGTCTCTCATTAAACAAGAATCCTGCAATTTTCAGCTAGGATGGCTGGCCAGGAGCTCTCAAGATCTACCTGTCTCATTCCTCTGACTGCTGGGATTATAGAAAGTAGCTGTGCCCTGCTATTTGTGAGTCTTAGAGATTTCAACTCATGTCACTTGCCTGCAGAAAAAGCACTCTCACCCACTGAGCCATATCCCAGGCCTAAAATTTCTTAATAATCATACAAAGTTAACATGTTTATCACCTAACCAACATTGACAATGACTTCAATTATCCTTTAGCAAAAGAAACAATCAGATCCAATTAAACGAACATAAAAATAAAAGTCATGAGGGCTAACAAATCAGACACATTCAGGGAAAAGAACAACCAGGCAATAACCTAACTTTTTATTGTCTCTTTACATACACTTTTTTTTCATACCATTAGTCAATATTTACCAAGGACTCATTATGAACCAGCCATTGCAATGGCCCTGGAGACAGGAGAAAAAGTAATGCACTTCTGGTTTTCAAAGAGCTTAAGACTGGAGGGGAAGGAGCTCCACAAGGAGACCAACAGAGCCAAAATTAATAAATAGGTAAGTAAGAAAGTAAATAAAAAAATAAACTTCTGAGCCCAGGGTGGGGGCGGGTTGCAGACACTGAAGAATCAACCAAGGACCATGCATAGAGAGGACCTAGACCCCCTGCTAAGATGTAGCCCATGGCAGCTCAGTCTCCAAGTGGGTTCCCTAGTAAGGGGAACAGGGACTGTCTCTGGCATGAACTCTGTTGCCTGCTCTTTGATCACCTCCCCCTGGCAGGGTGGCCTTATTAGACCATAAAGAAAGAGATTCCAGACAGTCTTGATGAGACCTGATGGGCTAGGGTCAGATAGTAGGGGCAAAGGACCTCCCTTATCAGTGTAAGAGGGAAGGGGCATAGGGAGAGAAGAGGGAGGGTGGGACCCCCTGGTAGAGATGAGGGAGAGGGCTATGGCTGGGATACAAAGTAAATAAATTGTAATAAATAATAATAACAATAAAAATTAATGGGTGCATAAAACAAGATTGGAGGACTGGTTTAAGATCCTACAGCCCCAGAAAAACTCCCTCCTAGAACTGATCTTCTCAAGCCACCCCAACTCTGTTACCACACCCAGCACATGTTATAAGGAGACATTCTTCCACAGAGAGATTGTGCTTACCATTCATTGAGGTCTTTGTATGTTACAGTGCAAAATGGTGAACCATCTTGAACCATAATTGTACTTTGAGTTTGGAAACAACTGATGCATTTAAGACAGTCAAGGTATGATTTATTTTAGCAATATGACATAGAGATTGGGGGTACGTTTTGTGCAAAGGCGAGTGAGACTTTGAGTGTTGATCACTCTTCATGGGAGATATTAGCACTCCAATTAAAGGCATGAGCTACAGTCTTGCATTCTAGACTGCCCTGTGGGATCATCAGACTTTGTCTCACACAGCCTACCCACATCTGTACATCTCATCTCTCACACAATATCTGTGGATTCTTGCTCATTCTTGAAAGTCAGTATTTCCCTAAGAGGCCTCTGAGTCTATGGAAAACAAGGACAGTCTTAAACTTTTTTGAGAAGATGGATTAAGTTTGAACACATGACATCATCTGGTTTCTAGATTTTTGTGAAACAGAAAACTATCATTTGGTCAAATGAGTCAATGAATGCCATCTAGCTACAATGTTAGAAATAAAGTTGAGGGTGTATTAATAAAATATAAGAATAAAATTTAGAAAAGCAATTTGCAAAATTGACTTTAAAAGAAGTTCCATAATGTGTTTTAAGTCCCACTTCTGCATCATATTCTGTCAGAGGATTATAACTGTGTCACTTATTAAAATATCTTAACAGTATAAGACCTTTACAGATCGTTCCTGTATTTCTAGTTCATACTTCAGATTTCATTACAGCATCCTGAAACTTCTAGGACTAATACACACCTCTCCTAACTATGTAATCTCCTACTTAGTTTTTCCCCATCAAAGTCAAGAAATAAATTTGGCTTGCAAAAGAGTACAGCCCCCATTCATTATTAAAAATGATTTCAATAACAATTCTCAAAGTATAAAATACTTGTGTAGAACCTATTTGCTCTTTAATAATTAAATATGTGTAGCTGGGATGGAGTTATAGTAAACAGTGATGCCAATTAAATGGAAGATGCTAATTCTGTTATGCAGACAATAGCATATTTCAGTACTTAATAGAGAAGATAAAGAGAAATATACACATTAGCAATTAGTGTTTATAGATTAGCATTTCCCATCCATGGGTTATACAGACTGGATATATCAGTAGTACGTAATTAGCTATTTTTTGTTCTAGGTAATTATCATCTCTCTGCAGTCACAAACGCCTAATGCTGCACATTTTGAAACTTACCTTGGCTAGTATGGTTAGCTACAAGTGGAAGAAAATCAAATCTTAGTCACCTTAGAAGCAGTCACTCTAAATCTTTTTAACAAGCAAATATTTTAAATACTACAAATAAAAAAATAGCTAATCCCATAACTCAGGGATCAGAAGCAGGAGAATCTCTGTAAATTAGAGGCCAGCAAGCTCTACAAAGTGAGTCTAGGATAGCCAAGGCTACACAGGGAACCCCTGATGTGGAGAACTGCTTGTTTGTCATGCTGCTTAAAAACATGTCTCACCCTGGCCTTCACCTGGAGACAGGGATAGGCAGGCAGCTTTGCCAAGTTCACTTCCTCTTGTCAGACAAGTGATCAAGGTGAACAAGTTTGACTTCTGAATGAACCCCTTAATTGTATCAAGGTGCTTTGCTCTATAAAAAGGGATTTTTGGAATAAAGTGGTGTTTGTCAGTTCTACTGGCTGCCCTCTCGAACAGATCCCATGTGAGGTGTGTTGGTTTATTAAATTTTCTTTCAGTCCTCACTCCCCACTCAAGAACTGTTCGAGCCTGCCAGCCAGCCTCCAGCACCCTGTCTCAAAAACAACAGCAACAACAATGACAACAAAAAGCCTAAAATGAGAGATCATTATCATTAACACCACATAAATACATAATTGGCAGAGTCTGCATATCACAACTTGTAGGGTAAAGTATATTATAATATGTTATATTAAGTTAATTTTGCATTTGTATTTCTTTTATACTAGTAGTCATAAAATGAAATATTAGTTACAAAATTATACTTTCCATTTCATAAACATTATAAAACAGGAACTGAAATATATATTACCAATAATATAGACAGACCTATCTCATTGAAGCCACTGTAGCCCAGCTCTTGCCTGCTAAGTCCCAGGTCTTCCAGGTCCATGCATTTAAATCCCATGGGGCACTGGTAGCCCTCTTCTAGCTCTGGGGAGCAGTGCGTATCTGGGATAGCTAAGCTGTTCCAGGTTACATTCCTGTGGGCAGCACATAAAAGTGTTAGAAATTTTGATAGTTGTAGGTATTGATTAAAATAAATAATTAGCTAATCAATCATTTTTAACAATAGCTGTTCTATATGGACACAAATTAAGAGTGGTAATTTGCGAATTGCATCACAAGAATTAAACATTCTCAAATAGTAATTAATCCATTCCCATAGAGCATCTTAAAATAATATTGTGATGTTATTTCTCTTTATTTTGCCTGTTTTCTTTTTTTAGTCAAAAAGAGAAACAAAGTGTGTTGAGTTGGGCAGTTGAGGAGGTGGAGAGGATCTGGGAGGATTTGGGTAAAGGAAACTGTGATCAGAACATATTTTATGAAAAACTACTTTCAGTATAAATATATGTATTTAAATCTTATTTTAAGAGAATATTCTAACAAGCAAATGAACAGAGATGTGAGAGTAGTTTATGTGAGACTTTGCCATTCAGAAATGTCAGGAACACCACCGTGCACACATTCTCCTCCTCCTCTACTCTCAGGCAACATTAAGTGATGAAGGCCTTCTTCTAATGGGAATCTTATAAATGATACTGGGTCTTCTGCTGTATTGATTCATGTGCAATTCAGAAAGAGAAGCAGACAAATAAGGGGATGTTGAAGGAACTAAGTCTACCATTTTGACAAGAGGAAACAGGAGGTGCTTTACTGATAGCTCTAAGAAAACTCGTCTTTTAGGTGAGTAGCGACACAGGTCTCTTCATCTTAGTATTCTTGTGGACAGGTTGTGTCTTAGGATTCATATTGTTATGAAAACACCATGATCAAAGAGCAAGTTGGGGAGAAAAGGTTTATTCAGCCCACACTTCCATACTGCTGTTCATTATTGAAGGAAGTGGGCACAGAAACTCAACGGAGCAGGTCCTAGAAGCAGGAGCTGATGCGGAAACCATGACTGGCTTGCTTTCCCTGGCTTGCTCAGTCTGCTCTCTATGGAATCCAGGACCACTATCCCAGGGATGGAACCACACACAGTCTATAATTAATTAAGAAAATGCCTTACAGCTGGATCTTATGGCAGTATTTCTCAGTTAAGTTTGTCCCATATCAGATAGCTCTAGTTTGTGTTTCAAGTTGAATTAAGACTAGCCAGCACAGGTGAAAATTAAGTTCTATATGAATTTGCCTGTGTGCTGGATTTCTTGATACGTTCTAAAATTCTTACCAGAATGAGATTGAAGTTCTCATGCTAAGCTCTTAAAAATGAGTGAGCATACGGTGCGAGGTCACTTATGTTGACTGAGCAGCAGACAGAATATGGGCCATGTAACTCTGGAACCCTCCAACCTAGCATTTTGTTGTACATATCATTCACTGTTCAATTTTCCAAGGCTTTTCCAGAGTCCTTTAAGCTTATGACAAAATTGAGGTAGGCATTTCTTTTGGGACAATATTTTTTTCTGTCTGTCTTTCTGTCTGTCTGTCTATCTATCTATCTATCATCTTTGTGTGTACATTTCTGTGTGCACATGTGCACATTTCGGTATAAATACACATGCACATATGTGGGTATGTGTATGGAGATTAGTAGTCAATGACAGATATCATCTTTAATCATTCTCTCATCATTTTTTTGTGACAGGTCCTCCCACTCTAGAGCCTATATTGATTTAGACTGGCTGTTTATCAAACTCAAAGCATCCTCATGTCTCTGCCTCTCAAAACCTGGGTTTAAGGCATTTTCCTCAATGCCCAGCTGTTCACATGGATGTTGTGAATCCAAACTCAGTTACTCGTACAGCAAACACTTATGGATTAACCTATCTTCCCAACATCTCTTAGTAACTGCTTCCGGTCAATTATTGCTTCATTGTTCTTACATCACACACACACACACACACACACACATACACACACACACACAAGCAGACCCTTCATGCCTAGCCCAATACTGTTATAATAGAAGTTTTACTGTCCCTTCACAGAATTCAGATAACACATATTTACTTCTGTAGGCTTTACTATTACACGAAAAGCTGTTATTTTGTCTATGCTTTTCAGTGAGTAAATGGTTAAACAATCACTCAGCCTCTAATCACAGTTTAAAAATATTCTTTGGAGAAATTTGAAGAAAGAAGAAGAAAAGAAAATCTCTAACTGTGAAAATTACTACTTGATTGAGTCAGAAAATACGGTTTTAGGCAGACACATTGCTTATTTCTTTCACATCACATTCTCATTTGTAGAAAAATGATTCATCCTTCTGTAAGTCTAATCTGATGCTATTTTAGATTTGACACCTACAAAATCAGTACAGAATGAAAAATGGGCCTCAGGATTTCAGAACAAGGCTTTTTAGGGTTTATATCAGCTCTCCATTTGCTGGTCATGTGATTCAAAATGTTCTGAGTATATCTCTAAACCCCGTTTCTTCATCTGAGAGACAGGAAATCAATCCTAATGGAAAAGCATGTGTAAAAGGTAGATAGAGTAAACTAGGGGTCTATCATTTTATATTACAGGTGCTTAATTAACTGTAAATTAATGCATTTTGTCTTTAAAACTGTCTTTAAAATGATTTCATTAAGTACAGTAAACTATAATATAAATCTCATCATATACACACATTACAGTAAAGCTCTGGGCACATGATACTGGAAGCATTTTGCTGATAGAACCGAGCAGGTGAAAGACACTGTGTATCTGACCTTGTTTGTCATTATTTGTATTCAGAAAAGTCAAGATGAAGGTCAGAGATGGAAAATGGACTAGCTGAGCAAACCCTTTTAAATTTAAGATTTTAAAAAAATAACAGCAATATTAAAGAATGCTTTGTGCCTATACAGAAAGTTTCTATGAACACCACTTTTTAGCTAGTGGAAAAGAAAGCTGCCTTGAGCCAGTCTGTTTGTGTACTCTGGAACAACTACCTGGCATGGGTAAACTGCCTTATGCCTCCATTTCTTGCTCTGGAAGATGGAGCTAGGGTGCCCACCTCACGGAAACGGTGAAAATCGATGAATTTAATTATCTGATTCAGGCTATAAGATGGGCATTGGTTTACTTGCCAATGTCTCTCATTGCCACCCATTTGTAGACTCCAGATGATAACTGCAGCTCCCTTGCATTTTGCTCCAGCTGCCTGATTTTAGGAATGGGGCATCCAATCCACCTCCTTCACAGGATATTTGAGTTTACATTTGACAAAATGCATTTCAGAAAAGCACTGGGAACATATTTATCACTCAGTAACAGTTTTAGATGTTATGACTAAGTTAAAATATCATAGTTTTGTTTTTCAATTCTGATTTTATTTTCTTTTTCCTGCATATTTTATTGGCTCCTAATTTAAACGGAGCCCTCGTGGCACAGAAAATTATTTTAAACATTTTTTAGCCCTAGAATCAGTAGACTTGAATATTTCATTTTTCTACCCTGCCAACAGCTATTTGTACAGCATTTATGCTGTACTAAGTCATGCCAGCAATCTGTAGATGATTTAAGGTATACAAGAGTCTGCTTTTACTCTGTCATTTTACGCGAGGGACTTGGCCATCATGGAATTTACGTATCTGAAGGAATACCTGGAGCCAAATCCTAATTGTCAAGTAAAGACTAATTAGAGCCATAAATATGATTAAGGCAAAACCTTGAGTTTGTGTGGTTTTCCTGGTTGTGTAAGTGGCCCAGTCTAAACAAATTAGCCCTTAAATGTGGCCTGGAAACCATAATCAAAAGACATCTCACTTGACTTTATAGGCTTGGGTCAGATGGTAGTGGAGCAGGGCTTTCCCTTTCTGTGGACTAGGGAAAAGGGGATGGGAGGGAAGAGGGAGAGAGGGTAGGACTGGGAGGAGATGAGGGAAGGGTCTACAATCAAGATATAAAGTGAATAAATTATTAATATATATATATGCACACAGGAATATCATTTATCTTTTTGCATCCCAATTCTGTTTTTGTTGCAGAAAGGTTTTTTTCTTCCTCATGTGTATGCTGATGTACATAAAGAAAAAAACGACACTAAGAAAAACTATAAAGTTACATACAAAACAAAAAAATCTCATTTATATTCATATCATTTTAACCAATATTTTTTTCTTGGGAAACCAATACATACTACATGCTTATAATTATTTTCTGAATAATGAATGTGTCTTTCAAACATTATTTAAAATTATGGTGAATTTATTCATTTACAAAATAACTATAGTAAAAAAATTCTTTAGTAAGTGCCTTTGTGTTTGTGTGTGTTTTATTTCATTGCTACATCAACACATTGGTATTTTTTTCTTTTTCTTTTTCTTTTTTTTTTTTTTAGTGTTTTAAATTTCTGGATTTAATAGGGGCCATGTTTCAAAACAAGTACTGGAATCCCTCTGAGTGGTTAATAGTTTTTCAAAGGCTTAGAGTAGCCTTCTGGCATATGCTTTTCCTTTTACTCTTTTTCTGAATTCTTAACAAAATATCTTGTTAACAAATAGCACTATGTAGGAATTTAAGATCTAAGACATTTTTTTTTCTGAGACTACTGCTAAAATTGTTTATGATAACAATCCCAAACAATACTTCAGGACTTTTGAGTTCTATTTTCTCTCTCTCTAATATATATATATATATATATATATATATATATATTTGTTATTCTGTTCACAGTGCTGTTCTCTTGTCCACTCTTCTTCTTTTTTTGTTTTTTAATTAATTTTTTAACCTTTATTAATTATACTTTATTTACTTTGTATTCCCCCATAAACCCCTCTCTTCTCCCCTCCTAATCCCACTTTCCCTCCTCCTTCTTCACACATGCTCCTCCCCAAGTCCAGTGATAGGGGAGGTCCTCCCCCCCTTCCTTCTGACCCTAGTCTATCAGATCTCATCAGGAGTGGCTGCATTGTCATCTTCTGTGGCCTGGTTGCTCTCCCCCCAGGGGTCTTTCCAGAGACTCATACTCCAACCAAGCACCATGCATGGAGATAACCTAGAACCTCCTGCACAGATGCAGCCCACAGCAGTTCAGTGTCCAAGTGGGTTCCATAATAATGGGAACAGGGACTGCCTCTGACATAAACTGATTGGCCTGCTCTTTGAACATCTCCCCCGAGTTCTATTCTCTTAAGCATTAACCTTAGTGACACAGAACATTAAGCTGTCTGTTAGAAACCGTAATTATCACTTTACTGCAGTGTCTATCCTCAGAGGGAGGTTCCCACGAGAACTCAAACAGCTAGTCATATAACATTCACAGTGAGGAGCAAAGAGAATAAATGTGTCCTTGATGCCTGCCTGCTTAGCTAGTTTCTTTCATTCACTTTGTAGGCCAGAGCGCTAGAAAATGGTGTTGCCCACAGTAGGTTGGACCAATCAGCACTCAAGGTAATCCTCCACAGACTTGCCATCAGGCCAGCCTCATCTAGGTAATTCCTGATCGACTTCTCTCTTCTGAGGTGACTGCAAGTTGCATAGATTTGCCAATAAAAACTAACAACCACATCTCAAGTGCACAAAACTCCCCAGTATCCAAATGCAGAGCTGAAGGCTTTATGTTTTTACATTATTTATTGACTTACTGGCGTAGGGGGGAGGGATATGCATTTCTCACAGTGCGTAAGAAAGAGACAGTGCATTCCTGCCGCCCTGTAGTGTCTATGGATGGATTCAGTTCAACAAGCTTGGTGTCAAACAGGGAGGGGCTATTAACTACCCACTTAGCAACCTGCTCAAATTTTCTCTCTCTAATTTTCAATGTCATTAAACTATCATCACTCCTAATTATAATAGTTTTATGTTGGCCTTCTGTTGGTACCACTCTCACCAAAGAACATATGTACTTTGCCTTGCTCAGCCCTTTTTAGCTTCGATTTGTAGTGGGGTCACTTTATTCCAATGCAATGATCATTTATTGAAGGTCTACTCCTGTACTAGACTGTTTGTGAGGGATCTGGGAGGCTCTTCCTTACTTTAGGACTTTGCTGCTCAGTGTGAGTGATAGGACATAAGAAGAGAGACCAGAGGACAGCATGAATCTGCCTTCATGGCCACGAAGGCCCCCAGGAGGTTCTGAAACACAGATTAGAAATGCCACACATGAGAATGAGGCAGACATGGTGGATAATGGGAAAACCTGGGTGTGACTTCCAGAAAAATATCAGTAGTCCTAGCAATAGGTGTGTGTTCTGGGATGTGGGAAGAGAAAGCCACTAGATACACAGGACAGTTAGATGGGAGGAAGAAGAGGAAGAAAACTGTATCACTCATTCACTGACAGCTGCCGTTTTTCAGGGGGTTCTCCACTCAAGAATTCGTTTAAATATGGCAGTTGCTATCATTTCAGGCCATGTGCAAGCACATACACGGAGATTTACAGTGAGGAATGGAGAAGGGAACACACTCTCCTCAAGCTGGTGCAGTGAGAATGGGCACTAAAACAGGCTGTAACAGCTCCCTAATGTGTGAAAAAGTCCCGGAAGATCGGCACCCGAACGTGAGGCTGCCACAGAGTTCACTTACTGGCTTTGAAAACGTGCACCTGTGATGAGAATTTGCAGAAAACTATTTAGTTTACACTGTTAGCATTTTGGCTCACTTAAGATCTAAAGATAATAAAATAAGTGCATTTTATTTTATTATTTTATATGCATGGCGTTTGTCTGCATGTATGTCTGTGCACCGAGCACGTATCTGGCGCCCACCAAGTCCAGAAGATGGTATCAGATTTACTGCAGCTAGTGTTATAGCCATATGAGTGCTGGGGATTGAACCTGGTTCCTCTGGAAGAACAGCCAGTGTTCTTAACAGCTGAGTTGTATCTCTAGTCCTAATGTTGACTTCTAAGTTGCTCAAATTCAATTTGTTTTTCAAGTCATTCACAGAGCACAAACTGCATGTATTTCAAAATCCGGAAATTCCTGAGAAGTTGTTAAAGATGCAAAGGAAATATCTAACACAATAAATTCATAATCAACAAAGAATACTATGCAGTTTAGGGGTGTGTCGATATTTATTGTATCAGTAAGCGTTCTTTTCTACTTACCTTGTGGGTTCTCAGAAAAAAAGAATGGAACATAATAATATTAAGTCCATGTGAAGGAACTATACACGTGTGCAAATGCATGTCCACACATGCATATATGCACACACTACACACACTTTTGCACCCCCCAACATTGTGACTATGGACTCTAATACATCATGCCATATTTGGCTGGTCCTTTGGATAGGAAGGAAAAGATACTCATGTTCTGCTGACAGCTGGGCCCTGACTATGAAGGTGGGCCAGGCATTTACACGTGTCGACCTAGAACAGCAACCCGACTTTCCAGCTCATTGCAGGGTCATCTGGCTTCCTGTTCACTGCTACTTAGTCTCCCCTTTTTAATGATTAGTCTAAAAGCCTGAACTGACCTGACTCAGTTCATGCTGGAAGCTTTGGAAAACTAATCCTGCCTTGAAAAGCAATGCTCTTATTTGCAGAGAGACAAATTATTTATTGATTTTGATTTCAGTGGAGTTTTTAGATTTAGTGGGGCTGCAAAGCAAGATAAGTCACATGAGTAGGAATTAATAGTGACACAATTTATTCTTAATGAACACGCTGATCTGATACATTCTGCAGGAAGCAGTTTTTGCCTGTTTAAACTCAATGTTTTCAAGAGTTTTTCAGCTTCTTTGTTTATTCCTAAATGGCCTAATAAGTGAAGCTTTGGTAAAAGTTGACTCTTATCTCAAGTATTTTTTCAACGAAATATAAGTAATGACAATACATTATTTTACAGATGTCTATTAGTCATCTTATTACCTTGTTACATCTGAAGAGTTTTAAACAATTCTCCATTTCCCATTTTTCTCCTTTCATTACATTGCTGGACATTTTGCTGATTTAGAAAAGACAGCATGTGATCTCCCAAGCTCATGGTTTGGCAGGATTAACATAGTAAAAATGGCCATCTTACCAAAAGCAATCTACAGATTCAATACAATTCCCATCAAAATACCAACTCAATTCTTTACAGACCTGGAAAGAAAAATTCTCAACTTCATATGGAATAACAAGAAACCCAGAATTGCTAAAACAATCCTCTACAATAAAAGATCTTCTGGAGGTATCTCCATCCCTGATCTTAAGCTGTACTATAGAGCAACACTAATGAAAACTGCATGGTACTGGCATAGAAACAGAATGTTGGATCAATGGAACCAAACACAGGACCCAGAAATAAACCCACACACTTATGGACACCTGATCTTTGACAAAGATGTCAAAACCATGAATGGAAAAAAGATAGCATCTTCAACAAATGGTGCTGGTCCAACTGGATGTCTACACGTAGAAAAATGAAAATAGATCCATACTTATCACCCTGCACAAAACTAAAGTCCAAGTGGATCAAAGACCTCAACATAAAACCAGACACATTAAATCGGCTAGAAAAAAAAAAAGTGGGGAATACCCTAGAACTCATTGGTACAGGAGACAACTTCCTGAACAGAACACCAACAGCACAGGCTCTAAGAGCAACAATCAATAAATGGGACCTCATGAAACTGAAAAGTTTCTGTAAAGCAAAGGACACTGTCATCAAAACAAAATGACTGCCTACAGATTGGGAAAGAATCTTCACCAACCCTTTTTCTGACAGAGGGCTAATATCCAGTATATATAAAGAACTAAAGAAGCTGAAAAGCAGCAAACCAAGTAATCCACTTAAAAAATGGGGAACAGAGCTAAACAGAGAATTCTCTGTAGAGGAATATCAAATGGCAGAGAAACACTTAAAGAAATGCTCAGTGTCATTAGCCATCAGGGAAATGCAAATCAAAACAACCCTGAAATTTCACCTTACACCCATCAGAATGGCCAAGATGAAAAACTTGAGTGACAACACATGCTGGAGAGGCTTTGGAGAAAGAGGAACCCTCCTCCACTGCTGGTGGGAATGTAAACTTGTACAAGCACTTTGGAAATCAATCTGGTGCTTTCTCAGACAACTAGGAATAGTGCTTCCTCAAGATCCAGCCATACCACTCCTAGGCATATATCTAAAAGAGGTTCAAGTACACAAAAAGGACATTTGCTCAACCCATGTTTGTAGCAGCTTTATTTGCAATAGCCAGAAGCTGGAAAAAGCCCAGATGCCCCTCAACTGAAGAATGGATACAGAAATTGTGGTATATCTACACAATGGAATATTATTCAGCAATGAAAATAAGAAAATCATGAAATTTGCAGGTAAATGGTGGGACCTGGAAAGGATCATCCTGAGTGAGCTGTCCCAGAAGCAGAAAGACAAACATGGTATATACTTACTCATATAGACATGTAATATAGAAAAAAATTACTAAAATCTGTACATCTAAAGAAACTAATCAAGAAAGAGGACCCTGACTAAAATACTCAATCCCCATCTTGAAAGGCAAAGAGGAAGGACATTAGAAGAGTAAGAAAACAGGAAACAAGCAAGAAACCAGCCACGGAGAGCTCTGCCCTGCAGACTATCAAAGCAGATGCTGAGACTTATGGCCAACTGTCAGGCAACGTTCATGGAATCTTATGTAAGAAGTGGGAAATAGTAAGATCTGGAGAGGACAGGAACTCCACAAGGAGAGCAATAGAACCAGAAATTTGAACACAGGGGTCTTCCCAGAGACTCATACTCCAAACAAGTACCATGCATGGAGATAACCTAGAACCCCTGCACAGATGTAGCCCATGGCAGTTTAGTGTCCAAGTGGGTTCCATAGTAATGGGATGAGGGACTGCCTCTGACATAATCTGATTGGCCTGCTCTTTGATCACCTCCCCCTGAGGGGGGAACAGCCTTACCAGGCCACAGAAGAGGACAATGCAGCCACTCCTGATGAGATCTGATAGACTAAGATCAGAAGGAAGGAGCAGAGGACCTCCCCTATCAGTGGACTTGGGGAGGGGCATGCGTGAAGAAGGGGGTGGGAGGGTGATATCGGGAGGGGAGGAGGGAGGGGCTTATGGCGGATACAAAGTGAATGAAGTGTAATTAATAAAAATAAATAAACAAAAAAGAATAAAAAGAAAAGACAGCATGTGTGACAGAGGCCAGGAGGCTGCAGCTGAGTCATGAGCATGTAAGGAGCAGCCCACGAACAGATCAAAGCAGAATCAGAAAAGAAAGGCACCAGATGCAGCCCTGAGCAGACCAGCTTCCAGTCAGGTATGAACACCTGCTTTGAGGTGACAAGGCAGCCTGTCTTACCTGACTTTGAGTCAGGGCTGAGACCTAGTCAAGCATCAGCTATTCTGCTTCTGCTTTAAGAGTTAGATCTTGATTAGTTTCTTTAGGTGTACATATTTTAGTAGGTTTATCCTTCATTATATGTCTAATATGTACTTATAAGTGAGTATAGACCCCGTGTGCCTTTCTGCTTCTGGGATAACTCACTCAGGATGATCTTTTTCAGTTCCCACCATTTACCTACAAATTTCATGATTTCCTTGTTTTTTATTGCTGAGTAATATTCCATTGTGTAGATTACCACAATTTCTGCATCCATTCCTCAGTTGAGGGCCGTCTGGGTTGTTTCCAGCTTTTGGCTATTACAAATAAAGCTGCTACAAACATGGTTGAGCAAATGTCCTTGTTGTGCACTTGAGCCTCTTTTGGATATATGCCTAGGACTTTGACTAAAATGCTCAATCCCCATTCAGAAAGGCAAAGAGCATGGACATCAGAAGAAGAAGAAAACAGAGAACAGGACAGGAGCCTGCCACAGAGGGCCTCTGAAAGGCTCTACCCTGCAGGGTATCAAAGCATTATGACCATCCTTTGGGCAGAGTGCATGGAATCTTATGAAAGAAGTGGGAAATAGTAAGACTTGGAGAGGACAGGTGCTCTACAAGGAGAACAAAAGAACCAAAATAATCTGGGCAAAAGGGTCTTTTCTGAGACTGATAATCTAACCAGAGAGCATGCATGGAGATAACTTAGAACCCCTGTAGCCCATAACAGTTCAGTGTCCAAGTGGGTTCCATAGTAATGGGAACAGCGACTGTCTCTGACATGAACTGTTTGGCTTGCTCTTTGATCACCTTCCCCTGAGTAGGGAGCAGCCTTACCAGGAAACAGAAGAAAATGCAGCCAGGCCTGATGAGACCTGATAGACTAGGATCAGAAGGAGGGGGAGGAAGACCTCCCCTATCAGTAGACTGGGGGAAGGGCATCGGTGGAGAAGGGCATCAGTGGGATTGGGAGGTGAGGAGGGAGAGAGCTACAGGGGGATACAAAGTGAATAAATTGTAATTAATAAAAATTAAATTAAAAAAAGAGAAGATCTAGGATAAGGCGTGATAAAGACATAAAGCCTGGGGAAATTTTACTCTAGCTCTATTATTTTTCTATTTTCCTCGTCTGATCTTTTTATTAAAGATCATATCTTGTATGCTTGCTTCAGCAACACACATACTAAAACTGGGATGATTCAAGAAGGTTTACATGGCCCTTGAAGAAAGATGGCACACAAATTTATGAAGTGTTCCATGTGTTTAAAGAAGACATCTTTTGGAAAAGGAAGTTGTAAGACCAGTTTAATTTTGCTCTTTGGTGTACTTAGTGTACTTCTATTTGAACCAGAAATATGAAACTTTAAATCTAACTTTACACTTTTTCTAGAACAACTCTTTGATAATAATTTATAAAACACTGCCAAGCTCTATAAGCTGCTCAGAGACAGTCAACCCTCCCAGAAGCTTCTTAGGATCACATGTCAAGCCATTAACTACCCCAACAGTAGAGATAAAGGAGACTTGCCTAGGGTATGTGCAGGGCACAGCACTTTAACTGACAGCAAATGACCACCTAAGCTCTTGGTGAATTCTGCCCTCGCTATGAAAAACTTTTATGTATTTAACATTTACATTTACTTGCCCTAAAGCCATGTTAATTGTCTCACTGCTGGGAATAAGATTTCATTATTTTATATAAAGCCATGAATACATTTTCTTTCTTTGTCGGGAGTGACAATAAGCTGTCAGTAACTGTTTGTCTGCTATTTCACCTGCTGCTTCTTTGCAGCTTCCTCTTCTGGCTCACAGCCGATATCTGCCCTCACATTTGGCATTTTGCAGCACCTGTTTCTGCCACAGCCCATTGCCCTTCTCAACTTTCCTTAGGAAATGAGCTGCTTTGCTTAGTCGAATCTCATTACTCTTTCCATAATTGTCTTAGATTGCAGTTCATTACCAGAGAAGACTCTCAGCCTTGACTGGTAACACTGCTGAAGACATCACTATGCTGTCTTTCTACATGATCTAAAATATGCATGTCACTGCAAAGTAAACGTCCACGTAACTAGTTACCTCACTCTTTATCGTTTTTTGCTTCACAGGTTAAAGCAGATTCATGCCAGAGTTCGTGGTGAGATCTGACACATAGCCTCCGCTTGAAAGCATTCCTATTGTTAAGACGCTACTGCTCGTGGGTTAAAGTCAGAGGTCCTAACAGCACTTAGCAACACCGGGCCCTTCAGTGTAACCATAGCTTATTGCTTGATTAGGACATATTTACTGGAAACATTAAAATTGTTTTAGACATGTACCTGTGAGTATGTGTGTCCACATGTGTGGAGGCACACGAGTGCTGTCTGTGTGTGGGGGGTATGTTGAAATGGGGAGTCTTCCTTGATTGTTCTCCACCTGCTTCATTGAGCAGGGTCTCTAACTTCAACTAGGAGCTTTCCAGTACAGCGAGTCAGTTCAGCCACCTTGTTTGGGGTATCTCCTGTCTGTGTCTTCTGTATACTGGGATTAAAGGCATACTACCATATCTGTCTTATTGTGGGTGCTGGGGATCAGAACTTGGGTCCTCAGGTTTGTGGACCTACTGAGCCATCTCCCCAACTCAAAATTAATGCTAGTTTTAATTGACAAATAATACTTGTGGGTTATTTTTGAGCACAATATTACAACACAAATACAAATATACAGAATGCATGAATAAAAAGCTAATTAACTGTCATGTCCACCAATATTTTATAATGTACATTTTAAGTCTACTTTCCAGTTATTTTTAATTATACAGTATATTATGACTGGCCCTGCTCATGTTTCTGAGGATGAGTTCTCAAAGTTTATCACTCTCATCTAGCTGGAATTTTGTTTTCTTTATCATCAGCTCCCTGTTCTCTCACCAGGTCTGGTAATGCCTAGCCTCTGATAAAGACTACAATCCTTGCTACCTTCGTAAATCAGCTTTCCTAAAATTCATACATGAATGATACTATGAACCACTTGTCTGTGCATGGCTTATTTCAGTTAACACCATGCTCTGGTGGTTTGTTTTTATCACTGTCAACGAAAGAGGATTTTTCCAGCAACTGTATATTCTGCCAGCCTTTACAAAGTTTCCCATGATGACCTCTCTCTGCAGGATAGTGGGGTGAAATGGGTCAATGTTTTCATTTCAGGTCTTTTAGTGCATGTTTATTGACAATAGTTCTCAGCAATTCCTACCAGTTTATACTTTTTTGATCTGGCTTGTGGTAAACATTTAGCTCAAAGTTGAACAAAACAATGTTAAACTGGCAAAGAATAAAGAACACAAAATACAAAAAAAAAGACTGATTTTTAAAGCATTTGACAATTTCACACACACACACAAGGCGGAAATGTCCTTGTTAATCACCTAGACGTAAAGTACAGCTGAGACACTTACCCTGGCTTTGTGTCATTCACTACACAGTGGTAGGTAAATGTGCCAAACATCTGGACTCCTAAAATCCCATACAGAAGAAGGAAGAAAAGGAGGAAAATGGAAACACTCCATATTTGTTCTCCTGACCGCCTAGGGAAAAGAGAGAAGTTAGATAAAATATTTTAAATGTCCCTCCTCAAATGTCGTAAATTCTTCCCAATGCATGCACCTCGCTGTGCTTACTTTAGGATATTTGTAATCCTGGTCCTTGGCAGTTCAAATCGGAAATAAATCCTGAAAGCCCGGATCATGATGAGTGGCCGTGGGATCCGCAGCATGCCCCAAGGCGACATCTGATCAACTATGTCAGCTATTTCAAACACCTGCAGGTGAAGAGACGCACAGGCTCAGACTTCCCTTGTCACTGCGACTGCCAATAAAGGTGTGGGTAACAAGAGAATGTGCACCCGTGCCTTGAATTCAGCCTACACTGTATTCCACCAACAAGCACATCTCCACACTATGGCTTCCTTAAGAGAATAAATGAGGCAGGTGTGGTGCCGCATGTCCTTAATCTCAGCAAATATAAATATATTTGTAATATATTCAGTGTTGACTAATATCAATATTAATAGCTTAATCTATTTTTAGTGAGGATTTAGTCCTATGGGAGACCAGAATGAAGAATTGTTAAATTCAATTTTTTATTTGAAAATTAGATATCTCACCCCAAATCTTTTATTTTATTTCAGTGACAGTATGTCACTGTTTTAGGAGGTTTGTTTTAGAAGGAATAACTACCTTTAATATTTATTTTAATTTCTGAGAACTCACAAGTATAATCAATAATAATTCATTCAGAAAGGTGAACGGATAGACATCGGAAGAATGTGAAAACAAGGAACAAGACAGGAACCTACCACAGACTCTGCCCAGTAGGGTACTAAAGCAGATGCTGAGACTCATAGCCAAACTTTGGGCAGTATGCAAGGAATATTATGAAAGAAGGGGAAGATAGAAAGACCTGGAAATGTCTGGAGTTCCACAAAGAGAACAACAGAACCAAAAAATCTGTGCCTAGGGGTCTTTTCTGAGACTGATACTTCAACCAAGGACTATGCATGGAGATAACCTAGAACCCCTGCTCAGATGTAGCCCATGGCAGCTCAGTGTCCAAGTGGGTACCCTAGTAAGGGGAACAGAGACTGTCTCTGACATGAACTCCGTGGCTGGCTCTTTGATCACCTACCCCTGAGGTGGGAGCAGCTTTAGCAGGCCACAAAGGAAGATAGTGCAGCCAGTCCTGATGGGACCTGATAGGCTAGGGTCAGATGGAAGGGGAGGAGGACCTCCCTTATCAGTGGACTGGGAAAGGGGCCTGGAGGAGATGAAGGAGGGAGGGAGAATGGGATTGGAAGGAGATAAGGGTGGGGCTACAGCTGGGATACAAAGTGAATAAATTTTAATAAATAAAAAATTATATTAAAAATAAGTGTTGCAATTAGATTGTTTAATTAATGAACATGTAAAATAAATAATGTAGGAAAGTACACAACCATGTTTGAATTGTATTCTTTAATATTTCTAGTTAAACTGTAAATGCAAGATAATGTACACTTTTTAAAACATTTCTTTGTGATTTAAATATATTTGATTACCTGTAATACAAGAGAAACCCAAAGGCAAAAGACCATGAATCCATCAAAAACACACCAGCGATCCTTCACATAGGAGCTATCACCCTGAAAGTAAATTCCACAAAGATTGTCAGGAAAAATGAATTAATACATATGTATGTATGTATGCATTTATATGTATATATATTTAATCCTGTATGGGGAATAGTTAAAGGTTAATTCAGTACAAACCGTCTACATTTTTTTTTTATCCCAATGGAACAGACCTTCCAAAAGAAAATTTTTTTTAGCATTTTAAAATGGTATTTTAAAAGGCAAATTATTGATGAAACATGAGAATTTGAAAAACTCTGAGCTCAGGATCTTAAAAAGAAAGCATCCAGTTGTTCTTTCACAAACGGAACACGTAGTAATAGAGGCCAATAATCACTTCAGGTCCTAGGGCAGCTCGTCCCCCAAGGCCCAGAACACACTACAGCCAACAGGAAGCCTTTCAAACTGCTTGACCCATCACTGCTAGCACTGTTACAGGCAGTAACAGAAAATGAGAAAATTTCCTTAATTTGCAAAGAAAAGATATGTTGACTTTAACTGGGAAGATAATGTCAAAGAAAATGAAGATATACTGCTTTCATTATTAACAGAGCCTCTATCCTGAGGTCAGAGTGTATATTTCAATAAAATGGTGTTTGAAAAGAGAATTTCCCTCTGGAATAACAGAGCATCAATAAAAAGGGAGAGCAGAGGGGACTTGAGCTCTGGACAGAAATTGTCATGCTTGTGAGGGAGAATATGAGTTACTCCAGACCTGTCCGTCAGTTTGTATAAAGGTAAACAGTTGGAGGCTGGCAATCAATTATCCAGTGAAAGGAACTATCTGAAAGTGTCTTGCAAATATTTAACAAGGAGAGATACCAAATGCATTTAGAGAAATATATTTTGCAGTCATAAATGACAGGCACTGGTGGTTTCATGAGCATGTGATTTATTGTCCTATTTTCCCAGAGCCCATCTGTTATGTCTTAGCATTATTATTTATTACTCCAACACAGAAGCATGCTACTTTTATCTAGATATATTGCTAGAGAAGAATCAGACAACTAAGACTCATTTGAAGGATTCAGACTACAATACATAGAATGATCTTCAGCGCTTCAAATACATAGCATTTATCATTTATTTTTCCCTCATAAAATATTTTTAGTTTATAAACTGTGTACTATTGCGTTTTAACCAGTAATCTGGTTTAAAGTTGTGCAAATAAACAAAAAATATGAAAATACTGTGATTAGTCTTTTTGAAGAATAAATCTAACAATAGCCCTTTGCCAGGAATCATGAAAAGGCATGCCATCCTTTCAATTGGTGGCCCTTTCCTTTAGGAATTTTGTCAGCAGGAATAGTTCCTGAAAGAGGGATTGAGGGAGGCAGTTAAAGAACTTCTCCCATCTTGTTTACTCTTTTTTTTCCCCATCTTTTCCTCTAATTTCACAAATTGGGTTCTTTTCTTTTTTTAATTACACTTTATTCATTTTGTATCCCCCCATAAGTCCCTCCCTCCTCCCCTCCCGACCCCACCCTCTCTCCCCTTTCTGCATGCATGCCCCTCCCCAAGTCCACTGACGGGAGGTTCTCCTCTCCTTCTTTCTGATCTTAATCTATCAGTTCTCATCAAAAGTGGTTGCATTGTCCTCTTCTGTGGCCTGGTAAGGCTGCTCCCCCCTTAGGGGGAGGGGAGTGATCAAAGAGCAGGCCAATCAGATTTTGTCAGAGGCAGTCCCTCTTCTCATTACTATGTAACCCACTTGGACACTGAACTGCCATGGGCTACATCTGTGCAGGGGTTCTAGATTATCTCCATGAATAGTCCTTGGTTGGAGTATGAGTCTCTGGGAAGTTCCCTGTGTTCAAATTTTCTTGTTCTGTTGTTCTCCTTGTGGAGTTCCTGTCCTCTCCAGCTCTTACTATTTCCCACTTCTTACATAAAATTCCATTCACTCTGCTGCTTGTGGTGTCTATCCTGTTTGTCATTCTGAATGCGATTTAAGCATCCTCCCTGGGCTCCTCCTTAGTGTTTAGCTTCTTTAGGTCTGTAGATTTTAGTATGGCTATATTATATGGCTAATCTCCACTTATAACACTTGTCTTTCTGTTTCTTGCTTACCTCACTCAGGATGATCTTTTCCAGTTCCATCCATTTATCTTCAAATTTCATGATTTTCTTGTTTTTAATAGCCAAGTAATATTGCATTGTGTAAATGATGAGAGACTACTATAGAGGGTCCTCTGAAAGGCTCCACCCAACAGGGCATTGAAGCAGATGCTGAGACTCACAGCCAAACTTTGGGCAGAGCACAGGGAATCTTACAGAAGAAGAGGGTAAGGGGGCAGAAGGACATGGAGGAGACAGGAGCCCCACAAGGAGACTAACAAAACTAAAAGTCCTAAGCCTGGGGGACCCTGCAGAGACAGATGCACCAACCAAGGACCACACATGGAGAGGACCTAGACCCTCTGCTCAGATGTAGCTGATTGGCAGCTCAGTCTTCATGTGGGTCTCCAGGTAAGGGGATCAAGGGCTGCCTCTGTCATGAACTCAGTTGCGTGCTTTTTGATAACTTCCCCCTGGTAATGCGGTCTTACCAGGCCACAGAGGAAGAGGATCCAGGCAGTCCTGATGAGACTTGATAAGCTATGGGCAGATGGCAGAGGAGGAGAATTCCCCCTTTCAGTGGACCGGGGAAGGGGATGGGGGGAAGAGGGAGGTGCCTACCATCGGAACATAAAGTGAATGCAATGTAAAAACTAAAATAAAATAAAAAAGTTTCACAAATTTTACTCAAAGACAGTAAAGCAAATCACTTGTAAAATATGGGTTTTTCCAAAACATCTTTGTGGACAGATAGACTTTTATTTTGATGTTTTTATTTCTAAAAATGACTATATTTGTCATGCAACTATAAAAACACAACAAACTCACAAGTATAAAACTATAAAATAATAAAATTTAAATTAATAACAAATTTACGGTGACAGATAACATTTTGCTAACATTGAACGTCATTAAAACTTTCATTTTATATATAAGAATAGAATGCCAAAGCTAACTTGCTCGATTTGGGATGCATGTTGAAGAACTGTGTGGTAACAAGTGATAATGGTTTGTTTTAGATTTAATGTCATAAATGCAACAGTTGGCACCACTCACTTAACTACTGCAATCTAATGATCAAGGATCAAGACAATAAAAATAAATGAAAACTATTTAAGTTTGGTTCAAGACCACCAGATCTCGCATTTAACAGAAACACCAGCTAGCACTTAAACATAAGTTTTAATGAGCTATGATGTTCTGATTACTTCAAGATAATATTAGCAATGCAGAATAATTAAAGTTGACACCACATGTTCATCTACTCTAATTATTCCCAATTAAAAACAGAAATATACTTATCTGGTTTTCATTCTTAATTTGTCATTTCTTATAGTTTGAAATTAGAAAAATACTTTTGAGTTTAGTGAACAGTGAATCATTCAATGCTAATAGAAGTTAAAATACTAGAAATACTGAATCTATAAAGTTTTAGAAACAATTAGATAGCAAATAATTTTTATTTTAAAATATTAATTCAACTTTGAATATTCAACATTCATTCATTTAGTGTCCTGTTTACATGGAATAAATTGATTGTTTACACATCATGTCTACCTGTCTTTTTCACTCTTAAAGAATGTCAGAACAATTTTCTCGATATGAAATTCAAATCCCAACTCATTATATACTTAAGAAACAAAACAGAGGAGGGCTTTGCAGCCAGTCCTGAAGATACCTGATAAAACAGGATCAGATGAATGGGGAGGAGGTCCCCCCCATCAGTGGACTTGGAAAGGGGCACGGTGGAGATGAGGGAGGGAGGGAGGGATGGGGAGGGAATGAGGGAACGGGACACGGTTGGATACAGAGTTAATAAAATGTAACTGATAAGAAAAAAATAAAATTAAAAAAAAAAGAAACAAAAAGGTTTAATCTAGGAAAATATCATAACTTTATTTCATTCAAGTTAGAGCCTTAAGAAATTATCACATGGTGAGCTAAATCACAAAGCATTTCACATTCAATGTTCATTTCCCTCACAACATGGGCAGAGGCTGCTATATCCTGAGTGACTGATATGCACAAGTGATGGGGTCATTCAGAGAATGCTGGTAGACCACAGCTTATGAAATAGGGCTGGACATGCCCAGGGGAGCAAAATTTTATTCCAAGTTTGACTCCTGTGATAGTTGACAACTTTTAAGTTTTTGACCAATGCTAACCCAAATCTCACACGTAGGAAAACTTCCTGAAGACTTTATAAAATATCTGGCAATTTAGAGTCATCTTAAAATATAGTCATTAAGGCTATTGCAGGTGCTCACTTTTTTCACAAACCAACACATTTCATAATACAGAAATTATTAGTATATAGCAGTGGAATATTGTGACAAAATCTCGGAAAGGAAACCCAAGAGCAAACGACCACATTTGTAGAAAGCATGTAGCTCCATAAGTTTATCAGTTATATTTCCTATATCTCGGACAAAATATCCAACAATAAGTAACACACAGAAGGAAGGGCTTATTTTGGCTTTCAAGCTGAGGATACATAACTACTATGAGGACCAGAATGTGTATTCCCAGCGTCCATATTGACGATGGGACTAGCATCACTCGTCTTAACCCCAATGTTGAGGCAGGGACAGGCGGATCACAAGGGCTCAAAGCCAGCCACCCTAGATGAAACAGCTAACACCAGATTCAGTGAGAGACCCTTTCTCAACAAAACAAGGTGAGGAGCAGCAGAGGAAGACCTCTACCCATGCAGGGACAGGCAAAGACAGAGCCATCTCCCTGTGTAGATGTGGCCATGCGTCACACACGACAAAGAAGAAAGGCTTAGAATAATCAAATACAGTATATGAGCCTGTGTGAGCCCTGATGCAGAGAAACCAGCTTAAAGGGACTTACAACAGCTGGAGGAATATGAGCAGGTACTGGGAGGTAACCTATCTTAGGAATTATTGCTAAATTACCTTGTACAATGATGGCATTTTTGAAAAGCAAATGAAAAAATTATCAGCAATGCATAGGAAGTTATTTCTCAACTGAGTCAATAGCTCAGATTTTCTTTAAAATACAACTGCTGATCTTCTCTAGGGAAGGTCTTACTCCTGTCTGGCTTGTGTGTGTCTCAGGTGAGATGAACCAGAGTTTTTAGGGTTATAATACATTCCTATCATCATTTAGTTTGCTTTGAAATTCTCTGCAGCTGGTGTCTCAGCCATTTCAAAAGGGCTACTGTGATGTAACTGGCCAGCCCACTCCTGGTCTTTCTGTTATTGTATGTCCCTGAATTAGATGCATAGAATTAACAGTGAACATTTGTTTGCACCTGGTTGATTACTCAGAATACTTTGAGATACACTGTATAATATGTATTAATTGAGCAATCGTTTTTACGGATTACTAGTCAGTTATTTGGATATGTTGGTTTGTGTATCCATTGTCAGCAGTGGGCAATTTGGCTGGTTTTTTTTTGTTTGTTTGTTTGTTTGTTTGTTTTGGCTGTTAGAAGTAAAGTTGTTAAGAACTTTCCAAAAATATGTAAGTGCTCTCAACTGCTGATCTCCATGTAGGCTGAGATTTGCGATTTTATGATAAAATGTTAGAAAGGCACAGCAGGGTGCACTGGCTGTGAGGAGCCTCTCTGGCGGCTAGAACTGTGATCACTATGGATAAAGAGAAGCCAGGAATATGGCAGCTCGCTGTGCATCAGGAATCACTTTATAAGAGCCTCTCAGTCCTCGCGCAGGCTCTCACAAGCCCCAGGACCTCCCATGCATAAGGGCCAGACTTGATTCAAATATGTCATTTGTGAGCCTTAAAGCCCTCACTATCCCACTCTCTCTATACAGAGCAATGTAGCTGCTCCTGGAACAGCATCTTTTCATATCCCAAAACCCTGAACAGGTTAGTGCAATAGAACCAGGATCTTGTGACAAAAATTGTCTTGCTTTTCTTCTCTCCTCTTTTTTTTCTTTTATTAAAACTTTAATTTATTTTTATTTCTGAAGGCTAGCAGTCAGTTGTACATATTCTTTTTTATTTTATTTTTTGCAGTTCCCAGGTTCCTATATCTCTCATTTTCTCTTTTTATCCTTTTATATCTTGAAAAGAACCCGTTTTGTTGAAATCCAGCTAAATGTCATCATGCTCTGACCTTATCACGTGACATTTATCTTGTGTTCAGTACATCAACAAATATTGAAATGCCTTCTTGAGGGGCCAAAAATCATGGGTTTAGTTCTCTGGGTGGCTCAATACATCCACTCCTGTACCTATGGATCATATACTTAGCATTCTTTACAGATATCAGGGAATATAAGGCTTTTTATCTTATAAAATGAAACTAACTTTAAAATATTCTTATGCGGCATTATCAACTTTTGAAGTTATGTGCTTTAAAAATGTCAATATCCATAAAAGAAAAATGCATTGTATTTAGACATCCACAGAAAATATTAGAGTTAACTAGAACACTGAATGTACTTAATCGACAAGGAAACACTCACCTTGACAATGCCCCGTATGTGCATTTTTGCTATCATCTCTGCGGTGTAGAGAAACATCAGTAAAGTGTCCAAGGTGAAGGTCACATACTGAAGAGGAGGATAGTGTTCGAAGGTCATGGGCGTGTTCATGCACACTGAGATGACGCTGATGATGGCACAGATACGCAGCAGAGAGTGCACCCACTGCCACAGACACCAGAGTTACTTTGTGACACTGAACAACCCTTTGGCTTGTCTTAAAGCACACTGTAACACTTAGACTTAAACAGTTCCTCAGTGCAGCAGTGAGGAAGAACATCTACCAAGCTCACGAAGCACACAGTATTTTTAGTTTATAGTGTCTACTTCTCAAAGCAGCCTGTCTTCCACATGCGCATACCAACATTCAAAACGTTTGAGAAACATTCCTGTGATTATACATTAGTAGGAGTTAAACCAAAGGTTGATTTGGAGGCCATCAGACCACCCTGTGGGAAATTCTGATTCAACTACATGACATAGCAATTCACTCCCAATGAACCTGGTATAAAGATTTTTGGCACTGAAGCACCCAGAATTAAAAGCTGTGCTTTGTTTACTGTAACTTCCCTAGTATCTCAAAAAATGGACTCCCATACCAGATCATAATGATTTTTCAAGTGGGTTGTTACAGACCATAGAACATTTCTATATACAGGTTTTTAAAAAATGTGTCATATAATGTCCCTACATAAAATACATTTCTGGGCCAGTGAGACTGGGCTTGCCAAACAAGCCTGAGACTTGAGTTCAATCCCTGGAACCCAGTGTTAAAGGAGATAATACATCTGAAAAAACTGTCTTCTGACCTTCATTTCCACTTACATGTGCGCATAACTGTGTGTGTATGTGTGTGTGTGCATGTGTGCACACACATAAATTTAAAAACATTTAAAAATCATTTCTAAAATTATCATTGTGGAAAAGAAGATAATGAATGAGGCCATCTCTTTTTCAGAGAAAATGTTTTGTACATATTTAGCCTAGAACTTCTTTTAAAATTAGAATTATTTTTTGTGCAATTCTAAACACACATTGATTTGCTGTCTAAAGATTTTAATTAACTTTATAATAAGAAGAAAGAAACAAAAGCAAATGGCTGGATATTTAAAGCACTCACATATAATCTTCTATTTAAAAAGTAATGCCTAGAATAAAAGGCTTAATTGTATCTACATGCTAACCTCACAGAGTTAATATTGCTACTGAATTACTCAGTGCACGATTTTCAAACATAATTTAAGTGTTATTATCATCGTGAATATACATACTGTGTCTATATATGTGTGTGTGTAGTCATGTTAATTCACTAATTTTATATTCCTATTTCAGGATCATAGTTTGATAAGAGACGGATCTTACAGCTCCATATGCTAGCAAGTCTTTAAACTGGAAATGAAGAATGATTGACAAAACCCTGAAAAGCCTCAGACACTTTAGGGTGATGGCTGTATTCTAATATTTGCCCAAGTATAACAATATTTACATAAAAACATAGTCCCAGAAATTCCGTACCACAAAGGACAAGTATATTTCAATGTTTTTTAAGAGTTGTTGAACTGTAGTTTTCAAACATGAAATTTGAAAAACCCTTCAATAAACATCAGACTGTAAATTCAACTTTATCTGGACTCCTCCAATATAATGAATATAATTACCAGGAGATTTAAAAGATAGGCTATAACATAACAAATTATCAATGATTTATAATTAATCATTAATAATTTCAGTTAGCTCATAATTGCATCTCCCAAAGTTCTTAGAAAGTTTTGAGTGGGTTCGACATGAAGAGAAAGTTAGTGAGAGATTTATTCTCTAGTCTATTTACTTCTCTCTCTCTCTCTCTCTCTCTCTCTATATATATATATATATATATATATATATATACATTCTGATATAGTTTAAATAACCTTAGGGTGATTCATAATACTTAAAATAATACTTAAAATTATGTGAAATCTGTTTGCTATTTCTTCCTGAGGAAATAAGAAGGAAAAATACACACATCTTCATTACAGGTGCAAGTTATTTTCAAATATTTTCATTCTGTTGGCCAAAGGTGGGTCAAAATTGTCTCTATGTGTCTCTGTGTGCACTTATAGACAAATGTAAAATTGGATATAAGGAAAGAAGAGAAGTTTTTTCTATCTGTCTGTGGAAGTGGCAAATGAGGAGGATATGAAATCCTAACCAGAATGGACAAGGGAGATTTGGATTATTAAAGAAGGCCCCAAGGGCCAGAGCACATGAGTAAAAGATACTAATACAGATAAGCCAGACAGTAAAGGATAGTAGAAGGTGGCTTCTAAGGCTCCTGTAGATGAGACAGAGCTGCAGGCAGGGTGGCTCCTGGCCAGCAGAAAGCCCATGAAGAGCTGTCAGTGTAAAGCACCTGCACTTTAGGAAGTCCCAGGGATGATTCGGCAGCTTCAAAGCGGAAAAAGAATGTCATCAGAGACTGCAAAGACGTAGGAGCAGGCTATGGCGGTCTCCCAGGAGCAAGCTAGTGAAGCTCAGGAGGAAGGCAGCCTGATCATCTTTGTCCTGCTTAAGGGCAGAGCAGGCACAGAGAGTGCCTCAGTCAATGTGTGTCCTTCTTGCATCACTTATAATCCTGAGTTTGCTGAGGAAGTCATTCCTGTTTTGTGGCATGGAGCTGGATTCCCAAGACTTAAGAGTGAACTTCCTGGCTCAGTTCCCAGCACTATGTCTTACAAGCATGCAGTGATGCATGGCAGAGCAGTTCTTCCTCTCACGCTCAGCATGCATGAGCTTGTGAGACACTAGGCTCAGGTTCTGAGCCACAAGGTTTGAATCAAAGTAAAGACTCTTCAGAAATGGATAGTGTTTCCACACCCTTTCTACTGAGGTAAGTCACTGTTGAATGTGATTAAGAAAACAGGTGGCTAAGAGTAGGAGCTAGATGTTAGCTCATCTCCTTGAATTTCAGTTATGCTGGGCTGTCCATGGCTACTTGCCCCTGGATAACTGGGTTCTGGAGATGCCATATTGCTCTGGCTTTTGTTGGTTGAACTTTTACGCTGTCCTCTACCCATTGGGCTATCTTAGTTGTTTGAAGTTAGTTTCTGGTTGTTCCTGGACTCTTGTAGTGGAGAGAATCCCTTTGGCAGGAAGATGTTTTTTACTGAAGGAAGCCTTCTCAGCTTTTTGGGTATAGTCACTGGATGGCCGGTGTTTTTCAGGAGTTGCTACAGCTCACCTCAGGCATAGAGACCTGGGTGGTAACTGTGGTCCTGATTAGTCAAGAGGGTTCTCCTCTCACTGGGAGAAGTCCTGGAGACACCTGCCCTCCTGGGTCTCCACAGGGAGAGCAACAGAACAAGAAAATTTGAACACAGGGAACTTCCCAGAGACTCATACTCCAACCAAGGACCATTCATGGAGATGGCCTGGAACCCCTGCACAGATGTGGCCCATGGCGGTTCAGTGTCCAGGTGGGTTGCATAGTGATGGGAAGAGGGACTGCCTCTGACATAATCTGATTGGCCTGCTCTTTGGTCACCTCCCCCTGAGGGGGGAGCAGCCTTACCAGGCCACAGTAGAGGACAGTGCAGCCACTTTAGATGAGAACTGATAGACTAAGATCAGAAAGGAGAGGAGAACCTCCCCTATCAGTGGACTTGGGGAGTGGCATGCATGCAGAAAGGGGAGGGAGGGTGGGATTGGGAGGGGAGGAGGGAGGGGCTTATGGGGGGATACAGGGTGAATAAAGTGTAATTAATAAAATTTAAAAAAAAAAAGAAAAAAAGAGTAGTAGCTAATCTTGGGTCATCCTGAGGTCGTGATAATATCTCTAGACTGTGTGATCTGAGAAGAGTGCATCCAGGGCAGGGATGGCAAGGCAGTCTGTATCTTCCTCTGCTGGACACTAATGGCAGCACCTCATCTTTTCAGTTTGAATCATTCCCAACTGAACCACTAGAAACTCATCATTCACTTTCCACTATAGCTCAAATAGATAAAAGCCAATTTATGAATGAAATTCCCCTTATACCAGCATGCACTTCTCCAAACTTCAGAAAGGGACTTACTGGCTTATTAATCCAGAGTATGTCAGCGCTGTCCGACAGAGATTCATCAGGACCAAAGTCAGTAACTGGCTGGGCTTCCACCCTGGAGCTCTGCTTCCTTTTGAGCATGCTGAAGTTAGCTTTGGGAGGCAAATACAAAACCACAATCTGGCAAAAGTAGAAGAGAAAGCCTTATTAGCTACCTAACCTACCTCCCATCCCATCAAAAGCTTTGAATCCTTCATGCATGGGTTCTGCACTGGTAGATTATATACATGATCTATACTGCTGTGCATTATAAATACACATATGTAAACGCAGAAAAAATGAGATAAAATTGATATAATAAAATCAAACTTTTATCTTCCAAAACAATACATAATCTTATATATTTCACAAATAGTTTAGAGACAACTGGTGTAAAACATCCAGAACCAAATGACTTGTCTCAGAGAGAACACAGATTACTAGAAAGTTCTTTCCTCTGTAGGGCTGCAACCATGGCCATGACAACAGGGATTTTTCCTTATCATTTTAATACATCATTCACATGCTTCTCTTGTTCCAATCTTGATCCCAAGTTGACCTCTCTATGTTGTCTTTCTCAGAAAGGCTGGAGTCACAGAGAATAGGGACAAAAGCTCCAGCAGTTGGAAGCTTTGCCAATTTTTGAATGCAGTATCCATCTAAAATCTCTTCCCCAACTGCACTTGAAGATGGGGCTGAGGTGCTGGTATGCCACTTGTTTCCACAATCCCACATTATATACATCCTATTATATATGTCGCCACCTATGGACACTTCTAAAGTTGGCAGACATTTAAGAAGGGCCTACTATACATCCAATGACAAGTCAGTGCAGTATGGTATAGTCAAGGCACAGCTGCCTGACTGCCCTTCAGTCAGGTAACACTCCTCATTTGATTAACATATACTGAGCCTTCTTTACCCGTTTCTAGTTTTCCAGGTAGAGTCTCACTCTATGGATGTGGTGTGCCTGGAACTCCTTAAGTAGATCTGGCTGGCTTTGAAATTGTGACCATCTTTCTACTTCCCTATTTTCACTTCTTTGTAAAATCACATACAGTATAAACAGCACAGTGGGATCAGCCTTTTACAAATGTGGTGACACACTGGGATGTGAGTGCATTCTGGATTTAAAGAAGAAGAATCAGCTGGGACTGAGTCTTAAAGAGAGGAGTATGCAATGAGGATTGGACAACTACTGCTTGGCACGTTTATTTAATTTTAAAACTGACCTGACAGACTTTCTCACCTTTTTGTTTGTTTCTTTGTTGTTGCTGTTTAAATTTTTGTTTGTTTGAGATTGAGTATTGCTATACAGCCTTGCTTATGTAGAACTTGCTGTATAGACAAGGCTGATCTCAAACGGTCAACGATCCTGCTGCCTCTGTCTCTCAAGTACAGGGACCACAGGAATTCACCATCATACCTGGCTCAGACATTTTATGTATGCATAGGAATTCCAGCCTTGAGGCAGGTGACAGCTTGACCAATGCCATCTAAGCAAACGTGAGTTTGAAAGCGAGTCAGGTATGATTATAAAGCCTCAGGTTGCTGAAAGATGGCCATGGAGTTCTCAACACTCTTAAGAGCACAGCTAAAGGCAGATGGCAGAGGACAGCACTCCCAGGCAGGCTATGGCAATGAGAATGTAAAGCTGGGAAAATGGATCCATTTCAGTACCAGGAAAATCCATTTACTGTCTGATACTCCAGAAAGGTGGAGGAAGAAAGCTCACCAAAAACAGTGTATCTCCCCTTAGACAGAAGAGGAACAAAAATGTGATTTCAAGAATGTAAATACATGCACTTGTAAGTTTCACTGGGAAAGAAAATAAAATACAGCTCAGAGCAAAGAAATTCTGAATGTCTCTGTGTTTAAGGGTCTACTCTTGTTGCTGCATGCTCCTCCAATCCATCTGAGAAGCTAACTTTCCAAATCCTCCTATTTCCAGAGAAAATCAAGCTGCTTGTCTTTAAAGTATGCTAGGTATTTCTAAGCTGTTGTTACTTTGAACACAGAACTTAAATATGGGTTTTGTTGTATGTTTCACTAACTAATTTTATTTTACATAACTGAAATTAGAAACTCTTGACATCCCTTATAAATGTATGCAAAATATTCAAATGCTACTTCTTCTCTGATTTACTGTGAGTTGGGGGGACACAGCTGGTGGCCTTAATTTGAGATGTCTTTAAGGATGTCACTAAAACCTCACTAGAACTAACTTATTAAATGAATTCTAAATTACAGGATACAACAACACCCCCCTCCCCAGAAATCCAGAAGTATTGCTGTATGTGAACAGCAATCAATCGAGAAGAAAGTTCTTTCTCTGATAGCCACAATACAGTAAAATGCATAGGAATAATTCAGTCAAGGATATGTACAGCCTCTCCAGGGAAGCAGTAAACATTGGTTAAAGACACTGAGAAGATATCAAAAAATGAAGGGTGCCGTGTTCATTGAGGGTTATTTTTATGTTTTACTACTGTTTATATTTTAAGATTATAATATATTACATCCTTTCCTTCTTCCCACTTTCTCCCTCCAGACCTCTCCATATGCCATTCCTTGCTCTCTTTTGAAATTCATAGCCTCTTTATTAATTATATATATGTATATATACATATTCCTAAATACAAGCTGCTCAGTCTGTACTGTTACTTGTATGCATGTTTTCAGGGCTGACAGTTTAGTATTGGCTAACCAACTGGTGTGCTCTTTCCTGGGGAAGACAATTTCCCTCTCTTTTCTCAGCAGTCTTCAGCTGTCTGAACTAAAAACTGTGATGCGAACACTTTTACAGCTCATGGGATTTCAGCTTATCTTGTTTCTCTGTTTTTCCTCTATTCACTAATCATTCATTCACACACCAAATGCTTTGCATCCTTTCTGTGCCAGGAACTACAACATGTGCCCAGTGCCTAGCAGGGAACCACAAAAGCTGAGTTTAGAAATCACCTGCTTCATTTAAACTCAGATTTCACGGAGCATCCCACTGTTCTACCTGCATTTACCTGCATTCCTCCTTGCACCCACATGCTCCACTCTAACTGGCTAAGGGCACAATTATTTTTCACCCTCCAGCCTGCCTCAGCTATTTCAAATTTTTTATCCCACTGTACCTGCTTTGTGGCCTGCTATTAATCCTTATTCCTAATTACCTTATTTAACTCAAAATCATTTGCTTAAGGTCTGTGTGTGGTTTGTTATCACTGAAAGATTTACTACTTAAAGAGAAAAGTTTAAGCAAACAGTTTGGTAAATTCATAGCACATATTTTATGGAAGAATACCCAAAGAAGGCAACAGTCACTGGCTTCTTTCTCTTCAATAGGTGGCAAGATCTGCTAAGAGGATCATGATCCACTACTTCGGGTTACCAGTATGTACAAATATTGCAGTCTTCATGAGTACAGGTGGTACTTGCCTATCTTTTCCAACACACACACCACTTAACTGTACTGCTAATGGTAGCTCTGTGTTGCTGTACAACAGGTAACAGAGCTGATTTAAAGGTGGGGCAGGCGGGAAGGCAGAGCAGTTGATTAATAGAAAGAAAGGCTCTCCCACTGCTGTGTACTCATCACTCACCCCACCCCCCAGCGGTTCTACCATTCTTCTACAGCTTACTGCTAACACTAGCCTCCTGACTCCTGGGCAGCAGCATGGGAAAGCAGATTTTCAGAATGCTGATGCAGCATGAAAGGGCAATTCAGTCTAGGCACTTCCTACTTTTAAATACTTAAACTTCAAGGCTCTAATTCTCCCTCACCCCCTCTTTTTTTCTTAATATTTCCACAGAACACCAAACAGAAAGCTATTAAGACTGACGTTAGAATGGTTGGACACATAGCTCAGTAACTGAGAGCACTTGCTGTTCTCGCAGGGAACCCAGGTTTGTTTGCCAGAGCCCACATGTTAGCTCATAACGGTCTGTATCACCAGTTTTAGGGAACCCCACACCACCCTCTTTGGCCCCTGCAGTAACTGCACACACATGGCACATTAGCATACATTCAGACAAACACTCATACATAAATACATGCATGTAAAAGACTTATGTTTGAACAATCTTTTTCTCCCTTCTACATTGAAATCTGCATCATACTTTAAAACACCATGAAAGTACTTGAAGATAAATGCGGACACCAGTTCCTGGTACTGGAACAGGACAATCATTATTTCTGAGCATTTGAACTCTCTTTGCCAATGGCTTCTTAGACAGACATTTCCACTTACAGAAAATGTATACATCATTGTATGTTTTATGCCACTCTTTAAATTAGGGAAAACATCCTAATACTCTCTCACTGTTATTGAGCATTCATGTGCACTGTTTTATGCTTCATTCTCTGCCCATTTGGACTTCCTCCCACCTCAGGCATGGATGAGCCCTTGAGCTTCTGAGCCCACACACTTCTCTCTGCTCGGCCCAGGTGTGCCATAGCTGTGTCCAACGGCCAACAGTCCCCTTCCTCTTCTACACCAGATTATTAGCCATGGCAGCAATGACTGAGTCTAGCAGACCTTCTCTGTTGTTCTCTACCATTACCTCCAGGCATCTTAGAGACCTCACAGCCTAGTACACACGTCAGAGGATTTCCTGACACTCAACTCTAGCAATCCTGGTGTCGTTTGTTTAGCAGCTGCTTAATTACTGATTTTATTTTATTTTTTAAATAGTCAGAACTATTTAAGGTAGGAACAGAATTTGACATGAAATCTAATGTTATTTCTCAGTCAGTATGTTTAACTATAGGTAGCTTCAGAACCACACATGCATACACATACAAGCAGAGAAACCTAAAACCATACCACACGCAGACACACACATGAACACCTAGACACATAGACACACACATGAACACTTAGACACACACATAAACATCTATACACACACACACACACACACACACAATGTAAAACATGAAAGTTTAAAAAAATAAGCTTTTGGCTCATTTCTTCTAGATTATGTTTTCTGCCATGCAAAAATGGACTCCTTCCAATTAAAATGTTTCCTGGAGTCTCATTATGGACCAAGCACTGTCTTAAGTATATCATACATTAGCTCATTCTGTTCTTACAAGAATCATTTCACAGACCAAGAAGCCCTAGTAATAAAGGTGGCCTAGTGTGTGAGCCAAAACAATGCAGCTCACAGAACTATTAAATTAAAAATCAAGTATTTTTTTTCAACAAAGAGGAGAACTACAATATTTTTGAAGAAATATGGGGTTATAAATTCCTCACCTATCACTATTTGTGAAATTGTGCAGATAGCTAGACACCCTTCGTCTTCTAATTTAGTATTTTATTTACTTTACAGTTTTTTTCACCACTGGTTTATTTTAAATGTCTATTACTTTTTTCAAAAGAAAGATTAAATTTCTCATCAAATTAACCAGACTGCCATTTTTAATTTTTGAAATCATTATCCACATATTTGTACTTTTTGCTTTAAAGTAAGTCATAGAAATGACAGTGTATTTCAATCATGTTTTCTCTAAATTAATAACATGAGGGAGAATGCATTTACTCATTCCCTCTGATGGCCTCACTTCTTAAAGTGACAGATTTCTTTATTTTCCAGAGTTAACTTTTTTGCAAAAACTCTTAACTGAATACCATGATTAAGTAGACTAGAAAACAGATCCTTATAACATGAGGCATGAGGACTGTGTGTCTGTCTGCAAATGTTGTGCTCAGACATTGAGATGAAATTCATTGAAAGAAATCCATTAGCCAGACTCTAAATCCACATCAAGCACAGCCACTGTGGTTTGCCTGTTCCTCTGTTCTTTAATAAGATGATCAGATGAATAAATCGAACTATTGGTTCTATTTATTGTTCTAAATTTAGGGAAAATACAAAGGAACTGGGTTTACTAGAGGTATTCTAAAATTCATCTTCAAGGTAAATACAGACTAAATAGAAGATACCAATTAGAAGTGTGTTTTAAAAAAACAGTGAGGACACAAAGTTTTGTAAGAAAGGTGTAGAAATGGGAAGAACTAGGGAAGGAGAATTAATATAATCAAAATACATTGTTTGAAACTCAAATAATTAAGAATGATAACTATTACTATTAGTAATTGATGACTGTTCATTTTATAAGAGGACTGTCTTATCTAGACGTTTCTGCTAATGAAGCCTCATTCTATCTCCAGAGGTGGTACATTTCTCTGGACCCTCCAGGAGAGAACAATTGCACATTGAGAAGTCTGAAGGGGCAGTTCTGAGGTCCAGAGATATATGCAATACATTTTCCAAAGTGACCTTGAGTGAAAAAATGGATTAATGCTCTCAAGGCTGCTCATATGTTGTGGTGGTCTAAATAAGTATGGCCTCCATAGACTTATGTGTTATGGTGGTCTAAATAGGAATGGCCCCCCAGATTCATGTGTTGTGGAGATTTAAATAGGAATGGCCCCCCAGATTCATGTGTTGTGGAGATTTAAATAGGAATGGCCCCCATAGACTCATGTGTTTGAAAGCTTGGCCCGTAGGGAGCAGCACTGTTAGGAGGTGTGGCCTTGTTGGACAAAGTATGTCTCAGTCTTCCTCTATTGTCTGAGGATCGAGACAGAACTCTCAGCTCCTGCTCCAGCAGCATGGATGCCGCCTGGAGGCTGCCATGATTCTCTTCATGGTGATAACAGACTACACCTCTGCACTGTAAACCAGCCACAAATAATAGGTTTTCTTTATAAGAGTTGCTGGAGCACGGTGTCTCTTCACAGCAATAAAACCCAAACTAAGACATACATTTTATATGTTTGATTGTTTCTCAAAAAAGGAAAATGGTTCATAAATTTTTGCTGATTGTTTTGAAGAAAAACATGTTGAAAAAACATTATGGATTCTTCCCTCCTTCCCTCCCTCTCTCCCTCCCAATCTTCTTTTCTTCTTTCCTCCCTCCCTCCCTTCCTTCCTATTTTCCTTCCTTCTTTCACTCCCTCCTTTTTCTTCCTTCTTTCCTTCCTTCCTTTCTTTCTTTCACCTGGAACCAAAGAACAAGTATTTGTTGAGACCTTGCTCTATGCCACACAACATGCCAACAATTCCTGCTATCTCTCTGAAACAGTTCTTAGCGATATCCTTATTGTACAGCATAAAATTTGGAGGTAAATGTGTCCAAATCATCAAAAGTTGGAATGAAGAATTACCATGCATGTAGGTCAGAGGACAACTCTCTGGAGTCAGTTCTCTCATTTTAGTCATGAGATCAAGGGATAATTTTGTGTCACCAGCTTTTTTTTTTTTTTTTTTTTTTTTTGACAAGCAACTTTACCCCTGAGACATCTCATTTCTCCAACTTTTACTTCTGAATCTTAAGAAATTTTATATGTGTTTAAAATGGTACTGTTAAATGATGCTCATTTACAATTAAATATGTGCTTTTTAAACTTTAAACTGGGGGCTGGAGAATGCTCAGCAGTTAAGAGAACTGGCTGCTCTTCCAGAGGACCTGGGTTCCATTTCCAACACTGACATGGTAGTTCACAACTGTTCCAGTTTCAGGAGCCTGACACCCTCACACAGACATACACAAAAGCAAAATACAATGCACCTAAAATAAAAATAATTAATTATTAAAAATAAATACAAATAAAACTTTAGATCATTACATTTGGTAAGATTTTTTTTCATGAATTAGGTGCAGGATTTTGCAAAGACCATTTCAGCTCCTAATCATACCTGAACGAAGCAGACATCTTCTTGTTTCTACCATGAAACCTGGGCTTAGAGAGGGCACACACATAAAGTGTATGTGCTAATTTGGCAGAGATTCAGGTCCTGGGTTTACCCCTGTGAGTCTGCCCTCTACAACCTCTACAGACCCTGTGGAGGCTTTATGAAGAAACCATTTTCCTGTTCTGGAGAACAGAGGTAGGAGTCTCTGAGTCCTTCCTATCCCAGGTTTAAGAGGGGAAAATTAAGTTAGAGAATGGCTGCCTCTGAAATGCCAGGTTCTTCATCTTTCTCAGGACTCTTCCTTTATCACTCTAGAGATCCTTTGCTTAGTATTTTTCTGAGCTGGTTGCACATTTCTCTGCCACTTGTCTACTCTTTCCTCAGAGAGAAGATAGAAGGGTGAGTGGTTTTCTCTGACCCACAGCCTAGAGGCCTGTGTTTCCAGGCCACATTACGAGAGCATCATGTTATCAGAACTAAGATGTGCTGGAAATTTTAATTCCTGGGGTCACAGTCCAGCCGCTGTCCTGTCCTCTCTCCTGCCTCTTCCCTGTAGTTACAGGATCCTTGTAATTATTTGTAAATCCTGTTTGTTTGTTTGTTTTTTAGCCTCGAAGCTAAGAACACTGTTAAGACATTGCTGTGAGTCAGGCACTGTTCCTAGTTCTGAAGAAGTTCTCATCATCAATGTGGTCATTGAAATCCTGAGGCAAATAAAACTGTAGTGTAGCTTTGTATGAAAGTATTTGCCTGATTTTGACTTTATACTATTTTTTCTCTCCCTTTCTTTATCCCCATTTACTCTCCCTCTCTCTTCCCCCTCCATCTACATTTCTCCTTTTCTTGCTCTTTCCCAACTGCAGTTTTTCTCTTCGGTACGTGTTCTGTGTCTGTCTTGACCTTCACGAACACAGTCTGTTTTGTAAAAACAGTCTTCTCCATTTCCAGCAGGATTCCAGGCCACCCAAGGTGAGCAAACACACAGAAACAGCCAAATTCATCCAAGCTTCATCCTCACCTACAGACACTTCCTTCCTCTTTGTCTTTTTCCAACACAGTGACTAGAAACTGAAAATGAATCCTCGATTTTTTTATGCTGAATTTACTTCCTAAAGTCCAAGGAACAGCAACATATGATTTTTCTTTGGCACTTTCTAAAATGATGTTAAAAGCAATGCAATCACTTCACTGAGGATTTAAAGAAAGTTTTTTGTTGTTGTTGTTTAAATTATAAAAAGTAAGCTTAATTGGACCTTTAAAATTACTGTGCTTAGTAAAGGAATTCGGGAATAAACCATAATATCCCAGTCTCCTTTTGTCTTATAACATTATGTGTCCAAACAAGCATAGTTTGGGGGAGAAGGAACAGGTCTGTATTTGTGTTACACATGACACTGCAGTAGAAACAAATCAATCAAACAACAGCAACGACAACAAAAGCTATTAATTGGACCTGGCAGTGCATGCCTAACACTGGAGTTACAAAGGAAAACCACAAAGTCAAAGCATCAGGGATAGAGAGGGGAAAATTGTTTTTCAGATCACTAGGGGAAGTTATTGAGTTGAGGAAAATGGAAATGATATTTCAAGAAGAGTTCTTCCCAAATGATCAGGTTTATCTCTTATTTATAACATACACTTTAATATCTACGTTAGCCCATGGAAAAACTAATTGTGTTCATGTTTTGTGCTTGGATGGTTTGTATATGTTCTTGTTTTATACTGCTGAGTTTTTAAACATCATTGAAATCATATTACTAATGTCTACTGGCTGTAGAACATGAAACACTTATCTTGTCTAATACAAATCTGTGTCTTAAGTGTTACAGACTTCTGTAAGTTGTATTTTTAGAGTTATTTGTTTACTAGAGAGATAAAGGCCAGGCCATTGCTTGGGTGAGGAGGTGAGCAGCATCGGAGAAGAGCTGAAGGGGAGTCCTCCAGAACATCAGAATAAGTTTTAGAAAATTCTTTTCAATAAAAAAGTATTAAGCAATTGTTTTATTAAAATATTTTTTCTTCTCCAGAAATGATATTCAATATCGTATGTAGGCTTTATGATAATAACTGCTAAAAATATAACAATTTAGCTTGTGCTTTAAAAGATAAGTAATTGTTTTCTGAAGTCATGACAAACTACTAATAAAAATGTTCAAAATTTTATAATCTTAAAGAAACAACTTGTGCACCATCTCTTCTTTTATCTCAGTCTCTTTGGTCACCAACTCTGTCAGCATTTTGCTGCTAACAGTAAGATTGTAATCTGTATCTATGCCTATCACCACCAACAGATCTTCCCGTTTCTTCAACAGCAGTCTTATTTCCAGGCAACACTTGCTACTGATGAATATAGATAACCATACATCTGACAGAAGGTTATTATCTAGAACTTACAAAAAACTAAAAAGAAACTTAGTAGCAAAAAAAAAAAATAAAATAAAAATCAAACAACCCATAAATATACACGCTAATGAAGAGGCTCATACTATGAAACACAAATTGTTAATAAATAGAGAAAATACTCTATACAATAGTTATCAAGAAAATGAAAATTAAAACAACAGTGGGATTCCATCTCATCCAAGACAATAGCAATAATTAAGAAAGAGAACAATAAATGCTAGCATGGGTAGGAGCTGGAGGAAGCACTATACATTGCTGGTGGAATGGTTAGGTCACTGTGAAAGAGTATGGCAGCTTCTCCAGAGAGTAAAACTGGAATTACCTACAACCAAATCATAGCACTCCTGGGAATAGAAACAAAGGGCTCTAAATAAGCACCCCACAGTGAAATCTGGGCATCCATTTCTATTGCAGCTCTTAACAAAACAGCCAAACTATGGAATCACCCTGGATGTCTGCTAACAAACAGTTAAAGACAATGTGCTGCGTACACAAAAATGGGGTTTTAGTCTGCCATATAGATGAATGAAACATACCTCCTCGATAACGAATGCAACTGGAGACCATCACATTAAGCAAAGTAAGCTATATCCATAAACAATATCACGTTTCTCTCACTTGTGGACTCCAGGCTGTTTGTATGAATGAAACCGTGTACGTGTACACAGTATATCCATATGCATGGATATGAAAGCAAAACACAGACAAAGAGAAGGAAGGAGGCCAGTTTAGGGAAAAAGAGTAGAAAAAGGCTGTGAGGTGAGCATGGTCAGACAAAACTAGAAACTGTTCTTAAGAAACTCATTACTACATACAATAAATATATGCAACAGAAATATCAATATAGCCAAAAGACTAGAAATAGTATAGCTCTTGCTATCTATGTGATCTAGATGTTTTGTACTTTATAGTTAACTCATCCATGTTTTAAGTTTCAATGTTTATCTTTTCTTTTTCTGTATAGTTCTCATTTTTTCATTCTCTTTACTTCTTAAGCCCCAAGTAAATGTTCATTCCCATTGTCTTTTTAGGGTACAGCTCTCTGAGATGATAGTAAAGCTTCAAGCCATGTCTTCTCTCGTTCATAGCTATCAACAGTACTATCTATGTATTCTATAAAGCCAAGACTATATTTGGAAGGATTCTGTACTCAGAACTTTATTGGGGATAGCAACTATAACTGCTGAAGTGCTTTTTCTCTTTACTGACTATTTTCCTGTATTCATGCACTTCAATCACACTGTTTTCAGTTTCTTTGCACACTTTTTTTTCCATTTGCGTCTATGAAAGAACTGTTTTGTAATATTTTCAGAATTACTCATTTTTAGGATGGTGTTTTACTGCTTAATGATAACTTACAAGAAAGAGTATCAAGTCAGTATGAATTACCCATTTGTATACATATAATTTTAAAGAAGTAAATAGTTGGTCAGAATGTTGATGAGTTATTTTCCTTCTCATTTTCAGATTCAGTCTTCACAGGCTATATGTAGATGTTGGCTCTGCTTTATTTATTTTTCCTGGCACATGATCACCTATTTTGATCTGTGTATTTGGATACTTTTTATCTAAAAGGGGAAAATGATCTTATTTCACTCTAAAACACGGCTGCGTTCCATTTGTGCTGCCTCTTGGTCATGGGGAGCATGTGTGTGTGTCTTTGTTGGCTGTCTCTGTGGCATGCCATCCTCTCTGCAGACAAAGTCTTCCTTTCATCTCTTTCCTTTGCATAATTGGATCTAATTTTCCTTCTTGATCTCCCCATAAATTACTCCTTTGGCTACAGGGTTCTGGTCTTTTGTATTTCTAATCTTCCTTTGCTACCTCCCTGGAGCCCTGCACCTGCTCCAGCTCTGAACTTGCTGGTTCAGCCCCTGGCAGATGAGCATATTCCTTTGGGTCTAACTCCACTTGCCCTGAGATCTTCTCAGAAGTGAAACCTGTGTCCCACAAACACCCACGGCCCAGGGTTAGCCATCACCATCCCAACACTAGGAGGTTTTCCTAGAATTTCTCTTTCTTGGTTTTCTGAAACCCTTCTAGAGAGGGCTGTAAACTACAAAATCTCTATGTACTCAAGGAAAATATTTTGGTTTCTAAAGTCCAGGACCTATGTTCATCTTTGTCCTCAACTGTAGAAAATCCAGGACCTATGTTCATCTTTGTCCTCAACTGCAGGTGCAAAGTTTTCACTAAAAATTGCTTTCATTATTTCTGTGATGTCTAAGTAAAAAGAGAAAAACCAAACAAAAGTACATTGAGCCCCACCCTCCCTAAAACCTTTTGCATTTGTTTACTTCTTTCCTTTTTTATTTTTTCTTTTTAAATTTATTTATTTTGTTACAAATTACAGTTTATTCACTTTGTATCCCAGCTGTAGCCCCCTTCCTCATTCCCTCCCAATCCCACCCTCCCTCTCTTTTCTCCTCCCATGCCAATCCCTAAGTCCACTGCTAGAGGTCCTCTTCCCCTTCCATCTGACCCTAGCCTATCAGGTCTTATCAGGATTGGCTGCATTGTCTTCCTCTGTGGCCTGCTAAGGCTGCTCAACCCTCAGGGTGAGGTGATCAATGAAAGAGCCATTGAGTTCATGTTAGAGACAGTCCCTGTTTTCATTAGTAGGGAACCCACTTGGACACTGAGCTGCCATGGGCTATATCTGAGCAGGGATTCTAGGTTATCTCCATGCTTGATCCTTGGTTGGAGTATCAGTCTCAGAAAAGACCCGTGGGCCCAGATATACTGGTTCTGTTGCTCTCCTTGTAGAGCTCCTGTTCCCTCCAAGTCTTTCTATCTCCCCCTTCTTTCATAAGGTTCTCTGCACTCTGCCCAAAATTTGGCTATGAGTCTCAGCATCTGCTTTGATCCCCTGATGGGCAGAGTCTTTAAAAGGCCCTCAACCAAGGACCATGTATGGATATAACCTAGAACCTCCACTCAGATGTAGCCTGTGGTAGCTCAGTAACCAATTGGTTTCCCAAAGTGAGGGGAACAGGGACTATTTCTAACAGGAACTCAATGACTGGCTCTTTGGTCTCCCCACCCCCGAAGGGAGGAGCAGTCCTGTTAGGCCACAGAGGAGGGCTTTGCAGCCAGTCCTGAAGATACCTGATAAAACAGGATCAGATGAATGGGGAGGAGGTCCCCCCTATCAGTGGACTTGGAAAGGGGCACGGTGGAGATGAGGGAGGGAGGGAGGGACTGGGAGGGAATGAGGGATCGGGACATGGCTGGGATACAGTTAATAAAATGTAACTGATAAAAAAAATAAAAAAATAATAATAAAATAAAAAAAATTAAAAAAAAAAAAGGCCCTCGGTGGAAGGCTCCTGTCCTGTTCCCTGCTTTCTCCCTCTTCTGATGACCTTCCTATTTGCCTTTCTGAGTATTTACTTCTTTTCAGATTTCAATTTTTTTTAATTTAATTTACTTAACTTATTTTATTTATTTACTTATTTTTTTAATTTTATTTTTTTCTTATCAGTTACATTTTATTAACTGTATCCCAGCCGTGTCCCGATCCCTCATTCCCTCCCAGTCCCTCAGCTTTAGTTTTATTATAGAAGTTCAATTTTATTACTCTTTTCAGTAGAATTTTACAAGTCTTTAAATAACACAATGATCATTAAGTTATTTTTTCTTCTTTCAGAGGGGAGTCACACACGTGTTTTAACAATGGCAGATTTATTTCTAAAGCATGGAATATAATACATAGTAAAATTTATTCTATGGAGCTGAAGTGAAGACTTAGCAGTTAAGAGCACTTATGGTCTTGCAGTAGATCTGGGTTCAGTCCCCAGCACCTATATGTTGGCTCATAATCTATTCCAACTCTAGTTTGAGGATATCTGACATTCTCTGGCCTCTGCAAACACCTGAATACATGTAGGGCACATTAATTCATGAAGGCACACACATATCACTAGAGAGTAAATTTTTAAAAAGGAGATTGAGTTTTATATTTGTATAAATATGTATAAATCCATAAAGTTTATGTGCTTTTTCTGAAGAATGTAATTGTTAATAATTTTTCAGAAAAAAAAAACCCTTAAGATAGACATTGATTAAAGTATCATTATTTCCTTTCAGGATGTTTTTTAGAGTGGTGAAAAAGTAGAAGCAACAAGTACTCAATAACAGATGTAATAGTTGATCAAGTGAAGTTATGTTTGTTGGAGGATAGTTACAAAGTTTTAAAGTAAGCAGACTCTACAGGATCACTCAAAATATTTATAATAAATAGTATGTAGAACCAATGGCATAAGGTTACTAAAAACACAAGTATTGTAATCATTTGTATTAGCTTGCTTAAAAACTATATGGATAACTCATTTAGTTGTCTCTATTGCCTTTATTATTTAAAATAAAAAAACTACTTATGTTCACCAACATGACTTTCTAAAAATAAGCTGAGCAAGGACAGCAGTAATAACAGGGGAAAGCCCAAGGCTTCACCCCTACACAAAAAACTGCAATCAAGTAAGGAATGCTGAGAGCAGGAGAGATAGTCATCCCTAGGAAAGAGCACACCAACTGTTCATCCAATAACAAATGGTCAGACCTGAAAACATACACACAAGTAATAGCACATACACTGAGCATGTTGTAGTTAGCTATATATGTGAATATGTATGTATGTAAGCATTAATGAAGAAACAGGGCATGAATTTGAAAGACAGCAAGGAGTATTATATGGGAGGGGTTGGAAGGAGGCAAGGGAAGGGAGAAATGATGGAATTATAACCTCCAAAAATACAAGAAATATTTTAGAAGATAACAAATATCTTAAAAAATGTTAAATGTTTGTACAGGAAAAAGTTGTGAAGGCACAAAGCTTCTTGGACAAGCCCTCAACAGAGACTCACCATGGGACAGGCTTTCAAGTTCAAAAACAGATACCATTTGAGAAAAGGGGTAATTTACAACCTTTTAATGTTCAAGAGCATTATTTCCAGTTCCAAACTAGAGTAGAGGACTCAATGTGTGATGACCTGTGTCGGTGTTTTTCTAAGGGGCTGGGACCATCTCTTTCCCTCAAAGAGCACCCAGATCCTAGTTCAAAATCTGGCTTCTGTTAGGATATTATGGCTGAGACTGAACTGTTTCTTACAACTTGAGATCTACATGTGACTCATTTTTCATGCAGTCATCCAAGTCTAAAATTATCTGAGCACCACGAATGAATGATGGAATACAGATATACAGAGACACATACAGTTCCTCTTACACAGGTAAAACGGCAGCTGGAACCCACTGTCACCCACAAAGGAACAGAGAGCATTCTGTAGCCTTCAGCTCGCAAATGATTCTACTATGAGTAGGTTTTCTTCTTTTAAATACATGTTTCCTCTTGAATATCCTTTCAAGTCATACACAAAGGTATAAGTATATTGTTACCATTTCAAAAATCATGACTTCATTTTTATAGTCCTCCTGGTACCATCCTCTCCAATGACTGCACACTGATCACCTGTGGCCAGCTAAGAGAAGCCAATGGCCCCTCACACATTTTAACGATTGGACAAAGCTCAAGTTTCCTGCTTTCCTTAAAATGTTTTTTTTAATGGCTGGGTCAAAATTGTATCAGAGGAGACAGGAATGCCCAAATAGAACGACAAAGTCACAGCAGAATCACGAGAAGAGGACTCATAAATTTAAAAAAAGCAGAAACATCCACCTCTTAATTTTTGGTGGTTAATTCATGTGAGAGAAAACTACAGACACGAAAGCTACAAGGAGCCTTACTAACATTTTCCACAGGAGAAATTGGGTCTAGAGACTAAAATCATCCAAAGGTGTGTGTGTGTGTGTGTGTGTGTGTGTGTGTTTTCACACATCCTTCACAATAGAGTCCTTAAAATCTTCCAAAAGTTGTGTGTGTATGTGTGTGTGTTCACACATTCCTTCACAATATAGTGAAGGGAATTTGGGCCCAAAGCTGAAATATTTTTTCCTACAGTGAAGAACTTACGGTCCAGGTTCAGGGACATTGTCTTGTCTCAAACGAACATTTAAGTCACAGAAATAAGTAGCCCTGGGGTCAGGTTTCTGGACCCACTTCCTAATTCCAGCCAGGCCATCCAAGCTGGGCTCTTAAAGGTTCAAAGACAAAATGGAGTTGCTTTGGCAAGAGAAGGTTTTGCTCGATGGTGCAGGTCACCCTAATGACAGCTGCTCAGCCAGGCCAATTAATAAAATGCGGGCAATTCAGCAAACAGCAGTCCGAGGGATAATGGAGGGGGGTAATGCCAGGAAGGCCTGCCCAAAAGCTGGTGGAGCAAAGGTACTCCACAAACCCTCCTCCTCCTCCTCGACTCTGGTGAAGGCCAGAGGCAGACAAGGCCAGCTCAGTGGTGGTCTAGATGCACATCGGCCCCACCCCCAGCCACCTGCTTCCCCCACCTCCAGCACCTGCTGGATGCCCAGGCTGGGCAGGCCCCATCCTGCGCCCAGGGTTTCCCAAGGCCGGCCTGGGGGCAGCTCGCACTGGGTTGGGGGTGGGGGTGCGCACGATGGCTCTCAGGGTCCCTTCCCTGGGCGCTGCAGAGTGAGCTGTCCGCACCCTCCCGGGCCCGACCCCTCCCCAGGCCGGGCCCCAGCGAGGGGCGAGCCGGGTGCCTCTCGGCCTCCTGCCCACCACGCTGCAGCCTCCAAGGCCAGCGGCCATAACCAACCTGTAACCGCAGCGCGCAGAGCAGTCATGGTGCAGGGGATGCGGCGGCGGCGGGATCCGTGCCGGCGCACCGGCCTGGGCAGGCGGGGACGCAGCCCCTCACCTACGGCGGCTCGGTCAGCTCCGTGCTGGTCCCGCACTAGTGGCGAGGGGCTGGGGAGGACCGCGGGGGTCCCGGCCTTGCGATTATTCTCTTGCCTTTTGCAGTTGGCTCTGCTGTGCGAGCTGCGGAGGATGCTCAACGCAGCGCCGCAGCTGGTGGCCAGTGCCAGGGTCGGTACTCGCAGGTGGCTTCCCTCTCCCCGCAGCCAGTCTCAGCAACAGCTGGGCGATCTTCTCAGGCTGCTCTGCCGGCTCCTGCTTCTAGGCCTGCAAGCCCAGAGTGTGCGTCTGTGGTCCTGCCTTACGCAGTGGTGTCTATGGGTGCTGACCCGGACCACTCCTGAGTATGAAATTGCTGAATAATAAATACATCAGTAATGTTTTCAGTCTTTTGAATATGCTGTCATGTAGATTGAGGTTAAAGTCTGTTCATACATGGTTAACCCCACACCCTATTTGCAGTACCAAGACAGTCTGAAGCTGGGGTCTACAATAGGGATCCCAGTAGAATAAGCTTTGGGACATTCTGCATCTCAAACACCGTCTGCAGGCCCAGGAGACACCTTCCACTGCGCTCTCTCACTCCTAAAGGTTTACCTAAATGTTTTCATCTTGCCATGGAGTCGGCCATAGCAATCATGCAGGAGTCCCCGTCCTGTGGTTTCAGCATCACACACACACACACACACACACACACACACACACACACACACACAGTTCCCTTTTGCAGTTGGCTCTGCAGCAGTAGAGATGGAGAATCAGATGACGTTTCTCTAAAAGGAAGCATAAGCAAACAACTGCCTATCGCAAAATAGTGCATCTCTAGCAATGAAAGGAAATCACACACACAAATTCAAAGCATGCATTTTCTGGCCTTGTGTTCTTAAATTACCAGCCTTACAAACAAACGAATCTTCACAATGCTATTAGGCTATTTGTGGAGTTTTTGCCTGTTTGCTTCTATTGTCTTTTGGTGGTTTTTGTTTATGTTTGTTTAAAGGAATATGTTAATAATTAGTCTTTCACAATATATAGAAATGTGAGGATTTTTTTCCATCAAATTTCTGAAAACTTCAGAATGACCACCTATATAAAAAGTTCTATTTTAGACAAAGGATTAAAACATTTTCATGATAAAATTAAAAATAATTTTAATACTGGTAAATCCATAACTAATTTACTTTAAAATTTTTACTGGTTCATTTTATCATCTCTGTTGTTGCTATCATTTTTTAAAATCTAAATACTACTTTATTGCTAGTGTTAAAATACGTAATGGTATATCACTCGGGGTTAGGATTATAAACTAGATTTATCACACAGAAAACCATAATCATGACAACATAATCATTTTAACACTAAGATTTTTATGAAAAAAAATGAATGGCATGTTTCAGTAGTGGTTTTCCCCTGACAGGCACTTCAGACCTTTCCCTTTAGTAACTGGCAGATCTCCACTGACAAATCTGATTCCTGCTTAGAGTCACACACAGAGTCCATACCATTCAAGGAAAGTCCATGGGGTTGGGAATGTGGGGAGAAGCTCAACACATTCATTCTAGAAGCTAGGCAATCACTGTACATAGAAACTACCATTACAAAGGCAGACACATATTCAAAATGCCATACTAACCTTCTGTTGGGGATCACCTTGATTGTTAATTGAGGTAGGATGATGCACTCAGAATGTAGGTGCCACTGTGTCATGGTCAGAAACTGTGGAGGAATGAGACTTGCTAGCTGAGCAGCAGCAGCAGGAAGGTGGCCTGAGAGCATTCACTTCTCTCTGCCTTTGATTATGGATGTGATGCGACCAGCTATCTCAGCTCTTTCCTCTTTGGCTTTCCTGCAATGATGAACTATAATCTATGATCTCTTATCTCTAAGTTGCTTTGGTCAGGGTATTTTTATCACAGCAATAGAATGAAACTAGAGCCATAGTCTTCCCTTGTCCTCAATGATCTGTAGAGACCTTCAGTGACTCTTTACTTTTTCATGATTCACATCTCTAAGCAACACCGATCATTTATTTGTATGTTAAATATTTCAAAGTTTCAGAAGATATCACACATCATGTATTTTCCTTCATGGAAATTTCTTTAATAGTAGGGTATCACCTAGGGTATCTGAAATATTTCTGCCAAGATGCTGGTTAGGGACATCTAGAGTAAGAGGGTAACCAGGAAACATCTCTACATTAAATAAGCAAGCCTGTCCCATTCCACAGGAATCTCTCTGAACAGGCCTCACTAGACCTTCTACTTCCTTCCTTCTCTAAAGTCTCACATGTCTGCATCATCATAATGTCACCGGATCAGTTCTGGAATCCCTACGTGCTCTGTATTTAAGATGTAGTTGTCTTATCTGAAGCACTAGACACATGTAAGTATAACGAGGTGGTAAAGCACCGTGTGTTGTGCCTGACTTGAGGCTCTACAATTTTTTTATATGTATTTTTTACTTTCACCAAATAAGCCTGGATGGAAATAGACTAAAAGTACCCTTCAACAGAAAATGCATGGTAGTGTAAATCCATGTAACCTTTAAATTGGGTAAGAATAGACTGTGGCAAGGTGTGTCCCCGAAACGTCAACTGCTTAGTCCCTGAAAGGAACAAGAGAGTGTTCTCCACAGTGTGTATACTTCACTGTTATGGAGAGCCTGCCAGAGAAGACCAGTTGGAGGAAGATTATAAACAACTCAAACTCTTTATTCCAGTCTATTGAGACTTTACTCAGATAGTTAGGACCCAAGTGTAGCAACAAGTGTTAGGGTAAGGTGCTTTTAAGGGTAAAAAAACCCACATCCTGTTATATCACTCAGAAGCTACTGAAGGGGGAAATTTTGTGCAAGCAAGCAATTTAGCAGAACAATTAGCTGGATTAAACAATTAGCTGGATGGGTAGATTTTGCACAAGTAGGCAGTTTAACAGAGCCAGGATAAGCTAACTGGGGCAACTTGACCTCAGGTTCTTAAAATAGAATTGTGTAATTTTCCATTGGGCATTAAAGAAAAAAATATATATATATCAAATTCTAGTCAAACCTAAAATGTCCTCACTTAGACTATAAGATGGAGGAAGAGGAATCTAAATATAGAATAACCTTCTTAGTCTTTATAATATTACATATATGTATTTGCAGGGCTGATAACTTGGTATTGGATAACCAATTAATCTGCTCTTTGCTGGGGAAGACTATTTCTCCTGTTCTCTGCAGTCCTTCATTGCTTATTGTTCCTTGTGTAGGGTTCAGACCTTGTGAGCTTTCCCATCTACTTTAATATGCCCATGAGAGTCATTATTGTTCGGCTCATGAGTGAGTCATGTTGGTGAGTTTCCTAGGATTTCTGTGAAAAGATACTATGACCACAGCAACTCTTATAAAGGAAAATATTTAACTGGGAATGGCATACAGTTCAGGTTTATGTTCAATATATTATGGCAGGAAGCATGGCAGCACACCAGCAGACATGGTGCTGGAGAGGTGGTTGAGAGTTCTACATCTGAAATCAAAGGCAGCAGGAAAAGAATGAAACAGAAGGCCTGTCTTCAGCATCTGAGACCTGGAAGCCCACACGCAGTCACATACTTCTCTAACAAGACCAGACTTCCTAGTAGTGCCACACTCTCTGAGTCTATGGTGGCCATTCTTATTCAAACCATCTCAGGGAGAATTTATGAGTGTTGTTTTTGACGTTACGAGGAGACACAATCTCATAGAAAACTCCCTGATTCTTGGACTTTAAGAATCTTTTCCCCCATTTCTCTGCCAGGTTTCCTTAATGTTTTTTTGTTTGTTTGTTTGTTTGTTTTGTTTTTTTTAAGCCTTAAGATTATCCCTGTCTTTGGTTTTCTTAAGCACCATTCTCCTCATATACCTTCATGATAAGTGCTATGCTACGTTATAATCGAAATATTTTATAAAGTCTTGTGCATGGCTGCCTGCTGATTGGAGTTTAAGGAAGTGATTGGATTATGAGTGAGGTGTTTTCAGTGAATTAATTCACTGAAGGAATAATAATCTGATGGCATTATCAGTAGGTGCTGGAGACTTAAGAGAAGCCTAGTTGTAGAAATTGGGTGACTAGGGACTTGCTTTCAAGGCTATGTCTTGACCCAGTTTTCCTGCTTCTGAGCTACCATTAGGCGAACAAGGTCCTCCACTATTTGTTTGTGGTCCCATTCTTCTGTCTCATCATAAGCTCATAGCACTGGAACTAGCCAGCCACTACACTTATGAAACTGTGAGACAAAAGAAGTCTTGCAGTTTCAAAATTGTTTTTCTCAAGATGCTATGGCTTTGAATTAAAAAAAAATTCAGGACACGACTGCTTCTAGGTATAAGCAGGAGAAAGTTTATTATAAATATAAGGGAGAGGACAGTCAAGAGTCATCTGGAAGGGTGAATTGGGCCTGGCTGACACAGGCCATGAGAGGAGAGAACAGGGTTGGACGGTGTATATGGGACTGGGAGAGTAAGAGAATAAAAGAAGAGAGAGCTCAGAGATCCAAGATGGTGGCAACCAGCATGCAATGTATCTGAAGGGCAAGGGATCTGAAACTCCGAAATTGGTGATTAGAGGGGCAGCTGACTCAACTCTCTAATAAAAAGACACAAAACTAACAGAATGGTTGCAAACAGGATCCAACATTGTGTTGCATCCAAGAAACACACCTCTGCAACAAAAATAAACACTACATCAGAGAAAAGGGCTGGAAAAATGTTTTTCATACAAATGGACCAAGAAAACAAGCTGGAGTAGCTATCTTAATATCTAATAAAATAGACTTTCAACCAAAATTAATCAAAAAAGATGAAGAGGGGCACTTCATTATCATCAAAGGAAAAATCCACCAGGAGGACATCACAATTCTTAATATCTATGCCCCAAATACAAAAGCACCTACATTTGTAAATGAAACATTATTAAAGCTTAATCACACATCGATCCCAACACCTTAGTAGTGGGAGACTTCAACACTCCACTCTCACCAAGGGACAGATCATCCAGACAGAAGCAAAAGAGGGAAATAAAGGCACTTACAGAAATCCTAAATCACATGGACCTAATAGATGTCTACAGAATTTTCCACCCAAATTCTAAAGAGTATACCTTCTTTTCAGCATGTCATGGAACCTTCTCCAAAATAGACAATATAGTTGGTCACAAAGCAAGCCTCAACAAATAGAAGAAGATTGAAATAATCTCTTGTATTCAAACTGACCACCATGGACTAAAGCTGGAACTCAACAACAACAGAAACAGCAAAAAGCCTACACACATGGAAACTGAACAATTCCCTACTCAATAACAGCTGGGTTAGGGAAGAAATAAAGAAAAGAAAATGACTTCCTAGAATTCAACGAAAATGAAGGCACAACATACCCAAACTTATGGGACAAAATGAAAGCAGTGGTAAGAGGAAAGTTCATAGCACTAAGTGCCTTCAAGAAGAAATTTGTAACATCTCATACAAGCAGCTAAATGGCCCACCTGAAAGCCCTAGGGGGAAAAAGAAAGAAGCAAGACACCAAAGAGGAGTAGATGGCAAGAAATAATCAAATTCAGGGCAATAATCAAATTCAGGGCCGAAATCAATAAATTAGAACCAAATAAAACAATTCAAAGAATCAGTGAAACCAAGAGCTGGTTCTTTGAAAAAATCAACAAGATAGACTGCCTAAAAGGCAGAGAGAAACTGCCTAAAAGGCAGAGAGAAACTAACCAAATCAGCAAAATCAGAAATAAAAAGGGGGACAAAACAACAGACACTGAAGAAATCCAATCATTAGTTCTTACTACAAAAGCCTATCTGCCACAAAATATGAAAATCTAGATGAAACGAAAATTTTCTCAATAGATTCCATTTACCAAATTTAAATCAAGATCAAGTAGAAAGATTGAATAGTTCTACATACCCCAAGGAAATAGAAGCAGTCATCAAAAGTCTCTGTTCCAAGAGATCCCAAGGTCAGATGGGATTTCAGTGCAGAATTTTACCAGACCTTCAAAGAAGTGCTAATTCCAATTCTCTTCAAACTATTCCACAAAATCGAAAGAGAAGGAACATTACCAAACTCATTCTATGAAGTCACAGTCACCTTGATACCCAAACCACACAAAGACCGAACAAAAAAAAAAAAAAAACTTCAGACCTATCTTTCTTATGAACACTGATGAAAAATATACTCAATAAAATACTTGCAAACAGAATCCAAGAACACATCAAAGATACCATCCACTATGACCAAGTAGGCTTCATCCTAGGCATCCAAGGGTGGTTCCACAGACAGAAATCCATCAATGTAATCCATAAACAAACCAAAGGAGAAAAACCACATGATGGTATCTTTAGGTGCAGAAAAGCATTTGACAAAATCAAACACCCATTCATGTTTAAATCTTGGAGAGATCAGGGATACAAGGCATGTACCTAAACATAGTAAAGGCATTATACAGCAAGCCTATAGTCAACATCAAATTAAATAGAGAGAAACTTCAATCAATCCCACTGAAATCAGGGACAAGGCAAGCTGCCTACTCTCTCTGTATCTCTTCAACATAGTACTTGAAGTCCTAGCTAGAGCAGTAAGACAACCTAAGGAGATTGAGGGCATACAAATCAGAAAGGAAGAAGTCAAAGTATCACTATTTGCAGATGAAATGATAGTATACATGAGTGATCCCAAAAATTCAACCAGAGGACTCCTTCAGCTGAGAAACACCTTCAGTAAAGTGGCTGGATACAAAATTAGCTCAAAAAATAAATCAGTAGCCCTCTTGTATTTAAAAAACAAAAGGGCTGAGAAAGAAATTAGGTGTCTCGACCACCTTGACCAGCAAGGAAGACACGGCACAGGAACTCTTCTCCAAGTAGTTTATTCAGGAAGGTTGAGTAATCTTCTGACCCCAGGGAGAGCCCTCCCCAGTAATAAATACCCTGGAGCCAACCAATCCCAGGAAGCCACGTGGGAAGTGCGGATAGGTAGACGGCAGATCATCAGACACACCACAGCCAATATGAAGTTGTTTATCCTGAGAGCACTCGCCATCGGGATGGCGGAAGGCGAAAACCGGCGCCCTCTTGAGGGCGTGGCACACGCAGCTCTCCACAATTAGGGAAACTAAACCCTTCACAACAGCCACAAATAACAAAAAGTACCTTGGTGTGACTCTAACCAAGCTAGTGAAGGACCTATTTGAAAAAAAGTTTAAGTCTCTGAAGAAAGAAATCGAAGAAGGTATTAGAAGATGGAAAGATCTTCCATGTTTGTGGATTGGTAGGAATAACATAGTAAAAATGACCATCTACAGATTCAATGGAATTCCATAAAAATACCAACACAATAATTTACAGTCATTGAAAGAAAAATTCTCAACTTCATGTTAAACAAAAACAAACAAACAAACAAACAAAAAAACAAACCAGAATTGCCAAAACGATCCAGTACAACAACAGATCTTCTGGAGGTATCTCCATCCCTGATCTCAAGCTGTACTACAGAGCAAAAAACTGCATGGTACTGGCATGGTGGATACAGAATGGTGGATCAATGGAATTGAATAGGAGATCCAGAAAATGAAAGACTCCCTGGAGCCTATCTAGACGGGGAGACCCCGCTTCCCAAGGAACAGCGAGACCAGCCTTCGGATGCAAGCCGCAAGAGGTTTATTTTGATACACGGGTACCCGGGGCGACCAAGCCTATCGGAGGACTTGTGTGCCTCTCGGTTAGGGTGACGGGTTTTTATAGGGCTCGGGAGCAGGAGGCGCGGTTACAGAAGCGAGAAGCAGTTACAGGGTTCTGATTGGGTGGTTTGAACAAAGCCGTAGTTAAGTTACGTACCCAGAACAGGGAAGGCGGGAAGGCAGATTGTGAGCCAAGTCACGTACCCCCCCCCCCGGAACCGGAAGGCGGGAAAGAATGCAGCGAGGTAGCTCTTGCTATACCACGCCTACTCTACATAGTGTTAACGATCGCTGGTTATCTTTTGGTCTTTCATTTCCCCCTTTCCTATGATCATTTGAAGACCCAATCTTGGGTCTTCCAGATATGACCCCTTGTATCTTATAGATTATTTTTTTATAATGGGATCTGGGGTCCCTTCAGGGTGGATATAGGGGTAGTAAGCCAAGGAGATTACAGGATCTCTCTAGGCTTTTAGCCCAGTTGCTGCAATATTAGTGTCCATTTCAGCTAAGCAGATGTCCAAGACAATAGCTAATGCCAGGGAGCCCCTTTTGACTTAGCATTTCAGCCTGCTAGGGGGGATTTGGGCGTAGATCCGTCTTCTGGAGCTTCTTCGAGCTGACCATTGGACCGTAGGCATCAGGGGCTAGGAAGGCTGAAATGCCAGTCAAAGGCTGGGCAATGGGGAAGTCCCAAGCATCTGGTTCATTGATCCACCCGAAGAGGCAGGGAGCAATCATGTCAGTTTCCAGGAAGTCCAGATCTCGGCTTGCAGTCCATAGCTGATCCCGGACAGAGTTAAACAGGTGAAGATCTGCTGAGACAAATTCAGACTGGAGACAGGAGTTAAAATTTGTCTATTAAATGGGAAAGATCAGGGAAAATCTCATCTGCGATCCTTTTGAGCTATGCCAGATCGAGGTCACATCCCTGAAACTCATATGAAATTTTAGTACACAAAAGGAAATATACATAATTTTAAATACTCAGAAAAGTAACATATCAGCAAATCAAACATTTTGAGAGGAACAGGTAAAACTGCATCCCACTGAATGAGTATCAGTTAGCTGTTTGTTTTATAACCTTTATACACAACCTAAGTATGTCCACAGTAACACATTTTTTTCCTTTGGGCATAGCTGTTTGTAATTAGTCACGAATGAAGCTTGGCCATTTTTATACACTCAGCATATACTTTTAGTTTTCACTTTTACTTTTATGTTTACACTGGAAAGTTAGGCAGAAATACATTACTGGCTTTTAGGGCTAAACCCTGGATGCTTGGACTTTCCTTAACAAAGCAACTAGAAGGAATAGGTTTAGGATATTTCTGTGTCAAAATCTACCCCAGAAATGGCAGATATTAAGAATACCATACTAAAAGCTATGACTTTTGGGTCAGATACACACATTAAACAGATGTTTTTAAAATAACGAGAAGCACCTTTAGTCTATCTTTAGAAGCCAACAAAGGAAATTAAAATCTTAACCTGGTGACTGAATAATAAGCAGTTATTGCTCCATCAACTTATCAGAACTCTATTGATCAATGTCAACACTCTGAACTTTTAAAATTTTATAACATAAGCACAACAGTAGCAAAGAGGGGGAGAAATTTAAAATATTTCCCATTTTTAATCTGCTTTAAAATATTTTATCTCTTTATAATTTATAATTATATACCTAAAAAAACTACTTAGACTCTCCAATCTTTTGTATTTATCAACCCTGAAACATTTTTTAAACTAAATAATAACACTCTAGATTTTTACAACCTAAACTCCTGTATTCTCAGACCCTATATAAGCTCCACTTATTTATCTTAAGACATGAGTCCTGTGAGCAAGGCAAACCTGTCTTTTTTTCTAAATAAGGTATCTAGTACTCTGTGGTTCTAGCCAATGAGCTGATCAATGAGCTAACAGTCGATCTAATTGTCTTTTCTCTAGCTGCAAAGCTACCGTAAGCTTAGCATAGCCGTAAAGGTGTTCAGAGACCTGAGAAGGATAAATTATAAGCTAAATAAATACCAATCCATGTGCCAATCAAAATGACAGGGATGACTAGTTAGCCCATTACCTAGGCAGTGTCCCTGGCTCCTGTGTTTCAGCATCCTGAACAGACGCAGTTCTGCCAGGCACATAAGATGAGAGACTGTTTCTGTGGAGAAAGAAATGAGAATGGCCTCACCTCGCCCTTAGCAACGTGAAACATTGACTCCAGGTGTCCACAGTTTTGGCTGGGCCTTAGCAGTGGGCCAGTTGAGGCAATATTGCCCAGTGGTTAGCATACCACAATCCAGAGTTGCAGTCATCTGTCGTTGTGCCCAAATCTTCTCGGAGACCTTGGGGGAGCTACTGCCAGGATTGCGGGACTTCCTGTCACAATAAGCTTACACATGTTAAAATGCCTAATTCAGATTTCTGACAAGCTTGAGGGCCAGCATATCCGAGTTACTCTGTTTTTATCATCTGCTCTAAACTGTGTCCTATAAAACAGAATGCTATGATCTCTGATTCTAGCATATTTTCGAGATGCATGTCCTAGAAGTATATATTTTAAGACAAATAGACAAGAGACTAGGTAAGGCTCAACTGCAGTATTTAGCATGACTTTAAATCTGTTCTTTCTGAACTAAAATCAAAGCAAACCTTTTAATCGGATAAAGTTTATAGAGAGGCTAGCTAATCTTTCTGCTCCTACCACTTGCATTAAAATTGAACATTAAAAAGCTTTGCATTTAGCACTAATGACTAAACATATCTCCGGACCAGCATGGCGGCTGGCCATGTGTAACCGAACTGAGCTGGAATCCCTAAACAAACATGGCAGCCAAACTACAGCTTCACGCGCTCTCTATTGCTGAACCATCATGGTGGCTGGCCACGTGTAACTGAACTCAGCTGGAAGTCTGAAACAAATATGGCAGCCAAACTACAGCTTTACGAGCTCTCCATTGCTGAACCATCATGGCGGCTGGCCACGTGTAACTGAACTCAGCTGGAAGTCTTAAACAAATATGGCAGCCAAACTACAGCTTTACGAGCTCTCCATTGCTGAACCATCATGGTGGCTGGCCATGTGCTAGCATTAGCACAGGCTGTGACTGACAATACCAAACATGGCCATTAGGTGCTGATGATACAGCAAACACTTCGGAGCCTCCATAATCCCCCACAACCAAAAGTTCCCAGTAATCGAGTAAGCTTTAGAACCAACTGCATAACAGAACAATTTTAAACTGTAATTATTTTAGCCATACCAAACCTATCAGCTAGAATTTTTTTCCTTAAAAGAGCATAAAAAACCATTTTGTAATGAGGAATCACCAGCCTTTTAAATGAAGTATAACATTTTAAAATACAGTTTTTCTTTAAATCATATTAACTCTCTGGCTTTTTATAACATATCCACTAACCTTCTGCGACATGCTATATACATTCAGATTTCTAGCTTTTCTTTTCTGGCTTAACCAGACATGCTTACTTTTTTGCTCTCGCTCTCTTTCTTGCTTTTCAGACGACATAAAAACTCTCACTAAAATCCTTTCCATTCTGACATGATCCTGCTGAAGCCCAGAGTCTACGTACGATTTGCTTTTTATAGGCAAAGCAAAAGCAAGTTACATTACTATAAAGAGGAGTTCTGAAACTGCCAAATTTTTTTTTTAAATAACTTTCCTGCATCTGATAACATAAAGGTAACAACCAAACTCTAAGGAACTTAGAACAAGCTTTAAGGAACTTGGTGAAACTTCCCCTTTTCTTTGTCTCAAGATAAAGAACAGGGTGTAAACATGTTTTTTATAAACAAAGCAGCTTATCAAACAAACAGCTCTCCATAAGATACATTTCAAAAACTGCAATTTTCTCAGTCATTGTCATACCCAAATGTCTGATAAACTTTAAACAATTTTTTAAAACCCGTTTTTGCAATATTAAAACAAAGTACCCCTTTTGTAGAAGTCACAAGGCATAAACATAATCTTTAAGATTAAAACCAGATTTTAAAACCAGAATTTACCAGTGCAAGCAATTTAATTTTTAAAACCAATACCAATTTAAAATAAGCTATCCTTTTAACCTAGAAGGAAATGAGATTTGACCAAGGTTTTTTTTCTTTTTCTTTTTTCCATACCAAGATGGCGGTTACATTATAAAATCACATGGTGAAGTCAAGATGGCGGCGAGACAGAGACACTTTAGACCACGTGGCAGCCTATACAATATGCGCTTATGGATCTAATAAAGCACATAGGCACACATTTTAAACAAATTTCGTGAGGCCTTTCAGAACAGAAAACAAAAGGTAGACAAACAAACAACACTCACTACACTTATGACAAAAATCAGGCAGACAGAAGACAACACAAACCACGCAGTACGAGATCGGCGCCAAAGCGAACACAAAAATTCAGATGGAGACCGTGTCGGAGGTCCGGTTCCTCCATCTCCCAGATGAAGCACGTAGCCTTCTCTCAGGGGCGTCGCCCCAAAGAGTCCCACTCGGCTCGTGTTTCCTGACAGGAGGGAACCCAAGAAGGGTTACCTTTCAGACGGGGAAGCGAATGATTCCCCTACCAGGCACTCCTGACACGTCTCCCAGGAGGCACGGAATAGAAGTACGAGCCCGTCGGCTCCTTCTAGTTTCCGTCTGATACAGATGACCTGGCCAAGTCCAGACCACAGGGGGACTTGAACCCCCTGGAAACGAACTCACACAAAGACAGACCGTTTAACACAACCATACACAAGACTCACAGAACAAAAAGCCGGCAGATCTTACCTCCCGACGCTGGGTCGGTGGTCCCTGGGCGGGGGTCTCAGATCTCGCTGGGGCCTCCAAATGAAAGACTCCCTGGAGCCTATCTAGACGGGGAGACCCCGCTTCCCAAGGAACAGCGAGACCAGCCTTCGGATGCAAGCCGCAAGAGGTTTATTTTGATACACGGGTACCCGGGGCGACCAAGCCTATCGGAGGACTTGCGCGCCTCTCGGTTAGGGTGACGGGTTTTTATAGGGCTCGGGAGCAGGAGGCGCGGTTACAGAAGCGAGAAGCAGTTACAGGGTTCTGATTGGGTGGTTTGAACAAAGCCGTAGTTAAGTTACGTACCCAGAACAGGGAAGGCGGGAAGGCAGATTGTGAGCCAAGTCACGTACCCCCCCGGAACCGGAAGGCGGGAAAGAATGCAGCGAGGTAGCTCTTGCTATACCACGCCTACTCTACATAGTGTTAACGATCGCTGGTTATCTTTTGGTCTTTCAAAATAAGCCCACATACCTATGGATACTTGATTTTTGACAAAGAACCCAAAATCATACAATAGAAAAAATATAGCATGTTCAACAAATGGTGCTGGTCTAACTGGATGTCTACGTGTAGGAAAATGCAATAGGAGCGTCAAACCAGTAGCTTGGTTTGGAGAGACCTAGTTCCTTGGAAGGGAACTTGCAGTTCTTGGCTTGATTCCCCGTCTGTAACTCTGTTACTTCCTGTGATCAAAACTGGTGAATCCTCAGGGAGGGAGCAAGGCAGGAATGACTGGGGGATGGGTACTTCAGGTGGCAGTGAGCAGAATGAGAACAGACTCTCAGGAGGCAGGCTTCAGAGAGACAGCTCATTTAAATGGGGTGGGGGTGGGGAGGAGGACAAAGGCTATTTAAACCTCTGGGGAGAGAGGAGAGGCTTTCTGGGTGAGTGTATACCATTGGCCAAGGTGCAGAAAGAGGAATTCCAAATGCTTGCTGAACATGGCCTTATGAGGAGAGGGGAAGTTTAACTTGGTTGCAACTACATGACCTTCTCTGGTCAAGGCAAAGTTGGGTGGGGCACAAGACTGTGTATGATTGGACATGCAGGTAGATAATGCTTTGAATGCTTATTCCCAGCTGCTAGAGCTCTGCTGGAAAGGTGAGACCTAGGTTCTGATCTCACAGTCTACTTTCTGGTCTGCTTCAGTGCAAACAGCCTCTGCCATGTGCTCCATCTGCTGAGAGCTCAGCTGTCATCCCCACCTGAAATCTGAAAGTCTGAGGCAGAGCCGACTTTCCTCAGTTAAGTGGTTTCTGTCAGGTGTTCTGGTCAGATGCCTCAAGAGGAATTGATACTGGGAGAAAAAAAAAAGCGAGGAATGCAAAGGATCTGCAGATGGATGTTTTTTATTTATCTTATCTGAGATTTATTTATATTGTGGAACTCAGGGGTTAGCATAGCACCCTGCTCTTTGTCCTCTGCTTCTGGGACTTTGATGTGATTGTGTTTCAGACCAAGCTCATCATCATAGACACCTCTGAATTTATTGTTATGTATTTCTTTCCTCCTGTCACGTCTCCCAGCTCTCTTATCTATCCTACCAATAGCTCTTTCATGAATCTTTCAAATCTTAGTTTCAGCTATGATGCTTTGAACTGCGATTTCATTTTCTATATGATTACTAAGTTGTTATTGTTGGGACCAGTAAGCAGGCACTTCTATGGCCAGTCCCAAGGGACCTAACAGACCGGTTATCAGGCATTTGTGAAGACACCCTGACCACCTGGAATTACCTGCGCATGCCCTGGGTCACCCTATAAGAGAACTGGAGCCCTCCCCCCCTCTCTCTCTCTCTTCTTCCTCTTATGCTCTCTGACTCTCCTTTTCTCTCTCCCTCTCCCTGTAACCCCCTTCCCCTAATAAACCTATGTGGAACCTATCTCGTGGTGTGATTTGTGGACCCGCGTGTAACCTCCACATCTGTGCTTTGGTCTTAACAGTTATCATTTTCTAATGTTTATAGACAATTCTTGCTATTCATTTCATGTGCTCTAAACATAATAAATGTTAATTTCTAATATTTTCAGAAAAGCTGTCTTTTTTTTTTCCTCTTGGGATGTTTTTTACCCCTCTTCTTTCACAAGGAAATCTCTGAAAAAAAAAATTTTTTTTTCTTCACAAAATTGTTGGAAGCTTAAGATGAAGATGATTATTTTCTAGATAGGGTCTGTGTTCACTTTTGTGCAGCATCTGAAGATAGTAAACATTTATTGTCCAAGTCTGACTAATTTTGATATGACTTCCTGGGGGAATTTTATCTAAAGTCTTCATTGGTGCTGGATCAGAGTATAAGCTTTTCAGAGCATGCTTCACATTCTCTCCTGCTCAGCCTCCAGGCAGATTTTCCTATGGTCTTTGACTGCTGAGATTTTGGAGCTTAGTGGAAGAGCCCAGGCTGCTCTTTTGCTCCTCTCCCCTCATCTGTAAAAGCACAGCTTACATTCAGCTAGGTTTGACAGGTGTCTTCCGTGGGGTGTGTATACCTGAGTTCCTTCTTGTTCTACATTTGCTTACCATTTTGTGAGCTATGTGAGACTTCTAGGAAAATATTGTTCCAATTACAAATTACTGAGTCTAGCACTTGGAGATATAAGAGAGGAGAGCATGGTTGCTTGTTATCTGTGCTGTATTTGTGAATAGCCAGAAAAGGGAAACTCAAGCATACTGCAGTGGTAAGGAGATGGTAATATTATGTTGATTTGAACTATACAATATATAAAGATGTATGGATATATTGAAATACTGTGCTATACTCATGGATGTGCAAAAATTTTATGTGCCAATAAAAAGGCCTTTAAAAAATGATTCAGCAGAAATAAAAAAAAAACAAAAACAAAATCTAGACCATCTTATCACCAGGAATATCAGCCCACAAAGTCCTTGAGCATTTTTCTACTATACTAAAATGATTCTTTCACTCTAAGCAGTATGAATGACCTTATGGACCTGAATACTCAAAATATTTTTAGATGTTGAAATTTTTTTTTCATATTATTGGTGCGTCATGTGTTTAAAAGCAAATTTGTGATTTGTACATTATGAAATAACAATAAAATGTTTGTAATTCAGTGATATTCAGATATTTAAAACTTTTATCAATTAAGAACTGGGTTTTTACAAGAAAGAAGAATGGTAAATAGCATTTCAAAGTTAATTGTGCTGTGTTCTGTCTGGGGTTTGTTCTCCTGGCAATGAAGCACTATTTGATCCATGTAGCTACGGCAAAGTTCTTATGCTTGCTAAGCCCCAAATGGCTGATTTGTTTTCAAAAGATCTCAGTTTCGTGTTGAACATTTATCCCCGAGGAGGTACAGATAGACAGCTAGAGAAAACAAGTTTAAAAGGAGTTTTCTTCACAATTTCCCGAAAGCACTTGTCTGGATCAAAACATGAAATTATTCCTTTTATCTTCAAAGTAAAATCTTTTCATTAGTTCATTAAGAGTAATTATCAGGTAGAGTTATGTGTGTACCTGAAGCAAAGTGTTTGTGTCAGGGAAAAATAAGTCAATTTGGAGACACTGGAAGACAGTTTTTAGAATAGGCTGTATGTATCACTTTTCAACTTGTCTATGTCTTAGCTGCTTCTTCGTAGACCTTAGAATCTTCACCAGAGAGCCTGAAACTGGGGCACTTTAACTATTTTTTGTTGTTGTTTCTTTTGATTCCTTGAAATGTATTCAAAGAACACCCAGATCACTGTTTCCTGGAGAATGGGGCAATGTCCTGATACTGCAGTAACCTTCCGAATGCAAGTGTTAACTCCTTATAATTTTCAAGTATTTACAGTCAAAATTTTATCCAACAATTCATTTCACTTCCAAGTGAATAATTAGTGAAGGTCAAACAAGGAGAGACCTTTTTATACTAGGCCCTGCAGTTACTTAGAACAGGGAGATTCAATTAGAAATGGAACCTAATGCTTATCCTTAAGAGTCTCCTAAACTTTGTTTTCAAGGGTCTATCTTCTTTTTCTTATCTTGCTCCTTCTTTTTTATAAAGAAGATTGGAGAGGCTGGTGAGATGGCTTAATGATAAAGCACTTGTTACTCAGATGTGAGGACTAGAGTTTCGATTCCCAGAACCCGTGTAATCCTAGGCTCAGGAAGTAGAGATAGAGGATTTCTGGGAAAAGCTGGCCAGTTACAGTAGCCAATGTAGTCCTCTCTGAGTTCAAGTGGAAGACCTTGTTTCGGTATACAAAGATGGAAACTGATCAAGGAAGATAGTCCCAAAATCAACCTTGGGCCTCTGGGATATATGTGTATACATGTCCACACACACCTTCACATTCATGCACAAACCCATATACAGACACATACAAACATGCAAAACAAAAGAATACTAGAAACAAAATAGCTGACAAAACAATGAAGATACTACTCAATGGGTGACAAGCTGGAGCCATGGTTAATAAAGTCATGTGTTCTTATTAAGACACCAGAAGGACATAAGTTAATGTTGTAAAACCTGAAATGTTTTTTCATAACAATGGCTGTTATAGGTCTCAACTCTTCGTTAGTTTTATTTTTAGAAAACTATGAACAGTTCTATGTTCATATGCCAACCAGTTGTACCAAATCTGCTTGAGAAATAAGAATACTCTAATAATTGAGTTATTCTAATCTAACAAATTGTAGATGCACTTAAAAGAACATATCTGAATCTGCCAAGATTCTGAAAAGCCTCACGTAAAAGCATTGATACTATTTGACTGAGTTAAGCAATATTTTTTAAATTGAAAAAAAAATAGTGTTGACAAAAGTCAGAATAGTGTTTGATTTGGGTATAGAATAAATTGACTAGGAGGGAAAATGAGAAAAAAATGTTTGGTAGTGAAGGTAATACTTTGAAAACTGAAATAAGTTACTTTATTCAAACATTATATGATAGACTGTAAATATATGAAGATATAGTTGATATGCATGCTGAATTACTTCAGTGGACAGGTATAGATGTCAGCAATTTACTTTGAGATTCATTAGAAACTTTATAATTGATGGAAGGATGAAGCAAATGAGGTAGATGAATATGTAATATGCTAAGTAAACTGTTAAAGCAGATGTGGGTCTTTGTGGGTTCATTAGATAATCGTCAGAAATTGTTTTATGTCTAAAATGTTTTGTATTGTAATGATTATACTCACACATATATACTGTACACACATGCACACACACATACATCATACATGCACACATATATAATGTGGTCAGACCTGATTGCTTGCTCTTCCACTCCAGAAGCTCCTTCTATGGTTCCTTCTGTGTCTCAAGTAGCCTCCCTGCTGCTACTGTCCTAAGAACCACATTCTGTTATGACAATTAGTCAAATGCAACCAACGAAGCTAACCAAGCAAATCAGGAGCAGTGTCACAGTAGCAGTGTCCCATCCTTCTCAGAGGTCTCAGTCTGACTTCCTGCGTCATATATGATATGGCCCCCATAACTTCTGGAACACGTTTGCCCCTTGCACCCTTCTTCTTGAGTCCTATCTCTTCTACATTGCCTCCTTTCTATACCTTGAGCTAGCAAGCATGCTTATATCCTAGGGCCTTTTCATGCTTGCTCTGCTAGCATGTCTTCTCTTGAGAAAACTTGTAGGACTATTCACGCTTTCATGTCATCTGTATCATCACCTAGTATAATCTTGTCAGTGTATTCTATCTAAAATTTCATTGTCCTGACCCAATATCTCCCATTTCCGTTTGTTTTTTAACTTTTACTCCTTAAATCATTTATATATGATTACTGTAACATTCTCTATATTTTGTTCATTTATCTGCTCATTGTCTAATCAGGGTGCCTATACATCAGAGAAGGGTTTTATCTGTTTTACTATATCTTCTGTTCATAGCACCTATAACAGAGCTTAGTAAATAGTAGACAGTCAAAACTAATTGTTGAATAAATAATGTCTGCAGAATTAGTTCATGCCTTTAGTAGAAATTGGGTATAAAAATATACATGGCCATCCCAACTTGGGCAGACATCCCGTGCTTAGGTGCAAGTCACATCAGTTAGAAGAACAGGTAGGCAAAACTCAGGCAGAAACTTACTACTGGACCAGAGACACCTGACATCTGACACCTGCTTCCAGAACTCTAGACAGACTTCCCACCACAGACATCTTTCACTTGCTCCATGCCCTCCCCACACATTGACCTTATAGCCAGGACCCAGCCCCCAACTAGGGTGGAAACCCACTGCTGGATCAAAGACCATAGTAGCCACAACAAACTACCTCCTCCAACTCAGTAGGAGACTTCCTGTTGAACCAGAGTCCATGCCACAGCTGTCAGAACTTCCAGCTATACATACCAGAAGACCGGGAGAAGAAACAGAAACCAAGGAACAAAACATGCATCCAAGAAAGACAAACTTAGAAATTGGCACCTAGACCTATAATCACTCTAATCCAGAAACCTAGACACCAGCATAGGACACAATCAACAAAACCAGGCAGATAAGTCCTGTCCCCATAGGAAGCCAGCCATCCTCCTACTACAGCAAGCCCTAAAATTTCAACAACTGAAGCATAGGAAAGACTTTACAAACTTTCGGAAGATGACAGAGGTCCTTATAGAGGAAGTGAATAAATCTCTTAAAGAAAGCAAGGAAAAGACGAATCAGGATGGGGGCTGGAGAGCAAGAGTACTGGTAGAGATGGCTAGAATTTGCGGGCATCTTAGGAGTGATGTGGAAATCTAGTGCAGTAGAAGCTCCCTGGAGTCCGTGAAGGTGACCCTAGTGAAGTCTCCTAGGTCTGAATTGGCCATCTTCTATAACCAGACAAGGCTTGCAGTGGTGGTTTTGGGATATTGGCCCAGCCAAAAACCTTTGCTCTACAACCTGTTCTGCCGATTAGATGTGCTGGGGTAATGGTAATTGGCCAAGCGATGACTGGTCCAGTATGAGTTCCATGCCAGGAGAGTGAACCCATGCCTGACAATGAACCAGCCCAGAGACCTAGGGTAGAACCAAACACAATTGGCAAAAAAAAAAAAAAGTCAATGAAATGATTTGTAATGATATTCTACTATACTCATAGGTCTATACTCACAGGTTGAGCCTAGCCTAATATTTATTAGAAAGGCTTCATCCAGCAACTGATGAGAACAAATGTAGAGAGCCACTGTCAAACATTAGGTGAAGTTCGGGAACCCCACAGAAGAGGATGAGAAAATATTGTAGGAACCAGAGGAGTCAAGGACACCAGGAGAACACATCTCACAGAATTAACCAAGCAGGGCTCAGAATGGCTCACAGAAACTGAAGTGGCAATCATGGAGCCTGCATGGGTCTGTGCTAGGTCATTTTATGTATGTTATTGTTGTGTAGCTTGAGGTGTTTGTGGGGCCCCTAACCGTTGGAGCTGGGGTCTCTGACACTTTTGCCTGCTCTTGAGATCCTTTTCCTTCTATTGGGATGGCCTCATCCAGTCACGTGAACATGAGGGTTTATGCCTGGTCATATTGTAACTTATTATGATATGTTTAGTTATGTCCCTCTAAGGCCTGGTCTTTCTGAAGGGAAATGGAGGAGGAATAGATCTGGAGGAGAGTAGAGGTGGGGGAGACTGGGAGGAGTAGAGGGACAGGAGGCATCTTTTTGGATGTAATATATGAGAGAAAAATAAATTAATTAAAATAAATAAATGAAAAAATATGCATGTCTGGTTTAGTAAAATTGAACTATTATGAACATTATTGCAATAATAATTAAAAGTATACCTGAAGACAAATACTTTTTGGAACCTTGATCCTGAAATATAAGTGCTTCTATAAAGAGTTTAAGCCAGTTGCAATCATCCCAACAATTATAGAAGAATTGCACCTCCCACTGAAGGAACAAAGAATAAGGGAATGAAAGACATTTATTCCAAGGATTTATCCTCTACTATTAATTCTTTAAATATAAAATGTACTGAATGTATTTAAAGGAGGGCTTTCTTCTCAGTTCACAGCTACGTTCCCTGTCTGCAAACAGAGCCTGCACTACCATACTCAACACTCATCTTTTTAACAAATTAAAATTATGACACTGTCACTGTCATTTAATTAAATGATGGGCATGAATATGGCACTGATAAAAGTATGGCCTACTCAGCAAAATCCATTTGTGGGTTGGTCAGCAGAAATTTTTGATCTAGCTGAGTATCTCATAGGTTGCTAGAATCCAACCATCAATGAACAGCAAACATAGAAAAATTGATATGGGTGCCAATGCAAAAGCTGTTGCTGATATAAGCATCCTTGAGTCTTTATATCATTGGGATAATTTGGGGAAATTCTCTATAAATAACATATTGTGTTAAAAAGATATTTGATATATATTTGGATAGAGCTATTCCTAGTTTCAGTTTTATTTGAGGAAAACGACATCCTTTTTAGAGAATTATGACTTAGTACTCTTCAGGGATTCTTGTGAGGACAAATGAAGTAAGACTTGAATGTCAGTAAACTCCATGAATCTGTTATCCCGGAGCCTTGTGCAGAAAAAATATAGTATGCACTATCAGACATGAGGCGTGGGTGTAGGCTGCTCCCCAAAATTTTAGAATGCATGTGCACTAGAGTACTTGCCTGGCCCAACCACTGCAGAGTTTTCCAAACCAAATGATGGGAAGTCATTCCGCTTTGTTTTAGTTTCTTTTTGTATTTCTTGGCTCTCTTAGAAGTCTTGTACCTTCATGCTACGGTGTACATAGTTCCTCTTCTTACAATTTGCACATTTTTATTGGATATAAGCATTTATTTATGAATTAGTAAAGCTTGATAAGATGTATGCTGCTATAATATATGATGGTGTAGTGCCTTGGTGAGCTGAATATGATGAGTATAAGAACAAAAAACTTTTGTCTTTAATGATTCTAATACTTGTAGGTTCTTATAATGGAACTATTTCCAAAATCTTAAGAGATTATTAATTATCTTTCATAAATTTTATAAATATTTCTCCAGTATATTATTGCTAGTGGTTATCAAAGTGAAATTAAGACAGGTATGGTGACATACATAAATAATCCTTGCACTGGGAGGCTGAGGCTGAGGCAGGAGGATTATAAGTTTGACGTCACCCTGGTCTACAGAGCAGAACCTTTCTCAAAACAAAGGGGATCAATGAATGCTATCAGTCTTTCCCTTGTGAATTTTTTCACGTTAACCATCTTCATAAATTTAGATATATATTTGTTCCAGTTAGAATTTAGTTAGGTATCAAATGAAGAATTAACTGATTTGATTTTAGTTTTTTGAAATGACTGAAGGTTATTTCTCTTACTTTAAAAAATAGTTGAGAAAATATTCAGCTTTACACTAAAATGGATTGAAATTTGAATGGAAGTTCTGATCAGGAGCTATCATTTCTTTGGTGACATAAATGTCTACTCTTGGATAAAATCCATCACATCTAACTATTTTCCTTATAAAACATGCCAAACAGTTGGAAAAAAAAGTCTATTTGCCAACTTCCATTATTAAAGTCCTTTTCTATTTTATAAAATTAATTTTAGATCCATTTTATGTTGTCCAAAAATGTAGCACAAGAAGACTTTGAGTGGCATTCCATTAAGCGTTGGTGTTACTGTGTGCGAGCAGCTGACAGCTTTGTGATATTTTGTCTTTCTATCCAGGAGTATGACACAGCCTTTTTCATTGATGTCTAATTTGATGGTTTGCACTAAGTTTATGGATTTTTTTCTGAAATAGCTTTTGTGCATTTCATACAGAGGCCATTCTTAGGAATTTTAAATATTGAATAATATTGGCTTTATGAATGTTCCCATTATTTATGTCCAAGTTCATTTTGTTATGAGTAGGAAAAAAATCACATGGTTTTGAAACACTATCTTGTATGTAGCTGTATTCCTAAAATTTTACTGATTCTATTAATATTTAATTCTTTCTGCTTTTACATGTGTTATTATTTTCACAAACGTAATGTGATACACAAAAGAATGATTATGTTCGTTCATTCTGAGTGGTTATAATTAGATATAATTCAGATAAAAAAGGATTCCACATCAGATTTTCCAGAGACTTCCATGTACCTGGGCTATGCAACGATGGACAGAAGCAATGTTACCATCTTATTGCCTATTATAAATTAACTCAACTGAGGAGGACCAGAGAGGAAGTTTTAGTGAACTATTTTCACAGAAGAAATCTCTGTAATATTTCAGTTCTCTAACCTAAAAAGGTTATCAGAATTAAGCTCAATTTTGGACAAAACAGTTTCAATTTATTTTGTGTTAGTTTCTTAGGGGCAGGAATTAAGGACTATTTTGTTATTATTTTTTGTATCTTCAGACCCTAAAATAAGATTAGCAAATGATAGCACCTAGCAAATACTTGATTGCTGTTGGATAAATAAAACTGCAGAAATACATTAATCTGTGAGAAAAAGCAAACTGATGTCAAAGTTAACAAATTTGTAGACCTTAGAATTAGCTTTATCTAAACTTCTTTATTAGCAGGTACTAGCCATGTCTACTCTTCCATTGTGTACGCTCTCTCTTACCTTAGCATATGCTTGACATGAGGACCAATCACGCACTCCATTCCCATGTCTAGTAGTTGCCTAGACAAAGGCCTGGGCAACTTCCTGCCCAACAAGCCTTGTTTGTTGTCTCAGTTTGCACTTGACAGGGGACAAGCCAACATGGTGAGGATTATGGAGTAAAAGCAAAGGAAGACTTTGCGGCTTCAAGATGCCTTTAGTGAGTTTCTGAAATAACCTTAAACATTCCAACTTGGAGACTTAGTGTGTCATGGACTAGTGTTTATATAACCTGTTATTAGATTCCCAGTTACTTACAGTGGAAAGCACACCTTAAGTTCATTTGCTTCGGATGAGTTTTAGAAGTTTTTAGAAGTGCATGTGAACCTAAATAAAATAGTCTGGTGTACTATGTAATTGTTTTTTTGTTTTTGTTGTTGTTGTTGTTTTGTCCTGGATTTGTTTTGTTGACGAGGCTGGCCTTGAACACACATAGATCCACCTGACTCTGCTTCCCTGAGTGCTGGGATTACAGGGATGTACTACTGTGCCTGGCTATGTAAAATAATTTTAATATGTTTTATATTCTTTTAAAATAACATGTGGTAGAAAAATACACTGGACCTTGGGAGCTTAGCTTGCCCAGCAACTGAAGTGATGTATACATGGAATCTTTAGGAAGAACCAAAAGTTCAATGTATTTGGAAATGAGAGAAAAGAAAGAAATGAAGCTGACAAGCAGGTGCATGAGGGTCATGTGAGTGCTTGTGGGCTATGGAAATGAGAACCTTTTAAGCAGTGGAATGCAACATACCACGTGTGCTGTAGTGATTGCTCGTGCCTAGGTGCTGACTAAGTTGCGAAAATAAGGGCAAAACATATGAAGCCTGATTTACTGCCTTTTGCAGTCCTGGCAAGTGAAAAGTTGATGTGGTTTGGAGTGACAGCAATAGAAATGGTAAAATATATTAAACCTCTGAACTTTATTTAAAGATTCTGGCAGGAACTGTTGATAGATAGGATGTTGTCTGTGGGAAAAAAAAGAGTGGAAATGAAGAGTATCATAAAAGAAGAAAAGCAAGCAGAGTACCTGAAGGACTGCTCAGTCTCTTAGTGGGCTTCTTACGTAATATGGCTTGTGGTTTTTCTACACAGTTTTCTGACTGTAGAAATACGGATGGTAATTTTGTGACTGGTTTTGTGAGACACATTCAGTTATAGGTAGCATCAAGTAAAAACTAAAACTAAACACAAACTATTGAAGACTACCAACAGTTGAGAAGAAACTTCTGGGAGAAGCGGGAACTATTCATAGACAGCATTTCACATTAGCATTTTTCTACAGGAAAACCTGTCTTCTTTATCCAGTACTCTCTCATAATGATTGTTTATAAATATGTATTTTATTTATATTTTGAATACTTTGAAGTAACCTAATCTTATAATCATAGGCATTTATATTGTTATATCTTGTTCATTTTTACCCAGAAAGCTGTTTATTGTTTATTTAATAAATGAAGTAAACATTGACTAGTTCACAACTTCAATGACTTCAGATGTAAACACTTTGTACGAGCTTTATGAACTTTTGAGACAGTAGACATTTTCAGTGAGAAAGACAAATATTTTTATATCAGAAACTGAAAAATTTCCATTTCCAGGCCAAAACTCAGTTTCAAAACACAGCCATGATAATGTCTAATTACTAAACCACCAGGAGACTGAGGATTCCAATTTTTGTGTGAAAATGAGATGGAAGATGATGTTGAATAAGAATGTCCTCATTAGTCTTCAAAACATTCTTAGATTGAAAGGCTGACAAAAATCTTAGAACACTGGATTGACTTCCAGAAAATATACTGAATTAACCAGAAATATTGTTGTCTTCTTAAATAAAAGTCTTCAGTGGAAAGCAATTTTTATAAGGTGATTTATTAGTAAATTTTTATGATGCTCTATAGCAAAATAACTATATGCATAATTTGGTCTTGTTTATTTAATAATGTCGAGCATGTGATGCAGTAAAATCTTTGTTACTACATTTTTTATAAACAGGCAATGGTTTTCTCATTTGATATGCTCTCATAGTTTAGAAACAGAAACAAAGATAGATGTTTCTGTTCATCTTTGAAATTAATATATACATATATAAATATATACACATATACACATACATACATGTACACATATATACATATACACATATATGCATATATACATATACATATATGTGTTGTAAGGGATTATTGATGTTTACTTTTGGTTTATCTTCTAATAATGCTGCTGTTAATCCTCAGCAGCTGTATAACCAAATCACCACACAGAGACTGGGTTTTTAGTTAACCTAGAACACAATGCTGGGCAATATTTACTCCCTCCCAAACCTCCAAGCCCTCAGTTTCCTAACATTTAGATTTCCCACATTATACTTGCTTTTTGTGAAATCTTAGGTCTGGTTCATGCTCCATGTCCTCCAAGATCTCTCCTCCAGCTCTGCTCTCCTCCCTCTCCTCTGGCCCCTTCTCCTCCCACTCATCTCCTGCCTTCTAGCTCCTCCTCTCTTTCCTGTCCTCTGGCTCCTCCCATTGCACAACATTGTATCTAGTTGCTTTATTTTGTCCTGTTTACACAAGAGTTGAGACAGGATGCTTATAATGAGTATCACAATGCAATATCTGGATTGAAACCAGAGAGTTGGGGGTGGGGTGGGGGAGAAATCAGTATTTCAATGAACAAGGGTAAGGTGTATACATTAAAAAATGCAACATATATGCATTTCCAAGAATGACCAACACAGAAGTAGATGATAAACAATTGTGCAATTTCATATGACACAAGTTTCCTAGAGAGCAGGTTTAAGACAACAAATCAGGGGATTTTAGATTATAATTTACTTTATGGAGTTGTGTAAGCCTCTGACAAGTTGCTAGGTTTTATCAAACTGCCCTTGGTTAACAGATCAAGATGGTGAATGCGGAGGGATGGTAAAGGTATAAGAAAAGAAACAATGTCCAGGCTGCCAGAGCAGCCCCACCATTTTGAGGACAGTGACCTAGAGATCTGCAGAAACTGGGTTTTGAAAGTACCTCAATGGCCTTTGCTTTTTCTACACCTAGAGAAATGTCTGCCCACTGTGGAACATGCCTTCGGAATGTAAGAAAGCACAGCCAGTAGCAATGAATCAACTGCAGGAGAATGCAACAACTAAAGAGATGTTGTTTTGAAAACTGTGACTTGAGATAGTTGGACTTTAGGTCGCCTAAGAGACTATCAGAAGGCATTGAACTTAACTTAGTCTTTAAAGATGTGTAAGGTTTAACTATGAGAAGTGATGTCATTTGAAACAGGTTAAGAAGTAGTATTTTGTAGGATGGACATGTGGACACACACACACACACACACACGGTTGGGGTAGAATGAAAAATACTGAAGCTTTGCTTGAAATAGATCCATGGGAAAAGGGAAGAGAATGGGAGAGGAAGGACTGCACCAGCCTCTTATACTCACTGGCCTTACCTCACTGCAAGCCTCACAGGAAGATTTTACAGCTAGACACTATTTCTTTCAAACAGAGATTGCTGTGTTTCCATACCATTTTCTGATGCAGTGACTGACAAGCCATTTGGAAAATGACCATGACTTGAAAGCTAAGGCAGTGTCTGAAAAGAACAGTAGCTGATGGCTTTTACATGTCCACTTTCTTCATGACTGGTTCACAAGTACTTAAATCTGATTCTAAGTGATATGGTTCCCTCAATGCACAATATGAATAAATGAAAGATCACGCTTGTAAAGGAATGGGAAGACAATGTCAGTGATAATTGGAATAGAGTAAGAACCACCTTTGTGATCTTCAGAAATGTCAGCAGTTGGTGAGAAACGTTCTTTAGTTTTGTAGCCATTTATCTTTGGATCTAAACACCTGGGATGGTTCTTGATAACAACTTAGGATACATGCCATTTTTAGAAGTTTTAAATAGTTTTATACTAAACAAATAAATTATTTCACTCAGACACATGTTGCCAAAGGAAGGGGATGGATCAGATCTGATGCTCAAGTTCAACTCAAGGAAAATAAGTAGCCAGAATCAAGAGATGATGGAAGAGAAAAATAGAAAATGACTGGGTGCAGAATGCAATTTTCCTTTATTAGTAGACTTAGAGCCAATTTGTTCCAACAAAATCAATCAACTTTATGCACAAATGACTTCTTTGAGACTTGCTGGATCACTGTCATCATTTTTGTTTTTTAGATTATTTACCTCCTTTGGTGTTATATTTTGAGCACATGAAGTTATCAAGGCTGAATAACACAAAAAAGTAACATCTTTTTGCTTCTAAGAGGCAGTTATTTTGTTCCCATTCTTAACAAAGCTGAAGCTGGATCAATGCAATCAACAACACCTTGCAATGAGAGTTGGCTAAGGCCATTATGGTTATGCCAAAACAGCCAAAGCATAGACCGTGAAACCTGCAATAGGATCAAAATGTTCGAACACAGTCTCAGTGATAGGAGTGGAGTGAATCTTGGGGCACAGATGAGTGTGTTGGGGAAAGGGATATATACCTGGCCATTTCAAGCCAAAGCTTGAAAGACAAATGTGATTCAGACGAGTTCAGCAGAATTCTAGGTGCTTTCATCCATAATTGTCCACCAATACACAGAGACAAGCAGCTCAGCTCCAAAGAGGTTTAATTTCTTTCATAGACGACTTTAAGGAGAATTGAGTTAACACCTAATATCTGAAGATGACTCACGAAATGTCACATTGCTGTGTTATTTGGCATGTAGAGTGAGGAGACACATCCTCCCATGATGCTTTAGGTTTACTGTAAGTAATATACTCACTCTGCCTTCCTTTTTATAACTTTTACTGTTGAATTTATAATAATCAAATCCTTTACCCCATTTTTTCTCCCTCCAACCTAAAGAGATGTGATGACAAATGAAGAATTTTCTAAGTAAGCCTGAATACCTTTTTCAATAAATGTAAAATTAAAGCTCTTTCTGTCTTCAAGGTCTGTAAAATGATGATGAATCTCAAATCAGATTATTGTATTTGATGAGTTTCGGCACTGAACATGATTGGCACATTGGAAGTGAAGGGGCCATATAGCTATGTAGAAAAATCTGAATCTTTGAGAGTGATTTTATGAAACAATAAATACTACAAAAATGAGGATAAAGATATGATATTAAATAATGTACTTTCCTTTTTATGCTGTAATTACATCACTAAGTATATGCTCTTTCCTACCCACAATTATATTCTATCAATTATAAATAAACTCAGAAAGACAGTTAATTTTTTAAAAACCACAGGAATTAAACAATGAATTTAGTTTTCCATATAGAAAATAGAATTTCTGTACACCAAGAAACTGATAGCTTTCTATTATGAAGCATCGTTAGGCTCTACAATACCAATGGGACCACATTAGAGGCTGAGGAGAAAACCAAAACACATCATCTGACAATTCTAGTTAGAGTCTGAAAGGCAACTGTGATTTGTAGTTATTCATCTGAGTGAAATAGGCGAAAGAAGAGGCAATAATCTTATTGAATTGAATGAAAATCTGTGTGAAATTTTGGTAAGAATGTTTGCAATGCAACAATGTTTATGGCAACATTGTCTATTCAAACACACTCTATCCAAGATTAGGAAATATCTTAGAACAGGCACCTTATTTCAGCTTATCATGCATGCATTTTCTTTTTTAATATAATTTTTATTTATTACAATTTATTCACTTTGTATCCCAGCTGTAGCTCCCACCCTCATCCCTTCCCAATTCTGCCCTCCCTTCCTCCCTCATCTCCTCTCATGCCCCTTCCCCAGTCCACTGATAGTGAAGAACCTCCTCCCCTTCCATCTGACCCTAGCCAATCAGGTCTCATCCAGCCTATCTTTCATAGTCTTCCTCCATGGCTCGGTAAGGATCCCCCCCGCCAGGGGGAGATGATCAAAGAGCCAGCCACTGAGTTCATGTCAGAGACAGCTCCTGTTCCCCTTACTAGGGTACCCACTTGGACAATGAGCTGCCATGGGCTACAACTGTGTAGGGGTTCTAGGTTATCTCCATGCATTGTCCTTGGTTGGTGTATCAGTCTCAGAAAAGACACCTGGGCCCAAAATTTTTGGTCTTGTTGTTCTCCTTGTGAAGCTCCAGACCCTTCTAGGTCTTTCTATCTCTCCCTTCTTTCACAAGATTCTCTGCACTCTGCCCAAAGTCTGGCTATATGCCTCAGCATCTGCCTTAATCTCTTGCTTCGTAGAGTCTTTCAGAAGCCCTCTGTGGTAAGCTCCTGTACTGTTCCTTGTTTTCTTTTGCTCTCTATCTAGTTTGCCTTTCTGAATGAGGATTGAGATTCTTACCCAGGGTCCTCCTTGTTGCTTAGCTTAGGTGTACAGATTTTAGTATGATTATCTTATCTTATATGTCTAATATCCATTTATAAGTGAGTATATACCATGTGTTTCTTTCTGCTTCTGGGATAACTTACTCAGGATGAAAGTGGGGAAGAGCCTTGAGCTCATTGACACAGGAGACAACTTCTTGAACAGACCACCAACAACGCAGGCTCTAAGATCAACAATCAATAAATGGGACCTCATGAAGCTGAAAAGCAAAGGACATTGTCATCAGAACAAAACTACAGCTTACGAATTGGGAAAGGCTCTTCACCAACTCTGTACTTAACAGAGAGCTAATACCTAGAATGTATAAAGAACTCAAGAAGTTAAACAGCAACAAATCAAGTAATCCAATTAAAAAATGGGGTACGAAACTAAACAGAAAATTCTCAATAGAGGAATATCGACTGTCAGAGAAACACTAAGAAATGCTCAACATCCTTACTCATCAGGGAAACACAAATCATAAAGACCCTGAGATTTCACCTTACACCCATCAGAATGGCCAAGATCAAAAACTCAAGTGACAATACATGCTGGAGAGGTTGTGGAGAAAGGGGAACCTTCCCCCTTTGCTGTAAACTTGTACAACCACTCTGGAAATCAATCTGGCACTTTCTCAGACAATTAGGTATACTGCTCCCTCAAGATTCAGCTATACCACTCCTAGGCATATATCCAAAAGATGCTCAAGTACACAACAAGGACATTTGCTCACCCATGTTTGGAGAAGCTTTATTCGTAATAGCCAGAAACTGGAAACAATCCAGATTTCTATCAACAGAGGAATGGTTCCAGAAATTGTGGTACCTTTACACAATGGAATACTACTCAGCAAATCATGAAATTTGCATGCACATGTATTTCTATGGAAATGTTTGGTTTTGAATAGACTCTTAAGAATGCTTAATATTTCTAACTTCTACTGGTATTCAGACAGACTATATAATTATTACAAAGCAGCCTGAGTAGCAGTGATACACAAACTGCTTGGCTTCTGCTTCACAATATAACCCATCCTCATCTTCTGATCCAGAGCATGATTTGCACAGAGTGATCGTATTCATAATTGGAGTAATAGTGGAAAACACTGAAATAGCAGTGATTGGGAGGTGTCAACATGGCAGTTTGGGTGAGTGGGTTGAGAGCTTTCATTCCCAAGTGCAGCTTTAGTGGATGAGGCTCCCCAGTGGGGAAAACCTTGGCTCAGAGTCTAAAGAAAAAACTGACATGAATGGGTAACTGTTTCATTTCTGGAAACTTACAAAGGGACTCTATATGATACCTACTGCCAATAGACTAAATACTAGTTCTACCATTTAAGCCTCTAATGTTTGCTTTACTCATATTTATTTGTACTCTTCCATCCCTTTTAACTGCAACATGTAGTCACAGAGATTTAGCATTAGAATGAACTAAGACTCTTTCATCTGCTATTGTGAAATAAAAAAGAGAATAAAAAAGATCTGGCAGGGTCACAGCCCATCAAATAAATATCCTGAAACAGCCCCCTTCAGTGGGTAAACAGACCCCTATCTACTCTTTGATTGTTCCTGCCTGTCCAACTTTTGTCTGACAAGAAATAAAAATCTTTTATTTGTGATAAAATCATATTTAAGTGATAGACTTCTTTCACCTTATGAAATCAGTACTTGTTTTCACTAAAATCTCCCTTCAGCATAAAGTAGAACTGCAAAAGTACTTACAAGAGTAAAAGAATATTTCTTGTCTAAGAGACTGCTAATATTTCCAGGTGTTTTTCCCTTGAGGGAGGGAAAAATGTCCTCTGGTCTGGGGCTTACATCTGGAAAAGATGTTAACCACATACTGTTTTTTATTCCACAATTTTGGCCTGGTACAGAGTTCTACTTTTTTCTTGGAATTGCAAACTTATTTTTATTGCTGCTTAGAAATATTTAGCCTTTCTGAATGCTCCTGTGTACCATCCACTACTTGAAATTTTGAAAGATGCCCTCAGTTAAAAATATTATCCACGTGGGCTTTGAGTAAAATCAAGATTCTTTTCATCAACCCATACCTAACATTGTTAAAAAATACAACAATCTAAGCACAGATAGCTCATGGGCCTAGGAGAAAATCAAATCCTATTATTCTGCTTAAAAAATATAGCAATAAAATGACATATCGGTGCCTCACTCAACCCTAATCAGAGAAACTTCTTTTTGCAATAGATGGAACTAACACAGAGGCTCACAACTGGACAGGATGCAGAGAGGGAGAGATTTCTGGAGTACTCAGTGCTAAACAGAACGTGTTCAGCAAAGCCCTCACAGTTCAGAGAGCAGTGAGGATGGGAAAAGGCTTAAGAGCCAGAGGTAATGGATGGATCCAAGAAACAGGGTCTTTCAGGCACAACAGGACTCATGTACATTTGAACCCACAGAGATTGTGGCAGCTTGTCCACAACTTGTACAGGTCCAAGTCAGAATGGGTCCCATGACTGAGAGGAAGTACACATGATTTCATACCACTGAAAAAGAAGCCACCTTCAAGTGATGGCTACAAAGAGAACAATCAGTTTTCTCCATTGGAGTCACACCAGGTGTGTTAAGGGAACCTCAGGTCTGTCTCCACGCCCGGGAGCAGCTGGGAAACACAAAACAAACTCAATGGTATTTTATAAAATTTTTGATTTATTTTTCTTTGTTTGGGCATTTTATTTTCTGTCTTATCAGTCTTTTGATTTTGTTGTTTTTGTGTTTCCTATATTTTTCTCTTTCCTATGTGTGTTGTCTTGCTATTTTGCTTTGTTTTTGTCTGTGTAATTTTTAAGAGAGAGAGAGAGAAAGTTAAAGTTGGGTGAGTTGGGTGGGGATCTGGGAGGAATTGGGAGAGGGAAAAACATGATCAAAATATATTATATTAAAAATTCTTTCAAGAATTTTAAAAAATATATTAGGAAATTCATCCAAGTCTTTTAAGTTTCCCAGGTGAGTTGAGTACAGATTTTAAAGTATGTGAGTCTTGGGATTTCCTCGGTGTCTCCTGAAATGTCCCCCTTTCATCTCTAATGTTATTAATATGGATCTTTTCACTCCATCTTTTAGTTAATTTGGCTAAGGGTTTGTAACTTTGATGATTTTATTAAAGAATCTATTCTTAATTATATTGATTTTTTTGGATTTTTGTCATTGTTGTTTCTATTTTATTCATTTTAGTCCCTAGTTTGATGATATCTTTTCATATTCTCCTTTTGAGTGTTGCTTTTCTTGTTGTTCTAGAGCTGTCAGGTGTGCTGTTAAGCTAATTTTATCAACTGATGATGAGTGGATAATAAAATTGAAATATATTTACATGATGAATATTATTCAGCTGTTAAGAAAAATGAAATTTGCAGGTCAATGGATGGAACTAGAAAAAAATCATCCTGAGTGACCCCAAAAAACAAATATTGTATATTTTCTCTTATATGTGAATGTTAGCTTTTAAACTTTTGTTAGGTGTACTATAAGCCAAATAACCATAGAGGTCAGGCAGCTGCAGCAGGGGTGAGTGTGTGCAGAAGATCTCCAGAGAAAGGGGAAATAGAATGTAATGTTATGGTGCATAAGGGGGGATTATAATGGGAGAATTAACTAGAGAGGGGTGGCATAGAAGGATATAGGTAGGAATATGATTAGGAACTGTATTACTATAGGCTATCTGAGAAAACATGTGGAGCCCTACTATAGAAACTTCCTAAAATATTTATATATGCTCGTGTGTGTGTGTGTGTGTGTGTGTGTGTGTGTGTGTGTGTACTTGTCAGGGTTCTCTTAGAATCACAGAACTTATAAATTGGATCTCTCTCTGTGTCTATATATCCATATATATGTGTATATGGGGAATTTATTGGAATAACCATGACTTACCAGATGCAATCCAACTAATCTAACAATGGCTAGATGTGACTAGAAAGTCTGAGAATCTAGTAGTTGCTCAGCCCATCAGGCTTGGTGTCTCAGCTAGTCTTCTCTACAAGCTGGAATCCTGAAGAAGCTGCAATGGACATGCTGGGAAAGTGAGTGCAAAGAATGGACAAACCCTTATTGCTTCCATTGCCAGTACACAGGCTTCCATAAGGATGTATGACCCAGATTAAAAGTGTGCCTCAAGATCTGGATCACAGGTGTGTCTTCCATTTCTGGATTGTAGTTCATTCCAGATATAGTCAAGTTGAAAACTAAGAATAGCCATCACAACGTGTGTGTATATATATGAATAGAAAAATACATTCTTACACGCGCGCGTGCGCGCACACACACACACACAGAGAATCTAATTGGAGCCACAAAACAATAGGAAATACAATGTCCCAGCTAGAAATATTGTGCCACAAGTAAAACCTCCAGTGACAGGAATGGGTTTGCATCTTGTTTTCTCAAAAGGTCCTGTGGAGTGTCCCAAACATCATATTTCCAACAGTATTGTTTGCTCTCTACAACTTGAAGACAATGCTCACTTATGTCATTAAACACAGAGAATTTGAACTGGTGCTTAAATAGAAGCTCCACTCCCTATTGACTAACATTCATGATTCTCAAACGTACCCAATATGCTAATCATCAATACCACCCAGCTCTAAACCTTACAGCCTATAGCAGTGACCTGCCTACAAGATATACTGCTGCAATAGCGACAGACTATTACAAGAGTAACCAACTTCTCTTTTGGTTGCATTTAAGACCTAATCAGTGAGATGGAATCCACATCTGGCACGGCTAACAAGGCCAAGGACCTGAGACCGGATAGGTCACGGACCTAGAGGAAAACATAACATGACTGTTCTGCTAAAGGAACACAACAATAAAACAACTCATAGTGATATACTGCTATACCCATAGATAAGCACCTCACTCAACCCTCATCAGAGACGCTTCTTTCAGTAGATGGGAATTATCACAAGCCCAATAACTGGACAATGTTAGGAGAGTTAGAGACTTTGAAGCTTAATCCTAAGTGTCTTTCTCAAAGCCCTCCCCCAAGACTCAGGGATCTGTAGGGAAGAGGGAGAGGAAAGACTGTAAGAGCTAGAAGCACTGGATAACTCTTAGCAAACAGTGTCTTCCAGACACATCAGAACTGATGTGCATATGAGCTCGAAGAGACTGTGACAGTACACAAAAGCCAGATGGAGATCTGTTGGTGAAACCTTTAGTGTACTGTTTGAAGTTTATTTTTATATATTCAATCATTGATTGCTGTACCAGCAGAGAGCTGTGTGCTGACCAGATTTTGGTATTGTTGTTCATGTTATTCATCACTAGCATCATATTTTGTAAACATACACATTTCTCACTCACTGGTTGGTTTAATAAGGACATGGCAGCCCATAGTTAGGCAGGAAAGGCAAGAAAGGACTTCCAGACCCAGAGAGAGTCTCTGTGATAAGAATCAGATGTGGGAGACTCCCTGTTGAGACATGAAGGTGAACAGATGTACTGGGTATGAGAGAGAGTTAAAGACTTGGCCAAATGACAGGATTATTTGAGTTAATTTGTATGAGCTAGCTGAGAGTCTACCTAGTGCCTAAGCTTTTATAAATATTAATAAACCTGTGTGTCATTATGTAGACCACTGGCATGTCCATAAAGTGCAGCTATAGGGTCCCAGAATGCACAAAGCATAAGTAAATAAACAAATCCATCTATACCTGGGCGCAGGTCCCTAGAGGAAGTCCAGGTTACACAGCACTAAGTGGTATCCCCCTGCATATGACACAAGGAATGGGGACCTGCTACATAGAGAAACCCTGTCTCAGGAAAAGAAAAGATGATGATGATGACGATGGAGAATGAGATGAAGAGAAGAAGAAAAGGAGGAAGCATCAACCATTTGCATTTGAGATCTACAATCAAAGAGAATAACAGTTCTGTCTAATGGAATGTCATTGGCTAACAGCAACACCACAGGCTGGCTTCGTACCCACGGGTGGTTGGCCAACACAAAACAAATTCCATGTGTTTGTTTGTTTGTTTGTTTGGGATCTTCTGTCTTTTTGGTGTTTTGTGTGTTTATTTTTATAATTTTACAGTTTTTTGCTTAGTTTATTAGGGAGAGTGAGAGGAGAAAGAAAGAGAGAGAGACACTATCGCCTCATTCTGAATTCTCAGATCTACTAGTCAAGTTATATATGTTTGATGTACTTAGGCACTAATTGCGTATTGATATACAGTGCATATTGAGGAATGGTTTTCATGTTGGTGAAAGAAGTGTGGAAAGACCTGCTAAAATAAAAGTGGTATGACAAGTGCTACATTTTTTTAGAAATTTCTTATTAAAAGAAATAGACTTATCACAATTAAGTCAGTATGCCAGTAGCTGGAGACAATCTCATTCAGAGTCTGCTATTTGAATGCAGCCATTGTGGTTTGAAAAAAGAGGCCATCTAAGCCTGATCCTTTCACCAACTTTAGCTAATGAATTATTTGTAAAGTGACGCACAGGTGTGTTCATTATACTTTAGGGTGAGAGAAAACTGAACTGGTGTTCACAGTGATTTTTACCGTTTGGGTAAAGAACTGCGGCCAGGGAAGTTGTTAAAGAGGTAAGTGTGTTTGTGGAATATACTTGTACCCAGGCACAAGTGGAACAATTATGGCTGACGAGAGAGGTGACATGGCCATAAGTTGTACTCTCAGACATTAGAATATCAATGCCCCGAAGCTCTAGTAAGTGAGAAAAATGTAAAAGTGTTAGAAAACTTATTGTTAAGAAGTGTAGAACTATTGGGAGGAGTCAATGTGTAGACAGTGTCTCTGGGAAATACATTTTCATAACTTCAAATGTTTGCACCCAGCCTATTGTTCAGGCCATTTTTAATCACATCTTCAAATAACCCGGAAAAGAGGCTCAAGTACACAAAAAGGACATTTGTTCAACCATGTTTGTAGCAGCTTTATTTGTAATAGCCAGAAGCTGGAAACAGCCCAGATGCCCCTCAACTGAAGAATGGATGCAGAAATTGTGGCACATCTATACAATGGAATATTACCCAGCAATGAAAAATGAGGAAATCATGAAATTTGCAGGTAAATGGTGGGACCTGGAAAGGATCATCCCGAGTGAGTTGTCCCAGAAGCAAAAAGACACACATGGTATATACTCACTCATATAGACACACAACATAGGACAAACCCACTAAAATCTGTGCATCTAAAGAAACTAAGCAACAGAGGGACCCTAACTAAAACGCTCAATCCCCATCCTGAAAGGCAAGAGGATGGACATCAGAAGAAGAAGAAAACAGGAAACAACCTAGGATCCTGCTACAGAGGTCCTCTGAAAGCTAGAAGAAGAAAACAGGAAACAAACTAGGAACCTACCACAGAGGGCCTCTGAAAGCCTCTGCCCTACAGACTATCAAAGCAGATGCTGAGCCTAATGGCCAACTGTCGGGCAGAGTGAATGGAATTTTATGTAAGAAGTGGGAAATAGTAAGAGCTGGAGAGGACAGGGACTCCACAAGGAGAGCAACAGAACAAGAAAATTTGAACACAGGGAACTTCCCAGAGACTCATACTCCAACCAAGGACTATTCATGGAGATAACCTAGAACCCCTGCACAGAAGTAGCATATGGCAGTTCAGTGTCCAAGTGGGTTACATAGTAATGTGAAGAGGGACTGCCTCTGACATAATCTGATTGGCCTGCTCTTTGATCACCTCCCCCTGAGGGGGGAGCAGCCTTATCAGGCCACAGAAGATGACAATGCAGCCACTCCTGATGAGATCTGACAGATTAAGAACAGAAAGGAGAGGAGAACCTCCCCTATCAGTGGACTTGGGGAGGAGCATGCATGCAGAAAGGGAGGGAGGGTGGGATCGGGAGGGGAGGAGGGAGGGGCTTATGGGGGGATACAAAATGAATAAAGTGTAATTAATAAAAAATAAAAAAAGAGACAAAGGGGGGAAAAAAAAGGGTAAAGACCCAGGAGGAGCCTTCAGTCAAACAGACACTCTGCCAGATTTAGGCTTCTTGCAAAGTAGCCCTAATTATTTGGCAAGTGTGATGTCAGCAAGTTTAATTTAGAAGCAACCAGTCTTAAGAAAATTGTTAAATCTTTAAATTCTATAGTTTTATGAGGCAAAGATTTGAGGCCTGCACTCAAGTACTGAGAGGCTTCCATCCCCTTCAAGTCTGGTTCCATATTCCTGGCTTATCATCCCTTTTTATTACTTAGTGCTCTGCAGGACTCGGGGTCATTCTTCATGTCTCAAAAAGTGAGAAATGGTGCTCGCTTCAGCAGCACATATACTAAAAAGTGAGAAATGTGGAATATTTATACAAAGTGAAAGGGGTGAGGAAGTGGACATTTAATACTTGGGCAGTAAAAAAAAGTAAAATTGCTTAAAACCAAAAGCAAACATAAAATTACCATTTTATTTTGACAGAGTTTCTGTGGGTCTAATATATTTTATTGAGTTACCTAGTCAACTTTAAACTAATCCTTCAACTGAGAGATAACATAGTTTCTGAAGACGTGTAACGTAATGGCCCTAGTGTCTGAATCTCCTCAGTCATGTAGTGTATACTGTCTTTACCACAGGTTGTACACTCTGCAAACCTGTTTGCATCCAATGGTGCACGTCTGTATTCCAGCAGCTTAGCAGTTAAGGGAAAAGCACTACATTTTTAAGGCCTGTCAGGATTGTACAAAAGTTTATCCAGTACAATTTAGTGAGAACCTATTTGGGGAAAAAAAAAAGAGGGGTGGAGATATAGTCCAATGGTAGAACTTTTGCACAGCATGCTTAAACTTCTAGGTTCAATCATATTTATTTTTAGTCTTCGGTGCAAGCAAATTTCTTGGGATATCTGTTGTGGAAGTTTTGGTTTATGGTATGTAAACGTGTTTTTGTTAAAATTCCAAGTTGGGGATTTTTGTTTGTCCACACCTGTTAAGTATTAAGTGTGGAGTGTGGTATTTGCCTTGTGTGATTAGTTGAATTCTGAAGACTTTGAGGGGTATAAATGGGCTGGGTATGACAGCCCAGAGGAAGAAGGCATGCCTGCTTGGAGGAGGACTGCTGGCTGTTGGTTCTTCCTGCCGCTGTATTTGCTGTTTGCTGATTTGCTAGTTACCTGGATTTCTGGATGAGTGATATTGGTATTACCCACAAAAGAATCCTATGGCCCCACCCAGCGGGAAGTAGCAGAAAGAACTCTATCCCCTGTCCCCACTAACCTTCTATCCTTTCTACCTGGTGTTGGGGGTTTGGTAGGGAGGTAGAAGCATTTAATAACCCTAAACAAAGTAGGTTTGTATAAAATCAAAGTGGGACTGGGAGGAGATAAGGGAGGGGCTAAAGCCAGGATACAAAGTGAATAAATTACAATAAATAATAAATAAAAAACCCAAAGTCAACAAGTGGCGCCCAATGTGACTTAGGCACAATGGGTAACTTCGCTTCTAATGTAGTGGAGGAACCTCAGGTTTTTATGGGTTGGCGATATTGTTTAAGGAGGCTGGCAAAATTGCAGCTATTGCGGCTGGGTGGTCTCCTGTCTTGCTCCCAGAGAAGGTTTTCTGGTTTTGCTTCAAACTCTTTATATATTCCATGAACAAAACATTTGGGAGGAAAGCTGAAAACTCAGACGGTTCACTCAATGCTCTGGTGTTAAAAAGGATTGCAGAGCTGGTACCTAGAGAGTTTGAGAATAGAGGCTGCAGTGCGTGGAAAGCAACATGTGCCAGTGGAAGGAGAACAAAAGTGCTGGTTCAGGCCTGATGTCTGAGAGCAGAAAATTTCCACAAAATGAAAGAGAAAAGCAAATTAGGCTGGAAGGCAGATTGCTGCTCCGCCATGGTCCACGCACTCTTGCTGCCGGGTGCCCAGAGCACCTGTGTGAGGCAAGAGGCCGGGAAGAGCAGGAGGCAGTACCGGGAAAGCGGGTTACTGTAGAGCCAGTGCGCCGCCAGAGGAGTTGTTTGGGGGGCTCACAAGCACCATCAGCTTTCCCATTCCAACATATGCCTGCGACTGAGGATGGTGAGGCTTATGAAGAGAGGACATGGTGTCCAACAGAAATGCTAGACGTAAAGCATTTTAAAGAGTCCATTGTAAAGTATAGAATACATTCATGTTTTGTTAAGCAAATGTTAAGCAACTGGGCTACCCAAAATAGACTTAGCCTCCAGGATTGTAAGGGATTGGTGTCAGCTGTGTTAGAAGCTGGTCAGCAGTTACAGTGGTTATTGCGGTGGAGAAATGAAGCCACAAAAATAGAACAACAAAACAAAACAAGGGGTATAAATGTTGTTAAAGATCAAGTGCTTGGTGAAAGGAGTTATGCTGATTTACAAAAACAAATTCGATCTGATGATGAAGTAATTGAACAACGTTGTGTTTCAGCCTTAAGAGCATGGGATACGGTTGAGGAGCCCGGTAAAACACCCACCTCATTTACTAAGGTAATTCAAGGCCCCGGGAGAAGCTGTCACCAACTTCTTGAAGAGATTGGGTTCAGCTCTAAATAGAGCCATACCAGACCTGAGACCAGACAAGCCTTGATACCAGTCTTGGCATATGAGAATGCAAATGCTGAATGTAGGAGACCATTAAAAGCACGAGGAGCCTCAGTAGATGAATGGATAAGAAAGACAACTGATAGTAACACTCAGGACCATCACGCAAACATCAAAGGACAAGCTATAGCTACAAGTCTCAGTTATCAGAACACACAGTGCTTTAGTTTCTTTGCACTTGGACATTTACGAAGAAACTGTAAGGTGTAGAGCTTCAGAGCACAAAATAGGAGGTGTGTTTACTCTGAGCAATACAGTACATTTGCTTGTAGACAGAAACAAGCAGAATCTGGCTACAGCTGAATACAACGGCTCCCAAGGTTTTGCAGCTGCTGTGGTGAAGGAAAGTACTAGTCTAGGGATTGCCTTCCAAAAGGGACATACAACGTAACCTCTTGCCATTGGGAAACAAAGGAAGGGGTCTGTCAGCTCCAGGCCCCTCAGCAAACAATATGAACAGTCTTCCATTGGATAGCCAGGAGGTAATGGGCAGACAGGAAAATCAAGACTAAGAATTTCAACTTTGATACACGCTACTGAAGGAAGTGCAGCTTTAGACTGGCTACAGATAAACCTCTTACCCTATCCCCAAGAGCTGAATGTTACAAATTAACTGCAGGCGTTTATGGTCCTTTTCCTTCAGGGACAGTAGGAATCATCTTGGGAAGAAGTGGATTAACTTCTCAAGGATTTATTGCGCATCCAGGTATTATAAATGGGGATTGCAAGGAAGAAATTAAAATCATGGTGTATGTAAAACAGGAGATGCAAATTAATGCAGGGGATAAAATTGCTCAGCTGTTACTATTTCCCTACATCAAGAGCAAAGCTGCTCCAGTAAAAAGAACAGGCTCATTTGGGAAGCGTGTGTTCTGGCAAACAGTGGTTAATGATCAGAGACCCAAATTAATGATACAAATGAATGGTGTTGAAATACAAAGTTTGGTGGATGCAGGAGCTGATGTCAGTATCCTCTCCCCAAAGTCTTGGAACCCAAAATGGGCACTTGAAGGTTTATACACAGTTTATAGGAATTAGTAAATTGTCCCAAATAAGAAAAAGTATATGGTGGATTAAATGTGCAGGACTAGAAGGTCAAAGAGGGAAGTTGAGACCCTATTTGGATGACATACCCATAAATTGATGGGGAAGGGATCTTTTACAACAATGGGGTAGTAAATTAATATTTCCTCAATCTCAGAGACAGCAAATAATGAAATTAGGGATGAAATGGTAGATGCTCCTGGGAAAGGTATTGATACGTGTAATCAAGAACACTCACAAACTATGCCAAATATCCAACCACAGACCATCACTGGGATTTAGTTTCTAACTTTATAAGAATGGCCACTGCTGAAATATTAACAGCCTTACCCTTAAAGTGGCTATCAAGTAGACCTGTGTGGCAAGAGCAGTGGCCCATAACAAAAGAAAAATTGCAAGCACTTGATTGCTCTATATGTTGAGCAGCTGGAGGCTCAACACATAGAAGAGTCTACCAGCCTATGGAATTCCCCTGTATTTGTTGTAAAAAGAGAAAATGTAGAATGATAACGGATTTAAGAGCAATGAATATTCATTCAACCAATGGGTCCTTTACAGTCTGGAATTCCTTTTCCTTCTTTGATACCTAGATCTTGGCCTACAATAATAATTTATTTAAAGGATTGCTTTTTCTCACAATACCCTTGAATGACGAGGATAGGGAAAGACTTTCTTTCTCAGTACCACTCTGTACCATAGTCATCCAATAAAGAGATGCCACTGGAGGATGTTGCCACAAGAAAAGTTAAATAGTCCAACTTTCTGTCAATATTTTGTGCGACAACCATTAAAAATAATTCATAAGCAATTTCCTCAATCTATCACTTATCATTACGTGGATGATATTTTTTTGGCTGAGTCTAATGCAGATACTTTAGAAAAAAATGTTTAAGAAAACACAAGAAATTCTGCCATGCAGGGGGTTACAGACTGCTCCAAAAAATATGAGGAGGAGATTCACTTAGTTATTTGAGTTATAAAATAAGTCAACAAAATTCAACCACAAAAAGTACAGAATCATAGGGACCAATTGCAAACTCTTAATGATTTTCAAAAACTAATGAGAGATATTAACTGGCTGAGGCCTACATTTAGATTAAGTAATTATGAGTTAAGTAAGTAATTTATTTCAAACATTACAAGGAGATTCAGATTTAAACAGGACAAGATGTCTAACAGCTGAAGCAGAAAGGGTTAATTCTGGTAGAACAAAGACTGTAAGATGCATGTGTGGATTGAATTGATCCTAAACTTGACTGTGTTTTGGTCATTTTACCTTCAACTCATTCTCTTACTGGGCTCATTATGCAAAGGAAAGATAGTATAATGGAATGGATTTTCTTAGCACATAAACAGAGTCAAAAATTAGAGAGACACATAGAAAAGCTTTCTGCATTAAGTATAAAAAGTAGAGTAAGACTACATCAATTGTCAGGAATGGACCTGGCTGAAATTGCAGTTCCTCTTACTAATGCTGAGATTATGTCATTGTGGGTAATCAATGAAGATTGTCAAAGAGCTGTAGTAACTACTTGGGAGCAATTAATAACAAATATCCTAAAAGCAAACCTACAGAGTTTATAAAAAGAACTAACTGGATTCTTCTACTAGTGTCGAATATTATATATTGGCATGGATTATTGTATATTGATAGAAATTTAAGGTTATTTTGTTTAACTTTTGCTTAATGTACTGTACACATGCAGCTCATTAGATAGATAGATAGGATTATGCACTGTGTGTCTATATTACACACTAATGGGAGATTAATATGTGGTCTTCAAACACTTCAAAGACCTACAGACGATGGGATTTAAAATATTTTAATAATAAAAGGCTTTTATGAGGGAGAAACCTGCATGCTGCTGGTCCTGCTTGTGGTTCGTCCTGCTGCTGTATTTGCTGTTTGCTGCTTTGCTGGTTATCTGGACTTCTGGATTTCTGGATGACTGAGGTCTTAATAAATGGGACCTCATGAAACTGATGAAAAGTGTCTGTAAAGCAAAGGACACTGTCGTCAGAACAGAATGACAGCCTACAGACTGGGAAAGATCTTCAGCAATCCTATATCTGACTGAAGGCTAATATCCAGAATATATAAAGAACTCAAGAAGTTAAAAAGCAACAAATCAAGTAATCCAATTTAAAAATGGGGAACAGAGATTAACAGAGAATTCTTTGTAGAGGAATAACGAATGGCAGAGAAACACTTAGAGAAATGCTTAAGGTTATCAGGAAAATGCAAATCAAAACGACCCTGAGATTTCACCTTACACCCCAAAAAAAATGGAAAAACTCAAGTGACAATACATTCTGGAGAGGATGTAGAGGAAGTGAAACACTCCCCCATTGATGGTGGGAATGCAAACTTGTACAACCACTTTGGAAATTACTCTAGCGCTTTCTCAGACAATTAGGAATAGTGTTTCCTCAAGATCCAACTATACCTCTCCTAGGCATATATCCAAAAGACGCTCAAGTACACAAGGACATTTGCTCAACCATATTTGTCACAGCTTTATTTGTAATAGCCAGAATCTGGAAACAACTCATATGACTCTTAATGGAGGAATGGATACAGAAATTGTGGTACATATACAAAATGGAATACTACTCAGCAATTAAAAACAAGGAAATCATGAAATTTGCAGACAAATGGTGGGAACTAGAAAAATTCATCCTGTGTGAGCTGTCCCAGAAGCAGAAAGACACACATGGTATATACTCACTCATATAGACATAACATAGGATAAACCTACTAAAAGCTGTACATCTAAAGAAACTAAGCAAGAGAGAGGATCCTGACTAAAACGCTCAATCCCCATCCTGAAAGGCAAAGAGGTTGGACATCAGAAGAAGAAGAAAACAGGAAACAAGCTAGGAACCTGCCACAGAGGGCCTCTGAAAGCCTCTGCCCAGCAGACTATCAAAGTAGATGCTGAGACTTATGGCCAACTGTTGGGCAGAGTGCATGGAATCTTATGTAAGAAGTGGGAAATAGTAAGAGCTGGAGAGGAAGGGAACCACACAAGGAGAACAACAGAACCAAAATTCTGGGCACAGGGGTCTTTCCTGAGCTGGGATACAAAGTGAATAAACTGTAATTAATACCAAAATAAAAAATATATTAAAAATAAAAAAATAAAAAATTCTACAACCCTGCACAGTGGGAAGTAGCATAGAGAAATCTGCCCCCTGTTCCTCTAATGTTTCACTCCTATCCCATGTTGAGGGATTGGAAGGGAGGCAGACAGTAGGTTTGTTAATAAAACTGAAGTCAACAGATATCATTTAAATATAGTTAATGCCAGTTATTCTGGGAATAGAGCCTGGAAATGTATATTTCTAATAACACACACACACACACACGAATGTTGCACCAAATAATCTTGAGAAAACAATAGCCTGAAAACATCATTTTAATCCCCAAAATAAATATTCAAAATATTACAAAATCAGTTCTCTATTTTATAATGACTTTTTTTTTTTTTGCCTTGGAGAAAAACTGTGCAAAAAGGGTAAATAATTCATGATTAACATTAAAGCTTCATGTTATCACTGCAATGTTCTTCTCGAGCTTTTGAGATAAATGCTTCTCTTCTGTTTTCCTCATCTCTTCATCACTAAGGTTCACTGATGTTTGTCCACATGTCTCCACTGTAGTACGCATGGGTGGGCAGACACTTCTCTACACACAGACACCCTTAGCCTCGGTCCTGTCATTGTAAGACTTCTCCACTGATTCTGTGAAAGTCGATTTCTGGGGTACCACTGAAATATGCTCTGTGATTCAGTAGGTTTGATGAGGAAGCCTGATGATACACATTTCTAGTAGGTTTTCAGGTGGTACTGAGGCTGCTGGTCCATGGACCACACTTGGGAACCAGATTCCCATACTGTCCCTCAACCACTGAACTTCTGTAGCTTCTCTTTTAAACAAATCCCTCTCCACAGGATCAGCAGGTCATTTTGTTCAAGGAATCTGCCAACCTGGGATTTAGGTCTTTTTTCCTGGGTCACACCTTGGTACCAAATCTTATAATTCTCTCTTCCGAAAGCCTCCAATACTACTGCCTGTACTATTTACCTGCTCCAATTCTGTCCCCTGATGCACCTAACGACAGACAAAGTCAACTGTTTGTAGACATTCGGACATTTGGGTACAGATGCTGGCAGAGAGAGATATAGGGAAGGGATCAATAGACATTCCTGTTCCTTCCTGCTCCAGCAGGCAATGTTGGGACCTGCTGTCTTTGTATCCATTCGTGTAGATGCCAGGGGAAATTCTATCCTGTAGGGGTTATTATGCCTAACCTTAAGGTGTGCAAGCCGTGGATGCTTCTAAGGAGGATCAACATCAGAAGCAGCCATTACGTATAAAGAGCTATGCATAGGGTGAAAGAACACTTTCCACCATACGCACACTCTCCTGTACAATGTGGAGAACCATATGTGAACACTGCAGTCCCACTGTTGTTGTCAGCTGTTATTAATATTTACTACTGGTTTATCTTCTAATAAAGCTGCTGTTAATCTTAAACAGCTGTATAACCAAATCACCACACAGAGACTGGGTTTTTAGTTAACCTAGAACACAATGCTGGGCAATATTTACTCCCTCCCAAACCTCCAAGCCCTCAGTTTCCTAACATTTAGATTTCCCACAATATACTTGCTTTCTGTGAAATTTTAGGTCTGGTTCATGCTGCACCTCCAAGATCTCTCCTCCAGCTTCACTCTCCTTGCTCTCCTCTCCCCCTTCTTCTCCTCCTACTCCTTCTTCTCCTCCCACTCCTCTCCCACTTCCTGGCTCCTCCCCTCTTTTCTTTCCTCTGGCTCCTCCCTGCTCAACATTGTGTCCAGTTGCTTTATTTTGTTCCTGTTTACAGAAGAGTTGAGACAGGATGCTTAGAATGACTATCGCAAAGCAATATCCGTATTGAAACCAGAGGGTTGGGGGTGGGGTGAGGGAGAAATCAGCATTTGAATGAACAAGGGTAAGGTGTATACATTAAAAAAAAAACAAAAACAAAAACAAAAAAACACGTTATACCAACACACTGTTTTCAGCTGAAAGCCCATCTTAACTTCCTTGTGAGTTCCAGTGAGTGAGTTCATTTCTTAAATTTAATTTTTTAATCTTTCAAGTGAGAATAAAATAAAATTGTATCTCTTCTCTCTTTCACCCCATATTTATCCCTGAGGTTAATTCTCCCTTCAGCTCAGCTCCTCCTTTTTTAGATATAATGGTTACCTGTGTCTAATCAGGAAGAAGCTTTCCATTATAGTCTCTGGTCCTTTGTAATTGTTTTTTCTTTTGATTGACAGTTTATTAGTCCTCTGCCTTTCCAGAAAAGAATATGTCCCCTTTGCTCTTTGCATGTCTCTTCCATCTGGCATAGAGACTGGTGCCTGATAGAAGTGTAATTAGCAAAACAATGTGTGATCATTCTCACAATCAAAATTAATATCAGAGGCTGGCACCAAGTAGGTGACTAAGAAACACTGCTGAGTTTTTTCTTTTTAGTGCAAATCACACTGTAAACAGAGGTTTTATTTTGTTTCTGCAGGAATCAGGCAGAGAATGGAGTGGATTTGGACCTTTAATTTGGACTGTCCAAGTTAAAAAAAAATGTGGCTGTGATAAGAAACTGCCTGAATAACTGGAAGAAAAATACACTTTGGTAGAGACTGAAGGAATAAAATAAGCACAGTTAAAGACAAAGCTTAGTACACACACAGTTGTGTTTGTCAGCTGTGTCCATCCCATTCACATCACTCAAGCTGCCAATGGCCGTCTTTTATAAAGTGGGTTAAAAGCGATTCCCTGCCGCGTTCACCCAAAGCCCTCCCCCTTCCTTTTCACAATTCAGGAATTATTTTAACGGTGCCTTTCCTATCAGCCAGATCAAATATCCTCATGTTAACTATTTCTGGGGCCTGTACTTGAAGAAAGACATGATTTTTCTCAAATCTGTGAACAGGACACTTTTTTAAAAATGTCAAAATAAACCATCTGCTTGTACAACTGTTTCTAATTACTTCCCTGCCTAGACTCTCCACTGGAGGAGTTTGGCACCCGCACCCGCCCAGAGTGGCTCCACTGCCCAAGTCTTCGCAGCCTCCAGGAGGAGCCCGGAACCTCTGAGCACGGGTGTCCTGAGTCCTTCTGCGTGGACATCTGCTGGTGACACCCATTCCTCCTGCTCCTCCCTTGGAGCAGTGCAGCTGGCCTGCCTGCCCTCCTGCCTGCAGAGCTCAGCATGCATCGACCAGGCTTCAGGAACTTCTTGTTGCTGGCATCTTCCCTTTTCCTTGTTGGGCTGTCAGCTGCTTCTCAAAGCTTCTCACCATCTCTGAGGTAAATTTGGTTTATTATTCTTCGAGACACACCTGTCCTGCTGTGCGTGTCAGAACTCAAGCTTGCAGATGTTTGACTGTCCTAAGCCAAGAGCAGTTACTAAGTGGGACATGACATAAACTGTTTTCAACCTGTTCTGACTTTTCTTCCCTTACATCTAACTTCGGTGTTGCTTCATATTTGTTTGTTTCCTTTTTATTTGGAAAACTATTCATGGAGTAAAATATCATTTCTTCCTCTGAAAATATGTGTTAGGGGGATTTTTTCTTTAAGTCAAAGATGCACTTCTGCGTACCTGTCACTCCACAGCCTGTAGAGCAGCTGTTTCCACTTTCTAATACAGGGCTTGCTTGATGGCCCTGTCACATTTTGTATAGAAATTTGAAAGAGACGGGTTCCATTTAACTTTTAAAAAGTAGAGTTCATAAAGTCTGCTTCAAGCACAACTTAAAAGCACTTCCTATCTTATAGATGATACATTAAACTTTTTCTATGCATTCGTCTCTTCTCTCTGGCTATCAGATAGTAACGGGACATTTTAAAAAAAACGAACAAAAGCCAGCCAAGTATCATACTTCAGACTAATTTGCATTTAATCAAAATGTGCATTTAAGATTCCGTGGCAATCTACCAGGGAGCAAGGGGTCAGCCATCTCCTCTGTCTACTTGGAAGGTGCTATTTTTAGTCATGGTTACAATCAGCCCTTTAGAGGGAAGCTTGGCCCACAGAGAAATGAGGCTTAGGCCTCTCCACGCGGCGGAGAGGAAGAGCAGGCTTGGAGTAAAAGGGGCAGGGTGTGTGTCTGACCTTGGCCTGCTGGGGCCTTTCTTATCTCCTGCAGAAGCCTGTCGGGCGCCCCCTGCAGACTGTCCCGGGCCGAGTCCGAGCGCAGATGTCGTGCACCTGGGCAGCCCTCAGGGGGCGCCCTGTGCCATGGCCGTGGCCAGTGCGAGTGCGGTGTCTGCATCTGTCAAGTGACGGAACCTGGCACCTACTTTGGGCCGCTGTGTGAGTGCCAGCAGTGGGTGTGCGAGACCTACGACGGGAAAACCTGCGCAGGTAAGGCAGAGGCGCTGCCCCCTCCGGAGTCACCTGCCTCCAGATAGGCCCTGAGTTAAGTTACTGCAATCAGAGAGGGCCATGCTTCTATGCAATTTCGGCATCTTTTATTACGGTATTTCTCCTCTGAGGCCCTCACTTAAGAGAAAATTAATATATATATATAATATTTTATTTATTATTATTGGAAAATATATAAAGTACGTTTCACTTGAACACTTAAAAGCATATATTTGTATATATATATATTCCCTTTGCACACTTGAAATATATATACATATATATTATTTATATATATTGTTATTTTAACTATATTAACTTCAAAGCTTCATTATTAGGAATAACTCCCTGGAACGAAAGCAAAGTTTTATTTACTATTTCACTCCAAACTCAACTATCACCCAGTCTTCTGCTCTATTCTTTCTGGCAAGGCCTTCACAATGGTGTGAGTTTTCAAAAAATTTTCCAGGCCCTTTTAGTGTTCCTGTTTGATTAGAAAATAAAGTGGTGAGACCTGGTCTTTAGCAATGATGAGTGAATGCCATCTCATGAGCTTTCCTGCTAAGGTCCCTGGCTGGTGCCTGGCTGTGATTACAGCTTTGTGATGCTATGGGCTTTGGAGCTTTTTCTCCTTCCTTGGAGAAACTGGTTGTTTACTTACGCCATCTTAGTCACTGAATTCTTTCCTTCTTGATACTAAGGACCAAATCACATGGCTTTTGTGCCTTTCCATACAGGGCGAAATACTTGTTTGTTTACAGCTGAGGAAAAGCTTGTGCCCATTTGACATTCTTGCTTTGCAGAGGAGTGTACACTGATGGGTGACACTGAGATTTCCCTTTAGGGTACTCGATGGTATCTGCCCTGACACTGCTGTGAGCACATTTGCTAGGCCCAGAAAGAATCTCCACAGGGAGCCCAGAGCTGCCGTGCCAGCTCATCTTCCTGTTCTGTGCTTCAGAGTTAGCTTCTCTGTCCTCTTTTCAGTTTCGCAACTAGTATGAAAATATGACAAAATGATTTTTGTCTGCTCTTTTTTGTTTGTTTTCTGAATTCATCTGACATTTACCTTGGTGAACCCCTGTAAGTCCTTTGTAAAAATACAGTAATTGCCAGAGACTTCCTTTCAGTTATGGAGAAAACAAATCCTGTCCTTGTACATCACAGACTGGTTAGAGTGTTGAATCTGTCAGAAAATTTCAGACTTCAAATCCTAGTCCAATTGAGCTCAGATGTTATTTGAATATCCAAGCCTTCGTTTCTTCATCTGAAAAAAAAATAAGCCTTTTAAAAACTATTTAGTTTATTTTATATGTATGAGTGTTTTGGCTGCTTGTGTACTACTGGAATGCCTGCTTCTTGCGGAGCTCAGAGGCAGGTGTCCAGTCCCCTGGAACTGGAGGTACAGATGGTTGTGAGTCACCGTGTGGAGGAGAGTACCAATTGCTTTTAACCACTGAGCCAGCTCTGTAGCCCTGCAAAATGGGCATTTCAACAGCAACAACCTTATGAGGTTTCATATGTATAAAACATTTCATGTGGTGTGTGACATGAAGTGGGTGTTCAGTGCATACCGATGTGTTGATGTGTAGAGCATCACTACGTGGACAGAGATGGATGGGTGGGCAGATAGAAAGATAAATAGGTATCTGACCAATGGTTGCTGGGAATGTGTGGCTGAGATCAATTTTACTTTCTTCATGTAGTCAGCCTGTTACTGATTTGAGGCTCACAAGGTCAAGCAAGGATAGCAATTTTGGCCTCAAAACATCTGCAGTATGCACACTCTGCCCTTTTAAAGTGTAGTCAGCTAGGATTCTTACACTGTGAATCATAAGAACTACTTATTTTAGTTTGAGCCAGGCGAAATGTCCACATTACCACAAGTATGTTTCTTTCAGCGGTATTGTGTTCACGGTACCTGAATCTATTTCTCACTTCTGTAGCATACAGACTTGGCCAGTGACTGGTCCTACAGGTATGATGGTCTGTTGTGGAATAAACTGATTTTTGTAAATTGAATCTGTAAGATAAGCAGCAATTTTTCTTTGCATGAAAACAAACTTTAGCTTGGTATTTCTAAAGCAACCCTGGAAAAATCCCATGAAGAGTAATGACTTAAAATAAAACACTGGCTTCCTAAAAATTGTTTAGAGTTGCTTTTGAAATGTGTCACTTAAAATTGATCCATGGTTCTTTCATGGGTACAGACCCCTCACATAAACACAATTCGAATAAAACAGGGTGCTACAGAGGTGACTCGTGGTTAATAGCACTTGTTGCTCTTAGAGAAGACCCAAGTTCAGCTCCCAGTTCCCATGTCAAATAGCTCCAGAACCATGAAGCTTCACCTCCCTGGGGACTGGACACCTTTGGCATCTTTAAAAAGGTGTTAGTAATTGGGAACAACTACTGAATTCAATTTAGGTAAGACAAAGTCTGGTGTACCTGTTCGGCTCTTTCCTTCTGAAGTGGTTGGGAAGGTGGGCTATGTGGTGACTTACCGTTGCATAGGGAGGTTACCAGAACTACCAAATAGCTATAATACACGGTAGGGTATGATCTAGGGAGGGGGCCATTGATCCAGGAACTAAATACTGTGGCTAAAATTTTGTTAAAGACAGAAAGCAAATGATGCAAAACTTTAAGGGTAGGGAATTGTTAGAAGAAAAAAAGACTTGGAATTTCAAATGAGGAAGAACTTAAGTACCAACTGAGGTTTGGGAAGGTGTTTGGGATGCACTAGGAATAATATAGGGAACACAGGGTTGGCTTGGCTGGATCTTAGAGCCATAGGCAAAGTAGCAGGGGATCTGTTGAAAGAAGTTAGAGTTGAAGAAGTTAAGTAGAACAATAAACCTTAACACAGTTTGTGTCTCTTAAACAACAGCTAGGATAACTGCGTTCTGGAACACAGGAACGACAGGTTGTGCTCTGGTTTGGGAGATGTCATGGTGCAAGGGCATGGTGTGGGAGAGAGATTCCGTGGACAAGAATTTAGTTCAAATGCTGTGCACATTTGTATCCCAAGGGAGAGAGAACAGGACAGAATTGGGATGATTTTTAAAAGCTATTTAAAAGCATTGTTCTTGTGGTTTGGCACTCAAGGATTAGATAATGAATGAAAACTGAGGGAGGTCTGAGTGAATGGGACAGTGATAGAAAATGTGGGATAAGGAAGTCACTTAACCAGCGATTTTTATCCCTTATTATAATACAGTGTTTTATGTTGAAATGCCATGAAATGCAGAACTATTGCTTGAGGAATGCAACTTTACACTTAATTAGCCAAGGATCCTGGGACTGAATGGGAATCTTGTCTGAACTATTGACGGGTTTGAACTGGTAACTATGAGCCAGTTATTAAATTCCTCCAAATTCAGTATTTCTAGAGGCAACACTACTCTTGTGGTTATGAGAAAACTTGTATCAAGTATGCTATTCCAAATAATTTCCGTGTTTACATACAAATATATTTGAATTATATAATTAGGCATTTATTCAGACTATTTAATATTCTTATCTATATTAGTTTTATGCACAAACACAAAAATATAAATAATGGAAATAACATTAGATATCCTTGGCATATGAGATTTTTTTGAAGTTATTTCTGACTTTTACACATAGTAGTTAAATAACTACCATAAGGTGATTTGTCTTTGTAAGAAGATTATACTTTCTGGAATTTCATAATCTGAGGGCTATTTGGCCTGCTTTTCTGCTCCATAGTTATGTTTTCTATTAGACCATAGAGCCATTTCATTCCAAGTCTGTTTTTGTGGATTCAGTCTTTGGATTTTCCTCCTTTGGTCATTTTCTGTTCTCCATTTCCTTCTTTAAGCCTTACCCAGCAGTCTTTGCTCTCTATTTTGTCTTGGTCTAGCCCTCCTGTACTTAGCCTCCTCCTTCTGTCTGTGTGTCTTCAAGTCAAAGTGATGGAGAACCTGCGATCACTGACAGGCTTTAGTCTCCATCTCCACTGAGTACCACACTGGCTGGACTCTAGTCTGTATATTGTTTCCTTTCATGCTTTTCCTTCATGGTCTTGGCATTACTTGTAATTTTGGATTGGGTTCACCAGTACTGGCTTCCTCACTTTACATGAGCTTTTGGGGTACTTTGCTCTCATAAATATCTGTTTTTAGCAGATATATCTTGTATTATCTCAAGTAATGTAAAAGTAAAAGTTCTTCTCTTATATAAACGACCACTCATAATTTTTCTCAGTTTTATGGATGAGGTAGATACAACTCTGAAGATCTGCCATGGAGACCCCAACACCTTGGCTGTGCACATTACTTGCTCTTGAAAACTTAGATCATATTTATAATCTTAGGTTATCTAAATCAAATCAAATAAATATGACCGAGCTGATGTTATTTTTTACATAATCTTCTCCAAAATAAGAAAAGAAAATTTCATTTATATGGAACATCTTAAATTTGCAAAGAATATATTTTCTTCACAGATTTATGAGTGTCTTCAGTGTATTCTGAGGTGTAAAGGTAGATCTAACCCCCTGTGCCTTTGTGTTGCAAACACCATCCCCAAACTCCTCTGTTCTTTTGTTGTCAGTCACACACTGTCTCATCTGATCTTGTGAGCCACAACATTCATCATCTTGAGGTGAGTAAACAGTACCAACCAGTGACCAAGGAAATCTTGGCTCCTTCTCCAGCACCAGGTCTGTCTACATACCAGTATGTTTCCTGCCCTGACAACAATAGAATAAGCCTCTGAAACAGTAAGCCAGCCCCACTTAAATATTTTCCTTGTAAGACTGGCCTTGGTCATGTTGTCCCTTAACAGGTATAAAAGCCTACATATGACAATGTTCCAATCCCTCTGTTGGAAGCTGGTTACAGGAGATGGCTGGTTTCAGGCTCCACATGCCCCATTGCTAAGAGTCTTAGCTAGGGTCACCCTCATAGATTCCTGCCAGTTTCCAGTGCACTAGTTTTCTTGCTCATCCCAGAGGTGCACCCACATTACAGCTGTCTCCCAGTTCTCTCTCCCTCTGTACCGCTCACACTTGATCTGTCTCTTCCCGTTCATACCCCCACGACTGTCTAGTTCCCTCCCACTGTCCACCCATGTTGCTATTCCATTTCCGCTCTCCAGTGAGATTCATGAGTCCCTCCCAATCTCCAGAATGCTTCTTGTTTACTTAGCTTCTTTGCAGCTGTGGATTGTAGCATGGTTATTCTTTCCTTTATGGCTAATATCCACTTATAAGTGAGTATATACCATGTTTTCCTTTCTGGGTCTGGGTTAGATCACTAAAGGTAATCTTTTCTAGTTCCATCAATATGCCTGCAAATTTCATGATGTCCTTCTTTTCAATAGCTGAGAAATAATTCATTGTGTAAATGTACTACATTTATTGTATCCATTTTTCTTTTTGCTTTTATTTTTTAATTCATGTATTATTTTTCTTAATTACAGTTTATTCACTTTGTATCCCAGCTGTAGCTCCCTACCTCATCCCCTCCCACTCCCACCCTCCTTCCCCCATCTTCCTCCATGCCCCTCTCCAAGTCCAATGACAGGGGAGGTCCTCTTCCCCTTCCATCTGACCATAGCCTATCAGGTATCATCAGGACCGGCTGCATTGTCTTCCTCTGTGGCCTGGTAAGGCTGCTCCCCCATCAGGGGGAAGTGATCAAAGAGCCAGCCACTGAGTTCATGTCAGAGACAGTCCCTGTTTCCCTTACTAGGAAACCCACTTGAAGACTGAGCTGCCATGGGCTACATCTGTGGGAGATTCTAGGTTATCTCAATGTCTGACCCTTGGTTGGAGTATCAGTCTTAGAAAAGACCCCTGGGTCCAGATGTTTTGGATCTGTTGCTCAACTTGTGGAGCTCCTGTCTCCTCCAGGTCTTTCTATTTCCCTCTTCTTTCATAAGATTCCCAGAACTCTGCCCAAAATTTGGCTATGAGTCTCAGCTTCTGCTTTGTTACCTTGCTGGGTAGAGTCTTTCAGAGGCTTTCTGTGGTAGGCTCCTGTCCTGTTGCCTGTTTTCTCCCTTTTCCAATATCCATCCTATTTGCCTTTCTGAGTGAGGATTGATCATCTTACCCAGGGTCCTCCTTCTTGCTTAGCTTCTTTAGTTGTACAGATTTTAGTATGTTTATCCTATATTATATTTCTAATATCCACTTATAAGTGATTATATACCATATATGTCTTTCTGCTTCTGGACTACCTCACTCAGGATGAGATGCCCCTCAACTGAAGAGTGGATACAGAAATTGTGGTACGTTTACACAATGGAATACTACCAGCAATTAAAAATAAAGAAATCATGAAATTTGCAGGCAAATGGTGGGAACTAGAAAAGATCATACTTTATCCAATTTTCTTTTTCTTTTTGTAAGCCTCCCCCATCCATACATTTGATTTCTTTTAACTTTTATTAATTGCACTTTATTCACTTTGTATCCCCCCATAAGCCCCTCCCTCCTCCCCTCCCAATCTCACCCTTCCTTCCCCTTCTTCATACATGCCCCTCCCCAAGTCCACTGATAGGGGAGGTCCTCCTCTCCTTCCTTCTGATCTTAGTCTATCAGATCTCATCAGGAGTGGCTGCATTGTCATCTTCTGTGACCTGGTAAGGCTGCTCCCCCCTCAGGGGGAGGTGAATTGAGAGACATCTATGTTGTTTCCAGTTTCTAGCTATTATGAATGAAGCTATTATGAACATAGTTGAGCAATTATGGTGGAGCATCTTTTGGGTATGTCCAGGAGTGGTGTAACTGGGTCTTATGGTAGTCCTAGTTCAAATTTCTGAGACACCCTCAAATTTATGTCCAAAGTGGCTGTATATGTTTGTACTCCCACCAGCAATACAGAAGTGTTTCCCTTGTTCCACAATCCCACAAGCATGTGTTGTCACTTGAGTTTTTGATCTTAGCCATTCTGATGGGTGTAGGATGGAATCTCAGAGTCGTTTTGATTTGTATTTTCCTGATGGCTAAGGATATTGAATATTTCTTTAAGTGCTTCTTGGCCCTTAGATATTTTCTGTCAAGAATTCTTTGTTTAGTTCTGTACCTCATTCTTTATTTTGGTTATTTGGTTTGTTGATGTCTAGTTACTTGAGTTTTTAAATATATTTTGAATATCACTACTCTGTCAAATGTAGGGTTGGTGAAGATCTTTTTCCATTCTGTAAGGCAAAGAACACTAACAAAAGGACAAAATGACTGAAGCTTTTAAGTGTCATGAGGTCCCATTTATTAATTGTTGATCTTAGAGCCTGAGCTCTTGGTGTTCTGTTCAGGAAGTTGTCTCCTGTGCTAATGCATTTAAGGCTCTTCTTTATCTTCTCATCTATAAAGCTTGGTGTTATGTTGAGATATTTTATTCACTTACATTTTAGTTTTGTGCAGTATGAGATATGAGTCTATTTGCCTTCCTCTAAATGCAGACATATAGTTAGAGCAGCACCATTTGTTGAAGATGTGTTCTTCCATTGTAAAAATGTGGCTTCTTTATCAAAAATCAAGTGTCCATAGATGTTTGGATTTACTTCTGGGCTTTCAGTTTGATTCCATTTTTAAACCTGTCTGTTTTTAGGCCAATATCATGCATTTTTTCCTTTCTATTTCCTTATAATACAGCTTGAAGTAAGGGATATTGATACCTCTAGAAGTTCTTTTATAGTACAGGAAGGTTTTAGCTATTCTGGGTTTTTTTTTTTTTTTTCCACACAAAGTTGAGAATTGTTCTTTCAAGGTCTGTAGAGAATTGTGTTGGTATTTTGATAGAAATTGCATTGAATTTGTAGATGGCTTTTGGTAGGATAGCCATTTTTACTATATTAATCCTACCAATCAATAAGCATGGGAGATATTTCCATCTTCTGATATCTTCTTCAATTTCTTTCTCTAAGGACTTGAGGTTTTTTTTCATACAAGTCTTTCACTTGCTTGGTTAGTTACACCAAGGTACTTTGTATTTTTTTGTGTCTTTTGTGAAGAGTGTAGAGTGTAGTTTCCCTAATTTCTTTCTCAGCCCTTTTCTCTTTTGTATACAGGAGGGCTACTGATTTTTTTTTTTTTTTTGAGTTAATTTTTTTTCCAGTCACAATACTAAATGCGTTTATCAGCTTAAGGAGTTCTCTGGTGGAATTTTTGGGATCACTCATGTATTTTATTTTTTATTTATTTATTTTTTTCATGTATTTTATTGTATCATCTACAAATAGTGATACTATGATCTTCCTTTCCGATTTGCATCTGCTTTATCACCTTTAGTTGTTTTATTGCTCTAGCTAGGACTTCAAGTACAATGTTGAAGAGATATGGAGAGAGTGAACAGCCTTGCCTTATCTCTGATTTCAATGGGATTGATTTAAGTTTCTCTCTGTTGAGTTTGATGTTGGGTATAGGCCTGCTGTATATTGCCTTTACTATGTTTATGTGTGGGCTTTGTGTTCATGATCTCTCCAAAACTAAATATGAAAAGGTGTTGGATTTTGTCAAAGCTTTTTCTTCATCTAAGAAGATGATCGTGTGTATGTGTGTGTTTTAAGTTTGTTTATATGGTGGATTACATTGATGGATTTCTGCATGATTAACTACCCCTGCATGGCTGGGATGAAGCCTAATTAGATGATATCTTTGATGTGCCCTCAGATTTTGGTTGCAAGTATTTTATTGAGTATTTTTTCATCAATGTTCATAAAAAAACATTGGTCTGAGATTCTCTTTGTTTTGTCTTTGTGTACTTTAGGTATCAAGGTGAATATAGCCTCATAGAATGAGTTTGGTAATATTCCTTTTTTTTTTGTATTTTGTGAAATAGTTGAAGAGTATTGAAATTAACTCTTCTTTGAAAGTGTTGTAGAATTCTGCATTGAAACCATCTGACCCTGGGCTTTTTTGGATAGGAGACTTTTGATGACAGTTCCTATTTCCTTAGGGGATATAGGACTATCTAATTTATTTACCTGATCTTGATTCAACTTTAGCAAATGGAATCAAACAAGAAATTTGTTCATTTCATTTATAGTTTCAAATTTTGTGGCATATAGGATTTTGAAGTAGGACCTAATTATTCTTTGGATTTCCTCAGTGTCTGTCACTATGTCCCACTTTTCATTTCTGATTTTGTTGATTTGGATAGTGTCCTGTTGCCTTTTAGTTAGTTTGGCTAAGAGTGTGTCTATCTTGTTGATTTTCTCAAAGCTCCAGGTCATGGTTTCATCAATTCTTTGTATTGTTCTCTCTTCTAATTTATTGATATCAGCTCTGAGTTTGATTATTTCCAGCCATCTACTCCTCTTGGGTGTGTCTGCTTCCTTTGTTTTTTCCTAGTGTTTTCAGGTGTGCTATTAAGCTGCTGTATGAGATGCCTCAAATTTCTTTATGAAGGCATTTAGTGCTATGACCTTTCCTCTTAGCACTGTTTCATTGTGTCCCATAAGTTTGGGTAAGATGTGCCTTCATTTTCATTGAATTTCAGGAAGTTTTTAATTTTTGTCTTTATTTCTTCTCTGACACTGCTGTTATTGAGTAGAGAGTTGTTCAGTTTCCATGCCTGTATAGGATTTTTACTATTTCTGTTGAGGTCTAGTATTAGACCATGGTGGAATGATATGATACAAGGGATTATGTTAATCTTCTTGTATCTGTTGAGGTTTGCTTTGTGCCCCACTATATGGTCAATTTTGGAGAAGGTTCCATGAGGTGCTGAAAAGAAGTTATACTCTTTTGTGTTTGGGTGAAAAGTTCTGTAGACATTTATTAGGTTCATTTAATTTAAGACCTCTGTAAGTGTCATTATTTTTCTTTTCAGCGTCTTTCTCAATGATCTGTCCGTCAATGTCTGTAAGTGTCATCATTTTTCTTTTTAGCTACTTTCTCAATGATCTGTCTGTCAATGAGAGTAGGGTGTTGAAGTCTCCCACTATTAGTGTTCTGGGATTGAAGTGTGATTTAAGCTTTAGTAATTTTTCTTTTACTAATGCAGGTGCTCATGTTTTTAGGGCATGGATGTTTAGGAATGTGATGTCCTCCTGATGGATTTTTCTTTTGATGAGAATGAAATATCACTCCCCATCTCTTTTGATTAATTTTGGTTGAAAGTCTATCTCATTAGATATTAGGATTAATACTCCAGCTGGCTTCTTGGGTCTGTTTGCTTGAAAACCACTTTTTCAGCTCTTTATTCTGAGGCAGTGACTGTCTTTGATGCAGAGGTATGTTTCTTCAATGCAGTAAAATGTTGGATCCTGTTTCTGCAACCATTCTGTTAGTCTGTTTCTTTTTATTGGAGAGTTGAGTCCATTGATGTTGATAAATATTAGTGACCAATGACTGTTGGTTCTTTTTATTGTGGAATTTATTTCTTCTCTGTCTCCAGGGCTTTCATGGCTTCTGTTTTCTTTATTGATTCTAATTTCGTTTCTTGTCTTGAATGATTTTTTTTTCATTTCCTTCCCGTTTGATTGTGGATTCCTGTCTGTCCTTGATGGCCTCTATTTGTTTGTTTGTTTCCTCTTTATTTGCCTTTAATAATTGTGTAATTATAGGTTTAAGATCATTTTCCTGTGTTTCAACTGAATTAGAAAATCCATTGATGGGAGGGGGGGTTTCTGGTGAAGTCATAATGTCCTAATATTTATTGATTTTTATTCTTTGGCCGACCTCTAGCCATCTTGACTGTTTGTTCCTGGAACATGTACTGCAGACTGGGTCCACCTGTCTCTGGAGTCTGGAGTAGTCTACAGGAAGATGAGAGATGTCCAGGGGCTCATGAGTGAGTGCTGGCCATTCAGATGCAGCTACGGAAGAGAGGGCTCTGTTCTAAGTTCAATGTCTGCCGGCTCACCATTTGTGACCCAGGTAGTTCAGGCAGCTGGGGCACTGGCAGAAAGATCTCCAAACTCTTATGCCCCAGGTCCCGCACCTTGCTCAGCTCTTCTGGTTGCTCAGCTCTGCTGGTTTCACTCTCTCTGCTGTGCTTGCTGTTTCTGATCCAGGTGGGCTAGGCAGCTGAGGAGCAGGCAGAAAAATTTCCACTCTTAGAGCTGCTCCAGCACCTCATAGGCTTCCTTAGGATGGGAGACAATGGACCTTTGCTCTTTTGATGTGTTATTGCATTCAGTTTGCAAGTGTTTTATTGAGTATTTTTGCATCAATGTTCATAAGAGAAATTGGTCTGAAATTCTCTTTCTTTGTTGACTCTTTGTGTGGTTTAGGTGTCAGGGTGAGTGGTAGCATTCTGTGCTGAATCCATCTGGCCCTAGACATTTTTTGGATAGGATACTTTCAATAACTGCTTCTATTTTCTGGGAGATTATTGGACTTTTAAAGTGTTTACCTGATCTTGATTCAGCTTTGGTAAATGAAATATAGCAAGAAAATTGTCCATTTTCTATAGGTTTTCCAATTTTCTGGGATACAGGTCTTGTATTAAGACCTAATGATTCTTTGGATTACTTCAGGATCTGTTTAATTTTTGATTTTGTTAATTTGGATACTGTTTCTCTGTCTTTCAGTTATTTGGCTAAGGGTTTGTCTATCTTGCTGATTTTCTCAAAGAACAAGCTCTTAGTTTAATTTATTCTTTTTATTGTTCTCTGTTCTCCTTTTTTTTCTAATTTATTGATTTCAGCCCTGAGTTTGATTATTTCATGCCCTTTACTCCTAACGGGTGTGTTTGCTCTGTTTTTTAAATTTTATTTTTGTTCTAGATCTTTTAGGTGTGCTTTTCGATTGCTAGTATGAGAACTCTTCAATTTCTTTATGAAGGCACCTAGTGGTATGAACTTTCCCCTTAGCACTGCTTTCATTGTGTCTCATAAATTTGGGTATGTTGTGCTTTCATTATCATTGAATTCTGGAAAGTTTTAAATCTCTTTCCTTATTTCTTCCCTGACCCAGTGGTCATTGAGTAGGTAGTTGTTCAGTTTCCATGAGCCTGTAGGCTTTCTGTTGTTTCTGTTGTTGTTGAGCTTCAGCTTTAATTCATGTGGTCTAACAAAATACAAGGGGTTTTTCAATCTTCTTGTATCTGTTGAGGCTTGCTTTGTTTTGGAGAAGGTATTGTGAGGTGCTGAGAAGGTATATTCTTTTGTGCTTTAGTGAAATATTCTGTAGATATCTATTAGGGCCATTTGGTGTCTATCTGTTAGTTTATTTTTATAATTATTTTATAAATATTTTTATAATTATTTCTCCATTTAGCTTCTGTTTCACTGATCTCTCCATTGGCAAGAGTGTGGTGTTTAAGTTTCCCACTATTAATCAACAGGGTTCAGTGTGTGATTTAAGCTTTAGTAATGGTTCTTTTACAAATGTGGGTGCATTTGGGGCACAGAAGTTCAGAGTTGATATCTTATCTAGATGGATTGTTCCTTTGATGAGTATGGAGTATTCTTCCTCATCTCTTGATTAATTTTGGTTAGAAGTCTAATTTGTTAAATACTAGAATGCCTACTCCAGTTTGCTTCTTGGGTCCATTTGCTTGGAAAACCTTTTCCAGCCCTTTACTCTTTAGGTAATGTCTATCTTTATTGCTGAGGTGTGTCTTGTATGCAACAGAAAGATGGGTCCTGTTTTCATATTATTTATGTTAGCCTGTGTCTTTTTATTGGGAGTTGAGGTTATTGATGTTGAGGGCTATTAATGAACAGTGGTTGTTAATTCCTGTTATGTTGGTGGTGGTGGTATGAGTTTGTGTGTTGTGTGTGTGTGTGTGTGTGCTTCCTTCTTAGTTTTGCTGATGTGGGCTTACTTATTTCCTGTGTTTTCTTGGGTGTAGTTAGCTTCCTTGGGTTAGAGTCCTTCTAATATTTTCTGTATGGCTGGATTTGTGGATAGATATTGTTTAAATTTGTTTTGTCATGGAATATCTTGTTTTCTTCCTCTATGACAGTTTAAAGTTTTGCTGGGTATAGTAGTCTGGGCTGACATCTGTGTCTGTTTTTAAAATATCTGCCCAGGCCCTTATGGCATTTAAAGTTTTGAGGGAGTTATTTTCCTCCTTTAAGGCCCCTATCATTTTCATAATGTCAGATTTGAGATCATTTTCTTGCAGCCCAGATGTGACAGTACCTTCAGGTCTTGCTCTGGTAGGATAGCTAGTTTCTGGAGGTGTCATGTGGCTCTGGGTTTTGTTGCTTGTGTTCCTACGCTGACTTCTAGTCATCTCTCTCTCTCTCTCTCTCTGTGTGTGTGTGTATTTTTCCCTTCTTTTTTTTCTGATGTGAAATTATTTATTGTCTGTGTTTTCTTGGGTGTAGTTAACCTCCTTGGGTTGGAGTTTTTCTCTAGTATCTTCTGTAGAGCTGAATTCGTGGATAGATTTTTAAATTTTGTTTTATCATGGAATATCTTCTTTCTTTTATCTATGGTGATTGAAAGTTTTGCTAGGTGTAATGGTCTAGGCTGGCATCTGTGACCTCTTAGAGTCTACAAGATATCTGCACAGGCCTTTATTTTAGAGACTCTGTTGAGAAGGGAAGTGATTATAATAGGTCTGCCTTTCTATGTGACTTGGCCTCTTTTCTTTGCCATTTTTCATACTCTCTCTTTGTTTTGTACATTTAATGTTTTGATTATCATGTGTGAGGGAGACTTACTTTTCTGGTTTAATATATTTGGTGTTTTACAAGCTTCTTGTTCATTTATAGGCACCTCTTTAGGTAAGATTTTTTTTTCTCTGATTTTGTTGAAAGTATTTTCTTATCCATTGAGCTGGGAATTTTCTATTGCTTATATTCCTATTACTCTTAGTTTTGGTCTTTTCATGGTGTCTGAGATTTCATGGATGTTTTGAGTCAGAAACATTTTAGATTTACCATTTTCTTTGACTGATGTAGCAATTTCATCTATTTTATCTTCAATGCCTTCTATCGCTTGTGATACTTCTTCTGTAGTTCCTATTTGCCTACCTAGATTTTCCATGTCCAGGTTTCTTCAGTTTGTATTTTCTTCAATCCATCTATTTTCATATTTAGTTCTTGAAAAGTTTTTTTTTCACTTATTTGTTGGTAGTTTTCTCAATTTCTTTAAAGAGCTTATTTGTTTTCTCTTTAAAGGCCTCTATCATCTTCATAAGTTTGGATTTAATGTCCTTTTCTTGTGTTTTATCTGTGTTGGGATATCCAAGGCTTGCTGTGGTAGGATAGTTGGGCCTTGGTTGTGCTATATTACCCTGGCTGTTGTTGACTGTGTTTTGACACTGGCCTCTTGTCATCTGGGTTTGGACTTATAGTTTTCCTTGTTACATGGCTGTTTTTTTTCAGAAGTCCCTGCCCCGGGGGCTTCTGATTCTTCTCTGTTCTTCTGGCCAGAGTGGACATGGGTTCTGGTGCAGCTAGTCTTCAGATCCAGTAAGTGTCTCTGCTGGGATTTTTGTGTACTGCTTGAACTCTGGGGTTTTGAGTGCCAACATTGCCTCTGGGTTCCCTAGAACAAGCATTGCCTCCAGGAAAGCATGAGTCTTGAGTATTTCGCCAAAATTGTGGGAGAGAATATCGTGCCCAGGGGATGGGGTAAAGTTTAAAGCTGTTGAGTGTGCTTTAGGGGGCATTTGCAGGCAGAGGACAAGGTCTTACTTGGAGTCCCTAGTGTAGATGTGGCCTTTGGAAAAGCAGCTGAGTTGTAGGTAGGAATATGGAGCCCAGAGGATAGGATCCCTTCTTCTTCTTCCTCTTCCTCTTCCTCTTCCTCTTCCTCTTCCTCTTCCTCTTCTTCTTCTTCTTCTTCTTCTTCTTCTTCTTCTTCTTCTTCTTCTTCTTCCCCTCCTCCTCCTTCTCCTTCTTCTCCTTCTCCTTCTCCTTCTCCTTCTCCTTCTCCTTCTCCTTCTCCTTCTTCTTCTTCTTCTTCTTCTTCTTCTTCTTCTTCTTCTTCTTTCAGTGTTTTGAAGCCCTATATTTATTTATTTTAATTTTTTTAAAAATTACTTACAGTTTGTTAACTTTGTATTCTTGCTAGATCCCACTCCCTCTTTCCCTCCCAATCTCACACTCCCACCCTCATCTCCTTGCTGCCCCTTTCCAAGTCCACTGATAGGGGAGGACCTCCTCCCCTTTCATCTGATACTGGTTTATCAGGTATCTTCAGGACTGGCTGCAAAGTCCTCCTCTGTGGCCTAGCAGGCCTGCTCCTCCCTTGGGGGAGGGAGGAGAAGGTCAAAGGGCCCACCATTGAGTTCATGTCAGAAATGGTCCCTGTTCCCCTTATTAGGATACCCACTTGGATACTGAGCTACATCTGAGCAGAGGTTCTAGGTTGCAACCATAAATGGTCCTTGTTTGGAGAAACAGTCTCATAAAAGACTTCTGTGCCCAGATATATTTGGTCCTTGTGGAACTCCTGTCCTTTCTAGGTCATTTTAACTCCCTCCTCCCCCTTTTGTTGTATTCCCTGAACTCAGCCGAAGGTTTGGTTATGAGTCTCAGTATCTGCTTTGGTACACTGCTAGGTAGAGTCTTTCAGAGGCCCTCTGTGGTAGGCTCCTGTCCTGTTACTTGTTTGCTCCTACATCCAATGTCCATCCCATTTGTCTTTTTAAGTAAGGATTGATCATTGTACCCTGGGTCCTCTTTCTTGTGTATCTTGTTTAGGTGTATAGATTTCAGTATGTTCATCCTATCTTATAGGTCTATATAAGTGGGTATATACCATGTGTGTCTTTCTGCTTCTAGGATACCTCACTCAGGATGATCGTTTCTAGATCCCACCATTTGCCTGCAAATTTCATGATTTCCTTGTTTTTAATTGCTGAGTACTATTCCATTGTGTAAAAGTACCACAGTTTCTGTATCCATTCCTCAACTGAGGGGCATCTGAGTTGTTTCCAGGTTCTGGCTATTACGAATAAAGCTGCCACAAACATGGTTGAGCATGTCCTTGCTGTGTGCTTGAGCATCTTTTGGATATATGCCTAGGAGTGGTATAGCTGGATCTTGAGGAAGCACTATTCCTAATTGAGAAAGCACCAGATTGATTTCCAAAGTGGCCATACAAGTTTGCATTCCCACCAGCAATGGAGGAGGGTTCCCCTTTCTCCACAACCTCTCCAACATGTGTTGTCACTTGAGTTTTTAATCTTAGCCATTCTGGTGTGTGTCAGGTGAAATCTCAGGGTCGTTTTGATTTGCATCTCTCTGATGGCTAAGAACGTTGAGCATTTCTTTAAGTGTTTCTCTGCCATTCTGTATTCCTCCTCTATTGAGAATTCTCTGTTTAGCTCTGTACCCCAATTTTTTTTTTCAATGCAGTTTATTCAGAAACCTTGAACAATCCTCGGACCCTGGGGAAAGCCAGCCCACAGCTTAAATAGCCTCTGGGTAGCCAACCCAGGCGTGCCACGTGGGCAATGCAGATAGGTCCACATACATGGAAGCAAGCCAGATCCTCAGCCTTCGCCAAATGTGGAATTGTTCGTGACAGAGAGCACTCACCATCGGGAAGGTGGAAGACAGAAACCAGCTCCATCTTTAAGGCATAGCATTCTGCAGCTCTCTACAGTTCCCCCTTTTTGTTTTAGATGCATCAGGCAAGAGTAGAGGTCTGATCTCTGATATTAGAAATAAATAGGGACTTTGTACCGATGTTCATTTAGGTGTCATCCACCCAAAGAGCATCAGACCCGTCCGATACCTTTTTCTCAGAGGCGGGACCTGGGGCATCAACCCGCATGCAACCAGACATGCTCTTCTCTGGGTCCAAAGCGGCTGACCCTGAGTGCAGTGCTTAGCCTCGCATCCTGAGCGTAACATTTTAGCTTTTTATGGTATCCAACCATGCTTGGGGAGAATGTCCTGCTTCAATGGCTGTAAAGGCCTGAATGATCAAGGCTGCATCACACTGTTTTGAGACTCTAATCTTGCACATATACCACAGGCAAACCAAGGAGACCAACACCAGAAGGCCTGCTAACGCTCCCATGCCCGCCCATTCCTTCAGATGATTCATGGCTGCAGCAATCCATGAGGATAATCCTGTGGCTAGTCCTGTGTCCACTCTGGTAGAATTTACTGTGACAATGGCCACTCTCAGCTGCTCCATCGTAGTATCGAATTCTCCAGTCCAATTACCTAAAATATAGCTCGACAATTGTTTAGACAGATTTGCAGCACAGGAAAAATTCTCATGTTATATGCTAGTGACTCAAAGTCCAGCATATTTTCATTGACAGCCAAGTTGAGTGATTTGCCATAGGGTATCAATTTGCTCCTGCACAAGGTCAATCCTCTGATTGAACACCATCAAGCTTCCTTTTAGTTGAGCATTAATTCCTTTATGTACAACTAAGGCATGAGCTACATTGGCTAAATGATTGTTCAGGGTCTGAGCAGTCTGCCCAGTATGACTCATGGCTAGTGCCCCGGTGGTAGCTCCAACAGCCGCCAATGAGATGATAGTAACAATGGTGGCTGTAGTTCCAAGATCCCTTTTCTGTCTGAAGAGAGTCATAGCGTGAGGGGCATCAACGGGCACAGACACGCAGTGAGGCATGCGAGTAACCAGGGCATACCTAAATTTACTAGCATTCCAGCATTGGGCAAAAAAGCAAGTATCATCACCACAATTACTTGGCTCTATCTGGCTAATAATGAATAAAAATGGGGGATATAGACAAACAGGTGTGGGCTTATAGGAAATATTATGAGAAGCCTTAACCCCCTCGTTGGAACATCCTGCATCAGTTCTAGAACTAGCAGTGGTGGTGTCCGAAGTCTGAGTAGGTTCAGGAGACCATTGCCCCCAGGGGCGAGACGTACTCCATGCCAATTGACTAACTCCATGTTTTCCTCCACTTTTGAAAGTCATTTAAGGTTCTTAAATTATTTTTTCCCTTTTTTTCTAAATTTTTCATCAATTACACTTTATTCATTCTGCGTCCCCCCATAAGCCCCTCCCTCCTCCCCTCCCAATCCCACCCTCCCTCCTCCCTCTGCTTGCATGCCACTCCCCAAGTCCACTAATAGGGGAGGTTCTCCTCTCCTTTCTGATCTTAGTCTGTCAGTTCACATCAAAAGTGGCTGCATTGTCCTCTACTATGGCCTGGTAAGGCTACTCCCCCCCAGAGGGAGGTGATCAAAGAGCAGGCCAATCAGATTATGTCAAAGGCAGTCCCTCTTCACATTACTATGTAACCCAATTGGACTCTGAACATGAAAGGACAGTAACAAATATCTGAACACTAAACCTGTCTAAGAATATATCAGTAAAAGAATTTCACTAAATAATTGCTTGGCTTATTACTCTATCAAAATATAAAAGGATTCAGACAGTGGTGATCTTATTTGATCTTTTTTTATGTGTTTGTTTTGATAAAAGACTGTATTCTTGGCTTCAGTTTAAAACTATCCACACAGCCAAGAGCAAGCTTCCACACACAGAGATGTATGTAGCTTTCTGGCACTCTGACTTTTACACATTCATGCTGACATTTCCATGAGCATGAGTTGGCTTTCTAGACTTGCATGAGGGAGTTCCTTATACATGGAAGTGATAGTAAACTTGCCTTCCTTGTTTTCTGATCTTGGCAAGAGGGAACTTGAGATCAGTAGAACTAGGAGAGCAACATTAGTCTGAAATTCAAGACCCAGAATCACACGTGACAGGGCGAAGCCTGGGACTAGTGGTGCTGGAGAAATCTTCTGTGGTGTTTTTAAGCCTCTTCACAGATGAATTCTCAAGCGATTTTTTCATTAACTCTTAAATTTGTAAAGATAGAGAGCTGGGAGAAGGTTACAAATCTCATTTTCTCTGGAAAAAGAGTGCTTTGTCTTTTCAAGAATCACATTTCCTGGCAAATAAGAAACTGTATCTTATAATAGAAATCACTCTTCTGTCTATTCCAAATAATTTTATTTAAGGTTCGGTAGAAGAATAACGGCTTTATAAAGAGAGAAGGAGAAAAAGGACTTTACTAGGGCAGTGGCCTGACCTTGAACCACCTCATTCTTTGCTCATGCTGTGAAATAAGTGTCAGTGCTCCAAGACCTATCATAGTACTTGTCCATGAGCAGTTGCTGATTCAAATATCAAATCATTCCAAGTAGATAGTTACCCACCTGACTTTCCTGACTCATTATTTTATCAGGAATTTTCACAAGGAAAATCAGGCTAATTTTTTTTAAAAGTGGTCAATGAGTTTTACTTCAAATCTTAGCAAAGCAGTAACTATACATTTGTTACTAAGTTCATGGGGAAGAGAAATGAGCCAAAATTAGAAAATCAAAACACGGTAAGTATATTTCCTAATTGATCATTAATGTGCCCTTAAAGCTACATTGATGTGCCCTTAAAGCTACCATTATCTGCTGTACAGAATAGTTACACAAAACTAGTTATTTTTCTAAACAAAATGACTTGACCATTTAAGTTTTTTCTCTACAAAATACAAAGTACAAGTTACAGGCTTTTATTTTCTCAAGTAACACCAGTAGTTACATACACTCTAACAGCTGTTTTGACCTGAAAATAATTATTTATTTCAAGAAAGAAAATATGTAGTATAGTGGGTAAAATTATTATTATTTTTTTTTTAGTTTGTTAGACATTTATTAAACGTATATATGCAAACATTGTTCTTTTTTTGTGGGTAAAATTCTATCAATTGCCTGCTTGGGTAGACTGGAGACTTGGATTTAATGGTGAGTTAGTAACAAGAAAGAATAATGAGAATATTAAACTTACATTTCCACATGGTTTGTTGGCATATTTTCATGTATAAATTCAATTTTTATAATTTTAAAAAGTAGTGAATATAAGTCTCTGGCAATCATACTGAGAAATCCTGAGTAGAAATTTGCCCTTTCTAAAATCAACATGAAGCACAATATTAAAGTGAAATTACATATTTATTGAAAATATTTTCATAGATTTTTTTGAGAACTAAAATAGAATTATAATTTTTCAGGGGACTTCATTTTACATATTAAGATAAAATGTGTCTTTTTTTCTTTAGAAAAACCACATGTTGGTTCTCACTTCTGCTCTTTGTTAGTGAATTTACATAAAAGCTTAAACACTGGAGGACTGCCTTCTGGATGTAATGTTCAAAAAAACCCTGCAATAACAGAAATTACTGGCACACAATTTCTTGGCATATCAAGAAAAACACTTCTTAGTCACAATTAAAGTCCCTCAAGGGAATGTATTCTGTATTAACTATTATCAAAATAAGAAAAAATAATTCTCCTGAGTCAGGAATGGAAGAAACCCTGAAATCTGTATTTCTCCTTTTCTATAAAAGAAAAAAACAATAAAAGAAAAATGTAGAAAGGGTTTCAATCTATGTACTTGTCATTCTCATGAGCAGACACTCTTCTTGCTTTCTCTGTGATGGATTTTTAGCTTTTATAAATGTCACATTAGAAACTTTCTCTTTTGCTCTTATAATATTTGCTTTTATAATGGTCATAAAAGGAACTCTAAAAATTTGGCTACACCAATTTTAACATATGTGTGACCCTTTTGACTTGAAAGTGATGTGAGCCTAGAGAAATGCAGAGTGAGGGACAGCCACAGAAAACTGAGCACTAACTTATCATGGAGGTTTGCTTTATCCCTTGGATGCATGTGTTGGACTTTTGGGTCTTGTTATAAAGTCTCTGGGGACATTCTGAATAATGTCACTCATCAGCCTGCCCTGAAATTATCTATAATTGCATATAATTACTGAAATTATCATCCTGAATTTCAGATGCTGACAGATGACATAGTACTTTAAGACACAAGTGACAGAATACTGACCTATCATAGCCCAGACTTTCTTCGCTCAGCTGAGTAAGCTCTCCCTCCCTTGGGAAGCTGAGAGGCTGTTTTGGATAGAACAGAGGCATCAGCACAGACTGCACTGGATAATGCACAGAACCAGGAAATAATAAACAAATGCCCCCTATTTCCATCATGTTTGTTCCTTATTGTGGGAGTTTTTGAAGTCACTTTTTTTTTTTTTGAGACTCAGTTAAGTGAAAATTATGAAGCATTTAGTATTTATATGTTTATGATGAGTTATCTAGGAAGAATGGGGATATCTTAGACTGTGCTGTTTTGGAGGTAGAGAAGCTATCTGAGGGTATCTGGTGACCTTGAGAAGCACTTGCTTACCTGCAGCTGAGTGTTGAAGAGGGAGATCCTGTGACCGTCTTGAAATCCCTACTTTCTTTGAGGGTTTTAAGAACTTTTCTTCCATTGATAATTACTCCTGTGCCTTTCAGTTCTCTCTCTGTGTGAATCTAACCACACACAGATTCAAAAAGTATTCAGGGAAAAGGTGTGCTGATACTGAATTGTGTTATTGTTCTCTGAACAATACAATATAGAATGACCACTTAAAGAGTAATATTCTGTATAATTTGTATTTATTGTGTTGTAGCATGTTATATGCAGTATAGATAGTATTTGCAGTTGATGAAAGTATATGTATATTACACAAACGCTGTGAACTTCATGCAAAGGTTTGAGTGTTCAGTTGTTTGTGTCCACACAAACTCCTAGAACAACTTTCTACAAATACCAAGAAAGACTATGTTTAATTAATGCCCACTGCCTACATGCTATTGTAACACAGGCAGCACTATTTAAAAAAATGAGTCTTTAATTTCCCAACGACTCACAGACGGGCCATTGAAAACACAACAAAATTTATCTTGTAGATGCGTGGTTATCAAGAACTGAAGAGTCCACACCTCTCATTGTGTGCCAACGACAGCTGAGGTGTGGAACATATGAACCCTGCGATGAAGGGTGTTGTATGGCAGCACTAGGAAGAGAATAACATAGTTTTTTAAAGCAGCCTTACATGGAGTGCCGTGGTTTGAAGGGAAATGGACTTATATCTTTGAATGTTTTTTTAAAGCAGCCTTACATGGAGTGCCGTGGTTTGAAGGAAAATGGACTTATATCTTTGAATGTTTGCTCCTCATTTCGTGGAACTATTTGGAAAGGGGAAGGATTAGGAGGTGTGACATTGTTAGAGGAGGTTACTGAGGTGGGCTTTGAGGTTTCAAAAGCTCACACCAGCATCAGCGTCTCTTTTTGGCTGCTGGCTATGGATCAGGATATAGCTCTAAGCTACTTCTCCAGTACCACGCTTGTCTGCCTGCTTGCTGCAAAACTCATGACAACAATGATAAAGGATTAACCTTCAAAAGCTTTAAGAAAGTCTATAGTTAAATATTTTCTTCTATAAGTTGCTTTGGTCATGGTGTCTCTTCATAGCAGATAACAATAATTAATACAAGGACCAATCTTAAAAAAAAAAGACCAATTACAACAAGGGATCCTGTGAGCTTATTGTGGATTTTAAATAAGACATGAAACTGGTAATTGTCTTCACTCTTAGTGTTTGCTATATGTGTATTGCATGGAGTTAAAAATCTTGTAAATCTTCTCGACACACTAAGGAGAAAGACAAGCATGTATGGGAAATTAATGAAGTGTTTATGATCTCGTGTTGTGTGATGTCCAAACTTCACAATCCTTTTTCTATATTAAATTCAGAATGATGCACCAAGTAACAGATAAACACTGATATTAAATCTCTTCTCTGCAACTTTAAATGGCCATATGTAGTATCAAGCTACAATTATTACATACTGTTTTCATGCGTGACAGTTCAAGAGGCAGAATAGTGAGAAAATGGAGAGAGAACTGTCTGGGTTGAAAAGTTGGTTCTGTTTATTTTGAGCTGTGTGATTTGAGGAAGTAAACTGACTTTCTTGTTATTGTGAGTATAAGGACCCAGAAAAAAAATCCCTGGCATGAGTGAGGGCTCAACAGAAACTACTCTTCCTACTTCTGTCAGTTTTATATACTAATTTACATATACAACTTTGTTGTATACACCTCAAGCAAATTAATATATTCTATAATATTATACTTGAGGACTAAAGCTTTATTACTGGAAGAGTGCTTTATTACAAGCCACTCTCAATAGAACAATGTGTAAAAAATGAATATATATTTCTCATTGTTGAAGATGCATTCCAGCTACAACAAAGCCAGAGTCCAGGCTTCAGGCTAGCTTAGATTTATACCAGGTGATTCCCGTAAGCTTGCTTTAATCACGGCAGATGGCTGGAAGGCCAGAACAAGAAGAAATATGTTTTGTGTGTCAGGGTCTCTGACTCAGAACTCCTAACTTTCAATGTACAATATCATATCCACATGCAAAAGGAATCACCAGGTAAAGCCAGATACCTGTGCTGGGTATGAGAGTATGGCACAAGCAAGTATTCTATTAGCCAGGAAATATTTCACAAGGCCTCACATTTAGATAAAGCAATACTGGCAATGATAGCTATTTAGAGAGAGAGAGAGAGAGAGAGAGAGAGAGAGAGAGAGTTTTCTCCAGTGACAAGCTCCCTGATAGGATATCCAATCCGAAGTGTGGTCATTTCTAAACATATGTACATACCAGCAACACTAAATGGGCTCTGTAGAGAGAGAGAGAGAGAGTGTGTGTGTGTGTGTGTGTGTGTGACAATAATAATTATAGATGAGGTCATGAATTTGAGATGGAATTGGGAAGTAGGCAAGAAAAAAGTTGGAGTTGAGAAAAGGTCCTGTAAGTTAAAAGAACTGTACTTAGATATACTTAGTCTCCCATTCATGTATCTTCTAGATAATCCTTCTGTAAATGTGCTGAAGATACCACAAAGCATAGCAGCAAATAGTACCAATTATTGGCACACATCACAGAGAGGTTCAATAGTTGCCTATTTCCAGATGCCATCCGATAAGTCATGTTTTCTTTCTTAAGTTATGATTGAATTTTCACATGTTTTCTACCTTACAAGAATGTTCAACTTTAAAGATAGCTTTCCTACTAAATCACATATTTTTTTGAAAACCATAGTTATTGCTCTTATGTATTCCTTTAAGTAGAAAGATGTTGATGTTCTTAAGACAGTAAGTGATCATTTTATCCGGATGGTTTCTTGAAAAAGTGGGTAATTAGAAATGCTCTTTGATCACCTCCCTCTGAGGGGGGAGGAGCCTTACCAGACCACAGAGGAAGACAATACAGCCAGTCCTCATGAGACCAGATAGGGTAGGGTCAGATGGAAGGAGAGGAGGACCTCTCCTATCAGTGGACTTGGGGAGGGGTAGGGAGAAGAAGAGGAAGGAGGGCTGGGATTGGGAGGGGCTGGGGGAGGGGGCTACAGCTGGGATACAAAGTGAATAAACTGTAATTAACAAAAAAATAAATAAATTTAAAAAACATAATCTCCTCTCAAAAAAGAAATGCAGGTAAATGGGAAGATGAGAAGGCTCAGAATAAATTCTATCTCCTTTCACCTTTATTATATATTCCATTCCTCCACCATCTACTTTTCAAAATAAAGCTGAGATAAATAAAAAAAACTCAGTGTCCTGCATAGCTTAGCCTCACATGGAAATACTTCCTGAATGGGAAGTGGATTGAAGTTCTGGCGAGCTTCCCTCTGACGGTCTTCATCAATCTCTATTATTTTCCCAAGTGGCACACCTGTGTTTATTGATATCTGCTTTTTGTCCAGTTATGTGTCACTTATTGTAGATATTTTTGAAACTGCAAAAGCAAATTAACAAAGAAATTTACAGTATTTCCTAAGGAACATTTTGGCTAATTTGCTTCAGGTATTTTTCTGAACCTTAATTTTTTTTTCATTGCAAAATAGATAAATAAAAATGAACACCCAAAAAGGTCTTCTCCAATGTCCATGGAAAACATGAAAGGAATCAAACAATATCTAGAGTTAAAAGGCAATAATCCCTAGTTTCACATGGATTTTAACTAAAAAGTCATGTTTTCTTTAATTTTTTTTTAAATTCAGTCATTTTGGTCAGCTAATATTGCTAGTTGACATAAATTTTATTTCTAGATATGAAAGCTAAAACATCTGCCATAAATGAAAAATAGAGCAAGAAGTTAACAACAGATTAAATTACAGAAGAATAAATTTAGTGACTTTAAAGGTAGAGAATCAGAAACAATGCAAATTCAAAAATTGCATTAAAAACAATGAATAAAACAATGGTTATCTGTACAGCAATTTTAAATGTCATCATAGGCTCACAAGTGTATCATTTCCTCTGTGCAAAGCAGACGAAGCGTTTGAATAAATAATGGCTAAAACGTTTCAAACTTGAAGAAAACAACATGCTCACAAAGATAAATCCCAATAATCTAAAAGCAAAGCAAATCTGAAGAAAACTGCATGAACACACACGGTAACCAAATTACTAGATTACAGATAAGGAAAAAGGCTTAAAATTAACAAGAGCAAGAGTATGTTTGATATCCTCATATGTCTTATTATACAAGGATAACAGAAGATTTCTTTGTCATGAGACAGTTAAGGAGCACCTTCCAAGTACTAAATAAAACAAGTCTAACATATTTAGAAGTTTATATTCAATCAAGCAGTGATGTCTCTCTTAAAATTAGATTGAGTTAATTATTCCTGCATCATGAGTATGCGTGTGTATCTGTGATGTTCTGAAGCACAGAGATGCGAATCCCATGACACTCGTGTAGAGATTAGAGGACAACTTTCAGAAATCGGTTTTCTTTCCCTAAGACGTTCTTGGTATCAAACCCCGGCTGTCAGTTCCAGAACAGGCGTTCAGAAGCACTGGTCTGTCTTGCTGATCCTCAGTGAAGCATCTTTCAAAATTAAATGTGAAGTAAAAAGTTTTTCAGACTTAACAAAGGCTGAAAATTTACTAGCTGACTTTACCTGTAAGAAATACTAGAGGTCGTGCCACTAACAAAGGGAAAGTAAGAGCCAGAAAGTAAATTGGTTTATACAGCCAACACAGGGAATGGACTCAATAACCAGGAGGGTAGATATACGATATCTTTTCCATCACATCTGTTGAAAAGAAATCAGAGGGAAGAATAGGATGATAGGATGCAAATATGATGAAAAATGTGAAGAAATATTGGAAAAAATTCAGGAGAGTTGGTTACTAGGAGAATAGACTGAGACTAGAATTCTAAACTGTATGAACATGCAAGATGGTTTTCATATTTTAAACGTAAAATTCCTAACTAAAGTTTATAAATTGACTATTGTGTTTGACATTGTAAACCGCAGCCATTTTAATTATGGATGTTAATTTTTATTCTTGTGTATGTTGCTCATTTATTCAGCAAGTACATGTGTTTTTAATACTTTAAGTGATTAAACATAAGTCTAAATAGTACACATTTTAATTGGTTTGAGTTTCTACACAAGTCTAGCTTGTAACTATTAAACATTAGCTGATTTTAAAAGTTAATTCTTAGTGGCATCACTCAAATGAAAAAAAAATCGGTCTGAGAGTATGTGAAGGAATAATGATTATGTTCCCCAGGTCTCTGATCATTAATCTTGGTTGTCAACTTGGATGGATCTATAATTAGCTCACAACCCTGAATAATACAGCTCATTATTCTGCAACAGTTTTGTTTTACTGTCTCTTGTAACGTGAAATCAGTTTATTGACTATAGGTTCTCACAGTGGTCTTGGTAACCTGTATTATTTTCATTGTTGCATGTTTAGTTACACATTCCTGTGCTTGGTGGGTGAGCTGTGTATCTGACATTTCCATGACTATTATGATTTCGTTTGATTGCTTTTAAGTCACATCCGTTGCTGAAAAAAACAAGAAAAAGATACAGAAAGTTGTATAAAAAAGCCTGCTGTTAACAAGTCATATTTGATATAAAATAAAACCAAATTTGCTCCATTAACATTCCTGATATAAGAATGCATGGGTTATTTGGAGATTCACCATTGAGGTCACTAAGAAGGGAATTTTATAACTGAAGATTATGGCTGGTTTTGTTAACATGCTGGCAGTGCAAACTGAGATGCAACAAAAATTGGAATTCTGTCTTCCAAATACAATTCTTTTAAAATGAGCCTATTTTAAAAATGTATTCCAGGGTTGAGTGATCTTAGGAATTGCCTGGGTTTTCCTGAAATGTGCACATGTACTTATATATATGCATACATATACATATAAGTGCATATAAATATATATAAGCACACACACACACATATCCCAGTACTTTCCATGTACAGGTATAGATCAACATGCTGGCCTCAACTAAGAAATTCTGTTGCAGGGTATTTGATCCTATTGTGAACCCCAAAATTGTGAACTGTAAAACCCTGTTTCTTATTTAGTGTGGTTGAGCCCTATCACACACCGTTAATCCAAGAACATTCTGTTTATTGTAAACAGGTGATTATGGTGTGGTTCAGCTAGCCCTAGCAAATCTTAAATCTAAGAGTTTTCAGCTTTTTGTACATAGGACTTAATACTAGGTCAAGAGAGGAAGCAAGAAACCAGTTGACAGGAATTAAGGAGTAGGAGGGACATTGAGTTGAGGGGTGTTTAAGACAGCACAGAGGAGTAGAAGGAGCTTCAGCTCTCTAGCTCTTTAGCTTTCTGGCCTTTATTATTATTATTTTTTACTTCTTTATTAATTACACTTTATTCACTTTATATCCCTCCTGTGGTTCCCTCCCTCCTCCTATCCCAATCCCTCCCTTCCTCCACCCTCTGCATGCATGCCCCTCCCCAAGTCCACTGATAGGGGAGGTCTTCTTTTCCTTCCTTCTGATCCTAGTCAATTAGGTCTCATCAGGAGTGGCTGCATTGTCTTCTTCTGTGGCCTGGTAATGCTGCTTTCCCCTCAGGGGGAGGTAATTAAAGAGCAGGTCAATCAGTTCATGTCAGAGACAGTCTCTGTTCCTATTACAATGGAACCCACTTGGATACTGAACTGCCATGGGCTACATCTGTTCAGGGGTCTTAGGTTATCTCCATGCATGGTCCTTGGTTGGAGTATGAGTCTCAGGAAAGACCCCTGTGCTCAGATTTTTTGGTTCTGTTGCTCTCCTTGTGGAGTTCCTGTCCTCTCCAGATCTTACTGTTTCCCACTTCTTTAAAAAGATTCCCTGCACTCTGCCCAAAGGTTACCCATAAGTCTCAGCATCTGCATTGATAGTCTGCAGAGCAGAGCCTTTCAGAGGTCCTCTGTATCAGGCTCCTGACTTGTTCCCTCTTTTCTCCTTTTTCTGATGTCCATCCTCTTTGCCTTTCTGGATAGGAATTGAGTATTTTAGCAAGAGTCCTCCCTCTTGATTAGTTTCTTTAGGTGTACAGATTTTAGTGGGTTTATCCTATATTATATGTCTATATGAGTGAGTATATACCATGTGCATCTTTCTGCTTCTGGGACAGCTCACTCAGGATGATCTTTTCCAGATCCCAACATTTACCTTCAAATTTCATGATTTCCTTGTTTTTATTGCTGAGTAATATTCCATTCTGTAGATATACCACAATTCATACATTCATTCCTCCACTGAGGGGCATCTGGGCTGTTTCCAGCTTCTGGCTATTACAAATAGTGCTGCTACAAACATGGTTGAGCAAATGTCCTTATTGTGTACTTGGGCTTCTTTTGGGTATATGCCTAGGAGTGGTATAGCTGGATCTTGAGGAAGCGCTATTCCTAGTTGTCTGAGAAAGCATCAGATAGCTTTCCAGAGTGGTTGTATAAGTTTACATTCCCACCAGCAGTGGAGGAGGGTACCCCTTTCTCCACAACCTCTCCAGCATGTGTTGTCTCTTGTTTTTTTGATCTTAGCCATTCTGATGGGTGTAAAGTGAAATCTTAGGGTCATTTTTGATTTGCATTTCCCTGATGGCTAATGAGGTTGAGCATTTCCTTAAGTGTTTCTCTGCCATTCGATATTCCTCTACAGAGAATTCTCTGTTTAGCTCTGTACCCAATTTTTTAATTGGATTACTTGAGTTTTTGCTGTTTAACTCCTTTAGTTCTTTATATATACTGGATATTAGTCCTCTGTAAGATATAGGGTTGGTGAAGATCCTTTCCCAATCTGTAGGCTGTCGTTTTGTTCTGACGACAGTGTCCTTTGCTTTACAGAAGCTTTTCAGTTTCATGAGGTCCCAGTTATTGATTGATGGTCTTAGAGCCTGTGCTGTTGGTGTTCTGTTCAGGAAGTTATCTCCTGTACCAATGAGTCCAAGGCTCTTCCCAACTTTTTCTTCTAAACAGTTTAGTATGTCTGGTTTTATGTTGAGGTCTTTGATCCACTTGGACTTCAGTTTTGTGCAGGGTGATAAGTATGGATCTATTTGCATTTTTCTACATTAGACATCCAGTTAGACCAGCACCATTTGTTGAAAATGCTGTCTTTTTCCATTGAATGGTTTTGGCATCTTTGTCAAAAATCAGGTGTCCATAAGTGTGTGGATTTATGTCAGGGTCTCCTATTTGATTCCATTGTTCCACCAGTCTATTTCTATGCCAGTACCATGCAGTTTTTAGTATTGTTGCTCTATAGTACAGCTTGAGATCAGGGATGGAGATACCTCCTGAAGATCTTTTACTTTAGAGAATATTTTTTAGCGATTCTGGGTTTCTTGCTGTTCGATATGAAGGTGAGAATTTTTCTTTCAAGGTCTGTAAAGAATTGTGTTGGTAATTTGATGGGAATTGCATTGAATCTGTAGATTGCTTTTGGTAAGATGGCCATTTTCACTATATTAATCCTGCCAAGCCATGAACATGGGAGATCTTTCAATTTTCTGATATCTTCTAATTCTTTCTTCAGAGACTGGAAATTTTTTTCATACAAGTCTTTGACTTGCTTGGTTAGGTTCACACCAAGGTACATTATGTTCTTTGTGGCTATTATGAAGGGTGTTGTTTCCCTAATTTCTTTCTCAGCCCTTTTGTCTTTTGTATACAGGTGGGCTACTGGTTTTTTTTGAGTTAATTTTGTATACAGCCACTTTGCTGAAGGTGTTATTCAGCTGTAGCAGTTCCCTGGTAGAATTTTTGGGGTCACTCAGGTGTACTATCATATCATCTGCAAATAGTGAAAATTTGTTTTCTTCCCTTCCAATTTGTATCCCTTTGATCTCCTTCAACTGTCTTATTGCTCTAGCAAGGACTTCCAGAACTATGTTGAAGAGATATGGAGAGAGTAGGCAGTCTTGCCTTGTCCTTGATTTCAGTGGGATTGATTTAATTTTCTCTCCACTGAGTTTGATGTTGGTTATAGGCTTGCTGTATATCGCCTTTACTATATTCAGGTATGTGCCATGTATGCCTGATCTCTTCAAGACTTTAAACATGAATGGATGTTGGATTTTGTCAAATGCCTTTTCAGCATCTAAGGAGATGATCATGTGGTTTTTCTCCTTCAGTTTGTTTATGCGGTGGATCACATTGATGGATTTCTGTATATTGAACCACCCCTGCATGCCTGGGATGAAGCCTACTTCATTGTAGTGGATAATATCTTTGATGTGTTCTTGGATTCGGTTTACAAGTATTTTGTTGAGTATTTTTGCATCAATGTTCATGAGGGAGATTGGCCTGAAATTCTCTTTCTTTGTTGGGTCTTTGTGAGGTTTAGGTCCCAAGGTGACTGCGGCTTCATAGAATGAGTTTGGTAGTGTTCCTTCTGTTTCTATTTTGTGGAATAGCTTGAAGAGTATTGGTATTAGCTCTTCTTTTAAGGTCTGGTAGAATTTGGCACTGAAACCATCTGGCCCTGGGCTTTTTTTGCATGGTAGACTTTTTATGACAGCTTCTATTTCCTTAAGGGATATAGGACTATTTAATTGGTTTACCTGGTGTTTATTCAGCTTTGGCATGTAGAAGCAGTCAAGAAAATTGTCCATTTCATTTAGATTTTCAAATTTTATGGCATATAGACTTTGGAAGTAAGACCTAATTATTGTTCGGATTTCTTCAGTGTCTGTAGTTATGTCCCCCTTTTCATTTCTGATTTTGTTGATTTGGATAGTTTCTCTCTGCCTTTTAGTTAGTTTGGCTAAGGGTTTGTCTATCTTGTTGATTTTCTCAAAGAACCAGCTTTTGGTTTCATTGATTCTTTGAATTGTTTTATTTGTTTCTAATTTATTGATTCAGCCCTGAGTTTGATTATTTCCAGCTGTCTACTCCTCTTTGGTATGTTGCTTCTTTTTTTTTCTAGTGCTTTTAAGTGAGCCATTAACTTGCTTGCATGAGATGTTTCAAATTTCTTGTTGAAGGCACTTAGTGCTATGAACTTTCCTCTTAGCACTGCTTTCATTTTGTCCCATAATTTTGGGCATGTTGTGCCTTCATTTTCATTGAATTCTAGGAAGTCTTTAATTTGTGACCAACTATATGGTCTATTTGGGAGAAGGTTCCATGAGGTGCTGAGAAGAAGGTAGATTCTTTTGTTTTTGGGTGAAAGGTTCTGTAGATGTCCATGAGTTCCATTTGATTCATGACCTCTATCAGAGTTATTGTTTCTTTGTTTAATTTCTGTTTTGTTGACCAGTCCTTTGTTGAGAGTGGGGTGTTGAAGTCTCCCACTATTAATGTGTGGGGGTCTATGTGTGGTTTAAGTTTTATTAAAGTTTCTTTTACAAATGTGGTTGCCCTTGCATTTGGGGCATAGATGTTCAGGATTGTGTTATCTTCCTGGTGGATTTTTCCCTTGATGAGTATGAAGTGTCCTCTCTTTTGATCAATTTTGGTTGAAAATCTACTTTATTAGATATTAGAATGGCTACTCCTACTTGCTTCTTGGGTCCATTTGCTTGGAAAAACTGTCTTCCAGCCCTTTACTCTCAGGTAATGTCTATCTTTGTGATTTAGGTGTGTTTCTTTTATGCAACAGATTGTTGGGTTTTGTTTACGAATCCATTCTGTTAGTCTATGTCTTTTTATTGCAGAATTGAGTGCACTGATGTTGAGGGAGATTAATGACCAGTGGCTGGTAGATCCTTTGATATTGATGTTGGCTATGGTAGTGTGTTTGTGTGTTTGGCTAATTTTGGTTTTGCTGTAGTGAAGTTATTTATTTCCTGTGTTTTCTTGAAAGCAGTTAGTTTTCTTGGGTTGTATTTTTCCTTCTAGTATCTTCTGTAACGCTGGATTTGTGTGTAGGTATTGTTGAAATTTGTTTTTGTCGTTGAATATCTTGTTTTCTCTGTCTATGAGGACTGAGAGTTTTTCTGGGTACAGTAGCCTAGGCTGACATCTGTGTTCTCTTAGGGTCTGCATGATATCCGTCCAGGCTCTTCTGGCTTTCATAGTTTCTGTTGAGAAGTCAGGTGTGATTCTGATGGATTTGCCATTATATGTTTACTTGGCCTTTTTCCCTTTTAGCTTTTAGTATTTTTTCTTTGTTCTGCATACTTACTGTTTTGATTATTATGTGACAGGAGTATTTTCTTTTCTGGTCTAATTTATTAGGTGTTCTGTAGGCCTATTGTATTCTTATAGGCCTCCCCTTTAAGTTGGGGAAATTTTCTTCAATGATTTTGTTGAAAATATTTTCTGGGCCTTGGAAGAGGGAGTCTTCTTTTTCCTCTATTCCTATTATTCTTAGGTTTTGTCTTTTTATGTAGTCTTAGATTTCTTGGATGGTTTTTGTTAGGAATTTTTTAGATTTATTATTTTCTTTGATGGATACACCAATTTCTTCCATTGTGTCTTCCACACCTGAGATTCTTTCTTCCATCTCTTGTAGTCTGTTAGTTATGCTTACCTCTGTAGTTCCTGTTTTCTTTCCTAGGCTCTCCCTCTCAATGATTTCCTCCATTTGTGTTTTCTTTAATTCTTCCAATTCTATCTTCAGATCTTGAACCGTTTTGTTGATTTCCTTCACCTGTCTGACTGTATTTTCCTTCAATTCCTTCAGCTGTTTGTTTGAACATTCCTCTGATTCTTTTCTTTCTTTCAGTGATTTGATCATTTCCTCTCTGAATGCCACAAGCTGTTTGGCTGCATCTTCCTGTATTTCTTTATGGATGACCATAATCTGTTTTATTATATCTTCCCCTAAATCTTTACACACTTTATTTGCTTCCTCTAGTAACCTCTTCATAAGCATAGATGTAAGGTCATCTTCTTGAATTTCACTTATGTTAGGGTTGCTAGGGCTACTTGTCCCTGGATAACTGGGTTCTGGGGATGCCATATTGCTTTGCCTTTTGTTGTTTGTGCTTTTACGGTGGCCTCTACCTATCTCTCTGTCTCAGGTGTTGTCTGTTAATTTCTGGTGCCTGCTGGGTCCTGGGGTGGGAAGAATCCACTTGGTGGGGTTCTGAAGTTCTTTTCTGCTTTTGGGTATGGTCAACTGAATGGTGGTGCTTCTCTGGAATTGTCACAGTTCATTTCAGGTGTATGGACCTGTGTGGTAACTGTGGTGTTCAGGAAGGCTCTCCTCTCATCAGGAGAGGTCCTGGTGATGGCTGCCCTGCTGCTGGGTTTCTTGCTCTGAATTTAGTGAGTAGCAGCTGTTGCTCTTAAGGTATAATTGTTGGCTGCAGCCCTCTTGAAGAACCAGGGATTCCCACAGTTTTGTCATGTTAGCTAGGGATAACTGGTTGATCCTTGGGGCAGTATCTGAGGGCTTCTGTAAAGGATTTCTGGTTTTTGTAGGTCTGAGGATGCAGCTGTGTGCCCCCGTGCCCTAGCGGTACTCAATAATAGCGGGTGAGCACAGCGCTCCTGCCTGCAGTAGAAGGCTAGTGACTAGAGTCTGCCTGAATCCAGAAAGTCTTTTGGAGCATTGGACCTGATGATCCCCCCCCCCGACGCTGTGGGGTTTCCTCCTGACAGGGACACCCACTCTTTGCTTTGGGGACAGCGGTTCTGTCTGTGATGGTGAATAGAACCCGCAGGCTCTTACGTGGCTCTGCCTTTCTGCGTTTCTGGGGATTGGGTGCCTGGGCGTCTGCTGAAACTGGGTAACTTTTCCCGAAACCTTTTTGGGGTGGTGGTATTGGCTGAGTGGACTGAGATCAGACCAGCCGTTCCCCTCCCTGTGGGTTTGTACCTGACAGAGAAACTCAGTCTCTGGCGCCCTGCGGCCCACAGTTCTATCTGGGGCAGCAAGTCAGGCGCAGGCAGGATGCTGTGCTGGTACCTGGTTCCCTGGCTCTGGCTCTGGGCTGGCTCCTGGGCATCCGTGGGACCCCAAGTCTTTTCCAGGGGATGTCTGGGTGACCTAAGGTCGGTCCCAATCATTTCCTGCACTGTGGGGTTTTCTCTCGACTGGAAATCCCAGTCTCTGATGTTGTGGTGCCCACAGTTCAGTCTGGGACAGTGATCAGAGTATGCTGGCGTGTGGCTTTGGGCTGGCGACCAAGCACCTGGTGGAACCGGGATCTCTTCTGAGGTTTGGCTGGGTAAGTTAAAGCTGATTGAATCCCCCACCATGGGGTATCCTCTCACCTGGGAAGCACAATCACTTGTCTTTTATGGCCTCAAGTTCTGACTGCTGGTCACTGTGTCGATCCTGATGTGCTGTTGGTCAGAACCAGAGTCATCCCGGCGCTGCCATCTTGCCGAATCCTCTTCGCTTCCTGTCTTTTTGAGCTTTGAGCCCACAAGCCTTTTTTTTTTTTTTTTTTTTTTTTGTTTGTTTGTTTTGGGTTTTTTTTTTTTTTTTTTTTTTTTGGCTTTTTCCTCCTGGGCTGTCAGCTGAGCTAGTGAGATTTTTGGGTTTTTCTGAGACATGAGCTGAGTAGGACGGTCAGATGGGTGCCTTTTCTGCCTCTCTGAGCTAGCAGGTTTTCACTCCAGCATCTGGCTCCTGAGTTTTTAATGGTAAAATAGATAGGCTGGGATTTTCATTCTTTAATAACAGCAGAATTCTTACAGTTTCAGGAACTGAATGTGAGGAGATGATTTGATTATACCTTGTTTCAACTGAAATGCCTGTTTTAGAGCATGAGCCATCTTCTTTTTGCAATTTATTTATTGTTTGTTTGTTTATGTTTATTTATGTGGAAGCAGGAGTGTGTGCCACTGCATGCATATGGAGGTCAGAGGGCAATTTGTAGGAGGGTGTTCTCTTTACCATGTAGGTCCTGGGGAATGGCCATCACATATGATAGCAAGTGTTTTTACCTGCTCAGCTCAAGCTTCACATTCTTTAATGTAATTTAAAAGAAAATATAAATTTTACCTTGACACATATATTTAACTGGCTTCCTACCATGGCTTAGAGGATACGGTGCCCTTGGGGTTCATTCCTTTCCTTTTATTATGGGTAAGTAACTGTTTATTTTACCCATGCTCATTGTTCTGATGGAAGTAATGTTGGCACTAGTCGGGTTTAGGGTCTCAGGCTTTGGAACCAGGATGGGCTTTACCGACATTTAACTCTGTCTTTTAGAGACATTCAGGGTATAAAGCTGTTCAAGCTGACCAAAGCTAAATTACCTTGACTCAGCTGACAACCATTTTAAGAGCAAGCACTGCTTTATTGGCAATGTACTGATTAATTCTTTGAAAATGTAATCATCATTATAGAATCTGTAGCAAAATTAATTTTCTGTAGTATATGAATGTTATGGCTGTATGATTTTAACTAATCTCTGCTAAGATCCATTCTAAAAGTCACAAGTGGTGTAACGTTAAAGTTTTTCACACTAGAGGAAAAACTCATAATGTCCTGCCAGGGATGAGGTCACAGATATCACCAGACACTGTACTGCCGATGCACACTGAAAGCTACCTTTAGTCTGCCTGACTCATGGTGGAAAAATAGAAATGATTGAGAGGTGGACCAAGGTCTTAGTGGGATGATTGCCAGCTTTTAGAACAAGTAAAAGGCAAAAGGTTTTCGTTTTAACTGTGTCTCACAAGCTTAGTTGTAGGGAGGGAAATAAGAAAAATCGTCTGGCTGAATTTGGTTCTCTCAAGATTCATGTGTGGAAGCCCCATTCTGATGTTGTTTGCAGATGAAGCATTTGAAAAATGATTAAATTCAGCATAGGTAAGATCATGATTGTGAAATGGATAAAAGAAGAAGAGATGTAAAAAGGCTTCTCTGTGTCACGTAAAAGCAGATAAAAGGTGGCTGTCTGCAAGACAGAAAGCTCTTTACCCAGAACCCAGTCCAGGGATTTTCCAGTCTAGAAGAGTGGGAGACAGAAGTACCTTGTTTTAGGCCCCGAAGCTACAGCGTTCTTACTCCAGCAGTCTATGCTCTGTGTTTTCTACTTGTATGCCACACAGGGCACCTTTCTTTGATAATATTGAGTTTTATTTCATAGTCAGCTGATTTATGAAATGAAAAGTTCCGAGTCATCTGTAATTCAAATGGGTATTGTCCTTCACAGGAAAGAATTAGACTACATATTGTTCCTTCTTTTGGAATTTCATATGCTTCAGATAAATAAGTGACTGCAATTGTGACATGCTCAAGGGTTACCCACTTAGAAGCTGCTGCTGCTATTTTTTTTTTTTTTTGAGAGAAGGGAAATGGGAAATAAAAGAGGATACTTTTAGGATCCATGAAACCACTTGGCTTCATGGTGCTGACACTTTGCTGAAGATTTTAGGGGCTCTCTATAATTTCAATAGACACTAATTTCCTGCCCAGATTTCTTTTTTGCATTTTTATTAATTATTATAATTTATTACAATTTATTCACTTTGTATCCTGGCTGTGGCCCCCTCCCTTGTCTCCTCCCAATCCCACCCTTCCTCTCTCTTCTCCCCCTATGCTCCTCCCCTAGTCCACTGATAGAGGAGGACCTCCTCCCCTTTCTTCTGATCCTTTCCTATCAGGTATCATCAGGACTGGCTGCATTGTCTTCCCCTGTGGCCTGGCAAGGCTGCACCCCACACGGGGAGGTGATCAGAGAACCAGCCACTGAGTTCATGCCATAGACAGCCCCTGCTCCCTTACTAGGAGACACTTGAAGACAACATCTGAGCAGGGGTTTTAGGTCTTCTCTATGTATGGTCCTTGGCTGGAGTATCATTCTCTGCATGGCCCCCAGGGCCCAGTTATTTTGTTTGTTTGTTTTTTGGCTCTGTTCATCTCCTTTTGGAGCTCCTGTCCCCTCTAGGTCTTTCTGTCTCCCCTTCTTTCATAAAATTCCCTGCACTCTGCCCCAAATTTGGCTATGAGTCTCAGCCTCTGCTTCAATACATCAATCAGTGGAGTCTTTCAGAGGCTGTCTGTGGTAGGCTACTGTTCCGTTCCCTATCTTCTCCTGCTTCTGATGTCTATTGCATTTATGATCAACATTCTTACTCACCATGGAGATGTAAATCCAAATAACCCTGAGATTTCACCTTACAATCATCAGAATGGCTAAGATCAAAAACTCAAATGACAACACATGCTGGAGAGGATGTGGAGAAAGGGGAACCCTCCTTCGTTGCTGGTGGGAATGTAAACTGGTACAACCACTTTGTTAATCAATCTGGCACTTTCTCAGAAGACTAGCTTCCTCAAGATCCAGCTATACCACTCCTAGGCATGTATCTGAAATATGCTGAACTATACAACAGGAACATTTGCTCAACCATGTTTGTAGCAGCTCTATTCATAATACCCAGAACCTGCAAACAACCCAGATGTCCCTCAATGGAGGAATGGATAAAGAAATTGAGGTACATTTGCACAATGGAATACAAGTCTCCTATTAAAAACAAGGAAATCATGAAATTTGCAGGCAAATGGTGGGATCTAGAAAAGAGCATCCTGAATGAGGTATCCCAGAAACAGAAAGACACACACGGTATATACTCACTTATAAGTGGATATTAGCCATATAATATAGGATAAGCATACTAAAGTCTATACTCCTAAAGAAGCTAAACAATGGGGGGGGGGGCGGACCCTAGGAAGATGCTCAGTCCTCATTCAGAGCTGCTCAGGTTTCTTATGGTAGCTAGTAGAGTATTTAAATTAGACAGATATGGCAGCATGCTGTGGCATCACTGAGCATAACCAAACTCTCTCTGTGAGTCTGTGCCCTTCTCTACCTCAGTCCCTCTGCCCTTGCCTTTCTTCTCACAGTTCTCCAGTATTTGAAAGGGTATGAGGCTATTCTCCTCTTCCCCCTAAGAATTCAACTAGATGAATTATTGGGTATAATTCACTACTCTTGGATTTACTGAGTTAACTGGTGGCTAGAAAAGGAAGTTAGAGGACCCTCGCCTTTTGGACAATGCCTGGTACTTCAAATCATATGCACAGATAGATTGTTCAGTGTCTTCCTTTGGAGCCCTGTTTCAAATTTTAGAAGCTGAAAAGTCAAAACGTCTCTTCCTTTGCCTTGCCTCTGTAATAACTGTAGCCTTCTAGGCTGTCTTCTTGCAAGTTCAAGAGAAATCTCAGTTCTCTGGAAGACATTTATGAAGACTCTTCTAAGGCATGAGTATATTATAAATTAAAGTTTATTACACAGATAAGTAGATGATAGTTAAATAGAAAATAGATAGTTAAATATATGATAGATATTCAAACAAACAAATAAATGGGTAAAACAGAATATCAAAATCATATATTTTTGTAATATGAGAGATTTCAAGTCATCTGTGGTATTTACAATTCTGAAACTGATGTAAGAGGTCCGGGGAAATCTCTGGAAGATCAGCTATAAGGGCAGCCAAGCCGGAAGATTTCTTTCTTTGACAGAATGCTTTAATTTGCTTTCTACATTTCACCCTTAGCTCAAAGATTTATTTAAGGACAACAAAACACATAAAGGTGGAAGAAACTCTTATGAGATATCAGTAGTGTTACTCCTTGTAGAAAACAAAAGGATTTTCACTATTCATTTAAAATGTATTTTATTTAATAGGGCATGGAGGCACAAGCCTTTAATCCTAGCACATGAGATACAGAGGCAGATGAATCTCTGAATTTGAGACCAACCTGGTCAAGATAGGGAGTTGTACCCAGCTAAGACTGCATAGTGAGACCCTGTCTCAAAAAGAACCAAATTTTGTAAATCTCCTCATTTTATTATTTGTTTATTGTGTGTATACATGTATACGTATGTATATACATATGTATATGCACCTGAGCATGCACTTATGAAGTGGTACATCTGTGGAATCAATTCTTCCTTCAATCACATGGGCTCCTTGGATTGGACTCAAACCATCAGCTTTGCTAAAAGGTGCTTTTACTTACTGTGCCAATTTTCAGCCCCATTAAACATTTTCTCTTTTTTTAAAAAATATTTATTTATTCACTTTAATCCCAATTGTAGCCCCCTCCTCCTTTCATCCTGTCCCCCCTCCTTTCCTTTTCTCCATATCCCCCCTCCCCTTCCTCAGAAAAAGGGAGCCCCCTTCCCTCTCAGCACTTCAAATGTATCAGGACTGGGTGAGTCCTCTACAACAGTGGCCTGTCCAGGCAGCCCCACCCAGGGGAAGTGATCAAAAAGCATGCAAGAACATCCTTCTCAGAGACAGCCTTGCTCCCTTGCTAGGCACCCACATGAAGAACAAGCTGTACATTGTGTACATATGTGCAGAGGGCCTATGCCCAGTTTATACATGGTCCTTGGTATTTGTTTCAGTCTTTGCAAGCACCCTGGGCCCAGGTTAGTTGTCTCTGTTGGTCTTCTTGTGGAGATCCTGTTCCCTCTAGGTCCTTCTATCCTTTCTCCAGTGTTTCCACAAGACTCCCTGCTTTGCACACAATGTTTTTTTTGTGAGTTTCAGTGTTTGTTTCAATCCACTGCAACAGACAGCTCCTGTCTGCAGGCATAACAAAGTGTCATTAATAGTGTTAGGGGTTGGGCCTATCCCATGGTGTAGCCAGGTATTGGTTGGACATTTTGTCAATCTCTGCTCTATATCCCTGTAGGCAGGGTAAATTTTGGGTTGAAGTTTTTGTTGGTGGGCTGGACTCCCTCTCCTTGGAGTCCTGTCTGGTTAGAAGGTGACCTTTTCAGTCTCCATGTCTCTTCTAGTAGGGGGTCTCTGCTAGAGTCACCCCAAAATCCTCCCAGAAGCCTACCCTTTCATAGGTCTCCAGCCTGCCTCATAGCTGCTCTAGGCCCATTTTCTTTTCTTTCTGCATGTTCTCTGACCCCTCCTGCTCTATTCTCCACATATCAGATCCCCACCCTTATTGCCTTTCAGCACTTCCTCTCCTAACCTGTTCTCTATCTTCAAGCACGCCCTCTGCCTTTTTCTATTTCCTCTTTTCAGTGAGATTCATGCATCCTCCCTTGGGCTCTCCTTGTTAATTATCTTCTTTGGGTCTGTGAATTGTAGTATGGTTATCCTGTACTATATGGTTAATATCCATTATAAGTGAGTATACACCATGTGTGTCTTTCTGGGTCTGGGTTATCTCACTCAAGATGATCTTTTCTAGTTCCATCAATTTTCCTGAGAATTTCAAAATTTCCTTGTTTTTAACAGCTGAGTAGTATTCTATTGTGTAAATATAACACAGTTTATTTATCCATTCTTCAATTGAGGGACATCAGGGCTGTTTCCATTTTCTGGCTATTACAGATGGAAGCACCCTGGGCCCAGGTTAGTTGGCTCTGTTGGTCTTCTTGTGGAGATCCTGTTCCCTCTAGGTCCTTCTATCCTTTCTCCAGTGTTTCCACAAGACTATGAACTGCCATGAACATAGTTGACCAAATATCCTTGTATGATAGAGCATCTTTTGGGATATATGCCCAGGAGTGCTGTAAATGGCCTTGAGTTAGAGCTTCTCAGTCTTCTGTGAAACCTCCAGATTGATTTCCAAAGTAGTTGTATAAGTTTGCACTTCCAACAGCAAGAATTCCCCTTTCTCCACAACCTCACCAGCAGGTGCTGTCATTTGAGCTTTTCATCTTAGCCATTCTGACAGGTGTAAGATGGAAACTCAGAGTTGTTTTGATTTCCATTTCCCTGATGACTAATGATGTTGAGCATTTCTTTAAGTGCTTCTCGGCCATTTGAGATTGCTCTCTGAGAATTCTCTGTCCTATAGCTGATAAACACCTTCAGCAAAGTGGCTGGATACAAAATTAACTCACATAAGTAGCCCTCCTGTATACAAGCAATAAATAGTCTTAGAAAGAAATTAGGGACACAACACCATTCATATTAGCCACGAATACTATAAAGTATCTTGGTATAACTCTAATCAAGCAAGTGAAAGAGCTCTGTATGACAAGAACTTGTCTGAAGAAACTCTCTGAAGAAAGAAATTGAAGAAGATATCAGAAGATGGAAAGATCTTCCATGCTCATGGGTCTGTAGGATTAACCCAGTAAAAATGGCCATCCTACCAAAAGCAATCTACAGATTCAATGTAATTCTCATCAAAATACTAGCAGAATTCTTTACAGAACTTGAAAGAATAGTTCTTATTAAATTTTCAGTCATCCTCATGTCCTGTATTTGTTTGGATCCTTGGTGTTGCAGCCAGGTCTGTCTGTTCTGAGGCTGTGATTCAGGTGGCACATGGCATTCTCTGTTACAGAAGGAGAGACTGATCTGTGGTGGGAAAAGTGTGTCTGTCAAGATCTACCTTGTCCTTGGCTTGCTTCTGCTGCATCCTGCCCTGCTTCTGAGTGAGGTACCCTTCCTGCCAGGACACTCCTACAGCTGCCCTTTTAGTCTGAAGATTTATTCCATAGGCTGATGGCAGACTGTCCTTCCCTGGGGGCCCATGTCTGTAAGCATCCATCTCATTTTCTCTCTTTTGACACAAGTCCATTAGCTTCATCTGTCTTGAGGACAATTCCAGCTAAAAGCCTATCTTTTTTTTCTTCTTCAGAGACTTTTCAGAATTCAAGGTTATGAGAAACTTGGCTGGAGCAAAGTGTGTTGCCATCTGTTGCTAGTTTTTAATCTCAGATTTATTTACTAGATTTTACAGGTTCACATCAAAACTAATTGCATCTCTTTGAACTCAACCAAGAACACATATTTAAATTTTTCTTCCATTTTTTTTCTACCCAAATATTTCACCATTCAGCCATTTTGAAGAAATATGCTGTTCATTTGGCTTTTACTGTGATGATGCAAGATCCAGCATATATTTATTAAGTGATATAAAGTAATATCATATGAAATAGAGAACAATGAAGCACACAGCCTCTTAGAGACCCTGTTTTTTTTTTTAATTGAAATCTAAGGAGGTTTTTTTTTCCTTTAGTGTCAAAATTGGCTCCCACTTCAAGTTGAATTTGCTTTCAATTTCTAGATCAATTATAGCACTAAACTTTTGATGGCCATTTATTCCTCAGACAGGTTTTATAATTTCCTGTTCATAAGTGATTCTTTTAAAAGAGTAAAACTAATCCTAGTAATATAATCTCAAACATATTTAAAATTTAAGAATTTTAAGAGAATTAAAAATCAATCAGGATATATAATGAATAAATTGTAAAGAAAAGATCAAAATCAAAATTTAAAAATTTGAACATAAAAATCAAAAACAAAAATACAACAAAGATACAGCACTGAAATTAGAATACATCACCACATAGAAATGCACATATGCACATCTCCATAAAGTGAATGTATATTAATTATATAGTATCTTGTATTATTACATATTATATAAACCCTTTATATACAGCTTTTGCCTCATATCATTCTTGTTGGAAATAATTAAGAGGAGAGAAATATTCTACATATAAGGTATTTTTAAGACATTAAGTTGCATGTGAGTGCAAATATCTTTTGAAACAGTAGACGATGTTGGACTTCCAGGAACTGGAGTTACAGGTGGTTGTAGATTGCCCAGTGTTGGTTCTGGGAACAGAAATCCAATCTTTATGAAACAGAGTAAATACTTTTAACTTTTGTACCATTTTGCCGGGCTTCAAATTACATCTTTTTTTTTTTTTTCCAGAGAAAAATGTCATAGGCAAATTAGTTGTGCATGAATTAAATTATAATATATTAACTTGAAGCATAATTTTTAGTCATTAAGACAAGCATAATAATTTAGTATATGGAAATATACATAATCAAGTTTTCAAATCACCAAACCCTGCTGTATACCCACTCCAATAAGAGAATAATATGTAACACAGGACAGCAAAAATCTCTATGAAATGCTCTAATATTGGTAAAATTATAAGTGTTCTCTTGCATTCAGTTCCTTTGTAAATTAACCTCTGTTTCCTAATACACTATGATTGTAGCAGTATGATCTGTGCAGTAAGAGCAGGGGTGCATTAACTGAAGTGGAGTGGTGATGACAGAACTCAGGAGTCCTTCTCCGCTTTTTATCTTGGGAATTCCTCACCAGTCGGGGAGAGATTTCAATCTTTCTCTGCTGAACCTTCAGGTCTGTAAGTTGACCAGTGTCAGCATACAAGGTGCTTTTCAGTTCTTATAGTAATGTTCATGAGAGTCCCAATGAATTGCTTGGAATAGCTTGGGCTTTTATGAGCTTGTAAGATGACCTGTGGAAAGGGTGGTCGCTAAGAGAGAGTCCCAGTATGTGCCACTGAGACGCGGGAGAGACGGAGTGCTGCCAACAGTGGGTCCTAATTCACAGCCGCCGTCACAAGGAAGGTTCCGTCTGTTTCCAGCCCCTCGATGAATGATGCTCCAGCTCCGTCTGTCTTTGTCGGGGTCACTACTGCTGTGTGAAAATACTACGATCAAAAACAAGGTGGGAGGAAAGGCTTTATTTGGCTTATACTTCTATAACTGTTCATCATCAAAGACAACCAGGACAGGAATTCAACCAAGGTAGAAACCTGGAGGCAGGAGCTAATGCTGAGGCCATGAAGGATGAAGGGAGTGCAACCCCCACCATAGGCTGCCCCCCTTCAGTCACTAAGGAAACGCCTCTCATGTTCACCTACAGCCCTACTTGCCCCCCTTCAGTCACTAAGGAAACGTCTCTCATGTTCACCTACAGCCCTACTTGCCCCCCCTTCAGTCACTAAGGAAACGCCCTCAAGCTCGCCAATAGCCCTCCCTTTTGAAGGCATTTTCTCAATTGATGTTTCCTTTTTCCAGATGACTTTAGTTTGTGTAAAGTTGACATGAAACTAGTCATAACACCATCCCAGAGAGAGAAACAGGGATGATTTCTGCTCTCATCCTGGAGTTAAGCTTGGAGTGGAACACCCTAGCCTCATCTCCTCCTCTCAAGGATGTGTTTGAGAAAGCTAACTCCTAGAACTGAGGCCCTGCCTTGACACTACTTTGCTCCACTGGCAATTGTTGTGTATATAACACTCTTTCACAGACTCATTTTTTCTCACAAGGCAGAAACAGCAGTGGGAAGATTTTTTTCAAGCATGATTTGTGGTAAGTCTCAAATCATACATTAGTGTGGAGATACCTGCTTTATATGAGGGGGCGCTTGGGCAGAAGATAGGAGAGGATCAAGTAGTTCATTTCTGGGATTGCAGGTATGTATAAGCTCATGTTGTCTGACTGGTACATGGTGATGAATAGCCTTTCCCATTTTAGCAGATAAAGTGGAGTTCACATGGAGTCAGCAGATCACATGGAGTTCATGTGGTCAGCACAGCGCCTCTTCATCCAGGCAGGTCTCTGTATTGAGAGATCACGGTGACCTCAACTTGCTTCATGCCATACATTAGAAAGAATTCATTAATTGGAAACATTAACTCACTAAGATAAAAGTTACTATCATGTAGCTTACATTATTTAATATATAATAAAACACAATTGCTACTTTTAGATCTTTGTCTTATGTTGTTTTTAAAAATATTCTTTAATTTTCCTGTCAGTCTTAATTCCACAATTGCTCTATAGACAGATACCTTCTCATGTCACTGCTCATTTCATTTCCCCCAGCTCACATATCTTTGCCAATCTACATCACACAGAGTTTGCATTTCTCAGATTATCAGATTATGTTTACTCAAGGTATTTGCTACAATCTGCAAACACACACAGTCAGGACTGAAACCTACTTATGCTTCAAAACAGCAAACTCCATTCAGAGTGGAATTTAAGTCATTAAAGCTGCTTTGCTGTATAGATAGATAAATGCAGTGGTGGGATGGTCTGTCCAAAAGGACAACCCTCTGGGATAGCAGCAGGAGGCCTAGGCTGTCATTCCCTCTATTAGAGCATGGCTCTGATCACCAAGAAGTCACTTTGTGCCCACTTCATCAGCAACAGGAGTTCCCTGACCAAGGTGTTCTCAAAAGTCTCTTCTGATTCCGTGATTTCAATGTTTAACAATATGTATAATTGTGCTTTGCAGCATGATAATCAAGTGTGAATGCCAAGAGGTGTGATATGAATGCCTGTACTTGATTTTAAGTCTTTCATAAGACACAGTTTTTTTTTCTCTCAAAAATATTCATAATGAGTATCAATGGCCTTTGATTTTTCCTTGAAAGCTTAAATTCTTTTATAGACAGCATCCTGTACTTTCTTCTTGTCATTGTTCTCTTTCATTTCAAGGTCATATTAACAAATCCATAAGGTAAAGACTGTTATAGTGAATCTAATTCCCACTGAACTTAACATTTCTTGTTTGGACAGGGTGGTGGGCTATTGTATTAGGAAACTTTTATTAGTGTACCAAATACCTGATAGTATCAACTTAGAAGAGAGGGGTTTGCATTGCTTGTAATGTAAGTGTTTCAGTGGTTGCTGATTGGTTGATGTGATCATAAACTTGATCACCTTCAAGGTTATATTCACTGTGCATAAGGACCTATCATTAGTTCAAGTTTGTAACTCATGACCTTTGAGAGACATTTACTCTACCAGAGCAATTGTATTATTTGCGAGGGTGCACTATATATCTAGAACAATGGTATCATTAAAAATATCCAGAGACAAGCACTGAGTGATTAAGAAAACAGCTCTATAAAGCAGGAGCTTGCAGACAGGTATGGTTAGAATATCAGGCACCTAGCCTATGGTTCAGGAAAGTCCAGGAATCAGGCAGATTAGGGAGTAGAGTGGAGGACAAATTCTACAGCAAAAAAGGATATGGGGCTACCTTCCCAACATTGAACTACGGTATGAGACAGAAGAGAAGAAGACCATAGGATGCTTTGTTTGTCTGCCTGTTTGTTTTAATGGGACATGAGAAGCTGGGCTTGCAGCCTACTGGCTCTGTGGTGATCTGACCTGGCAATATGTTTTTTTTTTATTTCTGCTAACAGCATCTTGCCCATTGGATTATTTCACTCCTTACTTGATTCTTCAGAGACTTGATCCCAGTGACATAGGTAGCAGGGGACATTGCCAGCTTTAGGTACAAAGAGATGAAAACTTTTCTCCCTTATACTTACTTTATCCTTAAAATATGCAATCACATGTAAATATTTTCTGTGTCGGTGGGCCCAGACATTTTACATAGGAAGGCACTGGGCCTCTGAAAGTTCTCTTTTGGTGGCCAAGCTAGTCAAAGAGTAAAGCCAGAAAGACAATGTGTCTGAACTTAACTGAGCCACATGGAATTTCTGTAAATAAGAGCTCAATTTCTGGAGTGGCCTAATACTTTTTCTCTAAAGTTAGATGCTTTTTGTGTCTCTGAGTGACCATGCTGTTCTCCTTCAGGGAAATCCATGTGTGGTGACCAAGGAGTCTCTAGAAATCACTTGGAAATTGAGTTTAAGGCTGACAAATAGTATCCATCTCTTTCCCCCACCCCCTTTTCTCGCTAGGGGATTCAGATGAAATGGTTTTTCCTTCTGCTAAGTACAAAATCCCCCATTGTCAATCTCAAATACAAGCATTCCCTCTGTGAGGCTTAAAACTTTTGACAGTTTCCAAGGAGATGTGGGAGGTTTTGTTGCCAGCTTCTAGTCAGCACTTTTCCAGTAGTAGGTAGGTCCTGAGACTCTTCTAAGGTTTCAGTTCACAAGGTTTTCCAGTCTAGTCAGTCTGATGAGTGCACACTCTTGGAATGCAGGAATTCAGCACCTCTGACACTTCAAATTTTTGCTGCAGTCCCCTTTTTCCTTTCTAATATTGTAAAAGAAAATGGCTCTCTCCACTGGGACTTTGTAGTTTCTTAGGGAGCCATCTCTATGATAACTTATATTTCTCTTGAAATCCCAGTGGCTGGCTCAAGTTCCCACATGGACTAATGAGAACATTCTTGTTTCATGCCTGATCATTGTTTTCCCTTGACAGATATACATTAGTTCTAATTTTAAATATATCCAGCAGGATGCATAACAAACTATTAGATTAATCTTATACAAGCATGTTTTCGGGTAAAATTTGTGTACTATAATCTTCTTCTTCTTCTTCTTTTTTTCATATAAGTGTGAAACATCTCCCACAGATAGATTTGTCTGCTTAGAACTTTCGGAAAACAGTGTTGCTTATGTATGGCATATGCCTAGAAATTTATAACAGGATTTCTTTAGTTTCAAAAACTTTTGTTTCATTAAGGTTCTATAACAAATGAAAAAATTAGTTAACACATGGTAAAGCATCACTTATCATTAAAAATACAAAGGCCATTAGGTGTGTACTTCCTTACAAGAGTATGTTCTATAAGTCAGCTCATTTCTTATTTTATTTTTTTATTAATTACAATTTATTCATTTTGTATCCCAGCTGCAGCTCCCTCCTTTATTCCCTCCCAATCATACCTTTCCTCCCTCTTCTCCTCCCATAACCCTCACCCAGTCCACTGATAAGGCGACTTCAGGCATCTGAACACTGGGTCCCCAGCAGTTGGTGGCATAGTTTAGGGTGGTGGTGCAGCTTCTGTGGAGGAAGTAAATTACTGGAGGTGCGCTTTGAGATGTGCAGCCTTACCTCACTTCCTGTTTGCTATCTGCTTCATGCTTGAGGATAAGGATGTAATTTCTCAGCTTCTTTTTCCTGCCACTGTGCCTACCAATTATTGTTGTGCCTCTGTCCCTCCATTGTGGACTCTTAACCCTCTGGAACTTTAAGCTAGAGTAAACTGCCTCTTTCTTAAATTGCCTTTGGCATGATGTTTTATCACAGCAACAGAAAAGTGATGAATAAACCTGAGTATGTGTAATAAAGAGCTCCTGACATCTACCTTTGTCATATACTCTTTTTGTGGATGATTTATTTACCTCACTTTACCTCAATCATGCCTAAAGGGTGCTGCGTGGATTCCCTTTCTTCTGTTTCACTCTGCCAAGTCCTGTCTCATGTCTAACTATGCATAATTAGAAAGATATATTCGCTGTGAACTATATTGTACCAGCATCATAGATGGTTGCAGTGCTGACTGTAGAAAACATCACAGACCTTTTATTTGCTCCTAGAAAAAGGAGACTAAGCAGTAGCAATCATATATTTCTATTTCTTATTATGTTAATTTCCTTGTCTAATTTCCTGTATGATACTGCCTGGGCTCACTTTTGGAAAAGGATCAAAGAAACAAGAGAAGTGTAGAGGTGCCACTTTTGGTCAGGGCAAGCCATTCCACATGTTTTCTGTGTCCCCTTTGTGTGGGCACTTGGAAATACACAGGCCAGGCCTTGCCACTTTACTTTCTGTAGTAATCAGATAACCTTATAGAGAACAATGTATGATGACACTAATTGTAAAATGGAAAATTATTTTATATCATCATTGTAATGTAATAATAATAATTACCAATAATAGTGGAAAATAGAGAAAAAATAAAATACAAAGGAATATGGATGTAGATTATGTCTTGATTGTCTAGGTCTCCTTATTTGTTCCTGAGAATGAACTGGAGGTCTAGAGCACACTCCTAGTTCTACAGCTTGAATGTTCTTCATTTGACAGTTAACCCCTCCCCCTTCCTCTCAGTTTGGTTTCTTGGCTTGTCACTGGTTAGATAAAAACCATAGTCATAGTTGTCATCATGCAGACTCATCTCACACTGTCTCTATAGCCTGCAGTGTTACTCTATTGCACAGTGTGGCTTAGGAAAACTGTCACCCACGTGCTTCACATTTTCTGTTTCCTCAGAATTGCACAGAACAATTACTCCTCCATATAGCAATAGGTTATATATATGGATCCAACCAACTCAGACAGAATTTTTTTTAAATACTAACTTTGTACTGGAATTACACATTCCACTTCCCTTGTCATTAGTCTCTGTGCAACACAGGAAATAACCAAAGTGAATGGGTCTTTGTATTCTCAGGTGGGAATGGGAACCAATTCCCTGCATATTCAAAATACTCTTTATTTGATACCTTATATTTGGACTATTTTTGCTCATTGCCTATTTCAGCTAGTCAGCATAATGTCCAATTAGGTATGTCATTGGGTATTTTTTTAAATAGTCTTCCTGAATAGGTATGGTTGGTTCCTTTCCAATAGGTATGGTTGGTTCCGCTTGGTTCCTTTTTATAACACTGATATTCATGTAGTATAAATTCTGCTGTTGGAAATAAAAGCATCCTTTGTAAGGATACAATTAAAGTATTACTATGTTAAAAATGTCATGTTGCTCTTTTTCAGGGAGGCTTATTATGTTCTACCATTATGTTTGTGTGAATCTTTTCTTCTAAGGAACTCAGTGTTCTTTTTGAATTTTAACCAACTGTTGTAAAATACCTTGAGATTATGGTTCTTCTAAATTGAATCAAATTTAACAATTGCTAATTAAACTTCTAAATTTCTTAGAAATAGGAATAACTTGAACATATTTGTCCACTGGTAGAGAATACATCTCTTCTCCAACAGTGAGTTGGTTAATATCTACTCAATTAAATTTTCATCATACTAATTTATATGTAAATTGGTCATAGGGTCACAAAGACACTGTACTAGTTTCTTTTCTCATTTCTGTGACCAAACTACCAAAGAAAAGCAATGTAAAGAATGAAAGGCTGCTTTTATTTTATTCGTCATGACTGGATGGCATTACAGCAATAGTCTGAGCCTGGTCACGTTGTGTCTATAGTCAAGAAGTGGATGGTGACACTCAGTTAATTTTCTCTTTTTTTGCTCTGGAAATCTAGACCGTGGAATGAGACCATTTGTATCTACTGTGGTTCTTTAATCTCAGCTAAATGTCTATGTGGTGACCTTCACAAATATGCCCAGAGGCTTGTCTGGGTGAGTTCTCAGTTCTGCTGAGTTGACAAGATTAACACTAGAGAAATGTTAGCAGAAATTGCATTTTATAATCTTCAAGCAGTTTTTTTTTTCCTGATTGAATAATAATGAAAACTTTTTTTGACACACAGGCTAAGTTCTTTGTGAATAGCATCTAATAGAAATATTAGGATCATCTTGAATATCCAGCTGAAATATCTTAAGTCCTTCAAGAACAAAAAGGCATCACGCTTAAAATCTGGCTTTGATTTTTGCATTTAAATTCATTATTCTTCCATTATTATATATTATATAATGATACATATTATATGTAAATAATATATAATAGAACAATACATAACATATTATACATATAATAAGTACATGATTATACTTTCTTTTTAAAATAAATAAAGTGATGTGTCATTTATCTTCAGTAAAGTTTTATTTTTCTAGTTTGGGCAGATTGTTCACTGCATAGAGCATGAGTGCAATGTGGAGGATAATGAGTTTATATTTCAAGAACCTATGTTACAGCTGTGTAAGGCAGCATACAATTCTGTTGCAGGAGTGACCGAGATGAGAAGATCCCCAGAGCTTCCTGTCTATCCAGCCTAACTGGATTAGTGAGGTCTAGGTTCTCTGAGAGAACATGTCTCAAAGACAAAGGTGCAGAGCTATTGATGATGACATTTAATGTTATTGGACTCTACAAGTGCACATGAAGAGCACATAAACACATATACAGCACACATATGCATATATAAATATCTATTTCTTAGTGATTGTCACTTCTATGCCAAGTCTTATGTCACGTCTTTTTTCTTTTCTTAGATTTAATTTTATTTATTGCAATTTATTCACTTTGTCTCCCTGCTGCAGCCCTTTCCCTCAGCCCCTCTCAGTCCCTCCCACCCTCCCTCTTCTCCCCCCTGCCCTTTCCCTAGTCTCCTGATAGGGGGAGACCTCCTCCCCTTCTAGCTGACCCTAGCTTATCAGGTCTCATCAAAGCTGACTGCATCATCTTGATCTGTTGCACAGTGAGTAGAGGACTCTGCTTGTTAGTTTGGGAGTATTTGTTTGTTTTGACTTGATGTTTAATTCCTGACTCCTATTGCTTGGCTTGATTTGATCTCTGATGTCCTTGGCTTGTTCCTATATGGCTGGAAAGTTCTATTATTTGTCCATGGGAGAATCTGAATAATTTAAAGTGTCTATACATCTGGAGAAAGGAAAAAGAAAATAAGTAAATGGCAGGGAATTCTCCCGTGATTTCTGGTCTTTCTGTGGTGGCCCAGAGATCAGTGATCCCATGACTACAGTATCCTACTGCATGCTTACAGAGTGGGGGCTGTCGTCAGACAGTGATCTGCTCCACAGATGCCAGTGTATTCAGCTGGTTCTCCCTTGGCTCTTGGAGGCCTGATGTGCATGGTCATTCTGTACCCTTTGCTCTTTAAGGGATTCTGTTTCTAGTGAGAGCTTTTCTACTAACAGTTCAGCTGACTGGTGATGACATTCTCATTGAAGTATATTTGTTTTAGTGGATCAAAATGAAATCATAAAAATGGGGCTCTTTATTATTACCCAGAGGGCAGGCCATAGCATAGTATGTTTCCAGGGAGTCATAATGTTCCACAGTAGCTGTTAAAACTCCTCAACCACAGATGTTGCCTGGATGACCTATCTGCAAAGTCTCCATGGGCCACTGAAGTCAGTTTCTTCCAAACACTGTATGTTGTATTGTCACTGTGCTCCCATCAAGTCCAGATTTCTCCAGAGTATGTCCTGATGGATAAACTTTTGGACCAGTAGGAAACAAACTATAGCAGGTGGAACATTTCATGTCCAATCAGCTTTCTCATGTAGATTTCTATTAATATTTGTAAATCTCAAGTCATAAATGAAAAACCTGAGGACCAGATATTTAAAAGTAAGCCAATACATTGATACTCTAAATATAATTCTCTGCCCCTTCCCAAAACATCCAGTAAGGGGTACCTGAGCTAGACTCATGGGAAGATAAAAAAACAGTGTGAACATACATACTTTATTCCCCGCAAGAGCTCACTGGGTCAGGACAAAATGGGCATTGTAGGCATAAGTGCAAATTTTGTAGACCTATTGTTTCATGACAGTTTGGAACTTTGTATTGAAATATTTAAAGGTATAATAATCATTAGTGTTAAGTATACTTATACCTTATCCTCTAACTAAAATTTAGTGTTGCTAAATCAAATACAGATTGGGATCTGGATTTATAATAATGAGTTTATTATTATACAAAGGGTATAAAGGTTGAACTCTCTTTTGTGAGTTATTCAGGGCTAAGATTTTGAAGTCTGTGTTAAGCCCTTCCAGAAGTTACATTTCCCTTCTCAAATCTGAACCTAACTTTTTCCATCAAAAGTATTCATTGCCTGAGTATTGGTTTTTTCATTCACTAATTCACTTACTTGACAAACATTCTACAGTGATTAGCCTAGATCAGTAATTTCTCTTGCATCTGACATATTTATAATTGCATCATTTTAAATAAATTTGAATCTTGTCATTTACAAATTTATTTTATAAAACTTCTGTTCTATTGATATTCTGATAGTCAGGGCCCAGACAGGCCTTATTTAAATATTTACCAATTAAATAGGTTCTTACTAAGAATTTGTAATGTTTTATATATCATGTTGGTAGTTAGGACATACATGTAAACAAATCAGACTTTGTTGCTACGATGTTTGTGTTTTGTGACTACACTGTGCAGTAGGAAAGCTGTTAGATAATAGTCTCAAAGGCTGTGTTTCCATTAGTTCTTTTATGCCTGATTATAGGCTATGAGTGATTGAGATAGGAGGGAAATGATCTGGGATAGTTCTTTTCTACATTAGTCATTTCCTCAGAGATCAAAAAGAATACAAGATTAATTTTTATTCAGTTTTTATTTTTCCTCCTACACCTTCAAACCTATAGCTGTGCCTTCAAACTAATTCAAATGCAGTGTTCCTGGGAACTTATTTTGTGTGTATCCAATAAAATGGCCTTAATTTGATAGTTGTTTGTTTAAAATGTGCAAAATTTAAAGTTAGTTGTATTTCTCATCAGCCAGAGGTCATATTAGGTAATAAAAAGGTAAGACAATCAATTTAAAAGCCCTCTAGGTCTTTCTGTTCTGTGAACAGTTAAAATTAGGATTTAGGAGAAATATGGCACACCTAAAGAAATCTGGTATTTTAATTGCATTTCCTTTGCTGAGATAAATATCCTGACATAAAACAGCTTAAGGGGGATAGGGTTTACTTTAGCTCACAGTTCCGGGTTAGAGCCCATGATCACGAGGAATCCAGTGGAGGAACATCAAACAACTAGTCACATCATATCCACTGACAAGAGCAGAGAGAAGTGGACCCATGAATGCCAGGCTTGTGTCTTCATACTTACAGAGTGCAAAACCAAAGCCCACAGAATGGTGTAGCCCACTCGTAGGCTGGGTCTTTCCACATCTATTAATATAATCAAGACAGTTTCTCAAAGACATGCTCACAAGCCAGCTTCATCTAGGCATCCCCCAACTCCCCACACAAGACTTTCTTCTTAGATGGTTTTAGATTGTGTCAAATTGACAAATAAAAACAACCAGCACATCTAGTTGCACATTTTATCCGAACAGCTAAATATTTACCTGACATGGGCGGCTTTCTTAAGGCTATTTGAAATCGTAGCAGAGGACATCAACCATCCTGGGGCATCTGTACCTGTGGAAGAAACAGTGACAAAAATAAGAGCTGAGAATCCAGCTTAGGGGGATAGGACAAAGCATTCTTTATGTAACACAGGAAAACAAAGAACATTCCTATCTTCAGGCTAACAAAGACGGATGGCTGGATAAGTCTGGACCTCACCCTCAGCCTAGATTTGTGCAATGTTCATCCTGGTTAGCACCAGGTCTGTCTTTGAACATGACACTGATGGACAGCTCTGAAATGACCTCCAACACAGCCTCTGAAGAAGGCAATCTAGAATTCTAAAAGTTAAATAACTGCTAAAATTGAGAGCATTGGTTTCTTTGAGACATCTGTACTTCCTCAGCCTCAGCTACTCAAGCTAGTGAAGTGATCAACAGTGGGGCTGGACAGTCTTCTTTAAAAATGCTGGAACAGCCTGTGTGAGTGGCAGAGAATGAGTCAATAAAGAGCAGTGTATGATAAGTCCAGATCTGCGCTCACTAGAAGATGGATCTGATAAATAATGGATTACTGTTAATCCCACCAGATAACTGCTATCACAATTTTCAGCAAAAATTGAAGCAAGCTTTAATTAAATACTAGCCAGGATGATGGACCCTGGCCAGATCCATTACTGGGTTCCCAGAAAATGCCAGTGAGTCACATTTTACAGAGGCTTAAAAAGGCAAATCCATAAGGCCATCATATTTTCCACAGGTCCAGTCAGGCACAAGGATATATCTGATGAATTTCTTGCCTGTGCATTTTCTACTGACATTTAATCATTTGGTACAATGGGGTCAAACAAATTTGTTTAGGGGATCAAAAAACATGGCTTGTTATCTCCCGTAAACAATCACCTCTAGCTTTTTAGGAAGTATCTGTCCTTGGGCAAAGGACTTACAGGTTAGAGGCATTTTTGTTTTATGGATCTCTTAGGCACAGTAATTAAAACTTAAAACATAACTTTGGCTCTCACATTTCATGAAACATTTACATCCATGATGAAGCGTGGGTACTGCCATTAACCTGTAAATTATGAAATAGACTATGGAATAAAATATAATTTTGGTAAATGCTATAATCATTAGTTCCCCATTGATTTATAAAGACATATGCCTAGGAGGTTTACAAGATATTTCCTGGAATATTTTTTAAATCCCACCTCTATAATTGTACTTCATCCCTCCTGTTTAATGCATTGTGTTAGACACACAAATTGGATGGAAAGAAGAAAGAAGCTGTGTCCTCTTACAGTGAGTGAGGGGAAGAAGAATCTCACAGCTTTTTTTTTTTTTTCACAATTATAGACAATTCTACCTAAGTGGAAGAAGGTGAGGGGATAAAAGATTATTTAGTGGGTCACCTCTCCATGAAGTGTTTTATGCTGAGGCATTTGGGGTGTTCATGCTGTGTTTAAAGCTGTTACACACTCTCAAGATTATCTACTTATTTATTATAAACACAGCTGAAACCTTCACAAAAGGCCAAAATGTGAGTGCATTCACAAAGAAAATGTATTTGAATGGGGTTTCTGTATCATGAGATTGACTGTCAGTAGAATTGTCTAAAATGATCTTTGTGCATCTATGAAAGACATTTGAATAGGAAGATCCCTGTAGAGGAAATGTGCAGTTAAATAACTCCCCCCACCTTGTTATCATTTGAATAGGAAGATCCCTGTAGAGGAAATGTGCAGTTAAATAACCCCCCCACCTTGTTATCATTTCTTAAGTTCCTATTGTGTACTTGATATCTATGTCCTTAAAGAGTTCATAGTCTAATGAAATAAAAGGAAGCACATTTGCATCTAGTGTAGGATGCAGTGAAATATTTGAAAGAAGGGTGCTATTTGCCTTGGGCACCCTAAACAGGTTGTGGCTAATCTGCTAAGGAGATGATAGGGCTAGCAAGAACATTATAGTCAATAAACAAATCCCCCAGGTATTTTAATATTTGCCAGGCACTTGGCATTGGCATGCATTGATGAAAAACAACAGTGTTAAGAACTGAAAAGGGTTTAAGAATTTCCCTCTAGTCAGCTCTGGATTTTCCTGGCTCTGGAAAAGGTCAGCATTTGACAATAGGCATGTTCTTATGACAGTAAATTCTCATAAAGCAAAGATAGCACTAGTTGAATGGATGCCTCAAAACTGAATGGGTAGTTTGAGGAACAGAGTTTCTATTTTGGGAAATAATTCAACTAACAACAGAAGAGAACAGGGGCTTGCTGGGAGTGGGCATGTGGATTAGAGACCTGCTCAGGCTACTGAGCAACAGCATCTGTCAGCTACAGGACGACAATGCAGCAGTGACATGACAAAGAGATCTACTAGCAAGAGACTAGGCAGCCTCTGAAGGTGGAGTTTCCCACCAAGTGAATACTCCTTTGATGCTAGGCCCACTGCAATGTACTCAATGTGGAACTAACCTAAGGACATTTGAAAGCACTTCAGAAGTCCTAAAATGTGACAATGGGCTGCTGAGCTGAACAAGGCAGCCCTGATGTGCTGAATTTTAGACTTTGGTTTAATTCAGGACAAAATACCAGGAAGGGAAGCTTTTTACTTTTCATTGTATGTGTGGCATTGAAGAGAAGGGAACTATTAAACAAGATGGTTAAAGATAAAGTGTCAATCATAATGAGTTAATTTATCATTTTTTTTCTCTATAGGATAAATTTCTAGTTGTGTGTGTGTAGCAATAGGGTTTTGAATGTATTTTTCTTCTTGAAGCAACTCCCTTTTCAATGTTAGAGATTGAACCTTGTGCAGCTGCTGAACTACAGCCCCAGCACTGAGACATAAATAGAAGATGCGTAAATGTGCAAACATGAAAATTTTTAGGCAATGCCAGGTTGTGGCCCTGGCTGGCTTTCGGACCCTCCACTTACTAATCTTTGACATTTAGGCTATACAGAACATTTTTAAGGCAGAAGTGGTTTTGACCTTGATGAAAGTGCTTGATTGAATTAAAATTTGCTTCAGCATAAAGACATCTTTTTTTTTTCTTTTTTCTTATGTCTTGCATTTGATATCCTTTGACTCTTGTAACATGCAGGATTCTTGTCTCCCGAGGCTCTGACTCTGAACTGTCTCCCCAGTACAACATGAAAAAGTGAAATACTTCCAATTTCAAGGACTATGGATTTTAAAGTCATTAGTAAAGCAGACAGTGAGTTTGAGGAAAACTGTAAGACAAGATTTCCTCCACAGGAAGTGCAAGCAGAAGCACAGCGGGAAGGTCTTTCCATACAGCCAAGGGTAAAAGCAGCAGCAGCAGCAAAGATCACTGGGGAGGAGGCAGTGCATTAGCACAGTCTCTCCCAAGGCCCCTCCACAGTACAGTACGGGGAGACCATGGCTTCTCATTTGTCTATTGTGAAATTGGACCTGTTTATTCTCTGCCTTTACCACAGAAGCTTCCAAAGAAAAGAAAAACAATGTTTTTGTTCTCTGTCTTACCTACAAGAAGGACGCTGCATAGACTGGACACCTTGAAAACTTGTGAACAGATAACTCATTTTCAAATAACTTATTTTATTTTTATGATTGTATTGAACAAAATTTTTTATCCCACCTCAAATATGATAAATCTTAGTGTATATTTTATTTCAATAATTATAAAAATTACATGCATATTTCAAAGTAGAGAAGATTGTGACAGAAAAACAACTATAATTTATCTTTTTAAGGTATGCATTAGTTCTTTTACATTCTTTTTGTAGCCATTATAAGGATTTTTTTTCAATGCAGTTTATTCAGGAACCTTGAACAATCATCGGACCCTGGGGAAAGCCAGCCCACAGCTTAAATAGCCTCTGGGTAGCCAACCCCAGCGTGCCACGTGGGCAATGCAGATAGGCCCACATACATGGAAGCAAGCCAGATCCTCAGCCTTAGCCAAATGTGGAGTTGTTTGTGACATTATAAGGATTTTTATGTAGCTACCATTAACTACAACTATTCATAATTTCCTCTAGCTAATGTTTTAAGACAGAATGGGCATACTGAGTTCACAAAGCCGGTGGCACAACTAAAAGAAATGATATTAGGAATGAGCTTTTAGAGACAACCTCACATTGATCCTGCTCTCATTCTGGATTTGTTTTACCAAATTCAAATTCCCTGGAAAGCTGCTTGCAAAGGAATCTGGGACAGGCATTTTCTGCATCCAGAACTCTTTTGTGTATTTCCTGTATGTTTTATTTCCTCTCATCAGAAGACTCTTCCTAACGGTGGCCACAAAACTGATCTACTGAGATAATTCAAGACTACCTATAAGACTCATTCCAGAGCTTGAGAAATGGCTGAGTGACTAAAGCTCTTGCAAAGGACTCAGCTATGGTTCCCAACACACATACCAGGTGCTTGCTCCCTGTAACTCCCAATCCAAGGAATTCGATGCTCTTTTCTGGATTCTGTGACCATTTTCACTCATGGGCATAAATACATAATTAATATTAGTAATTAAAACAAACCTTTCTTTATAATCTTCTAACTTCTAAAATCAGGCCTGCCCTGCCCACTGACCCATACATCATCTTGCTCAGGAGCTCTATCTCATTAGCCAACTTCCTTTGTAATATTCCTGATAATCAGTAATTAAGGTCTTGTATTATCTCTTCTACTAGAATAAAAAAAAAATCCATACTGTCAGAAAAGTGTTTTTATCTGTGAGTGTGTCTGTAGTACCTAGCACTTTACAAACTTTTACAATTTTAATAATCATTGTCACGTTGTTGAATGACATATGTTTTATACTCAGTTTATTTCAAGTTTCCACTGTGTTTACACCTATCTCCTTTGTTTATATTTCTGATAATTTCCCCAGAAAATATGACAAGAAAGGAGTTTCCAGATAAATAGGTATGGAATCTTCTCCTATTCTGAATTTGCCAAACTGTCTCATAAGAACACTGCTCTTGTTCACTTTTCTCTCTGGGGTTTGTGAGAACGCTAATTTTAACATTTCATTATAAAAACTAACACCTGCATGTTTAAATCTGTTGCTTTTTCCTACAGACATTTTGAGGTTATTTTTCCTCTCCTAAATACTTATCAAGCTTATATGTAAACTTGGTTATAGTCTTTTGCGCTTGTTGGAAGAGAGAATGTACCAAGCAGGGCAGAGCTAAATAGGCAATTCTTTTAGAGAAAGGCCTCCATATCTTTCCTGAAATTAGGCTTCAAAGCAGATAACACCCTTTCCCTGTTTTCCTTAATTTGCAGATAAAAGGCCTCATAAGCCTTACAGCCACAAGGAAGCAAGGGCAGGGCCTTGGCCAGGAAGCTATCTTTGTCTGAACCTCCCAGTGAGAATATAGCCAGGTGTCCGCAATGAGCAAAGCAGCAAAGCTGATCTCAGTCTTCTGATTCATAGAACTATGAGATATGCAATGGATGCTATTTTAAGCATCTGATGATTTGCTATGCTTTAATAGAAAGCAAAATTAAGCTGTCCTCTTGATGGCCTTGGTGGTGGGAAGAGGGGTTCCTTCTCTCAGACCTGCCCAAATAGTAGTTCCTTTCTCAGTCTGTCATCAATTTGAATATTGCCTTTTAATTTTCATTATATCCATTCTGATAAACTGACATGTTCTCTTCCTTCCTTGTAAATTTTGGAAATATTTTATTATCTATATATGTATAATGTGTTTTATTAAACCCATCCCTTATTATCTTCCCTTCAATTCTTTCCTATTCTCAAATCATGTCTGTCTTTCAAATTGTGCTTAAAAAAACTTTAAAAATGTTTTGAAAAACCTACTGAGTCCATTTAGTGTGCCTGTATACACATGAGTGTGGGGCCATTTACTGGATCATGGGCAGCCTCTCAGATAGGGTTGCGATTTCATTAGCATCTTCCCTGTTTTGGGGGTTGTTTTGTTGTGGTACATGTCTTGTAGCTGTAGTAATTGCTGTGAGTCCATTTGTGCAACTGTTTTGTCATGTCTGCCAAATACTGTTTGCTGTGGGCATCTACTCCCTCTGGTTCTTACAATCATTTTGCCTCCACTTCTTTCATGATCCCTGAATGCTGGGGAAAAGAACTGTGGTATAAACGTCCCATTTAGAGCTGAATAATCTTCATTTACTTATTCACTGCTTATTGACCAATCTATATAGAGTATCTATATTAATTACCATACGGTGCTAAAGGAAACATCTCTGCCAAGTGTGGAGAGATTCACTAATCTATGGGTGTAATGTCAAGAGCTTGAGGGCTGCTTACTGTTGTGGTTCTCTCCTAGGATATATGCCTTATCTTGCCATGAATCTTTGGCCCAGCTGATGGTGCCAATTGTGAATTCTGTCATGTGTACCATGCTTTAAGTATATTCAGAAAATGGTTGGTTAGTTTCATAATATTCATTTACTATGCACTTTTAAATCTTAGGATGCTGATAGAAATACAAAAGGACCTACTAAAGGAACATAGCAATCCATGACTCCTAATTACATTCTGCTATACACAGATCAATGTCTCTCTTTGCTCCCATCTAAGAAGCACCTTCTTTCAGTAAATGGGGATTTAACACAGAAACTTACAACTGGACATTGTGCAGAGAGAGAAACCTGGGACACTTAGTCCTGAATGGGATATAAGCTCAAGGCTCAGGGAGCTATATGGAAGAGGAGCCAGAAAAACTGTAAGAGCCAGTGGGGATAGATGACCCCAAGGAAATAGTCTGTCGGACACCATGAGACTCTGCCTTTGTCACTAGATATCAATTGCAAATAGTTTCTTGGTTAAGGAAGGGACCACATGTCCACTTCCCCCTCTCAAGGTTGGGACTCCATCTAGCTTAAACCTGTGCAGGTCTTGTGTGTGCATCCACAGACTGAGTTCAAATGTGCATGTGTCCGACAGACTATTTCCTTGGGCAATGGCAATGTTTTGGTGTTCTTTGCATTTATGTAGCAAGAAATACTCTTGTTTATGCTGATAAAAATGTTTTGTCTAAGCTTCTCTCATCAAAGCTCTTGTATTCTTTCACTTAATACATATTTGGTAAATAATTGTGATATCATAGGTACTGTAATAAGGGTATGGATGAGTACAAAAACAAAAAACAATTGCCTTCACATTATATAGCAAAGCCTCCCAAATCACTGAGGAGAAGTATTGTGAAGTTCTGTGAAGGTGAAGCTGCTAACTTTGGTGGGAGCACAACTGTTTGAGACATAAGGTGTCTGCCCAAGGAACTCAATTAGGATCGTGATTATAGAGCACAAGAATGCAGTAAGCCTCTTGCGTCATTTTGTGAATGCCAAAATTTGAGTATATTCTTACCTGGTTGTAAAATAATGTTGTTCCAAAACACCAGCATCTGGATCTTCCAGTCTAGAGGAGACTCCATGGCGAGGGAAACAAATGGGTCCAACCTCAAGTTACCCAGCTAATCCCTGCAAAAAAGTTCCCAGGTTCTGGCTGGTTGTCTCATCTGCAAGCTGCTCTCACTGGCCCATGATATGCTTTGGGTACTGGGGCACACAGCTCCAACCTCAGGCCTTCTCACACCCAGGAGCCACAGGAACAGACCCAAATGTTGCTCTGAAGATCAACCCATCTCCCTAGGGTGACTTAACAGACCTCTGGGCTTGCTGGTTCTCCAAGATGGCAGTGGCCAGCAAGCACAATGTCTAAGCACAGTGTCTGGGCAGCTGCAGCTCTTTAACATCAGAGCAAGAAAGCTAGTGGCAGGTCAGCTGCCTCAGGCCTTCTCCTGGTGAGATGGTGGTAGTAGGGTTCCTTGGCTCCTGAGGTGTCCAGTTAGTCCACAAGGTCATACACCTGAGGAGAGCCTCAGGCAGTTCCCTGAGAACCATCCACTAGTCAGAGAAGAGGCCCACCAATTTGAGAAGGGTTCCTTCAGGAACATTCAGCTTCCTTCCCAGGGCTCTTGCCTCCCTTCCCTGCCCCAAGAACTCCATTGGGCCCCAGAAACTACCAGCTAATGCCAGAAAACAACCAGATGGCTAAAGGCCAGCATAAAAATGCAGTTCAACAAAATCCAGAGCAATATGACGTCTTCAGAACCCAGTTATCTCAAGGCAAGCAGCCCTGGATACCCTAACACAACTAAAACACAAGAAAATGATCTTAAATCTATGTTTTTGAAGATGATAATGGGTAAAACAAATAAAATCTCTAAATAAATACAGGAGGATACAGTCAAACAGATTGAGGTCCTCAGAGAGGCCTGTAGAGAGAAAATAAATTACTCAAAGAAATTCAGGAAAATCCAAGCAAACAGGTCAAAAGAATTGAACAAATCATTTAAAGAAATGCAGGAAAACACAAACAAACAGGTGAAGGAAATCAATAAAATGGTTCAATATCTGCAGATGGAAATAAAAACAATAAAGAAAGCACAAACTGAGAAAACCCTAGAAAGAGAGAACTTAGAGAAGAAAACAGGAACTACATAGGTAAGCATCGCCAACAGAGTATGAGAGATGGAGGAAAAAAATCTCAGATGTAGAAGATACAATGGAAGAAATAGATGCATCAATCAAAGAGAATGTTAACTATAAAAAATTACTGACACAAAACATCCAAGAAACCAAGGACACCATGAAAAGACCAAACCTAAGAATAGTAGGAATAGAGGAAAGAGAAGATTCCAGCTTCAAGACCCAGAAAATATTTTCAACAAAACCATAGAAGAAAAATTCCCCAACCTAAAGAAAGATATGCCTATAAGCATACAAAAGGCTTACTAAACACCAAATAAATTAGACAAGAAAAATCCTCCCCCACATAATAATCAAAACAGTAAATGTACAGAACAAATGAATAAATAAATAAATAAATAAATAAATACAAGCTTCAAGGGAAAAAGGCCAAGTGGCAAACCTATCAGAATCACACATGACTTTTCAACAGAGAGCATAAAACCCAGAAAGGCCTGGGCAGACTTCTTGCAAACCATAAGAGACCACAGATGCCAGTCCAGAGTACTATACCCAGCAAAACTTTCAATCACCATAGATGAAGAAGATATTCCATGACCGTACCAAATTTAAAGAATATCTATGCACAAACCCAATCCTGAGGAAGATACTAGAATGAAAACTTCTATTTGAAGAGATTTAACTACAGCAAAAAAAAAATCCCAAACAAACAAAAAAAGCAAACAAAACCCCACACGATATACATATATTCACTACAGCAAAACCAACAGTAGAAAAGCACACAAATATGCTAGTCCAGGCAACACCAAAATAAAAGGAAAGAAGTCATCTGTCATTAATCTCTCTCAACATCAATTAACTAAATTCTTCAATGAAAAGATACAAACTAACAAAATGGATGAGTAAGCAGGACCCAACATTCTGCTGCACACAAGAAACACATTTTACCCACCCAGTTAGACATAAATAAGAGTAAATGACTGGAAGAAGATTTCCCAAGCAAATGGACCCAATAAGCAAGCTAGCAATTTTTATATCTAATAAAACAGACTTTCAACCAAAATTAATCAAAAGAGATGAGGAAGGACACTTCATAGTCATCAAAGGAAAATTCTACCAAGATGACAACTCGGTTCTGAACATCTGTGTCCCCAACACATGAGCAACCATGTTGTAGTAAATCAAAAAGAGTGTGGAGCTACATGTTATTGATTATTAGCCCTTTGATTATCACGGCAGTATTATCAAACCTGCATTTAAAAATAATAAGACAGACACCTGTTAGATTTTATAATTGCCTTATTTACCTGTATAACTCACCTCACTGTCCATCTCCTAGCCCCTTCCAATGCCATTCTCCTTAACCATCGAATCTTCCATTCATAATCTTTTCAATACTTGCTTTTGTTCTTTATCTGTTACACCATTTTGGAATCCTTCCTCCTGACTCCACAAGGTTTCTTCTACAGGATAACCCATCATGGTGTCTTCCTCTCTTCCCATTCTTCTGTCCCTCCTGTGATTCCTTGTGGGATTTTCCAAAGGCCAGGAACCTTAGTCACGCCTACCCCATTCTGCTCTGCCCAGGTATAGGCTGTTTAATTAGCCAGTCATGTATAATGACTGAGGTAGGTTTACAAAGAGGGCCAGTAATTAATATCAGACCAATCTCTAACACCAACATTTGTAAAAGAAACATTAATAAAGCTTAAACCACACATTGATCCCTACACATTAAGTGGGAGACTTCAACACACCAGTCTCTCCAAAGAAATAATGATCCTAACAGATGTAATGAATCAAATGCACATAACAAACATCTACAGAACTTTTCACCCAAACACAGAATATACCTTCTACTCAGCACCTCACGGAGCCTTCTTCAAAACTGAACATAAACTAGGTCACAAATGAAGCCTCAGCAGATACAAGAAGATTGAAATAGTACCTTTTATATTATCAGACCATATAAAGCTCAAATGCAACAACAGAAATAACAAAAAGCCTATATTCACATGGAAACTGAATCACTCTACTCAATGACAACTGGATCAGAGAAGAAATAAAGAGAATAAAGACTCCCTAAAATCTGATGAAAATTAAGGCACAACATACCCAAACTTGTGGGACACAACGGAAGCAGTGCTAAGAGGAAAATTTATAGCACTAAGTGCCTTCATAAAGAAAAATCAAGACATCTCATACTGACAACTTAAAGGCACACCTGGAAGCCCTGAAGGGGGGGGGAGAAGCAGACACACCCAAGAGGAGTAGATGAAAATAATCTAAATCACAGCTGAAATCAATAAATTAGAAAAAAAAAGAATAGTACAAAGAATCAAAGAAACTAAGAGCTGGTGCTTTGACAAAATCAACAAGATAAAGAAACCCTTAGCCAAACTAGCTAATAAAAGGCAGAGGGACACTAGCCAAATCAACAAAATCAGAAATGAAAAGCAGGACATAATGACAGACACTGAGGAAATCTAAAGAATCATTAGGTCATACTTCAAAATCCTATATGATACAAAATTTGAAAATAAAATAGACAATTTTCTTGATAAATTCTATTTACAAGTTGAATTCAAAATAAAGTAAGCAAATTAAATAGTCCTAACAGTTTCTATTTCTAAGGAAATAGAACTTGTCATCAAAAGTCTCCAAACAAAACAAACCCAGGGCTGGATGGTTTCAGTGCAGAATTCTATTATAACTTCAAAGAACAGCTAACACCAATACTCTTCAAACTGTTCCACAAAATAGAAACAAGAAGAAGAAGAAGAAGAAGAAGAAGAACAACAACAACAACAAAACCAAACACAACATTACGAAACTCATTCTATGAGGCCACAATCACTGTGGTACCTAAGCCACACTAAGGTCCAACAACACAAAGGAGAATTTCAAATGAATTTCTCTTATGAACATTGACGCAAAAAAAAAAAAAAAAAGCTCAGTAAAATATTTACAAACCCAATACCCAATCCAAGAACACATAAAAAATATCATTAGTATCATTTAGCATGATCAAGTAGGCTTCATCCCAGGCATGTAGGGATGGTTCAGATACGGAAATACCTCAATGTAATACATCATATAAACAAACTGAAAGAAAAAAAGCCCCACATGATTATCTTCTTAGATGCCAAAAAAAAGCATTTGACAAAATCCTATACCCCTTCCTGATAAAAGTTTTGTAGGTCAGGGATACAAGACACATACTTAAACATAATAAAAGCAATATACAGCAAGCCCACAGCCAACATTAAACTAAATGGAGAGAATTTAAGTCAATCCCACTGAAACCAAGAATAAGACAAGGAGGCTCATTCTCTCTGTATCTCTTTCATAAAATTCTTGAGGCTTAACTAAAACAAAACAAAACAAAACAAAACAAAACAAAACAAAAAAACAACTAAAGAAGACCAAGGGGATCCAAATGGAAAGGTAGTCAAAATATCACTATTTGCAGATGATATGGTAATATACATGAGTGACCCCAAATATTCTACAAGGGAAGTTCTACAGCTGATAACCACCTTCAGCAAAGTGGCTGAATACAAAATTAACTAAAAAAAAATCAGTATCCCTCCTGTATACAAAAGACAAATGGGGTGAGAAAAAAAATAGGAAAAGAATATCTTTCACAACAGCCACAATAAAATAAAATAAAATAAAATAAAATAAAATATCTTGGTGTAACTTCAACCAAGCAAGTTTAAGATCTGTATAGAAAAACTTTTAAGTTTTTGAAGGAAGAGAACAGAAGATGGAAAGATCGCCCATGCTCATGGATTGACAGGATCAACACAGTAAAAATGGCCATCTTACAAAAAACAATCTACAGATTCAATGCAATCCCTATCAAAATACCAAAATAATTTTTACAGACCTTGAAAGAACAATTCTCAACTTCATTTGGAAAAACAAAAAACCCAGAATAGATAAAACAAGCCTGTAGAATAAATGAGATTATAGAGTTATCTCCTGATCTCAAGCAGAACTATAGAGCAACAGTAATAAAATCTTCGTGGTACAATGAAATCAGATTGAAGACCCAGAAATAAACACACATAGCTATGAATACTTGATCTTTGACAAAGAAGACAAAACCATACAATGCAAAAAAGATAACATCTTCAACAAATGGTGCTGATCTAACTGGAGAGAAAAATGTAGAATAATGCAAATAGGTCCACATTTGCACTAAACTAAAGTCTAAGTGGATCAAAGACCAAAGCATAAAACCAGACTTACTAAATCTTCTAGAAGAAAAAGTGGGGAAGAGCCTTGAACTCATTGTCACAGGAGACAACTTTCTGACCAGAACAACAACAGCTTAACTTCTAAGATGAACAATTAATAAAAGGGACCTTATGAAACTGAAAAGCTTCTGTAAAGCAAAGGACACTGTCAACAGAACAAAATTACAGACTGGGAAAGATCTTCACCAACTCTACATCTGACAGAGGGCTAATATCCAGAATATATAAAGAACTCAAGAAATTAAGCACAAACAAAATAATCCGATTAAAAATGGAATATAGAGGAAGATAATGCAGCCAGTCCTGATGAGACCTGATAGGGTAGGGTCAGATGGAAGGGGAGGAGATCCTCCCCTTTCAGTGACTTGAAAAAGGGTATGGGAGGATATGAGGGACAGAAGGTGGGGTTGGGAGGGAACAAAAGAGAGGGCTGCAGCTGAGATACAAAGTAAATAAACTGTAATTAATATAAAAATTAAAATAAAAATGGGGTATTGAGCTAAATAGAGAATTCTAAATAGAGGAATATCAAATGGCTGAGAAGGACTTAAAGAACTGCTCAGAGTCCTTAGCCATCAGGGAAATGCAAATCAAAATGACTTTGAGATTCCATCTTTCACTTATCAGAATGGCTAATACAAGCACATGCTGGAGAGAATGTAGAGAAAGGGACCACTCCTCTATTGCTGCTGGGAGTGCAAACTTGTACAACCACTTTGGAAATCAATCTGATGCTTTCTCAGAAAATGGGGAATAGCACTACTTCAAGATCCAGCTTGGGCATATATCCAAAAGATGTTCCACCATACAATAAGGACATTTGCACAACTGTGTTCATAGCAGCTTTATTCGTAATAGCCAGAAACTGGGAACAACCCAGATGTACCTCAACCAAAGAATGGATAGAGAAACTGTGGTACGTTTACACAATGGAATACTTCTCAGATATTAAAAATCAAGGACATCATGAAATGTGCAGTCAAATGGATGGCTCTGGAAAAGATCATTCTGAGTGAGGTAATTCATACCCAGAAAGACAAGCATGGTATATCTCACTTATAAGTGGCCATTAGCCGTACAATACAGAACAACCATACTAAAATCCACAGACCTAAAGAAGCTAAGTACAAAAGAAGATCGTAAGAAGAAGGATGCTTAATTTTCATCCAGAAGGGCAAATAGAGTAGACACTGGATGTAGTTGAAGTGACTGAGCAGGAGGAGGCCCTCCCCTATCAGTGGGCGTGCGGAGGCGCATGGGAGGAAATGAAGGAAGGAGGCTGGGATTGAGAGGGATCAGGCAGGGGGCTACAGCGGGAATATAAAGTGAATAAACTGTAATTTATAAAAATATAAATAAATTAAAAACTGAAAAAAGATATTTTAAATTCTAGAGAGAGAGAGAGAGAGATGGAATAGGAAGGGATCCTTCCATAAATGTCCTCTGAAAAAAACTGGCCCCAGGAGAGGATCAAAGCAGATAGTGAAAATCACAGACAAAATTTGGGCAGAGTGCAGGGAGTCTTATGGAGGCGTAGGAGGATAGAAAGATGTAGAGGACAGGAGCTCCACAAGAAAACCAATAGAGCCAACAAATCTGGGTCCAGGGTGGGGTTTGTGGAGACTGCTACACAGACCAAGGACCATGCATGGAGAAGACCAAGGCCCTTTGTTTAGATGTAGCCCATAGGCAGCTCAGTCTCCACGTAGGTTACCTAGTAAGGGTACTAGGGACTGTTTCTAACATGAACATTTTTGCCTCCTTTTCAATCACTTTCCCAGGGCAAGGTGGCCTTCCCAGATCACAGAGGAAGAGGAAGCAGGCAGTCCTGAAGAGACTTGCTAGTATGGAGTCAGTTGGTAAGGGAGGAGGAATAGGGGACAGGGATGGGGGACCAGGGAAGGAGTTTAGGACTGGGAGGAGACAAGGAAAGGGGCTATAACCGGGATAAAAAGTGAATAAACTCTAAAAAAGAATAACAATAAAAAGAATACGCAGTGATTTATCTGACACATTGTTTGTTTGTTCAATTCAAGTTAAATATATGAAGTCTTTGCCCTGGGAAAGTGAAAGGGATGGGGTGAAAGAGGGAGGCGGGGTGAAACCCGGAGGAGACCAAGGTGGGGGCTGATTGAGATGTAAAATGAATAATTAAGTTAAAATAAAATAAAATAATATTGTTGATGAAAGGATGTTAATCATTTCTAATATGTTTTTTTGTAATTGAAAACAATATATTTTAAAAGTAGAAACAGTAGGCTCCTTAAAATTATTTTTATTAATCAAAATTAGCATGCATAGTATAATTAGAATTCCTTTGCCTTTAGAATTCTCTTGTAAGTCTAAATCTTTTAGTATGGTCATTCATAATTATTCTTCAAATTAATGAAGAACCATTGACTCTGTGAAATCAAGTTCTCCAATTGACCTACACTAATGAGTTCTTAATAAGGATATATTACTCATGTCTGTAGTCATTATTTGGGGCTAATAATATTCTAGGTTAAATAATGTTGGAAAACATCATACATATAATAAATAGTTCTGATCTCAAAGCACAATGTATTAATGAGTAATGTAGAATTAATTGTTTTTCTGCCACAACTAAAATATATGAAAATGTATATTATACACATTTATGTATAATATATATGCATATACATACATGTAGCGCTCATCTTTTCAGTATGAACTTAATTACATGAAACTAATGCCTTAATTTAGAACTCTTTTACATTTTTAGTTATTACTGTGTGTGGTGAGACACAAGGTGCTTCTCACATATAACAGACACTCTTTTCATGTGGTGATATATAATTAGAGACAAAATTACTTATAACTTAATTATTGTATCATATATATAAGCTTTGCATTATATGAGGAGATGAACTGTTATGTATAATCTTAATGATCATGTTCATTGTTGGATTGAAGATGGATGGACTTGAATTTGAAGATGTCCAAAATATCAGTATCTGTTAAAATTTTGTTAAATTTCATCATTAAAAATGTTGTGACTTACTAACCCAGGGCACATAAATATTTCCCATTGAAAGAAATAATCACTTCTGAAAGTGCATGAAGTTTCCAGGTTATCAGGTATTATTTAATGAAGCACATCTGATTATATACTTTAAAAATCATTACAGGAAGCTATTGGATTTTTTGTAACATTTGCTACTTTGTGGCTTCTTCTTTCTTCACCCCTTTTCTTCTTCCCTTACAGCCCCCTTACACTAGATATGAGAAAAAAAGAATAGTGAGGTAAGAAAAGAGATCCCTGAATAAAGTCTGGGGTTGAAAAGGGGGTGACATCGTTAGACTACTTCCTGCTTATCAAGATGTAGAGCTTGGGGCAACTGTGATCTTCACCATCAGGATATTTAATCTTCTTCTTCTTCTTCTTCTTCTTCTTCTTCTTCTTCTTCTTCTTCTTCTCCTCCTCCTCCTCCTCCTCCTCCTCCACCTCCTCCTCCTCCTCCTCCTCCTCCTCCTCCTCCTCCTCCTCCTCCTTCTTCTTCTTCTTCTTCTTCGTGTATGACTACTTAGCAAACTGTGACCAACAACAGCCCACTTATCCAGGCTCCAGACTTTATTTTTTTGTGGATATTAATCATGCAAATAATGGATTTCATTATGGTGTTGTCACACATGTATATAATGCACGTGGACTATATTCACCCTTGTTAATCTCTTCTGAGAGATTAACAATATTCAAGCGTTATGTTGGCACAGCTGGGTATAGTGGAGCACACCTTCAATTCTAGCACTTGGCTGTGAGGCAGGGGCAGAGGAAGGCAGATCTCTGTTAGTTCTAGGCCAGCCAGGACACTGCAGTGAGACCCTGTCAAACAAACTATGATGGAAATAAAAACAATTGTATCTATTAATAATTAAGTCTACTATTACTGCAAAAGTTCCATTTTATCCCCTTTGTTCTTGTTTAAACCTACTTGAGTTAATATCTAAATTTAAGTTCTTTTCCCATTTCTTTTAACATCATGTTTAATATATGAGTTTGAATTATTTTGATTTTGACACAACCACTAAGTAAATTCCCTGAGAAAAGGAGGAAGGTAGTGTGAGCACTCCCCTGTCTGTCCAGTCCATTCTTTCCACCCACCTTTGCTCCCAGACCCCCAGGTTAAGTACATTTGGCTAAGTAAGGAGTACTTTAATATTGGCCACCAGAGGGCTCCCATAACCCTTCCATCTAAGCATCAGACTATGAGTACAGCTAATGGAAAGCTCACCATTGTATAAGATGCATTGTAATTTATAGCATAGATCTCTGAGGGGAGGTTCTAAAACTGTTCTGTTATCATGCAAAAACATTTTTAGTTGACGAACTTAAGAAGCTACTATTTTATTAAAATAAAGTAATTAAATTTTGTGGCTGAATTTTATCTTTGTTTCTGCTATATTGGTGAATGATTGCTTATGCCTTCAACTGTTGATGTAAGTAAAAGTGAATCTGCATATATATATTCTATAATTTATAAACACATGATGTGAAGTAGAACTGATTGTGGTTATAGCAATTTAGTGAATGTATTTTTCAGTCACAGTAAGGTTCAGGGGTCCTTCGTTATAATGCCAGAGGCTTTCGCAATCCAAAGCCTGTTATTGGGGCAAGGAGGTATGACAAAGAACTCCATAAAACAAGGCTGCAAAGTTTTCTTGTGTGGGCGTATTGGTCACGAGAAGAGCAACGCCGCAAATGAAGTGATGCCATGCTAGAGAGAAACAGCAGCTTTGACTTGTGGCTCTTCTCACTGGTTCTTGATGAGTAAATGCAGTCTCCGTTACAAGGAAACTATAGAAGCAGAAAGGACAACTGCTGTTTATCTTTTTAATAGATGAAATTGTCTGACCTTGGCAACCCACATACCTTCTGCAGTGCTTCATACACAGTAGGATTCTGCCATGATGAAGAGAGTAGGCATTGCAGGAAAGAGAAATAAATAAACATTTCTCAAAACAGACTATCAAAATAAGATTTGTTTTTTAGGAACACTTAACATCCAGGTGAATCTCCTCAAATGAGTCATCAGGTTGATCTTTGAGATGTGTTTAAAGTCATATTACTTTATTACTGAAACTGAAGATAGTATTTATTTGTTCTATCTTTTGAAATTTCCTTTCTTCTAAAATACATTATTTTTTTGCACTTAAATTTGCAAACATGTTACTCAGGAGAGTAACAACATGGAGGGTCCTATTAACTAGTTATACACCCACACCTAGATATCCCCTCCTTGACTATAAGGTTGAAATATTGTATTATAGAAGGAAATAAGACAATCTTTTCTCCATTTTATCCATTCTGTTCTTCTGGTCTGAGAATTGTTGATTTAGAGAAAGAAAATACAATGAGAGCAGATTCCTGTGCAACCTGCATCAACTGAAATAAATTTAAAGCAATATTTGAACTATGTTTTACACTGTGTTTTTCAAATAGTGTTTCTCCTGCATGCTTTCTCAGCTTCACATCCTCTTCTGGCCAACTACTGCTTTCTCTTTATGAGACAATAGCGATTACGAAACACTCCAGTCCTTTATTTTACATTTCCATATTTAATGGAAACATGAATATAAAATCATCATATTGTGAAGTTGGTTTTTGTACTCAAATATCATTTGCATATCCATAGTCACATGAGAACGGACGTAGTCCACCTGTCCCCATGATTCACTGGGATTTTGCTTTGAGAGTGTTCACCAAGCAATGTATTCCATTTCTGCTCAAAGGAAATACAAACATTTCAGTTATCAACTAAGTGCTTTTAAAGATGACGCCTAACATCTAGTTAGAAACATGCACAGCAACATGAATGATAAAGACCAACAATTATGGTAATGACAAGATATATACCATATCACAAGTTACATTTTATTTTATGCTTCTTTATAGAAGTCTTTAAAACCCGAGGGCAAAGTTATAGCGTGGCAGTTAAGAGTCCATACTCTTCTTAAAGAAAACCAGATTTGGGTTTCTAGAGTCCACATGCTGACTCATAACCTTCTGCCCTGTCTAGATCCAGGGGATCTGATACCCTTTTCTGGCCTCTTTATACACATACACACACACACACACACACACAAACACACAATTTAAAAATAAAAATAAATTAAAAATAGTCTTCACAATCAAAGAAGTTTCTGGAGTAGGTAAATTTTGTTGAGGAAAATCTTTGGTCATTTTTGTGATATTTCAAAGCTTATATTATTTAGACTAATATTCTGAAATGTTTTAATTGCTATTTCTAAACAATTTCATGCAAAGCAACATAAGACACCAAGATTTCTGGTTAAGCTTTGGACTTCAGGATGTTTAGACAGTGTTCTAATTGTATGTGCTTACCATTTGGAGAGAAGGCATGTTACTACCCAGATAATGTGAAGCTGAACTGACAGAAAATGTGCTTTGGCTCAAAGACATTACCTCACATTTATTTGCAAAGGTTTCCAAGGCCAATACTTTTTCAGAAAGGGCTACATTATACATCATTGGTCATCAAGAAGAAATACAATTTTCCTTCTCACCCAATCTGAGTATGAGAATAAAGGAACTACTTTAGAATTTGCCAGCCTACCCTTGCCTCTCTCTGGCCATGGCAATGCTGGGCACTTACTAATCAATCAAAAGACCAAAAACTGAAACTCCTGGTACAAAGAAAAAGTGATGAAGAGAGGACCTGCAGCACCAGATCTCAAATCTGGTGAGCACCTGTTCCTACAGTTGCCCAGGCTAGTTAGAAAGCCTCCTTTATGAAGCTGTGGATGCGTGCCATTTCCTGTGTGTGCACATGCAAACACACACACACACACACACAGAGCCATTCCCCCAACATGAGCATTCTATTTGGTGGTAGATGATAGTCATCTGCTTGTGAGCTTTAAGTCTTAGAGCCCTGGCTAAACCCCAAACTAACTAAATATGAATGCTTGTTAAAACCAGACATCAGTAATATTTTAAAAACTTATCAGGTGACTAAGTTTGTGGAGTGAACCAAGTTCAGCCACCATTGTTGTATAAGCCAACATTGAAAACTGATACTCTAATCATACAATTTACATAGATAATCTATGAAAGTCTGTCTGTATATACGGTGTTGCATTTACATACTGTATACATATTTACATATTGTATTACATGTTTGTACAGCATCGTTATTAGTCAGGTGCTCCAATCCCTCAAAGGCTTTCTTTCCCTAATATCACAAGTTCCAAGAAAATTTCGGTTCAGGCAGAGACTTGAGAAGGCTCTTTCTGAGGTCCTTGTTCTATGTCAGCCAATGGGGGGGCATTGCTCCTCTAGGCTTCAAACTGCCTGGCCCTCTACTGCCCTGGCCTGGAAGGATCTTTTTGCTCAATATTTTCTTATCACTCATCTTCTCCACTTTCAGGAAACTTGTGGATGCATATTTGCTGTTCTGAGCTGTTAGTGTGAGCTCCGTATTCAGAAACAAATCTTTGACAGAAGCTTGGTATTTTTTGTTAGAAAATGTTTTCATTCCGTAGTTTATAAAGAACCACATAATCATGTCTTTGGTCTTAAATTGACTTTTCTTCAGCATGAGGTAGCTTGATTACACATTGTGACTAAAAAGTACACTAATCTAATTGTTCATCTCCCAATCACTTTTCTGGGTAAATCTAATTTGTCTCTGTCTTTCCCAGGTGCTTTTGTCATCTGTTAAAGCAGTGTGAATCACACATAAAAATTGTATCGACTGCTTCTATCTCCAATGTGTCACTTTAATCCTGTTAGTACCTTTTTGCTTGCCATTCTGAACTTCTCCTTAATTATTTATTTTGATTGATCACTTTATTTTAGTGAACACTTGAAACCAATTCAGGAAAGAAAACAGTTTATTGATTAGTGTCAATATTCAAGGTATATTTTCAGTTTGTTTAACTTATGGATTCCCAGGATTTATGTAATATTGTCCCACATTATTCTATGCTGCATAATATACTACGTACAAATATTGCTTTTTAGTTTGGGGCTTTTTAATTAATTAATTTACTTATTTATTGGTACTGAGGATTGATTTAGGCAAGCATTTTGCCACCAGGCTACATCCCTAGTGCCAACATGGGCTTATGTAAGCAATAATCTTACATAATGAAATCTTCCTATTTCATTTCCATTTTACAAATGGGAGAAGCTTCTCAAATAACTTGCCTTAATTTATTTAACTTGTAATCCATATTTGAAGTGCAGCTTTGTCAGGCCACAGAGGAAGACAATGCAGCCAGTCTTGATGAAACTTGATAGGCCAGGGTCAGATAGAAGGAGAGGAGGACTACTCCTATCAGTGGACTAGGAGAGGGACATAGGGGGAGAAGAGGGAGGGAGGGGTTGGGAGGAGATGAGGGAGGGGGCCACAGCAGGATACAAGGTGAAGAAATTTTAATAAATAATAAAAAATTTACATGAAATGCTTAACGCTATACCAAGTCATTTAAACTGAAAGTAGTTATCAGTTTTCAGTGGTTGAAACAGATGATTGTGTAACACAAACACACACGCACACACACAAACACACACATGCTCGCATGTGGTACAATATTCCATTACTTAATGAGAATTAAGCTGCCAAAATAAAATGAATGTGATGCATGCAAATAAATGTTTGAAATCATAACAGAAAAGCAGATGAAGCTTGGAAACGTTTTGGAAGTAAATGCTTGAGAGGGATATGAAAAGCAGTTGCCAGGTCTTCATGAAAATATTTTGATACCTGAGGTAGATCAAGAGCACCTTGCTAATGTGACCGTGTTTTAACCGGGCACTGCTTGCTAGAGCTATGAGAGTAGGGAGAATGCTTTTATTTGTGCTATACAAGATGGAAGTTGGGGAAGAACTTGAAATGAAGATACAGCAAATAAATAGTTAAAGTTTTAATTTTTATTATATCAATTAATTTAAACTCAACTAACAGTGCATGGAATGGTTGCTTTATTATACATTACAGAGTGCAGCTCCTGATTTAAAAGAGTAAATACAAAGTTTGGAATCAGATATATGAAAGTTCAATTTCAGATAATATCAGTCTGGGTGCAGTTTTCTCTTTCTACATGCAAAGAGTAAATAATATCAGTTCCTTTATTTGGTTGCTTATTTTAGGGTTGATGGGACATATGTGAGTAGGTACTTCTGGATATTTTTAGGATTAATGAGACAATCTATGAGAAGCAGCTAGCAGAGTACCTGCTTTAAGTGATGATTTGTTGATGAGGATAATGGTTATGATGATGGCGATACTGATTTAGCAAATGGGATACAAGGGAGACTTCATTTCCATATCAATGTTGCATATACCCTATTTCTGTTTACTCGCTGCTGTAGTAACACTTCAGTCTGTTACTAAAGCCACAAATTTAAACCACATTCTATGAACACGAGACAATGAGGCAATGTGTGTGTGTGTGCTCACGCATGTGCGCATATGATCATTGTGGACAGAACTTAAGTATTATGCTTATATTGCTAATGATGAAATAATAAAATAAACCAGTTATAGAAGAATTTACTAAAGACTGCCTAGAATTTACACCCAAACTCTAGATTTCTCTTTCTGTCTACTTCTCTTTATGCACAAATTCTATATTAGTTATAGGAAAAACAGTAATTTCAGTACTTTGTTGTGAAACTTCATTACAACATTTTTTTATCAAATCAGCCAATTATATTTCAGATTCAGTGCTTGATAGGAGGGTTCAAGATGCAGTTGTTGCCTTCTTCTTTATACTCCTGTAAGCAGTATTCCTAAGGGAGCAGCATTTGTTTTGTCTCATTGTGCAGTGGAAATTTTTAGACCAAGTCCTTGATGCAATAGTAGTGAGTTATAGACAAACCCAGTGCATTTTTGTGATTAAACATGGAAAAAAAATATCCTTCTGCCAGGGAACAAACCAACTGCTTTATCAATACCTATCTTCCATTGTTGTGGTGATTCTATAAAAGCAATTATATCTAATTATGAGCTTAAAGGTATACTGTTTGATCCATGGACAACAAAACAGGATGTGGGATATCACAAGCAAACTCCACTGGAACCACGGATTTCTGAGGAAGTATTTAGAAAGAAAAGCACTCATGATATGAGACTATAAGGGCTGCCCTAGAAGGCCAAAACAAGAAGAGTGGAAAGCAGAGGCTTGTTAGCACATTAAAGACCCATGAGTCCTGGGGTAATTGGAGGTACAGTGTATTTAAAGGACAACATGGATTTCTATCAGGTACTTTGGTGAGAAAATCCTGAGAAGAAAGTGGCAGTGAGTGACTAACAGTTGTGAGGCAACTCACTTCCTTCAGATGTGAACAAGTTCTATCTTAAATCATCTTTGACACCAGAGATAGTATTTTCACAGAAATAAGATAAGAGTGATTAAATGAAGGAATAATGATACACAATAGAAGGGGATACTATGAGATATGTTTATAAACTTCAGGTAGACTCTACAGTACAGAACTTAGACACAGTAAGGTAGTGTCTGGCTAGCCAGAGGTTGAAAAGCTGTTGCTCATTTATCCACTCTTTAATTTTTCTAGTCATTGATTCCAAAGCATTATTTTAGAAAATGGGTAGTAGCAAATACAACTGATATAATCCTTCCTTCATCTGTAGCTTTCATTACAATATGACTATCTATCTATCTATCTATCTATCTATCTATCTATCTATCTATCTATCTATCTATCTATCCTCACTTTTTATCCTGGTTGTAGCACCATCCCTCCTCACCCCTCAGTTCCACCCTCTGTCTCTCCCTCTCCCCTGTTCCTGTAAAAAAGGGGAGCTTCCCTTCCTATCCACCCCAGATTATCAGCTAATCCGAACTGAGCATGTCCTCTTCCTCTGTGGCCTGGTAACGTAGCCCCACCAGAGGGAAGTGGTCAAAAAGCTGGCAAGAGGGTCCATGTAACATGTAGTCACAGCTTCCCTTACTTGAGGACCCACATGAAGGCTAAGCTGCCCATCTGCTACATTTTTGTAGGGGGACTAGGTGCAGTCAATGCATGGTCCTTGGTTGATGCTTCAGTCTCAGCAAGCCCTTCTGGGCCCTGATTAGTTGGCTCTGGTGGTCTTCTTGTGGACCTCTTTTAACCTACAAATCCTTTTCTTTTTCCTTCCACTTTTCCACAAGACTTCCTATGCATTTCCCAATGTTTGTGAGTCTCAGCATCTGTTTTGAGGTGCTGCTGGGTAGAGGCTCTCAAAGGACAATTCTGATAGGCTCCTGTCTGCAAGCTTAGCAGAGTATCACTCATAGTGTCTGGGGTTGGCAGTCTCCAGTACAGTAGGTCTTTGGTTGGGCCAGGCATTTGTTGGACAGTCCCTCAATCTCTGCTCTCTCTGTTCTATCTTTATCCCTGCACATTTCATATGCAAGGCAAATTTTGAGTCAAAGATTTTGTGGGTGGGTTGGTGTTCCCCACCCTTTACTGGAAGACTAGTCTAGTTAGAGGACATTCTCTTCAGTCTCTATGGTCTCTGCTACCAGGAGTCTCTGCTTGAATCCCCTCGTATCCTCCCGGGAGCCTACCCTGACTTATGTCTCCAGCTTGTCACAGAGATGATCCTGACCACAGTTTCTCCTTTCTCTACAGGCCTCTGTCCTCTCGCCTTACAGGTCTGATCTCCACCCTCATATTTCTCTGTGCCCTCTCTCCAGTGTTATGTTATAGATGGCCCCAAACAAAACATAAAAGTTACATGGCAAAGAGAACAGGGGCTGTTGCTATAAGAGGAGCTGCACTTTAAACAGGGTAGGCAGAAGATGTCGAAAGATGTCAAGGACCTTGACTTTGTCACAGAAACAAAACAAAGAGTGGTGGTTCTAGGGCTGGAAGGAGAAGAGAGCAGATGAAACCAAGTTACCAATGTGCTTAAGAAGGTAGCAGAGTCTCACAGAACCTAATCAGAAGACCTCACACCCTCTGGGGAGAGTATCCAGAACTCTTTTTCTTGTCACCCACAGGGACAAATGGAGTCTCTTTCCCAGACATTATTCATCTGTGATGAGTTCAAATACAATCCCCCAAATTACATGCTGTATTCATGGCAGTTGCACTCCTACAGGTGTTACTTTTCCTTCTAAAATATGACTTGACTTAACATCATTTCTTTTGGATCTAGGGGCTTGAGTTGAAGACTGTGGTGCTATCTGAGTTGGTTTTGGTGAAGTTTTACTCACTGGCTTGAAGATGGTACTTTCTCTCTGTGTGCTTACCTGCTCACCTCTTTATGATATAAAGAAAACAAGAGCTCTGATGTTTTTCTTCTCTTTTAAGGATACCAGTTCTTTCAGTTAGGAATCCCACATGTGATCTCATTTAATATTACTTTACATAATAAGTTCTATGTCTATGAAGACAACCATATTGAGGGAGGTCTTCCACATATGGATACTAGGTAGACTCAGTGCAGTCCATGGCAAAGTTTACACATTTTGTAGCATAAAAGCATCTGTATTGTACTGATAAAGATATTAGAGACTAATTACTTTCCAGGGAGGAAATGGTATAATAAAAAGAGGATTTGGAATGGGGAGAGTAAGAGTAAGAGAAGGGGCAATGAAGGAGGGTAGGAAAAGGGAGAACAGGAAGAGTATTTTTACAGTTTCATCTGATTTGCTTCCATAGTCCTCAACCTGGAGATCATGACCTCTCTATAGAAATCATGGAAGAGTTTGAGTTTAGCTTCAAGGAGCAACTTTTGTGAAAACATGCATTTCATCAAGTTTTAAGAAAATTAAACAGTGGCAACTACTTTGTGAGAAGGAGTAAGATTTGTGGATTTTAGAGAATTCTGCAATGATGATTCTCCCTAGCTGGACACAGACAGAGGTATACTCAGTGAGCAATAGTTCTTGAATGTCTGCTATGTGACAGTATCTACTATGTCTTTTCTGTGTAGTTGTGAGAATCAAGAACAAATTAGGGTTCTTGTATTCATGGTGTTTGGATTTTATGAAAATTATGTAAAACCAGATTGTAGTAGTTATTACCTCAGACACAAGAAGATTTGTCTGTTATTGAGACAGGTGGGTAAATGGGAAAGAGAAAGAGCAGCAAGGAATGGTCAGGTCTTGAGTGAGGGAAAGGCATTATCTTCAAAGGAAAAAAAAAACTCTTGTTTATGTAGTTGCAGTTGGAATTGTGCAGTGATGGCCATCTCTGTGTGCATGTCCTTCTGACACAGCAGCTTTATCTCAGGCCTTTCAGGGATGCTTTCCCTTTTGTGCAAACTTTAAATGTGCACTCAGCGGAAATAATGCCATTCTCTGAACACTCACTCTAGATGCTTTGCTTAAAACACACCTGTCCTATGAAATTAAACTCTTGTTCCATCCTATGTCCCTTTTCCTTAAAATGAATAATTGGTGTGAGATTTAAGATTTATTGAAGAACTGATTTTACAGCTGAAAGGTTTTCAGCCATCTGTCAGTGCCCCTAAGCTACCTATTTCTAAGATAGAAAGCCAGGCCTAGATGACAAAGTAGCATATTCATTCTTCCTAAGATTTCCTTTTCTCCTTGGCACAACAGCCAAATCCCTTAAAAAGAACTCAACTTGGTGTGGGCTCAGATGATGTCTTGAAGTGTGGCTTACCACCCACAGTATTGGAAGCTGAAAATGTTTTTGCTAAGTAAATGTCACATTAATGAGCTTTTAGTCTCCAGGTGACATATTGTGACTAAAATACTATGTACCTTTAGTGACTGAATCTTCTACTCTGGAGTCATGCTAATCCAACACTACTTGTTTTTCAAATTAGAAAATAATAGGCTTCTTATTAATGCAGGTGACCTCTAAAATGTCAAGGTAAGATAGTGCTTATTCAGTATTGGATTATGTGTTGGTCACATTTAAGATTGCTTATTTTGTTCTCTTGACAATACTTGGACTTAAAAAGGATGAGCATAGACGGTTTCTAGAAGGTTTGTAATTGTCACAAGAAAATAACATCATGTGTTCATGCACTGCTTCATCAGAGTGATTCCCAATTTTGTCCCAGAATCATTGTTTCACTTTTAGTAATTCAGGACCAGCTGGTAGGAAGGACAAGCTGCCCTTAGCAAATGTTTGTGGACCATGATGATTCTTCCACCAGATTCATTTGCTGCTCCTCAGACCAAGTCTGTTGTGGCAGGGAAGAGCGTGATGGCTGTGAAGGCTATGGAGGATGGCCAAATGAGTTGTTACTCCCTGGTCGAGTGTGGGCGAAAGAGAGATGGTGACAGAACCATTTTCACTGCTGCTAAGTGTGATTAATGTATGCCTTCCTAATGAGATTAAGGGGAAAACAGTTTTCATCTTAAAACCAGCTCTTTGCCGCACTGCAAGTTAAATGACTTAACTGCAAGTTAAACCTGAATAAGCTTTAAAGATGGGAACAACTGTGTTCTACCTCTGATGGAGATTTTTTACACTAAGGCTATCCTTAAAAATGCAGTTAATGTCATTGATATATCTTGGTTTATGTCTAATTATCTCACGTTGTCCCATTAAGACTTATTTTATAAAGGAAATAACTCACTCTGTGTGTTTATGTGTGTGTTCATATGCATGAATATGTGTGTGTTGACATATGTGTATGTGTGAGGACCAGAGATTGACTTCTGGTGTTTTTTTTTTTTTTTCAATTGCTCTCTATCTTATGTTTTTAAGACTGGATTTCTCCTTAAAGCTGAAGCCTATCTATTTGACTAGGCCAGCTGGTCAGTAAGTTTCAGGGGTCTACCTGTCCCTGCTGCCTCAGTACTAGGTTACATATGTGTCACATTTCCTAGCTCTTATGTCATTATTGGGGATCCAATCTCAGTATTCATGTTGTGTAGAAGGTAATTGATCAACTGAACATTTTCTTCAGCACTGTTTCAGTTCTTTTTATTGATGAGAGATAAATTATAGAACTTAATGTAGCCTCATTTTTAAACAAACTGTTATTATTTAAATATCTGAAACATGATTTCAAATTTAGATACTTAGAATAGACACTGTCAAACTTACAGAAAAAAATTAATTTTGTCCATTAATTTATTCATTTCATTACTTTACAGCCTGATCACAGCTCCCTCAATCTTCTCCATTCAGTTTCACCTTCATGTCCCTCTCCCTCATTTTCCTCTTCCCTTCTCCTCTGAGAATGGAGGCTTCCCATAGTTAACAACCCACCCTAACACATCAAGTCATAGCAAGACTAGGTGCATCTTCTCCCACTGAGGCCAGACAAGGTAGCCAGCTAGGGAAAATGGATCCAAAGGCAGGCAACAGAGTCAGAGACAGCCTCCACTCCAATTGTTAGGGGACCCACGTGAAAAACAAACTACATATTTGCTACATATGTGTAGGGGGTCTAGGTCTACACCATTCCTGCTCTTTGGTTGGTGTTTTAGTCTCTGAGAGCCCCCACACGGGCCCAGGGATCTAATAGTCAAAGTACGTAAAGAACTCAAGAAATTAAACACCAACAAACCAAATAGACCAAATAAGAGAATGAAGCTTAGCTGTTGAGTGATTTTGCAGGACTCCAGCCCTTCCATAAATGACCAGAGGGAGAAAGTCCTCTGCCATATAGCTCTTCCAGTGACACAGCTCTATTTATTGGGGAGAATAAACCTTGGAGAAGTGGGTAGGAGTTTTTGGTTAGTGAACATCTTTGGCTGGGTTGGAGGTGCTGGGAATGCTTCATTTACTTTCTAATGTGAGAGGAATTTCAGGTGCCTCAGGCCACTTGACTACCTTAAAAATTATAAAGGTGGGGTCACCAGCCATTGTGGCATGCAGGTTCAGAACAGAGAGGGAATGATCTTCACTCCTACTTGTCTCAAGATTAATATTTTTGGGGTTTGAACACATCTTGACCTTACTTTAGCTCCAGGCTGTTTTCTCTGTTCCCACAATTCATGCGCCACACAATTCTTTACCTAGCTAATTTACCTTTTAAAAATATGTAATGCATGTAGACATGCAGGTGGACAAGAGCCATTTGTTGAAGATGCTGTCTTTTTAATTGGATGTCTACCTGTAGAAAATGCAAATAGGCCAATATCTATCACCCTGCACAAAAGTAAAGTCGAGGTGGATCAAAGACCTCAACATATAACCAGACACACAAAATCTGTTAAAAGAAAAATTTGGGAAAAGCCTTGAACTCATTAACACAGGAGATAACTTCTTAAACAACACCAAGAGCTCTAAGATCAACAATCAATAAATGAGACCTCATGAAACTGAAAAGCTTCTGTAAAGCAAAGGACACTGTCAACAAAACAAAACAACAGCCTACAGACAGGGAAAAGATCTTCACCAACCCTACATCTGACAGAGAGCTAATATACAGAATATATAAAGAACTCAAGAAATAAAACTCCAACAAACCAAATAATCCAATTTAAAAATAGGGTACAGAGCTAAACAGAGAATTCTCAACAGAGGAATCTCGAATGGCTGAAAAACACTTAAAAGAATCTGTCAACATCGTTAGTCATCCAAGAAATGCAAATCAAAACCCTGAAATTCCATCTTACACCCATCAGAATGTCTAAGACCAAAAACTCAAGTGACAATACATGCTGGAGAGACTGTGGAGAAAGGGAACCCTCCTCCATTGCTGGTGGGAATGCAAACCTGCACAACCACTTTGGAAATCAATCTGGCGCTTTCTCAGAAAATTAGGAATAGTGCTACCTCAAGATCCAGCTATACCCCTCCTGGGCACATATCCAAAAGATGCTCAACCATACAGCAAGGACATTTGCTCAATGTTCATAGCACCTTTATTCTTTATAGCCAGAATCTGGAAACAACCTAGATGTCCCTCAATCAAAGAATGGATACAGAAATTGTGGTAAATTTACAGAATGGAATACTATTCCGATATTTTAAAAAAGGAAATCATGAATTTGCAGGCAAATGGATGAAACTAAAAAATATCATCCTGGGTGAGGTAACCCAGAAGCAGAAAGACATGCATGGTATATACTCTCTTATAAAAGGATATTAGCCACATAAAATTGGATAAACATACATATATATAAACATATATTTATAAACATATATAAAAAAACTACAGACCTAAAGAAGCTAAACAAAAAGGAAGACTGTAGGTAAGATGACTAATTCTCATTCAGAAGGGCTAACAGGATAGACACCTGAAGCAGTAGAAGACAGGGAACAGGACAGGAGCCTACCAGAGATGTCCTCTGAAAGACTCCACCCAGCAGGGGATCGAAGCAGATGCAGAGACTCACAGAAAAATTTTGAGAGGAGCACAGGGGGTCTTATGGATAAAGGGGGAGGTAGACCATGAGAAGTCAGGAGCTTCACAAGGAGACCAACAAAGCCAAATAAGCTGGGTCCAGGAGGTTCTTCAAGGACGGATGAATAAACCAAGGACCATGGTGGAGAGGACCTTTATCCCCTTCTCAGATACAGCCATAAGCAGCTCAAGTTCCATGTCAGTTCCCTAGTGAGGGGATCAGAGGCTGTCTCTTCCATGAACTTGGTTGTATGCTCTTTGATCACTTCCTGCTGGTGGGGGTAGATAGCCAGGCCACAGAGGAAGAAGATCCAGGAAGTCCTGATGAGACTTGATAGGCTAGAGTCAGATAATAGGGGAAGAGGACCTCCCCTATCAGTGGACTTGGGGAGAGGCATACAGGGGAAAAGAGGAAAGGAGAATGAGACTGGGAGGAGATGAGGGAGGGTGTTAGAACCAGGAAACAAAGTGAACAAATTGTAAATAATAATAATAATAAAGAACATGCAGTGAATTATCTGACATGTTGTTTGCTTATTCAATTCAAGTTAAGCAAATGAAGTCCAGAAATGTTTTCCTTACTTTGTTCTTCAATACATTTTAGCAGATTCAAAATATATCTAAACACATATTTTTAGAATTAGGTATCTTTGTATGTAGATAATAATTGCATGTTATTGTTTCTTCCTAAGATGAAAACTTTTCAGATAATAAGCAGCAGGGCCAGTGCAGCTTTGCTGAATAGTGTCTTTGTTGGCGGTGTTTTCAGTCCTAGTACTTAAGATAATAGTGAGAAAATGAAAGCAATTGTATGAATAAAATTCTTGTCTGAACATGAAATTACAACATTAATGTAGGACATGAAAAAAATAATTTAAACCTTTACTTCACAAAACATGATATTTTCTAGATCCCTGTTTTAATTTAATGAAAGGAGTGATCAAATTCTGAGTCCAAATGATAGCATTCATAGTACTAGGAAGATTATACTAATCTGTGGAAACGTAAGAGCAATAGGCCTTAACTGTTAGCATTATGTATTTTATTGCATAGTTATTTATATTCATATTATGTAACTGATCTAGGATTCTTTAGAATAAAAAACAAAGAAACTCTAGTTGAACGCAAAATCAGTAATACATAATTGGGTGTCATTTCCCAGTGGCCAGGTGTCAGAAGTCTAAATCTGATTTTAGACCACCACCACATCTTGTATTTTCTTAGAGACACATTTTCTCAGAGACACATTTATGAAAGTCGACTAGCACTTTAACTTAATAAATTTAGCGCTAAAATTTTAGCAGCCAAATATCAAAATCAATGCATCAATGTGGGGGTGGTGAGTTAACACTCTGTCACAACTCTGTGATGTATCCTCTATCATTCTTAAGGGATTCACCCAGGGAAGAGGCAGCCTCACATCTGCTGGGGACTATAATTGCTATCAGGATGGTTCCAACAAATTGTTAGCCTTTATCAAAAAAAAAAAAAAAAAAAAAAAAAAAAAAAAAAAAAACAAAGAAAAGAAAAGAAAAGAAAAAGCGTGTGTGTGTGTGTGTGTGTGTGTGTGTGTATGTTTCAAGTGACACCTTGTCAACCCTGGGTTTTGAGACACTGTTCCTAAATAAAGAAAATTGAAAATTATCTCATGGGGGGATCCAAGATGGTGGCGACCAGCTTTCAATGTTTCTGGGAGGCAGAGGAATTGAAGCTCCGAAATTGGTGAGTGGAGGGAAAATCAACGTTGTGGCTTCATGAAAGAGAGGGAACATCACAGGAATGGAGAACATTTAGACTCAGGTCAGCTGGGGACTTCTCTGGGAATGGAGAGGGACACTTCTCTTGTTCGGGCCTTCCTCCTTCTTTGGGGAGCCGACACTGAGCACAGAACTCATTGCCTGGGGACCAGATAGCCAGCTGTACAGCCACTAAAGTCCAGCAGACCTGAAAAACCATCCAGGTACACCAGGCGCCCAGCCACCTAGGTCTGTGGACCACTTTTGTGGCTCCCCAGGACTTCCCAGCAGGCAGCTGGACACTCCAGTTCTGCAGCCGCAGCTGGACTCCCTAGTTCAGTGGCTGTAGCACCACTGAGCTGACTGAGCTCATTCTGCCAGTAGAGAACAGGAGGAACCCTTGTGCTTTACGACTTGACCTACTAGAGAGTGAGGGTGCCCTCAGGGCCTACAGAGCTCCAGATGCAGGGTGCTTCTAAAGCTAGCAGCCAGACATCAGATCCCTCTCACACACACATCCACTGTGGGAAACAGAGGGTTTCTTGGGACACTGAAGCCCTTTCTCTGCGGATCTACCAGTGGAGTTTAGGCAAATAACTTCTGGAGCTCAGTTAGAGATGAATACCAGTAGCCTGTAGGCCACTGATGTACTCAGGGAATTTGCGCCCGTGATCATCACCAGCACGTGTGATACCTTTAGCACCTGCAAGCCCTTCAGTGCCTGCAAGGCACTCCTCCCTCACACTGAAGGCCTCTACATTCTCTAGCACACTGTCCCTCAGAGCACACTTCCATGAAATGTACATGCTTGCCCACATTTGTCCTTCTGTGCCCTTGGATTTTCCTCTCACAGGTACAGCTGAAGCACCAACACACACACTGAAACCACTGGATTCTCTCATCTTCCTGAAGAATTCTCCAGGCAACAGAGAAAGATGGTACCAGTCTGAACTGCAGAATCCAATATTCCATGACAAAACTAAATTTAAGCAATTTCTACACAGCAGACCAGTTTTACAGAAGATACTGGAAGGAAAACTCCAATCTAACAAAAACAACTATACCCAAGAAAACATAGGATGCAGATAATTTCCCAACAAAAATTAAAAGAAAACAAGCAATGAATCACAGTAAGACCACCAACTTCACAATAAGAGGAAGTAACATTTATTGGTCACTATTATCTATCAACATCAATGGACTCAACTCTCCAATAAAAAGGCACAGACTAACAGAATGGATGTGAAAACAGGATCCAACATTCTACTGAATCCAAGACACACACCTCTGCAACAAAGATAAACACTACCTCAGAGTAAAGGGCTAGAAAAATGTTTTTCAAGCAAATGGACCCAGAAAACAGGCAGGGGTAGCTATCCTAATATCTAATAAAATAGACTTTCAACCAAAATTAATCAAAAAGATGAGGAGGGACACTATATTCTCGTCAAAGGAAAAATCCACCAAGAGGACATCACCATTCTGAATATCTATGCCCCAAATACAAGAGCGCCTACATTCATAAATGAAACATTATTAAAGCTTAAATCACACATTGATCCCAACACCTTAATAGTGGGAGACTTCAACACCCCACTTTCACCAAGGGACAAATCATCTAGACGGAAGCCAAATAGGAAAATAAAGTCTCTAATTCAAATGTACCTAATAGATGTCTACAGAACTTTTCACCCAAACTCAAAAGAGCATACCTTCTTTTCAGCACCTCATGGAACCTTCTTCAAAATAGACCATATAGTTGGTTACAAAGCAAGCCTCAACAGATACAAGAAGATTGAAATAATACCCTGTATTCTATCTGACCACCTTGGACTAAAGCTGGACCTTAACAACAATGGAAATAGCAAAAAGCCTACACATACATGGAAAATGATAATTTGCTACTCAATGACAGCTGAGTTAAGGAAGAAATAAAGAAAGAAATTAAAGACTTTCTAGAATTCAATGAAAATGAAGGTACAACAAACCCAAATTTATGGGACACAATGAAAGCAGTGCTAAGAGGAAAATTTATAGCACTAAGTGCCTGCAAGAAGAAATTCGTAACATCACATACAAACAACTTATTGGCCCAACTGTAAAGCCTAGAAAAAAAAAGCAGATACATGCAAGAGGAGCAGACGGCTGGAAATAATCAAACTCAGCGCTAAAATCAATCATTTAGAAACAAATAAGACTATTCAAAGAATCAATGAAACCAAGAGCTGGTTCTTTGTGGAAATCAACAAGATAGACAAACCCTTAGCCAAACTAACTAAAAGGCAGAGAGAAACCATCCAAATCAGCAAAATCAGAAATGAAAAGGGGGACATAACTAGAGACTGAGAAAATTCCAACAATAATTAGGTCCTACTACAAAAGCCAATATAACAAAATTTGAAAATCTAAAAGAAATGGACTATTTTCTTGATAGATTCTATCTACCAAAATTAAGTCAAGATCAGGTAGAAAGACTGAATAGCACTATATCCCCAAGGAAATTGAAGCACTCATCAATAGTCTCCTTTCCAAAAAATGCCCTTGGCCAGATGGTTTCAGCACAGAATTCTACCACATCTTTAAAGAAGTGCTAATTCCAATTCTCTTCAAAATATTCCACAAAATAGAAACAGAAGGAACATTACCAAACTCATTCTATGAAGCCACTGTCACCTTGATGCCTAAACCACACAAAGACCCAACAAAGAGAACTTTAGATCTATCTCTTTTATGAACATTGATGCAAAAATACTAAATAAAATATTTGCAAACCGAATCCAAGAACACATAAAAGATATCATTCACCATGACCAAGGAGGCTTCATCCCAGGCATGCAAGGGTGGTTCAATATATAGAAATTCATCAATGTAACCTACCACATAAACAAACTGAAGGAAAAAAAACACATAATAATCTCCGTAGATGCTGAAAAAGCATTTGACAAAGTCCAACACCCATTCATGTTTAAAGTCTTGGAGAGATCAGGGATACAAGGCACACACCTAAACATAGTAAAGGTAATATACAGCAAACCTATAGCCAACATCAAACTCAATGGAAGAAACTTAAAGCAATCCCACTGAAATCAGGGACAAGGCAAGGATCCCCACTCTCTTCATATCTCTTCAACATAGTACTTGAAGTCCTAGCTAGAACAATAAGACAATTAAAGGAGATCAAGGGGATACAAATCAGAAAGAAAGAGGTCAAAGTTTCACAGATGATATGATAGTATACCTGAGTGACCCCCAAAATTCAACCAGAGAACTCTTTCAGCTGATAAACACCTTCAGCAAAATGGCTGGATACAAAATTAACTCAAAAAAAATCAGAAACCCTTCTGTATACCCAAGACAAAAGGGCCGAGAAAGAAATCAGGGAAACAACACCATTCACAATAGCCACTAGTAACTTAAAGTACCTTGGTGTGACTCTAACCAAGCAGGTGAAAGACCTGTTTGAAAAAATCTTCAAGTCTCTGAAGAAAGAAATTGAAGAAGATATCAGAAAATGGAAAGATCTCCCGTGCTCATGGATCTGTAGGATTAACATAGTGAAAATGACCATTATGCCAAAAGCAATCTACAGATTCAATGCAATTCCCATCAAAATACCAACACAATTCTTTACAGATCTTGAAAGAAAAATTATCAACTTCACATGGAGAAACAAAAAACCCATAATTTCCAAAATCGTTCTGTACAGCAACAGATCATCTGGTGGTATGTCCATCCCTGATCTCAAGCTGTACTACAGAGCAATAGTAATAAAAAGTGCATGGTACTGGCATAGAAGCAGAAAGGTGGATCAATGGAACCGAATAGAAGACCCAGAAATAAACCCACACACCTATGAATACTTGATTTTTGAAAAAGAAGTCAAAACCATTCAATGGAAAAAAGACAGCATCTTTAACAAATGGTGCTGGTCCAACTGAATGTTTATATGCAGGAAAATGAAAATAGATACATATTTATCACCCTGCACAAAACTAAAGCCCAAGTGGATAAAAAAACCTCAACATAAAATCAGACACACTCAATTGGTTAGAAGAAAAAGTGGGGAAGAGCTGTGAACTCATTGGCACAGGAGACAACTTCCTAAATAGAATGCCAACAGCACAGGCTTTAAGATCAACAATCAATAAATGGGACCTCATGAAAGTGAAAAGCTTCTGTAAAGCAAAGGACACTGTCGTCAGAACAAAACGACAGCCTACAGACTGGGAAAGGATCTTCACCAACCCTATATTTGACAGAGGGCTGATATCCAGAATATATAAAGAACTAAAGAAGTTAAAAACCAATAAATCAAGCAATCTAATTAAAAAATGGGTTACAGAGCTAAACAGAGAAGTCTTTGTAGAGGAATATGGAATGGCAGAGAAACACTTAAAGAGATGCTCAATGTCCTTAGCCATCAGAGAGATGCAAATCAAAATGACCCTGTGATTTCTCCTTATACTTATCTGAATGGCGAAGACCAAAAACTCAAGTGACTACACATGCTGGAGAGGTTGTGGAGAAAGGGGGTCCCTTCTACATTGCTAGTGGGAATGTAAAATTTACAACCACTTTGGTAATCAATCTGGTGCTTTCTCAGACAATTAGGAATAGTGCTTCCTCAAGATCCAGCTATACCACTCCTAGGCATATATCCAAAAGATGCTCAAGTACACAACAAGGACATTTGCTCAACCATGTTTGTAGCAGCTTTATTCGTAATAGCCAAAACCTGGAAACAACCCAGAATTCCGTCGACAGAGGAATGGATACAGAAATTATGGTACATTTACAGAATGGAATATTAATCAGCAATTAAAAACAAGGAAATCATGAAATTTGCAGGCAAATGGTGTGATCTAGAAAAGATCATCCTGAGTGAGGTATCCCAGGAGCAGAAAGACACACATGGTAAATACTTACTTATAAGTGTGTACTAGACCTATAAGATAGGATAAACATACTGAAATCTGTACACCTAAAGAAGATAAACAAGAAAGAAGACCTGGGATAAAATGATCAATCCTCACTTAGAAAGACAAATGGGATGGACATTGGAATTAGGAGAAAACAAGTAACAGGACAGGAGCCTACCACAGAGGGCCTCTGAAAGACTCTACCTAACAGTGTATCAAAGCAGATGCTGAGACTCATAACCAATGCTAACTGCTCCCTGTTCATGGTTTCTGCCCTGAGGCCAGGACCTTCTGCTCTGTTTCCTGTGGTTTGGAACTGGTCTGGGACAGAACTACTGTCTCTCTCACTCACTCTGGGGTAGTGAGAAGACGATGCAGCTGGAGAGCTGGCCAACATGGCAGTGGGTTTGGAGATCACTTTTGTCTCCCTGTGTGGGCATGAATAAGGCCAGGGGTTATATGGGGCCTGGGCACTTCAGCAGAGTGCAGGGAATCATATGAAAGAAAGGGAAGTTATTATGACCTGGAGAGGACAGGAGCTCCACAAGGATCAAATATATCAGGGCACAGAGTTATTTTATGAGACTGTTTCTCCAACCAAGGACCATGTATGGATATAACCTAGAACCCCTGCCCAGATGTAGCCCATGGTAGCTCATTATCAAAGTGGTTTCCCTAGTAAGGGGAACAGGGACTATTTCTGTCATGAACTCAATGGCTTGCTGTTTGACCTTCCTCCACCCCTGAGGGAGGAGCAGCCTTCCTAGGCCACAGAGGTGGACATTGCAGCCAGTTATGGAGATACCTGATCAGGTAGGTTCAGATGGAAAGGGTGGAGGACCTCCCAGATCCATGGACTTGGAAAGGGGCAGGGAGGAGATGAGGGAAGGTGGTGGGGTTAGGAAGGAATGGGGAGGAGGCTACAGCTGGGGTACAAAGTAAATAACCTGTGATTAATATAAAAAATTATAAAAAAATAAAATTATCTCATGATTTCTTATGTTTTGTATGAAGATTTTGGTTTTTCCTCAGATATTTGAGAAATATAAACCTTAATGTCTGAATTCTTTTTATTTGTTGTTAACTACATGTTAAATGCATTAAGGCTTTTGATTAGAAGTTAAAAGTAAATACATACACTAAGTTTCAAGCTAAAGGAGCACCATGTTACCATTAGGCATCATGGGTGCAGTATTTTGAAAGGGTGATGTCTAGTGGTATTCACTTAGATACTCCCATCTCATAGCTGATCTCCAGTAACAGAGCAGAACATGTTGCTTATTGGGTGGAGTATTTGCCTTGAATGAATGAGGTCTCCCTTTTAATCTCCAGCAGTGTGTACATCAAGTTTTGTGGTTTATTTTCTATGTTTAAAAACAAAGAAGCAGATTGAAGAGTATTCAGGACTCATAGTATCAAGAAGAACATCTCTTTTTAAATTGATGATTGACAGCATCCTATTTGGCATTTTGCAATCATATCATATAAAGATGTGGTAATGTGCTTTTATGTGTAACATGGATGTCAGTGTAAACATTGCAAAAAGCTGGTGCTTAGAGTAAAGGATGAAAGACATGGAATCGTTGCTGATAAAGACAAGGGATAAAAAGGAAAGAAGCAGGTATAGGATAGGGTGACATGAGAAAGAGTTATACATGTCTCAGAAGAGGAAGTTTTGTTTTTATCTTGCATTTTCTTAGAGAGAGAATAATAATCAGATGTGCTTTTAAGTTAGTGGAAAGTATTTAAAAATAAGATGGCTTGAGAGCACATAAGAAGGCAATCCATGATGAGACAGAGGTTGGAAGCAAAGGGCCCCATCAGTAGTAAGCCAAGAACATGCAGAGGATAGTTGATGCAAAGGTTGAACTAAATATAACTCATGGGATCACTAAGACAGATGCTTAGATCCTGGTGGCTTCCATTCTTCTGGAAAAAAATATGGACATCTCTAAGGAATGAAAGGAATATAGTTTAGGAAAAGCACTTGAGAAACTCAGAAAGATAAAGGTGGTAGAAGATACCAGAGCTCAAGAAAATGATTAAAAGCTTGTTATGTGGAAGACCTCCCCTATCTGTGGACTTAGAGAGGGGCAGGGAGGAGATGAAGGAGGGAGGGTAGGATTGAGAGGGATTGAGGGAGGGGACTATAGCTGGTATACAAAGTAAATAAACTGTAATTAATATAAAAAATAAAAATTTAATTAAAATAAAGCTTGTTACCTAGTGTTGAAGAGCCAGGGAATCCAGAGACCATGAGTGTAGAGTCCTGTAAGTCAGCACATAAACTTTCCCAGTAGTGATTATTGTCCAAATAGAGAGGCTTGGTCATGACATTTATTGTGAGCTTAATATAGGTGTATTAAATGTCCCGGTGGTTTCACAGTGACGGCAATTTTGAAGAACCATCATGGTTATTGCCTTGATCTGGTAGCTTTTGCTTCTAGTATTTCTCTTGCCTTTACAGCTTCCTCACTAGATATATCAATGCTTTTACCGCACTCAGATTGGCTTTTATGAATTCATTATAGCTGGTGATCAAATAATTAAAAAAAAAAAAAGATTCTTTAACTCACGGTGGTCAGGAAACTCATATAAAGGAAATGGCCAGGACTCGGTATAGCCATTTAAGACTGTCCATCAGGGCCAACCTCTTCAGTGACAGCCTCCCTTCTGATGTTTCTAAAACCCCCCCAGGTATGAAGCATCAACTATTCAATAATGAGCCGGTGAGCACATGTTGTGTCGTAATTAAAGCAAATGTTCATGATAATAAAGTTACACCTTCAAGTTTATTTTAGAAATATTAATAAGTATTTATTAATCTGTGGGGCAATTGCTATGTATCTGAGAGAGTTAAAAAAAATGCCCTGACTATACCACATATTTTATGGTGATGTTCCACCAATTCTCACAATTTGGTGAGGCCCAATCTTCCTGAGAAAGTTTGGAGTTAGTGTCATAACTTAGTCAGAAAATAAAATGCCACCTAGCAAAGACGTCTTCATTTGGAAACTTTAACTTTCATGTTTAGCCTTCTTTATAAACATCTTGGAAATCCTAAGAGAAGGAAGATTGGAGAAAATTCTCTAGCCTTTATTTTATTTGCTAGAATTTAGACTGATTTCGAGTGTGAGTCTATGAAAATATTCATGAAACTATCCAGAGCTGGCTGAATTATTTTTTTCTGATCATTTAAAAATCAAAAAAAATAGTATGCAAACACATAGACACTTGTGTGTTTGTGTGTCTGTTTTTGTGTTCATGTTTGTGTGGGGACAGGTGCACATGCATGCTTGTATGCCATAAAGAGGAGGGTTGAGCTGCCAAGCTGCGTAACGCCATTGATCTTTATAGATACAAAATATTTCATTGTTCGGTAAGTCACCAATTAGGCTACATGGTGTGTCCAGCAAACCACCTGGACCCCTCTAGCTTCCCACCATTACACACATGCCTGGCATTTTCACATTATTTCTGGGAATTGAAATCAGGACCTAATGCTCACAAGGCAAGCACTTTACTAACTCTGCCATATCCTCTGCTAACAATTAATATTTTTACCCTGAACTGTAAACATGTGAAGGCTAATTGCCTTTCTGCCACGAACGCGGACAGTTGCGTGTCTCTAAGCTCCTCAGGGTCCATTTCAGTTCTCAGGATTTTTATGCAGCCCTACAAAAACATTTTCCTCAGGAACTTTCTTATCCAAATCACTTCTCCACAATCAACCTACAAAAAGTTCTAGGTGAATATTTTATTTATTTGAGTTTTAGGAACTATGAGCCCTCCATTAATAGTTGGCTTAATCTACATTGATATAAGATTTCAAAAGACTTTTCTCATGTTTAAGTATGTACTGGAGCTTTCCATATTTGATTTTGCATTTGTCCCATGAGTTCTTTCTTTTTCTTTAAATATCCAGGAAAGGTTGGTGGTTCTTAGCCTAGAAGGATTGTCTCAAAAAATGATCAGAAGAGCAGATTGTATTTATTTATTCAAGAAGAGACTCATCTGCACATCCTCATGCATATCCTCCATAAGTCAGGCTTGCTGTCAAAAAAGATGGCTGTTTTTCAAATGCTAGAGACAGTAAGGTTTCAGAAAAGGAAAAAAAAAATGAGACAATATCTACACGTTTTAGAATAAATTATCTAGAAAATAGTATTTAGCATCATATCAAAACAGATATAAATCTAAGGTAACTAAGCATATAACCATGTACTTTCTTGAAAATCATGTTAGAAAGAAGTAAAATTGAGAAGAAATCTTAATAAGAAGAGGGGTGCTGGAAGAGATGTCATGGATGTTACAATTTAATCCAAACTATAGAATTTGAGATAGTTCAACTTGTCCCCCTAGTCTAAACGTTGTTTCATCTTTTACAACTCACAAGGTTGTAGTTAACAATCTACTGTGAGAGTGAATGTCACTGCTCTAGAAGGCATTATGTGAATTTTAATGTCTTCCATTCTTAGTGTCATTGGTTTAGACCCTTATTTGCTTCACATAAGCTTTCAAATAAATTGATACTAACCCTAAACTATCTTAGTATGGTTATTCCACTGGCTAATAATGTCTTGAACCCAATAGATGGTTCTTAGGTGAGTTACTTTATTATAATCCAAAGCTACTGCATTAATTGTTCCATGGAAATATAAAGGACAAATGATATTTGTATATACTCAAGGAACCAATGATATTTAGATATTTAATTTTAAGCACTTGATTTATTACACTGTACTTTTAAAAATGTGTATTTTTACCTGGTTCATAAAGCATTAAAAAGTATGTATATTTTAAATACATAGTATTCTTTGCTTATGTTCATTTAAAGAAGATGCTTTTGTGTACCACGAAGACTATATTTTTAAAATAAGATATGTGGTTGAGAAGTAATGAGAATAAACTATAATTACAGATTTATATCATAATGATAGCCATTCCTTTTGGATACTAACCTAAAAATTAATTAAGAATACAGTTTCTAATGGGAGACAGTGGCATCTTACTAATAATGTGTCTTTGTACCAGTACTATTGAGCTGGTAAATGTGGGGAAACATAAATAACTTTATAATCCTACCTTGATACTCAATGTTTTTCTCAGTTTAATAAATATAAGGCTTTAGAGTTAACAATGCAAAAGCAGAATTATTTCCTCATGCTGTGACTTAGGCTGCTGAGGTATATAGAATTTATATTTTTGTCTAACTGCATTGCTCGCCCTGAAATATGGAAACGAAATCACTTTGGACTTCCCCAAGGTCCCCAGCTGTCAGGCATTTAGTCCCTTCTGTGCATTTGTGAAGAAGACCAAGAACTGAAGAGAACTCTCAGACAATACATATGACATAGTGCGTGTCTTCCGTGAAAGAAACACACAAATTAAAATAATTTAACAGGAAATTCAATCTTTAAAGAAAAATTTCAAACTAAAGCTCTCGTACACAGAAATCTGGAATGCTTCTGTTCTGTTGGTTGACAAGTGTATCATTAATAAGTATGGCAGTTTTCATGACAATGTCCCCCACATGTTCAGGCATTTTCTCATTTGGTTTCCACTTGGGGCTGCTGTTTCCAGACGTTTAGGAAGTGTAGCCTTGCTGGAGGGAGTAATTTAGTGGGGCAGGATTTGAGGGTGTGTTGCCATGCCCTGCTTTCAGTTAACATTTCTGTCCATGCTTGTGATTGAGATGTAATTATCAGCTTCTTGATCCTGCTTCCATGCCTCCCTATCATGATGGACTCTTCCTTCTTCACAATAAGCCCACAAATACTTGTTCATAAGTCATTTTTATCTAGATTTTTTTCATAGAAACAGAAAAATAACTAATAAAATAAGAAAATATAAATTCTATGGCTCAGAGATTTATTTTCCTCGGCCTACAGAACAAACAGTACATCACTAAATTCTCTACAACGGAGGCTGATACAGTAATCCAAATTATGCTAAATTATTAATTTTTAAACATAAATATTTTTCATATAAAGTAGAAACTGCCCTCTTCTTTCTCAGAGAAGAAACAGTGTCATGTATGTCACCATGAAATTACTGTAATCAGTTCTCAGTATTTTAAACTTAGCCTTCAAAGACTGCCTATTTCATTTGAGGGCAAAACCAAGGACTTATTTGCATGAACAGTGATTGGATTTTAGTCCTAATCATTTATAATTGGTTAGTCGCAACTTAATCAACTAGTCAGAACATTATGCAATACTTTCAAGAGTTTATTAATACTGTGTCTCATTTTGCTCACATAGGTATGCATTGAATTTGAGGCAAGCTTTAAAATTTCACATGAATGATAACCTTGTTATTAATGTCTATGCAAACCCTATACTGCAATTTTCCCAGGATTAATAGGAATAAGAGGTATTTGCAAGAATCATTACAGGATAATTGTAATTTAAAGTGTGTAAAACAGGTTTTTGACCTAGAGATGGACCTTTCAGTTTATGTTGCTGTAACTAAGACTGTCATATTACAAAACGATGATTTGTCGATCAGGAAAATACATTTACATTCTACTTTGACCAGTAATTTTATATTTCTTTATTTGTCAAATATGTTTCTTCTTGTTGTTGTTAATTACTATGTGCCAAAATATAGACAGAAACTGGGGATATACAAAAAATAAGGTACAGTCTCCAAACTTAAGAGTGTAGCAGGTTTGTGAGGGGGAGTAAGCCAGAGACATCATTGTAGATGAATAAAGAGATGGGTTTGTATGTGCTGTATTAAGATTCTAGGAAATGTTCAATGATATTTGCAAAATCAGATTGACTTTTGCAAACTGGTGGGATAATATTTACACATATGTGAAGAGTAATATTCATAAGAGGTTAACTCTTCTGGTCATTCACCACATTATAGTTTCAAAAATAATTGTTCCAGAAAAAAAATCATTGTCACCCAGTGATTAATATTCATTTTAACATTTTTAAAAATCTTTAAGAATATGATACATGAAATAATCTAGAACATGAATCCAACAAGCTAAATTCAGACAAAATTAACATCCCAGTGATCCTAATGTAGAGCTAGTTAAAACTGCCCAGGCCCCTCAGTGGAGGAATGGATGCACAAATTGTGGTATATCTACACAATGGAATATTACTCCGCAATCAAAAACAAGGAAATCATGAAATTTGCAGGTAAATGGTGGGATCTGGAAAAGATCATCCCGAGTGAGCTATCCCAGAAGCAGAAAGATGCACATGGTATATATTCACTCATATAGACATATAACATAGGATAAACCTACTAAAATCTGTACACCTAAAGAAACTAATCAAGAGGAAGGACTCTTGCTAAAATGCTCAATCCCTAACCAGAAAGGGAAAGAGGATGGACACCAGAAGAAGGAGAAAACAGGGAACAAGTTAGGAGCCTGCCACAGAAGGTCCCTGAAAGGCTCTGCTCTGCAGACTATCAATGCAGATGCTGAGACTTTTGGCCAATCTTTGGGCAGAGTGCATGGAATCTTATGCAAGAAGTGGGAAACAGTAAGATCTGGAGAGGACAGGAACTCCACAAGGAGAGCAACAGAACCAAAAATTCTGAGCACAGGGGTCTTTCCTGAGACTGATACTCCAACCAAGTACCATGCATGGAGATAACACAGAACCCCTGCACAGATGTAGCCCATGGCAGTTCAGTGTCCAAGTGAGTTCCATAATAATGGGAACAGGGACTGTCTCTGACATGAACTGATTGGCCTGCTCTTTGATCACCTCCCCCTGAGGGGGAAGCAGCATTACCAGGCCACAGAAGAAGATATTGCAGCCAGTCCTGATGAGACCTAATTGACTAGGATCAGAAGGAAGGAAAAGAAGACCTCCCCTATCAGTGGACTTGGGGAGGGGCATGCATGCAGAGGGTGGAGGAGGAGAGGGACTGGGACCGGGAGAAGGGAGGGAACCACAGGGGGGATACAAAGTGAATAAAGTGTAATTAATAAAGAATTAAAAAAAACAAAACTATGAACCAACTTTTACCATGAAAAAAATTAAAAAGTTTTTCATTTGAACTTATGAAGATAAGATAAGAGGTTCCAGAAGAGGTCAAAAAGAGATGCCAAATAGCCAACAAAAAATTGTAATGGTATTGAGAGAAGTTGTATACATGTATTTCTCTGTGTGATATTCATGTAGATATAGGTACATGTATGCACCTGCTTGTGTTTGAGCATGCGTGTGAAGGCCAGATGTCAATCTTGATTATTGTTAATCTGAGTCACTTATCTTGTTTTTAGAGATATGATCTCTTACTGAGTCATAGTACCTGCTCTTTAGACTGAGCTGAGACAAGGAAGAGAACTTGACAGTCCTGGTTTTATCCTTCTGCAACGTGGGTCTGGGGGTCAAATTCTGGGCATCAGGTGTGGTAGAAAGCTCTTTACTCCTTTAGTCATTTTGCTATCCAAGAAATTACATTGTAATAAAATTTGGTAATGAACATGTATGTCATTGCTATCATTTGGCAGATACTTTCATATACCATTCACTTATAACCTGATTTAATTCTTATAAAAGCCCCGTAATGCAGAGCATTTCCTGAATTAAGCACAAGAGCATTCTAAGATGGCTTTGGTCAATTAACTGTCAAATTACCTTCCCCAAGGCGACATGCTAGGTATGTGTACAACCATCATAGTTGCAGAAACTAGGTAAAATGGTCTTGTGATATTTGAGATGAGGTATACAAGAGAAGAATAAAATTACTACAAATGGTAGAGAAAAGTAGATTTTCCAAAGTCAACCAGTATATGGCACACAGGTTAGAAAACAATTAGAATTTAAAAAGATATAACTATTTAACCAAATAAAAGAATGATATTAAATAAAAATATTAAAATAAACATAACTGGTATGCCTTACAGTACAGAAAATAAAACATGGAACAAAATGATTCCTGGGGATGTTTATTAAAATCACCATGGTATATTCTGATAGATTACTTCAATTTGATAAATATTTTAAATAACATTCTTGTCTATAATCTTATTCTTAATGTTGACAACCACTATTTATAACCCAAAATTCTGTCCTCATGAGAAACAAACTTTGATTTTGTTTTTGAGGCATCCTCTTAGCTTGTGGCTCAAGCAGGTCAGGGTCTCATGGCAACCAGCCTCCCAAATGAAGGATGGATAGGTGTGAGCTACCACACCTGGCCCATATTTCAGATAGCTGTACAAGACATACTAAATGAAAACGGCCGAGAAACATTGAAAAGTAACAGGTTACATGTGTTTTATCAAGGTAACACTGTATGAAATGTTTATGATGAAATAATGATTACTTTTAAATGGAGTGAGAGACGGCATACAGTTCAATTCTTTCAAAAGTTCAGAAAATACATGAAATTAAACCATGTTTTATGCCTTACACAAATGTGATGTAATATGAACCAAGCAAATGTGTCAAGATTCAATGGAGCCAGTGCAATTGCACAAGAAAAAATGATTTTCATCTCTATTAAATAATTTACCAAAGATGATACCAAGGGAAGTTAAAATGTTGTAAGCATTTGATTAAAAAATAATTATATAATAATACAGTATCATATTGTAATTTGTATAATTTCATTGGTATTAGCTGTCAGATTGGATAGAATAGAACACAAATAAGATCCTACTTATTGTAAGGTTTGGAATTTTCTCAGAATTTGACAAAAGCAGGAAATTCGAACTACAGAGCACTGAGCATGGAGATTGCTTGAATCAGATATGTAACTTCTTTAGTTAGGTAACATCAATGCATTTCATGACTTTTTTCTAATTATTGCATTTTCCTTGTCTGTGAACATCTATTTATTTTTATGTATTATGACAGCTAATGTCACCCATTATGTTAGGTGTTTACTTTTTTAGGCTCGTGTAATTACTTTCCAGTTAATAATTTTTGCTTTTCTCTGGAATGAATTTATTCTTTTCACCAAGAAATATCTTTTTATTCTTTTGTTCATTTTAAAATTAAAAGCTTAGTTTAATAACATTTTTCATGTTTGAAATTAAAAACATTTAAGAAGATTTGCAGCCAGTTCTGATGAGACCTGATAAGCTAGGGTCAGATGGAAAGGGAAGTCGTCCTCCCCTATCTGTGGACTTGGAGAGGGGCATAGAAGGAGATGAGGGAGAGAGGGTGGAATTAGGAGAAAATGAGGGATGGGGATACAGCTGGGACACAAAATGAATAAACTGTAATTAATATAAGAAATAAAAATTTAATTAAAAAGACTTTCCCATTATTGTCCTTAGGATCTGATCATATTGAAGAAAATAATATTTATGGATACAAACTTTAAATTCTGCATGAAAATAATGATTTTCCAAAAATTTTCCAAATATGAACACAAGAAGAAATTAAGCAAACTTTATATAAACCATAACTAAAATCTAGATTTTTTTATCATAAGACAAAGGACACTCTCAATAGGATAAAACAGCAGCCTAAAGAATGAGGAAAGTTGAGGCAGATGCTGAGACTTATAGCCAAACTTTGGGCAGAGTGCAGGGAATCTTATGAAAGAAGTGGGAAATAGTAAGACCTGGAGGAGACAGGAGCTCCACAAGGAGAGCAACAGAGCCAAAAAGTCTGGGCACAGGGGTCTTTTCTGAGACTGATATTCCAGCCAAGGACCACTCATGGAGATGGCCTGGAAACCCTGCACAGAGGTAGCCCATGGCAGCTCAGTGTCCAAGTGGGTTCATAATAATGGGGACAGGGACTGTCTCTGACATGAACTGATTGGCTTGTTCTTTGATCACCTCCCCCTGTTGGGGGAGCAGACTTACCAGGCCACAAAGGAAGACAATGCAGTCACTCCTGATGAGACCTGATAGACTAGAATCAGAGAGAAGGGGAGAAGGACCTCCTTTATCAGTGGTCTGGGGGAGGAGCACAGGTGGGGAAGAGGAAGGGAGGGAGATACAAGGGAGATACAAAGTGAATAAACTGTAATTAATAAAAGTAAAATAATTTTAAAAATAGAATGAGGAAAGATCTTCACCAACCCTACATCCAAAGAGGGCTAATTTGCAATATATATAAAGAACTCAAGAAATTAAACACAAACAAATCAAATAACCCAAAATGAAAAAAAATGAGTTACAGAGCTAAACGGAGAACTCTCAAAAGACTAATCTCTAATGGACAAGAAAGCATTTAAAGAATTGCAGAGACCAATACTTCAACCAAGGACCATGCATGGAAAAGACCTAGACCCTGTACTCAGACATAGACCATAGACTCAGTCTCCAAGTGGGCTTCCTAGTAAAAGGAACAGGGGCTGTCTCTGACATGAACTCAGTGGCTGGCTCTTTGATCACCTTTCCCTGGGGAGTGCAGCCTTGTGTGCAGGCCACAGAGGAAGATAATGCATCCAGTCCTGATGAGACCTGATAGGGTAGGGTCAGATGGAGGGGGAGGAGAATCTCCTCTACCAGTGGACTAGGAGAGGGGCATGGGAGGAAAGTGGGGAGGGAAGGTGAGACTGGGACTGGGAGGAGACAAGGGAGGAGGATACACCTGGGATACAAAGTAAATAAATTGTAATGAATAATAAATAAAAATATTAAAACAGTAAAAAAGAATTGTTCAATGTCATTATTCACCAGTCACTATTAATGATACTCTGTTGTGCTTGCAGACAGGAGCCTAGCATAAGTGTCTTTCGAGAGGCTTCATCCAGCAGCTGATGGAAACAGATGCAGAGACTAATAGACGAAAAATAGGCCAAGCTGGGGGGTCTTGTGGAAGAATGGGGGAAGGATTGAGGAAGCCAGAGAGGTCAAGGACACCTCAAGAAGACCCACAGAGTCAACTAACCTGGGCATATGGGGGCTCAGAGAGACTGAACCACCAACCAAAGAGCAAGCATGGGCTTGACCTAGACCCCTACACATATGTAGCAGAATTGCAGCTTGTTCAACATATGGGTCCCCTAACAAAGGGAGTAAGGCTGTCTCGGACTCTCTTGCCTCTGCATCCCTTTCTCCTATCTGGGCTGCCTTGTCAGGCCTCAGTGGGAGAGGATACACTTGGTCCTGCTGCAACTTGAGATGGCAGGGTGAGTTGGTACCTCTTGGAGGCCTCCCCTTCTCTAAGAAATAGAGGTGAGAATGGGGAGGGGTGTGTGAAGGTGGGACTGGGAGAAGAGGAGGAAGAAGACTGGAATCAGGCTTTGAAGTGATGAAACAAACAAACAAAGAGAAGAAAATAATGTGAATAGGAAAAAAAAGACAAAATCTTTCACAGATAAAAATTGAACTCTTAGCTACCATGGGCTACATCAGAGCAGGGGTTTTAGGTTATATTCATGCCTGGTCCTTTGTTGGAGAAACAGTCTCACAGCAGACTCCTGTGCCCTGATATATTTAGTATGGGGACAAGGATTATTTCTGACATGAACTCAGTGACTGGCTCATTGATCTCCCCTTCCCCCCTTAAGGGAGGAACAGCCTTGCTAGGCCAGAGATAAAGACATTGCAGCCAGTCCTGAAGATACCTGATAGGCTAGGGTCAGATGGAAGGAGAGGAAGACCTCCCCTATGAGGGGAGGAAGAGGGCAGGGAGGAGATGAGGGAGGGAGGATGGAATTGGAAGGGAAAGAGGGAGGGGGCTGAGGCTGGGATACAAGTGAATGACCTGTGATTAAAATAAAATAAAATAAAATAAAATAAAATAAAATAAAATAAAAATAAATTGAACTCTTAAGGATAGGTCCATTTCTTTTATTTCTTTTAGACTGTGGAAAGAAACTAAAAAAAAAAAAAATCAAAGCTGAAAAACTTTAACATTGTATTAAATTATGGCCTCATAAAACCATGTATCATACTCACAGGATTTTAAAATTTTTAAATAATATCCTGGTAAGTGGAATGAGGACCATGTATAAGAATATGACTTCATGATTCATGGTGTCTGCAGTAAAATTTGACAATGACTTAAACTTAGTTTATTCTAATAATCTTTGTCATATCAAAAGATGAATCAGGAAAAGTACTTATACTTTTCAGTATTTATTTATGTATGTAACAGTATTTATACAGAGCCTTAAGAGACATTTGAAAATGATTTATAAGCATTTCTGTTTGTGATAATAATGAGATCTATGTTGTAAGATGAAAATGAGCACAGGCCAGTGAGAATGTCCAGTATTATGTTCAATACTCAGATAACGCAGATAATAAGATAGTTTAGATATATGAAAAGGATGTAAGTAAAGTACACCCAATATGGCACGAACATCAATGTGCTAATGAGCACGTAGCCAGTCTTGCTCCCATTTAAATCCGAGTTCATGCATCAAACACTAGTAAACTATTAAAACATGGTGTAGCTAATTATCATTACTTCAATGCAACTTTTATTACATTGATAAAACAAAAATAATAACTCACACTACTGTTGTAGTTCAGTGTTGAAACAGACACTTAATTTTATATTAAGCCCTAATGTGTTTACCATACACATAAGTTGAAATAGACAATTTTTCTCTCTAAGAAAGTCAATGTTTATTTCTGAAGCAACAACAACAAAAAAAGCAAAGAGCAGACTTCCCAGGCTAACCAACTCTTTTTGAGAAATACTGTTCATTCAAACATTTCAAGTGGTTTGACATTTACACATGAAGTGACAGGTGTGCCATTATGACGTTACACAGATGAAAGGGAGAAAAGATTCATACCAATAAATGTAATGTTTAGCAAAATTGGTGTTTTAAACCAACGAGAAAGAAGTCCCTTGTTAATAAAGTATCAAAACATGTTTCCTGTAAACATGTTTACAGGAAAAGTAATGTAAACATTTGTTATTTTATGCTTTGAGAACCTTAGACATTCATGAAGCCAAACTTTAAAGATTTGAGAAATTTAATCATATATATCATATATATTTTAGGAACCTGAGAACCTATGTATATCACAGACTTGGAATTATTAAAGGAAATAATAAAAATGCTTGTTTTTAAATAAAAAAATCAACAATATTATAATAAATAGCTTGAAAAATAATAGAAAAAATGTTAAATTTTATAACTTATTAAAATTTTATGCTTATAAAAGTCACAAAAATCTTCAATAATCCAATAGAAAAATAGACAAATATATAAGCAATTTTTAAGAAAATAGGATGAAAATTATTTTTCTTATTAAATCAAATAGTTGCTATGAAATGATGTAGCACCTTCTTCATAGTGGATACAAGCCACTGAGACCAAACAGTGCTAGGTTCAGTACTCGGCTGGACACAGCTTGTTTGATAAGATTTGCTGTGTATTGGAAAGCATGTCCTTATACATAGTTCAATGAAGTGTATTTAATGCATCTCTAGCAATGAATTCACTGATAGCAATGAGATTGTATTGCTGCACATTCCTTTAATCTATATATTTGATTAATGGGATGCACAGACCATTCACACTTTTGCAGAGATGTACTTGTAAAGAAAGATGCTTGCTTTCTCTGTTGGCGCAGATCTATATATGGTCTTAACCACGCTGAGGCTGAGACAGGAAGATGGAGATTTCAAAGCCTGCCTGGGATGCAGATTTAGTTCAAGGTTGGCCTGGCAACTTATATAAATTGTGTTTCACAGAAAAATTGAATAAAAAAACAACTAGGGATTGTAGCTCTGTGGTAGAGTGCTTGCCTAGCATGTAAGACTCCTCACTTTAATCCTCAGTGATACAAGCAACAAAGCAAATGAACACATTAGTGTCGATATTGTTTTTGTAGTTATAAATGATCAGAAGTACATACTAATAAAGGACTGCTCAATTACTGCAGTCATATATTTTGGGGCCTTATCCATATGTAAGAAATAGTGAAGCAGTTCTGCATAGCCTAAGACATTGCTACAAACCAGTATTGGGATAAAATTTTCCAAGAGTCTCCTAGGTTTCCTTTTGTAACACAAGCTGTAATATCCTTGGCCCATGCTGTATAATACATGTAACAATGCTAGCATATTAATTGGCCTTTCCCTGAAACTAAGCTTGCATGTTACATATCATAACAAAATATGATTTCCTTTTGTGTCCAGATTCAGAACACGTTTTCCACTGAGGAGGGGTCTGGACCCCTGATCTGAGTTGCCCATTCGCTAGTGCAAGGACGGCCTGGTTCTTGCATGCTGCCCTCAGGAGTGTTGATAATTGCTCACAAGGACAGTGAAGTTACTGTTCTTGCTGTGTGTAATTAGTGCATTTGACTTTGACTCCAGGCTCTTGTGTCTTTTCTGACCAGAGATGAACTTGAATCAGGCGAATTTTTTTTTAGCTTAGAAGTAGACCTCCCCTATCAGGGGACTTAGAGAGGGGCATGGGAGGAGATGAGAAAGAGAGGGTGGGATTGGGAGGGAATGAGGGAGCAGGCTACAGATGTGATACAAAGTGAATAAAATGTAATTAATATAAAAAATAAAAATTTAATTAAAAAAATAAAATGCTGTTGAAAAGTTTTTAAAAAGTAAGGTAAAATGTAACTTCAGTCTTCCTTTACAATTCTTGATGAAATCTTCTAAAATGTATTTTATGGGGGAAAATAGACCATGGCTCCAAAAGGTGTGCATGGTATATTAGTAAAGCTACAAAAAATTGTGTGTGTGTGTGTGTGTGTGTGTACAGACTATATATATGGGTGTATGGCAAACTAAACATTGTTGTTTTCTTTTTTTCATGAAACTCTAGATAGGAAAAGGAAATACGATTTTTAATTAAAATAATCCTCTGAATGCGTGAACTTTTTATGTTCCAACTGCCAGTGCACACCTAGAGAAGAAAACAAAGGACTTAACCTCCAGCTGTTTAAAATCCAACGTGAAACAGCAGTGTAAAGACTATCTTTAGATTTAATAAACTCTCTCCCAAATAAACGTTGTAGCTCATTTTAGGACTTTGATTGACTTCACCCTTTCTAATATGTATTGGGAAGTCTGAATTCGCTCTGCTCTGTCTGCAGGCATGATGGAGGAGGGTGAGGGTGCAGAGAAGGTCAGGGAGGGTGGGAGAGAGAGGAGGGTGGCAGGATAAGAAGCTGCCTGTCAGGTCAGAATCTAAATGTCAATTGAATTAAGTGATAAAAGGCTTATTAGTCATCTCAGAAAAACATCCGTGGAAAGGCAGTGTTGAGTCTTGATTGTAAGTAATAAAAAAAATTCGGTGCAATGACTTTCTGAACAAAAAAGATAGGATTGAATTGAAATAGAGACTAAAAGCAAGCATCCCTGTCCAGGAAGGCCTTTGATCTCATTGAGAGAAGAACAGGTACTTTTGCTTAGCATCATGGTATAAAGAGGAGGTCCTAATAAAACCACCAGGGTTGATATGGAGGAGAGAAAGTAACTGCGGCTCTCTCAGAACTAGAGACAAGGAAATCTATGTCTGTCCCAAAGATACCCAAGCTTGGACTCTGGGCCTGAGGGGTGAGGATGAAGGAGAAATGGCAATGAAGAGCTTCCCTCCTCCCACCTCCACTTGAGAGTGCCAGGAAAGCACTCAGACATTTGCATGAGTCACTCTTGACTGTCTCCAAGCATTTCCTCTCTGTTAAGCTGTTTTTTCATTTTGCATGTCACTTCCACAACCCAAGTTATTTGTAGCTTATCATGTATTTGTGTTGTTTCATGCAATATAAACTTGGTACAAATATTTTCCAAAGGAAATATCAGCATCCTGGTACAAAGCAGAAGTTAAAATCCATTATCTAGAATGGGTAAAAAAATGTTATTTGTTTAAATGTAAAATTAGGGGAAGTTATCTAGCATGAATTTTAAGTATTGTAACTATGGGCTGTCAGAACAGTAAAGCATGGCTCATGAACAGGGTTGGGGGGTGATTTGGACAGGGCTCGGGAGGCTGAAAGCTGATCATCTTGTTGCAAGTCCATATTTTTGGAATATCAGCTCTGCTACACACTTTCCTCAATATCCAAGGGCCCTGGCTCTCAACAGTTTCTACCCAGAGTGCTCTGGCTTCTATGGCAAGCTGTGCTTTTCTTTTTGATCACCAGAATACACACATGACTTATTGCCAGTCTATGTGATTCCCAGAACTCCTCTTGTTGAATGACTTGTGTCCAGATTTCACTCTTGAGGAAAGTGGGCAGGTGTATCAGAACAGAGGAAGTGTTATATCTTAAAACATGCTGCCTGCCGTGCGGCATTATTTCTAATTTAATTTTTCTGTCTACTGATCTGGAAGTCTTAACATTTCAAGAAGAAAATCAAAAGTGACACTTTATTTGTAAGATATCTTATCTCATCCACAAATTGCTTTTTAATTTCTGTGAACTATTTCATAAGTGCTGAAAAGTTTTCAGAATGAATGAGAACCAGCTTAAGTTAGTTTCCATGCCAACGTCAGACATACGTTTTCCTGATGGCTGATTTTGTGCTGCAGAAACACCCATCCCTCAAGTCCTCTTACCAACATGGAAGTGAATGCTTTTCTGTTTCTTTTAAAGTCAAGGCAGCAAATCTGTTGGTTGCTCATGCCTACTTCCTGCCAACTTATAGTAGATGCCACCTATGGAGCCAGAGTTAAAAAGACATTACAATGAAAAAAATTAACAGTTCACTTAATGCACATTATGTGAATGTTTAATTTTTTTAACTGAAGAGAAAAGGGAAAAGGAATTGTTGTTACTAGCTTGTTTGTAGTTGGGGGTGGGAATACTATCCTTTCTAAGGGTTAAGTGATCATCTTAAGGTAATGATGATATGTGACTTAACTTCATTAGAAATAAGAAAATTGTATGGCAAGACTACCTCACAGGCCACATTTTCAGGCTGTGTTTGCCAAAAGGGACTTTCAACAGTCCATTGAAACCATAAGTGGTAGAGAGTATATGGGAGAGGCTTGGCTTTGTCTTCAGACAAAGATGATCTTCTTTTATAAGATAGCAAGGGATGGGGACTGGAGGAATCTTGAGTAGAATTATTAGAAAAAGGTACCAGAGTCATTTGAACTTTTTCTCAGTGGTTGTCTAAGAAGTGAGTTTCTTTAATAAGACATTCTTTACCATCATTTTTTACCTTACTGAGTGTAGGCCCAAACTAGCAAAAAGAAATATATTCTCTTTTTTTTTTGCTGATTTTTAAAGAAAATTATTAGTTATTTTTATTATTATTATTATTATTATTATTATTTACAATCTATTCAATTTGTATTCCAGTTGTCGACCCTGCCCCATCTCCCAGTCCCAACCTCCCTCTCGTTCCCTCCCCTATCACTCTCTCCTAGCCCACTGTTAGGGGAATTCCTCCGCCCTACTGTCTGACTCTAGTGTGTAGCATCCCACCAGGACTGCCTGGATCCTCTTCCTCTGTGGGCTGGCCAGGTCACCCCACCATGGAGAAGCAATCGAGGAACAGGCAACCAAGTTCATGTCAGAGACTGTCTCTTCTCTCCTTACTAAAAGACACACATGGAGACTGATCTGTCCGTGGGCTACATCTATGCAGGGGGTCTAGGTACTCTCCATATATGGTCTTTGGTTGATACATCAATCTCTGCAGGCCCCTCTGGGCCCTGCTTTTGTGGCTTTGTTGGTCACCTTGTGGGACTCCTATCCCTTCTCAGTCTTTCTATATTTCCCTTCTTCCATAAGATTTCCTGCCCTCTGTCCAAAGTTTCTCTGAGTCTCTGTATCTGCTTCAATTCACTGCTGGGTGGAGTCTTTCAGAGGACATCTGTGGTAGATTCCCATCTTGTTCTCTCTTTTCTACTGCTTCTGGTGTTTAGCCTAATTTCCCTCTTGAATGAGAATTTTCTAGGTGTTTTAGTTTTGCCATTAAGTTGCTTATATGAGATGTCTCTAATTTCTTTATGAAGGCACTTAGTGCTATAACGTTTCCTCTTAACATTGTTTTCATTGTGTCCCATAAGTCTGAGTAAGTTGTGCTTTCATTTTCACTGAATTCAAGGAAGTCTTTAATTTCTTTTCTTTATTTCTTCGCTGACCCCGCTGTCATCGAGTGGAGAGTTGTTAAGTTTCCATGCCTGTATTGGCTTTTGGCTATTTCTTTTACTGCTGAGGTCCATCTTTAGACCATGGTGGTCTGACATGATACCAGGGATTATTACAATCTTTTGTATCTGTGCCCAACTGTATGGTCGATTTTGGGAAGGTTCTACGAAGTGCTGAAAAGAAGGTATACTCTTTTGTGTTTGGGTGAAAAGTTCTTTAGACATCTATTAAGTCCATTTGATTTAAAACCTCTGTAAGTGTCATCATTTCTCTTTTTAGCCTCTGTCTCAATGATCTGTCCCTTGGTGAGAGTGAGGTGTTGAAGTCTCCCATTATTAATGTGTTAGGATCAATGTGTGATTTAAGTTTTAATCATATTGCTTTTACAAATGCAAGAACCCTTGTGTTTGGGGCATTTGTGTTCAGGATTGTGATGTCCTCCTGGCATATTTTTCTTTTGATGAGAATGAAGTATCCCTTCCCATCTCTTTTGATTAATTTTGGTTGAAAGTCAATTTTATCAGCTATTAGAATGACTACTCCAGCTTCCTTCTTGGATCCATTTCCTTAGAAAACCATTTTCCAGCCCTTTACTTTGAGCTAGTGTCTGTCTTTGTTGCAGAGGTGCGCAGAGGTGTTTCTTGAATGCAGCAGAATGTTGAATCCTGTTTCTGCAAACATTCTGTTAGTTTGTGTCTTTTATTGGAGAGGTGAGTCCATTGATGTTGATAGATATTAGTGACCAATGACTGTTGGTTCCTTTTATTATGGAGTTGGTGGTGATTATATATTTGTTTGTTTGTTTGTTTTCTCAGTTTCTTTTTTGTTGTTGTTGTGAAGGTATCTTTATCGTGTCTTTTCTTGGGTATAGCTGATCTTGTTGGGTTTGAGTTTTCCTTCTAGTATTTTCTGTAGGGCTGGGTTGCTGTGTAGATACTGTTTAAATGTATTTATGTCATGAAATATTTTGTTTTCTCTATCTATGCTGAATGAAAGTTTTGTTGGCATCTGTGGTCCCTTAAAATCTTTATGACCTCTGCGCAGGCCCTTCCGGCTTTCATAGTCTCTGTTGAGAAGTCTGGTGGGATTCTTACTGGTCTCCCTTCATATGTTACTTGGCCTTTTCCCCTGCTGCTTTTAATATCTTTCTTTGTTTTATAGACTTATTGTTTTGATTATTATTCAGCAGAAGGAATTTCTTTCTGGTCTAGTCTATTTGGTGTTCTGTAAGCCTATAGAATGTTTAAAAGCATCTCTTCCTTAAAGTTGGGAAACATTTCTTCTATGATTTTCTTGAAAATATTTTCTGGATCTTTGAGCCTGGGATCTTCTCTTTTATCTATTCCTATTATTCTTAGGTTTTGTCTTTTCATGGTGTCCTTGATTTCTTGGATGTTTTGTGTCAGGAACTTGTCCATTTTTATGTTTTCTTCGAGAGATATATCGATTTCTGCAATTGTACCTTCATTGTCTGACATTCTCCCCTCCATCTCTTGTATTCTGTTGGCGATACTTACTTCTGTGGTGCCTGATCTCTTCTCTAAGTTCTCCATCTCCAGAGTTTTCTCAGTTTGTGTTTTCTTTATTGATTCAAATTCTGTTTTCATGTCTTGAACCATTTTATTCATTTCCTTCCCCTATTTGATTGTGGCTTCCTGTCTGTTCATGATGGCCTCTATTTATTTGTTCATTTCCTCTTTATGTGCCTCTTTATAACTGCATAATCACAGGTTTAAGATCATTTCCTGTGTTTCAGCCACATTGGACTATCCATTAATTTTGGGGTTTCTGATGGAATCATTATGTCCTGGGTTTTGTTGATTATGTTCTTATGCCAGTCTTTAGACATCTGTTTGTCCATAGCCTTGTCTGTTTGCTCCTGGAGCCTGAGCTGCAGACTTGGTGCACCTGTCTCTGGAGTCTGCAGTAGTCTACAGGAAGACTAGAAGTGTCCACAGTCTCAAGAATGGGTGCTGATCAGTCAGATGCAACTAAGGAAGAGAGGGCACTGTGATGATTTCACTGTGTCTGCTGGTTCACTGTTTTTGACCTTGGTAAGCCAGGTGGCTGGGGTGCAGGTAGAAAGATCTCCTACCCTAAATCTTCTCCTGTTCCCAACAGGCTTCTTTGGGAAGGAGGATAATAGGACTTGTGTCCTGTGCCTAGCTCAGCCTTCCTAGGTTCACTGTCTCTGCTGTGCTTCCTGTTTCTGACTCAAGTAGGTCAGGCAGGTGGGGAAACAGAAATATCTCAGAGCCTAGAGCTTCTCCATTGCCCTACAGGCCTCCTTGAGAGGAACAACAGTGGGGCTTTTGTCCTGCCCCCAATGCACCTTCTCTGGATTCACTGTCTCTGCTGGCTCACTGTTAGTGACCCAAGTAGGCCAGGCAGCTGGGGCACAAGCAGAAAAATCTCTGAGCCCATGGCTGCTCTGGTGCACCACAGTCTTCCTTGAGATGGGGGACAATGGTGCTCGGGTCCCATGCCTAGCTCAGCTCCTACTGTCTCTTTTGTGTTTGCCTTTTATTACTTAGGTGGACCAGGCAGCTGGGGAGCAGGCAGAAAGTTCTTAGAGATGCTTCAGCACTGCACAGGCATCAGGATGTAGGACAATGGGGCTTTAGTCCCTGCCCAACTACAGTTCTTTATCCTGGTTCTTGATTGCCTGGTCAGTTCAGATCCTTGAGGTTTCTCAGTCTGTCTTTTGCTTCTGCTTTCAGGAAGAAGCTTTTTTTTTTTTTTCCTCCCTCACTAGATCCTGACCCCTGCCCCAAGAAATATATTCTTTTGTTTAGAAGTTTTTACCTTCTGTTGTGTGAATTTTCCTGGAAATATTTGAACAAACATGTGTTGTGTCTAAGTAGGACATTGACAATAAATGAATAAGTAAGTAAGTAAGTAAGTAAATAAATAAATAATTAGCAGAGTGAAGCAAAGCCAACACCGTTGTACCTGATTCTACCTTGGTGAACCAATGAGCTTGCTGGGGTAATTTAAAGGAACATGGGTGACTCAAATTCAGCTCCATTACCAGAATGCCTCCCCATTGTTGATGACTTATGAAAACTGCATCCCTAGTCTCTGCCCAACTTGCAGGAATCCCAACTGAAGGAAATCCCTTACTCTTGCCTTCAGTTGTTCAGTGTTTTTATAACTTTGGAGGTGTCCATATAAGTTTTATAAATTTTCTAAATTTCTTGAGTCTTTTAACTTGTGTTGCTCCTTGATTGAGTCATCTCTTAATACATAGGTTATAACTTAACAATGCCAGTGAATGACAGTTACTTTTTAATGGCATAAACTCAGAAATGTATGGTGTTACACTCCCACACCCTCTAATTCCTTGAAACAAGCAGTTCTCAACCTGTGGGTCATGGCCTCTTTGGTACGCTTCTGTCTTCAAAACCATTTCCATTACACTTTGTAAGAATAACAAAATTTCAGTTACAAAATAGCAATGAAATTAATTTTCTGGTTGGGGTCACCACAACATGAGAAACCATATTAAAAGACTGCCACATTAGGAAGTTTGAGAACCATTCCAAACTGTACCTTGAGTATTTGTTTGTGAGGTTTGCTGGAACAAAGTCTACACAGTACTAGAAGTCTGATATCAAAGTGGTGGCTTGGTTTGTTGTTTAAGAGAAACAATGAGGTGATCCAGGTCTCTCTTCTAAGTATGCATAGTTGACTGACATTTTATTGCTCCATGGCCCGTAGACAGAACACCCTGAACTTTACCATGATATTCCCAGGCATCTTTTCTATACATGTGGGTCTATGTCCAGATTGTCCTTGTTTATAAGAAAGCCATCCTTATTAGCATAAGAATCTATCCTACCCTAGCATCACCTTATCTTATATGAATACATGTGCAATGATCCTGTTTTCAAATATCATAGCATTTGAAGTCCTGGTAGTCAGAAATTCAACATACAGATGAAAAGGACACACGTACCATGTAACAGCCCTCATTCTACTGATAGAAATAGTACTTGATTCCATTCTAGAAGTACTCAGCCAATTTGGGATTTCCTCCAGAGTCAGAACTATAAGTTAATTAAAACAGAGTCTCAGGGCTTTATTGCTGCCTTTGTGTTTCCACTACACTCTGGATCCTCTAGTTGTCTTTTCTGCTACCACATCTGTGTTTCTTATTTGTTGGAAGTCAGCAGTCCCTGTGAATCCATCTACTCATTCTAAACACAAGTCCTCTTTAGGTGTTAGTCCTCTATTTAAAAAAGATTAGGATTTCTTTCTTGTATCTTGCTGGGTCTGCATGATACCAAGTTCACTTAATAGCCATTTCACCTTCCACTTTCATTGCAAATCTTCCAAGCTAGTACTGAGAAAATTTGCAAATCTTCATAAGGGTCATGTAGGTTGGATTTCCAACATTCCTCTTCTGTGTTTACACACCATCACCACTGAGATAGGCAGGGTAGAAGGCCTTTTGCTAACCCAGACATTCCATTCCTCTTTGGTAGAACTTTCACCTAGGCTCAGGATGGACAAGAAGTATGAAAAAATACTCCAAGTGTCAATAGTGTTTCTCCATCATGCAGCTTAGAATAATCCTTACAACCTTTGCAAACATATGCTAAAAATCAGTTGTCTTAAAACTGAATTACACATCTCTCCTAGCTAGTTCCTGAACACCAGCTCAGCCTGTGGTCGCAGGGATAGTGGCTATTGGAGACCAACAGCACAGGTGAGGTCTGTTCCATACCAACTCTGGGGCAATCAGCTCTGCCTGCAGTCCCAGGGACTGCTAGTAAAGAGGAGACAGACATCAGTGACTACCAAAGGTACCAAGGATTTCCAGGAACCTCCAAGTCTGCCAATACCAGGGACAACCATGGCTAAAGGACAGCATAAGAACATACTCCACAAAACCCAGAGTAATGGTGCACCACTAGAACCCAACTATCTGACAAACCCTGGATATCCTAATACAACTGAAACACAAGAAAACAATCTTAAATTTGATGTTATCAAAAAGATAGAGGCCTTGAAAGAGGAAAATTCAACAAGGACATTTGCTCAGCTATGTTCATAGAAGTTTTATTTGTAATACACAGAAACTGGAAACAACCCAGCTGTTCCTCAGCCAAAGAATGGATAAATAAACTGTGGTACATTTATGCAGTAGAATACAACTCAGCTATTAAAAACAAAGAATCACGAAATTTGCAGGCAAATGGATGAAACTAGGAAAGAAAATCCTAAGTGATGTAACCCAGACACATAAAGACACACATGATATGTATTCACTTACAAGCAGATATTAGCCATATCGCATAGGATAAACATATTACAATTCACATACCCAAAGAAGCTAAGTAACAAGCAGGGCCCAAATGAGGATGCACTCTGATATATGTGGCTACTTGTGTACATACAAAATACATATGTGATTACATAAACACAGGCATCATATATATTTCATGAAGCATATGTATGTTTATATTTCATTTTACCTGGGTTCCTTGGCACATGTGTTTATGTCAGTGGAAAAGGAGGTGGCTGTGCTTTTGGAGCTTCATCTGTTTGTGGAATCTGCATCATTTTAGGATTAGAAGGCAACCTCAGATACCTTTTTCATCTTCGATTTGGTTTTTAAAAGGGTCTCTTGTTCAGCACTGTATATGTCAGGCTGTCTAACTCACGAAGCTTCAAAGACTCTCCTACCCCTGCCTTCTGTTTTGCCAAGGGAGTACTGAGACTACAGAGACATGCTTCAGCATCTTGCTGTAGGTAACTCTGGGGGCCTGACCTCAGGTTTTTATGCTTATGTGACATGCACTTTACCACTGAGCCATCTCTCCAGACCATTCTGGGATTTTTTTATTGTTTATTATTATTAGTTACATTTTTATTAACTCTGTATCCCAGCTGTATCCCACTCACTTATTCCCTCCCAATCCCACCCTCCCTCCCTCAGCTTCTCCCTGCCCCTTTCCAAGTCCACTGATTGGGGGGGACCTCCTCCCCTTTCGTCTGGCCCTGTTTTATCAGGTATCTTCAGGGCTGGCTGTGAAGTCCTCTTCTGTGGCCTATCAGAACTGCTCCTCTCTTGGGGGGGGGGGGGGGGAGTCAAAGAGCCTGCCATTGAGTTCCTGTCAGAGATAATCCCTGTTTCCCTTACTATGGGAAACCAATTGGTTATTGAGCTACCATGAGCTTCGTCATGGTAAAGGTTCTAGGTTATATCCATACATGATTTTTAAATATTAGTTTGACAAGATACTTTCACAAAACACATTATATGTATATGTTTTCTGATAGAGTCTTAGGATTTGAAGTTAGAAGAGATCTGAGAACCTCGGTCTCCAGGTCCCCAAGCCTTCCTCTCTGTGTGTCCTAACTAAGTGACCTGAGACACAGGCCTCACTTTTATACTGTAATGGATTGTCAGGTAGGAAAAGGGCCACATACTTCTTGAGGTTTATAAGGATTAAGCAGAGCCAGATAATAATTCTTACTCCCTTAGAGTGACACACTCCTGAAATAAGGAACACATACATAATTTTTTATCTTGCCAGACTCTTCCCCTGAATGATTTGACAGGAGTCAAAGGTTAATCATATAATCCATTGAAGCTCAGTTAATTGTAACAGAATTTGTACCAACCACTAGAGGTTTTCTGAATCCTTAAAATAATGCATGTGTGTTTGTGTTTGTTTTATAAATGAATGTAATGCATATATGTCATTGACTTTGTAGGACTTGTTATCCAAGTTCTTCCCAAATACTGTCTTTACACAGTTTATCTTTCAATCTTGTTACCAAAATTCCTATTGTAAGTCCTAATTTTATTAAGATTAACACAAAACACAAGTAAATTACATACAAGTAAATTGGTATAGGAAATATTTTAATGTTCACTTTGACTAAAAAATAGAATTTTAACTTTTTCATTATTGTTGGATAACAAATACGATTTAATAACAATTAGTTGATGTTTAGATGTCAACCACTATCTATTGTTTTTGTTGTTCTTTTTGGTTTTGTTTAGTCTTTACTTTGAAGAGTCTACTTTGTTTTGTTATGAGAAAAAAAAAATCTGCTCTGAGGCCATGAAAGCAGGAGAGCTGCCTGTTGCAATACAGGAGTGTCTGCCCTCTACCTTACCTGGGCTGCAGAGTAGAGATGGCTGCTTTTGGAGGGTTGAGGGAGAGTTGCTGGTGAGCCACGCAAGAAGGCAAGAGAGCTCAAGAGCTGGCCCCGCTCCTCACCCACTGTAGCACTTGAAAGTGGGTTCTGCACCTCACCTGAGCAGCACCAAAGAGCTGGCCCTGCTGGCGTGGGCATGAGAGCAGGAGAACTGGCTTTGATCCTTGCTAGCTGTGGCACTGGGTGAGCTATCTGGGACAATGCTGGAGAGTTTGCTTATCCTGATGGTGTGGGTATAGAAGACCTGGTAGGCTAACCAGATTGGCTACCACCTGGACCCAGATCCAGGGCTTTCAGTTGGCCCAGCCAAGCATCTACCCCATCAAGGAACTGATGGCACACAAGAAGTGGTTGGTCCTATGGATCCAAAACTGCAAAATCTCCATGCCACAGACAACAATAGAATATCTGAGAGGAATCCCAGTGAGGATCCAGTATTGATAATGTAGCAGAAGCCAGAGGCCTCAAACTGATGACTCATTGCAATGAACATTCACAAGTAAAGAAGTATGGACAAGAGGGTATACTGTGTGATACACTGTGACACACCACAGCTTCTACAATAATTTTTTTTTCCTTTTGTGGGACAGGATGCAAGGGCTGATGGTAGGTAGGAATGGTATAAAGAGAGATGAGCAGGATTGAGGTGCATGATGTAAAATTCATAAAGAATCAATAAAAAGTTAAATTTAAAAATTAAACAAAATTTTATGGTCTATAGATACATATTCATATTTATCTATCTATCTATTTAATACCATCAAATTTTCCAGATAAATTGAACCTTAGAGTTACTTAGTCTAATCTCTTATTTTTACATGAGATCCTAAAAAGATCCAGAGAAATTAGGTGACTGAGCTCCTGGGTTTCTACCAGTTTTATTCTGACAAAAGTGTAAAAAGAAACAGAAAGAACAGAGGCTATGGTACAAGCCCCAGCCCTCAGCTGTGCTTTCTGCCATCTTTCCGGGAGCAATGGTTCACTCCAACCTGCTCACTTCAGTTTCTAAGCAGGGTATTGACAGAAGATTTTGGGCTCAGGTGCTATAAATGCTGGCCCTTTGTCTCTTCACTTGCTAAACCAAGTAAGGAAATCTATCTTATTAGCTCATTATGACAATTAAATTAACTAACTTGCATAAAGTACTTGCCACAGTATCAGAAAATTATTACTTTTCTTTTTCTTTTCTTTTCGATTTTCTTCATTAAGGTCATGTGGCTTATTAATGTCATGACAAAACTAAAACTAAGACCATTTAATTTTGAGGAAAAGAGACTTTTTACATGGAGTCTTTTCACCAATCACATTGAAATGTTCTCAGAAATGGAAAGCAGAAATATGAAAAAGGTCATCTTTTGTTAGTCTGAGAAACCTGTCATGGCTGGTTGACCCTGTGCTGAAAAGTAGATAGTAAGTCCTGGAAAGGACAGGAGCCCCACAAGGAGAGCAATAGAACAAAAAATTTGGGGCTCACAGGTCTTTTCTGAGACTGATACTCCAACTCCGGGCCATTGATGGAAATAACCTAGAACCCCTGCACAGATGTAGCCCATGGCAGCTCAGTATCCAAGTGGATTCCCTAGTAAGGGGAACAGGGACTGTATGTGACATGAACTCAGTGGCTGGCTCTTTGATCACCTTCCCCTGAGTGGGGAGCAGCCTTACCAGGCCACAGAGGAAGATAATGCATCCATTCCTGATGAGACCTGATAGACTAGGGTCAGATGGAAGGAGAGGAGAACCACCCCAATTAGTGGACTTGGAGAGGGGCAGAAGGGAGATGAGGGAGGGAGGGAGGGAGGGAGGGATTGGGAGGAAATGAAGGAGGAGGCTACAGCTGGGATACAAAATGAATAAACTGTAATTAATATAAAAATAAAAAATTTAATAATAATTTTTAAAGTATGAAATAATTGTTCTGTTAGAAAATAAACCTTTTCCAGTGTCAGTGAATTTTTGAGTTTTTGAAAGTTCAAAAGGCCAGGGAATCAACAGCTTCTCAAAAAGACTAGGAGAAAAATGTATATGTCCAAGTAAGCATGTCTGAATCTTCTGGAAAGTAAGGCACAGTGCAGATGCTGGGAATTTACACATTTGAACGAAAAGCAAATGGGTTTTATTGGGCAGGACCAGCTAAGCACTCAGATTGAAACATTGACTTTAAGGTCGCTGTGAGGCTGTAGCAATGCCTCATTTATTCAGTGGCTAAGGAGGATCAGATTTTATAACTATTCCCTTAATAAGATTATTGTCAGCAGCAATCATAGAAAGTGTTTTATAAATTTAAGTAAAGAGCTATTTCAGTCTTTAAAATTATTTCAGTTAAACAACTTACACATGAGCAAATACTTTCAAATTCCACCTTACATACCTGTGGTGTATTATTAAAATTTTAAATCAGCATGCATTAGTGACAATGGTTAAGAATAAGTAGTGGATGGGTTGCTCAGGCTTCATATGGGCCACTAGTTAGGGGACTGGGGCATGTTTCTGATATGGACTATTTTGCCTGCTTTTTGATCACTTCCCACTAATGGGACTGTCCTACCAGGCCACAGGGGAGGGAGACTCAGACCTCACGTGAATAGATGATTTGGGGTGTCTGGGTAGGAGGAAGAGGCTCCCGTAGGATGCAGGAGGAAAGCTGAGACTGTGAGGAGATAGGGAATGGCCTACGACTGAGACATAAACTGAATTAATTAATAAAATATAAACAAAAGAATGACTGAATTATTGAAGTGACTCATTATCCTTGTTCATATTTACAATCTCTGTTTAAATATTGGCTACATAGTCTTGTAAGATCTGGGAAAGCAAGCTGCAATTACAGTGTTCCTTTGATGATCTTACCCCCAAAGCAAATTATGATTTTAGTTTCCACCTGGGATGCAGAGAGCTAGCAGGTGTGCTCCACACCCTGACACTGGAGATAAGTGGACAAACTGCTGATTCTTATGTGTTCTCAAATTTGTACTAGACTGCAATACAGGAATGATGAGCATCGATACGAAGACAAGGAGTAACCACTAACTTTCCTGAGGGTCACAACCAGGCCCTCCTGGGACAAAGGTGGGATCTTGGTGTGACTGGAAGTTCATGTAAGAAGCCTGTAGCAGTGTGTGCGTGCATGTGTTTGGTGGGGTTCTCGACACTATCCTCACACTTGTCTCTTATCAGTCCCACTGAGTGTTTACAGACGAGATTGCAAATTGCTTTCAAAGTAATTCATGAACTGGAGACCTCAGGTTGATCTAGCAAACTTTTGTGGTTATGGGAGCTTCCATACTCACGGTTCTGATTTCCCTACAGAACAGAAGCCTTCCTCTCTGTTGGTGAAAAATGAATAAATGCTGTTTTCTAGGATACCCATGGCACCCGGGGGAAAGGATGAGAAATTTTCTCAAAGTAAAGACAGAAAATCTTGAAATGACAGGGAATAAAGGCATGCTAAATGCAGAAGAACAAAGATAATTATTATAGGAGACTTCTTGTCAGAAACGATACAAGCAAGAAAAGTGACATTTTTAATGCATGGAAATGAATGCTAAAGCAACAGTGTATCCAGCAAAAATATTTTTATCAAAATAAAGGACTTTTCATATAAGGATATTTATCATAGCAGCTTTACTCTATGGAAATGTAAACTTCCTCAGGCAAAAGGAAATTGCTTGGGCTACCAAATAGATGAAGATGGCTAGAAATAAAATAATTTACTGTGAAATAGCACTCAGTTCATCTAATTTTACTTTGTCTAGATTGAAGATCGCCGTCTAATGCAAAACTGAAGAACAGCATATTGCATTATTACAGTTAATGGGAAGTATGTTTATGTAAAAGCAAAATAGCATAGAAAATGGGAGGGAGGAAAAAGTGTTTGCCTATTATGTTCCTAATGCTACACACAAAGCATTGGAGAGTAAACCCTGATTAATTAAAGGAGTGCAGTGTGCATCCAGAACATCCGCTGGACAATGCAACATAGAACTAGTTAATAGAAGAAAAATTAGAATCCTAAATAGTGATCAACTAAGAAATGAGAAGGGAGTATAAAAGGTAAGTATGAACAGAGGAGCTTAGTGGAAACTGCTAAAAGACATATGTATGAATATGTTTGAATTCAACATATAAAACTGCTTTGTACTGTCATCAGAGAATGATAGTTAAAATATGGGGACTACATTCAGAAGAACAAACATGATAGACATCGGAAACAGGAAAAGTCAGAGCACAGGATAGGAACCTACCACAGTCTCTGAAAGACTCTACTGATCGAGGTATCAAGGCAGAGGCTGAGACTCACAGCCAAACTTTGGGCAGAGTGCAGAGAATCTTATGAACAAAGGAAGAGATAGAAAGACCTGGAGGGCTATGAGTCTCAGCCTCTACTTCACTACCTCGATCAGTTGAGGCTGTCAGAGGCCCTCTGTGGAAGGTTCCTGTCCTGTTCCCTGTCTTCTGCTTCCAATGTCTATTGCGTTTGTCCTTCTGTATGATGACTCAGCATCTTCCCTGGGGTCTTCCTTGTTTAACTTCTTTAGGAGTATAGATTTTAGTATGTTTATCCTATATTATGTGGCTAATATCCACTTATGACTGAGTATATACTGTATCTTTCTGCTTCTGGGTTACCTCACTCCAGATGGTCTTTGCTAGTTCCCACTATTTGCCTTCAAATTTCATGATTTTTGAAAGAGTGAAAGGAATCTTATGAAAGAAAGCAGAGATAGAAAGACCTGGAGGGTACAGGAACTCCACAAGGAGACCAAGAGAGCCATAAAAACTGAGCCCTGGGGCCCTGAAGAAACTGACACCCCAACCAAGTACAATGCATGAAGAGGACCTAAAACCCTGGCTCAGCTGTAGCCCATAGACTCAGTCTCCAAGTGGATTCCCTAATAAGGGGATCAGACTTTCTTTGGCATGAACTCAGTGGTAAGCTCTCTGATCAGCCTTGCTAGGCCACAGAAGAAGACAATGCAACCAGTCCTGATGAGACCTGATATGCTAGGGTCAGATAGAAGGGGAGAAGGTCTTCCTCTATCAGTGGACTAGGGGTGGGGCATAGAGGGAAAAGAAGGAGGGAGGGTGGGATTGGGAGGGAATGAGGGAGGGGGCCACAGCTGGGACACAAATTGAATAAATTGTAATAAATGATAATAAAAGAAAAGAAAAAACGATGGAGACTATCAGTTAAGAAGATCCAACTATGTGCCACCTGTATGATACCAAATAGCATAGAAGATATGGATAGGTCAAACATAAAGAATGAAAAGAGTGTTTTATTAGAATACCTATGTAGTCAAAGATGAAACAGCCATGCTGACTTAGAGAATGTGAAATCTAAGGCAGGGTTTAACATCCAGGTGAGGACACCACATAATGAACCAGTTACAATTTGGTAGCAGGGTGAAAAGCCAAATTGTGTGCACTTAGTGTGGTGCTCAAAAGACATCGAGAACAAAATGACAAAACTGAAATGAAGATTGAGAATCAATAATCACAGTTGGAGATGTGAATGCTCCCTGCTCAGCAATTGACAGAACAGGCAGATAGAAAATTGACAAGGAAATAAAAAGCCTGAATGAAACCATTACCAATTTGACCTAGTTTACATCATAGAGCAAAGTGCAGAAGAGAAATTAAATATGATGGGAACTCTGAGCCATAAAATAAGCCTTTAGAAATGTAAAAGTGACATGATATTATTATATCATATTGGAATGAATAAAAAATCAGATAAATACTTCTGACAAATCACTAAAAAAAAATGCAGCATACATAGCACATTTTTGTGTGACCCATAGGTTAGAGGAATCCTCTGGTGGTATTAAAATCTTAACCTAAATGAAAATAAAAATACCACAGAGAAAAATTTGTGAGGTACAGGAAAAGTTATACTTTGGGTAAAATTTAGAATATCAAAATTGTATAATAGAACAGAAAAAATATTAAAATTAATTATCACAGTGGTGAGGACAGTAAAAGGATGACCTTATTAAACTCAGAATGGAGAAGGAATAAGATGATAACAAGTTCATGGAGAAATTAATAAAATTGAAAGTAAAGAAGAAAAAACTCAATAAGATCAGGAAACAATTCTTTGAAAATATCAATGAGATTGACAGAATTCTTTACAGAACAAATAAAGTCCAGGAAGACAATTAATGCATTAACATAAAATAAGGTAGTTGATAGCTGAACTTGCTAGTGTTAAAGGGTCACTTGCTTGATAATGAACACAAATTCAACAGCGTCAATAAAGTGGGCTAATGAACTGAAAGTCGTAACCTATAAAGTGAAAAAGATGCCCTTATTGTCCTATTACACATGAAAGATATTAAATTAAAATTAACATTTGGAAAGAGGGTTGTATGGACTAATGGTTTCACTAGGAAATTTTACCAAATCTGTGGACAATATTGTAGATTCCAGTTAACATCTATTCCCCAAATAGAAAATTGAAAAACCCGTCTCAAGTCAACTTGTTCAGCTTTTCTGTAAACTAAAAGGAGACAATATTGTTACAACAAAGAGAACTTCATACCGATGTATTTTAAGAACACAGACACGGAAATCTTCGATGAATATTAGCAGAAACGTGTAAACTATAAGAGAATATGCCAAAATATAACTTCTGAAAACAAAATGAAATATGTCTCAAAACAAGGATGATGCAACATTCAGAACTCAGTCTTTTACTGTGTTTATATGCCGGGCTATATTAAGATAGCTGTTCTTCCTTTTGCCAGGTCTGTAGGTTCTGTGAAATCCCTGAGAGCAGGGGCGGGGGGGTCAGACACATCAACAGAGTAATTCTGAATTTCACATAGAAAGTCAAAGCAATTGTTAGGCAGCCAGAAGGTTTTAAAACAGAGATAGGATTCTCGTAAACTCCATTTTTTTATATTCTGCAAATTTTAGCACTCAGTGTTTTGTGTGTGTGTGTGTTTTTTTTTTAATAACAACTGAATAAACTCAGCATTAGGCAGAATGTTTAGATTCAAAGTAGTTGTTGAAGAGAAAACTTGCTAACATGCATTTAAATGAATTGCAAGCCAACCTTCTCTCTACTTGAGTCTGTTAGGAGAGTGAAAGATAAGTGCAAAGTAGGGGAATATTTGCAAATCACAATAGTGACAGCGACCTTTTGGGTAAAATCTGCAACTTTCTTCAGATTTCAATACTAAGCAAAACAACAAACGAAAGAATAGACGTGGACTACAAAACACAGCACACACAGAGTCAGGTCCCGGGTCATGCAAACTAAACCGCGGCTGTGTTTACTCCACATCTGTGAGGATGACTGGAATCTAAAGAGAAAACAGAAGAGAAGAAAAGGCGGAAGAACACGCGGTCCCTCCGTCCCAGTGGTGAGTGGTCCTGAGACAGGCCAATCGGATCACGCCGAGACTCCAAAGCAGAGAGCTCCGCTAACATTCGGGAAGCTTCTGTCTCCAAAACTGCACTACCCTGTCGCATACACACACTGCAGTACACACTATACACTCTACACACACACACACACATACACACACTGCAGTACGCGCTATACACTCTACAACACACACACACATACACACACTGCAGTACACACTATACACTCTACAATACACACACACACACATACACACACTGCAGTACACACTATACACTCTACAATACACACACACACACATACACTGCAGTACGCGCTATACACTCTACAACACACACACACATACACACACTGCAGTACACACTATACACTCTACAATACACACACACACACATACTACACACACTGCATACACACTCTACACTCTACAACACTACACACACACATACACACTACACACATACACACTACACACACTGCATACACAATATACACTCTACACACACACACACACATACACACTACACACACTGCATACACAATATACACTCTACACACACACACACACACTACACACACTGCAGTACACAATATACACTCTACACACACACACACACATACACACACACACATACACACTACACACACTGCAGTACACACTCTACACTCTACAACACTACACACACACACATACACACACACACATACACACTACACACACTGCAGTACACACACACACACATACACACATACACACTACACACACTGCAGTACACACTCTATACTCTACACACACACACATACACACTACACACACTGCATACACAATATACACTCTACACACACACACATACACACATACACACTACACACACTGCAGTACACACTATACACTCTACAACACTACACTACACACGTACACACTACACAGTCGAGCATCACATTGGAAAACACATGACTTTTGAAATACAGTTGTGCTTCCATTTCTTGTTGATACTGTTGTCCCATCCCAAAGTAATAAAAAATGTATAGCCATTAAAAAACCTGCAGTCAAATGTGAAAATCAGTTATTTATTTTTGACAACTGCTATGAATTTCAAGCCAACACACATTCCTTTCAGCCTGTAAGTGGACAAACTCTTTTAACCAGTGGAATATTAGTCAGCAATTTAAAAATAAAAAAGCTCTGCATGAATAGCAATTCACACCCACACAAGATGGGCATGAAAGAGTCTTGCCAAGTGGAAGAAAGGCAACCTAGAGAGCTGCTTAGGATGCAGCTCTACGCACAGTCCTGAACGCAGGCTCAGCGCAGAGGACAGAGGTGGACATACAGACTAGCCATTGCCAAGGGACAGGAAGAGGGTGTTCTTTACCTCCTGAAGCCTATGGAGGGCTGCTGTGGCTGTGTGGATGCTGCAGCCATGAAGATCTGTTCTTTGTCAAAATCTACCGAGCTGTAACCCACAAATGTAAGTTTGCTGCAGGTAAAATTAAAGCAAAACAAATCATCCAGGATGTAGGGAGAATTCAAGAGAAATATAAAGTGTGACAAATGAATGTAATTGTATCTCAAAGGAATCCCATGACCACACTGAGAGAAGAGGAGCAGGAGGTGGAGGAGAAAGACAGAGAGATAGAAAGACAGGGACAGAGAGTTTTAAGTCACCTTTAAAATAGCATTTTATGGAGGAAAAACAGTTTTGTGAACAAGCATTTGCTCTAGATGACCTGTTTTGAGCCAATTCTGAACATGTTTGATATTTATAGTAGTATGAAAAAAATCTGTATTTTAAACATAAAGAGAAGGCTTCATGGGAGAGAATGTGATCTATGTGTTTGTGGGTGTTTGTATGTTTATGTATTGAGGACTAATGCACACAGAATCTGAACATGCACACATGCTTTCATATGTAAGCATACATTTTGGCCCTGTCTATTGGGGCTGAGAAGTGGGGCACTGAAGGAAGGACACTTGGCGTTCTTATCTTGATCTTAGGTCCATAGACTGTATTTTGTTGTGCATTTGTTACTGACTTCTCCTTGGAAGACAGGAAACAGTCACTGAATGGTATACATAAAAATAAAAATAAAAACTATTTCATGCAAGCGCAGTATTGTAGGCCAAGGAATATATGAGTTACTTACAAGAGCATGCTTCTGGTCATGTCCAGGAGTATGGATGACTCAAGAGTACATTGATGATTACCGATATTTAATATTGATTTATCTTTTAGTTAAAAAGCAGTTATTCCTAAACCAGCTGTATACCCAAATCACCACACAGAGACTAGGATTTACTTAATTAACCTAGAGCACAATGCTGGGCAATAATTACTCCATCCTAAACCTCCAAGCATGCATAGCTTCCTGCTATTCATATTTCCCACACTATACTTGCTTTTTAGTCATATCTTAGGTCTGGATCATTTCTCCTGATGTTTCCAGGTCCTCTCCTCTTGGATCTCTTCTCGATTCCTTCTCCTTCCCTCCAGACAAGTGTGCCCCACCCTATTCTTTCCATTGCTCAGCATTGACTGGTTGTTTTTATTTGCAATACAGAGAACAAATGATTGCACATTTACACAAACTTGAGACAGGTGATGCTTAGAATAAGCATCACAATGCAATGTCTGGATTGAAACCAGATAGTGAAATCAGCATTTGAATGAACAAGGGTAAATTGTATACATTCCACAAGAACATTATAACAAGATTACTAGAAAGTCTTTCCCAGAATAATTGAAAAGTCAAAAAAGCTGTGTTTCTGAAATCTCATGCACAACTTCTAAGCAGTTTTGTCTCCTCCAGCATCTGCTTACCATGCATATGACACAGGAAGGCCATGTGAGTCTTTTATTTTTTTTTAATTATTCAACTTTATTTTTTATGCTAGGCTCCTATCTGCAAGCATAGCAGAACATCAGCAATGGTGTCCAGGGTTGGCTCTCTCACATGGGGTGGATCTCCATTGGTTTGCCATTCCCTCAATCTCTGCTCCTTCTTGTAGGGGAGTCACATTTTGGGGCAAAGGTTTGATGGATGGGTTGGTGTCACCCTCCCTCCACTGGGAGTCCCACCTGGCTAGAGGAGGTGGTCACTTCGGGCTCCTTAGAGTCCCAGTTAGGGTCACCCTGATAGACTCCCTTCTCCCAGAGATGTCCTTTCACGAAGTTGTGCTGTCTCTCATGGTCTATGCTTCCCCACACACATGATCCCCACCTCCATAAACCTCCCCACTCCCTCTCCCACTCAATTCTGTCTCCATCTACTTCAGCTGTCTATTTTATTTTCTTTGGGTCTGTGGATTGTAACATGGTTATTCCTTGTGAGTCTTGTAACCTCCATGAGGTTGTACGTTGACCTTGTACGTTTCATTAGTTTTCTGAGTCTGATGAGCCTCCCTCCTCCATTCAGGAAGGTATTCTTCACTACAGAGAAAATAACTGCACAATCAGTTCTGTTTAAATGAAAAGAGACAGAGATCCTTTGAAATTCCATGAAATTTTACTTTCAGGATACAAGCAGCAAAAAATGTGAATATATATATATATATAGTATATATATATAATATGTATGCAATATACATATCTATTAATTAAAAGACTAAATAAGAAATTTGAAAGATTTGTTAATGTTAAAAGGTAGCAGAATTTTAAGAATAATTTTGTTTCATTTATTTTATTATGTAATTAACTAGACATAATAGTATCATATCTACTATGAAAAGAGAAATAATATACAAAGTATCACAGAAATAAAAAATCTTATAAGTAAATGAAGGGAAGAAATAATTCTGTGATTAGAGATATTAATGTTGGGAATAAAGAAAATAGTAAAGTGCCAATAAATTGTCCCAAATGATGTGGGTAAGATTCCATAATGCTGCAGATAAGATGAAAGTATGAGATGGAAGCAGGATATTTGCATGACCTCAAAATGTTCCTTTTGGCTGTGTCACATGCAAGAGGGTGAACAGTAACTTGACTGTGGAGGTGCTGGCTATTTATCAGAAAATCCAAGTTATGATTGCAAAAAATTCACCGGCCACATAACCCTGCATCTGTAGACATAGATATCTATCTATATAAAAAGTCCTCCTGGTAACAGACGTCTCAATCTCACTAGAGTCTGTTATAAAGTCACAAATTGAAACTCATTGTATAAAATCAACAGCAACAACAAAAAGTCACTATGCTCAGAACTCTGAATGTCCTTACTATGAGGAAGGTTTAGAATTGCCACTGACTAAAGGAGACCGAAACAAGCAGGCTTGTATCATTGGGCAATTGTTCTTAGTTCCACTGAAACGTGTCCTTTGCAAACTAATCCTTTGATGGCTTAAATTTTAGGTATGTCTCAGAAAAGACCCCTGTGCCCAGATATTTTGCTTCTGTTGCTCTCCTTTTGGAGCTCCTGTCTTCTCCAAATCCTTCTATCTTCCCCTTCTTTAATAACTCTCCCCAAAGTTTGGTTATGAGACTCAGCATCTGTTTTTATGCACTGCTGGGTAGAGTCTTTCAGAGGCCCTCTGTGGTAGGCTCCTGTCCTATTTCCTGTTTTCTCCTTTTTCCAATGATACTCCAACAAAGGACCATTCATGGATATACCTAGAACCTCTATTCAGATGTAGCCCATGATACCGCAGGGGAGGACAATACAACCAGTCCTGAAGAGACCTGATACAATAGGGTCAGATGCTAAAATGCTCAATCCCCATTCTGAAAGGCAAAGAGGATGGACATCAGAAGAAGAAGAAAACAGGAAACAAGTTAGGAACCTGCCACAGAGGGCCTCTGAAAGACTCTGCCCTGCAGACTATTAAAGCAGATACTAATTCCATGCAGAGTGCATGGAATCTTATGAAAGAAGTGGGAAATAGTAAGATCTGGAGAGGACAGGAACTCCACAAGGAGAGCAACAGAACCAGAAAATTTGGACACAGGGGTCTTTCCAGAGACTCATACTCCAACCAAGTACCATGCATGGAGATAACCTAGAACCCCTGCACAGATGTAGCCCATGGCAGTTCAGTGGCCAAGTGGGTTCGATAGTAATGGGATGAGGGACTGCCTCTGACATAATCTGATTGGCCTGCTCTTTGATCACCTTCCCCTGAGTGGGGGGCAGCCTTACCAGGCCACAGAAGAGGACAATGCAGCTACTCCTGATGAGATTTGATAAACTAAGATCAGAAGGAAGGAGAGGAAGACCTCCCCTATCAGTGGACTTGGGGAGGGGCATGTGTGAAGAAGGGGGAGGGAAGGTGGGATTAGGAGGGGAGGAGGGAGGGGTTTTGGAGGTTACAAAGTGAATAAAGTGTAATTAATAAAAGTTAAAAAAACAATAGGCTTTTGTAGTATGACCTAATAATTGTTTGGATTTCCTCAATGTCTGTGGTTATGTCCCCATTTTCATTTCTGATTTTGCTGATCTGGATAGTTTCTCTCTGCTTTTTAGTTAGTTTGGCTAAGGGTTTGTCTATCTTGTTGATTTTCTCAAAGAACCAGCTTTTTGTTTCATTGATTCTTTGGATAGTTTTATTTGTTTCTAGTTGATTGATTTCAGCCCTTAGTTTGATTATTTCCAGCCGTTTGCTCCTCTTAGGTGTATCTGCTTCTTTTTTTTCTAGGGTTTTCAGTTGGGCCATTAAGTTGTTTGTATGTGATGTTACGAATTTCTTCTTGCAGGCACTTAGTGCTATAAATTTTCCTCTGAGCACTGCTTTCAGTGTGTCCCATAAATTTGGGTATGTTGTGCCTTCCTTTTCATTGAATTCTAGGAAGTCTTTAATTTCTTTCTTTATTTCTTCCTTAACCCAGCTGTCATTGAGTAGTAAGTTGTTTAGTTTCCATGTGCGTGTCGGCTTTTTGTTGTTTCTGTTGTTGTTGAGGTCGAGCTTTAGTCCATGGTGGTCAGATAGTATACAAGGGATTATTTCAATCCTTTTGTATCTGTTGAGGCTTGTATATGCCACAAAATTTGAGAATCTAAATGAAATGGATAATTTTCTTGAAAGATTCCATCTACCAAAACTAAGTCAAGATCAGGTAGAAAGACTGAATAGCCCTATATCTCCCAAGGAAATCGAAGCAGTCATTAACAGTCTCCCCTCCAAAAAAAGCCCTGGACCAGATGGCTTCAGCGCAGAATTCTACAAGACCTTCAAAGAAGTGCTAACTCCAATTCTCCTCAAGCTATTCCACAAAATAGAAACAGAAGGAACACTACCAAACTCATTCTATGAAGCCACAGTCACCTTGATACCTAAACCACACAAAGACCCAACAAAAAAAGAGAACTTTAGGCCTATCTCTCTTATGAACATTGACGCAAAAATACTCAATAAAATACTTGCAAACCGAATCCAAGAACACATCAAAGATATCATCCACCATGACCAAGTAGGCTTCATCCCAGGCATGCAAGGGTGGTTCAACATACGGAAATCCATCAATGTAATCCACTACATAAACAAACTGAAGGAGAAAAACCACATGATCATCTCCTTAGACGCCGAAAAAGCATTTGACAAAGTCCAACACCCATTCATGTTTAAAGTCTTGGAGAGATCAGGGATACAAGGCACATACCTAAACATAGTAAAGGCAATATATAGCAAGCCTATAGCTAACATCAAACTCAATGGAGAGAAACTTAAATCAATCCCACTGAAATCAGGGACAAGACAAGGCTGTCCATTGTCCCCATATCTCTTCAACATAGTACTTGAAGTCCTAGCCAGAGCAATAAGACAACTAAAGGAGATCAAGGGGATACAAATCGGAAAGGAAGAGGTCAAAGTGTCACTATTTGCAGATGATATGATAGTATACATGAGCGACCCCAAAAATTCAAGCAGAGAACTCCTTCAGCTGATAAACACCTTCAGCAAAGTGGCAGGATACAAAATCAACTCAAAAAAATCAGAAGCCCTCCTATATACCAAAGACAAAAAGGCTGAGAAAGAAATTAAGGAAACAACACCCTTCACAATAGCCACTAATAACATAAAGTACCTTGGTGTGACCCTAACCAAGCAAGTGAAAGACCTGTTTGAGAAAAACTTCAAGTCTCTGAAGAAAGAAATCGAAGAAGATATCAGAAGATGGAAAGATCTCCCGTGCTCATGGATTGGTAGGATTAACATTGTGAAAATGGCCATACTGCCAAAAGCAATCTACAGATTCAATGCAATTCCCATCAAAATACCAACTCAATTCTTTACAGACCTTGAAAAAAAGATTCTCAGCTTCATATGGAGAAACAAAAAACCCAGAATCTCCAAAACGATCCTGTACAACAACAGATCATCTGGAGGTATCTCCATTCCTGATCTCAAGCTGTACTACAGGGCAACAGTAATAAAAACTGCATGGTACTGGCATAGAAACAGAACGGAGGATCAATGGAACCGCATAGAAGACCCAGAAATAAATCCACACACCTATGAATACTCGATATTCGACAAAGAAGCCAATTCCATTCAATGGAAAAAAGACAGCATCTTCAACAAATGGTGCTGGACCAACTGGATGTCTACATGCAGAAAAATGAAAATAGATCCATATTTATCACCCTGCACAAAACTAAAGTCAAAGTGGATCAAGGACCTCAACATAAAACCAGATACCCTAAATCAATTGGAAAAAAAAGTGGGGAGCAGCCTAGAACTCATTGGCACAGGAGACAACTTCCTGAACAGAACACCAACAGCACAGGCTCTAAGAGCAACAATCAATAAATGGGACCTCATGAAACTGAAAAGTTTCTGTAAATCAAAGGATACCGTCATCAAAACAAAACAACTGCCTACAGATTGGGAAAGAATCTTCACTAACCCTTTATCTGACAGAGGACTAATATCCAGTATATATAAAGAACTAAAGAAGCTGAAAAGCAGCAAACCAAGTAACCCAATTAAAAAATGGGGAACAGAGCTAAACAGAGAATTCTCGACAGAGGAATATCGAATGGCAGAAAAACACTTAAAGAAATGCTCATCCTCATTAGCCATCAGGGAAATGCAAATCAAAACGACCCTGAGATATCACCTTACACCCATCAGAATGGCCAAGATGAAAAACTCAAGCGATAACACATGCTGGAGAGGTTGTGGAGAAAGGGGAACCCTGCTCCACTGCTGGTGGGAATGTAAACTGGTACAACCACTCTGGAAAGCTATCTGGCGCTTTCTAAGACAAATAGGAATAGTGCTTCCTCCAGACCCAGCTATACCACTGCTAGGTATATACCCAAAGTTTGTTCAAGTACACAAAAAGGACACTTGCTCAACCATGTTTATAGCAGCTCTATTTGTAATAGCCAGAACCTGGAAACAACCCAGATGTCCATCAACAGTGGAATGGGTACAGAAATTGTGGTATTTTTATACAATGGAATACTACTCAGCAATCAAAAAGGAGGAAATCATGAAATTTGCAGGCAAATGGTGGGATCTAGAAAAGATCATTCTGAGTGAAATATCCCAGAAGGGGAAAGACAAACATGGGATATACTCACTTATATAGACCTATAAGATATGATAAACATAATGAAATCTATACACCTAAAAAAGATAATCAATTGAGCGGACATGGGGTAAGATGATCAATCTTCATTTAGAAAGACAGATGGGATGTGCATTGAACGTATGACAGGAGTCTACTGAGCGCATCTGAAAGACTCTAACTAGCAGTGTTTTCAAAGCAAAGACTCATGACCAACCCTTTGGCAGAGTACAGGGAATCATAAGAAAGAAGGGGAGTTAGTCTGATGGGGAAAGGATAGGAGCTCCACAAGGACCAAATATATCTGGGCACAGGGTCTTTTCTGAGAGTGACATTCAACCAAGGACCATGTATGGATATAACCTAGAACCTCCACTCAGATGTAGCCTGTGGTAGCTCAGTAACCAATTGGTTTCCCAAAGTGAGGGGAACAGGGACTATTTCTAACAGGAACTCAATGACTGGCTCTTTGGTCTCCCCACCCCCAAAGGGAGGAGCAGTCCTGTTAGGCCACAGAGGAGGGCTTTGCAGCCAGTCCTGAAGATACCTGATAAAACAGGATCAGATGAATGGGGAGGAGGTCCCCCCTATCAGTGGACTTGGAAAGGGGCACGGTGGAGATGAGGGAGGGAGGGAGGGAGGGACTGGGAGGGAATGAGGGATCGGGACATGGCTGGGATACAGAGTTAATAAAATGTAACTGATAAAAAAAAATAAAATAAAAAAAAAGAAAAAAAAAACAATAGGGTCAGTTGGAAGGAAAAGAGGACCTCCCCTCTTGGTGGACTTGGAAAGGGGCATGGGAGTAGATGAAAGAGGGAGGGTGGGATTGGGAGAGAATGAGGGAGGGGGTTACAGCTGGGATACAAAGTGAATAAAGTATGATTAATATAAAAAACTAAAATTTAATAAAAATTTTTAGATATGTGTAGCAGCTACTCCTTAATACCCTTGATAAAGCTTGTATTAATAGCCTCCAAATTTATACACTGTTGTATATATATTACTAATAAATCTTTCCTGTTAGTTGAAGTTAGTTCTAAGAACCTCATCTAGAAATTAGGCTCTATTACATACAGAGTGCTCATGTTTTCATACATTGGATTCTGAAATAATTTTAGATTCCCTGACGAGCAGAAAACATAGTTCAGCCCCTCTTGCACACAATATCATATGTGGCCACAATGAAATCACAAAAGTAGATTCAAACTTCACTGATTTCATCCAGTTTTCCCACATGTTTCCTGTTTGCACCCAAGATTTCTCCAGGTCTCACTCTGATTAGTTTTCGTGCTGTTTTAGTTCCTTTCCTCATTGTCCTCACACGTGTACTTACGATGTACTTCTTTAGAGCCTTTTAAGTCATGGAGGGATTGTTGTTGATACCCTGGGACTATATGTAGTGGACTTGCTCACTACTGAAAATGATCCTTGTGGTGTGTATCTTTAAATTCCTTTCCTCTACAAGATATTTTTAGATATGAGAGAATTAACTGCTACCCTCCTTTTGTTTAGCAGAGAAAAGTATAACAAATTTTCATTTGTGTGCAAATAGATAATTGATTTTCAAATCTTTTTAGTACTGACATAATTTTTGTTACTAGTTAGAAACAGCTTATGTACATGTAGAAAACATCCAGTTTTTGTGTTGCTCTTTGATGGCTTCTAGGGAGCTCACTAGCAGTACCTGCAGCCCCTTCAAATTGCTCCCCTAAAATCCATCAGGAAGTGATGAGCTAGTGGGAGCAGCCTGTTTGCTTTCAGTATCATTGTAGAAGCCAAGAGTTAGCTCACCAAGCAGACCAGGTCTTGGGACTCTTTCCTTGTATGGAAGGTCTGATTTCACATTCCACTGCATCTGCCTTTCCTCTCAGTGGCTGGCTCTCTACCATGGCCAAGCTTGCAAAGAATGAAAGGAACCTTGCAATGCTGTCTCCACTGTGTCAGCTGGGACTGATTCTGCTTTTCTCTGGTACATTTTGTTTTGTGTGTTTGATTTCCCTTGACTCCTTTAGAACTTACTTGAAGTTCAACAGGCCTGTTCTCAAGTATGCTGCATTACTCATTTAAATACTGAATTTAAGAGTTGTGGTAACTGAAGTTTTAGAAAAGAAGCAGAAGAATGCCCCTTCCATAGAGTAAGGCTTGGAGACTACTTTTCTGGCTAGGACTCAGTGTAGCCATGGGCTAACTAAAACCACCCTTAGAGATGAGAAAAGACAACCTGGTTCTGGATCACTTGGATTAGGGGTCACACTCTGCTTCAGAAATGTGATATGAAAAGAACGAGTGACGTGTCTGTGAAACAAAAGAAGATTGTGGATGCTGTACCTTATGGGTTGAACAGAATAATACATTAAATTTTAAAATTTGTTTCTATAAATGAGACACAATCTTGCCTGGATATAAGTCTTCAGCATAGAGTTGGTTAAGAAGAGATCATGTTAGCATATAATCTGGGTCTCCAGGACCACTGTGGGAAACAAACTTCTTATGACTTTGTCTCCACTGATGATCTATGGGGTCAGTTTGACATAGACTGTCTCTCCATATTCTGTGTAAGTTTCCTTTATTTTTCCCTATTTTAATACCCTTTTTAAAATTTTGTAATCTTTGACTCAGAAAAACTTTCAAATGTTGACTATTTGATACACACACAGACACACCTTTAAATTTGAATAATTGGTGTTCCATGGAATATAAAAGAATCATGTATTTGTTTTATTCTTGAATGAAAAAAATCACTGATACCATACTTATTTAGCTTCTGAGTAAGTTCTATATCCTTTGCTGTTGACATGAACCATTTTTGATTGTGATTATCCAATAAAAATGACTCAAACACAACTGGAAGAAGAGACAATACATTCAGGTCACCTAACACATTAGTGTAATTAAAGAGTCAATATAATGCTGAGATTATTCACCAACTGAATAAAAGCTTGTCCATGTCAAGAATTTGGCCTAACTGTCTTATAAGTAGACTGGATATCAGATAGGCACAACCTCTTATGCTAGTAAATGACACCAAGTTAGCTAAGGCTGTATGGCCAACCGTGTGAATAAAATGAATTTTAATAGGGTTCTTGTGAGGATTGTTTTGTTAAATAGGACAATTAATTTGACAAATGCACTATAAATATAAAAATGTACATAGACTTGATTCCATGAAGAAAAGTTTTAAACCTCACCCAGTCATAGGTTGAGGGTCTGCTGAACATTCAAATGGGCAGCGCCAAACTGTGAATTCTGAATGACATTGTGGATTCTTTCCCACTACATCCAAAGACTGCTTACATGAGGTTAATACTTCCACTTTGTAAGCTCTGTGATTTCAAGCATTAAGACATAGTGCTATTATCTTGAGTATATAGGAATATACTCCCCACAACCGACCAAAGCTGTGCTTAGCTTCCAAGGCCCAGTTAAAGGTCAAGGAAGGTCAGAAAGTGTCATATCTTACTACCAGAAGATGAAAAATATTGATGAATGAAAACCTCTGCAACTTCCATTATATTGGCTTGAGTTTGAAATCTGTACATTCTTAGACTAAGCATTTTAAGTGATTTGAACTTAGGGCTGGTTAATGTGCACTCAACAAAAACATTGTATGCTTTCTCAAATCAGATTTAGTAAAACCTGTGCTTATATCCATTTAAATAGCATCATGTAAAGGCAAAATGATTGAAAACAAGGAGGATGAGACAATTCTGTGAGGGTGTGTCTTTTCTTTTGATGATGGAGCCAAATTTCATTAATAAAAATGCTCACTTTAATGTATATCTTAATTCCATGGTAATATTTAATGTATTCAAAAAAGAAATATCAGTCCAGTGTACCATATCCTGATGTGTGATGTTAGAGTTCATTTGGGGATTATGTTTTTAGTTATTATAAAGTACAGTTAAATATAAATACTTTCTTTGAGGTTTCTGTCCCAAATTCTGAGTAGGAAGAATTTTTTAAGGCTGACTTTTTTACCATTACCTATTAGACTTCCTTTTCATTTTCTCCTTGTCTTTGTAAATTCATTGAATATTTGTACTTATCAAAGTTGACTATTTAAATAAAATCTTCATGCTCTCTCTCTGAAGAATAACAAACCACCAGGCACTCCCAGTTACATGTATTTGAATTTATTATAGCACTGTTTTGAAGCCACACTCCCTGAGGAGTTTTTGTTGAATGGACCCCTCCTTGGCAAAACCATCTGAATCTCACCACGTGTTGTTGATCCCTCAGGCCATGGTACTTGTGACTGCGGCAAGTGCAAGTGTGATGTAGGATGGTCTGGGGAAGCTTGCCAGTACCCAACCAAGTGTGACCTGACCAAAAAACTCAGCAACCAGATGTGCAGGAACTCCCAAGATGTTATCTGCTCCAATGCAGGTAAGAACCGCATCCTTGGATAATTCTCCATTAAAATAATCAAATTTTGAGTTTTAATGAAATTTTAGTTATGTAGAAATGGTGAACATCTGAATGAGACTACTTCTGAGTGTGCATTTTAAAAGTGAACTTTAGATACATCAATAAAGAAAAGAATGCCTCTTTGCTGAGACTTGCAAGTTTGATATTCTCCAGCTAATTTTGATGCCTCCTTTGAGCAAGAAGGAGGCACCAGAAATGAAACTGGAGGGTGCTTGTGTAAATGGAGAGCCGTGATGTTGAGTGCTGGGTTAAAACTTTTATGACTGACTTAATTATTTTATATTAGAGTTCAAGAGTGCTTTGAACTGATACCTTAGCAGCAAATGGAGCCAAAATTTTAATTTAATGGCAGTTTCAAACACTGGGTATGACCTTCACTGATGACATAGAGATGGCAAAGGTTATGTGTGTGTTCTTTTGTTTTTGCCAAAATATTTGTGTATTTCATAGGAGTTATTTGAAAATATTGATTATGAGTTACAGAGAAGCTATTAAAATTAATTAGCAAAATCACATAAAACAAAACAGTTTAGAGTGTGATGATAGTTAGGTACTGTAATTGTAATTAAATAGCTTCAGTGTGTGCATATGTGGAGTTGAAACGTCACTGTGTTTTCAGCCATACTGAACCTGAGCATCCAAAGGAAAGTACCAAAATTTCAGTCTCATGTGCTGCCCTAGAGATTCAACTTCAATTGTTTTGATATGTAGTGTGAGTTTTTTGTTTGTTTTGTTTTTGAGAGAGAGATTTATTTTTCACTGACTATGAGTGCATGAGTCATCCTCATTCATTTGGTTAGAGAGTTGTTTGGTGTCAAATAACGTTCTTGTTCTCACAGCCTTTGCTTGCTTTTATGAGAGAGAGTGAGAGCAAGAACAAGAGCAAGAAAGAAAGAGAGAGAGAGAGAGAGAGAGAGAGAGAGAGAGAGAGAGAGGCTCAAACTCCCTAGGAAGCACTGCAGATCAGAAAGGCTTTTTCAGTTAACCCCATGCATGCAAATGCACACAATAGGCTATGAAGAGCAGCTCCTTGTCTATTGTGTTTGGTTTACTAGATACTTTGGGCTTTGAAGCCACCTGGTTGGTCAGATCCAGAGGTACAAGATTTGTTCCACATGGTAAAGGCGAGCCGTTGGCTATTTAGACACATATTCCACCCCCTTGCATTATTGGTGAGTCTCTTTTGTAATCAGAGCTGGGACTTTTCCTCAGTCTGAATGTGACAAATTGCTTAGTGTAGATTAAGCTCAGTCAGGGTGTTTTGCTAATGGAATCATGGTTATATGCAGAGCTGTGTGTGTGTGTGTGTGTGTGTGTGTGTGTGTGTGTGTGTGTGTGTTTGATGAGGATAAGCAGAATGAGAAGTTACAACATTGTGTTCAGGATAGTCTCCTCAGTTCTCTGCCCACCGTAGTCTTTTCTATACTCTCAGTAGAATTTCTCTCACTCATAATCACCCAGCAATAAACACACACGCACACACACATACACACAAAAGCATACACATAAAAACATATACAAAAACACACATAAGGTGCACCTTGTCTTGGCTGGTCTGCCTGAGAACCTCTGAGGGCAAAACTCTAGTTCCCCACATGGCCCAATTTCCACTCCAACAAGAAGAAAGAAACAATCATGAACCAGGAAACCTCTCCAAACTGCAGGCACAAATGCTCATTGGTGGGAAAAGAACTGCTCATAGAAAAAAGGCGATTCCTTGAAAAGAAACAGATGATAAAAACTGCAGTTCTCCTTAAAGTTAGGGATAAACAATTTCTCTGGTATTGAAGAGTGAACATATTTAAAAACCAAGGAACAGTGACCCATTTTAACAACCCTAAAGTTCAGGCATTTCTGGCAGCAAACACCTTCACCATTCCAGGCCATGCTGAGACAAGGCAGCTAAGAAAATGCTTCCCAGCATCCTAAGCCATCTTGGTGCAGACACTGACTAGTTTAAGGAGGCTGGGTGAAGAATCTGGGCTGAAAAGTACCACTGGCTACTGGGGATGCTGATCATGATCATGATGATCACGATGATGATGAAGACAATGGTGATGAAGTTCCAGATCTGGTGGAGGAGAAGTTTTATGATGCTTCTAAGAATGATGCAAACTGAACTGAGGCAACTTCTGAAGAAGTGACACTCTCAGAAGTTACAGGAGCTGCTAATTTATATCACGACTGCTTTGTAAAATTGTTTTGCTTGTGGATTGGGTAAAATCTAGCTCACTAGTATCGTTAAGCCCCCGAACACTGCAGCTCTTTTTGCCTATACACAATTCATTCTTATTCTTTGGAGCAGCTAAGCTAAAGAAGCCTGGTAATAAGGTTTGGAAAAGGTTAATAAAATTCTTTACCTAGTTAACACACACACATACACATAAACACACACAAAATGTACACATGTACATACAAAAATACATACACAAATTCTTACAAAAACACACATAAACGCACAAACTCAAAACACAAACACACACACAAATAAATGTTATTGAATCTGAAGGTTTGTTCCTTAGGGAATGTGACTTGCACATCAATATTACATGAAAGAGAAACATGCAGCCTGATATTTTCCCCTTGAGAGAAAGTTTTACTCCCTGGGTGGTCTGGAACTTACAGCACAGCCGACTCTCAGCCTTCCTGATGTTGCAGACTAGTTAGTACAGTTCCTCATGTTGTGGTGACCTCAAACTATAAAATTACTTTATTGCTACCTCACAACTGTAATTTTGCTACTGTTGTGAATCTTACTGTAAATATCTGATATGTGAGCCCCGTGAAAGTGTTGTTTGATCCCCAAAAGGGTCACAAGCCATGGGCTGAGAACCACTACATCATACAGATCAGACTAGTTTTAGTTCCACAGGGATCAGCCTCTGCTGTGCAAGCGCTCAGACTAAAGCTGTGCATTGGCGTGCCAGCCACAGAGTGGTCTCCATAGGTGATAAGATGTGAAGTACGAGATGTTTGCATCCTGCTTTGTAAATCGATGAATACTTTAACATAACTTGCCAGCTCTAGTCCATGTGGTCAATTATTCACTGATGTCCTTCCTTTCTCACTAGATCTCATCTGGGGACAGGCTTACATTTTCATGTTTCCTGCTTTCCCTTCCTCTCATGATTTTCATAGTACTGATAATTTTGCACAAACAAACAAAAAATGTCTGTACTACAGCCCACCCTTTATTCTTTTCCTTTCTATGGTGTGTGTGTGTGTGTGTGTGTGTTAATGTTTTGCTGATGTCTTGGAATTTCTTGAGGCAAACTGCCACTGTGTAAACAAGGCTAGCCTAGGTCTGCATGTATTCCTGATTCGACTAAAGCTCAATACACTCTTTATTCCTCTGTCTGTAGTACTGGATCGCAGCATGGGCTGCTATGCCCATTTTGTTACTCTATTCTCTTTAATGAAATGCTGCTCAGTTTGGACATTGTGATGCCTTCTCTGGCATCAACACATTTACTTACTTGCTCAGTTCTCTACTATCTACATCAAAAGTGGTTTCTTAAGAATTGTTCATAGATATAGCCATACAAAATAAATATACAAAAACAAAAAAAGGATTTGGTTCCAAATCAAGTAAATTCACCCTCATCCCACTCTAACCATGCCTCAGGTTAAGGGTCTAGTCAAAGCTATAAGTTACTTGGATTCCTTTAATCTCTTTTTAGAGTGACCATGTAGCTCATTTGAAATATAATTGATCTTATTTATATTAGCTTGATTTTAGTTTTAGATTTTGTTAGCCCTCCATTCCTTTATTATTAATAAGATTATAATATAGAGTATGAAGAGGGGTCCAAAGTCAACATTATACAGAAGGCATACTCAGAGGTTTCATCCCAGTCTTTCCCAGTCTTTATTAAAAAAGAATCTTTTGGCCAGGTGTGGTGGCGTACGCCTGTATCCCAGCACTTGGGGAGGTATAAGCAGGCAGATCTTTGGGAGTTCGAGGCCAGACTGCTCTACAAAGTGAGTTCAGGACAGCCAAGGCTACACAGAGAAACCCTGTCCTGAAAACCCAAAAAGAAAAAAAAATCTCTCTCATCTGGTAAGAGTTAGCTTACTTTGGAACAAAGCAAAGGAATTAACTTTGCTTCCTTTGGCTTTCTCCCCTGTGCCATGCCACCCCACCCCCTCTCAGCATTTTAAAAAAAAATCATGTTTTGTGGGAGTGGTGTGTGCCCATGAGTTCGCAAGTGTGTGTGTACCTCCGAAGATATATGGAGCCCAGAAAAAGAGATTAGAAGTCTTGCCTTATTGCTTTAACAGGGTCTTTCGCTGACTGGTTAGGCTCCCAGTTAAACTATTCTGTCTGTCTAGCAATCTCTTAGACTCTGCCTTTCTCTCTCTTTCAGGGCTTTTTCTCACAGACAGCTTTATCTGGTCTTTTATACAGATGCTTCGAACTGGACTCAGACCTTCACACCTGTGGAGGAAGCTCTTACCCACTGAGCTCTCTCTCCACACCAGGGTGTGTTTTTATCCTTCAGGTACACCCAGCAAGCTCACTAGGCTATTTAGCAGTCTATTTAAGTGTATTTCCTATTATTTTCTCGATAGCTTTGTACTGAATTTTTGTATGCAATGCCATTTAGTCAATTTGTCTACTATTCTTAGGCATTTGAAGTCTCCATTAGACAGAAATTATAAATAATAATTCATGGCATTATTTGCCTATCTGTATTTTTCTTACTTTTTTGGAGATCTTATCATCAGTATAAATATCAAGAGTGAGATTTCTGGGCCAAAAGTAAAGTTATACTCAAATTTACATTTAATTATTGCCTTCTCATTTCATCTTAATGTCTAAATCTTTCGGTTTGCTTTGGCAATCACATTCTAGCTCACATCTCCTCTAACAATAACCTTCACTGACATGTTTCCAGATTATATTACTCCCCTGTTCTGGCTTGTTTTATGTCACTTGACACACTGGAATGGGAGGAATCTCAATTGAGAAATGCCTCCCCACAAAATCTGGCTGTAAGGCATTTTTTTAATTCAATTATAAAATGTCTTTTTAATATATGATCTTTTTTAAAAAATTCACTTTGCATCCCCCCTCTCCTTCCCTTTTATTCAGAAAAGGGGAGCTCCTTTTCCCGTGTACCGCAGCTTATCAACTTGCATCAGGAATGAGCATGTCCTCTTTCTCTGTGGCCTGTCAAGGCAGTCCTGCCAGGTGGAAGTGATCAAAAAGCTGGCAAGTGAGTCCCTGCCCAATGCAATCTCTACTTTTCTTACTAGAGGACTAAAATGAAGCCTAAGGTGACCATCTGCTACATGATTGCAGGAGACCTAGATACAGTTCTTGCATGATCTTTGGTTGGTACTTTAGTCTTAGCAGGCCCTTCCAGTCCCTGGTTGGTTGGCTCTGTTGGTCTTCCTGTGGAGCTCTTGTCACCTTCAGGCTCTTTTTTCTTTCCTCCCACTTTCCCACAAGACTTCCTGTGTATCACCCAGTGATCGGCTGTGAGTCTCAGCATCTGTTTTGAAGTGCTGTTGGGTAGATCCTCTCAGAGGACAATTTTGTAAGGCTCCTGTCCACAAGCTTAGTGGACAAAGAGCTAATACCCAAAATACATAATGAACTCAAAAAATCAATATCAATAAACAAACTGCCCAATTAAAAAATGGGGCACAGAACTAAACAGAGAACTCTTAACAGAGGAATCTCAAATGCCCAAAAAGCTCTTAAAGAAATGTTCAGCTTCTTTAGTCATCAGGGAAATGCAAAGCAAACTGACTCTGAGATTCTATCTCACATTGGTCAGGATGGCTGAGATCAAAATCTCAAGGGACAGCACATGCTGTCAAGGAAGTGGAGAAAGGGGAACCCTCCTCCATTGCTGGTGGGAGTGTAAACTTGTACAACCACTTTGAAAATCAGTCTGGTGCTTTCTCAGAAAATTGGGACTAGCTTTACCATAAGACACAGCTATACTCCTGCATATACCGGAAAGATGCTCCACCATACAAGGACCCTTGTTCAACTATGTTCATAGCAGATTTATCCATAAAAGCCAGAAACTGGAAACAACCTAGGTGTCCCAAAACTGAAGAATGAATAAAGAAACTGTGGCACATTTACACAATGGAATACTATTCAACTATTAAAAACAAAGAAATCATGAAATTTGTAGATGGGTAGAACTAGAAAAGTTCATCTTGAGTGAGGTAACCCAGACCCAGAAAGACAAACATGGAATGTACTCACTTATAAGTGGATTTTAGTCATATAATCACACTACAAGGCACAGACCCAAAGAAGTAGCATGGAGAATCCAAGGGAGGATGCATAAATATCACTCAAAAAGGGAGACAGACTAGACAGAGGTAGTGGCTGAAAAGAGGGAATAGAGTAAGAGAGAGATGCAGAGAGTTAAGAGGGTAAAGCTTGAAGGTGAGAAGACAGAAGGCCTATACAAAAGAGAGAAACTGAGGGTGGGGGTATCTGTGACAAGATGGAGACCTAAGTCAGGGTAGGCTCCTGGGAGAATATGAGGGGGACTCATGCAGAGACTCCTAGCGGCAGAGGCAATAGAGATGGAAGAAGACACCCTCTAACTAGTGTAGTCCCCTAACAGAGGGAGAGGAACACCAACCCATCCACAAAAACTCCAACCCAAAATTTACCCTGCCTACAAGATGTGCAGGGTTAAAGACAGAGCAGATAGAACAGAGATTGAGGGAATGCCCAACCAGTGCCTGGCCCAAACAGTCACTTTGTCAGAGAGTGCCAACCCCTGACATTATGAATGATAACTCTGCTAAGCTTGCAGCAAGGCATTTTCTTAACTAGTGATTGATAGGGGTGGGTGGTGCCATTCCTGGGTTGGTGGTCTTAGGATCTGTAAGAGAGCAAGTTGAGCAAGCCATGAGGAGCAGTGCTCCTCCAGACCTCTGCATCAGTCCTGGCCTCCAGGATGCTGCTTTGTTCTTTCCTTCAGTGATGAACAATGATGCGATGTATAAGTCAAGTAAATCCTTTCTGCTCCAACATTTAGTTATGGTGTTTCATAGCAGCAAAAGAAACCCTAACGTTCCATAGTAATGGGAACAGGGACTGTCTCTGACATGAACTGATTGGCCTGCTCTTTAATCTCCTCCCCCTGAGGGGGGATCAGCCTTACCAGGCCACAGAAGAAGACAATGCAGCCACTCCTGATGAGACCTGATAGAATAGGATCAGAAGGAAGGAAAAGAAGACCTTCCCTATCAGTGGACTTGGGGAAGGGCATGGGTGGAGAAGGGAGAAGAAGGGAGGGATTGGGAGGCTACAGGTTGGATACAAAGTGAATAAGGTGTAATTAATAAAGAATTAAAGAAAAGAAACCCTAACTAAAACATTTCCCTTAGTAGTTTTGCTTTTTCTTAGAATTTGGTTCTATGGAAGCAGCTTGTGTATAAAATAGGGGGAGGAGGTAACCACTGTGGGGCCTATACTGAAAGGCATGTTTAGAAGGAACCAAGATTGAAGCACTTCCAGAAGCTCCCTCTGTAGTAGAGCCAGAAAGGTGAGAATGTGCAGAGCAAGGAGGCCTCAGCACCTTAGAACAGGGAGATTAGTGTTAACGTTCAGCAAGTCACTGTAGAGAGACCAGCTCTGTTAGGCAGAAGGAAAACCAGAGCTAAAATAATCAAACGCGAAGTTACCGGTCCTAGAGTGTGATTGACTGGCAACCAAGAGTGAGAAGGAGGATGGCACAGCAGGAACACGGGAGTCTGGCACTTTTGCTTGGGCTCCCATCTGCCATGTCTTGGAGGATCAGATGTGATTTCGGCTGGATGGTGAGATAGGAAGTCTCTGAGCTGTTTTAAATGTCCCACTCTGGTGAGGAATGGTTCACATGTGTGGATGGGAGTGAGCCTGCCAGTAGAAGACGTCAGTGAGGAGTCACAGAACTTGCAGGGAGTGACAGCTCTTTCTGACAGTGCCCTTCTTTCAGGAGGGAAAAAGGCTTGTGTGTATACATCTCTCACCAAGTTATTCTCTTCTGTCAAACCATGGCAGGTTCCTGGTATTCCAACAGATAATTTAAAATCCATAGCCAATGTTCTTTATCTCTGGCATCTGTATTCAGAATACCCTTTCATCCAAACATAAGCCAGACTCTTCCCTATATTGTTATTTTCTATCCTTAATTATCTACTCTTTTTTTTCTTTCTCAACATCAAAAATCTTTTTGGCATCTCAATTCATTTGTTGGAATTCTTCCTATTCATCAGAATAAATTAAGAATTTCCCTCTTCCTGATCCCGTTCCACCCCCACAGAATCAATCTGAGGGTTATCATTTTTAAAAATAATTTTCTTTGAATCAGTTATGAATGACTTTCTATTGTGTATCTTCTAGTTTCAAATGTGTGCATTGTATGTTTACAAAATATGAAAGTATACATGTATACATTTACATCATCTGTGTTTCTCTTACTGATTTACTTAATTTTTTATTTTATCTCTTATATTACTTTGATAATAGCATAGTAGGTCATAAGAAAGTTTAACAGTCGTGGGTGGTTGAGAGACAGAGAAAGAGATGTGAAAGTAAAAGAGAAAGGTGATAATAAGAGAAAAAATAAATGGAGCAGCACCACAAATTACAGCATTATATTAAAGTAAGAGTATAAATTAAAATAGGTTTCAAAGAAAATAACACAAGAAAATTGAGTTTCGTACATGCCAGACTCACAGGAGTACCCACAAGGCACAAAACAACAAAGTCAGATTTGCAAAATCCTTGTTCATTTGTAATTTTGTGAGAGGAGGCCCTCTTTCAGAGAAGAGCAAATTTCAGGTGATCTGGGTAACAGAAACACATAGAAGGCCTGAAAATGAGAGTGCTGTCAGAGTCTACAAATATAAGGTGAGTCTGGAGAAAATACTTTGAATACGACTAATGTACTAATGTTTTTAGCGAGAGGAGATAAAAGAGTCGTGGTTTTCTGAAAGCCCCTTCTGTACAAGGCACAGCAGCATCTTCAAAAGTGAGTGGCTGCTGGATTTGTTAGGTGGCCTCACAGTTATCCTGTGAACAAGAGACTATGTGAACACATGGAGCACAAAGAGAGGATGATCTCAATCTAAACAACTTTTAACCAGCAAGGATTTAACCAGCAAGGATTAAACCCCTGTTTGACTGCAATTGTACCTGAATGCACAGTCCATGTTCTTCCGTGTACCATGCACAAAACAACTACTATGCCATCACTCAAGTCAAATAGCATTTTTGATATTTCCCAACCCCTCTACACACTTTATACTCAACTGGCCACTAAATTCTGTCTGTTCTTGCTCCCAACAGTCTTCTCAAATGTCTGTGTTTTCTTAATTCTATGTCACTATCTAATCTGTGCCATCTTTCTTAGCACCATTTTTCTCAGTTTCAGTTCATATTCCATGTAACAACAAGAATTATCTAGTCCAGAAGCGTGCTCTTCTTGTGGTCCTTTGGTGAGAACAAAGACGTTGGAGATCTTTAGCATGAACAATACAGCTACCAGAAGCTTCTATTTAGCAGTGCTGTTAATTTGATGCTACTTTTCAGGCCTATTGTATTTTCTTCTTCAATCACTGAGGCTTAGGTTTTGTCTCATTTTATTATTTATTGACTGCAATTAGCCTGGCTTTCAATCCTTAGACTCTTCCTTGGGGCTTTGATTTTCAGCTCTCACCTAATTTCCTTGCTATGTGCTTTTGCAGCACTTTTCACCTCTCTGTTTTAGGCACATTTGATTCTTATGAATGACTTGATTGCCTGTTATATTTCCAGAGTTTAGGACTATTCTTGAAATTCATAAAGTTTTTACTTTCATAGGTCAATTGCTGTGAGGATCAATTAAAAATGAAAAACTATTTAGTAGAGCAGATATACAGACATCTGACTTGTTAATGTCATTTGAATAATGTTATTTTCAGTAAAAATCGTTCTTGAGGGATGTAGCCACACCCTCTAGTAAAGTGAAGTAAAGTAAAGTAAAGTAAAGTAAAGTAAAGTAAAGTAAAGTAAAGTAAAGTAAAGTAAAGGTCTAGGTAGACCTAATGTCTCTAGGACCTCTGACATTCTCTGAGCTTTGAGATTCTGTTGAGGCATGAAGAATCTGTGCCTAAGAAAACTAGCTGTGTTCCTGTTATCTGCAGAACAAAGATGTTAGCCAATATGGGATTTGACACTATCAAGGGTATATATATTTTATTTGCATATTTATTACAAGTAATTTATCTAAATATTTATTATATAAATAGTATGTTCAAACATGGGGCAAAATATTAAACAAATACTTGCATGGAAGATGAGCAAGATTCCCTCAGTCAGAACACTTTAAAGTGTTTTGGTTTCTTCAGACACAGGTGATTAGAAGATATTTACTCATGACTTATTTGAAACACACATATAAGGACCTCTGTGTTTTGACAGGGTCATACTGATGCTCATTAAACTATCAGAGGTCAACAGTAATAACTGTGAAGTACAAATTATAATTGTTGTACCATAATCAAGTAAAAAAGAGTAGCTACCACTCCACCTCACCATAGTCACAGAAATACGTAATTCCAACATCAAATTATTTTGAGTTCTCTGCCTAATTAAAAAATAGTTAACAGCACAATTAATTATAATTTCTAGTGTGTAACATTCTTTTCTTTGTTTCACTTCTAGGTACATGTCACTGTGGCAGGTGCATGTGTGATAATTCAAATGGAAGTGGACTCATTTATGGCAAATTCTGTGAGTGTGATGATAGAGAATGCATGGATGATGAAACGGAAGAAGTATGTGGAGGTATGTACGTTAGGTGTGGAAAGTAAAAGCCCGTGTTTTTCACCCATTTCATTGTGTGCTTTTCTTTATATAAATTTCTCTTCTAATTCAGTTTGAACCTGTATTTGCGAAACATATCAGGTAAGAAGAGTTAGATGAAGGCTTTTATAGTATTCTGGAACTATTCAATAAATGCAGAACGAAATTGTCCCCAGAGGAGAGCACCATTACTGATCCAACACACAAGCAGCACGTCTCTGACGCAATCCTATCAAGACACCGTTTCTTCTGCTCATCTTAGATTTTTGTAATCTCTTATTCTTTTCCTTATGTCTTAACTGTTTTAATTTTATTCTCTTTCTAAAGCACAGGTCTTTAGGTAGTTCCATGCTCTAATGGAGACATGGAGTGTTATTGGATGGTTATGGTGATTCAGCTTCCTTCTCAGCTTCCCCTGCTGACCTGTTCTGTGTCACCACCATCCAGTCATTTTTTTTCTTTTGAATTAATTCTTACCTGCTTCCAGTTGTTGAAGGCATGTAACACTGAGACAAAGTTTATTTGTATATGCAAACAGAAAAAATTAACTTAAACAATCAATAGGAGATGTTTAACTTTAAACTTTTTTCCTTAGTGTTTCCATTTGTTTGAATCTTGGGAATTTCGTGGTACAGTGTCTCTGACCACAGATACCAGTGTTGAGCTACACTCTGGGCATGATGTAGTTAGAGTCCTAGAACTTTCCACGTGTCAGTCACATGAAAACAGTTTGTTTAAAGAATTCTTTAGTCTACTGTTGAAACTAAACAGAAAAAGTTATTTTTCTCTGTCAGTTTACACCCACAGTAAAAACATGTTTGTTGCCTGGGATATGCATTGCCCTCAAGGTTACATTTTATTTTAATAATCTTCTGTTGTCCAATGTTGTAAAGAGAAAATAGAAAATAGAGTTTTGGGATATACACTGTTTATTACTATTTGCCCTATGATTATCATGTGGTAGTATTTAATCTGCTATCACAGATAATAGGACGCAGACACCTGTTCGATTTTATAATTGCTGTATTTACCTTGGTCTGGACAGATACTCCTACCTCACCATTCATACCCAGCCTCCATCCTTTGTCACCCTCCTTCACCATCCTATTTTCCATCCACAATCTTATAAATCCTTGCTTTTCTTCTTCATCTGGGCCTTTTCACAACAGTATTGGAGTCCTCCCTCCCACCCACGTGGTTCTTCTCCGGATTAACCCATCGTGGGGCCCTCCTTCCTTCATTCTTTCCACCTGTCTGTCTCCCATGATTGTCTCTGTCCTTTCCAAACCTAGGAACCTTAGGCACACCTACCCCGTTCTGCCCTGCCCAGGATAGGCTGTTTAATTAACCAATCCTGTAGGCTTATACAACACACATAGGTGTACCCCGATCTTAGGGCCAATAACATGCATCAGACCCAACAGCCAACAGTCCAATGTGGTTTTATTACTCTTCATTTGAATTATTTTCCATGTCTTTCTTAAAGTGTAGCTTTACATTAGTTTCCTTTCTTAACCCTTTATCTTTTTAAATTGAAAACAGATTATTTTCTCATACAATATATCTGGTCCAGAGTTTCTCCTCCCTCTACTCCTTCTGGTTCTCCACCACATCCCTTCTCCCCCAGATCCAGAACTAACACCTTATTTTAATGTTTATTTTAAAACAAGCCCTGTTGGATATTGAATTTTATAAATATTCTAGGAACTTGCACAAAAAGTATGAATATTTATGAGAATTCATTAGTAAAGAGATACCATATTGTTACAGTGGAAAATGTACTAGTAAGCAAACTGAAAGAAGGCATGCAGACACTTTTCCTGATTATCAGAGACTGTAGCCCTGGAAGAGGGAACCAGAAGAATAGATACCTTAGAGTCTCATAATTACCAACTTTTATGATTAAGAGAGTCTAGAATAGGAAGTGTATAGGACATTCATCTGTGTTTGCATGAAACCACTATAAAGAAGAGAGCATAAGAAGTGTGAGTTTGAAGGGAAATACTATTTTGGAGAATTTTGGAGAAAGAGAGCTAGACATTCAGGATGGAAGTGTAGAGATGGCAGTCTGCAAAAGGCTTTATGGATTGTACAAATGAAAATGTTAAAGGTTATAGCAAGGTGGCCACTGTAGCTTGACATTTCAGCCCGAAATAAGGGGCACCCTTAATTCTCATTTGTATTCTCTTGATACCACAGTTGTAGTTTGATTATGAGACCAAGAGTATATTGCATTTTATTGTTTAACTCAGAACTTTTCACATGATGAAGCACAAAAGCTTGCAGGACACAGTGGAGTGAGAAGATGAAATACTTCCTCTATTTTGAGAATGAGTCAGCCACTAATAAAGCATGTCTAAACAAACATGCACTGGTGCATTATCAATAGTTTATTTCAAATAAATAATTTTAATTACCTTCCAGAAACATCCACACAGTAAGGCTTTTATATATTTGTGATGTGTATACTTGAGAGGGTGATTTGATAACCATTCTTTCGTTTCTCTCATTCTTTGGTTTCTTCTCCGGATTAACCCATCGTGGGGCCCTCCTTCCTTCATTCTTTCCACCTGTCTTTCTCCCATGATTGTCTCTGTCCTCTCCAAGCCTAGGAACCTTAGGCACACCTACCCCATTCTGCCCTGCCCAGGATAGGCCATTTAATTACTTTCCATCTTAATCACTTTCCTTGTAGGCCAAGGTAAAGGACATATTGGCTGCATTTATTTGTATATTATATAGATATAAGCTGAATTCTGATGTTTTGGGAGAAAAAAAATATATAAGTTGGTTAATTTCAGCAACGATCTGGCAACCTTTGTTATTTTCAAAGGCAAAAATGATTGTGAAGAGGTAGAAAGTTAATGCTGCTTTGAAAAGGTGCTTTTTTTCCTCACTGTATAAAATTCTTTTGGGTAAAGGCCATGGGAAGTGTTACTGTGGAAACTGTTACTGCGAGGCTGGTTGGCATGGAGATAAATGTGAATTCCAGTGTGACATCACCCCCTGGGAAAGCAAGCGAAGATGCACATCTCCAGACGGCAGAGTCTGCAGCAACAGAGGTGTGTTAGTCATTCCAGTTACCACATCACCTGCGGAAACAAAGCTCATTGTTGTGAAGACTTCTTCTCAGTGTATTTCCTTCAGTGTGGGACAGCCTTCCTCCAAAACCACCTATTCTGATGACAGCCACATTGACACTAACAATCTTATCTTTTGTTCTTTACTGAGTAGATAAGAGAAAATAGTCCTTCTTTTTCTTAGTGTTTTTTATTACTTCATTCATTTTACATCCTGATTGTAGCCCCCTCCGCCTCCCCACCTTCCCTCTGTCTTCCCCCTATCTCTGTCTCCTAGTCAGAAAAGGGGAGCCCTCCTCCCTTACCAACTGACTCTGTACTATCAAGTCTTTTCAGCACTGCCTGCCATCCTCTTCCTCTGTGGCCTGGCAAGGCAACCTCCCTCCGGGGAGGCGATAGAAGAGCAGGCAACAGAGTTAATGTCAGAGACATCCTGAAGTCCCCTTAATAGGTGACCTACATGGAGACTGAGCTGCTTATTGGCTACATCTGAGCAGAGATCATGTGTTCTTTCCATGCATGGTCCTCAGTTGGTGCATAAGACTCTGCAGGCAGCCCTGGGCTCAGATTTGTTGGCTCTGTCCTGGAGAGCTCCTGTCCCTTCCAGGGCCTTCAATCCCCCGACTCTTCCATAAGACTCTCTGTGCTCTGCCCAAAATTTGACTGTGAGTCTCAGCATCCGTTTCAATTCTCCGTTGGGTGGAGTCCTGTTCCCTCTCTTCAACCATGTCCAGCGTCTATTCTATTTGTCCTTCTAAGAGAATTAAGCAACAAATAGCAAGGAGACTGGAAATTCTTTGGCACCTGTGCAAAACTGGAGCAGCACAGCCAAAAGACAATTCCTGCAGATGCTATGCTAAATGTCTTTTGACTAAAGAATCATATGAAAGAAGGGGGAGTTAGTATGACATGGAGAGTATAGGAGCTCCACAAGGACCAAATATATCTGGGCACAGGGTTTTTTTTCTGAGATTGATACTCCACCAAACAAACAAACAAACAAACAAACAAACAAAAAAAAAAAAAAAACAGGGTCAGACGAAAGGGGAGGAGGTCCTCCCTAATCAGTGGTCTTGGAAAGCAGCAGGGAGGAGATGAAGGAGCGAGGGTGGATTGGGAGGGAATGAGAGAGTGGGATACAGATGGGATACAGAGTTAATAAAATGTAACTAATAATAAAAATTAAAAAAGATAATAAAAAAAGAATCATGGACAGCATAAGTATCTGATTATGCAGAGGATAGTCAGAAAACCCTCCTGTCTTTTTTTTTTTCTTTTTTTCTTTTTTTTTATTTTTTTTCTTTATTCACTTTGTATCCCCCCTGTGGTTTCCTCCCTCCTCCTGTCCCAATCCCTCCCTTCCTCCACCCTCTGCATGCATGCCCTACCCCAAGTCCACTGATAGGGGAGGTCTTCTTTTTCTTCCTTCTGATACTAGTCAATTAGGTCTCATCAGGAGTGGCTGCATTGTCTTCTTCTGTGGCCTGGTAATGCTGCTTCCCCTTCAGGGGGAGGTAATTAAAGAGCAGGCCAATCAGTTCATGTCAGAGACAGTCCCTGTTCCAATTACTATGGAACCCACTTGGATACTGAACTGCCATGGGCTACATCTGTGCTGGGGTCTTAGGTTATCTCCAGGCATAGTCCTTGGTTGGAATAGCAGTCTCAGGAAAGACCCTGGTGCTCAGATTTTTTGGTTCTGTTGCTCTCCTTATGGAGTTCCTGAGGGAACCCTCCTGTCTTAATCATGGGTAATGGTAGGCTTGGTTTAAATGCAGCATTGGCATAAATGAATTTAGCTTACTAAAATGTACTTAACACAATAGATACCAGAAACCATAAATCAAACACCCCTATTAATTGTACAATTGCCTTAAACATAAAGGTAAAATGTTATGCTTATAAAATATAATTTAAAATTATAACTGCTGGTATAAAATTAAATTAACAAAACCACTTCATTAATGTATTTTGTGTGCCTGTGTTCTTCAATGTATGGGCGTGCAGTTATCATGGCATACCTGGGAATGAAGAGAACAACTTGTGACAGTAAGTTCTGTCTTACCATGTAGGCTCTGGAGATCACACTCAGGTGTCAGCTTGGCCATGGATGCTTTTTACTCACTGAGCATCTCATCAGCATAGTTTAAGGGACTTGTTTTTAATGTTTGTTTGTTGATTATCACTGCAAGTAAGTGACTTTTTTCGTCTCTGAGGAGGTTAATAAAAGAGAGCCATGCTTGCCTACCTGGTGATATTTCGCTTTCTTTAAAAACATTGAAATAGAAAGCTGGGTGAGCTTTGTTTTCTGTTTCTATAAAGGTTCAAGTCATTTTAATATACTTTGCTCAGAGAGAAATCCCTGACACAGTGTCTTAAATATTGATAAATAGAGAAAGACACACACACACAAACTCACACACACACACACACACACACACACACACACACACACACACACGGGAAACCCTTTGTTTACGTGGAAGACCTCCTACTACATATCACACTAACTCACTCTTCTGCCAAAGGCCTTTGTATTCTAATGGCTACATGGCCAGAATTTTGGTAGTTCATTCACCCACACCCTTGAAGCCTCTAGATTCTGCATGCTTCATTACCAGTGATAATCCAACATAAAAAATAATTTTTAACTTTATGTACATTTATTAGTCAGTTATATTCGATATCATAAAAGTAATTTTAATTCATTATGAATGGTCTTACCCTCAACTCTTAATGATAATTATCTGCATGGTCAACCCTTGTCATGCTTATCATAAATTCCCTGATATTTCTTATTTTCTGCCTGTCTTTTGTTAGGCATTTTAAAATGTCTTGATGCCTAAGAACTGGTTAGATATTTGTGAATGAACTTTTACCTTTTACGTATTAATAGGTGCTTCAGCTCTTTGGGCTATTCTTCTTCTGTTTTTTGCCCTAATCCAAATTTCAAAGTTTCATGTAGTTAAGTATGTTTCTTTCTTTTTTTTTTAGTAATTCTGTTTCAGATATAAATTTTGAACAAAACTTAATTTGTTCATATCCTATGGTTTTATTATGTACATTTCAGTTTTAGTCAAATTGATACTTATTTTTATTTAAAGAAAATATTTCTTATTTTAGTTCCCAAATAATTTGCCTGTTATCTATCCTAAAAGCTGACAACCAATGTAAAGAAAATATTACTGACAACAAAATGCTTTCCAATACACTCTTCCACTGGTGAGGTCACACCTCTCAGTTCTGTCTGCATATTCAGTTTCCTTAGATTCCACATCCAAAGTTCATTAAAACATTTCCCTCCTAGGTATATATGTATTGCTTACTCCTGGTGATGCTCTCACACTACAATTTTCAAACTCCTAAGTTGGTCATAACAAATTTTGAGTTACCTTTTTCTGTTATCTTTTCTTCACTTTTTTTTTTATCAAATTGTTTGTATGTTTCTTGCAGCCAACAATGATTTATTGCTTTAATATTATCTTTGGGACAAATTGACACATTATTAATGGAATTTCCAACTATCTCACATAACTATAGGTAACTTTTATTTGTTAAGAAATTTTTGCTATCAACATTAGATGGCGTTTCTCTTAGAATATTTTATCTTAAATATTTATATTTTAAAAATGTAAGAGAATCAATATTTTAAATAATAAACATGCCAGATGTTTTCTTTTATACGTTTTGTCTTGCCTGGATCCCCATAAAATTTCTTTTTTTTCCCCACCATCTAGGAACGTGTGTATGTGGTGAATGTTCTTGCCATGATGTTGATCCAACTGGAGACTGGGGAGACATTCACGGGGACACGTGTGAATGTGATGAAAGAGACTGCAGAGCTGTTTATGATCGATACTCTGATGATTTCTGTTCAGGTAAGGTAGCTCCTGTTTCTTATTTTATATAAAAGATTCACTTCCTTGTTGTGCAGTCATTCTGATTCTCACATACACCGAGACAAAGTGAGCTTACCTCCCTAGGCTTTCTGTGTTTGCAGTGCTACTCAGTAATGTGGGCAACCTCTAGAGATTTCAGACTTTCTGCAAAGACTCGAGATGAAACTCACCTACCTCTTAATATTAACCTAATCCCTTGCTGAGAAGATCCATTATCTCCAAATATCATTCAGCTCAACTATGAAACCGCAGAACTAGCAACCTGCTGGCTGTCAGCAAAAGACTGCAAAAGAAACATATGCCAAAACTTAGGTCAATATAGTTGTTGGGGAATGATAGATTCATAAACTGATAAAAATTTTCACAAAATTACTCTGTAGTGCAATCTATTTTGTTAATGGACTCAAGTATTTTACATTTTAAATGCTTATGGAGCAAATTCTATATGCCAGCTTATGGGTTGTGTCTGGGTTACTGAGACCAGCAGTTAAGGAAGCAAACGTGGCTGGAAACTTTAAAGACCAACAGGAAAGTATCTGGGAACTAGGGAGAAGATTCGGTTGATGACAGCCCTTAGCAAATAAACACAAGGCCTTATGTGGGGGTCACAGAACCCACCTAAGAACCTGGACATGGCTGTATGTGTGCCTGTAATCCCAGTGGAAAGCAAATATGAGATAATGGGCTTGCTACTCACCATTCGCGCTCCAGGTGGAGAGATGCCACCTCGAACAAGGCAGAGAGCTATGGAGGACGCCCACCTGAGTCCTCTGCTGGACACTGTGGGTACAAGCACAGGGATGTGCACCCACACACATGTGCACACTCCTCCAGAGTGAAGTTAAAGATTCTAAGCTTAATAATCCAGAAGACAGAGGTTGTGTGCATGTGTGTGTTGTGCACACACATCTCTTTTTTCTTTTTTTTTACATTTAAATTTTATTTTTATATTGATCACAGGTTGTTTACTTTGTATCCCAGCTCTAACCCTCTCCCCCACCCCCTTCCAATCCCACCCTCCCTCCCTTATCTTCTCCCTGCCCCTTTCCAAGTCCACTGCTAGGGGAAATCCTCCTTCCCTTCTATCTGACCCTGGTTTATCAGGCTTCTCCAGGACTGGCTGCACACATCTTTATCCTGACTGCTTGGTCAGTCCATTTCAGGTAGACAGAAAATTCCTTTTGGCTATGGAAAGTTTGCCAGCAAAAGGAGAAAAAAATAGTTGTCCTGTGTAATCATGACTGTGTAACTTCAGAGGCTGGGGTAGCCTGCTTCCAGAACTTTCCTCCTGCAGGACTCCTTCTTCTGAAAACCCTTCAAATCTTTTATTCATAGTATTTTAGAAACTGTAGATCTTCTCCCATATCATCGGTGCCACCACGCTGGTTATTTTTTTAGAAGCTAACAATTATTGAATGCTTTTTGTATGCTAAGCATACCAGAGGTTGTGAGGAAATGAGCTTGTTTAGCATGCTAATTAGGGAGATGTGGCTATTCACATAGGTAGGTATAAATGGCAGGATGCTACTGGACCACAGATGTAGAATTCTGTCTTAAATGTAGGTTTCAGGTAAGGAACTATAAAAAGAACATCCCAGAAAGGAGGAAGAGAGGAATATGATGCTTGTTTGGAACAAGGGGAAAATAACCAGAATGTGGGAGGAGGGAGATAAGACTACTAACTGAACTCTGACCATAATGTTCTTCGGGCAATGGAGAGCTTGTGAAGTGTGTAGACAGAAGACTGCTATCATCATTGCTTTTCTAGCCTGATTGTCTGAGTAAATGCTGGTGCCATTTGCAATGGTTGGGCAGAGAAGGAAGTTTGGGGATATTGTGAGCATATGAGATCAATGGCAAGTCAAAGGTGATATCTTTTGAAGCTTATTGAATGTAGGATGGGGCTAAAGATGAGAATTTAAGGCTGTAAACATTGAGATGGTAGTTAAAATTATAATGAGGTTCAAAATACTATTACATTTTTAACATTTTCTGTAAGCAAATAATACAATTTAAAAGAAGAAAACAAAGTAAATGATTAAACAAGACTGTGTCTGTAGAAAGAGAGGAAATTAAATTTGTGATGCTGATGTGAGAGCAAGTGCTTTTTTTTTCATGATTCATTCTCCTCTGTTAGATGCATATCTGATATTGATTCTGATATATGTATGGGGTTGGTCATTCATAATTACTGCATTGTAGTGATCCTTCATAGCCTTTTACGCACTCAGTTCATGTGGCATGTTGCTCAGCTACTATAGTAAGCTAAGCACCATGATTTCGTGTTTTCTTAACTTACCTTCTTCACTCCCTCTGCCTTGTTTTCTTTCTCTTCCCATTTCCAACTTCTACCTAACATGTAGGTTAAAGAAAAAGGTGGTTGAGTAGTTATGGCTACCTGGATGGCAGGATTGAAAGGGGAAGAGTAAATGATTCATCTTTCATATGTGGCCTCATACTGTGGGTACAGAAAGGTGGGAAGAATTGATTGTGGTCAACTGTGATGTGAGCAATGAGACATCATGGGTAATTGTGATTTCTGTTTATTTGGCTGAAGTGGTTTGAACATGGCCAGTGTGGCTCCCAGCCGTAAGAAAAGGAATTGAAGAAGAAGACACTCACATGAATTGAGATTATTGGTTGGCCAGGCCCTTGCAGTGTTCTGCAGTTACAAATTATTCCATTTGATTTTTTGCACCAACTCAGGGAGGGAGCCATTATCTATGTTTTATCAGAAAAAGAAATAATTTCATTCATTCATTCATTCACTCATTCATTCATTCACAGGAATTAAATACTCTGACAGTGTTCACACTGCCATTGTCTTCTAAAAATACATATAGCCCAAGCACTGATGCGATTTAGCCTAGAAATATAAATGCAGTTGTTCAGTTTTACTGAGGGAGAATTGTTCTATACCCAAATTCTTATAAACTTTACTTTTCCTAATCTCCATGATGAATTAGGGCTGGGAGACTTCTGAATTCTGTGTAAGCCTGTTGAATTCTATATATTATGCTGAGAGCTTTAGACTTTGCAGATTTCCTAACTACCTCTTTCACCGATGATGTAGATAATGTAGGGTGGCATACATTTGATTGTCAAGTATGTGAACCCTTTTGTGTGATGACAAAGAAAAAACTGACATCAAATTCTCCAGTGATTTTTGCAAAGCAAGAATGTAATAAGGCTTGAATGAAATGTAGTTTATATTCAGCTCTCATTCTTGTTCTACTGAGACTATTGGTCTCATTGAAATCTAAAGGAAATATATAAATGCATTAGTTTAAGTCGGTGCTTTTAATCGACATTCATTCACTCCAACTCTGTCCATCTGTTCAACCAACAATACGCTCAAGTGTAAAAACCTTTATTTTATGTTTTAAATTTTATGTTAGTTTATTTAGTTTACATCCCGAGTGTGCCTCCTTCCTCCCCTCCTTCCCCTCTCCCTTTCTACTAAGAAAAAGGGAACACCCCCCCCATCAAGCTTTCCCAGAACATCAAGTCACATAAGGACTGAGCATGTCTTAATTCCCTGAAGCTAGACAAGGCCTGCCAGGGGAAAGTGATCCAAAATCAGGCAATGGAGCCCATGTTAGAAACAGCCATCCCCCCTCTACTTGCCAGGCGCCCCACATGAAGACCAAGCTGCCCATTAGCTACAGGTGTGCAGTGAGCCTAGGTCCAGACCATGCATGTTCCCTAGTTGATGTCTCAGTCTCTGAAAGCCCCCATGGAACTGGGTTAGTTGTCTCTGTTTGTCTTCTTGTGAGGTTCCTGTCCCCCTCAGATCCTTCCAGCTTTCCTCTAACACTTCCACAGGACACCTAGAGTTTTGCCCCGTGTTTGGCTGCACATTCCAGCGTCTGTCTCCATCTGCAGCTGGCTGGAGCCTCCCAGACTACAGTCATGTTAGGTTCCTGTCCGCAAACATAGTAGAGTAGCATCATTAGTGTCAGGAGCTGGCTGTCTCCCAGTCTTAGGTTAGACCAATTTGCAGGCAAATAGATGGAACTAGAAAAGATCATACTAAGTGATGTAACCCAGACCCAGAAAGAGGCACATGGTGTGTACTCACTTATAAGTGAATATTAGACCTATAATACAGGATAGACATTCTACAATCCACAGACCCAAAGATGCACAGTAACAAGGGGGGCCCAAGGGAGGGTGCCAGAATGTCACTCCGAAGGCAAAACAGAATAGACAGCAGAAGTGGATGAAGAGAGGGAACTGGGAAGGATATGTCATGGGGAAGGAAACAAGGGTGGAGATCAGATGTGGGAAGAATGGGGATGGGAGGTGAGAGGGATGGGAACACGAAGGGAAACTGGGGGGGGGGGACATCTCTTTGTCAAGCTGGAGGCCTGCAACAGGGCAGGCTCCTGGGAGGGCATGGGTGTGACTCTGGATGAGATTCCTAATGGGGGGACATGAAGACTGAAGGGGCCACTTCCTAGCCAGGCAAGACTGGTGGAAGGAAGGTATAGCAACCCACCGACAAAACCTGTGACCTAAAGTTACCTGCCTTCAAGTTTAAAAATCGTATACTTAGCAACTCACGGGTACAGGTGTACAGATGCATTAAAATATCATGCCTGCCTCTAAATTAGTTCCATTAAGTTCTTTCATTTCTAGATTATATTATCAACACAGTATGAAATTGTGTATATTCTTTCAAAACCATCATATAACCCCTACACATACACACATACGTAGGTGTGCATGTGTGTGCAAACACACACTGCTACACACACCCACACTCACAAAGGCACTCATTTCACACAAAAGACTTTATGCCAATATTTGGATGCGACTGAACTGACAAGTGTGCAACTAGAAATCTAAACTAGAATGCTTATTCAGTTTCTTTCCTGATTTTGAAATAACTGTTTAACTTTTATTTTATGTAGCTCTCTCTCTCCCCCTCCCTCCTGTGTGTGTGTGTGTGTGTGTGTGTGTGTGTGTGTGCACCAGTGTCTTGGAGGCTAGCACAGGGCATTGTATCCTCTGGAGCTGGAGTTACAGGAATTCATGAAGTGCCCAGCATGGGTGTTGGAGCTGAAACAGTCTTCTGGAAGAGCAGCAGTTGCTCTGAACCACTGAGGTTCCTCTTCAACTCCAAATTTCTTAATGGCTACCTACCATTCTGTCTATTCTCCAAACCCCAGAGTCAGAACAGTATCATCCAGGATGACCTTAATCTTTATACTTATTGTTCAATATACAAAAATGATGAGAGCATAATGTGGGCTGCATTAGTTTGAAAAATGGAATAGTGCAATAAAACTATATTATGTGGGGGAACTTGTAATAGATTAGTGAAGCATTAAAGAAAACATAGAAGGAAATTACTGATATAGCCATCATGCCTTGTCTTGAATGAAGAAAATCAATATAGAAATGTTTTAATTATATAAATAATTACCTAAGTGTAATTTATTCCTTGAAGTTTTCCCTGTTGATGGTCTTTGTGTCAATTTTAAGAAGCTATTTGTAACTATCAGATTTATATCCAGGTATGTTTTTTAGAATTTAAAGGAAGGAGTATTTTCTTCAGGAGAAAATAAACATTTGAAATGTGTTTAACTAAATTTGTGCTAGGCTGCTTGTTTTAGAGTTTAGCTTTGTAACTCAAGGTAGCACAATCCACAAGTGAAACATGGTTTGGGTGTCACACTCATCTTAGAATAGCCTGAGAGTTTGTGCCTACTAGTCCTGCTGTGAACCTTCCTGACCATGTGAAGCAGCCTGGGGAGCAGTCATGCTTGCAATTGGTAGATTATACCCCAAACCTCTCTCTGCAAGTGTACATGTATGTGTGTACATGTGTGCGGGCATGTGTGTATATTCGTGCATGTGTATGTGTATGTGTGTGCATGTATTTATGTGCAGGTCTGTGTGTAGGTGTGGACATTTGTGCATGTGTGAACATGCACATGTGTGCGGGTGTGCCTTTGCACACAGTGTGTGGGTGTCTAAGAACAGCGTCCTGATTTGAATAACTGGTGTTGAGGTCAGAGATAAACAGCGGCAGCCGACATCTTTAGCCGACATCAGTTTTGTTGCTCTGCCCACACAGTGTAAAGAACACTTGTTAGCAGAGATGAGACTAACTCCCGTGGGCTTACAGTCCTCACAAGCCAGCCTTGAAGCACTGCATTCAGACCAGTGTGCCGGGAGTCTTCTTCTGCTTCTTTCCATTTGAAAGAGCAATTTCTGATGAGGTTAGAAAAGCACAGTGGCACATTTAAGTCAGGTGAAAAACACCCAGTTTATTTGTCTTAAACCCTTTCTCCCACATTTCCTTTAAAAAAACCTAATAGTATATGGCAGTGTGTTAGGCACACGAACTGCGTCTCATGTCAACAGATCGTTTACTCTAAATTCTTTCTCTCTCTCTCTCTCTCTCTTTTTATCAAAATCAAGCCCTCTTATCTTCCTGATTTCATTTCTGTTCAGCGATCCCTTTCTTCTTAGCTGGGCTTTGAGACTGGAACTGAGAAAGTAGTAAGGGCAGAAGAGAGAACACAGTGCTGTTTCATAGCTTCTGGTCTCCTCTCAGGACTCAGTGCCTGCTTCAGAAGTCATATCAACCCTTGCACGTCCAAGTGCTTTTCTGACTCAGCCACTTCCTGACAATCTGGAGTCAATACTTTACACTTCTAAGTGAGTTTCTGACTATGTGGATTAAAAATCTTTTATAGGAAATGTACAGTTTTATTTAGAATGGAATTGCTAACATTTTGAAATTTATTTTGATAGCATAGAGCAGATTTCTTGAAATCAAGATGTGAGGAGAGTTTTCACCACTGAGAAAGTAAAAATCAGTTTTTAAAATTCTAGCAGTTAATCTTGAGTAAATGTTTAAATTATTAAATGGTATTTTTATCTATTTATTTTGAGACATAGTCTTACTTTGTAGGCAGGTATGGCTTGGAACTCATGTGTAGTTCATTTAGACATTAACTAAAAGCAATCTTGCCTCAGCCTCCAGAGCGCTGGGGCTACACACTGAAGTCATTGTACCCAGTTTAACTTTGCCAAGGCTAGTTCTGCTTGTCTTCACTGTGGACTTGGACACATAAAACTTTCCTATGATTCTTATATTTGTTTCTTGAGTGCTCCCCATTGGTGTATTTGATTTAGGAAAGATTGCTTCCCCTGCATTAAAATAAAATCTGTCATGTTGTGATTTCATCATTTATACCAGCTGCCACATGCTCACCAGCTCCGGAGCACTTCATGTATCATGTATGCCTTAAGCACCACCCTCCTGTTCGGTGTCTCCCAGATTAAATGTTTGGGCTGATACTGAATGTTTTGGGGGAAATTGAGAAGGAGGCACATACACATAGCCCGATGATTCCAGAGGGAAAGCAGTCATCTTGAGGCGGACAGTTCTCCCACCTTGACACTTGCTGTTCAAGGGCAATGCCTTTGCCCTCTGAGCCAGCCACACCCGTGACACAGCATATACTGATGAGCAAAGTACTGATAGTATAGGCTTCGGATAGCTAAGAGCTGTGATTGATGTACAAGGCAGAAGCAGAAATCAAGAGCAAAGTTAGGATCATCATACAGTTGATAAAAGTAAGGACCTGGTGTCCCCAGCTTTGCTGAGAGTTAGCATGGCTAGAGGCAGAATCAAAATTTACCAGGTCATCCTCAAGAATTCATAATGTCATATACAAGTACACAGGAAATTATGGTGCAGCTCACGTGTTCCTTCCTCTGCTCTGTGAAGGACACAGAAATAACGATGGCAACGAAAGATAGCAGCACCATAGCACAAAGGTGGCAAAAGCTTAAAGGAATTTTAAAAACTGAATAAAATGACCCAGTTAGAAACAGAAAGTTAATATGAGGCCTTAAAAGCAAAAATTCCCAACATGATCTCTTCTAGGTAAGGAGCATATGCAATTTATTATAAATCATGAAGGGGCCAGCAACACGACCCTGTGGAAAACAGCACTTGCCACCAAGCCTGACGATATTAATTTAATTCCTAGGACCCATGTAAAGGAATAAAACCAAAAACAAACAAGCAAACAAACAAAAAAACGGCCTTCTTGCAAGTTGGCCTCTGACCTCCATTTGTGCAGTGTGGTACACACAGCGGCATTACCCCTCCCAAATAACTGTAATTTAAAATATAAACAAATAGCATTGAGCCCTATGTATTTGGGCTCTTTGGTTAGTGATTGCATCAGATTCTAAGTCTAAAAAAAAATCACTTCATAATAACTTATGACAATTTTTTTTAATGTCCCCTCACATACCCAGAGTCTTTCTGCAGCTTGGTTGCTCTGTAACGCCTCTGAAGATCAGCTGGCCTTGAACTCGGAGATCTGCTTACCTGTACCTCTGCCTCCCAGTGCGCGGGGGGGGGGGGGGTAAAGAGTGTGTTAAACCTGCACCTTCTCTGTTAATGTTGCCATGCAAATGAACGTCACCTAGGAAATAACCGTTACAAAGTTTGAGCTTTCTGATTTCAGCTTGACCGGGTTATCTGTCTGCAGTCTTTGGTTTCTTTTTGTACCTTTCTCCATGGCTTTTGCCTCTCTCTCTTTATCTGTTTCTCTCTCTCAGTCTCTCTGTCTCTCTGTCTCTGTGTGTGTCTCTGTTTCTCTGTCTCTGTCTCCCTCCCTCTTGCTATCTCTGGGTGGACTAGGATGTTCTGGCATGGGGTGTCTCCTGGGCTGTGAATTCCTGTGTGTCACAGCAGCTGGATGCATCCTCTTAGGTAAAGTAGGGATTTCATGACATTCTCATCTGGAGATGTTTTGCCAAAGCAGATCCAGTTAAAAACCTCCAAAATTAAGGAAGACTTTCCTCCTTCCATCTAACCATTCTTTCAAGCTAACTGTTAAGTTAAACAGCAACAAATCAAGTAATCTAATTTAAAAATGGGGTACAGAGCTAAACAGAGAATTCTCAATAGAGGAATATCTAATGGTAGAGAAACAAAGCAATGTTCAACCTCATTAGTCATCAGGGAAATGCAAATCAAAATGACCCTGAGATTTCACCTTATGGCTAAGATCAAAAACTCAAGTGTCAACACATGCTGGAGAGGTTGTGGAGAAAGGGGAACTCTCCTCCACTACTGGTGGGAATGTAAACTTGTACAACCACTCTGAAAATCAATTTGGCGCTTCCTCAGACAACTAGGAACAGCACTTCCTCAAGATCCAGCTATACCTAGGCATATATCCAAAAGAGGCTCAAGTACACAATAAGGACATTAGCTCAACCATGTTTGTAGAAGCTTTATTTGTAATAGCCAGAAGCTGGAAACAACCCAGATGCCCCTTAACTGAGGAATGGATACAGAAATTGTGGTATATCTACACAATGGAATATTACTCCGCAATCAAAAACAAGGAAATCATGAAATTTGCAGGTAAATGTTGGGATCTGGAAAAGATCATTCTGAGTCAGCTGTCCCAGAAGCAGAAAGATACACACAGTATATACTCACTCATATAGACATACAATATAGGACAAACCTACTAAAATCTGTACACCTAAAGAAACTAATCAAGAGGGAGGACTCTTGCTAAAATGCTCAATCCCTAACCAGAAAGGCAAAGAGGATGGACATCAGAAGAAGGAGAAAAGAGGGAACAAGTCAGGAGCCTGCCATAGAGGGCCTCTGAAAGGCTCTGCCATGCAGACTACCAAAGCAGATGCTGAGACTTATGGCCAACCTTTGGGCAGAGTGCAGGGAATCTTATGAAAGAAGTGGGAAATAGTAAGATCTGGAGAGGACAGGAACTCCACAAGGAGAGCAACAGAACCAAAAAATCTGAGCAAATCTGAGCACAGGGATCTTTCCTGAGACTGATACTCCAACCAAGGACCATGCATGGAGATCACCTAGAACCCCTGCACAGATGTGGCCCATGGCAGTTCAGCATCCAAGTGGGTTCCATAGTAATAGGAACAGGAACTGTCTCTGACATGAACTGATTGGCCTACTTTTTAATCACCTCCCACTGAGGGGGGAGCAGCCTTACCAGGCCACAGAAGACGACAATGCAGCCACTCCTGATGAGACCTAATTGACTAGGATCAGAAGGAAGGAAAAGACCTCCCCTCTCAGTGGACTTGGGGAAGGGCATGGGTGGAGAAGGGGGAGGAAGGGAGGTATTGAGAGTGGAGGAGGGAGGGAACTACAGAGGGGATACAAAGTGAATAAAGTGTAATTAATAAAGAATTTTTTTAAAAAAAGAATGTCAACTAATCTGCTACAAATGGCAGCATGCCTTGTATTGTGTTCTCACAGATCTAACTGTCTTTAAACTAAATCTAGCCTGTCTCCAAATATTTTAAAGCCATTTGCTCATATAAAACAGTAGAGTAAACTGTACTTTAGATGTTAAGGTTTTTTTTTTTTTTTACTCACAAATAGTTATTTATACATACATTTCCAATGCTAATTTACTTAATGTTTGTCCTTATTACCAGGAGGGTTGAGAAGTCCTTATTACCAGGAGGGTTGAGAAGAAAAATAGTGTTCTAGTTTTATTTTGTCACTGTGAAAAATGCTGTAATCAAAGCAACTTAGGGTGTGACGAATTTGTTTGACTTACAGGTCACAGTCTACCATTGAGGGGAATAATGATAATAACTCAAGTAGGAACTTGAAATAGAAATCGTAGAGAAGGACTTCTTTCCATGTCTCTCACAAACCCACACTTAGCTGTCCTTCTTATAAAGCTCAGGAGCACCTCCCTCAGGCCTAGGGAATGGTGCTACCAACAGTGGGTGTCAATTTAAAATCCAGACTGTTCCCCACAGACATGCCTGTGAGCTAATCTGCTTAGAAGGTCCTTTAATTGATACTCCTTCTTAGGTGACTCTGTGCTTAGCTGAGGGTTAAAACTAATAACTAAAACCAATAATTAGTTAATAATTTCTTAAACTGAGATAAACTGCAAAAGGCCACAGAGCTAAATGATTTATAAAAAGTAACTTTTAATAAATACAGGCAATTATTGGTAAAATTCTCATATTGTAAGATGTAAATGACCATATTCACATATTATAAATATCTATCAACAATACATCTTCTCCCACTATAGAGAATTAGTGATGACAGCACCTTATTGACCAGACTATCATGTAACAGGGACTCTAGAAATGTTCACTGAATTTAATTTATTACTTAAAATATTCACATTAAATGATCACTATTATACAACTTCATTTTGACCTATAATATTATTGTTGTAGAGAACCGGGTCAGTAGATGATTTAAACCAAACATAACAAACAAGCAAACAAACAAAACCCCTAAAAGCCTTTTGCAGTGCGGACTTTATAATTTTAATAAAGAAGAGTTGAGACACTTATATGGTAAGCTTTGGAAGGCGAAAGGGAGGGAGAAATTTCTGGGTAAATGTCCAACGGAAATACATTACCTTAAAGTAGTATCTTCATGATGGATATTTGTATATGTAGATACAGATGTATAGAATAGAATATAATTCTCCATGAAAGAAATTTAGCATTTGCAACAGCTTGGCTAAACCATGAGGACATTATGCTATCTGTAGAATATAGCTATACAGACTCTAAAAATGTTAAATTATTTTTAATTTTTATAAAATTGGTACAACTTTTATTTTATGTGTGTTTTTCCTGCGTATGTGCATTATTTGCATTCCTGGTGCCCACAGGAGTCAGAAGAGGGCATTAATCCCCCGGAAATGGAATTACAGAGAGATATGAACTACCACGCCTTGGCTGAAAACACTAACCCAGGTCCTCCGGGAGAGCAGAAAGTGCCTTAAATGCTGAGACATCTTTCCAGATACAAAATATTAAGTTCTTAAAAATAAAGACAGATAGTTACCAAGTACTGAAGGGTGGGAGGTGTTGATTAAAACACATGAACTTTCAAAGTTAGAGAAGAACAAGCCCAGAAGTCACTATGTTTCGCATGGTCAGTATAAGTTCTCTGCACGCTTTAGACTTTATGGGGCAGGTGGGTCTTGAGTGTTGGTAGCACATGCAGGCACCTGTGTGGGGTGAGGTCCAGTCATTAGCTTGACTGTGGCTATAATTTAACAATGTGTGTGTGTGAAGAACGTCATTACTCCTGTGCAGTTTTAACCTACACATGTTCATAGATTTAAAAATTAAATTATAGTAGAGTTACATCATTGAACACCTTTCCTTTGGTCCTTAAAATCACTCCCACCTTCTATGTACTCTTTAACTTAATAAAGCTTGGGGCCCAGGAAATCAACTACTCCCTAACTCTAGATATTTTGTTTTGTTTTCAGTTTGTGGCTCCTTATTTAACTAGATGTAAATCGGTTGAGTAATTCATTAGAAAGAAAAACATACTTTTAAAAAAATGATTGTTTTCTATTTTCTATAGCTTTCCTTCACATGAATTAATTGCTAAATCCATCAAATTCTTCACTTACTTCCCAGCAGACCAATACAATCACATTTATCTAGAATTTGTTAGTTATACTAAAAACCTTACTACACTATTTATTTTATTCATATTTGTTGATTTTATTTGTCCTTTTTGATCCATTAATGTACATTGCTTGTTTAAAACAGAGAAAAATGTTTCTGTTTTAATCATTAATGCTGCATAAATTAGGATCCTGACTTACTTCTGACAGTAACTTCTAGGACAAAAGCTATAAACTATCTCTGGTTACATAATCTTCTGGTTACATGATCTCCCTTCCTTCTTCCTCTCAAGGTCATGGACAGTGTAACTGTGGGAGATGTGACTGCAGAGCAGGCTGGCATGGAAAGAAGTGTGAGCACCCCAGGTCCTGCCCATTGTCGCCTGAGGAGAGTGTCAGGAAGTGCCAGGGTGGCTCCAGTCTGCCTTGTTCTGGAAGGGGTGAGTGAAGCCACCTATTGTGCACCATACTTAGAAAGTTGCTGAAATCTCTGAAACGTGAAAAAGAAAATGTTGCTTTTCCAGAATTGGTAAACTACGCCCTGATCAGCAAAAGTACCTGGACAAAGAAAAGCTGTCTTTTTCTTTCTGTCTCCTCTCTCTCCATTGTGGACACACACACACACACACACACACACACACACACACACATTTTCTCTACTTCAGCTTGCTCAATTTCAGTTTAGGTTCATTCCTTTCAATACATTAAAAATAACAAAAGCACAGTTCACAGGTTTAAAGCTTTCTGAACTTGAGCATCTAATTGCCACTGACATTTATGAAATCCAATACCATTATTTGTTGGGTATTGTTCACTGGGAAAAGCACTGCATAAACATGCATGAATAAACGCTTCTTTGGAAGACATTTAGCCTCGGGTGTGTTTGTGCTCTCGGGTCAGGGGAAAAAAAATTCAGGATAAGAAAAAACTCATCTGGAAGAACATTTTTTTTTTTTATCTATCAAAATAAGAAATATGCATTCATTCCTCAGTTGAAAATAGCAAAGTCAACCTGACACGTGCTTTTGGAAGAACTGGTTGTAGAAGCTACTGGAAATATTGCTCAAAGCAGAACAAGGACAGGTACTTGAATTTTAGATGAAACAATGTGATTTTCTGCAATGTTTCTTTTTCGTGTGCTTTATTTATTAAGATATAATTCATATAGTACGAAGTTTAGCCTTTTAATATTTAAAGCCGTGGCATTTTAAATATCACAGAATGATGCACTTATGAATATTAATTCGACACATTTTCTGAGTTGCCTAGTGGAGTGTGGGTAGGAGGGCTTTAATGTCAGAGACACTTCTGATTACCCTGCCTTCCACCAATGATCGGACAGGAGAGTCTTCTCCACCAAATGTAAAATATTCTCAGGCAGTACTGAGTAAGCCTGTCCAAGTTTCGAGGTTTGAAGTAGAACTGTCCCTCAGACAGCCATCACCTCCACGTGCGGTCTGCAGCAAGTACTGAGATGACCACACCATCTTCTCCCATCAAAGTTTCAGCGTTGCGCGCTGTAAGAGGCGTGAGCACGGGAGGCTAACTCGGCAGTGTTGCTGTTACTTATTCTAAAATGTTTATATTTTATGCCTTAATTATAATGAGGGAGATGATTTTAAATACAAAACCTTGACAGATTTTTTTTTTTAAAAAAAGCATCATATCAAAATAGATTTTCTTTCTGAGAACCCTTTTCCAGGTGCTTTCACTTTAGAAAAGTTATGATTTTTTGCTATTGCCATAAAGTCCCAAGCAAGGGAAGGAGTGTGTTGAAAACTTAAAGAATTAAGTCAAGAGATGCACATTATGTAAGGTCATCAATATATAAAATAATTTTTATTACTAGCAGAAGTAAATGGAACACTAACAAACAAAAACCTGGAAAATCTAATATATTCATATTTAAAATTAAAATGACAAAGTATATAATTGGAAAATAAGAAAACCTCCTGAATTATTTTTCACACCTCAAAATTCACTTCAAATTTATGCATCTACTGATGGTGTTCTGTTTGTCTAGATTCTAATACGCAGAACAAGTACAAGAAGGTTATTGTGGAATTATATGTCAATCTTTAATATGAGTGGTTTTGATTTCTAATACATACTGTTTTTCCATGTTTCTCAAGGATCACTGTTTAGCTATGATTTTTAGAGGGATAGAATATGTAAAATGCATTGCATCTAGGATATTGAATGTGTATGTATAACTTGACTAACCCATAAATTTGCCAAAGCTTCTAGAAGCACTGTATAAATAAATAATGCGCGTCACCAGTTTCCTTAAGAGAACGCAGGTATTGGTGGGAGTATTTTCCTCCATGGGAGTTTGAGAATGAAAATCAAGATGCACCAGCCCATTCAGCGTTTGAATCGGTAGTCAGTGTGCTCCACTTTCCTGTGGGGAATACATCTGTGGTTGCGACTGGGATCTCATATGAAAGCTTTTACAGGGCTCGTTTTGCAGTTTTGAATGAATACCCACCGCAGCTGTGAGAACAAGAGTGAAGGAAACAATTACAAGCACCATCAGTTCTCAAGCCTGAGCGCCTCATCAGCCCACCAACTGGGCAGGAACAGTCCTGCTAGAATGTTCCACCGGCGCAGGTGTGTCCTGCTGAAAATTAAAATTGTATTACTTGATTTTGATAGTGATGAGTAAGTGTCCCAAGAACTGAATAGATCAGAGGATCTTTACATTCTCTGTGCAGTCCACAGTTTCTTGATTTCTATTCCCTATTGCCTCTAGATATCATTTTTTTCAACTAGATGTATACCCTGTAGTTGATATAAGCTTATTCATCTTGGTTTCTGCTTCTCAGTTGCAGTGAGACGTCACCTTTGAATTTCTTACATCTGTGACTTTATAGAAAGTAAAAGCAGCTTAAGATAGTCTACACATTAGCTTTAAAATCTTCTCTGGTTAGAAGTGCATTTTGTCATTATTGAGGTCCTCTTGTGTATGATACTGAAAATTATTTTCTGGTTACACAGTAGTACATTATCTGGTTGATTTTTGATTTTTGGTTGCAGCAAAATAATCTTTTCTTAGAAATATTGTGAGGCAATGGAATACTACTCAGCAGTTAAAAACAAAGAAATCTGTAGGCAAATGGTGGGATCTAGAAAAGATCATCCTGAGTGAGGTATCCCAGAAGCAGAAAGACACACACAGTATATACTCACTTATAAGTGGATATTAAACAAACAATATAGGAGAAACATACTAATTTCTGTACACCTAGAGAAGCTAAGCAAGAAGGAGGACCCTGGGTAAGAGGATCATTCATCACTCAGAAAGACAAATGGGATGGACATTGGAAGAAGGAGAAAACAGGAAACAGGACAGGAGCTTACCACAGAGGGCCTCTGAAAGACTCTACCCAGCAGGGTATTAAAGCAGATGCTGAGATTCATAGCCAAATTTCGGGCAGAGTGCAGGAAATAATATGAAAGAAGGGGGAGATAGTAAGACCTGGACAGGACAGGAACTCCAAAAGGAGACCAAGAGAACCAAAAAATCTGGGCACATGGGTCTTTTCTGAGACTGATACTCCAACCAAGGACCATTCATGGATATAACCTAGAAACCCTGCTCAGATGTAGCCCATAGCAGCTCAGTATCCAAGTGGTTGTCCTAGTAAGGGGAACAGGGACTGTCTCTGACATTAAATAAAGGCTGGCTCTTTGATCACCTCCCCCTGAGCGGGGAGCAGCCCTGCTAGGCCACAGAGGAAAACATTGCAGCCAGTCCTGATGAGACCTGATAAACTAGGGTCAGATGAAAGGGGAGGAGGACCTCCCTTATCAGTGGACTTGGAGAGGGGCAGGAAGGAGATGAGGGAAGGATGGTGGGGTTGGGAGGGAATGAGGAAAAGGGCTACAGCTGGGATACAAAATGAATAAACTGTAATTAATATAAAAAAGAAATATTGTGAGGGTTATTTTGCGACAATTGCATTGAATCTGTAGATTGCTTTTGGTAAAATGTTCATTTTTACTCTTTCAGTCCTACTGATTCCTGAACATGGGAGATTTTTTCATTTTCAATATCTTCTTCAATTTATTTCTTCAGAGACTTGAAGCACTTGTCATACAGGCAGGTCTTTCACATTGTTGGTTAGAGTTACACCAAGATAGTTTCTGTTATTGTGGCTATTCTGAAGGGTGTTGTTTCCTTTATTTCTTTCTCCATGTGTTTATCATTTGAATGAAAGAGTTTCTTAAGTCAAGTTTATATTCATCCACTTTGCTGAAGGTGTTTATCAGCTGTAGATGTTCTCTGGTAGAACTTTGGGGGAGCGATCACTCATGTATACTAACATACCATCTGCAAATAGAGATACTTTGACTTCTTCCTTTCCAATTCCTATGCCTTTGATCTTCTTTTCTTGTCTTTTGCACTAGCTAGAACTTCAAATAGACATGTATGGAGTGGGCAGCCTTGTCTTGTCCTGATTTGAATTGTGAAATGGACAAGATGTGGATGCAGGTTAAACTGACTGCCAAGCTCTTCCACTACGAGATAAGCAAGTCCTTCATATGTCACAATTATGTCTGGCAGTTATACTGGGCCAGAAGGCCGAAGATAATACTCTGACATTATAGAAAGAAAATAGGTGGCTGACCAGGCAGTAAACTATCTCTGTCATCTCTTTTTAATTTTTTTATTTTTTATTACAATTTACTCACGTTGTAAATCTGCTATGGCCTCCTCTATTCTCTCCTCTTAATCCCTCTCTCCCTCCCTCTTCTCATCCTATGCCCCTCCTCTAGTACACTGATAGGGGAGGACCTCCTTCCCTTCTATCTGACCTAGCCTATCAGGTCTCATCAGAACTGGCTACATTGTCTTTCTCTGTGGCCTGGAATGGCTGCACACCCCAGGAGGAGGTGACCAGAGAGCCTGCCACTGAGTTCATGCCAGAGACAGTCCCTGTACCCCTTATTAGGGAACCTACTTGGAAACTGACTCTGTGGGCTACATCTGAGCAGGGAGTTAGGTCCTTTATGCATGGTCTTTGGTTGGAGTTTCAGTCTCTGCAGGGACCGCAGGACCCAGTATTTTTGGCTCTGCTGTTCTCATTTTGGAGCTCCTGTTCCCCCAGGTCTTTCTGTCTCCTGCTTCTTTCATAAAATTCCATTCACTCTGCAAAAAGTTTGGCTAAGTGTCTCAGCCTCTGCTTTGATACCCCAATCAGTAGAGTCTTTCAGAGGCCCTCTGTGGTAGGCTCATGGCCTGTTCTCTGTCTTCTTCTGCTTCTGATGTCTATTGTGTTTTCCCTTCTGAATGAGGATTGAGCATTTCCCATAGGGACTTCCTTGTTGTTTAGCAAGATCCAGCTATAGCACTCCTAGGCATATATACCCGAAATAGCCTCAAGATACAACAAGGACATTTGTTCAACAATGTTCATATCAGCTAGAATCTGGAAACAATCTAGATTTCCCTCAATTGAGGAATGGATACAAAAATTGTGGCACATTTACACAATGGAATACTACTCAGCTATTAAAAACAAGGAAATCATGACATTTCCAGGAAAATAGTAGGAAATAGAAAAGAACATTCTGAGTAAGGTATCTCAGAAGAAGAAAGACACACATGGTATATTCTCACTCATAAGTGGATATTAGATATATAATATAGGATAAACATAATAAAATCTATAGTCTCTGTCACCTCTTAGATTTGGAAGCTGCTTGTCTGCACTTTCTACTTAAGTAATAATTTTATTTCTTCTCAAATCTCTAATGGAGTAGACTTGACAATTATGCTTAGGATTTTTAGGATAAAAAAAAACTGTTTTAAGGTCTAGAAAGATATTTTTTAATTTGATAAATATAATATGATAGAAAATGCCCATCAAATTAGCAACACAATTATTTACAGACCTGGAAAGAAAAATTCTCAACTTCATATGGAATAACAAGAAACCCAGAATTGCTAGAATAATCCTCTAAAATAAAAGATCTTCTGGAGGTATCTTCATCCCTGATCTTAAGCTGTACTATAGAGCAACAGTTATAAAAACTGCATGGTACTGGCATAGAAACAGAATCCTGGATCAATGGAATCGAATACAAGACCCAGAAACAAACCTACACATGTAGGGATACTTGATTTTTGACAAAGAAGCCAAAACCATACAATGGAAAAAAGACAGCATCTTCAACAAATGGTGCTGGTCTAACTGGATGTCTACATGTAGAAAAATGCAAATAGATTCATACTTATCACCCTGCACAAATCTAAAGTCCAAGTGGATCAAAGACCTTAACATAAAATCAGACACATTAAATCCGCTAGAAAAAAAAGTGGGGAAGAGCCTTGAACTCATTGGCACAAGAAACAACTTCCTGAACAGAACACCAACAGCACAGGCTCTAAGAGCAACAATCAATAAATGGGACCTCATGAAACTTAAAAGCTTCTGCAAATCAAAACAAAATGACTGCCTACGGATTGGAAAAGAATCTTCACGAACCCTTTATCTGACAGAGAACTAATATCAGGTATATATAAAGAACTAAAGAAGCTGAAAAACAGCAAACCAAGTAATCCAACTAAAAAATGCAAAACAGAGCTAAACCGAGAATTCTCTGTAGAGGAATATCAAATGGCAGAGAAACACTTAAAGAAATGCTCAATGTCATTAGCCATTAGGGAAATGCAAATCAAAACGACCCTGAGATTTCACCTTACACCCATCAGAATGGCCAAGATGAAAAACTCAAGTGACAACACATGCTGGAGAGGTTGTGGAGAAAGAGGAACCCTCCTCCACTGCTGGTGGGAATGTAAACTTGTACAACCACTCTGGAAATCAATCTGGTGCTTTCTCAGACAACTAGGAATAGCGCTTCCTCAAGATCCAGCCATACCACTCCTAGGCATATATCCAAAAGAGGCTCAAGTACAAAAAAAAGGACATTAGCTCAACCATGTTTGTAGCAGCTTTATTTGTAATAGCCAGAAGCTGGAAAAAAACCCAGATGTCCCTCAACTGAGGAATGGATACAGAAATTGTGGTACATCTACACAATAGAGTGTTACTTATCAGAGGACTTGGGGAGGGGCATGCATGAAGAAGGGGGAGGGAGGGTGGGACTGGGAGGGGAAGAAGGAGGGGCTTATGGGGGGATACAAAGTGAATAAAGTGTAATTAATAAAATAAAATTTAAAAAAGCATATACAAAATTAGTGTATTAACATGTCAACTGTTAGATAGGTCTGGTGATACTGGTATGTTTATCCTAGCTACTTGGCAGGCTGAAGCAGGAGGATCCCAAGTACAAGACCTGTCTGAATTATTGAGCATTGGTTAAAGCCTATTTTTAAAGTATAAGTAAATAAAAATATTTTTTAAATAACATTATGTGAGTAGCTTTATTTTTGTGTCAGAGACCACCTTTATTTATTTTTTTAATTTATTTATTTTTTATTATTACTTACATTTTATTAACTCTGTATGCCAGCTGTATCCTATCCCCTTATTCCCTCCCAATCCCACCCTCTCTCCCTCATGTCCTCCCTGCCCCTTTCCAAGTCCACTGATTGAGGATGACCTCCTCTCCTTTCAACTGACCCTGTTTTATCAGGTATCTTCAGGACTGGCTGCAAAGTCCTCCTCTGTGGTCTAGCAGGACTGCCTCTCCTTTGGGGGGTGGGGAGGTCAAAGAGCCTGCCACTGAGTTCCTGTCAGAAATAGTCCCTGTTCTCCTTACTATGAAAAACCAATTGGTTACTGAGCTACCAAGGGCTACATCAGAGCAGAGGTTCTAGGTTATATCCATACATGGTCCTTGGTGGAGTGTCAGTCTCAGAAAAGACCCCTGTGCCCAGATATATCTGGTCCTTGTGGAGCTTTAATTGTAATAGCCAGAACCTGGAAACAACCCAGATGTCCATCAATGGAGGAATAGGTACAGAAATTGTGGTATTTTTACACAATGGAATACTACTCAGCAATCAAAAACAAGGAAATCATGAAATTTGCAGGCAAATGGTGGGATCTAGAAAAGATCATTCTGAGTGAAGTATCCCAGAAGGAGAAAGACAAACATGGTATATACTCGCTTATATAGACCTACAAGATATGATAAACATAATGAAATCTATACACCTAAAGAAGATAAACAAGAAAGTGGACACTGGGTAAGATGATCAGTCCTCACTTAGAAAGACAAATGGGATTGCATTGGACTATGACAGGAGTCTACCGCAGAAGGCATCTGAAAGACTCTACCTAGCAGTGTTTCAAAGTAGATACTAAGACTCATAACCAAACCTCAGCAGAGTGCAGGGAATCATATGAAAGAAGAGGTGTTAGTATGACGTGTAAAGGATAGGAGCTCCACAAGGACCAAAAATATTTTTTAAAAGGAACTGGGAATTTGGTTCAGTGGAGAAAACTTGCCTAGAGCACACAAAGCCATAGATTTAGTCAGTAGTTGTGCATATACTACAAACACACACACACACACACACACACACACACACACAGAGAGAGAGAGAGAGAGAGAGAGAGAGAGAGAGAGAGAGAACAACTCTTGTAATTGGAAGTCAGAGTTAGTATTTTTTTTTAGAGTCACAATGTGACTCTATGAGAGTATGAGATTGAGCTGTTTGCAGTTTAATCTGGTTCTTCCATGAGAGACATGCAAACCATCAGGCCATAAGCTAAAGCAGCTTATGTTGGCCATGTTTGCTTTCCTTCTCTTTTACTACTCTATGTGGAGTGTGAGTTTGTCTCTGTGTTCCGACCTTTGGACACCTAAATTGTGTGTCTGCTCCCATTGACTCTCTTCTTATTACATCTTGCTCGGTCATTAAAGTGAGCTCCTAGCCTGGACTTGCATGGCTAGCTAGAGGGACTGAGAACTCACGGCTACCCCCCTGCCCTGGGAAATGTGTCTCAGGCATATGTGCTTCTAGTCTCTGCCTCTTACCAAGTATTTGTTTTGTGTTGAGAGTAATGCATTCTTTTGAGAGTAATGTATTCATTTGAAATATAACAACATAGATGACTTTGCTTTTACATAAATATTTGTTTTTCATGTGGTGCATTTTATTTGGAGGAAGAAAGAAGGAAGGATTCTTTGGCTTTCTATTTTAAGGTTTTAAATAATTTAGACTCTTTAGCATTCAGAATATTCATGCCATGTGGGTTCTGGTAAATAATACCAAATGGTCTAGCTTAGTGCAGCAGCCAGACATGTAAGGACTGGATAGTCCCAGAGATGAAGCAGAAGTATCCCAAGGTCCTATGCAGCCTTTGACAAGCACATTAACAGCTTTGCCAGGTTTTCCACTCAAAAGTCCATATTGTATGAGTATCCAAAAGACTTGGCAAAATAAAAGTGTAGCCTGCATTGGTACCTTGGAAAGTCTTTTTCAGGCTGCTGCCTCTAGATATACTGCAAGAAGGCTATGTGTGGTTAATGTGAGTGAGCATCCACTGTAATGATGAGGCAGAATCTCAGCACCTATACTCTTGAGTGTAGTTTATTGTAATTATAGGACAGCCACAAAACTCAAGTGACCTAATTCGTGCTCCTCTCAAGACACTTTCTTCCAGATAATCTTATTACATAAATAGAGAAGTCCAGAGGGATTGCAGTCTTCAGGTCATACTTGCTAGCAAATGAGATTTTGGAGGGATTATAGATCTGCATGGGGTGTGATACAGTGCATGCTGACACTGCCCTATTCTGCTTACTAACCGTGGTGACTCCAGCTTCTCACTGGGGATCTCTGAAAATGGGTAAAATAAACAAACAAATAACTGTATCATGCTACCAATATTGCATGTTTCTTCCATAAGTACTGTATAACACATTTAGGAACCTCAATTTTGTTTTCTTTCAAAATAGCATTCTATTAACTTTTTTCTTTCCTCTAAGATGTTATTATAGCTACAATTAAAATAACATCTATGAAATTTCTTTGCAAACTTCAAATCAATACTGCAATTATAAGAAATTTCAAGAGTGCAAGTACGTGGCTCACCCATGATCTCAAGGATGTAGAATTTAGAGGAAAGAAGATCAATATTCTTTCTTTCACTCATCTATTTTTCCAGCTGTCATATGTTTATTAATGTCCTGCTATGTGCTGAGGTAGTGAGTCTAGAAAAATATATATGGCAAGTGATGCCATTGATCTTCTAATGTACATTATGCAAGGAAATTCAATAAAAAAGAAGTAATTGAAGAAAATCTAGATCACATGGCAGAGTAGACATAGTAGAATTAGTAGCCTGCTTTTGAAAGGGTTATATGGGAACCTTTCTGCAAGTCCTATCTGAAGAGGACAAATGAAGAACCAGGGAAAGATTGCCAGAGTATTTTGCAAAACAAGTTTTGCAAAAATTTGAGGCTCATGACAGAAACTTGCTGGAAGGTTTCTAAGGTTTCTAAGTGTTGTAGGCTTTGTCTGAAAAGAATTCATAAAGGCAGTGTGGACTCAATCTTTGAAGAAGTGTTCTTGACATGCTAGGGCCAAGGCTTGGCTGGTTTGCTAGGTCTGTTGTTCTTCCTTGACACTGAGGACTTCTAAAGTTCCCTGGGTGACTCTTCTATACACCTCTATTAAGAATCATGCCTCTGCAGAGTTGTGTAGTGAGCAAAATCTGGCTGCACAGAAATGGTGCTGAAGTGTTTGCCCTACTTTCCGTTGAGCTGGTGGGAGTTAAGTGATTGCTTAAATGTCGCATAGGACTTAACATCTTGTGGGGCTTTTTCTCATGCTTCATTAAATATGTAGAAAAAATGAGTCAAGATATGGGAAAGAAAAAAGGGGAGGAGAAGGGAGGACAAGAACAGACACAGAAACACAGAGAAAAAAATAAATTTAACATTGAACAATGATAGCCAGGCTAATTTTAATCCTGACATCGAGCATACAGAGTAGTGATATTTTGTTTGATACAGAAGATAATTGGGCTGATAGAATTTTTTTTTTTGTCAGAAAAATTCTTTGGATTTTCTCCAGAGGTAATTTTAGAACAGAAGAAGGAAGTGGTCTCTGAAGTAGCCATGGTAATATTTATTAGTAATGTTCTCTTTGCTCCTGTACACACTCACAAAATGATGTCTGTTTCTATATTGTTTCTCCTCTCTGTATTTTCTCTAGCTGTGAATAGGGACATTATTTCCTTGTTAATAAAGCTGAGGGTTTGTGGATAATTCTGAGTAAAGCCAACTTTGAACACTCTATTATTTAAGCAAAGATGTGACCAGCTGACTATAGCAATGCACTTTGGCATGTTCCCTGCCTATCCTCTGCATTTGGTTAGCTGCTTGCCAAAGGGTGTGTCAGTTTCATAGCTATGGGGGGGTAGTCACCCTGAGACACCACTGAAAAGTGATCCCCATGCTCATAGGAGAAGTTAACCTACTTAGCAGAGCGGCATCAGTGTGCACTGTTCAAAGGCTCCTCGCCACCAGTGAAAGAAAGATAACGTCCTGGAGGAGCCCTGCCTGACCTCAGATGCCTTCCCAGAAACCTTCATAGTTATGGTCTCCTAGATTTCTCATTTGCAAGCTACCGTCTTCCCTCTTAGTTGCAGTTGAGTGCTTCTGGTCTACCCAACTCAGCTCTACATGCGGTTTGAGTTTTTATACCCCATCCCACTTCTGTTCTCTCTCTCTCCTGTGTTCCCTAGCATAATGTGCTGTGTTACCCAGAACTGTAAACCAAAGTACACTTTTCCCATTAGTGGCTTAGGCCACTAAGTGTGTTTCATCATAGCAATAGAAAAAAACACCCAAGGAAAAAAGTTAAGTCCCAGTTCCTTTGATCATATGTCCTGAGAATTTGTCACTAGGGTTTTGCTTTTATTCAGATAGTTGTGAATACCATAAAAGTTCAGACAGATGAAAAAAATCAATTTCTGGTCTGTTCTTGGAGAAGAAATTTCACTAGTTCTCCATGGCTTCAGGTTTCCGTGTTACCTAAAAGAGGAGCTGTGTTTCTCACCACTAAAAGTTTAAAGTTCTAGATACTCAAATAAATATAACATGATTTTTTGAAGAAAATAAGAGCAGGAAGGGACTGAGGTTTAATTTGTATGCTAAAATTATTTTATATGTCTAGTATCCACTTGTAAGTGAGCATATACCATGTGTGCCTTTCTGCTTCTGGGATGACTCACTCTGGGTGATCTTTTCTAGATCCCAACTATTTGCCTGCAAATTTCATGATTTCCTTGTTTTTAATTGCTGAGTAGTACTCGATTGTGTAAATGTACCACAATTTCTGTATCCATTCCTCCACTGAGAGACATCTGGGTTGTTTTCAGATTCTGGCTGTTAACAATAAAGCTGCTACAAACATGGTTGAGCAAATGTCCTTGTTGTATACTTGAGCCTCTTTTGGATATATGCCTAGGAGTGCTATAGCTGGATCTTGAGGAAGTGCTATTCCTAGTTGGAAAACTAGGAAACACTAGTCCTAATTGTCTGAGAAAGTGCCAGATTGACTTTCAAAGTGGTTGTACAAGTTTACATCCCCACCAGCAATGGAGGAGGGTTCCCCTTTCTCTACATTGTCTCCATATTGTATTATCACTTGAGTTTCTGATCTTAGCCATTCTGATTGGTGTAATGTGAAATCTCAGGGTTGTTTTGATTTGCATCTCCCTGATGACTAGGGATGTTGAGCATTTCTTTAAGTGTTTCTCTGCCATTCTATATTCCTCCACAAAGAAATCTCTGTGTAGCTCTGTACCCCATTTTTTAACTGGGTTACTTGATTATTTGCTGTTTAACTTCTTGAGTTCTTTATATATTCTTGATATTAGCCCTCTGTCAAATATAGGGTTGATGAAGATCCTTTCCCAGTAGGTAGGCTGTCACTTTAATTCTGACAGAAAACATACTAATATTTGTACACCTAAAGATACTAAGCATTTAGGAGGAGCCTGGGCAAGAAGATCAATCCTCATGCAGAAAGGCAAAGGGGGTGGACATCTGAAGAGGGAGAAAACAGGCAACAGGAAAGGAGCCTACCACAGAGGGCCCTTGAAAGACTTTACCAAGCAAGGGATCCAAGGAGATGCTGAGACTCATATCCAAACTTTGGGCAGAGTGCAGAGAATTTTATGAAAGAAGGGGGAGATAGGAAGGCCTGGAGGGGACAGGAGCTCCACAAGGGGATCAAAAAATTCTAGGCACAGGGGTCTTTTCTGAGAATGATACTCCAAACAAGGACCATGAATGGAGATAGCCTAGTACCCCTGCTCAGATGTATTTGTACTTGTTGGAAGAGCACTGGAGTTGTACTGCTCTTGAGAATCTTTGACCACAAGCAGAATCCATCTTCCTTCTGTGTAAGGATGGTTTGTACCCTGATATCAGATTTATAAGCAGAGGATTATATTAACCAATGTTAACGAAAACTCAATCTTTAATTATTGTGGTACACAGAGTAATAACCCTCTAAAGATTCCTGTGTTCCACTCTCTAGAAGCTGTATTATATTGGATTATCAGACAAGAAAAATACCATGGTTGTCAATCAAGAGGTTATACTAGATTACTAAAAGGAGACCAATATAATCATGAGGCTCTATGTTTGTGGAAAGGAGAAAAGGTGACTCAGAACGACAACATGAAAAAAATCTTAACCTTCTCTTACTGACTTTGAGGACAGAAGAAGAGTTAAGGAAGGCAGAATTGTCAATAAACTTAAAAAAAAAATAAGAACTCAAAGACTGGAGCAGAGGATAAGAATGCTTGCTGCAGAAGCATGAGGATATGAGTTCAAGTTCCTGTTGCCCACATGAAGAGCTGCAGGGCTAGGAAGACAGGAGGATAGCAGGGGCTAGCTTGCAGCTAATCTAGTTCCAGATTCACTGAGAGACCCTCTCTTGAAGGATTAAGCCAGGCCATGATGAAAAGACACCAGGAAGCGTCCTCTGATCTCTGTACATGCAAAGACATTATGCACCACACAATTAATAAAATAAAAACAAAAGCCCAATTCTACCCTTGATTTCCAGAGTAGATACAGGCCTTCCTGGATACTGAGTCCAGGTTAAGCTTCCAATTTGGAGAATTTGAGATGATACATTTGTATTGCTTTGTCACAAAGATTATAGCAATTTGTGATATTAACAGGAAAAATGTACAGTGACCTTCAGAATTAATCTTTGGCAAAATCAACAGAATATTAACAGAATTTGTTTTTAAATGAATAACATATTTTTAAAATTCTTTTATATCAGTGTTTAAAAAGGATGGTGTTGAAAAGATGATCCCTTTCATATTAACATTAAACATTCAACAATACATATAGATATTAACTGGTGTGTAAAATTCATCTTGATTTTCTCCTTGTATTATTTTAAAATAATGGAAACTAGTTTTTAAATACTACTTTATATCTTACATTTGCACTTACATGTTTCTATATAATTATGATACATTGTTTTAAGTGGTTTCTTATTAAGATATTTGGAACAAGCATAATATGCATTATTAGTCCGTCATTGGATCCATTATTTTATTTAAATTTCCCATGAACATAATTATAAGATTTCAGCATTGCCTGCATTTTCTTGTTTTTATAACTGTGTTGCACAGCCAAGTGCACATTTTTCTCTCAACTACATGTTACTTCATCGTTTGAATGTGGAATCTCCTCCCCCGGCTGGTCGGCTTGAGTACGAGTTTTATGTTGGTGACACTGCTCGCTGTACAACTTTGCTGGCAGGGTACATGGCTGGCAACAGTGGCCTCTGGGAATAGCTTTGAGGGTAAGAGCTCAAACACACTTCCAACACAACCTCTTTTCCTGATCCACCAATGTGTGAGGAGCTTCATGGGATGCCCCAGCTGCTCGGAAACTCTACCAAGCCCTTCCCGCAGCAGACTGAAGCTGAGAGACAAATAACTACCTCCAAGCTTTTCCATTGTCTGCTATTCTGTTCCAATACTGAAAAGCATACTTCACAGGCATGATAAATAGGGCCATATATTTTAGGGTCTCCAATCAGGATCCATTTTTTTTTTAAATAAAGAACATTTAAAACCACAAGTGCAAAGTTAAGGTGAATACCAACAACAAAGGAAATCAATAGTGCTTACAGTTTTTGAAGCAGACACAGAGGTCACAGGAGCCAGAATATGGTATAACTTTGGATCTATAAATCTGTTGTCAAGGGCTTTATATAAACAAAATTTGTTCCTTGTCAACTCTACAGATGTGTGCTGGGCATTTTACAGTGTATAATTTTATGATTTAATATGCAGTCCTACCTTTTCACAATCTAAAGGGGTTATACAAATATTCCCAAAGTAATTTCCATGTTCTGAAAATAATTCAAATCTATCTTGGAAAAGTGCCCTTCCATTCCACATTATTTTGGTCCCAAACTACCCTGGCTTATGAGAAATATGGTAAAGTGGAAGTTGAAATGATGTGATGGGAAGGGATGGTGGTCACAGTCAGCTTAGTAAAATATTCATGTTGGTAAAATATTTTTGACTTGTTTTCAGGGTCCCCTCCAATGCCATAGAAACGACCTACACCACAGAAGAATCATGAAATCTATTTCTATCAGCTCCATGGGGGAAAATGTCTTTGTCTCTTTAAACATGGAACTACTATACCTGGGGCTGAACCCAAAGTGTACAAGAGTGACTTTCTCCATCTTGACTGTCACTAGCCTCTCAACAGAACAGTAAACCAAACATCTGTCAAAACGGAACAGGTGAAGTGCATCAGACTTTGTCCCTGTTCCAGGTGAGTTCCATCTACAGCATGAGCATCTGAGTTCAAATCCTTACTTCCCACATGAAGAGCTGCAGGGTTGGAAAGACAGGAAGATGGGAGGGCTTTACATTACATCCTGACATAACGGTGATGCTATTATCAAGCCTAGGGCTGAGCATTTGACAGCAAAGTATCTCTGATACCTTTGTCCATGTGTCTATCTGTAGCCCAGGCATACCTCCATGCCATGAACATTTGTAGGAGTGGAGATATTTATCACATTATCAGCTTCCAAAAACATTTTTAAAGCCTGGAAATATTTAACCTTGGCTTTTAGTGTGTCTGTTTTGTTGGTTATACAGATTGCTCATTCTTATCTGAATCCCTTACAGAAATTCCACCAAGATGAGGCCATAAATTTGAGTCTTAGTTTCCCCGTCCACAAAAACTAAACTTTTAGTTTAAAAAGCAGAACTAGAACATTCCAGATGATTTTTCTCTCACTTACAAAAGGATAAGGGTGCTGATCCACCCAGGATCTCGCTAAGCCTGAAGTGAGCCTTGCATACTCATTGAAATGAGTTCCCACATTTGAACATCGTTCTTTTACCTTTTAAAATGCTCTTGTCCATCTCTTCATAAGACCTTGGCAGCAAGAGGCTTCTAGACTTCAAGTGCTGGAATAAAGATAATACAAAAAAGAAAGCTGCTTCAACTCTTTAAAACTCTCTGGACTTCTCTTGGGAAATGGTGGATCTTTATCTTGTTCAAAGGGAATGAGTGTGTCAGCAATGACAAATTAAGGCTTGAGGGGATAATTGAAATAAGGAAGTAGGAAAGTTAGGCAGCTTATCCCCAAATCCTGTATCAGACAAAAGTAAGACCGAGGCAGTATAGACTTTGGTGTAGATGTGTGTGTGTCCTCAGGTCAAGGGCTGAGACTGTGTAGCAAAGGAATAGAACGAAGAGAAATGGGTAGTAATGTTTTCATTTGTTGATAACTGTGGCATGCAAAGAGGCAGAATTTATGCTTTCTGTTTCTTGTGTTCACTTTGCTTATACAGTTTCTAGGTGTTTACTAGACATTTATTGTTGATTGAATTAGACATTAAAAGAAGTTCTATGAGCAAAACTTTTTGTGCATTATTTTTGTATTATATTGAAGATTTAAGAAGTAATTGTACTTAATTTTTGATGAGTACTTATTTGGTGCCAGGCACTGTGTTAAGGGTTTAGTAAGCCTCATTTAAGCTCATTTGCACCTCACCAAGCTCATAACAGTGGTATCATGTACCATGAACATCTCTCAACAATTAGTCATGAAAATTATCTGACTGTTTATCTAAATCCAACCATTTATTTTTATTTTCATCAATTCTAAGTTCCTAATGTGTAATTTCTTCTGCATAGAATATCTGCTGGCATCATGGATTTGCATGGAAGTTAATCTTTACATGGATAGTTTGATGGCTCAATCTTTAAAGTGCTTGTTAAGCGAGTATCAGGAACAAAGCCAAATCCATTACCCACATAATAGACGGGCTTGATAGAAGGGGTTTGTAAACCCAGCCAGAAGTGGACTCCTAGAGCTTGAGAGACAGCACACCTAGCCAGTCCATAACTCTGCATTCGGTTTGAGACCTTATCTCAGAAAAAGAGAGCGGTGTTAAGAAAGGCATTGACCTCAGGCCTCTACATCCAAATGCACACACAAGCATGCGGACATATAGGCAAATAAACAAACAACTTTGCATGCTTCATATTTTCTTATGCTGAAATCAGTTTCTGTTCCTAATAAAAATTCATAGTATGCAATTATATTACTTTTTCTCCACACATAGAGGCATATTTTGTGGTTATTTTTAAAAAGGTGGGTAAATGAAACAATACTTTTGTGAATCACTCAGATATAGATTCTTTACAGTAATCCTGTAAAATTGTAAATGCTCGTTGTATTGATGTCATCTGAGGAGGGGTAATAAGGTCACTAAAAGATATCACATACAGAGTAACATGACATCTGCACATGAAGATTTAAAGGACAATGTGTTATTTAGACATAGATCATTAACACACAAACTTTCTTTCATTTGGTTAGGTTTTCATAGCACTGCAGGTGAATATGTAAATCATAAACACTTTTAAATGTCATTTGGAGGACACACCAAGTTTTCCATGTCTGTTTTAATTTTATTTCTAAATTGAAAATGTTTCTATAGCCCCTTAAAATAATTAGATAGACAACTCATTGTATATCTGTTTATGGTAATGACTTTACAGGGTAACTCATGTTCTCCAAAGCATCCTAGAAGTGGCTTTACAGAGTAAGAACAAAATGGCCATGTTAGATCATAAATGCCTAGGCTTCTGCTTTCTACAGGCAGATTTCACTTAAGCATATTTTAATTAGCAAGAATCTATGGCTAATTTCATTTTTGAAAAAGAGCTTTGTTATTGTTTTGTAATTGTCCACATGTATCAACTTCCCTTGGTGAAGGCAGACACTGTTATTTCCTGGATCACATCCCCTGGCTCTCAATTCCTCCCTAGATGAGCATTTATATTCTATGCTCCAGTAACTAAAGTTCTATTTATTCCCCAGCTCTGAGCCCTGAAATGTTCACCTGAAAGGATTTTAAAAGCCCATAACTCTAACTGAAATGGAATAACCCTTCATGGAAAGGGCTGAGGGAGGGCTTGTATACAGATTTACCTGGTGATCCTGGGTCGAGTATAAAAACCACATGAGGAAAAATGGGTTGAGCTTAACAGCACAGCTGGGCTTTTCCTTTGCCCAGTCCCAGCTCACTGCTCATAGTCCCTCTGCATTTTATTTCTGTGGAATCAGTTTTACTCAGTTAATCACCACAGTCTAGTATCAGACTCTTTTATTTCCAGTTCTGGTCTCTGCAGCCAGCTGTTATCACCTACAGATTATCTTTGCTAGCATGTGTTCAGAAGGGAAGGGGGTACCTCAGCATCAGGCTTCAAGTGAACTGAATATCAGCTTAAGTCAGGACAGAACTATTTACCTGAATTTTGTAGGGAGGATAACGGGATTTTTGTATTAATAATATACATATGTTAATCCTATCTGCCATGTTAATAGAAGTTCTGTATGTGTGCATGGCATGCCAAGAAGAGAAGCAGCAGCTAACTGAAGAGATGATGTTTCTGAAACAGAGCATTGGCAGTGCCTAACAGGTCCCTGCTAGTAGGTAAACACAGAGGAGGCAGCATATTTCTCTATAAAGCAAGAAGCCTCTTTCTGTGATGCCATTACATCCTGGCACTCACCGTTCCTGTTTTATCAAAGGAAAAGTTGTAGATTTAATCATCATGTCTGAGAGAAGACCAGTGCCACAAAAGGACAAAAACAAGCCAAGGAATGATGACCAAGGTGTGTACAGTACTAGCTTCGTAGAGCATTATATTATGTTAGTCATTCCTCCGGCGAACTAAGTGTCGCTGTGCTCTCAGTGCAGCACCAGCCGCAGGACCAAACGAAAGGGTCGATGTCACAGTGTGACACCCCCTTTGCGTGGAGGTGAGTTACCTGAGCACAGGTGCTTACACAACTATACTGTACTGTGAAAGCTCATCAGACTCTGCTCTGTCTATATGCAGAAAAGCAAGAACTAAGCTCAGGTGGGCACTTGCAATGTGTAATACACTAATACATTATTCTAAGGATTTCACATAAAGTTTGCAACAATCCCAAAATGTTAAAAAAAAACATGTGATGCCAGTATTATCATTTTTATTTAATTTTTCTTATATGACATTTTTGATATGATTACACCCAACTCCTCACAGAACCTTACCACCTCCCTACCCACCCAACTTCATGCCCACCTCTTGAAAAAAAATCAAAGCAAATAAAAATTCAGTAAGACAAAACATGATAAACAAAATAAAATGCCCTTTACCTCCTCAAAAATAACTATGTTTTTTTTTTTTGTTTGTTTGTTTGTTGACCAACTACTCCTTGGCATGAGGCTTGCCCTAAAGTGTGATTAATTTACTTAGTAGGATTTTCCCACTTCAAATGGATATTAATTGCAGATAGCTTCTTGACTAGAAATGGGACCCTGTATGCATATCCCACACCATATCTCTTAAACTTGTGCTTGTCTTATGCATGGTGTGATGTCTCTGTGAGTTCATATGTGTATCAATCCTGTGTCTGGAAGACAAGATTTTCATTGATACCACTCTGGCTCCCATAATCTCCTATAATCTTTCTGCCCCTTCTTCCATGTAGCTTCCTGAGCTTTGAGGTGAAATGAAACTTTTGCTCAGGAAGAAATTAGAGGTCAGGGGAGTGCAAGAATTCATGACTGATAAACAGTAGGTCTCCAGCTCAGTCATGTGAGACTTCAGTAGCAGTCCTGTTCATCATTGTCTCTTTGTTTTTTGATTATGGTCTTTGGGACAATGCTAAAATTAAACATAAATGTCTCAACACCCAATCCTAGACCTACTGAATCAAAAGCTGCACTCAAAGGTCTGACAACATATGATAGGAGAGATTTACTTAGAGGGCATATGGACAGTTGCAACTACAGGCTGACGCTACCTTTAGCATGATGGGGTGTAATGTTGTTACTGTAATGTGAGGTGGCAAAACAGTTGAGAAACTTACTGTGAACGTCCACAAGAAAACAATGGCGACAAACTCCAAAAGACACTTTGAGGTGCATAGGCTTTTAAATTAAAACCATTAACTCTCATGCTGCGTCATGGAATCTTTTTTGTTATTGACCACATTATTCATGTGCTGGCTGTGTACGTTACTCTATGGGAGACACACTTATAGCTGAATATGAAAATATGATATTTAAGACTGATAAAGCCAAATTACTGTTTATATTCAAGCAAGTGATAATTTTATAAGAAATTCAAATTTATAATGAATATGCAAGTGATATGCTTCATATTCACAAGTTCTGAAATATTTTCTTAGCGGGAAATATTTGCATTAATTATCAGAGTGGTCTGAAAGAGTATTGTAGATGACCTTCAGTCATCAAGTAGTGTTTCATGTAGGTATTTATAACAGACCCTGGAAGATTCATAATGAACTTGAAATAAATACAGAAAACAAAGAAAAAGAAGTCCTGAAAATAGAACTAATTACTTTTATCATGCTTTATATATTACTTTAGTTGTTAGCTTTAATTATTTATTTATGAGTGAAAATTATGCTCCAGACTGAATAATACCTGTCAGCTTTAATAACACCATCCTAAAAAATTAATTTGAACTAGAGTGTTTAGCCAAAAACAATAGACTTTGGAAAGATGTAGCAATATAGATAACTTTTCATCACTATGATAAAAGCTTGCATTACTTTTCTACTTCTAATGAAAATGGGTTATTTGGGCTCATGGTTATGGATTATTATGGATTCCATAATAAGTTGGACCCATTGCATTTAGCACTCTAGTAGAGGGGTCAGGAGGCAATGTCAAGTCAAGGATAACTTGGCATAAGAAAACTCACCTTGGATACTGAGCTGCCATGGCTACGTCTGAGCAGGGGTTCTAGATTATATCCATGCATGGACCTTGGTTGGAGTATCAGTCTCAGAAAAGACCCCTGGGCCTGGATGTATTTGGTCCTTGTAAAGCTCCTGTCCTCTCAAGGTCTTACTAACTCCCCCTTATTTTGTATGATTCCTTGCACTCTGCCCAAGGTTTGGTTATGAGTATCCGAGTGGTTTCCCTAGTAAGAACTGTCTCTGACATGAACTCAGTGGCTGGCTCTTTGACCTCCTCCCTTGCCCCAAGGGAGGAGCAGCCACAGAGGAAGACATTGCAGCCAGTCCTGATGAGACCTGATAAAGTAGGGTCAGATGGAAGGGGAGGAGTACCTCCCCTATCAGTGGACTTAGAGAGGGACAAGGAGGAGATGAGGGAAGGAGGGTGGGAGTGGGATGGAATGAGAGAGGGAGCTACAGCTGGGATACAAAGTAAATAAACTGTAATTAATATAAAAAATAAAAATTTAATTAAAAAAAAGAAAGCTCACCCTGTGGCATGGAAGTTAAAGAGAAAAGTAAGAGGCAAAGTTCCATAGCCCAGTTTTCACAACCTTTTTGAGGGTGCATATCTAATGATATAATGACATCCCAATAAGCCCCTCCTCCCAATAGCGCCACTTTGAGGACAAAGCCTCCATATGGACCTCTGATACAGGCTCAGAAGGCTGAGATGGACATTTTGAGTTCCCAGCCTGCCTAGGCAACATAGACCGCTTCTCAAAATAAAAAGTAACAAAAAAGCTGAGAACTTTGTTTGGTGATAGGGCATTTCTATGTTCAGTACCATGAACAAAGAGAAAAACATCCAACCAGTTTATTTGTAGATGATAGTTATCTTGCAGACAGATAGTTATCATTGTAGATGATAGGCCTCAGTGAAGAATCTGTCACATAAAGCTAACCTGTCTTTGAGAACACCCTGACTGGAGACATAACTCAGTGGCACATCATGTTCTTCACAAACTTAAGGGCTCAGCTTTAATCTCTAGCTTTGCAAAACCAAATAAACAAAACAAAACAAAATGGGATCAAACAAAAACCTCATTATTAATTAAATGGATCATATATTTCAGGAAGCCTGGCCCATTTCCCTTATCTTCACCTCATCACTCTGCTTGGAACAAGTATTTTTGTGAGGATGGGCCTGCAATGTCGCAATCATTTTGAACTTCCTTATGTTGTAAAGATATTTAAGAACAAAGCAAGGTTATAAATTTAAGTGAAAAACTGAATGTGCACTGTATGAATAAGTTAAAACTTGAATTCAAAGACAGTCTATTCAGTGGAGAAATTTGTGCTGACGTTGTTTTGCCCATTTAGACAATGGTAATTTTGTCTGTGTGTCCATGTGCATGTTGTGTGTGAATGTGGCATGCATGTGTATACTGGATTTCCATATATGTGGGCTGGTACCTAGATAAATGCTGCCAGAAGTCACAGAAGACCTGAGGGGATATTAGGTCTCCAGCCTTAGTTATGTGGTTCTGGAAAATGAATTCAGTTTCTCATGTTTATATAGCAAGCCCTTGAGATATATCTCTAGCTCTAATACCTCTTCTTTTAAAAAAGAACATTTTAAGACACATCCAAACTTCAGATTCTAAAATACAGTAAAGTTTAAAAGCCAAAATTGTCTAGCTAAGTGTTCTCCAACTATTACATGAATTTATTTGATAAAAAATGGCTGATTTAACCATCTGTGGAAAACCTCAGCCTGTCTTTGTTCAGTTGTTTATGAGCTATGTGACTGATAAGTCACTCAACCTTTCAGAACCTCCTCATCTACAGAAGCGGAGAAACGCCTTAGGACTAACTGTGGATTAAAAAACTGGAATTTTCTGCTTCACTAATTTCTATGAAAACTTTCATGCTTTGTTTTCCTTTTCACTGCTTCTCAAAGTGAATCTTGAGTTGCAAGAATTCATGTAAAGTTACATTTTTGACATTTTTTTCTAGTTGTATGATCATGGGATACAGCTTGTAGAAGTCACACATTGAGCAGTATCGAGTATAAAGCAAAGGGAGTCTGCACATGGTGTCTGTGCATTCTGCACATGGTGTCTGTGCATTCTGCACATGGTGTCTGTGCATTCTGCACATGGTGTCTGTCCATTCTGCACATGGTGTCTGTGCATTCTGTGGTTTTGAACATAAATGTAATAATGTAATACAGAATATCTACATTCTCCAAGTTCTCTGTCTCCATCAGCTCATTCTTCCCTCCCCTGACACTCAACTCTCTGAATATAGTCTGATAAGAGTCTTTCAGACTCTGGCATATAGGTGGAATCATGGAGCTGAAAGCCTTTCAGATCAGCTTTTCTCTTTGTAGCATGCATTCAAGTCTATCTGATGCATGTTTATGTCTATATTATGTTTATGTTTCAATAACTCATTTGTCCTTGCTATTAAATGCATTGCCTTACTGGTTCATTTTTCCATTTCCTAACTTTGTAATTGTTTGCTTCTATCTTATAGTATCTAAGAAAAAAAAAAGCTGTTTTTATAAACATCTGTTTGTGGGTATTTTGTAGGGTCACAAAATTTCAAGTCCTTTGGGTAAGCATGAAGCAGCATGATTTGTAGATACTATTGCTTGCACAGTTTTCTACACAGCAGCTACAGGCTGCCTTCCCAAGCGGCTATGTTAGTGTGCATTCATAAGTACAGTGTTCATATATATCATGCCATCTTCTGTTAGGTATTTTTGCCATATGTTTATCTTCCTTGATATTTATGTTTGATGTTTGGGCCATGTTTTTTTTTTGGCTCTAAATTTAATTTGACTATTTTTTAAATAATGTTTATTTTTTATATTAATCACATGTTATTTACTTTGTATCCCAGCCATAGGCCCTTTCTCATTCCCTCCCAATCCCACTCATCCTCTCTCCCTCATCTCCTCCCTGCCCCTTTCCAAGTCCACTGATAGGGGAGGTCCTCCTCCCCTTCCATCTGACCCTAGCTTATCAGGTATCCTTAGGACTGGCTGCAATGTTCTCCTCTGTGGCCTAGCAAGGCTATTCCTCCCTCATGGCAGGGGGGGAGGTAACTGGGGGGGGGAGGTCAAAGAGCCAGCCATTGAGTTCATGTCAGAAATAGTCCCTGTTCCCCTTAGTAGGGTACCCACTTGGATACTGAGCTGGTGGGAATATAAACTTGTACAACCACTTTGGAAATCAATCTGGCACTTTCTCAGACAATTAGGTATAGTGCTACCTCAAGATCCAGCTATACCACTCCTAGGCATATATCCAAAATATGCTCAAGTACACAACAAGGACATTGCTCAGCCATGTTTGTAGCAGCTTTATCTGTAATAGCCAGAACCTGGAAACAACCCAGGTGTCCATCAATGGAGGAATGGATACAGAAATTGTGGTACTTTTACACAATGAAATACTACTCAGCAGTTAAAAACAAGGAAATCATAAAATTTGCAGGCAAATGGTGGGATCTAGAAAATATCATCCTGACTGAGGTATCCCAGGAGCAGAAAGACACAGACAGTATATACTCACTTATAAGTGGGTACTAGGCCTATAAGATAGGACAAATATACTAAAATCTGTACACCTAAAAAGATAAACAAGAAAGAGGACCTGGGGAAGATGATCAGTCCTCACTTAGAAAGACAAATGGGATAGATAGTGGAAGTAGGAGAAAACAAATAACAGGACATGTTTTTCTTTTAATGGAGGTTTAAGTGTTCTTCATATCGCTCTTCTCAGAGATATCTTTTACATGCATATCTCCCAATTTCTGCTTTCTCTTATTTTCTTGAGGAGTCAGTGTTTGTTGTAATATGCATAGATAATGCTAATTTTGGTAATTGTTTTATGGATAGTTTAAAGAAATTTAATTACAGCAAGAGATAAAATATTTATTATCCCTATGGATTTATTTTGTTGAAATCTTGCATCTATCTTGGTTGTTATCTATCCAAGAGTGAAGTGATTGCTGACCATTCTTATGAAAGTAATAAATTTATAATTTGGGTTCTAATAGTTTTTCTGAGATTGATGTTACTTGAAGCTGGCCAAAAATTACTATTTCAAATATTCATTAATATTCAAATTACAGAAGACCAAAAGCTAAAATTTTCTTTTTTTATTTGGTTTTGTGTTAAATTCTACAAAATCTGGATTTTTTGTTGTTGTTATTGTGAAAGTAATTTTATTTTGGGGGTATATTTCATTTCATTCACTTTTCTTTTCTTTTCTTTTTTTTTTTTTCTCAATGCAGTTTATTCAGGAACATTGAACAATCCTCGGACCCCGGGGAAAGCCAGCCCCCAGCTTAAATAGCCTCTGGGTAGCCAACCCAGGCGTGCCACGGGGGCAATTCAGATAGGTCCACATACATGGAAGCAAGCCAGATCCTCGGCCTTAGCCAAATGTGGAGTTGTTCGTGACAGAGAGCCCTCACCATCGGGAAGGTGGAAGGCAGAAACCAGCTCCATCTTTAAGGCATAGCATTCCGCAGCTCTCTACAGTTCCCCCTTTTTATTTTAGACACATCAGGCAAGAGTAGAGGTCTGATCTCTGATATTAGAAATAAATTGGGACTTTGTACAGATGTTCATTTAGGTGTCATCCACCCAAAGAGCATCAGACCCGTCCGATACCTTTTTCTCAGAGGCGGGACCTGGGGCATCAACCCGCATGCAATCAGACATGCTCTTCTCTGGGTCCAAAGCGGCTGACCCTGAGTGCAGTGCTTAGCCTCGCATCCTGAGCGTATCATTTTAGCTTTTTATGGTATCCAACCATGCTTGGGGAGAATGTCCTGCTTCAATGGCTGTAAAGGCCTGAATGATCATGGCTGCATCACACTGTTGTGAGACTCTAATCTTGCATATATACCACAGGCAAACCTTAATGCTCAACTAAAAGGAAGCTTGATGGTGTTCAATCAGAGGATTGACCTCTTGCAGGAGCAAATTGATATCCTATGGCAAATCGCTCAACCTGGCTGTCAATGAAAGTATGCTGGACTTTGTGTCAGTAGCATACAACATGAGAATTTTTCCTGTGCTGCAAATCTGTCTAAACAATTGTCGAGCTATATTTTAGGTAATTGGACTGGAGAATTCGATACTACGATGGAGCAGCTGAGAGTGGCCATTGTCACAGTAAATTCTACCAGAGTGGACGCAGGACTAGCCACAGGATTATCAACATGGATTGCTGCAGCCATGAATCATCTGAAGGAATGGGCGGGCATGGGAGTGTTAGCACTTTTCTTTTCTTAATTTAAATTTACTTGTTTAAAAAATGTATTCGTTTTTCATCCATTCATAGTCCCCTCCCTCATCTTATCCTAGCCTCATCCTCCTTTCCTCTCCCTTCATCCCCCTCACCTAGTCCTCAAAAAGGGGAGACTTCCTCCCCTACCAACTGATTCCAACCTATCAAGTCTCATTAGGATGTCTGCATCCTCTTCCTCTGTGACCTTTGCCTCACTGGAGGGAAGTGGACAAGGAGCAGGAAACAGAGAATTAAACATAAACCCTAGGGTAAGCTCCTTGTTACTTACCTTCTTTAGATTGCAGTATGATCTTTTGCAGATCCATCGATTTGCCTGCAAATTTCATGATGTCCTTGTTTTAATATCCGAATAGTATTGCACTGTGTAGATGTACCACAGTTTCTTTATCCAAATTCTTCAGTTGAGGGTCATTGAGGTTGTTTCCAGTTTCTGGCTATTACAAGTAAAGCTACTATTAACATAGCTCAGGTAAGTCCCTGTTGTATGGTGGAGCATCTTTTTGGATATATGCCCAGGAGTGTTATAGCTGATCTTAAGAAAGAGCTGTTCTCAGTTTTCTGAGAAAGTGCCTGGTTGATTTCCAAAGATATACATTTGCACTCCCACCCACAATGGATGAATGTTCCCCTAGTCCACTGATAGGGGAGGTCCCCCTTCCCTACTATCTGACTGTAGCCCATCTGTAGTCACACTAGGACTGTTTGGATCCTCTTTCTGTGTGGTCTAGTAAGGACACCATGCTAGGGGGAGGTGATCAAATTGAAGGCAACCAAGTTCATGTTGGAGACAGCCCCTGCTCCCCTCAATAGGGAACTCAATGGAGACTGAGTTGCCCATGGGTTACATCTGAGCAGGGGGTCTATGTCCTCTCCATACATGGTCCTTGGTTGATTCATCAATCTTTGCAGGCCTCCCCACCCTGGGCCCAGATTTTTTGGTTCTGTTGTTCTCTTTGTGGAGTTCCTGTCCCTTCTAAGTCTTTCTATCTCCCCCTTCTTCCTTAAGATTCCTTGTACGTACTCTGTCCAAAAGTTTGGCTATGAGTGTCAGCATCTTCTTTGATTCTCTGCTCAGAGAGACTTTCATTCTGATAGGTGCATGATGGAAACTTAGAGTTGTTTGATTTTTATTTTCCTGATAACTAAGGAAGGTGAGCATTTCTTTAGGTGCTATTTGGCCATTTGAGATTACTTTGTTGAGAATTCTCTGTTTATCTATGTAACCAATTTTCAAGTTGGATTAGTTTGTTTGTTAGCGTGTAATTCCTTGAGTTCTGTATATATTTTGGATATTAGCCTTCTATCAGATGCAGGGTTGGTGAAGATCTTTCACAATCTTTAGGCTGTTTTTTTGTTCTGATGACAGTGTCCTTTGCTTTACAGAAGCTTTTCAGTTTCATGAGCTCCTGTTTATTCATTGTTGCTCTTAGAGCCTGTGCTGTTAGTGTCTGTTCAGGAAGTTGTTTCCCATGCCAATGAGGTCAAGGCTCTTCCCCACTTTTTCTTCTAACAGACTTAGTGTGTCTGGTTTTATGTTGAGGTCCTTGATCCACTTGGACTTTACTTTTGTGCAGGGTGATAATTAGGGATCAAATTGCATTTTTTTCTTCATGTAGACATCCATTTAGACCAACACCAATTTTTGAAGATGTTATTTTTTTTCCATTGTATTTTTTGGTTCCTTTGTTAAAAAACAAGTGCCCATAGTTGTGAGGGTTTATTTCTGAGTCTTTGATGTGATTTCGTTGATCAACCAGTCTATTTCTATGTCAGTATCATACAGTTTTTATTACAATTGCTCTGTAGTATAGCTTGAAGTCAGGGATGGAGATATCTCCAGAAGTTTGTTTATTGTATAAGATTGTTTTAGGTATTCTCGGATTTTTGTCTTTTCCATATGAAGTTTACAATTGTTCTTTCAAGGTCTGCAAAGAATTGTGTTGATATTTTGATGGGGATTGCACTGAATGTGTACATGGCTTTTGGGAAAATGCCTATTTTTACCATGTTAATCCTACTAATCCACAAGCATGAGACATATTTCCATCTTCTGATACCTTCAATTTCTTTAGAGACTTAAAGTTCTTGTTACACAGGTCTTTTACTTGCTTGGTTAGAGTTACACCGAGAGACTTTATATTGTTTGTGGCTATTATGAAGAGTGTAGTTTCCCTAGTTTCTTTCTCAGCCTGTTTGTTATTTGTATACATGAGGGCTACTGTTTTTGTTGTTGTTGTTGTTTTGTTTTTGTTTATTTATTTTTTTTGTCATCTTGTATCCAGCCACTTTGCTGAATTTGTTCATCAGCTGTAGGAGTTCTCTAGTAGAATTCCTGAGGTCACTTATCTATACAATCATATCATCTGTAAATAGTAATACTTTGACATTCTCTTTTCTAATTTATATTCCCTTGATTTTCTTTAGTTATTTTATTACTCTACCTAGGACTTCAAGTACTATATTGAGGAGATACAGACAGAGTGGGCAGCCTTATCCATTAATTTAGTGGAATGGCTTTGAGTTTCTCTCCATTTACTTTGATGTTGGCTATCAGCTTGTTGTATATTACTTTTTATTATATTTAGGTATGTGATCTCTCCAAGACTTTTATCACGAAGGGGTGCTGGATTTCATTGAGGGCTTTTTCTGTATCTAAGAAGATGATCATGTGATTTTTTTTCTTTCAATTTCTTTATATGGTGGATTACATTGATGGATTTTCACATACTGAAACAGGTGCATCCCTAGAATGAAACTTACTTGATCATGGTGGATGATATAATAAATGTGTTCTTGGATTTGGCTTTCCAGTATTTTATTGAGTATTTTGCATCAATGTTCATGAGGGAGAATGATCTAAAATTCTCTTTGTTGAGTCTTTTGTGTGGTTTAGGTATCAGGTGATTGTAGCCTCACAGAATGAGTTTGATTATGTTCTTTCTGTTTCTATTCTGTGTAATAGTTTGAGTATTGCATTAGTTCTTCTTTGAAAATATGGTAGCATTCTGTGTTGAAACCATCTGGCCTGTTTATGTTGTTGTTGTTGTTGTATTGGGTTAGGAGACTTTTGATGACTGCTTCTATTTCATTGGGGGTTTATAAGACTGTTTAATCTGTTTACCTGATCTTGATTTAGCTTTGGTACATGAAATCTGTCAAGAAAATCATCCATTTCCTTTTGATTTTCCAATTTTGTGGAATAAAGACTTTTGAGGTTGAGACCTAATGATTCTTTGAATTTCCTCAGGGTCTGTTGTTATGTCCCCCTTTCCATTGCTGATTTTGTTAATTTGGATACTGTCTCTCTGCCTTTTAGTTAATTTGCTAGGGGGGTTGTTTACTTTATTAATTTTCTCAAAGAACCAGCTCTTGGTTTCATTGATTCTTTGTATTGTTCTTTATTTTTATTATTGGTTTAAGTCCTAATTTTATTATTTTCTGCTGTATACCCTTCTCAGTTGTTTTTGTTCTAGATGGTTTAGGTGTGCTAGTATAAGGACTCTTCAATTTCTTTTTCTCTTTTAATATTCTTTCTTTGTTTTGCATATTTAGTGTTTTTATTATTATATGGTGGAAAGATTTTCTTTTCTGCTCCACACTATTTAGTGTTCTGTACACTAGCATAGAAACAGAATGATGGATCAATGGAATCGAATAGAAGACCCAGAAATAAACCTACACACTCATGGACAACTGATTTTTGACAAAGATGCCAAAGCCATACAATACAAAAAAGATCGCATCTTCAACAAATGGTGCTGGTCTAACTGGATGTCCACACGTAAAAAAAAAAAAAAAAAAAAAAAAAAAAAAAAGCAAATATATCCATACTTATCACTCTGCACAAAACTACCTTGATATAAAAACAGACACACTAAACCTGTTAGAAGAACACCAGCAGCACAGTCTCTAAGAGCAACAATCAATAAATGGGACTTCATGAAACTGAAAAGCTTCTGTAAAGCAAAGGACACAGTCATCAGAACAAAATGACAGCCTACAGATTGGGAAAGAATCTTCACCAACCCTCTATCTGACAGAGGGCTAATATCCAGTATATACAAAGAAGTTAAACAACAATAAATCAAGTAACCCAATAAAAAAATGGGGTACAGAGCTAAACAGAGAATTCTCAATAGAGGTTCCTCAAATGACAGAGCTTCTTGTATGTCTATAGGCATCTGTTTCTTTAGGTTGAGGAAGTTTTCTTCTATGATTTTGTTGAAAATATTTTCTGGCCCTTGGAGCTGGAAGTCTTCTCTTTCTTTTAATACTCTTATTCAAAGGGTTTGTCCTTTTATAGCATCCCAGATTTCTTGGATGCTTTGTTTCACAAACTTTTTATATATAACATTTTTTTGACTGCTGTATCAATTTTTTCACTCCTTCTATCTCCATTATTCTTCACTCTCTTTCACTTTTATCCTTCACTATCCTTCATTCCTTCACTATCTTCTACACCTGAGATTCTTTCTTCCATTTCTTGTATATTGTTCGTGATGCTTTGTTACAGGATTTTTTATTCCATTGTGAACCCCAAAATTGTGAACTGTGAAACCCCGTTTCTTGTTTGGTATGGTTGATCCCTATAACACACCTTTAATCCAAGTCCTTTTTATTGTAAACAGGTGATTGTGGTGGGATCAGCCCTAGCACACATCTTTAATCCTAGAGCTTTCTGTACACAATATTTGATGAAGTTAATCCTGGCTGAAAAGGTTGAGCAAGAAAGCAGCTGACATGGATTACAGAGTAGGAAAGATTTTGAGTTGAGTGATATTTATGACAGCATAGAGAAGTAGATAAAGGTTTTTAGCTTAAGCCCTAGCTTTAGCTTTCACTTCAGCTTCTCAGCTCTCTGCCCTGGGAGGCGTTGAGCTAGCAAGCCTTTGACCTTGGGTCTTTTGGCCTTTTCTTCCTGGGCTATCAGTTGAACTAGTGAGCCTTTTTTTTTTCCCCCAGACCTGAGCTGAGAAGGAAGGTTAGCTGGGTTCTTTTTCTGCCTCTATGAGATAGCAGGTTTTCACTCCAGCACCTGGCTCCTGAGCCAGAATGATTTCCTTTTTTTCTTTTTTCTTTCTATTTTTATTTGTTTGTTTAATTTTGTTTTGTAATTTATTTCTTTTTTATAATTACAGTTTATTCACATTGTAGCCCAGCTGTAGCCACCTTAACTTCCCCAACCCCACCCTCACTCCCTTATCTTCTTCCAAGCCCCTCCCTAAGTCCACTGATAGGGAGGTCCTCCTCCCCTTCCCTCTGAACCTAGCCTATCAGGTCTCATCAGGAATGGCTGCATTGTCTTCCTCTGTGGCCTGGTAAGGCTACTCCCCCATTGGGAGAGGTGATCAAAGAGCCAGCCACTGAGTTCATGTCAGAGATAGTCCCTGTTCCCCTTACTAGGATACCCACTTGGAAATTAGGTGCCTTGGGATACATCTATGCAGGGGTTCTAGGTCAGTCTCAGAAAAGACACCTGTGCCAGGATTTTTTTGGTTCTATTACTCTCCTTGCTGAGCTCCTGTCCCTCCAGGACTTTATCTCCCACTTCTTTCATATTATTCCCTGCACTCTACCCAAAGTTTGGTTATGAACCTCAGCATCTGCTTTGATACCCTGCAGGTTAGAGTCTTTCTGAGGCCCTCTGTGGTAGGCTCCTGTCCTGTTCCCTGTTTTTGCCCTCTTCTGATGTCCATCCTGATTGCCTTTCTGAGTGAGGATTGATCATCTTACCCAGGGTCTTCCTTCGTGTTTAGCTGCTTTAGGTGTACAAATTTTAGTATGATTATCGTATATTATATGTCTAATAGCCACTTATAAATGAGTGTATATCATGTGTGTCTTTCTGCTTCTGGGATATTTCACTCAGGATGATCTTTTCTTGTTCCTACCATTTGCCTGAAACTTTCATGATTTCCTTGTTTTTAATTGCTGAGTAGTATTCTTTTGTGTAAATGTACCACAATTTCTGTATCCATTCCTCAGTTGAGGGACATCTGTGTTGTTTCCAGATTCTGGCTATTCTGAATAAATCTGCTATGAACATGGTTGAGTAAATGTCCTTGTTGACTACTTGAGCATATTTTGGATATATGCCTAGGAGTGCTATACCTGTATATTTTTTATTTTTTTAAATTAAATTTTTATTTTTTATATTAATTACAGTTTATTTGTTTTGTGTCCCAGCTGTAGTCCCTTCCCTCATTCCCTCCCAATTCCTCCCTTCCTCCCTCATCTCCTCCCATGCTCTCTCCAAGTTCACTGAGAGAGGAGGTCCTCCTCCTCCTCCATCTGACCCTAGTTTCTCTGGTCTCATCAGGACTGGCTCTATTGTCCTCTGTGGCCTGGCAAGGCCACTCCATCCTCAGGGTGAGGTGATCAAATAAGCAGCCACTGAGTTTATGTCAGAGGCAGTCCCTGTTCCTACTACAAGGAGAACCAACTGGACACTGAGCTGCAATGGGCTACATCTGTGCAGAGGTTCTAGGTTTTCTCTATGTATAGTACTTGGTTGGAGTATCAGTCTCAGAAAAGACTCCTTTGCCCAGAGTTTTTGGTTTTGTTGCTCTCCTTATGGAGTTCCTGACCACTCTAAGTCCTTCTATCTTTCCCTTTTTCATAAGATTCCTTGCACTCTACCCAAAGACTGGCTATGAGTTTCAGCATCTGTTTTCATACCTTGCTGGGTAGAATCCTTCAAAGGCTCTGTATGGTAGGCTCCTGTCCTGTTCCCTCTTTTTATTGCCCTCTTCTGATGTCCATCCCGTTTGCCTTTCTGAGTGAGGATTGATCATCTTACCCAGGGTCTTCCTTTTTGCTTAGCTTCTATAGGTATACAGATTTTAGTATGTTTATCCTAAATTATATGTCTAATATCCACTTATCATCAGTGAGTATATACCATGTGTGTCTTTCTGCTTCTGGGATACTTCATTCAGGATGATCTTCTCTAGTTCCCATGATCTAGTTTTCATGATTTCCTTGTTTTTAATTGCTGAGTAGTATTTTTTTCTGTAAATAAACCACAATTTCTGTACCCATCCTCAGTTGAGGAACATCTGGGTTGTTCCAGATTCTGGCTACTACAAATAAAGCTGCTACAAATATGGTTGAGCAAATGTCCTCCTTGTATACTTGAGCATCTTTTGTATATATGCCTAGGAGCGATATAGCTGGATCTTGAGAAAGCACTATTCCTAATTGTCTGAGAAGGCTCCAGACTGATTTCCAAAGTAGTTATACAAGTTTACATTCCCACCAGGAATTGAGGAGGGTTCCCCTTTCTACACATCCTCTCCAGCATGTGTTGTCACTTGAGTTTCTGATCTTAGCCATTCTGATGGGTGTAAGTTGAAACCTAAGGGTTGTTTTGATTTGCAACTTCCTAATGAATAAGGAGTTTGAACATTTCTTTAAGTGTTTCTTTGCCATTCAGTGTTCCTCTATTGAGAATACTTTGTTTATCTCTGTTCCCCTTTTTTTAATTAGATTACTTGGTTTGTTGGTGTTATGGGACACAAAGAAAGCAGTGCTAAGAGGAAAGTTCATAGCATTAAGTGCCTTCAGAAAGAAGTTTGAGACTTCTCATACAAGCAACTTAAAGAAACTCCTAAAAGCCCTAGGAAAAAAAGAAGCAGACACACCCAAGAAGAGCAGATGATTGGAATTACTCAAACTCAGAGCTGAATCCAATGAATTAGGAACAAAGAAAACAATTCAAAGTATCAATGAGACCAAGAGCTGGTTCTTTGAGAAAATCAAGAAGATAGATAAACCCTTCCTCAAACTAACTAAAAGGCAGAGAGAAACTATCCAAATCAGCAAAATCAGAAATGAAAAGGCGGACAGAACTACAGACACCGAGGAAATCCAAACACTCATTACATCTTATTTCAAAAGCCTATATACCACAAAATTTGAAAATCTAAATGAAATGGACCACAAAATTTGAAAATCTAAATGAAATGGACAATTTTCTTAGTAGATTCCATGTACCAAAATTAAATCAATATCAGGTAAATAGATTAAATAGTACTATATCCCCCCCAAAATGCAAGCAGTCATCAAAAATCTCCCTTCCAAAAAAAAGCCCAAGGCCCAGCTTAGAATTCTACCTGACCTTCAAAGAAGAGCTAACTCTCAATCTCTTCAAACTAGTCCACAAAATAGAAACAGAAGGAACACTAACAAATTCATTGAATGAATCCAGTCACCTTGATACCTAAACCACAGAAAGACCCAACAAAAAAAGAGAACTTCAGAACTATCTCTCTTTTGAACATTGATGCAAAATACTCAATAAAATTCTTGCAAACCAAATCCAAGAACACATAAAAGATATTATCCACCATGATAAAACTTGCTTCTTCTCAGGAATGCAAGGGTGGTTCAGTATTCAGAAAGCCATCAATGTAATTCACCATATAAACAAACTGAAGGAGAAAAACCACATGATCATCTCCTTCGATGCCAAAAAAGCATTTGACAAAATCCAACAGCCATTCATGTTTAAAATCTTGGAGAAATCAGGGTTAAAGGCACATACGTACACATAGTAAAGACAACACACAGCAAGCCTATAGCCAACATCAAAGTAAACAGAGAGAAATTAAATTAATCCCACTGAAATCAGGGACAAGGCAAGGCTCCCCACTCTCTCTATATCTCTTCAACATTGTATTTGAAATTCTAGCTAGAGCAGTAAGATAACTAAAGGAGATCAAGGGGATACAAATCAGAATGGAAGAAATCAATGTATCACTATTTGTGGATGATATGATAGCATACATGAGTCACTCATGTATGAGTATGATAGTATCTCCAGGGTTTGCTGTGCTAGACTAGTTGGTTTCTGGTGATGTCATTTGGTTCTAGGTTTTGTTACTTTTGTTCTTATGCTGGCCTCTAGCCATCTGATTCTCTGTTGTTAGCAGATTTGGTGGTACCTGATGGTCAGGCCAGGAATAAGTTCAGGAATAAGCAGATAGGGCTCTAAGCTGAATATTGCTTGGGTCCTCCACCTTCCTCCTTGGATGGTGGGCAATGAATGTTGGAGTCCTACAGCTAACCTCTGCTGGGTCTTCCATCTGTGTCCCAAGTGGACCAGTCAGATTGGGAGTAGGTGAAGAGAGCTCCAATCTGAATGCTGATGGGCCCCTGGCAGGCTTCCTCAGTATGGCGGACAATGGAGGCCTGTGTATAGCTCAAGTCTGCTGGGTCTGTTGGATAGATCCCAGGTGAGTTAGGCAGACCCAGAGTAAGTGGAGAGAGCTTCAAGCTCAGTGCTGTTCACACCACCTCTCACCCCTACGGGCCTCCTGGAGATGGCAATAATGAGGGTTGGGTACACATACAGCTCAAGTCTACCGGGTCTACTGTTGAGTCCCAAAGTCTGGAATTTATGTGACAAATTACAAATTTCTTCTCTGTGCTTGATAACTGTGCATGATAAATCTTTGCTTACGTTTCACTTTTTTTTCTATATCACCTTTATTATTCTCCATTCTACTGGGTGAAATTTATCTCTTGAATATCATAGTATGACTAATGGTTTTATTTCTTACTCTAATAGGATGCTTATGCAGAGATGGTGAGATTAATCAATTTAAGTTTACAGTAACTGATGCCAATGATTTTATTTCTTCTGACTTCTTTTATACTTTCTTCATGTCGAATTTTCTGTACTTTTTGAAATTTCTGTAGAAAAATCATTGTGTAAAAATTTATCTCAAGCACTTTAAAAATAAACATGTCCTTTTCCTTACCCCTAGGCATTATCTTCAAGTATTTTATTTTATTTTAAAACAGGCCCTTACTATGTTGCCCTTACCGGCCTGGAACTTGCAGAGATCTGCCTGCCTCTGCTTCCAGAGTATAAGTATTTGGTTTAGAAGTATCTAATACCATACCTAGAGACCATGTGTTACTTTTTTTAATATTTATTTATTCACTTTATATCCCGATTGCAGCTCCTTTCTCCTCCTCCCAGTCCTCCTCCTGCACATCCCTCCCTCCCACTCTCACCTCTCCTTCTCTTCAGACAAGGGGGAGGTCCCTCGTGGGTACCAATTAACCTGGCACATTAAGTCACTGCAGAACTAGGTGTACCCTCTCCCACTGAAACCAGGCAAGGCAGCCTGGTGAGGAGAACAGGATCCAAAGGGAGATATCAGAGTCAGAAAGCACTCCTATTCTAGTTTTGGGGGGATCCACAATGAAGACCAAGCTGCACATCTCCTATAGGGGACATCGAACCAGTCCATGAATGCTTTTTGGTTGATGGTTCAGTCTCTGTGAGCCCCATGGGCCTAGGTTACTTGCCTCTGTAGGTCTTCTTGCGAAGTCTTTGACCCCTCCACCTCCTTCAATAATTCCCCCAGCACACCCAGCTCTGTTTAATGTTTGGCTGTGGGGTCTCTGCATCTGTTTCCATCAGCTGCTGGGTAGAGAGGAGTTGTGTTATTTCTAAAACATTTTCAATTGTAAAAATCTCAAATCAAATGTAATTTAGCCTTCATTTACTGAAAATAAAACAGCATCATTTTACTTGACTGTTAATATAATTGTAAAGATGACTTTGTTTATTGCAAACATCAACACTCTCTAGCTTCCTTGTCTTTATATACTCATTCTTGAAATATTTACTTCAAGATAGAAATCAGAGAAATGTCAATATATAGCATCAAAAACTTAGGGAAGTGGAAAATGAGTGGAGTATAAATACTGTAACCATTACTCAGAATGCATTTGGTAAACACTATAAGTACAGTTATACAACTCAGTGAAAATGTTAAAATCATGCTTGAGGTAGAATTATATATGTGTTAATTTAACTTCATTTTTTTTATAACTATTCACTTTACATCTCGATTGTAGCTCCCTCCCTCGTCTCTTCCGCATCCCACCCCCCTCTTCTCTCCTATGGTCCTTCCCTGTTTCTCAGAAAGTGGGGGCCCCCTCCTCTACCATCTGACCCCAGCCTATCAAGCTTGCAGCCTCTTCCTCTGTGGTCTGGCCATGCCTTCCCATCAGAGGGAAGTGATCATAAAGTGGGCTACAGAGTCCATGTCAGAGACAGCCCCTACTACTAGGCAACCCACATGAAGACTGAGCTGCCTATTGGCTACATCTGAACAGGGGGCTATGTCTTCTTTATGCATGGTCCTTGGTTGGTGGTCATAATTTAATTTTATTATCTATTTCCATATATAAAAATTCTGTTAAACTGGCTTGTGTGCATTTGGGGTGAAGTAACCGATCTAACTTATCCTTCCATGGAGTATGGTAAGTTGTTTTTAATTAACATTAATGTCGCACTTTAAGTAAAAAGTAATTAGCCCAGGATTACTTCGGGTACTGGTGAGTTTAGTTCTTCCTCAGGAAGACCCATGTCTCAGGGCAAGTGCATCCATATTCACCATTGTCTTCTGTAGGTCTTCTGTAGGTCTCTCTCACTGCATTTGGAAATATTACCAAATTGCTGTCCCATGAACTGGTTGCATTGCCATTAGAAAGTGCTGCTTACTATTTTTAGTGCAAATTTTAATTTTAGAATACTAACATATTTTTTGTTCTCTCTTTCTTACCTATTGTCTTCTAACAGTTCTCTGTCTCTCTTTCTCTGTAACTCCCTCATTCTGAATGGTATGTTTTGTTAGTTAATTGAAGCAATATATCTTCTACAATCAAGAAGAAGTCTTTTTTAGTGATCCTGTGTTATATATATTCTCAATCTGCATTTGTCAAGTTGTCACTTTTATAGTTGCATTAAATTCCAAAAAAAATCAACTTCAGTTATTTTTACTTAAAGATATGCATCCCCATTGTCTGATGACTCTGAAATATAACATATGGAGAAATTCCTTAGCTCTCTCTAATCCAGCAACTCCTAATATTAAATAACTCTAGAAAATCTCTCTCCATGAAACATCTTACAGAATTACTTGTGTGAAATAATATTTGACAAAAGTTAAAAATACTATTTTATAATTGATAAGTAGAAACAGATATTTTTTATTATACTTATTGCCAAATTCTCATTTGCATTTTAAAGCCAAAATAGTTTTCATTTTTCTCACTTTTTAAATTTTTATTAATTACAGTTAATTTACTTTGTAGCCCTCCTGTACATCCCTTCCTTCTCCCTCCCAATCCCAACCTCCCTCTTCCCCACCCATGTCCCTCTCCCAGTCCACTGAAAAGGGAGGTCCTCCTCCACTTCACTCTGCTCCTAGTCTATCAGGTCTTATAGGGACTCGTTATATTGTCTTCTTCTGTGGCCTGGTGAGGCTGCTGTCCCCTCGGGAGGAGGTGATCAAAGAGCAGGCCAATCAGTTCATGTCAGAGACAGTCCCTATCCCCATGACTATGGAGGCCACTTGGATACTGAACTGCCATAGGCTACCCCAGTGCAGGGGTTCCAGGCCATCTCCATGAGTGGTCCATGGCTGGAGTATCAGTTTCAGAAAAGAACCCTGTGCCCAGACTTTTAGGATCTGTCGCTGTCCTTGTGGAGCTCCTGTCCTCTCCAGGTCTTACAGCTTCTGGGACATGTCACTCGGGATGATTTTTTCCAGATCCCACAATATAACTGCAAATTTCATCTTTTTTTTTTTTAACCACAATTTCTGTATCCATTCCTCAACCAAGGGTCATCTGGGCTGTTTCTAACTTCTGGCTATTACAAATAAAGCTGCTACAAATATGGTTGAGCAAATGTCCTTGTTGTATACTTGAACATCTTTTGGCTATATGCCTAGCAGTGGTATAGCTGGATCTTGAGGAAGCACTATTCCTAACTGTCTGAAAAGCACCAGATTGATTTACAGAGTGGTTGTACAACTTTACATTCCTACCAGCAGTAAAGAAGGGTTCCCCTTTCTCCACATCCTCACCAGCATCAGGCATTCTGATGGATGTAAGGTGAAATCTTAGGGTCGTTTTGATTTGCATTTCCCTGATGGCTAATGATGTTGAGCATTTCTTTAAGTGTTTCACTTCCATTCGATATTCCTCTATTGAGAATTCTCTGTTTAGCTCTGTTCCCCATTTATTTTATTTTATTTTTTTTATCAGTTACATTTTATTAACTCTGTATCCCAGCCGTGTCCCGATCCCTCATTCCCTCCCAGTCCCTCCCTCCCTCCCTCCCTCATCTCCACCGTGCCCCTTTCCAAGTCCACTGATGGGGGGGACCTCCTCCCCATTCATCTGATCCTGTTTTATCAGGTATCTTCAGGACTGGCTGCAAAGCCCTCCTCTGTGGCCTAACAGGACTGCTCCTCCCTTCGGGGGTGGGGAGACCAAAGAGCCAGTCATCGAGTTCCTGTTAGAAATAGTCCCTGTTCCCCTCACTTTGGGAAACCAATTGGTTACTGAGCTACCACAGGCTACATCTGAGTGGAGGTTCTAGGTTATATCCATACATGGTCCTTGGTTGAATGTCAGTCTCAGAAAAGACCCTGTGCCCAGATATATTTGGTCCTTGTGGAGCTCCTATCCTTTCCCCATCAGACTAACTCCCCTTCTTTCTTATGATTCCCTGTACTCTGCCAAAGGTTTGGTCATGAGTCTTTGCTTTGAAAACACTGCTAGTTAGAGTCTTTCAGATGCACTCAGTAGACTCCTGTCATACGTTCAATGCACATCCCATCTGTCTTTCTAAATGAGGATTGATCATCTTACCCCATGTCCGCTCAATTGATTATCTTTTTTAGGTGTATAGATTTCATTATGTTTATCATATCTTATAGGTCTATATAAGTGAGTATATCCCATGTTTGTCTTTCTCCTTCTGGGATATTTCACTCAGAATGATCTTTTCTAGATCCCACCATTTGCCTGCAAATTTCATGATTTCCTCCTTTTTGATTGCTGAGTAGTATTCCATTGTATAAAAATACCACAATTTCTGTACCCATTCCACCGTTGATGGACATCTGGGTTGTTTCCAGGTTCTGGCTATTACAAATAGAGCTGCTATAAACATGGTTGAGCAAGTGTCCTTTTTGTGTACTTGAACAAACTTTGGGTATATACCTAGCAGTGGTATAGCTGGGTCTGGAGGAAGCACTATTCCTATTTGTCTTAGAAAGCGCCAGATAGCTTTCCAGAGTGGTTGTACCAGTTTACATTCCCACCAGCAGTGGAGCAGGGTTCCCCTTTCTCCACAACCTCTCCAGCATGTGTTATCGCTTGAGTTTTTCATCTTGGCCATTCTGATGGGTGTAAGGTGATATCTCAGGGTCGTTTTGATTTGCATTTCCCTGATGGCTAATGAGGATGAGCATTTCTTTAAGTGTTTTTCAAATGGATTACTTGGTTTGTTGCTGTTTAACTTCTTGAGTTCTTTATATACACTGGATAGTAGGCCTCTGTCAGATAGAGGGTTGGTGAAGATTCTTTCCCAATCTGTAGGAAGTCGTTTTGTTTTGAAGACAATGTCCTTTGCTTTACCAAAGCTTTTCAGTTTCATGAGGTCCCATTTATTGATTGTTGCTCTTAGAGCCTGTGCTGTTGGTGTTCTGTTCAGGAAGTTATCTCCTGTGCCAATGATTTCAAGGCTCTTCCCAAAATTTTTTTTTCTAACCGATTTAATGTGTCCATTTTTATATTGAGGTCTTTGATCCACTTGGACTTTAGATTTGTGCAGGGTGATAAGTATGAATCTATTTGCATTTTTCTACATGTAGACATCCAGTTAGACCAGCACCATTTGTTGAAGATGCTATCTTTTTTGCATTGTATGGTTTTGGCATCTTTGTCAAAAATCAGTTGTCCATAAGTGTGTGTGTTTATTTCTGGGTCTTCTATTCAGTTTCATTGACCCACCATTCTGTTTCTATGCCAATATCATGCAATTTTAATTACTGTTGCTCTATAGTGTAGCTTGAGATCAGGGATGAAGATACCTCCAGAAGATCTTTTATTATAGAGGATAGTTTTAGCAATTCTGGGTTTCTTGTTATTCCATATGAAGTTGAGAATTTTTCTTTCAAGGTCTGTAAAAAATTGTGTTGGTAATTTGGTGGGAATTGCATTGAATACGTAGATTGCTTTTGGTAAGATGGCTATTTTTACTATGTTAATCCTCCAAAGCCCAGAGCATGGGAGATCTTTCCATCTTCTGATATCTTCTTCTAATTCTTTTTTCAAAGACTTAAAATTTTTTTCATACAAGGCTTTGACTTGCTTGGTTAGGGTTACACCAAGGTACTTTATGTCTTTTGTGGCTATTGTGAAGGGTGTTGTTTCCCTAATTTCTTTCTCAGCCCTTTTGTCTTTTGTATACAGGAGGGCTACTGATTTTTTTTTTTTTTTTTTAGTTAATTTTGTATCCAGCCACTTTGCTGAAGGTGTTTAGCAGCTGTAGGAATTCCCTGGTAGAATTTGGGGGGTCATTCAGGTATACTATCATATCATCTGCAAACAGTGATAATTTGACTTCTTCCTTTACAATTTGTATCCCCTTGATCTCCTTCAATTGTCTTATTGCTCTAGCAGGGACTTCCAGAACTATGTTGAAGAGATATGGAGAGAGTGGGCAGTCTTGCCTTGTCCGTGATTTCAGTGGGGTTGATTTAAGTTTCTCTCCATTGAGTTTGATGTTGGATATAGGCTTGCTGTATATTGCCTTTATTATGTTTACGTATGTGCCTTGTATCCCTGATCTCTCCCAGACTTTAAACATGAATGGGAGTTTGATTATTTCCAGCCATCTACTCCTGCTTGGTGTGTCTGCTTCTTCTTTTTCTAGGGTTTTTAAGTGAGCCATTAAGTTGCTTGAATGAGCTGTCTCGAATTTCTTCTTGAAGGCACTTAGTGCTATGAACTTTCCTCTTAGCACTGCTTTCATTGTGTCCCACAAGTTTGGGTATGTTGTGCCTTCATTTTTATTGAATTCTAGGAAGACTTTAATTTCTTTCTTTATTTCTTCCCTAACCCAGCTGTCATTGAGTAGCAAGTTGTTCATTTTCCAAGTATATGCAGGCTTTTTGCTATTTCTGCTCTTATTGAGGTCCAGCTTTAGTCCATGGTGATCAGATAAGATACAAGGCATTATTTCAATCGTCTTGTATCTGTTGAGGCTTGCTTTGTGATCAACCAATGGTCTATTATGAGGTGCTGAGAAGGTAAATTCTTTTGTGTTTGGGTGTAAAGTTCCGTAAATGTCTGTTAGGTCCATTTGCTTCATGACCTCTGTTAGAGACATTGTTTCTTTGTTTAATTTTTGTTTTGTTGACTTGTCCTTTGTTGAGAGTGGGGTGTTGAAGTCTCCCAGTATTAATGTGTGGGAATCTATGTGTGGTTTAAGTTTTATTAATGTTTCTTTTACAAATGTGGGTATCCTTGTATTTGGGGCATAGGTGTTCAGGATTGTGATGTCTTCCTGGTGGAATTTTCTCTTGATGAGTATGAAATGAGCTTCCCCATCTCTTTTTATTAATTTTGGTTGAAAGTCTATTTTATCAGAGATTAGAATGGCTACTCCTGCTTGCTTCTTGGGCCCATTTGCTTGGAAAACTGTTTCTCAGCCCTTTACTGTCAGGTAATATCTATCTTTGTGACCTAGTATGTTTCTTGTAAGCAAGAGATTTTTGGGTTTTGTTTACACTTCCATTCTGTTAGTCTATGTCTTTTCATTGGAGAATTGAGTCCATCGATTTTGAGAGAGATTAATGACCAGTGGCTGTTAGAGCCTTTGATTTTGATGTTGGCTGTGGTAGTAAGTTTTTGTGGTTGGTTACTTTATGTTTTGCTGTAGTGAAGTTATTTATTTCCCGTGTTTTCTTGAAAGTAGTTAGTTTTCTTGGGTTGTATTTTCCCTTTCAGTGTCTTCTGTAATGCTGGATTTGTGTTTAGGCATTGTTGAAATTTGTTTCTGTTATTAAATATCTTGTTTTCTCCGTCTATGAGGACTGAGAGTTTTGCTGGATATATTAGCCTGGGCTGACACCTGTGTTCTCTTAGGGTCTGCATGATATCCACCCAGTCCCTTCTGGCTTTCATAGTTTCTGTTGAGAAGTCAGGTGTGATTCTGATGGGTTTGCCATTATATGTTACTTGGCCTTTTTCCCTTGTAGCTTTTAGTATGTTTTCTTTGTTCTGTATATTTACTGTTTTGATTATTATGTGGCGGGAGGATTTTCTTTTCTGGTCTAATTTATTGGGTGGTCTGTAGGGCTCTTGTATTCTTATAGGCCTCTCCTTTATTTGGGGAAATTTTCTTCTATGATTTTGTTGAAAATATTTTTTGGGCCTTGGAGGAGGGAATCTTCTTTTTCCTCTATTTCTTTATTCTTAGGTTTTTGTCTTTTCATGTTTTCTTGGATTTCTTAGATGATCTGTGTCAGAAATTTTTTAGATTTAACATTTTCTTTGACAGATACATAGATTTCTTCCATTGTATCTTCCACACCTGAGATTCTTTCTTCCATCTCTTGTAGTCTATTATTTATGCTTACCTCTGTAGTTCCTGTTTTCTTCCCTAAGTTCTTTCTCTCCACAGTTTCCTCCATTTGTGTTTTCTTTAATTTTTCAAATTCTGTCTTCAGATCTTGAGCCGTTTTGTTGATTTCCTTCACCTGTCTGACTGTATATTCCTGTTTATCTTTCAATTCCTTCAGCTGTTTGTTTGAACAATCCTCTGTTTCTTGTATTTCTTTCAGTGATTTAAGTATTTCCTTTCTAAAGGCCACAAACTGTTTGGCTTCAACTTCCTCTATTTCTTTACGGATGGCCATTATCTGTTTGACTTTATCTTTCTCTAGTTCTTTAAGCATTTTGTTTTCTTTATTATCCTCTTCATAAGCATAGATATTAGGCCTCTTCTTGAACTTCAATTATGCTGGGGTGTCCAGGATTGCTTGCCCCTGGATAACTGGGTTCTGGAGATACCATATTGCTCTGCCTTTTGTTGGTTAAGCTTTTACGCTGGCCTCTACCCATTGGGCTTTCTTAGGTTTTGGGTGTTAGTTACTGGCGGTTCCTAGAATCCTGTGGTAGACAGAATCCCCTTGGCAGGAACATGATTTTTCCTGAAGTAAGCCTCCTCAGCTTTTTTGGGTATGGTCACTAAATGGCCGGTGTTTTTCAGGGATTGCCATAACTCAGTTCAGGTGTACAGACCTGAGTGGTAACTGTGGTCCTTGTTAGTCAAGAGGGCTCTCCTCTCACCAGGAGAAGTCCTGGAGACAGCTGCCCTGCTTCTGGGTTTCTTGCTGTAAATTTAGTGAGCTGCTGCTGTAACCTGGGTGCCACATGGTTTGGTCAGTTTAATTAGGGATAACTGGTTGCTCCTTGGGGGTTGTATCTGGGGGTTAATCTCAGGGATCCCAGGCTTCTCTAGTTCTGAGGTTGTGGCTCTGTGCCCCAGTACCCAAGTGGATGTCAGTGGCAGGTGAGCTCCACTCTAATGCTGCAGCTGAAGGCTAGAGTCAGGAGCCTGTGGATAGCCAGAAACTTTTCTGGAGCTAGGAGACCTGAGATAGGGCCAGGGGTTTCCCCCTCTGTGGGGTTTTCTCCCAACAGGAAGGCCCAGACTGTGGTGTTTGGAGTGGCACATAGAGCGTAGAGCGTGCAGGCGCTGGCAGGTGGTGGCTCCAAGCTGGTGACTGGGCAGGAACCTGAGACCTTTTCCCGAGAACTTTCCCATGTGTGCTGCTGGTGGTGGTGGTGTGGTTGGTGAGTGCTCCAAGCTGTCTCCCTCCCTGTGGGGTTTTCTCCGGACAGGGACTCCCAGTCTCTGGTGTTTTTGTGCCCACTGTTCAGCCTGGGAAGGTGATCAGGATACTTAGTCTTGTGGCTCTGGTCTGGCAACCTAATGCCTGTGCGACCCGGGATCTCTTCCAGGTTCTGGCTGGGTGACCTGAGAGTGGACCCATCTGATTCCCACACCGTGGAGTTTCATCTCACCTGGGAAACAGGATCGCTGTTGCTTTAGGGCCTAGAGTTCAGTCTCTTGGTCGCTGTACCGATGACACTGCTGTCCTGCTCCTGAGGGTGTCCTCCTGGCACCGCCATCTTGGATCTCCTTTATGTCATTCTTAATTATACATCATTACAAAGAAAAGAAAAATCCAGCTCCCAATTTTTTGCTGCAATGCAAAAATAACATGTCCATATATAGCACGGTATACTTCTTTAAGTTTGGAAGAAATTAGTTAATTAGCTATTAGTAAACACATATTCAAACTCCACAAAGATTCTGCAGAAGAAAAGTGCAAATAATTCAAATAATTTCTGTGATACTTCTACTAATATAAGCCTAGCAAAATAGCACAGATTCCCTAGAATATGTTAAAGAAACATTACAAGATGTGAGATCATGTTTTTGCCTAAAATCTAATTTTAAAAACTTTACAAAGCTTATTGCAGTGTTGATGAATAATTATTGGGTATTGTAAAACCTGTGCTCTTTTTTTTATAACAACACGGCATATTAAAATATGCTTACAGCAAGTATGCAACAGAATGAAGAGGCTCTCTGCAGCTGCTGCAGTCCCCAGGGCACACCAAACAGAAGAGGAAACAATTCAACAAATGATGCTTGGAAAAGGAATAATTGTTTGAACGAAAAGATGGTCCCCTCACCCCCAGTATTCAGAGCTAAATATAGTAGATAATCTTTAAAATAATGTAGAAGAAAATAAGACACAATATTGTTTTGATCTTGAGGTAAGTGAAGATTTTCATAGGGCATACAAGAAGCACAACTCATAAAAATAAGTTGATATATTGGTTCTCAAAGGCCCCTACTAAGAAAATGAAGATACCACATATAAGATAGACTATCCTTGGTACACATTTCAGCTTGTACATGACATTTATAGGCAACCTTTTCTCTACAATAATATTATAAACAACTCAATTGCATGAGAAAAGGACTGAGCCACAGATATCACGAAAGAACTGTTTGGTCAGTAACCATATGGACTTTCTTTCTTTCTATCTTTTTTTTTTTTACAATTTTTTTTATTTTAATTTTTATCAATTATACTTTATTCACTTTGTATCCCCCCTCGTAAACCGCTCCCTCCTCTCTTCCCAATCCCGCCTTCCCCCTTTTCCATGCATACCTCTCCCCAAGTCTACTGATAGGGGAGGTCTTCCTCTCCTTCCTTCTGATCCTAGTCTATCAGATCTCATCAAGAGTGGCTGCATTGCACATGGACTTTCTTAATTCCCTGATCAATAATGTAGAAATTAAAACCTCAGTAAATTATCTCTGCATAGTTACCAGAATAAAGAAAATTCGCGAGACTAAGATCACTGTATGTTAGTGAAGTTGTAAAGCCTAGAACTCTTGTATATTTCTACTGGAAGCATAAAATGTGATTCCTGATTCAGGAAAAGGATTTGTCTAGTCTGTGACCAACAACACAACCTAGAGGTGAAACCAAGAACCAAGCTTACGTGTGTGTGTGTGTGTGTGTGTGTGTGTGTGTGTGTGTGTATCTGAGGCTATCACTCAAGCATTATGTTCAAGCACTTTTCTACCTTGAGTGAGATCTCAGGCTTAGTCTGTTATTACTAAAAGACTAAAAAAAATTAAAATAATTTATGGGTAAGTAAATAATGGATTTCCAGATAATAGAACATTATTCAATAATCAACACAAGTAAATGATATGTTCAACACTACGGTTTAAACAAGTTATTTTTTTAAATTTTTTTATTAATTACACTTTATTAATTTTGTATCCCCCCATAAGCCCCTCCCTCCTCCCCTCCCGATCCCACCCTCCCTCCCGTTTCTGCATGCATGCTCCTACCCAAGTCCACTGATAGGGGAGGTTCTCCTCTCTTTTCTGATCTTAGTGTATCAATTCTCGTCAAAAGTGGCTGCATTGTCCTCTTCTGTGGCCTGGTAGAGCTGCTCCCCCCTCAGAGGGAGGTAATCAAAGAGCATTCCAATCAGATTATGTCAGAGGAAGTCCCTCTTCCCATTACTAGGTAACCCACTTGGACACTGTCCTGCCATGTTTTGTTTTAAGTCATTTGTCCAAATGTACCAAAGTGTGTGGTGAGATGCCTGCTTTCTTTCCCTTAGAATTCCTTTTTTTTTATTAACAGAACATACTATTTATTTAATTTCTTATTAATGTTTTTTTCATAAAAATTATTTTTGCTTATTTATTTTACAAATTTCATTTGATAAGAAAGCATGGACTTAGAAACAGTGACACTTATTTGAAAATAAATCTTCATCCTTAAATAACTATATTTGATCACCTCCCCCTGAGAGGGGAGCAGCCTTACCAGAGGACAATGCAGCCAGTCCTGATGAGACCTGATAGGCTAGGGTCAGGTGGAAGGGGGGAAGGAGCTCTCCTATTAGTGGACTTGGAGAGGGGCACAGGAAGAGATGAGGGAGGGAGGTTGGGGTTGGGAGCAGATTGAGAAGGGGGCTACAGTTGGGATACAAAGTGAATAATCTGTAATTAATATTAAAAATAAAATTTATTAAAAAATAACTGTATGACTTTGGGCCAAATGTTAAACTTTTTTTTCTTTATTTTTTATATTAATTACAGTTTATTCACTTTGTATCCCAGCTGTAAGCCCCACCCTCATTCCCTCCCAATCCCACCATCCCTCTCTCATCTTACAACAAGGTTTGTAAGTTTGGCAACAGGAATGCTGCTCTTCTGAAGTGGTGTTTCAGAAACAAACAAACAAACAAAAACTCTGACTCATAGCTAAATTCAACCTTCTGTTAAGCTTTTGCTGGTAACACTGCTTTCATCTGAGATTGCCATTAGTCCCAAACCTTAGTGTGTGCCAGGGAGGAGAGGACTGGAGTGTTTGAGCTTTCATTTCTTTCACCTTCTTGGTTACTGTTCATGGTGGCTGCTGATGAGAATATTAAATGATGGTCTTTGTAGACAGCAGTTGATGCACAGAGATGATGATTGATTCTGTGCTCTGTATTTTAAAGAGTACAGGAATACCAGACTAAGACTCATTTCTTGCTGGGTTCTCCTTGTGGGTATAGCATGTCTAGATGTCTGAGTTTTTCTTACTCCTCTACTGACCCCATGCACACTTTGTGCCTAAATTAACTTTCATATCTACTTGTCTTGAGAATATAATCATGGAATGTTAAATTAGAACAAAGACAGTTACCATATTATGCAGAAACTCCTAAATTATTTGTCATTCAGCTTTACCAAAATATGAGTTCTTTTGCCATGATGCTGGTTTATAGAAACAGCTAGGATAGTATATCTTATTCCTGTGTGAATTATTCTATCCCTATGTGTTATCATGTGGCTTATATTACAGTGTGGGATGGAAGGAGGTGGAGGAGGACAGTCCGCCACCTGCAAACAAGCTTAACCTTGGGAGTTGCTTTAGCCAAGGAAACATACGTGGAATGGGCATATGAGAGCTTCTGAGAAGTTGTGGGATCCCTCCTGTGCTTCCCAACCTTCTTCTCCTTTATTTCTTCCCAAGAAATAAATAAGAAAGCAACTGTTCTTTAGCCCAATAACAAAAGCACATGGAGAGCAGTGACAACCAATTTGTTGCCTGAGCAGAAAACAAATGTTACTGTATGGCTGAAAGAGCATTGCCAAAAGCACTCCTCCTACAAGTGCAGGTCTTGGGCCATATTCTATATGGTATTTGTGTTTCTTATCCTGCTAATCCTATCTGCCAGACATACTTTTTGTCAAAATAGAAGAAAATAAGGTTTACAACAAACTGTTTTCTAATTATGAGAGAGGTTTATTTCAGTAGTTCCATGGAATGAGAACTCATTAAAAGTGAATATAAGTAAAAAATTATGTTAAAAGGAAAACAGAAGACCTATTAAAATATTATTAGCTAACCCTCCTAATCCCAATGTTTTTCTCGATAAGCAAAGTCATTTAGCCCACAGAGACTACTTCTTCACCATAATTGTTCTTTTATTCACACAAGATCGATTGATTATATCTTTATAGAAAGCAAAAACTTCTAGCTAAAAATTCTTCTTATGTAAAACTGTGGGCATAATTTGACTAGGTTTATTGGGGTAGATGGAATCCATTTTTGATGTTTGAAATTAGATAATGGTAGACATCAGTGGGGAGATGAGGATGATTGATAACTTTGTACCTATTGAAGAAATGTTTGTTGAGTAGTTGACCATGACAATTTGGTAGTTTACTGGTATTTTGGGTTGCTAATGAGACCAGAAATAAAAGCTGCACAAAAGACAGGATCAATGCTATAATATTTGAAGTATGGAACAAGGAGGCTTGATTGAAGAAAGACATTAAATTGAGGGATATACAAGGTAAGACAATTTTCCAGTGAGATTTGAAATGTCACATTAGAAATGTTATGTGAAAGTGCTCCAATAGTCATTAGGATATCTACCTCAAATACTGTATTTCTTCCTTAAGTGTTTGTCAGCACTTGATCTATACTAAGTCTCAGATGAGGGTGTATGCGGAAAACAGAAAATGAGGCTCCTCTTAGGAACTGCTTATATTTCAGTGGGAAAACAAACAATAAACATCTCCTTTTGGAAATCATGAATGTAGGGAGGAAGTGTTAATCCCAAAGATTTGAGGAGAAAAACCACAGACTCAATTTTTTCAATTTAATGACTAAATTTCAGTTTAATTTATTATATTAGTTTAGTTTAACCAGATAAAGTGTTAAAATATTATGTAGCCAGAAGAAAATGAAAATGTACCATTACCTGAGATATTTCATACTAATTTTATGGAATATTTGATGGAAAAATGCTTCCACCATTGTTGTTGTTACTAAAGAAATGAGTGTTGGGCTATGTATTATTTATTATTACCCCTACGATTATCATGGCAATAGTATTTAATGCACCATCACAAATAATAAGACACAGACACCTGTCTGTTGTAAGTGACTACTAATATTTACTATGGTTTATCTTCTGGTAATGCTGTTCTTAATCCTCAGCAGCTGTATAACCAAATCACCACACAGAGACTGGGTTTTTAGTTAACCTAGAGCACAATGCTGGGCAATATTTACTCCCTCCTAAACCTCTAAGCACTAACATTTAGATGTCCCACATTATACTTGCTTTTTCTGCAATCTTAGGTCTGGTTCATGCTCTATGTCCTCCAAGATATCTCCTCCAGCTTTGCTCTCCTTGCTCTCTTCCTCTCTCTCCTCCCACTCTTTCCTGTCCTCTGGATCCTCCCATTGCACAACATTGTATCTAGTTGCTTTATTTTGTCCTGTTTACACAAGAGTTGAGACAGGATGCTTATAGTGAATATCACAATGCAATATCCGGATTGAAACCAGAGAGTTGGGGGTGGGGAAATCAGCATTTGAATTAACAAGGGTAAGGCGTATACATTTTAAAAGAACATTATACCAACACCTGTCAGATTTTATAATTGCCTTTTTTACCTTGGGCCTGGCAGATATTTCACTTACACTGTCTCAATATCCTCACCATCCTTCTCCCAACCCCCATCCAATGCCATCCACCTTAATTCTCCTCATCTGGTCCATCTTCCATCCATAATCTTATACATACTTTCTTTTATTCTTTATTTGGGTCTTTCCATGCCACTTTTGGAGTCCTTTCTCCCAACTCACGTGGTTCCTTCTCCACCTAACCCATTATGGCACCCTCCTTCTTCCTCTCTTTCTGTCCATCGGTCTCTAGTGATTCTCCAGAACTCAAAGTGGGGGAACCTCAGCCACACCTACCCCATTCTGCCCTGCTCAGGTTTAGGCTATTTAATCAACCAATCACATATAATTACTTAAGCAAGTTTACACAACAGGATAGGTGTAATGAGATCTTGAGGGGCAGCATCAGACTGTAAGACCTGGGGTCTCACAGCTCAGGAGTTTAATCGCGCCCTTTAACCCTTTCAAGACCAACCTATAACACAACACATTTAAGAATTTCTCAAGTTTTTAAGAAATAATATTTTGTGGAGGAAAATGTTGATTACTGTCTTATTTCCACCCCAGTTCCTCCTATCATGTTTTCTATCTAGATACATCAAATAACCAAATAAAACAACCAAAATAACATCCATTTCAAGAGAAATGGTCTCTAAAAAATGAAACTCCAAATTATTCATAAGCAAATTGTTCACATGAATCTAAACAATAGTTTATATATGTTGCTTAATGGGATGAAAAAATCAGTCTCAATGATCATTTAAACGGGTAAAAATTTGTCATTTGTTCAAAGATTTAGACGTAAGTAAAATGTGACCTTGTTGCAAAGGCTCTTGTGGGGAAAGATGATATCTTTAAATTTGAATGTACTTTCAGAAGAGTAAGTATTCAGTTCCAGTAGCTAATGAGCTCCCTCACCGCATCTGTTATGATGCTCAGATTAAATTGTTAAAAATACTCTTATTCCTGGAGGTAATTTTTCTCTCTTGTGTGGAACTAAAGAAAATTCAGACCATAAGGTGTTTCACCATTAATATCCATCATAACTCAACTGTGGTATATAACTCAACAAATTTCTAAATAAAACAGAGGGGAATAAAAAAAATTGGCTTGACAAGAACTACAAAATAAACTGTGATTTAAATGACTTACTTTCCACTGTTCTATTACAATACACAAACCATGAAGAATTCTACAAATTAAAATAGACAAAACTCCCTCCCTATTCAAGAGACTGTCTTTGATGCTTTCCTTCCATTTTACTCCTGTACATAATATATTTTTTAAATGCCCAAATGTGTTCTGCTTTCTCAGTTAGTCTTAAATGTCAAATGTCATTGTCAAATGTCACTGTCATGACATTTGACAATGGCCACTCAGAATAAAATAGTATTGGGATCCAGAAATATGATTTGAACAGTCTAGTGCAGAGAGTTTTCAGAGAGTAAGGCTAATTAGAGAGTCACAAGAGTTCAGGAGAATTACCTGCTCCTTTAGTCATCAGACACACAACAAATAATAGGAGTGTATTACCGTTTAGACTTACGATTCACTTCAAGCAGAATGCATCAGAAAATTATGTGACATATTCTTTCATCAGGACTAATGGGGTGCTTTCAGTAAGGATACAATCCTTATTTTATTAAAAACCTTTTCAAATATCTACAGATTATTTACACATAAATGTGTTGCTGATAGTACCCTGGTATTATTTTATAATCAAACTATTTTAAATGAATTAGAGCCTTTTAAAGATTTTTTTGAAGACACTGAGTTCTAGTCCTCAATGAGAGTTTTCAGGAGTCTTGCATTACTTAGAAATAGCCTCAACATGTCCCTTACAGAAAAGAAAAAGGGATGCCAGGGAAGATGATGCCTCTCACTCTCAGTGTGTAACACAGTGTTGACTATGCTTCTCAACCCTGCGATGTGTTCTTGATACCTCCGAATTTTTTGGCATTGAGCTGATCTACCTGATATCAAAAGTACCCTGTGTGCTCAAATTTCAAAGACTGTCTACTGCTTTGATAAATGTTTGTGCTAGGTTATTATATAAAAAATGTTTTTGAGATAATGTAATTAGATAGATTTTATGTGTGGTATAATCAGGTAATCACACCCACCTTATTATGAGATTAACTCTTGCTAAAACTGGATTAACTCTACTAAATCTAGAGAATCTGTGGCAGCACCTCTGCCTCTTCAGCCATAGTTCATGTAGTCGTGACCCCAAGCAACAAAACAGAAATCACCTAGAGTATACTTTACTAACTCTGAATTTTGAACATATAGGCATTCTCGGTAATTTAAGTAGTATAAAAGTGTCTCAATCCAGTGATCACTGCCTGTATACTCACAAGCATATTTACCTAGAAGCACAGGTTCACTTGGCAAAGCCTGCATTTGCTTTGAAATCAAATAACTTGTGGGTCAATAAAATAAAAATTATCAATACAGTAATATTCTTTATCATTCGCTCATACAATACATTTTATCTGCAGTTTCTTCTCCCTCATTTACTCTCTCCCTACCTCCACTTCCCCTCTCCTCCAGATCCACTCTGCCTTTCTTTCCCTGCAGAAAAGAACAGGTCTCCTAAGGATATCAACCAAACATGCCATAACAAGTAACAGTAAGACTAGGTACAAACCCTCATATCAAGGCTGAATGAGGCAGCCCAAAAGGAGATACAGGGTCCTAAGAGCAGGCAAAAGAGTCAAAGACACAACTACTTTCACACTGGGAATCCCAAAAGAATGCCCGATTCTCCCCGCGCTTCCGCTCTCTGCCCGGGCTGGAGCTGCGTGGAGCAAGACTTCGCGATGCCGACTGGCGACTTTGACTCGAAGCCCAGCTGGGCCGACCAGGTGGAAGAGGAGGGCGAGGATGACAAGTGTGTCACCAGCGAACTCCTGAAAGGAATCCCTTTGCCCACCGGTGACACCAGTCCAGAGCCTGAGTTACTGCCTGGAGATCCACTGCCACCTCCCAAGGAAGTCATCAACGGGAACATAAAGACGGTGACCGAGTACAAGATAGATGAAGAGGGCAAGAAGTTCAAGATTGTCAGAACCTTCAGGATTGAGACCCAGAAGGCATCAAAGGCTGTGGCCAGGAGGAAGAATTGGAAGAAGTTTGGCAACTCGGAGTTTGACCCACCGGGGCCCAATGTGGCCACCACCACAGCCAGTGATGATGTCTCCATGACATTCATCACTAGCAAAGAGGACCTAAACTGCCAAGAGGAAGAGGACCCAATGAACAAGCTCAAGGGCCAGAAGATTGTGTCCTGCCGCATCTGCAAGGGCGACCATTGGACCACCCGCTGCCCCTACAAGGACACACTAGGACCCATGCAGAAGGAGCTGGCTGAGCAGCTGGGCTTGTCCACCGGGGAGAAGGAGAAACTGCCAGGAGAGCTGGAGCCCGTACAGGCTGCCCAGAACAAAACAGGAAAGTACGTGCCCCCAAGTCTCCGGGACGGGGCCAGCCGCCGTGGGGAGTCTATGCAGCCAAACCGCAGAGCCGACGACAATGCCACCATCCGTGTTAACTAACCTGTCTGAGGACACTCGCGAGACTGACCTGCAGGAGCTCTTCCGGCCTTTTGGCTCCATCTCTCGCATCTACTTGGCCAAGGACAAGACCACTGGCCAGTCCAAGGGCTTTGCTTTTATTAGCTTCCACCGCCGGGAGGATGCTGCATGCGCCATTGCAGGGGTGTCTGGCTTTGGCTATGACCACCTCATCCTCAATGTCGAGTGGGCCAAACCGTCAACGAACTAAGAGACCTGCCATGTGCTGCTGTCACCCAGACCATCAGGGACAGAAAGCCTTCAGTAAACAGATTCCAAAAAAAAAAAAAAAAAAAAAAGAATGCCCAGCTACACAACCATAATATATATGCAGAGGACCTAGCACAGACCCAGACAGGCCTGTGATTGTTGCTTCTGGTTCTGTGAGCCCTTACAAGCCCTGCTTAGTTGATTCTGTGGGCCATATACTCCTGGTGTTCTCAGCCCCTTTGGCTACTACAATCCTTCCTCAGCCTCTTTCAAAAAATTCCCTTAGCTCTGTTTAATGTTTGGTTGTGAGTCCCTAAAGATGGCTGGTTCAGTCTCTGTATCCCCCACGGCCAAGAGTCCTTAATTCCAACGGGTTTCCAATATACCATTTTCCACATCACTACCCAAATGCCCGTGCCCATTTCAATCACTTCTCCCTGTACTATCTCTCTGCCCCCTCTAATCCTTTGTCTGTTCTCATTTCTACCCACCTCCAGTACACCCCCAAAGACTATTCTATTACCCCCCCCAAGGAGATCTGTGCATCTCCCCAAAATCATTCTTGTTACTTAGCATCTCTGGGTCTGCAGACCTTAGCATGATTTGTCTTTACTTAACAGCAAATATGCACTTATAAGTAAGTACGTAATATGTTTAGTTTTTGTCTATATTACCTGGTCCATTGATGAGAGTAGGGAATTGAAGTCTCTCACTAACAGTGTATGAGAGTTAATGTGTGATTTAAGCTTTGTAATGTTTCTTTTACAAACGTGGGTGCCCTTGCATCTGTGTCATAGATGTGAAGTATTGAAAACATTGTCTTTTTATGAGTATGAATTGTTCTTCACTGTCTTTTTTTTTATTAACTTTGGTCTGAAGTCTGTTTTGTTACCTATTCAAATGGCTACACCAGCTTTCTTCTTAGTTCTATTGGCTTGAAAAATCTTTTTCCAATCCTTTACTCGGAGGTAATGTCTGTCTTTGACATTTTCCTATATGCAGCAGAATTATGTATCTTGTTTTTGCATCCATTCTGTCAGTCTGTATTTTTTCTTAATTGGGGAGTTGAGTCCATTGATATTCAAAGATATTAATTAGCAATGATTGTAAATTACTGTTATTTTGTTGTTGGTGGTGGCAATTTGTGTGTGCTTCATTTCTTAAGGTATTGCTGATATGGGATTATGTGTTACCTGTGTGTTCATGGCTGTAGTTAATTTCACTGGGCTTTAGTTTACCTTCCAGTATCATTTATAGATAGATACTGTTTAAATTTGAGTTTATCATGGAATATCTTGTTTTCTCCATCTTCAGTGACTGAATGTTTTGCTGATTATAGTGGTCTGGCATCTATGGTCTCTTAGAGTCTATAAGACTTCTTTCTAGGACATTTTAGCTTTTAAGGTCTTTATTAAGTCCAGTGTAATTTTAATAGGTATGCCTTTATATGTTATTTGCTCTTTTCCCCTTGTAGCTTTTAATATTTTTCTTTGTTCTTTATATTTAATGTTTTCATTATTATGTGAAGAAAGGACTTTCTTTTCTTGTCCAATCTAGTTGGTATTTTATATGCTTCTTGTACCTTTACAGGCATGTTCTTTAGGTTAGGAAAATATTCTTCTATGACTTTGGTAAAAATATTTTCTGGGTGTTAGAGCTGAGATTCTATTATTTTTAGGTTTGGTGTTTCCACAGTGTCCCAGATTTCCTGGATGTTTTGTGTTGGGAATTTTTTGGTTTAACATTTTTTTATCATTGTATCTATTTCTTCTATTGTATCTTCAACACCTGACATTCTCTTTTCCATCTCTTGTATTCCAATTTTAAATCTTCTGTCTCTAGTTCCTGCCATCTTACCTAGATTTTTTATTTCCAAAATTTTATGTTTATGTTTTCTTTATTGCTTTTATTTCCATGTTGAGGTCTTGAATAGTTTTATTAATTTTCTTCTGTTTATTTGTTTTATTTTTCTTGGCTTTTTTTACTTTCTTGGCTTTCTCTAACGAGTGTATTCACTTTCCCCCCAATGTTTTATTTCTCTCTTCCTCACTTTCTTTAAGAGATTTATTCACTTCCTCTTTAAGAAGCTCTATAATCTTCATAAAATTGGTTTATTTTTTTTTCCTTTAGCTGTGTTGAAATATTCAGGGCTTGCTGTAGTGGGATAGCTGGATTTGTTGTTGACTGTATGCATTTTAGGCATTTAGGTATCTTGGTTTATTGGTTAAAGGTCTAGGCACTAATTTCTGAGTTTGTCTTTTTAGGATGGGTTTTTGATTCCTTGCTTTATGTTTCCTTTCTGGTCTTCTGGTTTGTATGGCCTGTAGTTAAACAGGCTTCTGAGCCCATGTTAAGGGATGGACTTCTGGCAGCCAGCATGACCTCTTTTTTTTAATTAATTTATGTTTTATTAATTACAGTTTATTCACTTTGTATGTTAGCTGTAGCCCCCTTCTTTGTGTCCTCCTGCTCTCACCCTCCTTCCCTCTTCTAGTTCCATACCCCTGCCCAGTTCACTGATAGAGGTGGTCCTCCTCCTCTTCCATCTGACCCTAGCATATCAGGTCTCATGAGGCCTGAGCTGCATTGTCTTCCTCTGTGGCCTGGTAAGTCTGTTCCATCCTCAGACAGAGGTGGTCAAAGAGCCAGCCACTGAGTTCATGTCAGAGACAGTCTCTGTTCCCATTACTAGGGTACCCACTTGGACACTGAGCTGCCATGGGCTACATCTATGCATCTGTGCAGGGGTTCTAGGTTATCTCTATGCATAATTCTTATTTGGAGTGTCAGTCTCAGAAAAGACCCCTGTGCCCAGATTTTTTGGTTCTGTTGCTCTCCTTGTGGAGCTCCTGACCCCTCCTGGTCTTTCTATCTCCCCTTTCTTTGATAAGATTCCCTTCACCATACCCAAAGTTTGGCTATGAGTCTCAACATCTGTTTTCATACCTTGCTGGATAGAGTCTTTCAGAGGTCCTCTGTCATAGGCTCTTGTCCTCTTCCCTGTTTTCTTCCTCTTCTGATGTCCATCCTGTTTGCCTTTCAGAGTGAGGATTGATCATCTTATCCAGGGTCTTGCTTCCTGCTTAGCTTCTTTAGATGTACAGATTTTAGCATGTTTATCCTATATTATATGTCTAATATCCACTTACCAGTAAGTATGGGTGTGTCTTTTTGGTTCTGGGATAACTCACTCTGGATGATCTTTTCTAGTTACCACCAGTTGCCTGCAAATGTCATGATTTCCTTGTTTTTAATTGCTGAGTAATATTCTTTTCTGTAAATAAGCCGCAGTTTCTGTATCCATTCCTCAGTTGAAGGACATCTGGATTGTTCCAGATTCTGGCTTCTACAAATAAAGCTGCTCTGAACATGGTTGAGCAAATGTCCTTGTTGTGCACTTGAGCATCTTTTGGATATATGCCTAAGAATGATGTAGCTGGATCTTGAGGAAGCACTATTCCTATTGTCTGAGAAAGCACTATTCCTATTGTCTGAGAAAGCACCAGATTGATTTCCAAAGTGGTTGTACAAAGTGGAGAAGGGTTCCCCTTTTTCCACATCCTCTCCAGCATGTGTTGTCACTTGAGTGTTGGATCTTAGCCATTCTGATGGGTATAAGGTAAAACCTCACAGTTGTTTGATTTGCATATTACTGATGATTAAGGAGGTTGAGCATTTCTTTGAGTGTTTCTTGGCCATTCGGTATTCCTCTATTGAGAATTCTCTGTTTAACTCTGTACCCCATTTTGTAATTGGATTACTTGATTTATTGCTGTTTAACTTCTTGATTTCTTTATATACTATGAATATTAGCCCTCTGTCAGATATAAGGTTGATGAAGATCCTTTCCCAATCTTTAGGCTGTAGTTTTTGTTTTTGTTTTTGTTTTTGTTTTTGTTTTTTCAGACTAACAGACATCTACAGAACCTTTCACCCAAACACAAAAGAATTTACCTTCTTTTCAGCACCTCATAAAAACTTCTCCAAAATAGACCATATGCTTGGTCATAAAGCAAGCCTCAACAGATACAAGAAGATTAAAATAATCCCCCGTGTCCTATATGACCACCATGCACTAAAGGTGGACCTCAACAAGAGCAGAAATAGCAAAAAGCTTACACACACTTGGAAAATGAACAACTTGCTACTCAATGACAGCTGGGTCAGGGAAGAAATAAAGAAAGAAATTAAAGTCTTCCTAGAATTCAATGAAAATGAAAACACAACATACCCAAACTTATGGTACACAATGAAAGAAGTTCTAAGAGGAAAGTTCATAGCACTAAGTGCCTTCAAGAAGAAAATTGAAACATCTCATTCAAGCCACTTAATGGCTCATCTGAAAGCCTTAGAAAAAGAAAAAGAAGCAGACACACCCAAGAGAGATAGACAATTGGAAATAATTGAACTCAGGGTTAAAAAAATCAATAAATTAGAAACAAACAAACAAACAAACAAACAAAAACAGTTAAAAGAATCAATGAAACCAAGAGCTGGTTCTTGGAGAAAATCAACAAGATAAGACAAAGCTTTAGCCAACCTAACTAAAAGGCAGCAAGATACTATCCAAATCAATAAAATCAGAAATGAAAAGGAGTACATAAAAACAGACATGGGGGAAATCCAAACAATCATTAGGTTTTATTTCAAAAACCTATACACCACATAATTTGAAAATCTAAATGAAATGGACAATTTTCTTGATCAATTCCATTTACCAAAGCTGAATCAAGAGCAGGTAAATAAGTTAAATAGTCCTATATCTTCTAAGGAAATAGAAGCTGTCATCAAACGTCTCCCATCCAAACAAAGTCCAAGGCCAGATGGTTTCAGTGCAGAATTCTACTATACCTTCAAAGAAGAGCTAACCAATACTCTTCAAACTATTCTACAAAATAGAAACAGAAGGAACATTACCAAATTCATTCTATGTATCCACAGTCACCTTGGTACCTAAACCTCACAAAGACCCAACAAAGAAAGAGAATTTCAGGCCAATCTCCTTTATGAACATCGATGCCTCTTGTTGATCACAGGGTCTTTGTCTGGGTTGAGGGCTGAGACATGATGATGATCAGAGGAAAGGCATTAGGGGTTGTGGCAGGGCACCAGAGAGTGGAGGCGAGAGTTTTTGCTAAGGCAGCTCACCTCTTCTACTGGCTAGCTTGGCATGTTCTAGTAGGGGATGTCCACCAAGTTGGTGGTGGGACACAGCAGTTACTACAGTAATTTTAAGGTATCTGTTATTGGATCTGTGACTAAATCACACACGTAGAAAAAATAATACCATCATTATGTAAACAAGTACCTTTTTATCCTTGGTGTAAATGGAGGTCCCATTTCTGGCTGCCTGGCTTAGGGAACATGTTTCCAAGACTTAGTAGTGTACTTTTTATAACACTGCAGACATTTTTACTAATCTGATGCTATTCAGTGATTCATGGGTGTGTTGATACATGAGCCTTATTTCTAGATCAAAGATAAATCACGTCTTGTGTTGCCCTAGTTTATTAGCATATTGCTTTTAAATATAAATTCTTTTTCACTTGACAACTTTTTGAGAATTTCATATATGAATATATATTTGCATCATTTTCCCTCTCAGTCCCCTCTTATCAACTCTTTTCTACTTTCTATTCCATCTCAAATTCATGACCTTTTATTCTTCAATTATATTTATGTGTGTATGTGTATACATTTACAAATACAACTTGCAGAGCTCGTTCTCTGTTGCACATACATTTATATATCAGGGCTGATGGATTGAGACTGGATAACCCATCAGAGACCTTGTTCTTGGAGAACCATTAATTACCTAAAGCTCTTTTTCTAGCTTTATCTAGATTTGAGATTTTGTGAGAGTTCCCTTATCTATACTGACATTTCAATTTGTCTTGTCATTTTTTTCTGGTCAGAAGAATAATTAGGCTTTATTTGGAAGGAGGACTAGTACTAAACTGTGAAGTATATTATAACATATTAACATGAAGGTAAAAGAAAGGAAATATATCTAATAACAGCATGTCAGAAAAGTATTTACTTGACATTAAACATGGCTTTAGAGTATTTTGAGAGCCTGATGCAAGTGCATCACTCATTTTTTAGAAGTTCAGTTCTTCTTTTAAGAGAAAGTTGATGACCTATTTTTAGATGGTCTGACAGAAATAAAATGAAATTCAATGTAAGAAAATATAATAATTTATTGCCCTGTGAAAGCTAAGGCTTTATATTTACGATCACTGCATATGGTGTGTGTGTTACAGGTTGGTGTTGCCCTTAAGTGATAGCACCTGAAATTCAAAGGGAAAGTGCATCCTACCACTTTTAGATGTGAGCTGAGGATTAGATAGTTGAAATATTCCAGGATTTCAATATTTGTTAATCTTCCTTATTAAAATACAAAACAAAATTTCTGTTATTATTTGGTGTAGGAAGCACATCTTAGAACAAGCATTGGAAAAACCATGATGTCAATCACACTGGACTATTTTCTTAAAAGAAGGAACTAAATAATGCCTACTCACTTGTAATGTCAGAGTGAAAAGTAGTCAGTCAACCTGATTAATATTCTTTCTTCCTTCCTTCCTTTCTTTCTTTCTTTCTTTTTTTTCTTTCTTTCTTTCTTTCTTTCTTTCTTTCTTTCTTTCTTTCTCTCTCTCTCTCTCTCTCTCTCTCTCTCTCTCTTCTTTCTTATTAAGTTATTTACTTTACATCCAGAGCACAGCTTACCCTTCCTCTTTTCCTCCTTGCCCTCTCTTTCTCACCCCCTAATCCTTTCTTCCTCCTATTCTCAGTAGAAGAATTTTTTTTAACTATTCTTTTGGGAGCTAGCCTCCACTTGATTTTGCCCAATATCCTGAGCATTGTTTATGCCCTAATTCTACAATGAGATAACATAACCCTATGAAAGAAGGCCCCATGCACTTTGTATTTTTCGCTAATAGAATCTATCCCTACACTCATCATAAATCTTTCCTTTAGGCATTAGCCCTAAGCTCTGTCTATCAGCCAATAGAATTAATTCTTATTTTAAAAGTCACAGGTCACAAGTTCTACTATTTTTAAATGTGTAAGAAAAACCATAAAGTCAGACTCTGGAAGTATGAGCCAGTGTTTCCAAAATGGCACTGTCATGTTACCTACTGTGGATGATCTTCCCTGTTTGTTGGGTGCTTGTTGAAGAGGGGTAAGGGGGTCCTTGACAATTTACGGTATTTATTATCAAACACTAAAGAGAAATAGAAGTCAAGATCACTCAGCCATTTGCATTAAGGAAGCAGTATTTTCTTTTCTTTTTCATAATCAACTGAGATTTTAATATTGCCTATTTTAGATAAGTGACTTGTGTACTTTTTATGTTTTGCATTGAGAGAGAGAGAGAGCATGCCGCAGCATATATGTGGAGGTATATAAGACAATGTGTGGCATTCATTTACTTCTTCTCCCACAATGTATGCTCCAAGGAACTCATGTCCTTGGGCTTCACTGCAAGAACCTCGTTTACCCTTTGAGCTAACTCTTCAGCTCTGGTTTACATCCTTCACTTATCCTTTGAAACATTTAAAATTACTAATGAACATGAAAGGGGAGAAAATGGCTAGACACCGTATTCTCTTCAAGTTGCTTTTCTGCTTCTAAAGGGCCGCCTCTAACCTGCCTCCATTTCCACTCCTTTCTCGGTCACATCTACAAGCTTTGCTCTTCCTCAAGTCAGGATTTCAAATGACTGTTTACAGTAGAATGATGGTGTTTTAAGTATTTACTTTAAAGCTGATACCAGAAAATGGAAAGAAGGTGAATTATAAATGAATTTTTACATCTCATAGATTTTTTATATTCTATATATTCACTTGTGTGAATTCAACAGAATCTTAAGACCAAATATTATCTTGTTCTGAAATTTATAGAACAAGGTGACTTGAGTAAGCACAACTTAAACATACTGACAAGGTTTCAAAAGAAGCAAAAAGGGTATGCATATGCCACTGCCATTTGGAGTTCCGTGAGTCATCTCTAAATGACTTCATCTGAAATAAAATCTAGTCAGTTATTTAAATTACAGTCTACAAAAATTCCTGAAACTACTATACTTTCAAATATTTTTAAAAAGAATCAAATATTTACTTTTAAGATTTTTTTTCTAAAATAAACTGGTTTACTATAAATGCAAGATTTCAATCAGAGTTTTTAAATATAAGGAAGTCTTTTCTCTTTTTCATTTTAATGTATTGTAGCATGCCTTAGTCTTCATTATATACTCAAAGCCTCTGTTTCTAATTACATGGTGTCATTTTTTTTCATTCTTCAGCCTTTTATAGCGTTTTGTTTTCAGTTTTGAAATGTTCTGTGGTTGCCTTGTCTCTAAAAGACATTAGCAATTTTCTTTAAACTTCAGATCATCCAATTACCAGAATAGTACTATGTAGACAACACATGAAAAAAAAATGAGTTACCTGTCCATTTTTGTCTTTTGTTTCCTTTTCTGATTGAAGGGTTCAGTAAATTACTTCAGCTCATAATGACTATAAAAGTTAAATACTATTTTTATCCATTCAGCTGGGTTTTAAATGCAGCATGTGGACCCATCATTCTGTCATGGGTAGGAACTCTGAAAATTTTTGACAGCTTATAATCTTCTCTGCTTATATTCACAAGTGAAAATGAGTATACTGCAGACAGGAACTTTACGCACTAATTTTTGAATCAGTTTTCAGGAACACAACTCTGAGACTCATTACCCTCCATTCCTTACAAAAACAGTTGACTGTGCACCAAAGAGTATATAAGCAATACAATTTGGAATTGGTATTGCTACTTTCTTCTTCTGGGATACCTCACTAAGGATGATTTTCTCTAGTTCCCACCATTTGCTTGCAAATTTCATGATTTCCTTGTTTTTAATTGCTGAGTAGTATTCCATTGGGTAAATGCACCACAATTTCTGTATCCATTCCTCAATTGAGGGACATCTGGGTTGTTTATAGATTCTTACATAATATATTCTGATTATAGCTTCTCTCTCTATTCTTCCTTGTTCTTCCCTCCCCTCCCCTCTCATCCAGGACTATCCCTTTTCTGTCATTTGAAAATAAATAATCTTCTAAGGGTTAATAATAAAATAATTAAGTTAAATAAAGAAGAGAGGCCTACTCATTCAAACCTTCAGGAATCCCATAAAAACAAAACAAAACACATTAGTCTAGAAGCCATGAAATACCCAAAAGATCTGTACTGAAAGAGAATATATATGTGTGTGAGTGCACATATACATATATATGAATAAATTAAAATAACAAGATAAAACTAATAAAAAAATAAAAGAAACAGAAAAAAAACCTAACAGGACAAGAAACTTCCAAAGGCTAGGCATGTAGGCGACCCTTGAGAGTAGTTTGTTTTCCCAGTGAGACTACCTCGGAGAAACCTAAATTGGAAAGGGGCACGGTGGAGATGAGGGAGGGAGGGAGGGAGGGACTGGGAGGGAATGAGGGATCGGGACACGGCTGGGATACAGAGTTAATAAAATGTAACTGATAAAAAAAAATAAAAAAAAAAAAACTAAATTTTCATTTGTAAGTGGGTATCAGTTGGAGACTGCTTCTGTGTTAAGGATGGAGGCCTGTGTCCATTTCTCTCAACTCTAGGATAACATCTAGTGCAGATGTGTGTAGGCCATGTGCATGCTGCTTCAGTCTGAGTTCCCACCCTCCTTCTTCCCCTTGTATTTCCCTCCCCTAGTCCACTGATGGGGGAGGTCCTCCTCCCCTTCTATCTGACCCTAGCTTATCAAGTCTCATCAAGACTGCCTGGATCCTCTTTATCTGTGGGCTGGCATGGTTGTCCCACCTTGGAGAAGTGATCAAAAAGCAGGCAACCAAGTTCCTATCAGAGACTGTCCCTGCTCTCTTTATGCTGGAACCCACATGGAGATTGAGTTGCCTATGGGTTACATCTGAGCAGGGCATCTAAGTCCTCTCCATGCATGGTCCTTGGTTGATTCATCAGTATCTGCAGGTCCCCCAGATATTTTGGCTCTGTTGGTCTCCTTGTGGAGCTCCTGTTTCTTTCAGGTCCCCTCCAGAGTATGTCCTCTTCTGCTGTGGCCTGGCAAGGCAGTAGAAGGCACTTTCCCACCAAGGGAAAGTGATCAAAAATCTGGCAACTGAGTCCATATCCTATGCAGTCCCCACTTCCTTTACTAGAGGATCCACATGAGGTTAAGAGCACTGGCTGCTCTTCCAGAGGTCCTGAGTTCAACTCCCAGCAACCACATGGTGGCTTATACCCATCTATAATGAGATCCCTTAGCACTCCTTCTCCTATCCTGTTCCTTCTCTTTGAGCACTTCCTCTGTCTTTTCTCTATAAATCTTAATAAAATACTTATAAACCATACCCAAGAACACATCAAAAAAGATAATCCACCATAAACAAGTAGGCTGCACCAAAGAGATGTTTTAATGTATGCAAATCAATAAATGTAATTCACATATAAACAAATTGAAAAACAAAAAACACATGATCTTCTCATAGATGCAGAAAAGGCCTGACAAAATCCTACACTCTTTCATAATAAGAGTCCTGAAAAGATTAGGGATACATGGAATATAACTAAATATAATAAAGGTAGTTTTACAGCAAGCACATCTACTTTCAGATGTGCCCAGTTTTGGAGAAATGAGTTTGGATTCCCAAGTCCCAAAAGAAGTGATTCAGTAAATGATGATGAAAATGATGATGATAATAATGATACTGGAGTGTAAACCAAGCTAATGTGCTTATAATAAATATGAATGCTATTTTTATTTCTGGTTTAACATTTTTCTTAACTATTTCATTGTATCTGAACAAATGTACCTTACAAACTTTTAATTATTTTAATTTGTTTAACTTTTATTTCTCCTGTTTTCAATGTATAACATATGTAACCTATATTTTAATGTTAGTATTTTTATTCTGTTTATGTACCACTTTAACTATTTTTAATATCTTACAATAAATGTAATTCTTTAAATTTTGTTAAGACAATAAAGAAAATGAAAGTCTTGTAGAATTCTGTCCTAAAACATTTGAGCCTAGGTTTTTTTAGTTGGTAGATTCTTAATTTCACTTGGTATTAGTTATCTGTTTAAATTGCCTATCTGACCTTTCCTTAAATTTGGTAAGTGCTATGTTTTGAGAAAATAATCTTTGTCTTTTAGATTTTTCTGATTTGGTGGAGTATAAATTTTTAAAGTATGTCCTTATAATTCTCTTGATTTGCTCAGTTTTTAATGTTCTCCTTTTCATTTATAATTTTCTTAATTTGGATATTTTCCACCTTTTAGTAATATAGATAAGGGTCTGTCAATCCTATTGCTTTTTCTCAAAGAACCAACTCTTTGTTTCACTGCTTCTTTGTCTTGTTTTGTTATTCCTATTTTATTTCTTTTACCCTGACTTTGATTTTTTTTCATCTAATCTTTTCAGATGTTACTTTTTTTCTTTTTTCTAGAACTTTCGGGTTCACTGTTATTGGCATGAGATCTCTCAAATTTTTAAAATGAAGGTACAGTGCTATGAGCTTGACTTTTAAAATGCTTTCATTGTATCCCATATTTCTTGGATTATGATATATTCATTTTCATTCAATTCTAGAAAGTTTTAATTTCTTTTATAATATTCAAATATTTATTCATTTTTAACATTTTTTATTATTATCACTTATACCAATTTATTCAATTTGTATTCTGGCTGTGGCTCCCTCCCTTTTCTCCTCCCAATCCAACCCTCCTTCCTTCTTCTCTCCCTGTGTGCCTTCCCCAGTCCACTGATGGGAGGGGGTCATCCTCCTCTTCTATTTGACCCTAACCTATCAGGTCTCATCAGGACTGGCTCCATTGTCTTCCTCTGTGGCCTGGCAAGGCTGCATCCCCCAGGGGGAGGTGATCAGAGGGCCTGTCACTGAGTTCATACCAGAGAAAACCCCTGTTCCCCTTACTAGGGAACCCACTTGGAGACTGACATCTGAATGATTAGTAACCTAACACTCCCTTAGGAAAGCAAGCCTGAGACAATCACCGCTCAGGCCAGGCCAGGCTTCCAGGGCAGGGAGTGAGCAGAAGTCTAGAGGATCGCCTCCTGGAACATCAGCAGTGAGCCTTAGACATGTGACCCTCCCGTAGGGCCACTCAGGTGGACCTGGAGAGAAGCGAGCCCAAGATGACCAGCAAATCTGCTTCATGTGTCCCGGACAGGGAGCTGGCTTGAGATGACCACCAGTCCGCCACCACACAGGCTGGTGGCATGGGAGACAGGGCAGACTATGCCCAAGATGACCCCTGCCCAGTGCCATAGTGCACAAGCGAGGTATAACTCTCCCGAAACTACTCCTTAGACTACCTCAGACACTCAGAGATCCCGGAAACCACTAAGGAGCAAATAAGTGGTGCAGAAATGGAAGGGAAAGAGAAACAGAAGGATATGGGCATAATGAAGAGAGGCAGAACTGGAAACTCAAGGGTAGTGAGGAGCAGTCCGATGGGAGTAGCCAGTGATGTCACCTGGGACCCTATTGGGGTTTGGGGGCCACAACTGAGTCTGTGCCCCTGCAGCAGTAGAGGGTCTGTTTCCATCAAAAGCCAGGCTGACTTCACAGGTCTGGGCTACTGCCAAAGGCACATACTAATGTCCAAGGGCCGTGCAGAACTGGCCCCACCCCTAAACTGGACATTGTGGGAAAGCTGGCTCAGGGCCATGAGAGCAGAAGAAAGGTGCACACATCGTGGGAGCTGTGGATTAGCTGGCCTGGGAGAGTTGGCCCTTCCACTTGTTTCCCATGCAGTGACATGGACAAAGGAGAGATACCCCACCCCTTTTGCCATTCTCCACCTAAAGTGACTGGGAGACCTGGCTCTGGGGTCATGAGAGCAGGAGAGCTGGTCCTGCCCCTCACCTGATGTAGCCCTTGGGAGAGCAGGCCCTGCACCTCATCTGGGCAGCACAGTAGGGCTGACCCTGATGGGAGAGGTAGGGGTGAGCCATCCCCAAGGATGTGAATGTGGAAGAGATGGCCCCACAACTTGTCTGCCATGTGGCAGTGTGGGCTATGAAGAGGTGACCCCTTGCCCTCAACCCTTGCCACCTACAGCAGTTGTGAGTCATGAGAGGAGAGCTGTCTCTATCTCTCAAGACAGAAGGTCCTGCACCTCACCTGGACAGCACAATAGTACTGGACCAAATTGCAGGGCTTGCTGGTAAGCTGTACTGAGGGCAGCTGACCAGCTCAAATACCTATCACCTACCTCAACTTCTATCCCATTGATGAACTGCTGGAGTGCTTGAAGGGGCCAGTCCAATACATACACACCTACAGGATCTCTGTGACACAGGGCAACAGCAGACTGTCTGAAAGGAGTTCCAGTGAGGTTCCAGTATTGATAGAGTATCAGAAGCCAGAGACCTCGAACCAGACCAACAAGTTGTTATAACAATGAACATTTGCAAGCAAGAAAGTGTGAACAAAATGGTAAACTGTGACACACTACACCTTCCTTTTCTCTCTCTCTCTGTTGGGCGGGAGGTATAAAGGGTGAAGAATGAGTTCAAGGAGAGGGGGAGAAGAGTGAGATTGGGGTGCATGATGTGAGATTCACAAAGAACCAATCAGTTTTATTTAAGAGGACATGGAGTTGGGAAGGAAAAGAAAGTGGATCTAAAGAGTTAGGGGGAAGAATGTGGGCTGAGTATACCCAAAATGCATTCTATGTGTATAAAATTCTCAAAAAATAATGGCTACAATAAATTTTGAAATGTTTTGATTTGGGAAACAAACAAACAAAAAGAAATGAAATAAGACAAAAATAAGAAAAGAGGCAAAGATGCCTGATAGTGCTACTGCCTTTCCTCACTGTGTTGAGCATAAAGGCAAGGAAATTTGAGAAGTTCCAAGCAATGCATGGGAAAGATGTCATTATTACACTTCTCTGAAACATTCAGGAAAGCCAATAAAATCATTAAATGAATCTAGAATATCCCAGGAAAGAAAAATAGAAGTAAAAAAAAATATGTATTTGTATAGCGTATCATAGTAAGAATGCTTGTCCCCAGAGTACGTTCTGAATCTATGATTCCATTTATGTAGTTTTATGATACTATATGATTCCATTTACGTAGAGTTTTAAAAGTGATTGATAACAATGAAGCTAGCTTGGTGAGTAGAAGATGGTGGGAGCAGTAGATGAACATTTGTTGAGGCTCTTAACCTTTCATTTCCTTACTTGGGAGACCACATGGTTCTGTTCGCTTACAAAAGTTCACTGAGACCTAATTCATAATTTTTACATTTTTTTCTTCCCCGATTTTTATTGTTTGACAGTCTCATACATTTGTACAATGAACTTAGGCACTTTCACCTCTCATTTTCCTCCCCATGTCCTTCTTCCTCCCTCTGGAACCCTTCTCAATGAGTCCCCCTCAAACTTTCTTGTCTCATTTGTGTGTGTGTGTGTGTGACCACTAAACTTTTTTACAGTTTTTTGCCTGAGTATATGTTATTGATATGTATTGTTTCAATTAACATATTAGAAATGAGACAGCTACCTGAAATTTTAAAACTTTAAGATGAACCATGTCTAAAGTTATGTTTTACATATTTTGTTCTTAATGAGCCATATACACAGTATTCAAAAATTGATAATTTCTGTTTTAGGATATTGAATGATTTTGAACATCTGCTCACATCTGTTGTTTATAGGATTTTAATTTTTATTGAAATTGAAGTATGAAAACATCTGTTTCTCTGATCCATATCTTCATTGTTAACTGGGAGACGATTTAGAACTCCAGGGAGGCTTCTGTTTCATTTATAGAAAGAGCTTATTAAAGTCCTGGAATCAGAATCTTGTACTGGTGCTTGTATATTAAGAAATTATGTTAAATATTTACTTTATTACTTTAATATTTCTTTCTCAATTAGACTACAGGATTTATATAAATAAAGTCTACAAAGAAACGATTGCAGAAATTTAAGCATGGCTATCTTGGTTACCTTTAGAATTAAGAGTTTTAAAAATATTTTCAAGGTTGTAGCCTTGTGGATGATATTTCTCACGGGCATCTGCACTTGTTTAGACACAGTCTTTTCCAGTCGAATGAGGTAATGTCTGATCTGCTGCCCACCCCTGTCACAATCTCATTGCACATCTTTGCCTCTCAGTCTCCTGGCTCTAAACCTCAGCATTTGTCCTCCAGGCCACTCTTTCCAGTGTACCTCCTGTGAGCTTTGATCTATGTATTCTAAAAATTGCTTACAAGATAATCATGCCAAAATCCAAATTCAGTTTCATAACTTTTCAACTTAAGGTTTTTGAAGACATAGGAATAATTACATATTCTAGTCTTCTACAGCATCCACTTTAATTAGCTTCAACTTACTGAGGGGCTTTGTTTCAAGAAACTGAGAGTGTGATACCCAGAGCTCTGTTCTGTGCTTTCACTGATTTCACTCATATCAACCTGTTCCCTAACATGAAGGATGACGTTTTTGCCTTGCCTAGTGAACACTAAGGGGAAGAATGAGAGTGTTAGAGAACAATTATCAGGCATTTTGTTTTAATTGCATGTCCTCTCATATGCAAGCATAATCAAGCATCTAGTCTCTCATTAGATCATCAGATTCCCAAATGCTTTTTTAATAAAGTAAATGTACCTGAAGTCTCAAACCACCTTTTATGTTATATTAGATATATATTAATAATATCTGATTGCCTAAATTTGGAAAATGTGTAGTATGGGTGCAAAGAGTCCATCTTTAGTTACAGGTTAAGGAATCAAGCAGATCACAAAGACTGAAGTCAAGGAATAGAGAGAGAGGAGTTCAGACCTTGCTCTCAGACAGACAAAATAGGGTTGGGAAGAACAAATTTTATTTTATTTTTTTAAATTAAAGAAGATTAGGGGGAACAGCCTCACCAGACCACAGAGGAAGACAATGTAGACAGTCCTAATGGGAGCTGATATGCTACAGTCAGATAGAAGTGGACTGAGGGAGGGGAATGGCAGGAGATGAGAGAGGGAGGGTGGGCTTGGGAAGGGATGAAGCAGTGAGGAGGGAGTAGACCAATTTTCTTTCTTTTCTTCTTTTTTTTTTAAGATCACTGACTACTATGATGTATGATGTAAAAGTGGGAAAAGGAGCAGAGTAGGAGTATAATGGGGGTGCAGGAAGAATATGGTTCCATAGATGTGGAGTTGTACAAATGGTATAATTCTTTTTTCCTGGGACCTATTTTACTAAAAGTTTGATTTGGCCATCTGATTAAAAAAATAAGAATAGAGGTCATTTGTCACGAGTTATTAAGTTTGCATTTGTATAATTATATGAAAGGAAGACTTTGAAGGCCAGTTTAAATAGTAGAGTGAGTGAGCATGTGGTATATGGTTTAGTTCCTTGTGATACATACTGATAAGACAACTCATGCACAAGCCTGGAAGAGAAGAGTTTTGAGTTCATGCAGCTGTTGCAGACAGATAGGAAGCCTTGCGATTGGATGAGACCAAAGACTGTATAAAGTAGGTAAAAGACAATGATTCTGAGGATCAAGGAAACCTGGAGATGATTGGGAGAGTTTTGCAGGGAAACTAGATTGCACTTAGAGCAAAAAGAAAGCAAGGCTCAGAGAAGAACATACGGCTAGCTGTGAACTCTCAAACAAAAATTTCATTCCAGAAATGTCCTATAGTGCTCCAGGGAAAATGAAAGCATGATGCATGGAGTAGAACACATGTGGATTTTCCTTCATGTCATATAATCTTTGAACTTTGTTTTTTTGCAAATGATTTTGGTGAAAGTGATGCAAAAAATGGTGGGCTAGTTCAAAAGCAAAGAAGCCATGGTTCTTGGCAAAGAGGAGAACATTCGCCAAAACCCTCCTGCCCGTGATATACCAGCACACTGCTGTATCCCAGCTGTACTGATGACATAAAACAGCTGGGTTTTTTTCTCTCTCTCTTATCTGTGTGGGAGGAATGGACATATTGCAAAAAGAAGTTGCTAGACATGCCTATGTAAATGCAGAAAGAATCTAAGTGGTAGACAAGATAAATTTAGTCAAATTAATGCACTAATAATTTGTCCTCAGGAGATGCAAATTTCTGTTCTAATTCTTTCTCACATATGTAAGCATATTGATAATACAGCAAAATAACAAGACTGAAACTGAGAGCCACTTGGCATATGCAGGAAGATGCACTGATTACTTTACCATCATCATTCCTCTGGTTATTAATATTTCTATGTCTGTAAATCAACCTCATTTCCCTTACTATGAAGTTCATATTAGCTTTTCACCTCTTTAACAACACTGAAAACAAAAGTATATTATCAAAGATAAACAACCAAACAAACAACATGTCATTAAAATCCCCATGTATATTAGTTAATATTTTTGTTATTGTAATAATGTGACACATGGAAGAAAGAGTTTATTTTGATTTGAGGCTCCATAATGACAGGTGAGGCATGGCAGCAGGAAGCTGGAAAGTCATTTTTTTTTCCATATGCAGGAAACAGAGAGAGTGAACAGAAAGTTGAGCAAGACTATAAACACTGCTAACCTACTTCCCCCAACAAGGCTTTTCCCCTTAAAGGTTCTGTAACTTCCCCAAACCATCACCTATAGAGTAGGGGATCATATATCTGAACCTATTGTAGACCTTTCTCTTTCAAACCATGAAATGGAGTCACCAAGGTGTTGGCCAGTGAAATAAGTGTGAATATAATTATGTTTCCTGTAAGACATTATCGACTGAACAAAAGTTATAATTTAAAAAATGATCTTAGAACGAACAATCATCACCTAGTGGAATTCTCTATTTTTCTGGGTTTAAATTTTAGATATGCACCTTTTTGTATATTGAAATAACTAGAGTTGATTGGTGGCTATTGATCATCTACAAATAACAAAACAAAAACAGTGTTTTACTTTTATATTACTCTCTACACAGTCCTGAGTGAAGGGTCAAGCCAGCAGAGCTTGACAATGCATGTTTCAGTCTTTGTGTGTTACAAAAACACTGATGTCTATTGAAAGAGTCTACAGATGTGTGGATATACTACCGTAGAATGGCTTAGTTTTTACTCCTAGAGATGATATACTTGCTGATAAAAGTGAATAAGCCAACATTCTTCCTTCACTGGGTAAGAATGGCCAATTAGTCAAGCTTTAAGTAGATTAATGTGTACTTAAAATTCTGTCAACAGGCAGGATTCAGATGTATACAGCAGAATTGGGGCTGACACTAGAATTACTTGCTTCTTTTAAGAACTCAATGGCAGGCTCTTTGACCTCCCCACCCCCCAAGGAAGGAGCAGTACTGTTAGGCCACAGAGGAGGACTTTACAACCAGTCCTGAAGATAGCTGATAAAACAGGGTCTGATGAAAGGGGAGGAGGTCCCCCCCATCAGTGGACTTGGAAAGGGGCAGGGTGAAGATGAGGGAGGGAGAGTGGGATTGGGAGGGAATGAGGGAGCAGGAAACAGCTGGGATACAAAGTTAATAAAATGTAACTAATAAGAAAAAAATTAAAAATAAAAAAAAGAATTGCCATCTCTGTTACTGACTCTTTCAAGGTGTTGTATAATTTCAAGGTGGCTCTTGAAAAATATGTAAACAAAGTATTGATAGTTACTTCTGAAAGAACTGTCCTATTTTATTGTACAATAGACAAATTCCTACTGGTTATAAATGACCAACCAACATATTTGTTTATAACTAATGCATAAATAACTATAACAAACATTATCAAGAGAAAATTGACAAGATAGACTATTAGGCAATACCCATGTAAAAATGGAGAGTTTAAAGAATGCTGTTTCTGCTGATTTTTCTTCTTGGTGATTTGTTTCCTTGTATGTATCTGTTAATCTTTTACTTGAAGCCTATATGTGATGTCTACTAAATGCTAAATATTAGTGAGACACATAATCAGTCTCTTTTCTACAATGATGACACATAAACTTTGAGAGTAAAAATACTGGTATTAGGCTTCTTTCTCCTGTGTTCAAGGTTACCCAAATAGTCACAGCTTTATCTTTTCCACTTTCAATGCTTGAAGTGCCTGTGCAGGCTTTTTTTCTTCAGGACAATTGTTTTTAAAAGTTTGTAGTTTCTTGCTCTTGTTTCAGCTCAGCTTTTGCATCTGGTCATTCAGAAGAATTGCATTAATTCCCCTGAAAACAGTAATGAAAGCATTTTAGATATGTCATGTTATTTGAATTTTGTGTTGTTAGAAGCTAAAATGTAAATATTGTACACTTCATCTTTATTGATATAATATTTTTAAAAATCACAATTATTAAAAACCTCACATATAATTATCACATTTCTACTGGGTATTGCGGCCAAGGACTGGGCAGTTGAATCAGGAGGGTTGTTAGTTCAAAGTCATCCTATCTAATCAACAACAATAAAAACAACAAAAAGTCACATTCTTGAAGAAAAAAATAATAAACTGAAGTGGAAGATAAATAAGAAACTTAGAAGGGATTATGTTTAGAATGTTTATTAATTATTCTTCCCACAAAGCAGCTACAATTTTATTTAAAACATGATTCTAAGAATTAAATTCCCACTGGCATTACTGCAGTGACTCATTACGAGCATGTTGTGGGTAGGCAGTACATTCTGCAAATGTCAGGCACTCAGACGTGTTGAAACGGAAGACGATTCAAGACATAAGTAATCAGGCTTCATCCAACACTTTGTGCCTTGTGTGATAGAGAGTTATCATTGTGTAAAGCACATGAGAATTTAGCCTGTGTTTGTTCTCCTTTAATGCATTCACTTCTTTTTCTGAATTCTTTTACAGGATAGTATTAGTGTCATTGTTTAGAGTGAATGGTCTATTTGTTTTGATAAACATCAGTGAAAACAACTCTTTCCACACAGGACCAGTGTCATTCTTTTCTTCTGACTTCTTGTCACTTCAAAGAATACATTACACTTCAAACAATGACATAGAAACTTGAGAGAACTGTGTTTTCATGTGATTTGCTCTGTTTTCTTTGTTTTTATTTTCTGATATGAAGTTCTGTGATTTTTTTAGAAGATATGAATGAGGCTCATAGCATGGTTATTCTCATAATCTAATAGGACCCTAACTAAGTCCACGTTTTATTTCAAGAAAATGGCCATAATCTTTCTATGGAGAGGAAGATGTAAGAACTTACCTAAAATAGTACATGGTCCTTCTTAGTCAGCCTACCAACTTTGTTTCCCATCTGAAGGCTGGAAAGTAAGCTGACCATGTCCTTAAAATTAAGATTATCAGGTTTTTGACATTTCCAAGATTAAAATTTCTGAGTTTGAGGTATGATTGATGGCATTCTTAAAATAACAAGAATAAAAACAAAAATTAGTTTTCATCTTGTATGTTGTGCAAAGGGTAATTTCTCAAAATTGGACATAAATTTTACAAAATTGGACTTACGTAGATAAGCATTTTATAAACATATTATTGAAAATATCACAGTTTAGATACTAGAAAAATTGTGTACAAGGCTTTCCTTTTGAATTTTTAAACTGTGATTTTTTATCTTAATATAGGAGCTGAAGTAATGGTTCAGCAGTTACGAGCCCCTGCTCTCCCAGGACCCAAGTGCAGTTCCCTGCACTATGTCCTAGCCAACAACCATCTGAAACTCCAGTCTCGCCTCTGTGGTAGAAAGAAAATGAGGTTTGAATCATAGTTTATGTTATTTTTAGAAACCACATAAGGTTGAAATAATGAGATAACACCCTTTGCAAGGCTAGATGATTACCTTGGCAAACCATTAGAAATGAAAAAGGCTTGTTATTCCTTTTCCAGTTTTCAATTTTTGGAGACTTTATGGAAGACACAGAATATTCTATTAGTGCAGCATTTATTCTAATTTTTTCACAGCACTCCATGGCAACTTTATTATGTTGTTCTAAGAATGAATGTCCAAATAGAAGGATGGGCATTATTTGTACTTTAAAATCAGGAACAAGCTTTCCTTTATAAAAACTGATGAGTGATGTGTGATGTCAATGTGGGTGGAATTCAAAGGCTGTTTTTGTTTATCTGCTTGTTTTGAACCGGAAGGCAAATGTACTATTTCACCTTCAAATCTCTGAGACAAGGCTACTTCATTCCCCCAGAAAAAAATATTTGTACTTAGATGAAATGGTACAGAATATTATAGTTCTCAAATGCTTAATTTCTTCTCACAGAAATTTCAAGGGAACTTAGGATGTGTTTGGCAGGCACTTTTTTTCTACTGCAATCAGGTTGCTATGGTAAACCTATTATTTTAGAAAAAATAGCAAAGCAAGACTATGTTAGTAAAGTGCTAATCTCTTTTCTGTTTTATGTGAGCCTCTAATTACTCTCCGACTATTGAGCATGTGCTTCAAGCATGGTTTACACAATTTTATAAAAAGAGAAAAATAAGATCGTAGACAGTGAGCATTTTGTTACCATCGCGGCAGGCACAGTCAGTGAAAACAGGCTCTTTTTATTAATTATTTATTACAATTAATTCACTTTGTATTCTGACTGTGGTTCCCTCCCTCATCTCTTCACAATCTCTCCCCCCTCTTTTCCTCCCATGCCCTTTCCCTAGTCCACTGATAGGAGAGATCCCCTCCTATTTGACTGTAGCCTATCAGGTCTCATCAGGACTGGCTGCATTGTCTTCCTCTGTGGCCTGGCAAGGCTGCACCCTCAAAGGGAGGTAATCAGAGAACCTGCTGCTGAGTTCATTCCAGAGACATTCCGTGCTCCCCATTCTAGGGAACCAATGGAGACTGAGTCTATGGGCTACATCTGAGCAGGGGTTTTATAGGTCCTCTCCATGCATGGTCCTTGTTTGGGGTATCTCTGCAGGGCCAGTGAGGTAACCCAGAAACAGAAAGACACACATTGTATATACTCACTCATAAGTGGTTATTAGACATATAAGATAAATGTACTAAAATCTACAGTCATAAAGAAGCTAAACAACAAGGAAGACCCTAGGGAAGATGCTCAATCCTCATTCAGAAGGGCAAATGTGATAGACATTAGAAGCAGAAGACAGGGAACAGGACAGGAGCCTACCACAGATAGCCTCTGAAAGACTCTACAGATTGTAGCAGAGGCTGAGTCTCATAGCCAAAATTTGGGCAAAGTGCATGAAATTTTATGAAAGAAGGGAGAGATAGAAAGACCTGGAGGGGACAGGAGCTCTAAAAGGAGACCAACAGAGCCAAAAAGGGGGATCTTCTTAAATAATCTCAGAGTGGAAAGTCCAAATTTTGGTTTAATTGAAAAGTGAAGTGAGAAAAGAAGTAAACAAATTTTATCTAAGTAATTGAAACATATACACTAACATGTTTTATTAGGTTTCCGTAATGACAATACTGTAATATAATGATAATGTGTAATGCTTTTGGAACATCTATTGGACACAGATCCTTGAAAATGACCTTTCTGTCCATTATACATTTTAGCTTTTATAATAATCTTTGATAATGTGCATTATTACTGTTCTCGTTATAGAAATGATGATTAATTAAGTCTAACTTATTCTTCTAAATAATCATGTTTACTGGAAGATCTGCCAAGATCAAAATCCAGCCCTATTTAAAGTTAAGACTATTCCTCTTCTTTCAGAGGACCCAAGTTATAGTGCCCATGTGGGTGGACCTACAAGTGCCTCTAAACTCTAGCTGCAGGTGATGCATGGCCTTTTATGATCTCTATAGTCATCTGCAATCACATACGCACACCTACCTATATACAAACATGGAGAGACGCATATCTACCTCTCTGTCTATCTATCTATCTATCTATCTATCTATCTATCTATCTATCTATCTATCTATCTATCTAACATCTTTAATTATATCCCTTCCTAACACTTGACTGTAAAGCTTAACCCTGCATTACTAGAAAGCTTTGCTAGCCCTGTAGTGCCTACTCATACATTTTTACTTCTATTCACTGATTATTGATGGTACTTAAATATCTTCTAAAATACTGTGTCTTCAGTAGCTGTCATGATAGTTGATATTCATATTTTGTGTTGACTGAACAACAAAGCTGTGATCACATGAATACTAATAATCAAAGGTTGTGAGTCTTTGAATAAGAACATGTACGTTCTCTATGTCATACTCTTTGAAGGAAGCTATGTTCATCACAGAAACACCTTCATATGAAATGAGAAGTTGTGTGTGGATTCATATGTACAAGTGTGTGGATGTTGGGGAGAACTACAAGAGCCAGGAAAGAAACAGAAAATCAAAAGGAATCACAGAGAAGGAAGAAGGGAAAGAAGAAGGATGAGAGACATATAGCCTGAGAAACAAAATTTGCCTTCATTAATTTCATATAGTCTTTTGAAAGTTTACACTATTTTTTTTTCAATGCAGTTTATTCAGGAACATTGAACAATCCTCGGACCCCGGGGAAAGCCAGCCCACAGCTTAAATAGCCTCTGGGTAGCCAACCCAGGCGTGCCACGGGGGCAATGCAGATAGGTCCACATACATGGAAGCAAGCCAAATCCTCGGCCTTAGCCAAATGTGGAGTTGTTCGTGACAGAGAGCCCTCACCATCGGGAAGGTGGAAGGCGGAAACCAGCTCCATCTTTAAGGCATAGCATTCCGCAGCTCTCTACAGTTCCCCCTTTTTGTTTTAGACGCATCAGGCAAGAGTAGAGGTCTGATCTCTGATATTAGAAATAAATTGGGACTTTGTACAGATGTTCATTTAGGTGTCATCCACCCAAAGAGCATCAGACCCGTCCGATACCTTTTTCTCAGAGGCGGGACCTGGGGCATCAACCCGCATGCAATCAGACATGCTCTTCTCTGGGTCCAAAGCGGCTGACCCTGAGTGCAGTGCTTAGCTTCGCATCCTGAGCGTATCATTTTAGCTTTTTATGGTATCCAACCATGCTTGGGGAGAATGTCCTGCTTCAATGGCTGTAAAGGCCTGAATGATCATGGCTGCATCACACTGTTGTGAGACTCTAATCTTGCATATATACCACAGGCAAACCAAGGAGACCAACACCAGAAGGCCTGCTAACACTCCCATGCCCGCCCATTCCTTCAGATGATTCATGGCTGCAGCAATCCATGTTGATAATCCTGTGGCTAGTCCTGCGTCCACTCCGGTAGAATTTACTGTGACAATGGCCACTCTCAGCTGCTCCATCGTAGTATCGAATTCTCCAGTCCAATTACCTAAAATATAGCTCGACAATTGTTTAGACAGATTTGCAGCACAGGAAAAATTCTCATGTTGTATGCTAGTGACACAAAGTCCAGCATACTTTTATTGACAGCCAGGTTGAGCGATTTGCCATAGGATATCAATTTGCTCCTGCAAGAGGTCAGTCCTCTGATTGAACACCATCAAGCTTCCTTTTAGTTGAGCATTAATTCCTTTATGTACAACGAAGGCATGAGCTATGGTCTCCTGAACCTACTCAGACCTCGGACACCACCACTGCTAGTTCTAGAACTGACGCAGGATGTTCCAACGAGGGGTTAAGGCTTCTCATAATATTTCCTATAAGCCCACACCTGTTTGTCTATATCCCCCATTTTTATTCATTATTAGCCAGATAGAGCCAAGTAATTGTGGTAATGATACTTGCTTTTTTGCCCAATGCTGGAATGCTAGGAAATTTAGGTATGCCCTGGTTACTCGCATGCCTCACTGGGTGCCTGTGCCCATTGATGCCCCTCACGCTATGACTCTCTTCAGACAGAAAAGGGAGCTTGGAACTACAGCCACCATTGTTACTACCATCTCATTGACGGCTGTTGGAGCTACCACCAGGGCATTAGCCATGAGTCATACTGGGCAGAAAGTTTACACTATTAACTTCTATCAGAAATGAACTTTTCTAGAGCACTTCCAAACAGTTCTCCATTTCACCAGCATAAACTATTTCCCCTGTGAATGCCCTCTTTTTGTTCACTAGTCTTCATTTACATTTACTCTTATATGACTGTTCATGAAATTATACATATGAATGGATATACATGTACATATACAATATCGCTAATGCTTACCTACCAGGATGACTGTTTAAAATGAGCTTTATTTACGCAACTTTCTTGCCTTGCTATGGTTTGATTTAAATGAATTAAGTAGTAATTTTCAAAAATCAGATTTATCAATACTTTCCTTTACATTTCTGGCTTGGAAATCTTTACATGTCATGTTTTTTTATTATGGTTATTTTTTATTTCGCTTAATAAAGAGTCAGAATTCTTCCTACAAGAATTGTACTGCTTAGATTTTTTTTTTAAATTTTTCATCAATTACACTTTATTCATTCTGCATCCCCCCATAAGCCCCTCCCTCCTCCCCTCCCAATCCCACCCTCCCTCCTCCCTCTGCTTGCATGCCACTCCCCAAGTCCACTAATAGGGGAGGTTCTCCTCTCCTTTCTGATCTTAGTCTGTCAGTTCACATCAAAAGTGGCTGCATTGTCCTCTACTATGGCCTGGTAAGGCTGCTCCCCCCCAGAGGGAGGTGATCAAAGAGCAGGCCAATCAGATTATGTCAGAGGCAGTCCCTCTTCACATTACTATGTAACCCAATTGGACTCTGAACTGCCCTGGGCTACATCTGTGCAGGGGTTCTAGGTTATCTCCATGAATAGTCCTTGGTTGGAGTATGAGTCTCTGGGAAGTTCCCTATGTTCAAATTTTCTTGTTCTGTTGCTCTCCTTGTGGAGACCCTGTCCTCTCCAGCTCTTACTATTTCCCACTTCTTACCTAAAATTCCATTCACTCTGCCCAACAGTTGCCCATCAGGCTCAGCATCTGCTTTGATAGTCTGAAGGGCAGAGGCTTTCAGAGGTCCTCTGTGGTAGGTTCCTAGGTTGTTTCCTGTTTTCTTCTTCTTCTGATGTCCATCCTCTTTGCCTTTCCGGATAGGGATTGGACATTTTTGTTAGGGTCCTCTCTCTTGCTTAGTTTCTTTAGATGCACAGGTTTTAGTGGGTTTGTCCTATATTGTATGTCTATATGAGTGAGTATATACCATGTGTGTCTTTTTGCTTCTGGGACAACTCACTCAGGATGATCCTTTCCAGATCCCACCATTTACCTGCAAATTTCATGATTTCCTTATTTTTCATTGCTGAGTAATATTCCATTGTGTAGATGTACCACAATTTCTGCATCCATTCTTCAGTTGAGGGGCATCTGGGTTGTTTCCAGCTTCTGGATATTACAAATAAAGCTGCTACAAACATGGTTGAGCAAATGTCCTTTTTGTGTACTTGAGCCTCTTTTGGATATATGCCCAGTAGTGGTATGGCTGGATCTTGAGGAAGCGCTATTCCTAGTTGTCTGAGAAAGCGCCAGATTGATTTCCAGAGTGGTTGTACAAGTTTACATTCCCACCAGCAGTGGAGAAGGGTTCCCCTTTCTCCACACCCTCTCCAGCATGTGTTGTCACTTGAGTGTTTGATCTTGGCCATTCTCATGGGTGTAAGGTGAAATCTCAGGGTTGTTTTGATTTGCATTTCCCTAATGGCTAGTGAGGTTGAGCATTTCTTTAAGTGCTTCTCTGCCATTCGGTATTCCTCTAGAAACTGAAAAGCTTCTGTAAAGCAAAGGACACTGTCATCAAAACAAAGCGACCACCTACAGATTGGGAAAGAATCTTCACCAACCCTTTATCTGACAGAGGACTCATATCCAGTATATATAAAGAACTAAAGAAGCTGAAAAGCAGCAAACCAAGTAATCCACTTAAAAAATGGGGAACAGAGCTAAACATGTCATGTTTGGAACAGCCTTTTCCATCTAATGGTTAGGAAACTTCTATCCTATTCTCGTCTCAATATTTTGTGATTCAAACTTTTAGATATAAATGCTGAATCTACCAGATTAATTAACTTAGTTAAAGATGGTTCAATAAAGGAACTGAATATTTTTTTTCAAAGATGACCCGGTCTATAATAAACTTATTTTTAAATAACCTCATAAGGGCTGGAGAGATGGGTCCATGGTTAAAAAGTGCTGGCTTGTCTTACAGAGAATCCAGGTTTGCTTCTAAGCACCCACATAGCAGATCAAAACCAAATACAGTTCCAGAAAATCTGATGTCCTTTTCTAGATTCTAAGAGTACCAAGTCCATGTGTTTTATATATGCAGTCAAACACACATACTCATAAAATAATTGTATTTTTTTAAATTTAAAAATAACATATTAAGCCCATAAGATATATATTTACTTTAGACCTTGTGAATTATTATAATTACACACTTAGATCTAGAAATACAATAATGCCTTAATGCTAGTGAGTCCTTTCCCTCTGCTCCCAAGGTGCATGCTTCCTCCCTTTGAAGATATCATTTCCCTCACAGTAATCACATGTGTGATTTCCTTCAAGTTTTCCTCCTAAGTCTTTGTTCTTAGTTCTGCAGTGTTTAGACTTGCCTGTTGGGGAAGGACACCATCAAATTTAATGTGATATTTTCCAAGCAGCTTCTTGCTTTGAAGATTCTTATGTTACTGTATGTTGGAAACATAGCTCAGAAGTTATGATGCTTACCTACTGTACCTTCGAAGGACACAAGTTCTACTCCCAGCACTCACATCAGGCAGTCCACAGCTATCTGTAACTCCACCCCTGGATCTTCTGCTACCCCTGGTATTCAGGGACACCTGCACTCATGTGTGTGTCCATGTGCATATACACACAAAGACATACACATGCACACTCAAGCACAATTTAGAAACAAATAAAATTAAAAGATTCACATATTGCATCTATCAGCGTTTCATTTTAACTTTTTTGTGGTGTTCCATTTAAGGTGTGTAAACAGTCTATAGTTATGGAACATTTGAGGCATTTCACCTTTGATATTATAAGGGGAGAGTGTTGCTGGGAGTGTTATGAAATATCTCCTGGTGCAAAGATGTATGTTTTTCTCAAGTTGCTAAAACTAAAGTTAATATAACCATTGCTGTTTCTAGAATCTTCACATCAGCACTATTTAATAATGTCAAATAATCCTAAAATTCTACCTATTTGTACTCTGTGAAAGACTTCTGCTTCAGAGCCATCTCCTGTGTTTACTGTGGTTTTTAAAATTCTTGTTCACCTGATAGGTCTGTGGTAAAACATTGAGTCCTAGTTTAAGTAAGAGGAGGCTTTGTTCATGTTTCGTGGCCCGTGTCAACTGCCCACCTGCAGAAGTGCCCTTTCATCTCATCTTTAATGATTGTCTGTGTTTGTTATTGTGTTAGAGTCTCTGTGTATAGGGGATATGAGACAGTTGTCTGATTTGTTTTGCTAATTTGATCTCTCATTCTGTGGTTCTCTTTTGTACTATCAATAATTTTAGCGAATTTAAAGCTTCTAATCAAATTGTTAATATTTTCTTTTATACCTGTTTACCTAAACATCATGTGTGTGAAATATTGTCTTTCCTTTATGCTTCATGGTGCCATCTCATCCTGACAGAATGGTCACTGTTTTAGCACTGCTTCTCTAGTCGTTATGCTGCTTCTGTTGGTCTCTTCTTTCTTTCAAATACAACCGCCCATAATCAAGCCATAGCATATTAGAAAAGGTTTTTCTGCTTTCCTGTTCAACAGTGGTTTTATTGTTGTTACTATCATTCTAAAAATATATTGGCTTATAATATGTATAGAAGTCCTGATGAGATTTTTGTTTCTGATGAAATCACAAGAATGCGTCAGCTGGGGCTAATTTAAATTGTCAGTAGTACTGAAGGTTGAATCATTTCTTTATTTATCATTCCATTTAAGGATTTTGTTTTTTAATCCTGATAAGTATATGCAACATTTTATGAATACTTGATATATAGTAATATGTATGATATATTCTGTTCATATTCAAAATTATTCTTAATAGTGTTTTGCATGATTTATATTTCTGCCTTTACTATTTCCTGAAGCAACACTATTTGTTTTGCTTTTGTGTGTGTTCCTTATGTTTTTTCTTTCATATAGTATTTCACTGGCAAAGTTTTCCTGTGTGAATTTTAGCAGAACTGAGGAAATGTTTATAATTTTAACAATTTTAGAGTTTTCCAAGTTTTGTTGATAGCATTAAGAAATTATTATCATTAAAGCAATGTGTTTTGTTTATTTTTATCTCTTTCATGTCTTAATTTTCTACTTTAACAGTTTATTTATTACAGTAGGGGGATGTTTAGAGTATACCTCATTGGATCATTTCAAATGATTCATCTTAGTCTGACAGAAGACTACTTATCCTTTAAAAAAAATACACCTGTGCTCAGTGGTGCATGTGTGTAATTCAAACCCTCAGGGAGGTAGAGACAGGTGGATCTCTGTGAGTTTGAGAACAGCCTGGTCTGCAAAGCAAGTACAAGACAGTCACAGCTACACAGAGAAACCCTATCTTGAAAAAACAATAAAAACAGGGAACAGGATGGGAGCCTACTACAGAGGGCCTCTGAAGGACTCTACCCAGCAGTGTATCAAAGCAGATGCTGAGACTGATAGCCAAACTTTGGGCAGAGTGCAGGGAATCTTATGAAAGAAGTGGGAAATAGTAAGATCTGGAGAGGACAGGAACTCCACAAGAAGAGCAACAGAACCAAAAAAAATCTGGGCACAGGGGTCTTTTCTGAGACTGTTACTCCAACCAAGGACTATGCATGGAGATAACCTAGGACCCCTGCACAGATGTAGCCCATGGCAGTTCAGCATCCAAGTGGGTTCCATAGTAATTGGAACAGGGACTGTCTCTGACATGAACTGATTAGCCTGCTCTTTTATCACCTCCCCCTGAGGGGGGAGCAGCCTTACCAGGCCACAGAGGAAGACAATGTAGCCACTCCTGATGAGACCTAATAGATCAAGATCAGAAGGAAGGAAAGGAAGACCTTCCCTATCAATGGACTTCGGGAGGGACATGTGTGGAGAAGGGGAAAGGAAGGAGGGATTGGGAATGGAGAAGGGAGGGAGCTACAGGGAGAATACAAAGTGAATAAAGTGTAATTAATAAAAAAAGAAACAAAAATAAAAAATAATAAATAAATTAAAAAAATAATATTGTGATTTAGTTTACATATGCCTTGCCAGGCCACAGAGGAAGACAATGCAACCAGTCCTGATGAAATCTGATAGGCTAGGGTCAAATAGAATGGGAGGAGTACCTCCCCTATCAGTGGACTAGGGAAGGGGCATAGGGAAAGAAGAGGGAGGGAGGGTGGGATTGGGAGGAGATGAGGGAGGGGGCCACAGCCAGGAAACAAATTGAATAATATTTACATGAGAATAATTTTGTATTTAAACAAACAAATCATATTTCCATTGGCACCATATTAATTTAGCTTATTCATGAAAAACACTTCATTCAAATTTTGTAACAAAATATGCCCTTTACAAAATGATAAATCTCTTAGGGCCTTCAAAATGACTCTATACAGTAATACAGTTTAAATGCATTCATTTTGTGTTGCTAATATTTATGTACATAAGACAATTTCCTTTATGTTAGATTTGGTTGTTATTTGAATGTAAAGAATTACTCAGCATGTGTTTTTACCGTATGTCTTAGTATTTTAATGCAAGTGTAATTTTATTTTTGTATAAAAACATACCATTTGATAATAATATTATCTCCTTTTGTTTGATTTTATCATAGTTTTGTTCTTTTGTACTTTTAAGAACAATGTCTATAACAAGCATATTTCTGTCTTATCTATGATTTTGATTACTCCTATTAACCATGATATAGGATATTTTGTTTGAATAAATCGTTTTATAGAACTAAGTCGGTTATTGTTTTATCAAAGACACAAGAGTCTTCAAAGGGTCTGGGTTTAGCTCAATGACATATCTGAGCTTCTTCATGTAAGATAGTTTTAAAATATAGAAAACAGCATGATATTTGGAAAAATACAGAAAAAGAAGTTTACAAGAGTGTATTTGGAGAGAATCCAAGATTCAGTATCTGTATAAAGATGAAAATCTGGCAAGATATACTGAGCAAAACAGTAATACCCAACAACAGCCTGTAGTAATATGAAAAGAAAAAAAAAATGAAGAGCTGATTCTCCATGACTTCTGAGCTACAGTACAAGATGATTCAGAAAACAGACCAGTTCAGTCACTGAAGGGATTGCTAATTAACGTTGTGTCAAGAGAATTGAACTGGGTCAACATGAGAATGAATTTGTAAGAACTGTTATCTCTTTTGAGTTTCTTCCTCTGCCTTGCACTGCTGTGCTGCTCATTTGCAGCTTAATATAGTTTCTCTCTCTCACTCATTTGTTTTGTTATAGCTCCTATGCACAACCACCAGGCTTACACTCATACTAGAAAGAGGTTTGTTCATCTTTTCCTGACATTCATATTCAGTGCTTCCTACACACTGCTTATTTACAGAGAAAAGCATGATGCCATGTTTTCAAAGACCATGATATTTTAAAAGCAGTGCATCTGCTTAGGGGAAAGTATGTGAGGATTTTTTATGTAGACAAGGCTATGAATGGGTAAAAACCAATATGCAAGTGCTGATTCTTTGATAAGCTTATGATAAAATGTATTGTCACATCTAAAATGATCAGAGATGTTCATAACAATGTAAAATTTTCTGCTTCCTTTATCAATGGATGTTTTAAGATTTTTCAAATAGTTTTATATACAGCTGAACTTAAAGAGAAAGAAAGCCCTAGGGAAATTCAACTCTTTCAGAGCTGAACTTAAAGAGAAAGAAAGCCCTAGGAAAAATCAACTCTTTCTGTATTTCATAAAGGAATCATTGAAAACAATTGGCTTTCCATATACTAATATTAGCCAAATTGGTTTCATATTAATGGTCATTTTAGAGCCATAAAAAAAATCCAAATATTTTTTGGTTCTGTTGCTCTCCTTGTGGAGCTCCTGTCCCCATCCAGGTCTTTCTATCTTCCCCTTTTTGCATAAGATTCCCTGCACTCTGCCCAAAGTTTGGCTATGAGTCTCAGCATCCAGTGGACTGAGGGAGGGGTTTGGGAAGAGAAGAGGGAAGGAAAGTGAGATTAGGAGAGGTCGAGGGAGGGGGCTACAGCTGGGCTACAAATTGAATAAACTGTAATCAAAAAATTTTTATAATATTTGGTAATATGCACCTTTTCCAACTATCTTATTTTTAATCAATATTTAGTGAAATGAGGCAACCTCTTAAGAGAAGCAGAAAATGTAGAAATGGCTCTTTTCTTTTGCAAGATAATCCCATTTCAGGAACCTTACACAAAACACAATGTATATAAAATATAATTTTACAATATAAATTTATAATATAATATATTTTTAAATATAATTTTATATAAATTTATATAAAATATAAATATTTATATATTTATTCATATATTAGAGTACATTAGACTTTATTTTATTTTGTGGTCATGGTGTTATGACTACTAATAAGTCAGTGTCTTTAAGTGGTATTTAGTTCTTGCAAAATAAATATGGTCCTGGAAAAACATATGGACATCTTTGAAAGAAAATGTTTTATATCTTGATGAGCTAGGTAAAGCAAAAAATTAAAATTAATATTTAATTTAAATGAGATGTACTTTAAATTTGTTAATTATTGTCTATACATAGGGCTATGAACTGTGCATTTTTTTCAATAGCTGAATTAGAGTATTTCTGGGTTTTATGTATCAAATGTGAAATGCATAAAATCTATTTTTATCTGAACACATATATATATACATAGCTTCCTTCCTTCATTATTATTCTTTACTAATGTTTAATAATTAAAACTGCATAGTCAGCATTACTGACTTTTATACAAAGTATTAATGAACTGACTTTTTGTAAGTGTGAACTCTACATTAGCTACATTTAATTAGGGTAAGTAGTTCAAATAAGTGTAGAATACACTTTAGGCAAGTTTTGGAAGGATAGTACTGAGTATATTGACTGAATGAATTTTTTTGCATATTTATGCATAAGTAATGAATATTTTTCTTTATATATATATTTTTTAATTCTTTATTAATTACACTTTATTAACTTTGTATCCCCCCTGTGGTTCCCTCCCTCCTCCCATCCCAATCCCTCCCTTCCTCCACCCTCTGCATGCATGCCCCTTCCCAAGTCCACTGATAAGGGAGGTCTTCTTTTCCTTCCTTCTGATCCTAGTCAATTAGGTCTCATCAGGAATGGCTGCATTGTCTTCTTCTGTGTCCTGGTAAGGCTGCTTCCCCCTCAGGGGAAGATAATTAAAGAGCAGGCCAATCAGTTCATGTCAGAGACAGTGCCTGTTCCTATTACAATGGAACCCACTTGGATACTGAACTGCCAAGGGGTCTTAGGTTATCTCCGTGCATAGTCCTTGCTGAAAAGCTTCTGTAAAGCAAAGGACACTGTCCTCAGAACAAAACAACAGCCTATAGATTGGGATAGGATCTTCACCAACCCTATATCTGACAGAGGACTAATATCCAGTATATATAAAGAACAAAAGAAGTTAAACAACAAAAAATCAAGTAATCCAATTAAAAATGGGGAACAGAGCTAAACAGAATTCTCAATAGAAGAATATTGAATAGCAGAGAAACACTTAAAGAAATGCTCAACCTCATTAGCCATCAGGGAAATGCAAATAAAAACGACCCTGAGATTTCACCTTACACCCATCAGAATGGCTAAAATAAAAAACTCAAGTGACAACACATGCTGGAGAGGTTGTGGAGAAAGGGGAACCCTTCTCCACTGCTGCTGGGAATGTAAACTTGTACAACCACTCTGGAAAGCAATCTGGTGCTTTCTCAGATGACTAGGAATAGTGCTTCCTCAAGATCCAGCCATACCGCTCCTAGGCATATATCCAAAAGAGGCTCAAGTACACAAAAAGGACATTTGCTCAATTATTTGTAGCAGCCTTATTTGTAATAGCCAGAAGCTGTAAACAACCCAGATGCCCCTCAGTGGAGGAATGGATGCACAAATTGTGGTATATATACACAATGAATTTCTTACCACACAGGTTTTTTTTTTAATATTTTTTGAATTTTCTTATAAATTTGTTTTCATTTACTTTAGCATTATTGATTATATTCTTTTTGTTTACAATGTATCATAAGTAGCACTCATTTGTACTAGACATATATGCTATCCTTCTCCTGTTCTTATTTATGATAATTTTAATTTTAGAGTAGTTTGTGAAACCACATTCATATCGCCAGAACTTTAAAACAGTTTGTAATACAATATCATTTCTTAAATAAAAGATACAGATTAATCCAACTCCTCTTTCAGTTAAGACAATAAATCTCCACATCACTGTCTTTCTACCTCAGTGGCAGAGTTGTTTGCCAACTGCCAGAGCAAGCAAAGGCGCAGTGGTAGATCGCACTGGGACAATCTCACTGTTCTGATAAGATTGAGGCCCTGATTATCGAGTACAAAGTTGTAGTTAGTGCTTTAGTAGTGAAAAGACACCAGATGAGAGACAGGAGCGATTCTGCCGTGTAACCTGAGTAGGCAGATGGCTTCATGGAGAGTACATATTTCCACTGGCTTCTCACCATTCACGGAATGCTGCAGAGGAGGTGATTGAAAGTACCAGAGTAGGAGGAAGTAAAGTACTTCAGCAATGTCTGTCTTCAGTGTGCAGCCACCATTGACTACATGCTTCACTAATGGTGGAAAAATGTTTCCTGAAGAATTCATGGTCATAAGTCACTTGGATCATCAGCCTCTGCAGTAGGCTGAAGTAGCAGGAACAGCCAGGACACAAGCTGCTGGTTCTGTGTGCTGTCCTGAGCTCTCTGTTTTATCTTGGAGCCTGTACCTTTGCTTGATAATCAGAACCCTAGCAAGAGGCTTTAATGTCTCTTCATCTGGCCACTAGAGTTCAAGAAGAAGGGCTGTCATTCAGGAAGAGACCCTTCTTTGTGTCTGAAGGTAGATCCATCCTCTAGTCGGAAGAGGAGTTGTCCAAAAGAAAACATGATTGAAAGTGTCTCATGTACAATATTCTATGTGGACACTGGCCCCACCACTCCTGCCAGGAACACTGAATCATTGCATTAGATCATCTGCAATTTCAGCTCTGAGACTGTATAATTCTATATACTATTTTTTTTTCCTCCATCATCACCAATGCCAAATTTCAACAGCATTGCTGGGTCAGCCCCAAAACGGCATAGGATCATGTCAGTGGGTTTGTAATTATGATATCTGAGCAAATGACTGGGAGGAACAGATGTCTTGAAGCACTGTCATCTGGATGGATTTCTGGCAAACCAGTCCAATTTCTCAGACAAAAGGAAGTTTCTTCCTGTGTAGTCGCATGATGCTATATTAAATAAGATACACTATAACTTAATAGTTAGGTAAACAATCTTCAAGGTCAGTAAGAATGGGTCTGAATTTTGATTCTAATCTTTACTAGCTGTTTCACCTTGAACAACTACTTAGCCTCAATGATATATCAACTTCTTGTCCTGTCAAATGGGTATAATGTGTCAGTGAATATGTGGGACTGTAAAAACAGAGGCAAAGCAAGTGATCATTGCTTGGCATCTAGGTACAACTGAAGAAATAATGGTGCCAATTTTTATCTCACTAGCTGAGGAGTGTCTCTAAGCATGAATCAAACTCATTCTTCAATATGTTTGTACTGTGATATTTTAAGCTAAATATAATAAAATTTGAAAGTCATAGGTTTTGATATTTGTTCCATATTGAAATGAATTTTATGAACTAGAGAATTGGACATAATAATCACTAAGTTATCAAACAGAAATAAACTTATGATTATTTTTCTCATGTGGTGTTCCACTCCCAAGTAAATTTTTTAAATAACCAAATTATGTTAAATTAAATGAAAAAATATACTGATCATATATGAATATTATATATATATATCATATATGATGCTTTGATGCTGTCATTTTAATGGTATACCCAGATTAAATTAGGTATTAAATAGTTTCAACATGGAATTCTCCCTCAGGGTTAATTAAAACAAAACAAAAGCGGCATAACATATGTGGCCAGCTTCTCAGAGAGCCACTGTCCTTTCCACTCCCAGGATTCTTGACATTTGTGTTTGACCTTCAGTGTCTCGTAGGGAAGGTGAAAAAAGCATTTGCTGAACAGTGTAGAAGACTGGGTTTTGAATGTACTTGTCTCCCTGAAGGCTCTTTCAGGCTGACTCTCCTCACACTGTTCTCTCTGGATCCCTTGTAGGCAAATGTGAATGTGGCAGATGCACCTGTTATCCTCCCGGGGACACCAGAGTGTACGGCAAGACCTGCGAGTGTGATGACCGGCATTGTGAGGACCTGGACGGTGTGGTCTGTGGAGGTAGCAACTGTTCTCTCAGCTGTACATCATCTGTGTGCTGCTTGTTTTGCCTGCCCTTCTTTATTGCTTATCCCTTTAAAATCACTTTGGGCAGAGTGCAGGGAATCTTATGAAAGAAAGGAAAGATAGAAATACCTGGAGGGGAGAGGAGCTCTACAAAGAGAGCAACAGAACCAAGAAATCTGGGTCTTTTCTGAGACTGATAACAGAGGTCTTTTCTGAGACTGATACTCCAACCAACGACCATGCATAGAGATAACCTAGAACCCCTGCACAGATGTAGCCCAGGACAGCTCAGTCTCCAGGTGGGTACCCTAGTAATAAGAACAGGGATTGTCTCTGACATGAACTCAGTGGCTATATCTTTGATCACTTCCCCCTAATGGGGGAGCAGGCTTACCAAGCCACAGAGGAAGACAGTGCAGCCAGTCCTGATGAGATCTAATAAAGATCAGATGAAGGGAGAGGAAGTCCTCCCCTATCAGTGGACTTGAAGAGGAGCATGGGAGGAGATGAGGGAGGGAAGATGGGATTGGGAGGAAATTATGGACGGGGCTACAGCAAGGATACAAAGTGAATAAACTGTAATTAATATAACATAAAAATTACTGTTCAAACGAAGTTAATAAATACACCATTAGGCCTAAAAAGCAATGTAGCTTTATTACCACTTTCATAAGCAGGAATTCTTGACTTGGGGATAAATGTGAAAAGACTGTCTAATCTAAATCAATTTCTAAGTTCTCTGCTAGTTGGTAGCAAGTGAAAGTTTTCCATGCAAGCGGGCATTTGTTCATTATTTCTGTTATTTTACTCGGAAACACTGATGGAGTAGTGCAATGTCACCCAGAAACTTTGGAGAAAAACTGTAAGATTACAGTCCAAATTGAAATTCAGCTTCTTGCCTTGCTCTTGGGATCTAAAAGCCCCCTGAAAATCAATTACCAAGACAAAGAATAAGGCAGAGTAAGAGTAGTCTGAAAAGCAAAATGAGAAGATGAAAGTCCAAGAGATGTAATGCTGAGATGAGCATCATCCAGGAGTGGGAATGTGGTTCTGTCAGTCTTAAAATGCTTTATATTATCAAGAGTGATAATATCGTTTGGCCACCCTTTGACTTCTAACCTTTGACTGTCATTTGGCAGCTCTCTTCTCATTCCATCATCATTATCCATCTTTCTATCTTTCTAAATTCATAGCTATCTTCCTGTGTACCTTGATTATCTCTACTCTCTGTAACCTACACTGAGACACATATATATACATATAATATTTATATATAATATATATTTATAGTTACATGTATGTAGTTGTATACATATATACAGTTCCTTCATGGTGGGGTCTTTTCCCAATGGCTTGGTCATATTATAGATAAGAATAAAGAATCAACATCACATGTAATGTACTAGTCATTCCTGGTGTTCCATCTGGTAACATACCTCAACAGTAAGGCCCAACATATATTCAATCTTTTGTATTTGTGGTAGCTAGGTTCCAGAAGATATAAAAATATGTCGTTTGACATATTTTTTATCCACTAATATTGAACTCAAGACGAGATATATCTGATTAAATTTCATCTAAAATGTGTATTTACACTCGGAAAAATAAACAAAATTACTTTTCAATACAGTACCACTCTTTGAATTATCAAAATTGGTAATAAAATAAGAAAAAATGAACAGAATGTGCACTGAAGGGACCATGGAAGAGAGACTGTTTATGAAATAAAAGCTAGAAAGGAAAGAAAACATAACATTCTTTGACCCTAGCTGGGACTATGAAACTGAACCACGGGGTTTTATGCCATTCCACATATGTGCTCTCATCCTTTAAGTAGTGAGATTGGAGCTGCACATAAATTTGGAAATGTGTGAGCCTGAAAATACAAAACTAGGATTAGTGCAGATTAGCTCTAGTTCATCTTAAATGCCACCGGAAAGGTCAACGGTGCTTCCTACCTTAGCTTTGTACTGACTTTCACATTGTGGTTTCATTAAGGTGGTGAAATAAAATAATGTGCTTTTAATTTCTGTATTTTCTGATTATTGCTTTATGGAAAAGATTACATGGACCTTGACTGTTTCAATATCATGGTTTTCTTCTATTTTTGGCTTAAAACACAGGAGATCCTCCATTGTGGATGATGTTTAAACTTGAAACAATTGTGGTAGTAAAGTACAGCAAATAGTTTGTAAGGAAGTCAAAAATTCTCATGACTTTTCTAACTAACAACAAGGATGTCTTTGTGGAGTTCCTAAAACCCATTTTGAGGAGACATAGAATGAGACTTGGGCTCTTATGGGGGTCAAGCTTGTCTTCTGAGATAGAAACAATAATATTCGTGTACTGTAGAGTTTAACTTGTGTATCTGGTCTATGATCTGAAGAGAAGACAATCATATAGCTATAACCCTCTGAAGCAGAATGCTGCATGTCTGACGCTGTATTCGTTTCTTCCCCACATCTTTAAAAGGAGACTGGTTTGGAATAACAATCTGAATATTTACTTGAACCTTAGAAGAGAGAATCTAACTCTAGAGAATAAGCAACATTTATAAACATTCATGATTTAATGATAGAGCGGGGTCAACCTGGGTGAATCCTACTCTCCTTTGCAGTGTTAGAGGGATGCAAGAGTTACGCTTTGCATTTACCAGTTGTCACATTGTTGAAAAAATGGGTCTTCATCGAGGGCACCTGGGATGGAGAAGTTGGGATATATCATGATTCTGTCTATATATATATATATATATATATATATATATATATATATATATATTTCTGAGCCTCATTTCTCACATCCTTCTGAATAAAGCAGCCAGATCTGCTTCAAGATGGCTTCCTTCAGGAAGTCATTTCCTCTGTATGCAATGCCTCCATGAGGCACGTGCCTCAGCAAGGTGCTGTGAGTGTGGATATAATCAAAGTATCTTCTTCTCTTCTCCCTCCATCACCTTCCCTGCCTCAAGTTATTTTTCAAACTTAGCAAAAAAAGACATCCATCAAATATAAAGAGATAAACATCCATCCACACTTAAAGAGAAAATGAAATTTTTTCCTAGTTTTGAAGCATAAAATTCTTCAAGTTGGAGTAGGCTTGGATTGGATTTACATTTTTGATTGAGTGGTGTTTTATATGAAAGTATCTAGTCTGTGAAGGCTAAACAAAGTCACATAGAATAAAAGGTATTTGTTACGTTGATGGAAGATGTTTCAAATCCTTCTGTCTTCTAAAAACATTTGTTTTATGTATATGAATATTCCCGAGGTTATGCATGAGCACCCAGTGCATGTCGGTACCCACAGCTACCAGGAGAAAGCATCAGATTCCTTGGAGCCAGAGTTTTAGGTAGTTATGAGCTGCTTAACACCGCTGCTGTGAAACAAACCTGGGTCCTCTGCAGCAGCAGTGAGTGTCCCTAACTGCTGAGCTTTCCCTCCGGACACACTTCCTTGTGTTCCTAACTGCTGAGTTACCCCTCGGGCACACTTCCTTGCATCCTTAGGTAATTCTTAGTTGACCCTGAACCAATTAGACAAGCTTTGGTTAGGGCACTTTACTCAATTGTTATTTAAAATAAAAAAGGTTTTGCCTCTATTTGTTATGCATTGTTATAGATTTTTTCCTTTTAATTCATTTTTAGTCGAATGAAAAGTAACAAGTGTTTTATAGTGTTTTCATGCTTAGTAAAGGCTGAGCCCCTCCCTTCTCCATCCTCTCACCTTCAGTGTTCCTACTTCTACCTTTTTCCCTACTTAGCCTCTGTTATTTTATTCTTCCCAATTCATCTTCCAAATATTATTTTTCCTGTCTAGCGGACCCCTTTTTAGCTGTTTCTGAGCTTATACCCTCACTTATTTTCACAAAAATATATTTATGTAAATGTTAGAAACTAAGAACATAAAGGAGAAAAGCATAGTATGTATCCTTCTGATTCTAGATAAACTCACTTAATATAATATGTTCTAGTTCCATTTGTTTCCTGCACATTTCATTATTAATTTTTCCAGAAAATAATGAATACTGAAAATTACTTTTAAATAAGTGTTTTCTTTGAAACACTTAACTAAGGAATAGCAAAAAATAATTAAATTTATTCATCAAAATATCATCCAAACCTGATGTTGGTGGCAGACACTTTTAATCCCAGCATTCCTGAGGCAAAGACTGGCAGAGTCTGAGACCAGCCTGTTCTACAAAGTGAGTTCCAGAACAACCAAGGCTACACAGTGAAACTGTGTCTTGAAAAGCCAAATATATATGTCACCCAAAATAATATCTGACATTTTATTGTATTTTTATAGGCTTCCTTTAAGAGGTAGAATTCTTTTGTAATTTAAATTTTTATTAATTAGTTTATTCACTTTGTAGCCCAGTTGTAGCCACCTCCCTCAGCCTCTCCCAACCCCACCCTTCCTTCCCTCATCTCCTCCCATGCCCCTCCCCAAGCCCACTGATAGGGGAGATCTTCCTCCAGTTCCCTCTGACCTAACCTATCAGGTCTCATCAGGACTGGCTGAATTGTTTTCCTCTGTGGCCTGGTAAGGATGCTCCCCCATCAGGGGGAGGTGATCAAAGAGCCAGCCACTGAGTTCATGTCAGGTACAGTCACTGTTCCCATAATTAGGGATCCCATGGTAGACACTGAGCTACCATGAGCTACATCTGTGCAGGAGTTCTAGATTATCTCCATGCATGATCATTGGCTGGAGTCTCAGAAAAGACCCCGGGCCCAGATTTTTTGGTTCTGTTTCTCTCCTTGTGGAGCTACTGTCCTCTCCAGATCTTTCTATCTCCCCCTTCTTTCCTAAGATTCCCTGCACTCTGCCCAAAGTTTGGCTATGAGTCTCAGCATCTGCTTTGATACCCTGCTGGGTAGAGTCTTTCAGAGACCTTCTATGGTAGGCTCCTGTACTATTCCCTGTTTTCTCCATCTTCTGATATCCATTCTCTTTGCCTTTCTGAATGAGGATTGATCATCTTACCCCGGGGTTCTTTGTTTTTAAATCTAAGTTTATTAACACCACTGAAATATTTTGGTAATATAGCTAGGGAAACTCCAAATTCTCCAGTACATTAAATTGTATTTATCATTCAGCTCTTACATCAATTAACAATCAAGAGACATACTCATGGGCCAGTCTGATCTTGAAAAATCCCTTAATTGAGACTTGCTGAGGGTTAAAGTTAACTAGTGCTCCTCTGTTTCAGGAAGCCAGTGATGGGACACCTACCGTTACTAAGTAAAAATGAAGCATGTGAGCAGTCTTCTTCTAGGTTGGGCTCAATGAATAAATTGAACATTTTGAGTTTGGACCTTGTGCTCAGTTTACCACCAGACTGATTCATGGGCTCACCTTGAGATTTAGTGAGATCGCTGCATGTTCAGACTGTGGCCAGAAAACTAATACAGCTTCTCACTCAAACACAGAAACTGTTTGAGAATATAGGCAGCAAATATGTAAACTGCAAACATCTGCATGTTTACCTAACCAGAAAGCATGTAAAAACCAAGAGCCAATATTGTTTATCCATTCCCCTAACAATAAAACCAAAGATGATTAAACCCACTCTGTCGAGTTAAGATAAATTAGCTATTGTATTCAAAGGTGAATGTAACTAATTTCATAATTTTAAACACATTAGTTTTGATTAAACCAAAATTGCAACCTCAAAACGAGTCATAAAAATGGCAAAAAGAAAATCAGTGTGAGGTAGGACCTTTCTTCATTTAATTAGCTTGTGGGTGAGTCATGTTCCATCACCACACAGGGTATGAAGATTTTCTTTGTGCATTTTTGTTAACAAATAAAATAAATATAACTTATAATTGGCATGGATTTCTTTTGAAATAATTCACTATTTAAAAATGCTTTGTCTGAGTGATAGTTCCTAAGATTTATTCATTTTCAGCAAGTCATAACTTCAGATTCTATAAAAAATATATTCCAGTGCTGTCTTACATGTGTTTAATTACTTAAGTGAATTTAAGTTTAATCAGGGTTTCCCTTTTCCATGTCCTACACCAGGATGAGAATGAGGAAAAGGCTGCCTATTGCTGTTTTTAATTCCCCCTTGCTCCTGGAATAGCTGCCCAGGAGTCCAATTTAAGAAGCGAGAAAGGATAATGAAGAGCCACCTCTTAATTACGCAATCAGTTCCTATTTCTTCTGGGATTTATCCTGCTCATGGCTGAATCTGAAGGAAACCAAACAGACTATGATTATAAATTTAGCAATGTCAGAAAACTGCTGGGTTCATATTCTGAGGAAGAGGAAGGCTTTCTAAGATGGACAGTGCAGAATTTAAGGGAGTGTCACCAATGGCATCTTAAAATCATATACCAGCCAGGACTGTGGTTAGCTAAGGACGTTGACCCTAACTCTGTATGGTGGCACTCCACAAATAGAAAGGAAGATGGATGTCAGAGTCCCACCCATGTCCTAAGCCTCTTCTGTCTTCATTTGTGCTCTGTCCTGCTCTCCAAACATGAGTTTTATTTTCATTATCATAGACAGCCTTTAATGTGTCCATCTTTCAGGGAAATAGAAAAGAGGAGGAAGAGATATAAAAGAATGGATGCATAATGCCTGCTTGTCTCATTCCCTTTAAAGTATAAGTTTCTTGAAAACTTCACTGAGAGAGTTTCTTTTATTTTTCATTTATTAGAGCCAAATCATATGACCATGTATATCAGATACTCTCCAAGTTGGAAATAGTATCACTTCTCTGAAACAAACAAACAAACAAACAAACATTGAGGTTTTTCTTAATATTAACAAAGGGAGAAAGATATCAGAGAGTAGAGGGAATTGTTTAATCAGTAAAAGATAAAATGGATTAGTTTACTTAAAACTGAGAGTTTGTGAGAACTTACTCTTCCTGCTTGGGCTCATTCACTTCTAAAACTCAAAATGGTGTGTACTGTTGGAAATATCAGTATGCGTTTGCTTAGAATCAGCCTCAACCTGTTCTTTGAGCTCCTAGATGAAGTCATTACTTGTCTGACCTTGTAGTTCAGTGTCTTAAGGGTCTTTAAACACAGGAGAGTCAACAAAGAGTCAATGTTTTTTATTCAACCTTCTGAAACTTCTTTATTTAATAAAATGAACTTATTTTTTTTTAGACAGAACACCAATGATTTTTCCCCATATGTGCAACATCTATTTCCACAGTTTATCTCATAGGCCCACATTCTACCATCAAGACAAAACTCACATCAACAGTTTCTCCTTATTTCCATTTAGACTTAATCATCAGTTACCTTCTACATTCTCCCAATTCATATTCCCTAACAGGCCTAACCACACTGAGTAACTTAAGTGATGTTGCAAATTGTTAATAATGCCACATCATCTAGTTTAATGTCTTCTGTCATTTCTCCATTCTTCTCAGGACAGATTGAAATTCTTTACCCAAAATATGCAACTTGCTATGTACTCATTTCTGAACTTTGCTCCCATTTTATAAACCATTTAGTCATTTTTCTTCAAAGAGTTGGCCTTCACTGCCTGAAACATGTCCAACTATTTCTTGTTCTAAAGATGTCTAGGCTCTCTACCTAGAACGTTGATTGTTGGATCCTCTTATGCCTGGTTTTGCTGAATACTTTTCTGAGTACCCTGGTTTGCCCAGTTCTCATTGTTGCATGAAGGAACAGCCTCCTCGAGCTCCAGTAACCCAAGTATAATTCTTGCTGTGACTTGTGTTCACCCTGGTAAACTATAAGTGTCATAAAAATAGTATCAATACATGCTTTATACTACTGTTTACAAACTGTTAATATAATACCCAGTGCATAACAAACATTTCTTGAGTTGATGACTGAATTATACTCATAAAGAATACACTATTAAAATTGATTAATAATTTAAGTAAAGTAAAGTATAAAATGACAAATCAAAATTTAAATGCCAATGCATTTTGATTATTGTCTGGTATAGTTGCTGATTTTATTTTGTAAAAGGATATATTAAATGATCTAATAAATGGCAAATATGATCCTTTTTTCCTTCATACATATTTCATATTATATTATTCTTTGTTAGGAACCACTGACTCTGTAATAGCAGACTGCCTTCCTTGACACTACAGATTTTCATGCAAAGTGAGAAGTAAAATGTATAGAAGTTTCAAAATGCAACTCAAAGTAGTGTAAAATGCTATAAAGTGTATGCACAGGCCTTGGATTTGAACCCAAGTAACACACACACACACACACACACACACACACACACACACACACATACACATGCACAAATAGAAAATAAATTCATAAGGGATTAAATGAATTCAACTTGCAGATATCAGAAAATTCTTTGTGGATGTATAGTCAGTCATTTGCTGAGATTTGTAGATTCATCAGGGCCTGGATATATTGCATATTGAGAGAGGAAGACATTCCACTTAAGCAAGTGTAAGAAATGCACAGGAAACTTGGGTCAGTGAGGTTAAAGGGAGAAGAGAAGACATAAAATTAAAATAACAGCTTAGAACTCTACTTTTTAGGACTCTACTGCATATGAAAGACCTTCTGGTTGAGCAATAGAAAATCCCACAGCACTAGGAGGAAAGCTGTGTTATGTGAGAAGCATAGGATAGGGCGGTGTGAGCAAGAATATGAGAGACCTGCAAGGGAGATGTCTCAAAGGTTTATGATGTTATGTGGTAGCTAATACTAACAGGACTTGACAGCTCCCCTGACAGAAGGAGTTGAAGAGATTTTGACTTGAATGACTAGAACAGTTGTGCATTTAAAAGAAATGAAAAATACCAAAAATTACTTTTGGAAAGAAAATTACATAGTGATATTAGGAAAGTGCTCATTAGGACAGTAACAGAGCATCAAGTAAAGCATAGCAGGAATAAGGCTTTGGGAGATTTATGTACTAAAGGCACATCCCTGAAACATTTATAGTTAGCAGAAATCTAATGACTTAGGCTGGAGACAAGGTATGTTGTTGAAGCACTCCCTGTGAAAGCATTATGACCTGAGTCTGGACACCAAAACGCATGTCAAAGGCAGGCGTAAGTGGCATATACCACTGCATGGAAGGCAGAAACAAGGATCACTGTGTTTTCCAGGCCTGCAGACCAGCCAAGTAAGTAATCCCAGGGTCAGTGGGAAACCCTGTCTCAAAAAGTACGGTGCATTGTGGATGATGGAGAGATGCCTCAGCAGTTAAGAGCACTTGCTATTCCTCTAAGGTACCAGATTCTGCTGTCAGTACCTCACAGCAGTCTGTAAATCCAGGGGATCTAATGGCCTTTTCCAGCCTCTTCAGGCCACACACACACACACACGGAGGGAGGGAAGGAGGGAGGAAGAGATGTGAGGGGAGACAGGGAGATAGAGACAGAGAAAGAGATGGAAAATTTTTATCATTTGATTAATTGTCAAAAAGTATTGAAGGATAACTGGAGATTATTAAAGAAAGGCAGTGGGAATTATCTATTAGATCAAGAAGCAAACATGAGGATAAAATCAAGGTGGATTATCAAAGGGCATGAGAAAACTTGTTGTGGGGAGACTTGGAAGGGGAAAGAGTTAGGTACAAGTGTACAGATGGAGTATAAGTTAAAGAGACAGATGCTGAGGAATTACTACTAGGCAGCTCCTTTCCTAAAACGAAAGGTGCTGTGCTGCCGTGGAAGGCATGTGGACCTTGAAATCAGAGAAACTAGAAAAAAGTTCTGGTCCTGTGTGACTGGACTATAGGATTTTAAACAATAGCACAGTCCTCAGAGGTTCAACTTCCCATCTGTAAAGTGGAGACAACACCTGACTTCACGGGCTATGACAACACAGGATTTAATGTATGAGGAAAGGCTTCTGGGAATAAGTGTATTTGTCCGTATATCTTTTCAAGTGGTCTCTAATCTGCTTTATATTAACTTTCAGATTGTCATATGTTATGGAAATCACTACCTGGATTCATGGGTGGATATGTTAAATAAATCATAATAATAAATTCTCAACAAGGGAGTCCTTTCCATTAACCTTTTCATAAACAGAGATGAGTATCATAGAACACATGATCAAGACAGAATGGAGAACACAGAACCAGAAGCACCTGTCAGTGTAGATGACAATGATACATGTCCTGGGGAACACAGAAGGATCAGTGTGCCCATCATCTTTCATTTCCTATGCCCTGGTTCCTGGCAACATACTCTGTTAACAGTAGATACTTGAGCAATCCTTTCTAGTCAAATAACTGAATCTGGCTGTAAGAAAATGTGACTATCAGGAAAGAAACAAAACAATAGGTAGAAATAAGAAACTAAACTGGGAAATTCAGGAGTCTAGTAGTTTGTGCACAGTTAAACAGGACTATATACTCCCATATAACTGTCATAAACACAGTGTTGTATATAAAAGGATAAACATTAAAAAAAAAAACAAGAACAGGCATCAGAAATAAAGACAAAAACCAAAAGTTAAATGTGAACACAAGCCTCATGCAATTTTTAACTTTTTTACACCAATAAAAGGCATGAATACGTATGCTCTATCCACTCTTCTTCATGAAGAGGAAAGGGCAAAGATAAAATCCTTAGTAATGTCTTTTGTTTTTATTAGTAAAGCACGGGAGAGCAAATAATAAATGCTGCAAGCAGTGATAACGTGACTAGCCTTTGAATTTAACTGGGTGCTGTGGTGTGTAAAATGAAGAATGACACCAACACATGCTGCTGATAGAAATGTAAATGAGAAAGGATCAATATCCAGAAAGAAGCCATAATTCCATTTTAAATAATTTTAAGATTTCTTACTTGAAAGCTTATCTCCTACATCACATCTAAATGTGTCACACTAAGTTAGATAGTTGTAACACTATTTTAAATACTGGTGTGTCAGAATGACTGCTTCTGTAAAGAAAGTATGTCTGATGGGAGATGGGACCCTGTGATTTACACTCTATCTTATGAAGTCTGATTTTTCTGGTTATTAATTGACATCTTTCCCTTTTCCTCATCCTATGATTGCTTCATAGGCCATGGCATGTGTTCCTGTGGCCGTTGCGTTTGTGAGAAAGGATGGTTTGGCAAGCTTTGCCAACACCTGCGAAAGTGTAATATGACAGAAGAACAGAGCGAGAGTCTGTGCGAGTCAGCAGATGGCACACTCTGCTCCGGAAAGGGTGAGTATTGCTGCTGGAGCCTAGACTGGATCCCCACTCGGACATTTGGTCCCCCATAACAGCAGGTAGCAACCAGTCCCTCCAGAATAAACTTTGTCTGAGAAAAAGCCACTCAGATTATGTGAACCCTGACAGCTGAGCGTCAGCAACAGGTGTGGGAGCTGAGGTGCTTTTTGTTTGTGCAAAAGATGGAAATATTCCAAACTTTTCACAAATGCTTTACCAAATGAAGTTTCGTTCATACTGAAACACAGGTGTGATTTTTAAAAAGATTTTGTTTAGAACCTCATCATAAACAGGCCTTTGCTGAATCCCATCCAGTTGCAAACACCATAAGAACACACATCCTCGCATAACTGTCTTCTGAGAGGCTTCATCCAGCAGCTGATGGAACAGATGCAGAGACCCACAGTCAAACAATAGGCTAAGTTCAAGAAGTTATGTGGAAGAGTACAAGGAAGGAAAGAAGGAGCCTGAGGAGTCAGGGACACCGCAAGAAGACCTACAGAATAAACTAATCTGGGCCCATAGGGTCTCATAGAGACTGAACCACCAATTAAAGAGCAAGCATGGATTGGACCTAGCCCCCCTACACATGTGTGGCAGATGTGATGTGCAGCTTGGTAAACATATGGGCCCCCTAACAAAGGGAGTAAGGCTGTCTAAGGCTGTCTCTGACTCTCTTGCCTCTGCATCCCTTGCCCCTAGCTGGGTTGCCTTGTCAAGCCTCACTGAAAGAGGATGTGCTTAGTCCTGACTGCTACTTGAGGTCAGGGTGGGTTAGTACCCCTTGGAGGCCCCCCTTCTCTAAGAATGAGAGGGAGTGGGGGACAATAAGAGACCCTTCCCCTAGTGGGGGTATTAATAAAAAGAGCACACAAAGCTATATTCACCAGCACAGTGATTTACAGAAAATCTATTTCCTAGCCTGACTTTTATGCAAAATTATTCCCTTAAAATCATAAACACAGAGTCCTCATTAGAGTTTCAGAATTTTCAGTTACACAGTTTGCATATAAAAATGCAAATATGTTGAGAGATGCTGGAGAGAAGCTCAGCAGTAAAGAGCACTTGTTGCTCCTAATACCCACATTGGGTCTCTCACAACTGCAGCTGTTACAACACTAGCTCCAGGGGGTCAGACGTCCTCTTCTGACTTGCTCTCCTGTGCACTGAGTCTACACATATATATTTTTAGTGAAATAAATCTTTTATTAAGTGAAAAAGTACAAAAGCTGATTAATTATTGACCCAAAAGTATTTCCTCACAACCAAAGCACACACAAATCCCTTCTTCATGCTTTCCCAGTTATTTGCTTTGGGTGGTGGGAGTACACTGACAGATCAAGGAGGGTTGAGAACTCAGATGTCTAAATAGATAGTGTTCTTAGGCATGGCTAACTTCAAAGAGGGAGGTAAACGCTTCCCAAGGCTTTCCATTTTGTGTTTCATTGTTCATGTTAAAGATGGGCAGCAGATGGTTGAAGACTCTTTTCCTCCTTTCTGGTGGTATCTGTACAGGGTTATTGAAGGGGCTGTGGCTAAGCTCTTGCAACTGTAATTCGTCTTTGTTACAGAGGATAACAAGGATGTTATTGCTGGTCTCCACGGAGAGTATCATCCCACAACTCACCCCAAGAACCACAGTACAAATACAGCATGTGAGAGACTGGGGATTTCAGCATGGTAAATGAGGAAGATATTCTCACATCCTTCCATTCTACAGCCTTGATAAATCTTAGGAACTTTTCTACATTCTGTATAATTTTTCCAAAACTCTCGCAGCAATACCCCCATCTTGGTGATCTCAAAGTATATCTAGAGTTTTTTTTCCCTCTTATGATGGTACAGGTGTAAGCCTGAAATTAGCTTGTGACTGCATGCCATGATTCTTTGTAACCCACACCCACTAAAATACCAAGTGTGAACTATGTGCTTGCTAGGAACTGTGAATAAAGCCATCACTTCAGGAGACGATGAATAAATAGCATTTTATTTCTTACAAATTTATAGCCAAGACAATAAATCACTCCATAGAAAAATTTAAAACGAGATACATTGTTGTGACCTTTATAATAGATGACGTCATTAGTGCAATAGTGAAAACTGCCTGCTGGGGTGTCGGGTTGCAGCATTTTGTCAGGCATGATGTCTGTAGAAGAACGTAAGTAATGGAACGGGGCCTTGCCCCAACTGAAACTGTTTTTGTAAATGATCAAGAGAGATATGCTTGGTGGCCATGTTGCCCCTAAGGTTAGCTACCTTTGCAGAATTGATGGTGACATTTGTTGATTGGCTTGGGGCTTTTTTTACTTACTTATTTGGCTCCATGGTGACATGTTTGTCTTAATAATGTTACCCTGTAGTTAAGTATTTGCTCCAGTATTCTTACAGAGGTCATTATGGGACACATCTTAAATTGTATCTTTAAGCCGTCAATGATAGAGCTACATCCAGACCATTACTACGTTTAGGGTTGCCTGATCCATCATTTATCACCATTCTGTCTGCTCAAAAGAGAGAATGAGTAAATGTTATACTTTTCAAGACAAACCTCATCCTAGTGTCCTGGTTGCCATGTCCAGATGGCTCCTGTCAGACAAGTAGGAAAGAACTGATTATTTATGAAACCTTGTGGATGTTTTTGCTGTGACAGTCATCACAGATAGATAGATGCTAGATGGTGGATTGAATCAGATTAAGGTAGCCTGTTAACTGTTTATGGAGTGTGGTCCAAGACAATTCCCCCATTCTTTCTGCTTTTTTATTCTCATCTTTGAAGGATGTTTCTTTCTTTCTCCTTAAGTCTTTGGAAGGTTATACAAATAGATGAAAAGTTTGCCCAATAATAAAAGCCAGCGAAACAAGGCCATTGTTAAAAGTCCTTTTGGAGAATAAAAACAAATGAATTAGTGGTACTATGGTTGCAGATTTATCATTAGGGTTCCTGACAGGATGGGCCAGCTGCAGTCTATGACTGGGCTGGGCCTCCAATGGGAATGGGTTCGAGTCTGCGGAGTTGAACAGTTTCTCACTCCTGGGTGTTCAGGAAGCTTACATTTGTTAAACAGAATCTTCTCCTCATGCTTTCCCCCTTTCTAGAGAGGAATAGTCTACCCCTGTTATTGGTTATTTATACGAGCAGCCAGAGCTCACAAAAATAGAGGCCTATTATAGGTCCTAATGACTACATATATGGATTTAGTACTACATGCTATATTGTTCCTATTTATGTAGGGAGTAGAAAATTTTCCTACAGTCATCAACAAATGGAAACAACAAACCTGCAAGTATGGTGACCATGAAAATTACTTCCATGGCATATACAAAATCAAACCCCAGTTTTATTATAATCACTTTATGACATCTACTATATTTGGAGCTAGAACTTGTCAAATACTCTGTGCACATAAACCATATTTACTTTAGCTGAGTGTGCTCATTTCAGGATAATATCTCACTATTCTTTGCAGCTGAGTATTCCAGAAACAAAAGAAGTAATAAGAATCATTTCCAGGCAAGAGATAAGTTCAAAGATGAAGTGTAAACTCTTGATAAGAATGACGATGCACATGAAAAGGCATCCTAGATATGATATAGTAATAGCATGAGGATATAAAGTCTTTTATTTCTATTGTAGAAGTAACTTCATGATGTAAGAGATACTATGTTAGAAACATAAAAGTCCTTAATTCTTTAAACATTTAATCCCTTTTCTCTTATGTAAATAAGCCACTGAATGTGATGTCCTTTTGGGAACATCTCTGAGATGGACAATGGAGTGTCCACTTAGGTGTTTCACTAACCATTTTTTAAACAAGCAACTGATCTTTCAATATTTTAGATAGAATATTTAAATTTAAGAAAAAGTAAATTGAAAAATGAGGACACACTCTGCCTTGATGAGGGTACAAGGCCTTTATCTCTTCCCACTAGAGCAGCACATAAGGACCTGGGAAACCACCAGGCTGTCAATTATGTCTCAGAATTTATCTTCATATATTGCCCTGAAGGGTCTGTAAGTCAACCCAGACTCTCAGGAAAACAAGATTAAGTGAAACCGTGCTGCACTTAACAAAGAAGTAAAAATAAACATAAATAAATGTCTTGCATTATAGCTGCTCTGAGTACTTGCTTGCCATGGGATGTATGATGAGGAATGGCCAAACTAAAATTTTGTTGTGGGAGATTCTTTCACTTAAATGCATGTACCTGTTTCTATGGAATGAATTTACATAGCACTCAATTTTTGAGGCACTTTATCCTCTGTGTATTTAGAACTTAATGAGTTTGGATGTTTCCTAACTGCATTAAAAACCTTTATTACTTCACTTTCTCTCAAGAAGATTGGTGACTTGCTAATAACTATCAGCATCTTTTAGGAAAAGGAAATTATATCCACAAAGAAAAGCTAAACAAAGAACTGGAAGAAGTCCTTTTGAGTTCTATGGTTGTCCTAGCTGTAGCAAAAATAGCTTTTTCATGAGCTATTTTCAAGCTTGTCTTTAAAGACACTTATACAAAGAGAAATTTCTTCTCTTTGCGATATCGTAAAACTCATTTTTATTTTAAGCATGCCATTAGTAAGATTCTCAGATACCCCCAAATAGTTTAACAACTAAATGGTTTTTTTTTAATTAAATTGGAGGTAACTAGAAAGAAGTTGTTAAGGAGTGGGAAGATTGACTGGACCCCACTTGGGGCTCATTAGGACTGTTCTTGATCACAACTAAAACCCTGAATGGCAAGCCTGAGACATTGACCAAATATGAGGGATTGTATTTGCAATTTTAACACTTCACCTTGCCATTCAATATAAAGTTTGTGTGTTCCTATTTCAAGAATATCATGTAAACAAAATTCAAAGATGAGCTCAATAACCTAGTAATTATTTAATTACAAAATGAATTTTCATTTAATATAATTTAGTATTAGATTCTGTTAGAGAACAGAAACCCTGAGATGAAATTCAATTAAAAATAAACAAATTAAACATCTATTTTGAATACCTTTTGGGGAGAGCGTCTCTAAGGATGAGCCACATCCTCTTCCATTGACATTTCAGCCAGACTAGACCAAGAAACATTTGCTCAAGGCTAATTGCAACTGTCTAGATCCATAATGAAGGCTTTCCTGGATGACCTTTATGAATTACAGTAAGTAAAGCTCCCTTCTGAGAAAGCAGCTATTCAATAAACTTTTACCTTTAGAAGATAGGTTATTACAAGTCTATTGTCAGCATGTCAGTGATATTCTCTTCTTGATGGAAACCTTTATTTCTCTGGTGACAGTGAAAAACACCCTTTTTGATTTCAGGTTCTTGTCACTGTGGAAAGTGCATTTGTTCTGCAAAAGAGTGGTATATTTCAGGGGAATTTTGTGACTGTGATGACAGAGACTGCGACAAACACGACGGTCTCATTTGCACAGGTGCAGTATTGAACTACACTAATTGTTTTGTGCCACATATGAGAATAGAGTGAAATGACACCCACCGTGCTTTAGAGAGGGCAGCTTCCATATACACAAGTGAGCAATGTCCATGTGTAAGAACTCTGAAAGGAGACACGAACCTCTGTTAATACATAACAACATTTTCCCCTAGAAGAATGCAAAAGAATGAAGACAGAATATAAAATTGTTGAAAACCTTCTTCAAGGTAACCTGTCCTATGAACTCACAGAAAGACAGTGATACAAATGCAGAATTATCTTGACAACTATTTCATTTTAACATGGTCCTGAGGGCATGGGAATATTATTTAAAGCAGCACTCAAATGCCACAATTTGGTGTATTAACATATTTCTGTTTGTTTTTTTTTTTTAGGAACTTGGTATATGTATGAATGTATGTTTGATGGGAGAGATGACAGTAGAGTATAAAAAAGGTTTAACTATGTAATATCATCACAAACCTAATTTATTGAGTTCTAATAATTGGTATGAATAGTGCTGAACCAGGTTAAATAATAATGTATGTGTTCTCTTGAAGTTATTATTTTAATTATAAATGTACTCACACTTATTAGTGTTTTAGCTCATTCAATATACCACTAGTAAAATTCTTTCTCAGTAACCAAAATATTTTTATAATCAAACTCTTTTATTTAGGTTACAGATAACTATTTTGGCACAACATTAAATTAGACCATCACTTTCTGCCCACCTTACTACACAAGGATGTTTTTAGAGCTCTCTGGCTTTCCTAGTTTCATATCAAGGGGCTTTATGCTTTCTGATGTTTATTTATAGGTCATACATGGTTTGCCCGCTCACTGAAGGTAAAACTGTGATGGGGGCACCCAGCTGAGAGATGTAAGCTGTGTACAACTTATAAACAAATTATGGCATCCAAAAGATACCATTAAGTATGTTAAAGATGGATTTCTCTTAGGTGCCTCATAATATAATAATATCATTGCACTGCAAGACACTTTAGAGAGAATAAATGAAATGTTTTTTTCATGAACAGTTATGATTCATAGCCACATATTCTAATGGTACATTCTAATCATAACCGTAATTCCCATATTTATTTTATTGCAGGGAATGGAATCTGTAACTGTGGAAACTGTGAATGCTGGGATGGATGGAATGGAAATGCCTGTGAAATTTGGCTTGGCACCGAATATCCTTAATAATCCCACGGGAGACAACTGGATTCTTATTTCTAGGCCATTTTAGAAATCCAGAGGAAAGCATGCATATGTAGCACCAGGACAGACCATTGTGTTTTCTATTTCTGATTGCCTAAATGAAGCAGTGGTCTTCATTAGAAATGATTTTAGCAAACTGATATAATTACACCATAAAGAATTGTTCTTCCATAATTGGCATCAATGTTTCTCAACTGAAGAGGGCAGTTTCCAACCCACAAGACATTGGGCAATGTCTGCAGAGAGAGGTGTAGTCAGATGGGGTAAAAATAGGTGTGTTGTGGACATTTTAGAGGTAGTGGCCACAGACAATGCTGAACACCTACAGAACATAGAAAAGCCCTCACACAGAGTGTTTCCTGACATCCAGTATTTACCAAGATGTAGTAGAAAAATGCTAAGTCACATAGTATTTAGTACTCCACATCCCGACACCGGAAACACTGTATCAGAATATAAGAATAATATTTATTCTCACATAAACCAATCAATCAGTTTTTTCCAGGATTCCATATGGCTCTGAATTTGCATGTGGGGACAATGATGACAGACACACATGAGGTGTGGTGGTAGGCTGGGGCTTACCAAATCACAAGGGCTTTAAACTCCCGAGAATCTCATAGAGGGAGAAACGAGAAATGTACAGTTTGACATTTTGATAGTGACATAAGTTGTTTATATTCTGTGTCAACATCTATTTACTCACGGAAAACAAACAAGACTTAAAAAATGAATTGGAATATCCACTTTATATCCCAGGAACTAACAGGTCTTGTTTTTAAAACTAGGAGTGCGTTACATGTGCAAGAAATTTGATTTTTCATATTTAAATTAGTTCATATAATTAGTTCTGAAGAAGACAGTTAGAAACACAAGGCTCCTCATACTGCATTCATTGTCCTTAAAAAGACTTCCTCAAAGAAATGGTGGGGCTAACAAGAATGACATCTACTTCAGAAGTTCAGAAAAGGACCCCAAAATTCTAGAAATGGCTTAAATCAAAATTACAAATATTCACTCAGTGATAGGAACAAAATGTTTATTTTCTTGGTGAAATTTTCCTCTGTATGAAATTCACATTTAATTATGAAAATGTACAATATTTGGGGTTCTCTTGCATTTATACACTTAAATCTACTTATACACATAATTGAATCAACCATTATTTATAGCTAAAAAAAATACCTTTACCCTAAATGTGAATTATTTGTAAAATCCAAAAATAACATAGCAAAATCATTTCTGTATTATTTTAAGGTGAAATTTTACTTGCAAATTTTATATTAATAATGTATTTTAGAATCATGGCTTGGACTTTATTAGGTAAGTCACCAAAAGTAAAGAGAACATGCCTCCACTGTGTTACTTATAAAACTAAATACTGAAAAGTATTTGAAGAGTCAATTTTACTGGTGCTGGTTTTATAATAATAATAAGTTTCTCAGAATTTAACCTATTTATAAAATTGTTGCCTCTATCCTGAGATTAGGGGACCCAGAAATATCAGTTGTATTTCTATTACTGAGCTGGTAATCAATGCCATTTTTGTAAAATGAGGGAAATATAAGGAGTTAAGGTATAATATGGATGATTGCATTCTTTCCACTTCTCTATATCTTCATTCTCTCTATATACATTTTAAGCCAGAAAAAAAAAACCAATTATAATAATTCAACAGCAGCTCCGATGATATGTTTGGTGACTTTCAAACATGAATCATTGACTGTCCCTTCATGGTGCAATGACCTTCAGCTCTTCTTACTGCAAGACTTAGACTTCCATAAAGGTCTGGACAATATGTATTAGAGAAACCACTGTGGGATCTGCTGCTTTAATTGTTTAATATTTTAGAACTGTAATGAATAAATAAAAATTCATCCTGAACTCTCAGGCTATACCTAAGCAGGTTGTGGGCTGACTTTAATCACAGCTGTGTGTGGTAGTTTCCCAGACTTTGCTTCCATAGAATTACTTTCAGTTCCCTATGGCCTCTGCATCACCTCAAGTGTACTTTTTTATTGTTGTAATTTTCTCTAGTTTTGATCATTTCTATAATTAGCATGTATCACAGAAGTATGAGTTGCTCTTCTTATATTTTCACAAGAAAAAGTGATGACATATCCTTACCATTTAAGTATTACTAGAACAGAGTTTAGGCAGTGGAGACATTATTATTCCATGAAGATCAAAACATGATCCTAATTTTTAGACAACATGAAAATATGTTGTAAGTCACCATGTTCTGGAGTTCACTGTTACAGAGTATGGAAGAAAACTGTAAACTGTAGTATATGCCTCACAGTAACCTAAACTCCAATTAGTTCTTTTTCTTAGAAAACAGACTTTGCTAGAAGTGTGTGTGTGTGTGTGTGTGTGTGTGTGTGTGTGTGTGTGTGTGTGTCTGACTGTCTGTCTGTCTGTGTTTGGCTATAGCCATGACAACGTCAGTATATCTATGAAAAAGTGGTAGATTTCACAGACTTTTATTTAAGAAAAATCAAAACAAACAACAAAAACGTCATGGTGACAGGCAACGACATAACCTATTCACCACCTAAGTATGTTTTTATACCTTGACTTTGACTACAAGATAGAAACCACCTTTTGAGAATGTCAAGCAAGGACAAATTTGTAATGAATAGGAGAAAATAAACAAATCTCTTTGGCTTGCTTGTGGTTTTAAAAAATTACAGTGGGATCATGATAATTGAAAAGGGGACATTAAGTTCACCAATGGTGATGATCATCACTGCTTGTTTAACAATCCATGACTGAAGAATTCCTTCAGGGGACTAATGAAAGCCAACAAAAGTCCTGAAGATAGAAAGCAAACCATTGTTCCTACTGACTTTCAGGAATCTGGAGTTCATCTGGACTCCAGCAGCACCAGGGAAGAAATTATCTCTAACAGCTCAAATACAAACTCAGAATTAGACTGAATGAGAATTAAAAATAAAGGAAAAAAAATACAACACAGTCTTAATTTACAAATTCAACTATCACAACTTTGAAACCCACTCAGTATTCCAGATACCTGTCCAGGCTTATGTGCCATTTTGAAAGCCACAAACCTTTAACTACCTATGGCCCTTATCCAAAACAACACAGTTTACGTTCTGAATTTGATTACGCTTGTATTTGAGAAAAAAAAATTAGACATTTAGCCTAATTGTTTCCCTAGGATATAATATTTTCCTAAAATAAAATTGAAAATAATCTTCTACTATTTTCAGTTTTTCTATATTGAGCCATGGTCAGTTTTGTCTCACTATCCTTCTTTGAGGGGTTGTAAACATATATTATCCATGTAATATTCAGAAGAAATCTTAACAAAGTAATTCATATTTCCTTAAAGGAACAACAAAGGATTTGTGGTTGTCGTTGTTTTAGTTTTTGTTTAAAGAACCAAATTTGATATTGGATATTCTAGGGGGGAAAAAGATTATTTAGTAGTTGAATCATTAATTAAGTAGTTAGATATGGTACATTCTGCTTAATTTCTAGGATGCCAACAATTAGAAAGATAGAGAAAAAGTTGTGATGTCCGCTGTACATCTAGTCCTCACCCTAAAGCACCCAGGACAAGCAAACGCGTAAATCCAGAATCCAAATTCTTCAGAATACATAAGGAAAGTGTGCTCAATTCCCTTTTACTCTTTACACAGGTCAGACTGTGTGTCTTTCATAATTATTTCCAAGGAAAGTAGTAAGAAATCTTAGGAAATAAACTTATTGAGAACAAAAAGAATTATGCAAAGGACTGACTTTGAGCACTGCTGATGGATAAGCAAAGCAATCAGCTACTATAACAGGGTGGTAGAACTAATCTTCCCCACCAGATATGCATGCAGAAAGAATTTGTCTCCTAGAGACTTGGTACAATGGACATACATACAGGGAAATATAAAACACACAATCTATAAATACAAATGTGTTCCATCAGATTTACTATACAGAACATCAATGACAACAGATTGCATCTAATAATAGCAAACTTAATTTATGAGGGAATGAATGATGACCTTATTCCAGAAAATAGTAAGAGAGGTATCATCAAGGAACTAAAATTTTCTTTGGCATGGTAAAGGGGAAAATTGAGCTTATCAACTTATTTACATGAGAGTTTTCTGTATTTGGAGTGATACAATGTCATTTTGTTACATAAAGTTATGGTTTTCATGTGCCTTCATATGAGTGTTTTATTTAATATGTTGTATCTGTGAATACAACAAATGATAAGAAACATAAATTGTACAATACAGACAAGCTTTCCATATGTATATCAAATAATACACAGCAGCGCTTCTGGATACATGAGTCCTAGTACATGCAGATCATTTGGTGCTTTCCTCTTCCCGTGCAACAGGTGAGACCAGACACAAAGGAAATGGCCTAACTAAATCAAAGATAACAAGGACAATGCTGCAATGTATCTAAACATATATTAGAAGAAACTACTTGAATACCTACTTACAGTAATAAATTCTCTTATAGACAATGCTTGGAAAACAAAACAGAGGAAAACATTAACATAAAACTCAGTCAATTACAAAAATAAATCTTGCCTTGATTTTAACCACTAATAGGTCTTGAGAACAGAACTCCCAGGTAGTGTTGATTATCAAAAACAGAAAGGTAGGCTGGTTTGGGGCAGGTGTGCATGTGGAGGGGTATAAGTTGTGTCTTAAGCCCAGCTAATGGGAATTACAAATTATTCATATTTTACCACATATTATGGGATTTACGCCTTCCTTAAATAACCAGTTAATGAGTTCTGTCTAATTATGCGTAACACCAAATCGGGAGTGATTAAAGGAATCATTTTGTTGTATTTGAAATTTAACATTATTAACAATAAATTTACTCAAACCTTATGATAATGTTTATTTATTAAAATGGAATCTAATATGAAAATGAAATAAGCATGAACAGTTAAATTTATACTGAATCTTTAATTAGCTAAGCAGGCCAAAACTTTTCTACTCTGGGCAAGGGCTGTCATGGGGATTCATGAAAGCAATGAGAAAATAATTTCCCAGCAAGTACAGTGCAGATGAAAGTAAATGGCAACTGGGTTATCCTGCCACATAAAAATAATAACAACAGGCCAGTACATTGATACCACATCAATTGTTTTCTATAAAAGGAACTCAATTTGGTCTTAATGAACTCTTCTGAGAAGAAAACACGGAATTTTATTAAGTGTACACACAGTTAACAAATATATTTCCAAACAGTTTAGTACTAAACATTTTGAAGTTCTTTATATCTGATATTGAACATTTGGTATGGAATCTTCAAACTGTGTCTCCAGCAATCACAGACTTTTTTAGTATCTCTAAACTTGGAGCTCTACAGAATTCAATTCAAGATGAAGTTAAGAAAGCAAAAGAACAAAATTAAATGAATAAAATGGCCCGGACCACTAATGCTGGAGTGTTAGGTTGTCTTGAGCTGTATTTAGGGTACTCAACAAACCATATTCTAAAATCGTGGCAAGTCATCTCTGACCCAGCCTGCTGGATCACAGAGCTGAGATAGAGATGTGTATTAATGACACCCACAGTACCAGACCCAGCATGCTGAGCTAAGGAAGGAGGAGAAGGAGGAGAAGGAGGAGGAGAAAAGAAAAGAATGGAAAGGAAAGGAAAAAATCCCCACGTATGTCCAGTTTAAAAACTTGTCATTGAACACCAAAAATATTAAAGTCTAATTTATACTAATGTGTGCATTGCTGCTGCAGAAAAGAAAACAACAGCCACCTTGCCCATGCTTGGCTGAGGATAACTGGAATGCAGCCCAGCTTGGGGTGGCATTGAGTTATCTTCATTAAAAACAGGAAGGAATGGCTAGGGAATGGATTTAGGTAGCATAATTCTTATAGATTGTAATGATTTGGTTTTTGTTCTTTTTTCCCAATAATGAGGATTAATAGATGAAAAAAAAAAATGAACCTTAATCAGGCCTACAAGGCCTACAGAATTCTTTGGACCCACTTTCTCAAAAACCAAGTGGGTCTTGCTCGCTGGGCAAGGCAAATGTTACCATTACCAGTAAGCTTGTGATATGTATAAAACACACACACACACGAAGAAACTAAGAGGGAATGCCAAACACCTGTCATGGAGAGCTTCTGATGGAGTGTTTGACCCTTGTTCCACCTAGGCAGTGCCTACCTTGGGAGCACAGCGTCTCCTACTGGACAGAGCATATATGTGTGTTTAATCGGTAATGTGAGCCAAAGACAACAATCTTAATCTTTATAGATACGATTTGTAGTAATAGATTTAGAAGGCTTCCTGATTCCCTAATTGTTCTCCAAAGTAAACCAACTGCAACATTGAAGATTCAGATGAACACAATCCCTGCTAAAGGTCACAGACAGTGGAGCAAGCAGCCCTGTAAAAATGGAAAGAAGAGAAATCCATGATAGCACAGGTTTACAGCGTCTAACTAGAAATTATTCAGTATTATTTGTGTGCTACAAAATTGAAATTAAACACATGGATTTCGCTGAAACAGGACTCAAAAAAAGATTATGGGTAGCTGTCAGCAGGCAAGGTATTGAGTGTACTTGTGAAGTGTGTCATTCACACAAAGTGTCACAGTCACAGAAAAGATATTAAAAAGGCATTCCATATCTGGTAGGGCATTCCATGGTCTGAGTTTAGCTGGTTTGTCCAGGTGTCTTCTTGGTGTGGGGGGACCACAGGTTGAGATTTATCCGCTTGCAATGAAGGAAGTCTGAGGCAGAATAGAACAAGCATCAGCTTGCTTGCTGGGGCTCTTCAGCAACAGGAGCAGGAATGTCCAGTAAAGATAAATCACTGCACTGTGCTCTGGACAAGTAAGTCAGGGCACCGGAGGATCTGGCTATGTGGTCTTGCTCTTGCTGACTGGTTTGCCTCCATTCATTACTGCAGATGCGCTTGTACTTTTGCTTGGCGTCACCCCAGCTTTCGGGACTGTTTCACCAACATCATGCAGAGATGGTTCTCGGTACATGGCAACTAGGGATGCAAAGAAAGGGAGAGGAAAAGAAGAGGTTGTCTGGTTACCATGAAAGAATGACACAACACTTTATGCATAGACCCCAGCCAGTGAGTGTCTATTTTAAGTGAATAAACCTAATCCCATTGATAACAGCAGTTTTAAGGCAGTTGTTTCCAATCCATAAATTATGACATCACTTTCAATGCACTCTCTAATTTATACACTAAAATGTGTGCATGTATATGTACTTAATGTTGTCTAGGAATGTTTAAATAAGGGCTATGATCTCCTTGTGGGCCTGTAAAGCAAAGCACATATAATATTAAACATGCATGAACACATGTGCACATGCTCCCTCTCTCTCTCTCTCTCTCTTTCTCTCTCTCTCCAGGAAAAAAAAAGCATTTGTCCTAATTATTTTCTTTACCTGAATTCACTAAACTATTTTTCTCTCCCATGGTTTAAAAGACACACAGTCATACTGGGTTCCACTTGCAAGCTACACACTTAACCAATAAAGGCTTTCTTTTGCTTAAACCAGAGCCTTTTATGAATAGTCGTTTGTTTCTTTTCTTACTATCATAGAAAGGTCCTTTAAACATCTGAAGGCATTTATATTTATAAATATTTTGATTCATTATTTAAAATCAGATAATTGGTGTCGGCAGGATGGAGGCATGAAACAGTAAAGCAACTGGGACTAATGCCTGAGAGAAATCTGAGGATCTAAGTTGTTCCAGTTCAAATGAGCACCATAGTTCATGTCATTTTTTTTAGAAAATGCTTCTACGGAGTCCTGGGAAGGACCACTTAAGAGTATCTGACATTTGGGGAAATTAGTTGACTTAAAGGCATGTGCCACCAGAAATATGATCCCATCCGAGCTACCCAGCAAGCTGCTTGGGCTTACATGTTTCAGAAGAAAGCCTCGGAGGAGTCAGGATCAGTTCCGTGAGTTCTCTGGAGGGATCTTACATCTGCATTGATGCATCGCATAAGTTTTTCTTAGTACACTTACGAAGATAAATGGATAATGAACTGAGTGACTTGGAAAGTATGTGAATACAGCCAGTCTTTAACCCACAGCTGTCTCCAAGTGATGACCCCTCACAAATGAAAACTGTTTTCTCCAGCAAAGTCTCACTGGGTGCACAAGCCACTCTTACGGCCTAACCCCAGGCTCCGCAGGAGATGGCCAACACAGAATGAGCTCAATGGCACTTATTGGAGGTTCTTTGCCTCATAATGCTTTTTCAGAGCTTTAGGTATTTTTGTTGTTTTGTTTCCTTATAGGCCCTTTGGATATATGTGATGGTTTCTGGTTTTGTGTTTTTATGGAATTTCTCTGTGTGTGAATTCTCTGCATCTATATGTATTTTTGTTGCTTTTGTTGTTTTTCCTTGAATTTTTGGTGTGTTTGTTTTTTTTATTTTGTATATTTGTTTTAATTTTATATACATTATTATTATTATTATTATCATCATCATCATTAAATACCTGTTTCTATTGTAAGGATAGAGAGAAAGAAAAGATGTGGATTTGGATGGATAGGGAAGTGGGGATAGTCTGAGAAGAGTTAGCAGAAGGAAGACAATAATCAGAATATATTGTACTAAAAATCAATTTTTAATTTAAAAAGTAAAAGAAAGAAGGTAGTCTCCATTCTTAAAGCATCTCCAGTCTCTCTCACACACTCAAATTAGGATTCAGTAGTATCAAAGCTTTGACTTGCACCATATATAAGATAGAGCTGAGCGGCAGGCGTGGCCACCTTGGAGTATCTCGAAACAACCATGCCCTGTGGGTTACCCGTCATTGTTCTAAAGTTTTCATTTTCAATTATATAATTTAGATCCTATTTTGACTTGTAAAGTTTTGAAATTACTCTAATAATCTCCACTCTTAAGCGTTGTGTGAAGTAATGTTTTAAAGGAATAAAAGAGCATATCCCCTTCTTTTGACTAGAATGCCTCCTTCCCGTAATTGTTTTAAAACATGATAGAATAGTATTTTTCTCTTTATATGCACACTCCATACCCACAGAACAGTTCAACTTAAGGATGAAAGATCAAAGTAATAGGATTTATTTGTTATTATACTGTTTATGCCACAGCTGGAGAATCTCTGATATTTTCTGTGACCTTCAAGATTGTATGTGTCTCAAAGCTGACCTACCTATAGGAGCAGAGCTGGGGTCAGCTCAGTGGTTGGAGGTAATACAGAAAAACTTCAAAGCATCAAACCTGAAGCGTCCCAAGTCAAATTGAGAATTCCTGCAGATGCTAGGCTACAACTTTCAAGAAGTCACTGCCAGGAACCATGTCAGCCTCTAAAAGGGCCTGTTGGCCTTTTATTTCATCCCAGGAAGCTGGGGCACCTCTGTAAGCTTGCTTGATTTGTTATTTTCTTCATTTCACTTCTTAAGAAAACTTTAGAATAACCTCAAAGTCATTTTTGTTTCAGTTCTAAAATCTAACATAAATAACAATAAATAGTCTTTCTGGCAGAATCATTAATGAGCCAGGTACATATGTTTTTAAATAGCTAATAAAGCATGGTAGCTTGTGCCTTGGAATTTGGTCAAAATAAATGTGAAGGGGATATTATTTAGAGTGGAAAGTAAGCAAGTTCCCTTAATACAAGGGAAATAATTTAGTAAAAGAAAAATATTGTATGTAATATGGAACTTTACATAGTTCTTTAAGGATCATTTTGAAGAATTAGAATAATTTAAAAAATGTACCCATACAATCTGAAAATAGACAAATAATTAAAATTCCATGTGAAAAATTGTATATACTTATCATCATATATTCATAAGAAGATAGTTTAATTTTAATTTTTAAATGATTGATTTGTAACACTGAAAAAATTTTCTTCAACATGCATGCACAGGCACATGTGCATGCACACACACACACACACATACACACACACACACACACACACAGTAAAGTATATAGGAGGGAAACATTTTTTGTTCCTTTTTTTTCCCCCTCTCGTGTCTAGAACTGAAAATCCTGGCTCTTGTACATGTTAAGCACGTGTTCTACCACAAACCTGCACCTGGTGGCTCTATGAACCTTAGCAAAGCAACATAAGGAGAAATCTGTGTAGAAACAACTCCAATAAAGTAAATTGCTGTCAGCCTCTGGAAGGTTCCTGTGGCCATGTCAGATATATCCATGTGATAATTAAAGCACCTTTCAAGAGGGTAATGCATGTGATGTACTCACCTTCCAATGGCTTGGGTAGAAAATGAGCTGCTGGTTTCGTTTTCTTTACTCTGTTTCCTTTCATAACTTGCCCTTCCTTATTTAATCCCAAAAACCAGGCTCTGCCAGATTCCTGTTGCCTGTACAGCATGGATGAGTAGATTACATAATAGTTTTCAAAAACAGACTCTTTAAACTTGCATTCAGGGGTAAAAAGTTCCTATTGGGAGAAAAGAAGAGAACAATGTTAAAGTAGAAAGCAGACACTTCCAGTGTTCACTTGTTTTGCAAAAATTTTCTGACACATGACCATACAGAGGGATGACTGGAATTGAGTCCTCCTGTATGCAGGAGCTTTCTATTCATAATTATCAATACCATAGGAATGTGGAGAGTCTGTAACTGGTAGCAAAATCTATTCAAGGATTTATCTTCTTTAATAAGGAAATAAAAAATGAAAGCAAGGCATGGTAGCTCATGCTTGTAATTTGAACATTCAGTCAGAAGGATGAGGCCAGAAGATTGCTGTAAGTTTGAGGACAGACTGAGCACAAGTTCCAGAACAGCCCAGCTACATGGCAAGACCCTGTATCAAATCATAAAAACAAAAAGAAAAATGAAACGTACAGTACTTGCACATGACAATAGTGGAAGTCAATCAGCATCTAACCACTTACCACCTTAGTGTAGCCTCATCTATCTCTGATAAAGTTCACAAAACATTTAAGATATTATATGTCTTACATTATTCTCACAGAAATAACTTTACAATATTGTCATAGTAAGTAGACAGTTACTTGTATTACTCTTGTTACAGGGAGACAACTTTATATTACTGAAACCTTTATACAGACTGAAACCTCAAACGAAATTTGTAACAATCATACGGCACATAAGTTGCTCTTGAGATACAAGAAGTTGAGATCAGGCGTCATGCTAGCTGATGGAAGCTGGAAATAAGTACCCAATTACATGGTCTTGAGCCCTACTGAAACTTGAAAATGAAGAGCAAAAGCCTGCCCTGACTACGAAACACAGAACAGAGTTGAAAAGTGTACAGTATGTTAAACAGATTTAGGCTCAGTGCCAACTTCCTGTCATCAGTGAGCAGCACAAAGCTTTAGTACTATTATAAATACCACAAATATTCATAGATGGTTTTATATCTTCCTGAAACTATTATTTTGAAAGAAATAGTGAATATAACTTCATGCTTGTTTATAAAATGCATAATAATGCATCTTACAAGAATTTCTCACAATACCCAATTAAAAAGAACTTTAAAATTCTAACCACCCAGTGTCAAGCTATGCAAGACCTTAATGAATTTTTGTAGCAGCTATAAATAGGCTATTGCCTGTGCTATTTTGTTTATCTTCTAGAAACATATATATGTATATATATATAGCATTTTAATATGTATTATACACATCCTTTAAGAAGTAAAAAAATCTCTGTAAGTTGAATTTATGTTGATTGTTATAAGAAACGTCATAATTTCATATAGAAAATGCCTTCCTATATTTTCCAAAAAGAGTGAGAGTTATCAAACAATATATTCTACGATATAAATTTATTCAGTGTGCTTCATAAATTTTCTTCACCAGAAGCTAATTTTCTGGAAAGAGATGAAATTAATTAATTTAGATGCTTTTCATGAAAAAGATGACAGATGCAATGACCAATAAAAGAGATTAGCAAAACAAAAGGTAGGGTAAGCCCCTCCCACAAGGATGTGCCTTGTTCTCCAACATGATTTTAATAAGATCTTGTCCAAATAACTGTCCTGGCCTACTAAATTTATGTTCTACAAATACTCTTAAATATCTCATTAGAGTCAGAGTCTAAGATGTGTCGAAGAGGAGAGTGGATAAAGTGGTGAGGAAAGCAAAATGAAAAATGTTCCAAACCTGGCTTGTCCCTTGGGATGGTTAGCTTTTATTGCTAACTTTACACAGCTACAGTTTACTTAGGAAGATAATCTCCATTAGGGATATCCTGTGATCATGTCTGTGAGAGACTGTGTTAACTAAGTTAATTGATGTGGAAAGACCCAGCCCACTGTGGGTAGCAACGTTCCTTGGAGAGTTTGTCCTGAACCTTACTTAGTAGGATGGAGAAATTGAGAAATCAAGCTGAGTACGAGCAAGCAAGTGAACTGCATGCATCCCATTCTCTCTGTTCTTGATTGTGTGTGTGATATGACCAGCTACTTGAAGTTCCTGCCTTGATTTCTCCATTATAGCCGGTACTTGTTTCTAAAAGTTGCTTTTAGTATGGGCATTTTATCACAGAAACACAATAAAACTAGACGAGCCCCCAACAGAATAATAAATCAGTCATATTGGTTGAAACTAAGTATTATAGGACAAATAGATTAGACTTGTATCCTTGAGATGGTCCAAAACACCAAATCATGTTATCTGCTTGCCTCAAAATCATCATAGCGTATGATGCTAACAGTTGGCCTGCTATGCCGCTCAATGCAGGTAGCTGGCATTTGCCTTTGGGGGCATTGGATCTTTAGCCAGAGTATGGCTCATAGATATCTGTCTCTTATCTATGTACACTGTCCCCAACATTATGAGTGTAGATAATTTCTTATTCTTATCTCATCACCTCTGTAAAAATATCCAAAATATGCCATAGGATGCTTACATTGCATTAGTAAGAACTGTCTCTACTGTTACTGCTCTGAATTCATTGACACAAATATGAATTAAAATGAGATTTTCAGTATGGTAATTTATTCAGTGGACACACTAAGGCCTCCAAACACTACTTTTTCGTTGTGTGCTAGCACCCTTTGTGTTTCCATATGTTTGGTATGTACATATATGTTGGGGTGTGTACATGTGTGTATTAGTCATAGGTCTACATCAGGTGTCTTTCCCTGACTCTCCATCTTATTTTTAAAGACAGGGACTTCAGCGAACCTGTAACTCACTTGTCTTGGCTACACAGGCTGCCAGGGTGCTTGCAAGGTCTCCCCCTCTCTGCCCTTCCAGTGCTAGAGTTACAGACCTACATTGTCATGGCATTTTTGTGAGGTTTGCCTGTGACTTCAGAGACATATGTATCTTCTGCCTTTAATCTCAGCACCTGAGAGGCAGAGGAAGGAGGATCTCTGTGAATTCAAGAGCAGCTTGGTCTACGTTGTGTATTCCAGGTAGACCCTTTCTCAAAAACAAAGCAAAACAAACAACAATAAAATAAAACAATCAAGAAATAACTATATAATGCTTGTGAAAACTGTTTGCTACATTTGGGTCATTTTATTCCCAGCTAAATAATCAAAATAATCACACACACACACACACACTCATATCACCATTCTAAGATGCTCTTATATAATACAGTTTTAAGACTTTTAAAGAACTTAATCTATTCCTCAACTGTTACAGTCCAATGCAATATCAGTATTCTAAAGTGAACTGCTAGAAATGCATACAGGTATGTCTAGTTATTATACATTTAGTGTCATTTCTTATACACATTCATTCAATATGTAAATGAAAGCCAATACAATGCATGGGAAGATTATGATCTGTATGGCCAGACAGCCAAAATGAAATGACAATTCGTTTTTTTTTTTTGTTTGTTTGTTTGTTTGTTTGTTTTAGCTGAGTGAGCTTGGGGAAAATGTTTGATTTCTCTGGGTTTCAGTCCACATTTCTAAACTGAAGTTGAAATCATAGGATAAAAAGCTGTCTGAGAAAACCGGTGTGAATTAGTTCATTTAAGAACATTAGGCATGTCATAAGTACTCACTAATTGTTATGAAATACATTATTCATTGTACACAGTAAAACTTTTCTATACAAATTATTTCAATCCTATCATATTTCCACAAATCAAAACCAAACAACCTGATTAGTCAATGAAAATGGCTTCATGTCAAGTATTGTGTTCATCAGCAGATATGACAAAAATGAATAGAATTAGTAATTCATTTCATTTTAAAAGGTCATATAAGTACATATTATTATAGTAATTGGCATCTTGGGTGATAGAAAGATTATAGGTGATGTGTATAGCATTGTGACAGACCAGAAGCAGGAAATGCCACAGTACATTTGGAGAACCATGAACAGTTTGCAGAGATATAGGCATTCAGGAAAGAAACAGAAAGTGATGTGGATGGCATAGCAGGCTTGTGTATGTGATAAAGGGTTTTATATGCTGCCAAAGTGATGAAACTTATTGTTAGTAAGAAACATGGCAATCTTGAATAAGCAACACAGGAATTATGTAAATACAAAGCAACTGTCAGTGTGCAATACAATTTTAGAATATTAGTTACATTTCAACACTGCTATGTTGATTTCCAATCTCTGGAGAAATGGACTTGCAAGTGTGAAGTAGGGCGATGTCATTTTGTGATATTCCTTCATTTTGGCACACCTTATAATTCTGGAAACTAAGGTACTTTGGTCTCTAGAACTAAATTTAGTTGTTTCTCTATATTGTTGTCTTTCCTGCCCCATCAGTCTCAAGTCACAGCCAGCCAGGAAAGCTGATTATCCATCCATTAGACACCTGGCATTATTTATCTGACTACTTACTGGTTACCCTTACCAATGGCTAACTGCAGGCCACAAACCAAACTTTACAATCTATTTCCCTTCTGCCTTTCCCTAAAAGTATATGAAAATGAACCCCCACTCTGCCACATGAGCCTGAACTGTATTCAGTATCTCTGCCATGCTGCCATCTGTCCACAGTTTGATTACTTGTAAATAAATCTCCTACTATAAAGGCAGTTTGTCCTGGTATCCCCTTTAAACCTAAGACAGGAAACCTTTCAAGAAGTCATCCACCGAGGATGTACATTTATGTTCACTTCAGCATTAATATTAGTATGATGTGTAGAGATTGGCCAAATGCTACCCAAATTATAAGCTACAAATCTGAATTCTAAACTTTGTGATACCCAAAAAAGAGAAAGAAAACATGCTATGCAAATTATTCAGGAGATGAAATGTTTCCTTGATGCAAACGATGAAGAGACCTATAAAAGTAACATTGATCAACACAAAGGGAAAAAAACAAGTTCTTGATAGTAGACACAACTGTAGTTTTGTATTTGAGTTCTCCAGATGTTTTTTTTATTTTTTTAATGTTTTTTATTATTAAATTTTTATTTTTTTATATTAATTATACACTTTGTATCCCAGATATAGCCCCCTACGTCATTCCCTCCCAATCCCACCCTCCCTTCCTCATCTCCTCTCATGGCCCTCTCCAAGTCCACTGATAGTGTAGGTCCTCCTTCCCTTCCCTCTGATCCTAGCCTATCAGTTCTCATCAGGACTGGCTTCATTGTCCTCCTCTGTGGCCTGGCAAGTCTGTTTCCCTCTCAGGGGGTGGTGATCAAAGAGCCAGCCACTGAGTTCATGTCAGAGACAGCCCCTGTTCCCCTTACTAGGGTACCCACTTGGATTCTGAGCTGCCATGGGCTACATCCGAGTAGGGGTTCTAGGTTATATCCTTGAATGGTCCTTGGTTGAAGTGTCAGTCTCAGAAAAGACCCCTGTGCCCAGATTTTTTGGTTTTGTTGCCCTCCTTGTGGAGCTCCTGTCCTCTCAAGGTCTTACTCTCTCCCCTTTCTTTCATAAAATTCCTTGCACTCTGACCAAAGATTTTAGGGAGACGGATTGTGTTGGGAAAGTTCAGTAAGTAAAACCTGAAGTAATTGCAGTTGATGAGATCAGGGATGATGTGGGCATTGGAGGCTGTGGTGAGCAGGAGTGAAGCAAGCTGGCAAACGCGGCTCACTGGTGAGGATAAATGCCCAGCTCAGGTTCTGCACTGGGGAGACAGTGGTGAGCATGAACTGAAGAAGCTGTGCATTTTCACGCAAAATTTAAACCTTACATCTCGAGAAGATTTGAGTTTTCTAATGAAGGAAAAAGAATAACCTTTTTGTTTTTGTACATAACACCTTTTTATTTTTACTGTTCCTCAATGTATTTCTCAACATGGAGTGGCCCAAGGGCTATGATGGACCCAGTGTACCTCTATTCTCATTCATTCAAGGGACTGAAAAAACAAAATTCCAGGCTATCTCTGAAGCTTTAATTTATGTTTCTTATTCAGTCAACTAAACGGACTACTGTGACAGAATACTGGCAGTGATAATACAAGAATACTTATTTAAATTTAAACTTAAGTATAAACTCTTTGAAAGTGTCAAAATGAGATAAAGAATTTGATGTATCTTTTTCTTTTCTCGCCTACCTATATTTAGAACCACCATCCCTTGACAACAAACTAAGCAGTTGAGTTCCACTAGAAGCTTAAGTATTAATTTGCACCAATGCCAAACTAAATTGTCAAATTATAGAATGGGAAAAAAGGCACACCACAATAGAGACAGAAGTTTCATATTTCCTTTTCTGTTGTGGTTGTTCTGGGGTGAAAGCACCATCTGCAGTGTGCTTATTATCCTGACAGTAGTAGCAGAATCCCTCTTCTCTATTTAGGAAAACCCCTGGTAGGTTATTTGCATGTGCAGACCTTCTCTTACTTTCTACTCCCCACCTCCATTCATGGCCCAGTTTAATCTGCCGATCATGTTCAGCCTAGACTCTTCCCTTTCCCTACTTTCTCCCTTATATCTACAATAAAAATCATTTTTTTTCTTTTTCTTTTTTATTTATTAGTATTTATTCAGTTTGTATCTCAGTTGTAGCCCCCTTTCTTGTCCCCTTCCAATCCTACCCTCCCCCATTGTCTCCCCCCATGTTCCTCCTCCTCTGTGGCCTTGTAGGGCTACCCCCCTGATCAGGGGGAGGTGATCAAAGAGCCAGCCACTGAGTTCATGTCAGAGACAGCCCCTGTTCCTCTTACTAGAGAAACCTACTTGGAGACTGATCTGCCATGGGCTACATCACATGTGACAACACATGCTGGAGAGGATGTGGAGAAAGGGGAACCCTCCTCCATTGCTGGTGGGAATGTAAACTTGTACAACCACTTTGGAAGTCGATCTGGCGCTTTCTCAGACAATTGGGAATAGCACTTCCTCAAGATCCAGCCATACCACTCCTAGGCATATATCCAAAATATGCTCAGGTACACAACAAGGACATTTTCCCAACATGTTCATGGCAGCTTTATTTGTAACAGCCAGAATCTGGAAATAACCCAGATGTCCCTCTACTGAGGAATGGGTACAGAAATTGTTGTACACTTACACAATGGAATGCTACTGAGCAATTAAAAACAAGGAAATCATTAAATTTGCAGGCAAATGGATGGAAATAAAAATCTTCCAAGAGTAGTCATGTCCTCCTTTTATTTCATGTTTTATTCATAGCAAAGTTGGTCTACCATCATCATTTCAAGGGGAAAATAAAAATAGAAGTGTTCTGATAATTTTTTTAAATAAAAGGAAATTTTAAAATCAACTAAAAAGGGAAAATAAAAATATTATACTAGGCATACATTAGCAAAGAGCATATCATAAATTTATGGTAAATATTGTTACCAGAAACTTTGAGGAGCCCCAACCAGGATACTACATGTTACAATGCAAGTCTGGGTTTCCTCTAACAGTTCTTATCCTCATTAGTAAAATAAGTTAAAGGGGGACTCAGAAAAGGGCTTAAAGACAGTTTCAGTAGATATCAAAAGAAAATCTCCAGAGAGATAAGCTGTAAATCTTGACAGCTGTCTGGGAGCTAAAGACGAAGGAGAGTAAAAGAGAACACCAGGCCATCTGTAAGCAGCTATATGGTGGACAAGTAGCTTGGTAGTGGACACTTGGGCTCTGGGCAGCATCCAAGTTGAAAAGACAAAAATGAGAAAATGAAAGTAGTAAGTTTGTGAATGAGGACTCAGAAGGCAGAGGACCTGGCAGATCCTTGTGACAGCTCTAGAGTGACTGCAGAGGACAGGATTCCCCTGGAGAAATGTAAACTATCTCATTAAAAGGATTAGCAGGATCCCTTCCATCTCTTAAGGTAGATCCCTTTGTCAGATGCCTGGCCTGCTCAGCTGGAACATTTATCTCCACCCAGGCCAGATGTTCCAGAAGGAAATAGTTTTCTCTTCACTGCTCTGATAACAGTAGCAGCACTAGCATTACACCTATTTTTACAGAGAACAAATACGCAACCCTTTCCCACCCAGGCCTAATAATGACCTTGAGCCTGGACTTAAGTAGATTCCAAGGAAACAAAATTGCAAAAAAAACAAAAAACAAAAAACAAACAAACAAACAAAAAAAAAACAAAAAACTTTTTTTAATCTGTAAAAATTAAACTTGTCATTTAGAAGTGACCTATCTTAAAATATATTAATTTATTTATCAAATGTTTTATTTTTGGCTATTATATTATATTATATATTATAATTTGTTTTAGTATTTAAAACAATTTATTTGACATATTTAACTGTTTAACATCAATAGATAACATATCTGAAAATATACACAATATCCCTATATATATATATATATATATATGTTTAAATATATATTTTATATTCTTAACATTTGTTATTCAGTGACCAGTACTGATTCACAATTCTCATCCAACCTCAGACTGGAAGACAGAGAATTAGCATTTTAACAGGATCCCAAGTAATTTGCTCTAAAGCTTGGGAAGCTGTGATGAAAGGAACAGGCTAGCTTTACAGGTGTCTTTGTAGATTCTATACCCCATGTTAAACTAAATTCTCCCGGCACTTTTCCAGAAAGCAGGAGGAGGAGCAGATGAATTGAAACAAGACCCCGTCCCATTGCAAGGGAATTCGAAAGTTCTTCTCCCCGCTGTGGAGGAAGGTCCAGATCAGCACTGGAGATAATGTCGCCCGGTAACTGGTCCAGACATCACAGCTCCCCACCCACATCGGGGCGGGACCAGATGGACTTGGCGCCTAAAATGAACCAATCATATTAAAAGTCAACTACCCAACCCAGTGTCGCTAAGCTCGCAACCTCCGCGATTCCTGCGCTCCTTCCTTTAAAACCCTCAGACTTCTGTCTCTCCTGGCTGTTCCCCCTTGGTGTTTGGGGGGTGGGGGAGCCCCATCATTCGATGGCTCTATTAAACCTGCATGATTGGTCTCCTGAGTTTTCTTCATCCCCATCTGGAGGTTAGGGCCCCCCCTTTGGGCCTAACAATGACATAAATTCTCAATGCCATAAGAACAAAGCAATAAATAACCACAACATCCAATTGATATTATTAAAGTTTGTTACCCATTTCTGAAAGTTGATGCAAAATGTACAAATGTAAGAAAGTGAAAAGAAAAATCTTATGTGTTTATGGTTTATGTGTGTGTGTGTGTTGAGAGAAATTTAAATTTATAAGTAAAAATTTATCCCAACTGGTTCTATAATGTAAACCTGTTTCTCCAGAAGACAGGATTGTATAATTTCCCTAAATTTTAACTCTTATATCATGGATTAATACTATGTATTAGAATAATCAGTATTAACAAAACTTTACAAATTAAATATTCTGAAGAACTGAGATAACTCCATAAGATTCATTATTATATATTTGCCAGCATTCAATAATAGTTACTATAAAACCAATTACAATGTTACTGAATATGCTAACCTCGACATACCATATGTGGTATGCCTACATATTAGTCATTGTTTATTTTCTATTATTATCTGTATGATATTGAACTTGCATCGTTTAAAGATGTTTTAATTTATTTTTGTTTCTGTGAATGTGTATATATGTCTGATGCCACATGTATGCAGTTGCCCACAGAGGCCAGAAGTTGGTGTCGGACCCCCTGGAACTGGAATTACAGAAAATTTTGAACTGCCCAGTGTGTGTGATGGGAACTGAGCATGGGTCATCTGCAATAGCAAACTTCTTAACAGTTGATATATTTTTCCATCTCTAGTGTACTGTTTTGTAAATATGTGTTTGCAATGACAGCTTTGTATTCATAGAAGAATTAAAAGGGATTTGATTTCTGTTAGAAGACTGTTCTTTTCTAATCAGACACAGAAAGAAAGTGGATCTGGATGGAAAGGGAGGGAGGAAGGAACTGGTAGTAAAGAGGGGAAACTGTAATCAAGATATATTGTACAAAAAAAAAGACCTATGTTTAATAAGAGTTGGGGAAAAAGTAAAAAAAAAAGGATTTGATTTTGTTCAGTGCCAAATAAAGCATCTCACTGATGACTAGCACTTTAGCAGTCTGATGAAAGGTGCCAATACTGGGGTGTTGAAAACAGGAAGTCTATGTACTGTGGAGGGTAATTCACTTTGCTTTCTTAACTGGGACACCTTGGGCAATAACCTTCCAGACTGTAGTAACAACTTGTTTGATCATTTCAAAGGTTAACACAAAAGAGCAAAAAACAAATACTCAAGAGTGGAGTCAGAAAAGTAGGGAAGGAGCACGGCCTGAGGAAAGCAAGCCTTGACAAGGAGGACTGTCCCTGTGGAAAGCGATCCATTCAGAATGAGCAGTCTTCAGGTTTGCTTTGCTGCAGATTAAATTCCCTTTAAATCATCATGGCACAGTGTGATATATTAAAAGGATGAGGACTTATATTTTCTTATTTTCCAGGTTCGGGGTGTAGGGGTGCCACTGCAAGATAGGTAGAAACAAAAATAAAGTAAACTATTTTTTTTCTAAACTTTACCATTCTTTTTAGTCCTATATAGTTGATAATAAATCTGAAATTTTGAGTAAGTGGACAGGTGTAAATAGGTTTCATTTATTGCATATTTAATGACATGAAATCCATTCATTCATTTATCCAATAAGTATTTATCAATCGGCTAGCATGTACCACCTGCTGCATTTGGCCTGGACATACTTTAGTTAGCATAAACTGATGTAGTCTATCTTCTCTTAGAAAATATATAGTATAGAAGGGTGGGGTAAATGCTTATGCTAGGAATCTTATTTTATAACATGTTCCTAACATGGACTGATTTCAATGAGATCACTTAAACTCAACCTGGCATGGAATGGCAAACAAAGGCATTAACCTCTGAAGGGAAACCTGAGAAACCAGTGTTTTAACCAGATTAAGAGCAGGGTGAAGAAGATTGCTGAAAAAGTAACAGGCAGAGAGAAAACACTTGAAATACAAAACATTAACACCAAAACAGAAACCAAAAGCATGAAGCTAGGGATCCTGAAGCTGGGATTTGGGTTCTTAAGCTAAAGAAAGCAGTTATTTCTACAGGTTTGGGGTCTTCCCTTAGTAATGAAAAAAAGAAGTTAGACTTTAGGACAGGAACATTCAAAAACTCAAATGCAAGTTTGAAAAGCTGCTTCTTGCTAGTCATGAAGAACAGAAGATAGACAGCCTGGATTGGGGTGTGAAACACCAGGCAGTAAATGCTGTTGTGTGAGGCAGACATGTATCAGGGGAGACAGGGAGGAGACAGAGAGAAATGCTGTCTTAGAGAGGTCAGTCAGTGTTATGTGAGTGCTGCAGGAGCAGTGTGGGAGTCGGGGAGAATCTTCAGAACAGAGCACAAGATCCTTGCTTGTGGGACTGGATGACATTTGAAATGTGCTCACCACTGTTTCTGAAAGGTCAAATACATGAGCCTTGTATTTCTGGGTAAAGTAAAGCTGAAGCACGAAGCAGAAAGTCATCTGGTGTGTTCTACTCTTTTTAAAATATTACCTCAAATATTTGTATTTTCCCACAACTCAACATGTAAATTTTTCCTTAATGTGTTTAATTATGGGTTAGATTTTAATTCTAGAATAGTTTTAAAAATTGATGTACACCTTAACAAAGAAAAATCATAGATGGATAAACATTATTAGCTACAAAACTAAAAGAGTTGAAATAAAATGCTGGAAGTTGAGAAGAAGGGTTCTGCAAATTTTTATGATTTTTTTGAAAATTCTCTGTAAGAAAACAAAGCAGTTCCAGAATCACCTATGAGATATATACCATGAGCAAAGTATTTTCAAATTTTTAAGATGTAGTTTCAATGTGAAGTAAACTTAGGCTTATGAAGAATTGAAATTGTAAGGAACAATGAGAAGAGCTGCTTTGTTTCTATTTCTTCATGGTACCAAACCCCAAGGGGTTTGACAAACATTTGACAAGAATTTATGTCTGCTGTGCTGTCTTATTCTAGTTAGAAGACGGCAAGGAGCTATCGTTTCTGATTACTGTCATTACTTTAGTAAGGTAAACCTTGTATCAGAACTGTATACCACATATCTAGACAGAAACAAGAAATCTATTTTTGTCTAAAATGGGGAGATCTTTAAATGTGATGCTACTTAGGTGAAACTTAAAGGGTAAGTAGGAGTCAACCAGAAGAAGAGGGAAGATTACAGCTGTTTAGAAAGAAGAGTTGAAATGATGTACTGTGTGTAACTTGGATCTTGGAACAACATAATAGAAGCATGAATCTGTGGGATCTGTTGAAGATGCTATGTGGAAGGCCATGTTGGTGATCAGATGAATGTAATTGCTAGTACTTAGATCACTTTAAGAGGTGAATGAACTTCTTCTGATGTCCATCCTCTTTGCCTTTCAGGATGGGGATTGAGCATTTTAGTCAGGTTCCTCTCTCTTGATTAGTTTCTTTAGATGTACAGATTTTAATAAGTTTATCCTATGTTATATGTCTATCTGAGAGAGTATATACTGTGTGTGTCTTTCTGCTTCTGGGACAGCTCACTCAGGATGATCCTTTCCAGGTCCCACCATTTACCTGCAAATTTCATGATTTCCTTATTTTTCATTGCAGAGTAATACTCCATTGTGTAGATGTACCACAATTTCTGCATCCATTCTTCAGTTGAGGGGCATCTGGGCTGTTTCCAGCTTCTGGCTATTACAAACAAAGCTGCTACAAACATGGTTTGAGCTAATGTCCTTATTGTGTACTTCAGCCTCTTTTGGATGTATGCCTAGGAGTGGTATGGCTGGATCTTGAGGAAGCACTGTCTGAGAAAGCACCAGATTGGTTTCCAGAGTGGTTGTACAAGTTTACATTCCCATCAGCAGTGGAGGAGGGTTCCCCTTTCTCCACACCCTCTCCAGCATGTGTTGTCACTTGAGTTCAAGAAAACAGGACTAGGAACCTGCCACACACAGAAGGCCTCTGAAAGGCTCTGCCCTGCAGACTATCAAAGCAGATGCTGAGACTTATGGCCAACTGTTGGGCAGTTTGCATGGAATTTTATTTAAGAAGTGGGAAATAGCAAGATCTAGAGAGGACAGAAACCCCACAAGGAGAGCAACAGAACCAGAAAATTTGAACACAGGGGTCTTTCCAAAGACTCATACTCCAACCAAGTACCACATAACCTAGAACCCCTGCACAGATGTAGCCCATGGCAGTTTAGTGTCCAAGTGGGTTCCATAGTAATGGGAAGAGGGGACTGCCTCTGACATAATCTGATTGGCCTGCTCTTTGATCACCTCCCCCTGAGGGGGGAGCAGCCTTACCAGGCCACAGAATATAACAATGCAGCCACTCCTGATGTGATCTGATAGAATAAGATCAGAAGGAATGAGAGGAGGACCTCCCCTATCAGTGGACTTGGGGAGGGGCATGCTTGAAGAAGGGGGAGGAAGGGTGGGGCTGGGAGGGGAGGAGGAAGGGGCTTATGGGGAGATACAAAGGGAATAAACTGTAATTAATAAAATTAAATTAAATTTAAAAAAAAGAGGTGTTTGAATGAAGAAAATTCAGACAATGGAATCAGAGATGAAAAGGGATTATGAAGAACACATGAAAAGTGATATAAAAAGAGCTCGTGAATCCAATTGTAGATGTTCTGAGAAGGGAAAAAGGTGAACTGGCAAGTCCTTAGCAGTGGGTGGATGGGTGGGAGGTTGTGAGTGGGAATGAATAGGTGGAACACAGTGAAGATTTAGTTCTGGGACTCAAAAATTTAATAGTGGCCATATGTCATTATGCTCTGATTTAAAGTCATAGCATGCTTAATAGCAGGAGTGAACTCTACTAAAAACTGTGGGTTTCAGTAAATATGAATATGGCAATATTGATTCATAACAGTAGTGTTTGTGTTGCACTAGTGTGAGTTATTGATGGTAGGACAAACTGGCAGAGTAGATGGGGTGAGCAGAGAGTTACATGATAACTGTACTTCCTGCTCTATTTGCCTTAAAACTTAAGGTTTATTGAAAAGAGTCAGAGTGGAGTTTGGAGTCTGGAGGCAGAGATATTGTAAACTCTACATAAGTTCTCTGATTAGTGTCTTGATGAACTCCACAGTGGGAAGTCTCTATTGTTACACATGAAGAAAGATATACCCATTAACCTTTTGCAAGAATAGTGTTGAAAAGCCCAGGCTAGGGAAGCGAAAGTATAAATTCTAGATAAGAAAGGAGCAAACCGCAGCTCTCAGGACAAATGAAGTTTATCATTTCTACATGTAAATAAAATTTTATTGGCAAATAACCAAGCCCAACAATCTATACATGTCCTTGGGATGCTTTTTTTGTTTTGTTTTGTTTGTCCATGGTTGAGTAGTAGTAACTGAACCCATAGACTTAACATATTTTCAGCCTAGTTCTTTCTAGAAATTAAAATGCTAGCCCTGTTGCTTTTCTAGATTGGTGCTAGCTGCACAAGGCACAATAAGATTCTCTCATTTTAGAAATAAAACAGTGCTTATAAATATATATCTGTGGAAATAAAGCAAAACTACTCCAAGTCTGGCCCAATTTGCGGATAATATCTTAGAATAAAGAAAGAATTCTGGAGACATCTTTACAATTTGATCTGCAGCACTCACAGTGTTCATATTGACTCAATGAGATAATCCAATTATGAAGCAGACCAGATATCTTTCTCTACATATTTTATTTCTATTTCAATTATCCTTTTGATAACTAAATTGATAATAAATTCATTTTAATTTCTATTAGTGAATATGTAGAGCCACATTTCCAACGAAATCTGTAATTAACGATATTAACTATTACAGAGAAAATCTCAAGCATTTGTTTTTAGTTAACTGGAAACATTTAAAACTAGATTTGTGTGATACTTATCCTCTCAATGTTCTCATGCACTTTTGAATATAGAAGTAAAAATGAAATGGAATTTGTCAAGAATCTCTAATTAAACTCTGTGGGCCATGTGGAAGAACACAGGGAAGTAGGAGAGAAAGGGTTCTGGCAGAAGAGGAAGGAGGTCAGAGAGATAACGGGGAGGTCTGAAATAGCTAAACATAATGCATGAAACTGTCCAACAATAAAAGAAATTGATGCATGGCTTAAAATATTCAGTATAAGTTCATATGCAAAAAGTGTCAAACCAGTTTTGATATCAATAATAGCATAAAAATGATCACCTGTGTAAGTAACATTATTAAATTATAAATATATTCAAAATCTTGCAAGATAAAGATAGTTTAGTTTGCTTTGTTGTTGCCTCAGTTCCAGAATGAGCCCTTCTTCCTCACTGGAAGAATCCCAAATTCATTAGTGTGCTCTGTGCCTTAATCCTGGAAGTGAGCAGGCCTGGCTTAAACATTAAGTTCACACTCAGAGCCTACTCCAGTAGTTATCAGGTGTGGTCAGGTGTTCTGACATTAAAATTAGTGAAAACATCTGTTGAGAAGCCTCTCGGTAACAGCTCCCTCATTAAAAGAGTCGGCTCTCCATTCCCTTCCCATACTACTTTGGGAAGCTCTTGATAAAAGAGAAAAATTCACTCAAAGTCACTCTCCTCCTGAACTTGCAAGCAAAACCAAGTCAAATTAATCTACGACACAATTAGACTAAATTAAACCTTTCCTTGCATGTTATTATAAACTTTTCTTTCCTTTTTTTAAAAGTGTAATGGTTTTATTGGTTTATGACATGGATATAAAAAAAATCATTTATTTTCTTGGTGTATAGCTATTCCATGCTACAGAAACACCCTTTAAATCATGTCAGAAAAGAGCACATATTGGTGGAGTCTACATTTATTTCATACAATTGACACTAGCCTATGCTATGATTATTTTTGTTAAAAAATTAGTATTTTTTCATTTTTTTAATGAAAATCACTTGTTCAAGCTTCTTGTGTAATTGCTTGTTTCATAAGAGAAAATAAAATGTACTTGAGAACGAGAATTAAAACATAATAAATTCTACACTTCAGATCTGCATTTAGTTATCGATGGCTTTTCCCAAAGTACAAAAAGAAGAGAACCATTCCACAGCTCTCCCTCACCTTTTATAAATAGCAACAGAATCCAGGCCTGAGATGGCTGCAAGGATGCCATTAGTTATTTGCACTTAGATTTAGATTAAGTTTACCCTTTAATGAGGTGATATAGACTAAGAAGAAATAAAGAAAAAAAAAAGACTAATTTTTGAAAACAAAATACTAAAGCCACATTCAGATATTTTAAAAAAAAAATCTGAGTGTGGAAGATTAAGAGGTACAGAATATTGCACTCAGCCCCCAAAATGTAAATTATGAAATTTAAAGGCCCATTAAGTTTATCAATGTCATGTTAAGGTCACTTAAGAGACTGAAAAATTAGATAGCCTGGCTCTACCTTAAGAATAGCACATAAAAAGCAGCTGTCTTTTTCCTTGCTAGTCATCACAATCTTATACTTGGATCTCTTCTAGAACCCTTATATAGAATTCTACTGTGGCTGCTTATAAACAACCCATGGACTCACTGACTTCTCTGTGTGACAAAAATTGAAGTTCAGGGTTTGGTAAAATCATGCAATGCTGTACAGAAGAATTCCCAAAATTCAGTGTGTATCTCTGTCCAAGTTCATGGATATTTGCTGAGCAGTTCTGGCTGGGTTGGGGGTCAGAGGTATGTAATTCTACCATCACGCATCATAACTCTGAATCACAGGTGTTACCACTTGCTTTGTGGGGCTCTGACTTAAAGGTTCAACATTTTTGGTTGCTTCTTGGATTATGAAAATAGAGATAATGAAATCACAACAAAAGGTCCTTTTCTATTAATGACCTGATTTCTGACTAAACCTTTCAGAGCAGAGCAAAACAGAGACAAAGTTTATAGAACTGAACTGGGTACTTGTCATCCAAACTTACTATTGAATCTGACAATTTCAAGAAAGATAAAATGTAGGACAGTATCTAATCACCTGTCCACATGTCTTCCCTGTCCATCTCTCATCCACTAGAGCATGATTTGACGTGGCCACACAGAAGTGATGATGTTTCATTGAGAATCTCACTTTTAAGAAAGAGAAACACACACACACACAGTGGACTGTGGGCCACGTGCTGGACTCAGGGCTTTAAATACGACTTTAAGAACAGTAGAAAATGGTGAAGGAGGATAATGATGTTGATGGGTTACAATGAGTCAGTAGAAGCGACACAAATTCAGTAAATCTGGTTAGATTCGGCTTCTTTTGTCTCTCGACATAACATGCTGCTCAGTATCTGTACATACTCTCTGATGGCCAGATAACCTTGTATCACATCCCTGAAATCTAAAACAAAACTGTTTTTACATTTAAAAGTCTGTTTGAGTGTTTTGTGGACACGTTTGTGTGTGCACTCTGTGTGTGCGCTTTGTACCAGTGGAGACCGCGAGAGAGCACAAGATCCCTGGAACTGGGTGGTGGGAACTGAACCACTGGAAGAGCAGTAAGTGCTTTTAATAGCCAAGTAAGCGCTCCAGAACCACATCCTATAGGGATAGATCTTTAGGCTGGAGAGACGAGCAGTTCACAGAAGTCAAGACAAAACCGATTCAACTCTACATATGCCTTTCTGGTTGTTTTACCTTTTAATTTGGGGTGGGATATGTTTAGCTGTAAAATTAAGAGGGGAAACACAACAATTTCTTCTGCACACTCAGCCTTTGGGTTCCTAGCCCATTTAGCTGTAGAATTGCCCTTGGGTGAAAGCTGTAACTGTAGAGGAAAGAGAACTGGATTATCATCTGTCTTTCTTTACAGGGGCAGAAATGAAATTTGGATAAATAAAGGGATCAGCCTAGAAATTTCAGAGGCTTTGGGGTTTCTCTTTTCTCTAAGCTAAACTTAGCAGCAGCTAAATAGCCTAATAAACTGCTAAAGGAAAAGGGTTTTCTAAGCTGACAGAAATCTCATGTCTCTTATCCAATATAAACCCCTCAGCCTAAATTTTAAGAGTGTCTCCATTTTTTTTTTCTTTAAATCCAGTACTAAGGCCTTAAAAGATCTACTTTTTGAGACCATGATGAGTATGATGTGTCCTCACAGGGAACTCCTTTTGACAGAAATAAATGGATGAAATGCGAACCAGTGCCTGATTAAGGAGGTCAAGACCATTCGTATTAAATTCTTCAGAAGTATCTTATCCCCTGGAGTCTGGAAAATTAAGCATACATATTTGGGGCAGTATGTTCACTGCTTCTTGTTTGGTTTTCACTCTTTATAAAAAGTTCTTTGACTAAGACTTCCATTTATTTAATGAATTCACCTTATCTATCTCTCTGGTCAGGTGTTGCCTAATTACACTACAATTTCTAAAGTCACAAACTGATCTTTTATTTAGGATAGGTAAATAAAATGGATGAAATGTAAGCATGAAGTAGACTTTTAGAATGGACTTTTTAGTGTTCCAGATGCTTAGCACACTAGGCATGCCAGTTCCTTAACCAGACACCATCAGTGACTCCAAGACACTTAAGTCTTTTGGTATGTATAGTATGTAATATGTCGAAATTGCCTTAAAAAACCACTTAATCCATCCAGTTATTCATCTAAATGCCAGAAATAACTTATTATCTATTGTAGGTGGCTTGCTTCTTCATACTATTTATTATTTTAGAAATTCTTCACAATTTATATCTACTTCACAGCACAAGTGCTTTCTCATTACTATCTTTCCCTTCATCAAAATCATGATTTCATTATTTTTGTCTTAATGTGATCAATTCTGTGAACTTTCTTATAATGTTTCAATCATCATGAATACATGTTCTTGTTTCCCAATGTAAGCATTTGTGGCTACATTATAAACTATCTATACCCCAAATGATGTTGTATTTGCTACATAAAGTTTTTTAATCTCCAAACCATTATAAACTCTTGGTTTTCAAAGATAATGTCCAGACTTTTCACAGTACTTTAACTCTGTTTCATTATCAGAGACCTTTAAACAAATATGTCCCTTGAGGCAAAAGTTACATGGATAGCTGTAGAGTCAAATATGTAATCTCTTGGCATCCCAAATCCCCTTATGTTCTCAACATTGCCATTTCTCCTGATATTTCTTTATCTACAAAGATAAATGTGATAATAAAAATTATAAATCCAATTTTTATAAATTTATTTAAGAAAAGTCGCATGCCATCTAGGCAGACTACTTAAAAACAAAACACACACAAAATCTGTGTCACTTATGCACTGTTATTTTAATCTATGTTAGCATAAAAATGCTTGAAGAAGCTTTGGTAGAAGTCTTCAAAATCTTAACCCTAACAATAGCAAGTGACAAGATTATGTTTAATCTCACACTGCATTTTAAGTACATAACTCCTCTTCTCCACACTACCACATTCTTTAAAGTTTTAGGAAAGGTTAAAATCTACCAAATGCAAGCATTTAATGTCAACAGTGTCTTGTTTTACAGGAATACAAATACTGCCACAGACTTGTAGATTTTCAGAAGTTGATGATAACTTTGAAAGACTTGCTCAGCCAGGAGAAAAATCAAAACATTGAACACCCTTGAACATGAGCAAATGTTAAAATTCCACTGCTTACGTGAAGACTGAACATAGACAAATGTTTATGAAGGGTTTCTGGTCAAGCCTTCATTAGTGAGAAATCTCCTGTGTGCCTTGATCACAGAAAACAGGCAGGCATTCCTTTGCCAGTATTCAGTTCATATTCCCACCACTTGAAATCAGTCAGAATTCTATCTGTGGAGAAATGAATCCAAAGAAAATCCAATGAGAGATTTACGAAGGAGTAAAAACTGAGGATAAAGGAGCCCAAGACAGCACTTTTGGATTCTGCTGACTTCAAGTGACATTTTGAACAACAACAGCAACAAACAAACAAACAAAAAAGCCATGGGTGGATGATCTGTGTAGGAAAGACGGCCAGGCACTGTGGTACCAATAAGACACTGTGGGCTTTTCTCTAGCAAGAGGACTTGAACTTGGAGAAGTTAAAACTCAAATGATAACAATGTTTGAAGTGCCTTGATAAATCTTTACAAGGCTGTATGCCTAGGAACAAAAAAATTAAGTCACAGAACCCCACATTAAATCTTAATAGGTAACACAACTCTGTGAAATATCATTCCCCAAATTCAAAATCAGTGGCATTTGCTGCATGTGGATGACTTTTTTCCATTGAGCTCTTCTAACTCTTATGGCAAACAGACACTTTTAGGCTGAGTTTAATATGCCTACAACAAAAAAAGCTCACAACTTTATAGTAGCAAAACAAATTTTGTTAGACGAGTTTTGTTCAAATAAAGCATCACTGTAATTGTCCCTTTTTCATTTCTGCTTTCAATTATTCATCAAAATACTACTAGAAACATAATCTTGAAAACAAAAAATGTAAGTGTAATTTAGGCTATTCTGGTATTCTGTGTAATGTTAATAATAAAATAGCAAAAACTGATAAAAAAATAAATAACAGTAACAAAAAACACAACAAAACAGAACCAGTTGGCCAAAGAGGAATTGTTATTTGTGTTCCTCTGGTTAAAATGTAGGTAAGCACAGCTAAATAATTATAGTTTCAAAGTTATGACCACTCTGTATTTTGTATTATGTGTGTGTGTGTGTGCATGTGTGTGAAAGATCAGAGATAGCCAGTAATTGAATTACCACTTCCTTTCTCAGGTCATTATTAAATATCAAATCTGAAGTATGACAGTCCTCACTGAAATGAATGGTCTTAGCAATTGTCACATTTTGTTTTTAGTAAATCAGTCTCATGTCAGCAATGCCTCCTGCCAGGCCTTGCCCTGAGCAATGTTGTCAAGCCAGTCACCCAGTTGTTCTCTAACATGTTCTGACACAGCCATAGGTAATATCTTTTGGTTCTGTACCAAACACATACTACGTTCCAGCCTCAAGCCATCAATCCCATCATAGAAAGGTCATGGCATCTTTCAGACCACCAACTTCTACTTCTTCTTTTCATCATAAGGAAAGTCAAATTGAGAGTATGTAGAAGCATGAGAGATGCAGCAAGAAAGAATTGTGAACTGTGGCTCCTGGTGGGACGAGGTTGGTGGGAAAGGCTGACTGACTGATTGTGGAGAGCTGAAATATTTATTATGGGTTAGGAGCCAAAATTATCTTAGGCTAGCTTGCTCCTCTGAATAGTCTTTTATTGCCTAACATCCTTAAGCCAAGACTGTCACCAGACAGCTTCTGAGGCCTACAGCAGAGCTTTCCCAACAACACTGTAATGTACCTATCTGATATTGCCACTCAGGTGCTGGAAAAGTATCTTGATTTAAAATTGTCTTTGTCCTGTTTACATAAAACCTTAATGAACTTGTTATCAGATTGGAATATGGTATTTGAAGTAATCCAAATCTGGGTTTCAAGACCATGCTGAATCATGGCTTCAGAATAAATACTCTCTCAGTCCCTTTGACATGAAAGCTATGTTTTCTGTACTGATAGAATATCTGTCCTAATTAACCTGGTAGGTTCCAGATTAGAATGAAGAGTGAAGTAGACATTACCTGTGATTTTACCTGTCACAAAAGAGGCATGTAAAAGTCTCCAGCCCATTATGCCACCAGTGGTCAAGAATGCAGGCAAACCTTTCTATGTCATTTATGGATGTCAAAATGATGACCACAAAATGGTGATCTCAGGAGCACTGTGAGTATGAAATCTGTTAATGGGATTTAAAAAGATTTTGTTTTTTTATTTAACTTTAGTTTTTATAATTTATTCACTTTACATCCCAGTTGTAGCCCCCTCCCTCGTCTCCTCCTGCTCCCACCCTTCCTCCCTCTTTTTCCTTATTTCCCTCCCATCTTTCTCAGAGAGGGGGAGTCCTCTTCCTACCATCTGACTCCAGCCTATCAAGTCTCATTAGGGCTGCCTGCATCCTCTTCTTCTGTGGCCTGGCAATGAACACCCATCCAAAGACCTATTCTTTCTGTAAAATAGTGCAGTATTAACAGACTAGGATCAGAAGGAAGGAAAAGAAGACCTCCTCTACCAGTGGACTTGGGGAGGGGCATGTGTGGAGAAGAGGGAAAAAGGGAGGAATTGGGAGGGGAGGAGGGAGGGAACTACGGGGGGGGATACAAAGAAAATAAAGTATAATTAATAAAAAAATTTAAAAAAATGTGCAGTATTTAAATGGTAACATTAGGCCTGGAACTGCAAAAGTACTCTGGAAAGGAAGCTTGATCTACACCTCTGCAAACTTTTCTTCTCTCATTTTACTTTGAACAAAAGACCTCAATATCCCAGACATGTGATCAATCAAGGGAGGTAGAGACAGTGTGAAACTTATCCCTGATAGCATAGTGCCTCAGCACTGACACTGGCACAAAAGGGAGACAAAAAACAAACTACTTTTTGTCAATATGGTAGGCATAACTATTATGTAATGTGTCAAAGGCAATGCACCCTTGATCACGCCTGCCCACACCTTGGCCCAGTCTAACTTAGTCAGGTCTCTAAACTATCCATCTCTTAGCTTTCATTACCTGATTTGCATATGAAAGTTTCAGCACTGGTCCTTTCAACTTTACTCAATTGTGAAGATCAAAGACGATAATGGGTGAGAAAGTGTCTGTAACTGTCAAGCAAACCTTGGCAGTTAAGCCCCTGAGTATTTCTAATGTGAGCCTAGAGAATGTGGGGTAATTTGAAAGTCTTTGGCATTTCCTTACTTTCTTGGTTTAAAATAGTTTTTTCCTCAGCCTGAAGACCTGGATTTCACCCAGGAATCAAAAAAGTAGAAAATGGTCGCCCCCACTTCCACACTCACTCTGCAGTGTGCTTCCCCTAGCTCCAAATATGATTTTATTTTATTATTTTATTTTATATTATATTTTATTATTTGTTTGTTTGCTTGTTTGAGACAGGAGCTCTCTATGTAGTTTGTGGCTTTTCTGGAACTAACTATATAAACTAGGCTGGCCTAGAACTCAGAAAGATCTGCCTGCCTCTGCTTTTCCAATGCCAGGAATAAAGTGTATGTACACCATCAACCAGGTATTTTAAAAAAGAAAGAAATAAAGAAACAAAGAAAGAGAGAAAGAGAAAGAAAGAAGGAAAGAAAGAAGGAAGGAAAGAAAGAAAGAGAACAGTTGTTTTGCAGAAGGAAATGGAATAATCAAAAGATATCAGTCTGCTCTGGCATCACTGACAATTTGAAGCTGATTATCCTGTTTTAGGAGCTATTCTGTGCATTTTTTCATTCAGTAGTATTATTGGCATTTCTCTATAAAGCAGCATTCTCTTCTTCTTCCTCCAAGTTACTAAAGCCAAAAGTATCTTTAAACACTGCCTGAAGACACATAGAAAAGACAAAATTACCCAGGCTTAAGAACAGCCTTATTGGGAGGGGATAAGGGAAGGGGCTACAGCTGGGATAAAAAGTGAATAAATTGTAATAAGTAAACAATAAATAAAAGAAAGAAACAAACAAACAAACAAACAAATCAGTCTTTCTAAAGTTGAAGCCAGTATGTGGGATCCAAAGAAGAAAATGGAAAGCCCAAAATTTCCAAAGCACATTATTTAATTATTTTCAAATAATCTCAAATTACCTTTTATTTATTTTTTTAATTGCTGGAACTCTAGCATATTTATTTACTTCTTTTTCCTTTTTAAAATGAATTCACTTTATACTGATCATAGCACCTCCCTCCTCTTCTCCTAGTCCCCCTTTCCTCCCTCTTCCCTCTATCCCCTGTCCCCTACTCCTTACAAAAGGGGGAGGCCAACATACACTAACCCAATTTAACACATCAAGTCGCATCAGGACTATAGGCATCCTCTCATTCTCTTCCACTAAGGCCTGGTAAGGCAGCCCTGCCAGACAGGGGTTAAACTGAAAAGTTTAATTATATATGTTAAATTATATACATAATTTAATAATTATATATATATAATTAAATTAAATATATATTTATAATTGCTTTAAAAATGGCAACTAATTCTATAATCTTAAACATGTCTTGTGGCATTAAAGAGGCAAACAGTACTTTACAAGGAAGGATTATTGTTTCTGCTACAGTAGCCTCAAGCTAGTAAAGGCTTTGAGCACCCAGCCATTTCCCTGAAAACAGTAGAAATGTAAACATCAACTTTACCATTGCCTGCAATTCAGATTACCTTATGAAAAAGGTAGAATTACCTAGGCTTTGTTCTAAGCTACCAAAAAGATTGGAAAGATTAGCATTCCCTTCATGAGGCTTTTCATGAGGTATGAGCAGAAGCCTTTTCTGAAGGTAGGTGCTTGACGCTGCTTACAGAGAGCATTACAGTGCTGGCCTGTCTGCTTTCTAAGTAGGGATCTACATAATATTATGTTATTACTAATTATGTTATAATTAGTACATGTATTCTTTCTTTTAGTTCTAGCTTCAGGTGGGAGTGGAAATAATTACTATAAAAACACACAAAAGAAAATCTGAAAATTCTATACTTGACCCATAGAAGAAACCCATGATATCATGATCCAAATTCTGAAGATATCGGCCATTTAGATCATACAGGTGAGTTACGTCTATAGGTGAAGTCTAAGAATTGGCCCAAGGTACAACTTTCTACTTATCTCCTCACAAGATTCCTATTTGTCAAATAAATATTTCACCATGAAGAATTATATCTTGTGGAATTGAAATCACACAGGCAAATCAACATAAAAACAAATCTTTTTGTTCATTTATTTCTTGAACAAACTTATGGAGAATTAATTTCCAAATGTTGAAAACCAATAATTTGGAAACTATAACTCTAGATTCAATGATCTGAACTATGATTTTATAAATAGGAACTGGTACAGTGTATTTTATATGACATGTTCAATAATGAGTTTGAAAAGTGAATTGTAGAAGTCTAACGAGTTTAGGTTCCTGTATTCCTGCAGGTTTGTTCAGGGACGCTTTGCCGCTGTGTACAAATGGGTACTCCTATTTCTTTCTACCTCTTCCTCTTTTTCCTTCTTTCTTATATGTTTAATGAAGGTTTACATGAGTCAGAGACTGTATAGGTGTTCACACAATGACCTACAGAAATCAATCTTTTGCTATCTAAAATTTCTCAGACTATATGAGTTAACATCAGACTTTTGTAAAATAATGACAGAAGTAAAAACCTACATAATACCCACCAAATACAGGGAATGGTACATACATGCAGAAAGTCTGCTGACACCATCCGAAGCTGAGGATAAATCTGTGACATATCTAAAGTACTAGTGTTAAAATAGTAATAAAGTCCCATTAATGGAAAATTTCTAGTCAAGATGACAGAATCTCTGGTTTTGGTGAAGACCTAACATTTCATTTGAGTCAACTCAATCACCTGGCCAAGGTCTATCCCTAGAAAGGCAATGGTAAGCCATACTAAAGAGACAGGCAGAATAATCACTCCTTCAGTGAAATAATGTACTTTTCCTTCCCATAATTTCCACTCCTAAGGCAGTCTTGTAAGAGCACATCCTTGTGTAAATCTGCCTACTTTTCTGATTTACTCAGAAAAGTATAACCTTTTCCTTTTCCTATATCTTTTAAAGCATGTTTTATAAAGCACCCCTTCCCCATATGTGTCTGCCTTCACCGGGTGGCTGATAGTCATGCCAGCTTAACTCTTCTTTCTTCTCTCTTCACCTCTTCTAGGCAGCTGTTCAAATGTACAACTTGCCCACTCTGGAGTGTTGTTTTTAAACTGTAATACATTTTTTCCTCAAGCTTTCATTTGAGTCTCTGTTTTTAAATTATTTTATCAATCAAACTAAGAACCCCAATCGGGGGAGGTGGACCTGATTTCCTGAGTATCATCTCATGACTGTGTTAAGACTGCCCAAATTTCTGGTAACATTGGATTCAACAGCATTCTTCCCAAATCCATGTTTACATGAAACTCAGAATATGACCTTCTTCCAAAGTGTGCTGTGCAGATTTAATTAGCTGAGTTATAATCTCCTAAATTTCAAGACTGGTGTCTTTACAGAAAGAAAAGAAGGTGAATGAGGTTACAGATACACAGAAGAGAAGCCGAGACAGGATCTGGGTAACTGATCTACAAGCCATGGACTACCAGCAACAATCAAGGACCTGGAGGAGGAACAGGAGAGATGCTTCCTGAGAACCTTCAGGAAGAAACAGCTTTGCTGGACTGATTTCAGACTTCAGATGTTCTGAGTTGTGAGGTATCTTTTTTGTTGTTGCTGCGGTTTTAAGACAGCATGAGTATAGTAAATTTTTTGTACCAGCACAGGAAAACGGATAGAAGGCCTACTAAAGACACATCAGAAAATCATTCTAGTTATCCTACACAGGCACACCATCCATAAAAGGACAACTTTCCTGGGTGTGACAGTGCTTAATCAGGATTTAAATACAATTTACTATTCTTCTATTATCTTCCATTTAATCTCTCTATTTATTATTGAGATAAAGTAACAGTAAAATATACAATTGTAATTCTCCTCTTAAGCTATTAGAGATGTTTTATCCACTTTTTACAAAATTTCTTCTACTCATCTACGTGATTTTCAATTAATATACACTGTGATTAATATTCATGATGGAGCAGTCCCTCCCTCTGTTGTATTGTGCTTTAACTTGCCACATTTGAGAATCTCTTGTGTCTGGTTTTATGTTGAGGTCTTTGATCCACTTGGACTTTACTTTTGTGCAGAGTAATAAATATAGATCTGTTTGCATTTTTCTACATGGAGACATCCAGCTAGATCAGCACCATTTGTTGAAGATGCTTTCTTGTTTCCATTGTATGGTATTGGCTTCTTTGTAAAAAATCAGATGTCCTTAAGTGTGTGGGTTTATTTCTAGGTCTTCGATTTGATTCCATTGATCTGCCAGTTTGTTTCTGTGCCAGTAACTTGCCGTTTTTATTGTTGTTGCTGTTGCTCTAGTACAGCTTGAAATTGGGGATGGAGGTACCTCCAGAAGTTTTGTTTGTTTGTTTGTTTTGTTTTGTTTTATACAGGATTGTTTTATCTCTTCTGGATTTTTTATTTGTTTTGTTTTGGTTTGGTTTGGTTTTTGTTTTTCCGTAAGAAGTTGAGAATTGTTCTTTCAAGGTCAATAAAAGATAGTGTTGGAATTTTAATGGAAATTGCATTGAATCTGTAGATTACTTTTGGCAGAATGGCCATTTTTACTATGTTACTATTACTGAACCATGAGCTTGGGAGATCTTTTTATCTTCTTATATCATCTTTTATTTATTTCTTCAGAGCCTTAAAGGCTTTTGTTGTTGTTGTTGTTGTTGTTTTATTTTAATTCAAGTCTTTCACTTGTTTGGTTAGAGTTACACCAAGTTACTTTATGTTATTTGTGACTATTGTAATCTATTAAAAGAAAAAGTGGGAAAGAACTGTGAACTCATTGGCACAGGAGACAGCTTCCTGAACAGAACACCAACAGCACAGGCTCTAAGATCAACAATTAATAAATGGGACCTCATGAACTGAAAATCTTCTGTAAAGCAAAGGACACTGTCCTTTGTCAGAACGAAATGACAGCTTACAAACTGGGAAAGGATATTCACCAACCCTATATCTGACAGAGGGCTAATATCCGAAATATATAAACAACTCAAGAAGCTAAACAGCAACAAATCAAGTAATCCAACCAAAAAATGGGGTACAGAGCTAAACAGAAAATTCTCAATAGAGGAATGTTGAATGGCAGAGAAACTTTCAAAGAAATGCTCACAGTCCTTAGTCATCAGAGAAATGCAAATCAAAATGACTGAGCTTCCATCTTATATCCATCAGAAAAGCTAAGATCAAAAACTCAAGTGACAACACATGCTGGAGAGGTTGTGGAGAAAGGGGAGCCTATCTCCATTGCTGGTGGGAATGCAAACTTGTACAGCCACTTTGGAAATCACTGGTGCTTTCTCAGAAAATTGGGAATAGTGCTTCCTCAAGACCCAGCTATACCACTCCTGAGTATATATATCCAAAACATGCACAGCCTACAAGGACGTTTGCTCAACAATGGTCATAGCTGGTTTATTTGTAACAGCCAGAGTCTGGAAACAACCTAAATGTTCCTCAACTGAAGAATGGATACAGAAATTGTGATACATTTACATAATGGAATCCTACTCAGCCATTTAAAACAAGGAAATCATGAAATTTTCAGGAAAATTACTGGAACTAGAAAAGAACATCCTGAGTGAGGTAACCCCAGAAGCAGAAAGACGTGAATGGTATAAACTCACTTATAAGTGGATATTAGCCATATGATATAGGACAAACATACTAAAATCTACAGATCTAAAGAAACCAAATAACAAGAAGAACCCAAGAGAAGATGCTTAATTCTCATTCAGAAGGGAAAACAGGATAGACACAGGAAGCAGTAGAAGAGAGAGAATAGAAAGAATGCCTACCATAGATGTCCTTTGAAAGACTCCACCCAGCAGGGGATCAAAGCAGATAAAGGGACTCACAGTCAAACTTTAGGCAGAGCACAGGGCGTAGAAGATGGGGGAGCTAAAAAGACAAGGGGACAGGAGCTCCACCAGGGGAACAACAAAGTCAAAAAATCTGGGCCCAGCAGGGTCTGTAGTGACTCATGCATTAATCAAGGACCACTCACGGAGAGGACCTTGACCCCCTGCTCAGATGTAGACCAGAAGCAGTTCTATATAAGACAAATTCTAAAATTTCTAATGAAAAAATTAAGAACAAAAATAAATGAAAATATGCTCCATTTTCATGGATAAGAAGAATCAATATTATCAGTCTATCTATTAGTCTCAACTTAATATATTAACTTTATACACTCTTACAATTCTAGTAAGTCAATAGTAGAGATTAAGAAAAAAAAAGTGATCTTCATGTTTATGTGGAGAGGAAGAATATTCCATAATAGGTAACATAATATTAAAGGAAAAATGTCAATGTTTTTGTCTTCTTTGTTTGTTTTATAATGCAGTAGTGATAAACATTGTGAATAGTTCTTTTTTTCACAAGCATACCAACTTTATTGTTTACTTTTTTATTTATGTAACAAAATACTACACAGAAGCAACTTAAAGGGAGAATTTCTTCTTCCTCACAATTTTAGAAAATATCAATCCTTCATAGAGAGGAGAGAACAATGACATACTTGGCTCTGTCTCTTGTATCAAGAGCTTGCAGCAGAACTTGATACAGATTGGCAGACCAAAAATAGAGATACTGTGGGTTACTGTTATTTGGATTACATTAGTTAATTCTTAGAAGTTTCCTTTTTGTCTTCAAATATAGTCTTTACTATGTAGTGCTTACTGTCCTGGAATTCACTATGTAGACCAAATTGACCTTAAACTTGCAGTAATAATATCTCAGCTTCTTGAGTACTGGGACAGTTTTGAGATCACATTTCCATTTTTATATATAATTTTTATTTTTTTATATTAATTACAGGTTATTTACTTTGTATCCCAGCTGTAGTCCTCTCCATCATTCCCTCCCAATCCCACCCTTCTTCTCTCATCTCCTCCCTGCCCCTCTCTAAGTCTATTGTAGGGGAGGTCCTTCTCCCTTTCCATCTGACCCTGGTTTATCAAATCTCATTAGGACTGGCTGCAATATCCTCCTCTGTGACCTAGCAAGACTGCTCCTCCCTTGGGGGGAAGGATCAAAGAGCCAGCCAGTGGGCTCATGTCAGAGACAGTCCCTGTTCCCCTTACTAGGGTACCCAGTTGGATGCAGAGCTGCCATGGGCTACATCTGAGAAGGGGTTCTAGGTTATATCCATGCATGGTCCTTGGTTGGAGAATCAGTCTCAGAAAAGACCCCTGTGCCCAGATATATTTGGGTCTTTTAGAGCTCCTATTTTCTCCAAGTCTTACTAACTCCCCCTTCTTTGATATGACTCCCTGCACTCTGCCCAAGGTTTGGTTATGAGTCTCAGCATCTGCTTTGATACACTGCTACATAGAGTCTTCCAGAGGGCCTCTGTAGTAGGCTCCTGTCCTGTTCCTTGTTTTCTCTTACTTCCAATGTCCATCCCATTTGTCTTTATAAGTTAGGATTGATCATCTTAACCCAGGTCCTCTTTCTTGTTTATCTTCTTTAGGTATACAGATTTTAGCATAATTATCCTATATTATATGACTAGTATCCACTTATAAGTGAGTATATACCATGTGTGTCTTTCTGCTTCTAGGATACCTCACTCACGATGATCTTTTCTAGTTCCCACCATTTGGCTGCAAATTTCATGATTTCCTTGTTTTTAATCGCTGAGTAGTATTCCATTGTGTCAATGTTTTGTTTTTTTTTTTGTTTGTTTTATGATGCACTAGTAATAAAGATTGTGAATGGTTCTTAAAAAAGAAATATACCAGTGGAATGGAGTGAAGAAAGGAATAAAGCTACACAAACATAGTTTAGTAATCTTTGAAAAACAAATAAAGACAATTCAATTAATAAATGTCGTTTTCAAATATGGTGTTGGAAAATTTGGCACAAACATATAAAATTAAATAAAAAAGAAAATTTAAAAAGACTTGAAACAGCAAAAATGGGAATGAGGATGGATCACATACTTAAACATAAAATTCAAACCCACAGTCTGGGAGGTAACAAGTAGAGAATACAGATGAGCTAAAATTTGTCTATGCTTTTTACCTATGACAGTACAGGCATTATTCGGCAGATATGATGGACAGGCTCCTCTCTGAGAGCTGGGGAGGTGGCTCTTTGAGTAGGAGTGCTTGTTGTTGAGGAAGGCAGAACTGATTTGGAATGCATAGCACCCTTTAAAAAAGAAGGGGAGGAGGACTTTCCCTATCAGTGGACTTGAAAAGGGGCAGGGAGGAGATGAGGGAGGGAAGGTGAGATTGGGAGAGAATGAGGGAGGGAGCTATGGCTGGGATGGAAAAATAAATAACCTGTGATTAATATAAAAAATAAGTAAAAATTATAAGAAAAAGCCAGGCCTGGCTACTTTTGCCTGTAACTGTGGGCACAACGTTTATGTGATGATGGTAGTGGTGGTGGTGGTGGTGGTGGTTTTGGTGATATGCAGAGAGAATGCCCTGATAATCCAGCCTGTTTAACATGTCTAGTATCAAGTGGGAGATCCTGTTTGAAGAGAATAAGACAGAATCATAATGAAAGGCACCTGATATTCTCCCCCTCCCCCCAAACAGAAACACATTTGTAAGCATTTCTCTCTGTAAAAGATTATCATGAGAATGTAAAGAAAAGTCAAAGATTGAGAGTAAAATATTTACAAAATATTCTGATAAAAGATTACCATTTAAAATACACAAAGAACTCCTGAAACTCAGAAATAACAACATGATTTTAAAATGGTCTAATGTTGTTGGCACAGGAGACTTTCTGAACAGAATACCAACAGCACAGGCTCTAAGAGCAACAGTCAATAAACGGGACCTCATGAAACTGAAAAACTTGTGTAAAGCAAAGGACACTGTGATCAGAACAAAATAACTGCCTACTGATTGGGAAAAGATCTTCACTAACCCTATATCTGACAGAGGGATAATGTCCATAATATATAAAGAACTAAAGAAGTTAAGCAACAACAAATCAAATAATCCACTTAAAAATGGTGTACAGAGCCACACAGAGAATTCTCAACAGAGGAATGTCAAAAGGCAGAGAAAACCTTAAAGAAATGATCAATATCCTTAGTCATCAGGGAAATGCAAATCAAAACAACCCTGAGATTCCACCTCACACCCGTCAGAATGACTAAGATCAAAAACTCTTGTGACAACACATTCTGGAGAGAATGTGGAGAAAGGGGAACCTCCTTCATTGCTGATAAGAAAGTAACCAAGGACTATTTCTAACAGGAACTCAATGACTGGCTCTTTGACCTCCCCACCCTACAAGGGAGGAGCAGTACTATTAGGCCACAGAGGAGGACTTTGCAGCCAGTCCTGAAAATACCTGACAAAATGGAGTCATATGAAAGGGAAGGAGGTCCTCCCCTATCAGTGGACTTGGAATAGGGGCAGGGAGGAGATGAGGGAGGGAGGGTGGGATTGGGGAGGGAATGAGGGAGCAGGATACAGCTGGGATACAGAATTAACAAAATGTAACTAATAAGAAAAATAAAATTAAGAAAAAAAGAATGTAACCTTGTACAACCCCTTCAGAAATTAACCTGGTGCTTTCTCAGAAAATTAGGAATAGTGTTACCTCAAGATCCAGCTATACTACTCCCGGATCTACATCCGAAAGATGCTCAACCATACAACATGGACATTTGCTCAACAATGGTCATAGTGGGTTTATTTGTAATAGCCAGAATCTGGAAACAACCTAAATGTCTCTCAACCAAAGAATGGATACAGAAACTGTAATACATTTACACAATAGAATATTACTCAGCTATTAAAAATAAGGAAATCATGAAATTTGCAGGCAAATAGATGGAACCAGAAAAGATCATCCTGAGTGAGGTAACTCAGAAGAAGAAAGACTCACATGGTATGTATTCACTTATAAGTAGATACTAGACATATAATATAGGATAAATATAGTAAAATTTATAGTCCTAAAGAAGCTAAACAACAAGGAGGACCCTAGAGAAGGGGCTTAATTCTCATTCACGGGGCTGGGGAGAAGGAGGGTAGATATCGGAAGTAGAAGACAGGGAACAGGACAGCAGCTTTCCACAGAAGGCCTGTGAAAGACTCTACCCATTAGGGGATTGAAACAGATGCTGAGACTCATAGCCAACCTTGGGCAGAATGCAGGGCTTTTTTTTTTTTTTTTTTTTTTTTTTTCATTTTCAGCTAATTACCTTTTTATTTTGTTAAAAGATAAGTTTTATCTGCTTAAAATATAAGCTTTAGAAAAGGCACAGATAGATTTTTTAGATTTTGTTGAAATATAGGACTGAAGGTTAGGTGGTTTTATGGGTTTGTTTGTAGGAGATTCACATTTTCTTTTTTTCTTTTTATTAATTATAGTTTATTCACTTTGTATCCCCCCTTAGCTCCCTCCCACCTCCCCTCCCAATCCCACTCACCTTCCCCTTCTCCACCCATGTCCCTCTCCAAGTCCACTCATAGGGGAAGTCCTCCTCTCCTTCCTTCTGATCCTAGTCTATCAGGTCTCATCAGGACTGGCTGCAAGAGCAACACTACTAAAAACTGCATGGTGCTGGCATACAAGCTGACTGGTGGATCAATGGAATCGAATAGAAGACCCTGAAATAAATCCACACACTTATGGACACCTGATTTTTGACAAAGATGTCAAAACCTTTCAATGGAAAAAAGATAGCATCTTCAACAAATGGTGCTGGTCTAATTGTATGTCTACATGTAGAACAATGCAAATAGATCCATACTTATTACCCTGCACAAAACTGAAGTCCAAGTGGCTCAAAGACTTAAATATAAAACCAGACACACTAAACCTGTTGGAAGAAAAAGTGTGGAAAAGCCTTGAATGCAGGGAATCTTATGGAAGAAGGGAAACATAGCAGACCTGGAAGGGACAGGAGCTCCACAGAAGACCAAAAGAAACCTGGGCCCAGTGGTGTGCAGAGACTGATACTTCCAACCAAGAATCATGCATGGAGAGAACCTAGACCCCCTGCACAAATGAAGCCCATAGGTTACTCAGTTTCCAAGTGGGTTCCAAGTAAGGGGAGCAGGTGCTATGTCTGACATGAACTCAGTGGCTGGCCCTTTGATCACCTCCCCCTGTGAGGGCAGCCTTACTGGGCCACAGAGGAAGATGCTACAGCCTGTCCTTTTGAGACATGATAGGCTGTGATAAGATAGAAGGGGAGGAGGTCCTCCCTTATCAGTGGACTAGGGGAGGAAGATAGGGAGAGAAGAGAGATAGAGTGGGTTGGACTTTGAGAAGACAGGAGGGAGGAGGGTATGTGTGGGTAAAGCTGGGATACAAAGTGAATAAACTGTGATAAATAATAATTTAAAAATAAATAAATAAAAATAAAACAGACTAATGATCTTAAGAGTTTATAACAAGTAATTTATCAGAAAGACTTATATATGGGAAAGGCACATTTAAAAACATCCCATTATATTTTCTTATGAAAAGGTAAATTAAAGCAAGATACTGGTAAACAAGTATTAGCACAACCAAACAGCAACAACAACTTATACAGAAATTAATTGACATGTCAAAGTACTATAAAGCATGACATAATGCTTAAATAAATAGGAGCAACTTAGCCTGAGAAATCAAGATTAGTAAAATATTACATTTTCTCCAAATATTTTAATGATAATTTTATTTAAATGTCCCCCATGAAGTGTCCCAAAGGTCATTATGAGAGAGTTGTCTCAATGTAAGGACAGTTCTGTCAGCATCAGAGCATGATCTGCATTTTTTCAATTTTATTTATTTATTTTATGTATATGATTATTCTATCTGCATGTACACCTGTGTGCCAGAGGAAGGCATCAGATCCTAGTAGAGATGGTTGTGAGCCACCATGAAAACTGAATTCAGGACCTCTGGAAGTACATACAGTGCTGTTAACAAAGAGTGGATGCCCCAGGAAAAGATGGGGCTCCTTGGGAAGGTGCAATTATGCCCTAAGGGATACCCAGAAGATCATGGGCAATGTGAAAAAAAAATTGGAAATGCAATTAAGGTTCTCTTAATGCAAATGAGCTTTCATTTGGTATTACTGGTTACTGAGCCAAGAAAGAAGCACAACTTTACACTTTCAAAAATATCTATTACTTGTGGTACATATGCATAATGGAGTATTACCCTGCAATGAAAAAATAAGGAAATCATGAAATTTGCAGGTAAATGGTAGGAACTGGAAAGGATCATCTTGAGTGAGCTGTTCCAGAAGCAGAAAGACACACACGGTATATACTCACTCATATAGACATATAACATAGGATAAACCTAGTAAAATCTGTACATCTAAAGAAACTAATCAAGAGAGAGGACCCTGACTAAAACGTTCAATCCCCATCTCTAAAAGCAAAGAGGATGGACATCAGAAGAAGAAAACAGAAAACAACCTAGGAACCTGCCACAGAGGGCCTCTGAAAGCCTCTGCCCTGCAGACTATCAAAGCAGACGCTGAGACTTACGGCCAACTGTTGGGCAGAGTGCATGGAATCTTATGTAAGAAGTGGGAAATAGTAAGATATGGAGAGGACAGGAACCCCACAAGGAGAGCAACAGAACCAGAAAATTTGAACACAGGTTCTTTCCAGAGACTCATACTCCAACCAAGTACCAGGCATGGAGATAACCTAGAATCCCTGCACAGATGTAGCCCATGGCAGTTTAGTGTCCAAGTGGGTTCCATAGTAATGGGAAGAGTGACTGCCTCTGACATAATCTAATTGGCCTGCTCTTTGATCACCTCCCCCTGAGGGGGGAGCAGCCTTATCAGGCCACAGAAGATGACAATGCAGCCACTCCTGATGTGATCTGATAGACTAAGATCAGAAGGAATGAGAGGAGGACCTCCCCTATCAGTGGACTTGGGGAGGGGCATGCGTGAAGAAGGAGGAGGGAGAGTGGGACTGGGAGGGGAGAAGGAAGGGGCTTATGGGGGGATACAAAGTAAATAAACTGTAATTAATAAAATAAAATAAAAAATATATCTATTACTATCAATTATAAATGTGAACTAGAATAGCCAAGGAAACATCCACAGAGTATTTATAAATTCTCTTAATTTGAGACACTATATTTCTAATAGCAATTATGAAATGTTTTATGCCAATGGTTTGTTTTCTAAGAGAAAGAATATCCAGAAACAATTTCCTAAAATCAAAATGTAATAGAGCCTGAAGAGACTACCTTCTAGAATTCTATTTTCTGATTCACATTTAATCATTCTGTTAATATTGGTGAAAATTATTCTCATGGACCTGGTGAATATGTCACAGGCCTTGCACGCCTTCCTTTATTACTAGAACAAATATCTGAAGGCAGCATTCTTTATTATGCTCTCTCTCCAAGTTTATTATCCAACTGCATTTGTAGTAAATCACCCAGCATGTAAGGATATTAAAGCTTAGGAAGCGTCTCTAGAAAGGCATTTGGATTCTGAAATGGCAAGATGGCAAGATGAAAGTTGGGCAGTGTTTTAATCATAGCCTTCTTAGCCCTTAAGCGAAGCGTAATCTCCCGGGAGCCCTGGGGAACAACTAGACTTCATTCCTCCTGATGCTTGCCATCCTGGGTCTCAGTTTCCTATTCCAAGATAATACATGAGCCCTCTTCAAGGTCATGAAGATCTATGCTTAACCTCAGCTAGTAGCTGGGATGGAGTTACAGGAAAATATCTGCCACTGAAAAAACCCACACTGCTGATAATACAATTCTAAGCAGGAGCTGGTCGCATCCACCAATTTTAAAGCTATGCTTTAGGGGTCCTTTGATCATTTCTGACACCCCATCTTCATCTGCACAACCATAACAAAGTGTTTTAAGTTTGTGGCTTATAAACAACAGAAATAATTCCTCACAGGTCTGGGGACTGAGGAGTGCGAGATGCAGAGCTTGAAATCTCGGTTTTGGGTGGCAGCTTCCACAAGAAATGTCTCTCAAACCACTGTGGTAGTGTCATTAATCTACATTTAAACTCCACCTTCACCACCCAAACTCATTCCAAAGACTTTCATTCTTTGCTTTTGTTTATAAACATTTCCAAAGGATGGAAGATGTGCATTTCCAGGTTTTGTTAAATGCTGTGATCTGAATGTCCTTGTCCTCCTAAAATTTATTTATGGAAGTCTTCATTTCCTATGATGACGGCATTAAGATTTGAGACAATGGCAAAATAGTTGATGTTTGTGTCTTCCCTTTCTCTGAATTCCAAATTTCTGGCTCCATATGTCCCTCTTCTGTAACCTAGGCTTCTCTACACTGCAAGCAGTGGAAATTCCCTTTATTATAAATACATTTTGTTCTGCCACTACTGAAAAAAGGGAGGACAAGTCATTAAGATTGTTCATTCATTAGGATGTCAGCCTTTGTAAGATGGACTTTGTAGCATCATAATTGGCAAAACTAAAAAATGGATGTGAGACATAGTGTAACCATGTTACACTCCAGGGATGTCACTGAAACGCCTGGATTGACATCTGAGTTCAGTGACACTGTTCGCTTGCTTGGAGGCTGCCTTCACATTGTGTTGTCTCTAACTGCAAATGAGAATGGATCCCCCAGGGATGCCTCTGGGATCACAAATGCATAAACATCTGGGACTCAAATCTTTTTCAATTACATTAATTATCTCTATGTGCAAAAGAAAGTTTTGAATCTAAGACAATGTTAGTGTAATCTCTAGGTAAGAGAGAGGGATGAAAGGAGAAATGGAAAGAGAGAGAGGGAGAAAGAGAGGGAGGGAGAGGGAGACAGAGAGAGATTTTAAATTTCCTTCTGACCTCAAATGTCCTTTAAGCCCCCAGAGGGGAAATCTTTGCATGTCTGATGCAATGCAATTGTGATTAGATATGGTGAGGAAAGCATGTCCTTGAGCTACATGTTGAGAGTAGCTTATAAATCAAATGGTTATGATTCTTGTTTTGGGAAATGAAGAAAAGTCCAGGCTGGCAGATGATTTATAGACAGACAGTCGTCATGTTTTTCTATCTAATTGAAATTGTCTACCTGTATCAGAGCTCAGAGTTCAATTCTGTTGATTCTTCCTCTGAAATGTTCCTTGTACTTTTCTTATCTAAACATGCCTGACATCATTCAGGTGTTCTTCTCTTGCTCATACAACCCAGATCATTGGGAACACCAGAGTGTCACTTTATGATGGTTCTCCTGTGAGGATGGCTTATTAGAGCAAGCCAAGTCCAGGCAGTTTGCCTTACTTCCTTGTCTGTACTCTGCTGTACTCTTCTCATGAAACCTCTTCTCTTTCTCTCTCTGTCTGTTCTCTCTCTCTCTCTACCCCCCCATGTGTGTATGTGTGTGTGAGAGAGAGAACCCTGCTTTTTGCCTGGGTTCTGAGGATCAAGATCAGGTTTCTTGCTTGCACAGCAGGCATTCTAACTCCCTAGCCATATCCCAGCCTTCATGTAGCCTTTTTCTGTCACTGTGGCTTCTGTGGTGGTCAGCACACACACCTGACTCCTGTGTTGTTGCTTCTACCCCAGGCTGTGTTTCCATCTGCAACAACTTTCTTGTTCTATTATGAAATGTTTGTACTCTTAAAGGTCCTATTAATTTCCTCTCCATCAATGAAGCCTATTTTTCCAAGTCTCAGAAACCTCTCCAGGTTTGTGAATATGGTGATGCATATTTGCTTGTGTGTGATAACATATGTATTACAGAGAGATGGTGATTTTATTTTGTGGAATATAACATCTTCTACTGATTTTTAAGTATCTGAGAAAATTTTCTGAATTTACATAAAATGTGTTTAACAACTTCATATTAGCTAGATGTTACTTTCTTTCTAGTGACAACTCTCAATCAAGGTAGATGATTTAAAATACCATAGATGTCAAAGCATCATCAGACCTAAAGCCCCTTAGATCGTTACTATTTTTGTATATGTGTATTATATATATCTGTGTGTGTACTCACATGTATGCATAATATATTGTATAGTATATCTTACAATATATGCATATAAAGATATACATATGTAAATATGCATACATGTATATATTCACATATATACAATACATACATACATATAATATATATTATGCATTTGTGTGCACACATGTATATATATATATATATATATATACATGTATATATATATATGTGGAGGCCAAAGATATCATGCATCATTCTCAGTTGTTGTCCATTTTATTTTTTGAGATGGAGGCTGTCCCTAATGGAGTCTCTCCCTAAATCTTGGCCTGACTGTATCAGCTAGACTGGCCAGTGGCCTACTGGGATCCATCTGTCTCTGTGCTTCTTCTAGCTCTGGGGTCATGTATATGTACTATTACACCACATTTTTGTGAGGATGGTGGGGCTCCAAACTTTTATTTTCATGGCAAATATTGTATCTACCGAGCATCTTTCTAGGCTTTGTCCCTTACCCCTTAGATCTGAAGCAGTTCCCTCTAATCACCTCATTTCCTCTTTATATAATGTTTAAAAAATTATTGGAAAAGCTGGAGTCTATAGGAGGAACTTGAGGTTCAGACACACAAATATGCCATTTTGTATATATCAGCACCAACAGAGCTCCTTCCTCATTTAGAAATCAGAGCACATCTCTGCTACAATAATAAAGAACTGTAAACTTAGAGACTTAGGAAGCCACACTATTACTCAGTCAGTCTTATTTTAGGGACTAAAACACACCTTTAAAAAATATTTTCTATTTTTAATATAATTTTTTATTTATTACATTTTATTCAAGTTGTATCCCAGCTGTAGCCCCACCCTTGTCCCCTCCCAATCCTGCCCTCCCTCATCTTCTCCCATGCCCCTTCCCCAGTCCACTGATAGGGAAGGACCACCTCCCCTTCCATCTGATCCTAGTCTATCAGGTCTCATCAGGACTGGCTGCATTGTCTTCCTCTGTGACCTGGTCAGGCTTCTCCCCACTTAGGGGGAGGTGATCAAAGAACCAGCCACTGAGTTCATGTCAGAGACAGTCCCTGTTCACTTCACTAGGAACCCACTTGGAGACTGAGCTGCATGGGCTACTTCTGTGCAGGGGTGCTATGTTATCTCAATGAATGGTCTTTGGTTGGCATATTAGTCTCAGAAAAGACCCCTGAGCCCAGATTTTTTGGTTCTGTTGTTCTCCTTGTGGAGATCCAGACCCTTCTATGTCTTTTTATCTTCCCCTTCTTTCATAAGATTCCCTGCACTCTATCCAAAGTTTGGTTATGAGTCTCAGCATCCCCTTTAATACCCTTCTGGGTAGAGTCTTTCCTAGAAAACATCTCAAAGAAAAAAGAAGTAAGGGTAAGATGTGCCTCTAAAATATTTTGAGACGAAATTTGTGCTTAAGGTAATTTTAATTCTATTTTTACTTACTTCTCAGTTGTCTTTTATAATATAAAAATAAGTCCTCACTCAACATAAAATACATAAATCAGTGAATTTCTGTGTATATAATCTGAAACTACTTTGTGTTTAAACAGATAATTTGAACTTTGTAAAAATGTATCTTTAATATGCTTATTTTTATTGTCTACAGGTAATTTGGCTTATCTGGTACGTCCTAAGGGAAGCTTGATTTGGCTATTATATTTTTGAAAGGAGAATCAATACCTTGTCTACCAGCAATGCATGGCCTGTGAGCAGTGATAAGATAAAGTTTAAGAAAGAAACTTCTAATAATATTTTAGAGGAATTCAAAGCAGTATGTCTTTCCATAAGTAGAATGTCCTGGTTGTGTGTATTCCTGCATTACTCTGTTGCGATATAATAAGAGATGAAAGGCATAGCCCATGGAAGCCAGTGCATCTGTCTTCAATTTTGGTTGTAGCACTTGTTCCCTGGGTGGTGATGGACAAGTAAAGCAAGTGTCTTTGAGTATTAGTTTCCATATCTGGAATTGATGGGAAATGATTATAGGATACTTATTCCCTGACATTCAGGTAGGGTCAATTAAGTCACTTTTCAAGCTTCTTGACGAATAGGGTTCCTTACTGTTGCTTGTTAAATATGAGCATGGGGTGAAACAGGATAAATGATGTAGAGTTACAGGCTTTCTCAGTTACTTTGCTTCCCCCCATCTTTAAGAGGCTGTTGTTCATGTCATTCAGACCACAGCAGCTAGAAATATTGCTTCTGACTTTATGATTTTCCTATCAGGTGCTTGTCAAATATACCACACTCTGAGTTTTATCTATGCAAGTCAAATAACATCATCTTTTAAAACAGGGTTATTCAGAGGCCAATGTACAACATAGTCTTTACTGCTTTTGTGCTTACCAGAAAGGTAGAGTCTCAGACTCTCAATGGCCATGGTTGGTCTAATAACGGGGTGCTCAAAGCATGTTTCCCTATGTGTCAGAAGTAGCACATATTGTATTCTAGACATGTAGATTTTATTTTACTTTTCTATCACAGAGATAGTTCTCTGTGTTGCTCTCTCACACACCTTTCTTTCTTTCTTTCTTTCTTTCTTTCTTTCTTTCTTTCTTTCTTTCTTTCTTTCTTTCTCTCTCTCTCTCTCTCTCTTTCCTTTTTTCCTTCTTTCATTGTTGTTATTGTTTCTTTTGGTTTTTTCCCTTTAGATACTGAAGGATTTTTGCTGCCATTCAGCATAGCACAAAATGGATATTCAGGTCCTAAGGTAGGTGAAGAAACACACCATGATGTAGAGGTCTACCTATTTCCTGTCTTACCAGGAAGTTTCCTTCACAGCAGGGTTGCTTTCCTATGCTCTGAACTTCCCAAGGGCTTCTCCCTCAGAGACTAGCCATCAAATCACCTAACATTTTTTTTCCCTCTCTTCTCCATAACCCTTCTTTTACATCCTGCTCTGCCATGCCTTATCATTTCCTTAGATAAGAACTTAATTTGTAACCCAAGCTTGTTGCCTGGTGCTCCCTAGGCAGCTCACCCTGGATTTCAAACTCAAATTTCAAGCTCTCAGATATTGGGATTACAGGCTTATGCCAACACTTCCAGAAACATAATACTTTAACCTCTCTCTCTCTCTCTTTTCCTCCTTCCCCCCTCCCTCTCCCCTCTTTATCTATGAGTCCTGGAATGTAGGCACCTCCTAGGATTCATGATATATTCCTTTATGTTATAGAGATCTAATTTCTTCACCCATTTTCTGTTTCTATGATGGAATTCACTTGAATTCTAGTCTTGTTTCTGAATGTCTAGTAAACACCTTCATTTGGGTTTTGTTACTCTGTCTTCATACAAAGTCGGTATTTCTCTGTCCTCAGTTGGCTTTTTTTGTCTTGAATTTTCTCTTTGTTCTGAATTTTGGAATGACATTCTTAGCTTACACACCAAGGATTAGGCATATTTGACTACTTATTCAAACAGTCATATGTCTTATCAGTTCTTTCTTAAATTATGATTACATCTTGTACTCTTTTTGTCTTTTCTATTCCCATTGCCAATCTCCTACTTCAATCAATGTGGAATTACACCTGGACTATTACAGTAGCATCGTGATTGTTCTCTGTTCCCTGTGTCCCCTAAGTAGAAGTCATCCTACACACCTCTGCCAAATTAATATTTCGCAAAGTTCTCTCAGAAAGCCACTAGCCAAAGTTTGAAATTGAATGATACAGCTTGGAGGCAACCATCTCCAGTGTGGCCTCAGTGTACATTTTCATCCTAACCCCGCTGTCTTCACCACCATACAAACATGCTTTTACTCACATTTACTGCCAGAACTTTACCTGCACTCCAAATATGTTTTGGGGTGCAGTCTCTTCTTTTCTTGCTTTATTCAGTTCTGTAGAGGTCCAGGTTCTGACCCATCTCCATGAAACAGCTGTAGTGAGGTTGCCACATTGTGTGAGACCAGCAGACACAATGAGCATACTTACATTCCAGGGAAAACACACTTGATGCTTGCTCTCCCACATCCCTATGCCATCCATTCGGACAAGCATCGAACACCTGGCCATTCTGAAGGTTCTTTCTTCATTCCACAGCTTCAGTTCCTAAATTAATCTCCCTAATTATCTATTTTTCTGTTCCTGTCTAATTCCTCATCTTCTTCCACTTTTCAATTCCCTCCTGGCTTTTTGGCTTTTTCATTATTTACTAAATACTTTCTATGACTTGGACTACTTAAGGTAAGTAGATATTATAGAGTTGAACAAATCATATTTGCTTTTTACTTTAGTATAAAAAAAAAGATATTACCTGAAAAGTCTTTAAGACCCATGCTGTAATGTAAAGATTATAGACGTTATTGTGGACAGACTATACCAGTGTGCTGCTTGAGACATGAAAGGCTTAACTGGGCTCTAAACACACTAAGCACCCTTTTGAAGAATATCTAGCTTCTTCAAGATCCAGCTATTCCACTGCTAGGCATATAACCAAGACGCTCAAGTGCACAACAAGGACATCTGCTCAACCATGTTTGTAGCAGCTTTATTTGTAATAGCCAGAAGTTGGAAACAGCCCAGATGCCCCTCAGTTGAGGAATGGATCCAGAAACTGTGGTACATCTACACAATGGAATGTTACTCAGCAACAAAAAACAAGGAAATCATGAAATTTGCAGGCAAATGGTAGGAACTGAAAAAGATCATCCTGAGTGAGGTATCCCAGAAGCAGAAAGACACACAGGGTATATACGCACTCATAAGTGGATACTAGACATAACATAGGATAAACATACTAAAGTCTGTACACCTAAGGAAGCTAATCAGGAAGGAGGACTCTGGCTAAGATGCTTAATCCCATTCAGAAAGGCAAAGAGGATGGGCATTGGAGGAGGAAGAAAACAGGCAACAGGACAGGAGCCTACCACAGAGGGCCTCTAAAAGGCTCTGCCCTTCAGGGTATCAAGGCAGATGTAGAGACTCATAGCCAAACTTTGGGCAGAATACAGGGAATCTTATGAAAGAAGTGGGAGATAGTAAGACCTTGAGAGGACAGGAGATCCACAAGGACAGCGACAGATCCTAAAAGTCTGGGCACAGGGATCTTTTCTGAAACTGATGCCCTAGGTAAGGACCACTCATGGAGATGGCCTGGAACCCCTGCACAGAGGTAGCCTATGGCAATTCAGTATCCAAGTGGCCTCCATAGGAATGGGGACAGGGACTGTCTCTGACATGAACTGATTGACCTACTCTTTGATCACCTCCCCCTGAGGGGGGAGCAGCCTTACCAGGCCACAGAAGAAGACAGTGCAGCCACTCCTGATAAGACCTGATAGACTAAGGTCAGAGGAAAGGGAAGGAGGACCTCCCTTTCCAGTGGACTGAGAGAGGGACATGGGTGGGGAAGAGGAAGGGTGGGATTGGGAGGGGAGGAGGGTGGGAGGTACAGGGGGGATACAAAGTGAATAAACTCTAATTAATAAAAATAAAAATAATTAAAAAAAGAATATCTATCAGGTCAGAGTAACCTGCAATTTTATTCATACTGTTCTTTAGACAGTATGTAAAACAGAGTTCACATATGCCAACAGACATCCTCCTTCTGTGGTGCCTCTTGAATACTCTTTCTATTTATGTAGAATAAGCATAGTCATTAGATTCTCAGTGTAAGCATATCTCTTCCCAATACACACATTCAATGTGTACAAAGTTATGACATCTGTATGTCTTTTAAATTACATATTACTAAATAACATGCTAGGAAGTAGGGAATAGTTCTTCATTTTGTCTTACAATATACATTTCCAAAGTTATTTCCCAGCTAATGTTTTGTAAAAGGAAAACAGTAAAAAGTTATAGGACAGACAGTAAAATCTGAGTCTGGACAGTTAGATATATAGGACATAGCTTTAAATACCACTTTAATTCATGTTGTGTGTGCAAATGCATATGGGTGCCAAAAGTTGGTGTTGGAGTCTTTCTTTATCAAACTCGATTATTTTTTGAGACAGGATCTTTCACTGAAACTGGAACTCAATAATTCAATGAGGCTGGCCAGCAAGCCTTGGCAATCCTCCTTCCTCTACTGCCCATGTTAGAATTATAAGCTTGTGCTTTTATGCTTTTTTGTTGTTTGTTTGTTTAACTTGATACCTGGAGATCAAACTGAAGTCCTCTTCCATGAATGCTATAGTGGCTGAATACGATCAATTTGATAGAGTCTAGAATCAACTAAAAGACAAGTCACTAGGCCTGTGAGCATCATTTAGATTAGATTAACTGAGTTGGGAAGATCAAGCTTAACTGTGGGCAGGCTATTCCATGGGCTGTGGCATTGGGCTAACTGGAAAGGAGAAAATAACCTAAGCACATCATGGGCGTTCATCACTCTTTGCTTTCTGGCTAATTAGACAATGTGACCAGATAGTTTCTTACTTCTGCCACAAGACTTTTCCTGCAATTATAGAATGTATCCAGTCAAGCTGTGAACTTTCTCATTCTCTTTTGTTGATTTAATCACACTATTTTAACAAAACAATAGGAAAGTTAGTAAGATTCATGACAAGTATTTTATTGGCTGAACTGTCACCCAAGCTGTTACCTTTCCATTTATTCATGACCATGTACTCTAACTTAAGATATCTAACTTTAATGTAAATGTGTTGTATAATACAGTCTCATACCACTCTAGAGGTATAATAGTTATGTGTAGAAAGCACTCCTTACTTTTTCTCTTAAAGATTGTACAGAGAGTCAAGTCTTAACAACTAAGCAAATTTATGATGCTGCATTTCTGTTACCAGCATGTTTCTAATATCTAATAATCACATCATAGGACCCAGTTCCCTATGCTTCATGACATACCATTCTGCTCATGCTTTATTACTATTTCCCAAGATGGGAAATAGACATAAATTTTAGCAGATTTGCTGAAGATCTTCTTAGGCACCCTACACACTGTCTTGGTCCTTGTCCAGGAGCCTGGCTCATATACCTGGCCACTGGATGTCACTCTACCTCTGTACCAATGGAATGGCACCAGCTGCTTCTATCAACATTAGGTACTCATGGGTGGTTTTGTAGGGTGGTACCATGACTCAGGGCATGCTTCCTACCCTGTGTTACAGAGTATGAGTTCTCACCAGGTGTACTTAGGATTTCACTCTTATCTTTAAGGAAGGAAATTTTACATAGGCTGAGACTTAACTGATTTTTTTCCACTGAATTTTCCCTTTAGGGAAAATGCTTTCACTATTTTCTTGCTAGGGTTGCTAAAACAAAGTACCATAGACCGTGTAGATTAAAGCACACTAGTACATTTTTGACAGTTCTGTAAGCTGAGTCTAAGAGCAAGTGAAGCAAGGTTCGTACCTTCTATAGCTTATTGCCCTCACTTCAAGGTGGCTGTCATCTCTGTGCCTTCACCAGATCTTCCCCTGGATATCAGCATCCTAACTTCTCCTTCTTATAAAGGTGACAGTTACACTGGATAGAGTCCACACTATATATTCCATTTTCACTAAATTGTTCAGTTAAAGCTTTATCTTTAGAAACAATAGCAGTGCAAGCTGAGGGTTCAAGATATGAATTTGGGGTAGAAGGAATACAGTCTGGTCCTCAACACATTTTGTAATTTGTCTTGTTTTTAGGTTTCTTCAAGTAATTGATATTAAGGCAAAGAAAAATTATGTAAACTTTCTGTAAGACCAATGATAGTACCAGTTTATACATTTTAGGAATCTCAAAACAAAAAGTTCAGTTTTTCTTTCAAGTATTTCATGAACACTATAGTCAGGGAGGTCAAGAATCATACATCACATGATGCTTACTGTCCCAATCTGTTCTTTGTTTTCCATTATACCCTTTTATATATTTTCTAAAGAATCTAAGCATAATTTTAATCACTACTTTACAGGATTACTTAAAATGCAGAACAAGCATTCTGGAAGTAGCATGGAACCAGGCCTTATTTTCCTTTTTCTTTATTTCAAATAATATATACTCTTATTTATTATTTTTTATTATTATCATTCATTAGAATTTATTCAATTTGTATCCCTGCTGTGTAGCCCTCCCTCATTTTCTCCTAATCCCACCCTCCCTCCCTCTTCTCCCCCAATGCCCCTCCTCTAGTCCACTGATAGGTGAGGTCCTTCTCTTTTTCTATTTGACCCTAGACTATCAGATTTCATCAGAATTAGTTGCATTGTCTTCCTCTGTGGCCAGGCAAGGCTGCACCCCCAAGGGGGTGGTGATAAGAGGGTTTGTCACTGAGTTCATGCCAGAGAAAACCCCTACTCCCCTTATTAGGGAACTCACTTGGAGATTCTGGGCTACATCTGAGCCAGGGTTTCAGGTCCTCTCTACGCATTGTCCTTGGTTGGGGTATCAATCTCTGCAAGGTTCCTAGGGCTCAGTTTTTATGGCTCTGCTGGTCTCCTTTTGGAGCTCCTGTCCCTTCCAGGTCTTTCTATCTCCCCCTTCTTTCATAAGATTTCCTACACTCTGCCCAAAGTTTGGCTATGAGTCTCAGCATCTGCTTTGATACACTGCTGGGTAGAGTCTTTCAGAGATCCAGTGTGGTAAGCTCCTGTCCTGTTCACTGTTTTCTCCCTCTTCCATCCCAATTGCCTTTCTGAGTGAGGATTGATCATCTTACCCAAGGTCCTCCTATGTGCTTAGCTTCTTTAGGTGTACAGATTTTTGTAGGTTTATCCTACATTTTATGTCTAATATCCACTTATAAGTGAGTATATATCATGTGTGTCTTTCTGCTTCTGGGATAGCTCACTCAGGATGGTCTTTTCTAGTTCCCACCATTTGCCTGCCAATTTCATGATTTCCTTGTTTTTATTTGCTGAGTAGTATTCCATTGTATAAATGTACCACAATTTCCATATCCATTCCTCAGTTGAGGGACATCTGGGTTGTTCTAGATTCTGGCTATTACAAATAAAACTGCTATGAAAAAAAAGCATCAAAACAAGTAATCCAATTTAAAAATGAGGTAGAGTTAAACAGAGAATTCTCAATAGAGGAATATTTAATGGCAGAGAAACACTTAAAGAAATGCTCAACCTTCTTAATCATCAGGAAGATGCAAACCAAAACAACCTGAGATTTCACCTGAAAACCATCAGAATGGCTAAGATTAAAAACTTAAGTGACAACACATGCTGGAGAGGTTGTGGAGAAAGGGGAACCCTCCTCCACTGCTAGTGGGAATGTAAACTTGTACAACCACTTTGGAAATCAATCTGGCACTTTCTCAGAAAATTAGGAATAGTGCTACCTCAAAATCCAGCTATACCACTCTTACACATATATCTAAAAAACGCTCAAATACATAAGGACATTTGACCTTCTATTTTAAAACCTAGAACTCACATCCAATAATGGTTTCTAGCTTTTCTTGGAAAACATCAAAAGGTTTAGGAATTCATCCCTGTAGCATAATGTTTAACACCACATGCAGCTGTGGTCCAGTAAAGGCTGCCCTTTTGTTTATCATTGCTTCCTATTGCTGCCCACACTCAGACTCATACACCATCCTCTTGCTTGCCTTCAGATATATAGCAGCATTTGCAAAGCTATGAATAGCATTGTTTTGTGATCCATTGCCTTTATCTTTTATCAAGAAATCCATCAGTTAGTTATCCATGCTTAGTAGTGGAACCCAAACCCTAATTCTTTGTCTCTTTTATGGGTAAGACCATTCCTTGCAATGGTGTGTGTGGATATATCGTATTAGGTAAATTTCAGAAGCATTAGAAAAGTGCTCCTTTATGTCATTAAGCTGCTCAAGAAGCTAGTTCCATCCCTAGACGTGAGTAAAAGGGACGTTTGATTATAAGCATCCAATTATTCTTCTGACTCAGTTTCTCCATTCCTTCTTGTTTTTATAAGATTTTTTCCTCCTTTTTTCTTATTATGATCCCCTTTCCCTTTCCCCTCTCTCTTCCCTTCTCCCATGTCTTCTTTACAAAACCATATTTCCTCTTTTCCAGTCTACTTCTAATCCCTATTTCTATTGCTTACTAAGAACTTCAAAGACCCCCACTAACTTTCTTCCTTTTTTAGTCATTGCCTCCTCTACCTCTGTGTAATCTGCCCTCCCTCTTGTTCCAGTTCTTAAACCTATTACATAAGAAAGACTAGTGGTCCATGAAAAGAAAATGCTCATGGTGCGACACTGATATGGAGTCATGAGACAGGTTGACTATAGTCTGAAACTGTGAGCTAACAGGCCTACGACATGACCCCAATTCAAAAGCACAGGTGCTCCAAGTCCAGAATTTCCACAGGGAATCTTCAGCTCTCTTATTCTATATCCTTCATATTTCTCTTTTACTAACATTGACTTCCACACAACCTTTAGATCATCTATGAATGAAAATTTTCACTAGAACTTCAGCCAGGCTTCTAATGGGTCTTTGAGTCATTTGAGGAATTGCCCATCTCACAGTGCTGAACCTTCCATTAATTGCCACAGTATATCTTTTAGCTCATTTGCAACTTGTTCAAGCATTTTCAAAGATGGGCTTTAAATATTCACTGTTAACATTTTGACTATAAAAATTATATCTAGTCTCATATATTTGATGCAGTTTTCTTTCTTTCTCTTCTGGGTATTTACCACAATGCAAAAATCTAATAAAAAAGTGACTTTATTTATATGACAAAGTTACATAAAATCTGCAAGTTGTAAAAGCATTTAAAACTACAGTTACACTACTGTTTGCTTTTACTGAAAAATTGCACATTATGATACAGCCAAACCTCTAGGGGCTATTAAGGTTCTTTTTATAAAACCATTTCTCAGTTTTCTTTTAAGCCAGATATCACATACATTATTGAGATTATTTTATATTTGTTCAATAATAAGCTTCACATCACAATAACTGAGCAATTATTACTCTATTCTTAATCCTCTAGGTTAATTTGACATCCTCTCAGAGTACATCCGGGAAATACTTGAACTTTGCACTTTTTTTTTTTTTGCTGAGCTTTCACTCTCAGTCTCTCCTAGACACTTACCTATGGATGAAACCTCTACTTCCTCCTCTAGCTTCTCCTCCCCTGGCTAGCAGGAAATTCCAGCCCTATTCTTTTCCATGCTCAGCAATTGGCTGTTAGCTGCTTTATTGGCATACCAGGGGACAATTAGGGAGAAGTGTTCACACAACATTGAGAGAGCAGATTCTCAGAACAAGGATTGCCACCAGATATGGTGGGTACATAAATCAGCATTTGAATTATACAATAACCTTATACCTACAAGGGGCACATGTACAATTTAAACTATGTTACCTCATTATGCCCAAAGTGTCAGTAATTGAAGATCTGAAGTCAAACAGCCTCTATGTATTCTTCACCATGGCTCCTACACTGCCAGAGAAGTCATGGACAACAGGCAGAAACATAAATGATAGGATTGCACTTCAGTTAGCCTCAATCAAGAGTCTGCTAGGGCTAGTCAGTAGCCAAAGCTTGCCCAAAGCTGCTTTGTGTTATTGTTGTTGTTGTTTTCACTCAGCCAAGCTCAGATGAGTATTTGGCTATTTTTAAATTAAGAAAATGATGAGCATGTGAAATCTTTATATGTTCATAGGATGCAGTGTGATAGTTCAATATACACATACAAAATGCACCAATCAAGTGAGGGCAGCTACTGTTGTTTCTTCTGAATTGTTATTGATGGATAAACTATGAGCATAGAACAGCTAGGACTCCATACAATGAAAGGAAAGAAAAGGAAAATAGAAAGATCTTTCTGTTAAAAATCATCTCCATTTTAAAATTACATATTTCTTTTTACTTAAGTCATAATTAAGACGTCCAAGGTTCTACTGGGTGGGAAAGAAAACTTTGTGAGCTTATGAGGCTTGTTTTCTGGCTTTCCCAACTCTGACTCTTGTCTCTGTGGAATGCCACCAAGGCAGAATGCATGCCACCAGGAGTAGAGAATGAAAATAGTAATGGCAGCTTAGATACAAGCAAATAGCTTCATGAAAAATAAACAAGAAGCTGACTAGAGAGACAAATCCACCAGGATTCTCATTCAGCAATGTGAACCAAGCAGGAATTACTTCTTTAGATGCACACACAGTCACTCCAGGAAATGTGAGCTAGATAAAGCCCATGTAATACATGGCAATACATTTGTTCACATCTCATATGTGATGAACAGGTAGCCCATACAATTGAATTTTTCTATATACACATATCATTGGAAATCATTTTTCTAAGCATAGAAACAATTTTACAAATCTTCATTCAACACAAGAGTGCAAATGTCTCTTTAGCATACTGATTTCATTTCCTTTGGATATGCTCAGGCATATAAAGTGGCTGGATCATACAGTAGTATTCCTTTTAGTGTTTTGAGGGACCTTCATACTAATTTCCATAATGGCTGCAGTAGTCTTCATTCTTGCCAAGAGTTTACAAGGACTCCCTTTATCTACATCCTTGTATCACTTGTTAGCTTTTGATTATGAAATTATTTTTATCTTAAAGTACTACTAGACTGAGAAAAAAATGTTTTCTGATATGCTTTAGCTTTATGTAGCTTTCATATAGCCACTGAATGCAAATGCAAAGTCAGTAAAAAATTTCAAAGGTATAGCAATGGGGTCTAAAATTACTTAAAATTCCTAGATCAATAATTATATTATTTTTGGAAATGAAAAATATATAAAGTTACACCATGTGTTTATGTATTTTAAAGTATATAGCTTTAAATAAATGCTTTGACTATATAAAAAGTGTTCTCCAAACTCATTTTAACTTTTTATTTTCATTTTCAAGTGAACACCTAAGATCAAAATCTTTTTTCTGGGATCCTTCCGAATCTTTTATTCCTCAGTGATCAACTTCTAGCTGGTCCTGGCTTTTCTTGCCCTATATTTCAGTGTGCATGTGACATACTTTGCTCCCATGAACTTAACCATCATTAGTGAGCTCAGATGTATCCTTTCCACTCCATACTATATATTGATGCCCAGTTTATAGTACTTCATAATGTCATTGCATCAGGGTCACTGAAGAGCTCATTGTGGTTAAAGGAGGACAAGTAGAAGGACGTTAATCTTAAATGACTGGTGACAGTAGAAAAAGATTAGAAACACACATATATAGGGAAGGAAGACCATGTGAGGACCATGGAGAAGTCAGACACTTGCAAGAGGAGTGAACCTCAGAGGAAATGAGCCTGCTAATGCTTCTGACTTTCAGCTTACAGAATTTTGAGAGAATGCATTTCTGCTGTTCAAGTCACTCACTATTGCAGGTATTGCAGATTAATGCGTTCTCGTATCTGTTATTCAAGTCCAAGAGCAGTGAAGCTTTTGCTGTACTTTCTGGCTCTAGCTTTACCAACATCTCCTCATTAAGTCTTCTTAAGCCAAGTGTGCCCTCACAAGGCCTGGTTGATTACTCTCCCCTCCCTGGTGAATGGTTTGGGTTCAGAATCATGAAAATTGAATATCACCCCAGCTCTGCTTCCTACCAGCCAAGTGACCTCTGGGAAATAACTATCCTCCCAGGCCTTTGACTTTTCATCTCTATATTTAGAATATTCCTAACTTACAACATGAGTCTGAATCTATGTGTATAAGCAATTTTAGTTGTCCATAGATAAGACAATTGAATATATCTTTCTTAATTTACAACTTATCCCCTCCCATTTTTGTGTCAATATCTATGGTTCCATTTCTTCTTTTATTGAAAATTACTGGAACACAAGTCCTGTAGTTATCTTTCTGTGCTCCTAGTAGAGTCTTTGCCTTACAGCTTCTCAATGATTATTTAGCAAACGAGAAACCGTGAAATGACCAATCCATTCATCACATGGAGTCTTCTATTTGTAAACCCACTTAGTGATTTAAATTATACACTTCAGCAAGTCATGTTATCAAACAATAATCACAGAACATAAATGGTGGTGCTGGGAGATAGGAAGGAACTACAATGACAGTTAACTGAACAAATATGTATTGCTAATTGATTACATTCCAGATAACCCAGTGTTGATTCTTACTTCTGCTTTACAGTGTCCTATACTGGTTTTGAAAACAGAAAAGGCATCCTGTTTCTGGATATTTTGAATAAAGCTGCTATGAACATCCTAAGCAAATACCCTTGTGGTATGGAGAATCCTTTCGCTATATGCCAAAGAGTGGAACAGCTGGGTCTTGCACAGAACTATGGCCAACTGTCTGAGAAAGCGCCAGATTGATTTCCAAAGCGGTTATACAAGTTTTCATTCCTATGAGCAATGGAGGAGGGTTCCCCTTTCTCCACATCCTCACCAGCATGTGCTGTCACTTGAGTTTTTGATCTGAAACATTCTGATAAGTGTAAGATGGAATTTTTGAGTCATTTTGATTTTTATTTTCCTTATGACTAAGGATGTTGACAAATTTTTAAGTGCTTCTCAGCCATTAGAGATTCATTTGTTGAGAATTCTGTTTAATATCCCATTTTTAATTAAATTTTTATATCTTATATTAATTACAGTTTGTTCATTTTGTATCCCAGCTGTAGCCCCCTCACTCATTCCCTCCCAATTCCACCCTTCCTCCCTCTTCTCCTCCCATGCCCCTTTTCAAGTCCACTGATAAGGGAGGTCCTCCTCCCCTTCCAGGTGACCCTAGCCTATCAGATCTCATCAGGACTAGCTGCATTGTCCTCCTCTGTGGCCTATCAAGGCTGTTCCCCCCTCAGGGAGAGGTGATCAAAGAGCCAGCCCATTGAGGTCACAGCTTGAGATGGCTCAGCCATTAAAGGCTAGGCTCACAACCATAAATATAGTATCCAATTTCTAATTAGATTGTTTTGTTTGTTGATCTTTAGTTTCTTGAATTCTCTATCTATTTTGGATATTAACCTTCTTTAACATGCAGTGTTGGTGAAAACCTTTTCCAAATCTTTAGGCTGCTATTTTGTCCTATTGATAGTGTCCTTTGCCTTATAGAAGCTTTTCAGTTTCATGAGATCCCATTTATTAATTGTTGTTAGCGCCTGGGCTGTTGGTATTTGGTTCAGGAAGTTGTCTCCTATACCAATGAGTTCAAGGCTATTCCCCATTTTCTCTTCTATTAGATTTAGTGTATTAAGTTTTATATTGAAGACTTTGACACACTTGGACTTTAGTTTTGTGCAGGGTAATAATATGGATCTATTTGCATTCTTCTACATACAGACCTCCAATTAGACCAGCACCATTTGTGAAAACAACCTAGATGTCCCTCAGCTGAAGAATGGAAATGAAGGAAATATGGTACATTTACACAATGGAATACTACTCAGCTATTAAAAACAAGGAAATGATGAAATTTGCAGGCAAATGGTGGAAACGAGAAAAGATCCAAAGAAGCTAAGTAACAAGGGCCCAAGGGAGGAAGCTTGAAGCTCACTCGGAGGAAATAAAGCAGAGATTGAATGAAGAGAGAGAACTGCATGGGAGAGAGGCTCAGGAGAGGAATGGGGGTGGAGACCAGGTGCAGGAAGGTGGGGGTGGGAGGAGGTAGGGCTGGGAGAATATTGGAAGCCAATAGGTTGAGATCTCTGGGGACTGAGATCTCTCAGTCCCTCTTCTCCTCCCATGTGCCTCCCCTAGTCCATTGATAAGGAAGGTCCTCCTCCCCTTCCATCTGACCCTAGCCTATCAGGTCTCATCAGGACTAGCTGCATTGTCTTTCTTTGTTGCCTGGGAAGAATCAGGAGGTGTGGCCTTTTGGAGGGAGGTGGGTCATTGGAGGTGAGCTTTGAGGTTTCAAAAGCCTGTAACAGTTCCTCCCAGTCCCTTAGCTTTTTGTCTGCCTGGTTCTTATGAGTCAAGATGTAAGCTGTTAGCTATTGCTACAGTGACATACCTGCCTGCCTGTTGTAATGCTCCCTGCCATAATGGTCATAGACTCTATATCTCTGAAACTAAGTCTCCATAGACACTTTCAGTTTTTAAGGAACTGTTTGTAACAATGAAGGACAAAACAAAAACAAAAACAAACAAAAAACAAAATAAAACAAAAAACATATACTTTTTTATTGAAAACAAAAAACAAATCCAAGTCTTAACATATTTTTCACAATCTCTTTGGAGTGATAGTGAGAATAAAATGAGCATGCAATGGACAATTTAATTCCAAATAGACACTTGGCTGCTGTAAAAAACAAAGGGACAAGGACCTAATAATATGTTTTTGTTTTTGTTTTTGTTTTAAATAATGATTTGTGTTTCAGAAAAATTCTGGAAAAATGTGCTGTGATTTTTTTTTTTTTTTTTTTTTTTTTTTGAGACAGGGTTTTTCTATGTAGCCTTAGCTGTTCTGGACTTACTTTGTAGACCAGGTTAGCTAACCTTGAACCCACAGAGATTTGCTGCTGAGATTATAGGCATGCAATGTTGTGCCCAGCTTGTATGCTGGTTTTATCTCAGCTTTTGATCTGAAAAAAATATTCTACGATGAACTAATTTTACATTTAAATAATTTATTTTTGTTGACACGCCAACATTGGTTTTATTGACACTGTAACTTCTACGACAATTGGTCCAGACAATAAGTGAGAAAAAAAAAATCTAAGCTGAACTTTATTTCTATTCCACATTTCCCATATCTAACTGTTCTTTTTCAGATGCACACAGAGATGAGAGACAAAGATTATAGATGACAGATAGATAAGATAGGTGATAAAGATACACATAGGTAGGGTAGAAACTGATGTACTTGTGGTTCAAGAAATCATTTTAAGAATAGACTAGTGCATTTTAAAAACGTGCACATTTTGTGAATTACTGTTTTGTTTCATTTATTTATTTATTTATTTATTTATTTATTTATTTATTTATTTATTTATTGAGACAGGGTTTCTCTGTGTGGCCCTGGCAGTCCTGGAACTTGATCTGTAGACCAGGTTGGCCTTAAACTCAGAGATCTACCTATTTCTGCCTCCCAAGTGTATGATTAAAAGCCTGAGTCACCATTGTCGGGCTATGAATGACTATTTTAAATGGTATGTGGTAACATAGATTCTTTTGTCTAAAGGAAGATTATGTACATGCATGTCTGTGTAAGTCACTGAAATATGAGACTGGATAGAAAGGTTTGTTTGTCTTAGAACTGTGGGTTGTAGGAGACAGAGAGAAAGCATTATTGACCATAGTTTAATATTTGCAAAATGATGAACCAACTTCAATTTTAAAGTACTGTTTCCTAGATCTGTGTTCAGTATTCTATTTGAGCGGTTCATAATAAAGCACTAATCATAATTATTGAGTTGATTTAAAGGGACAATTGTGAGCATACGCAGCACGAATAAAATGACTATGATTTGCGTTAGCAGTTTTGTGGGTGTTCACTGCAGCTTGAGAGCACAACAATGGTCTGCTTTTTCTTTAACTTGAGTCTACTTAGGGAAGTAAGGCTGGAGAGAATGTTTCCTGTCTGATCTTTCTCATTTCAAATTCATGTTGTTTTTTTCTGATTGTTTTTCAAATCTGAAGTTTGATAGTATCTAGAAGCCCAAGGATAGAGAAGTCCCAGCAGTGCATTCCTGTGACATTGATTTGAAGTCTCAGAGGCTCCCCTCTCTCCTTGGCAGACTCCGTGACTATTCTCCTGATGAGTAAAGGGTGCCTTCAAGCATAGAAGGCAGGTGCACTGCTGGGAGATTGTTGCCACAAAGGATCTAGCTGTATAGTTTGATACTAAGAAAATAAAAGGATTTAAGGCAGAAAAACATAGCTTTGGGTCAACTTGAATAATATATGTCACTGACAGAAACACAGAATAGCTCTCCATTGCAGAAAATTTTAAATAGGTTCTATTCTATGAAACTGTCTTTTTCTAGTGTTTGGATATAAGCAGGATTATTCTGCTGCAACTAGGAGATTGCTTTTCATGCTCTTCATTAGGTGGACTGTTCTTAGGATAATTTTAATTATTCTTGGGATGACTACCAAAAGTAAAAGGAAAAAAAAAATCAGGAGAAGATAGTAACTTAATTAAGCATGAGGAGACAAACTTCTCCAAAAATAATGATTTAAAAAGAAAAACTGAAAGGGATGTAGATGCCTAAAAGTTGTCTTCAGCATGGCCTACAGGCATGGTTTTTGTGAAATTTACAGTGGGGTCAATATGATAGCATATAGAAGGTTGCACACAGACTTTATCAGTCTGAAGCCTACTGAAGGCAAGCAGATGGCCTTTCAGGTAAATTTGACATAAATGTAATGTTTTCCTTGAATGAATTTATATTTTATATATTTCAGGCTTAAAGAGAGCCTTGAATTAATAGACCAATTATTTGAAAAAGCACCACGGGATGAACATCCACACATTTTTTTTCTCATAGAATTGTTATTCCCTTGGTGAGTGAATTAATTTTCAAAGCAGGCCTGAATTTCAAAGGACCACATGAGCCCAGATTATTTGGTTCTGTTGGTCTCCTTGTGGAGCTCCTGTCCTTTCCCAGTCTTTCTATCTCTCCCTTCTTCCATAAGATTCCCTACACTCTGCCCAAAGTTTGACTATGAGTCTCAGCATCTGCTTCGACCCCTTCTGGGCAGAGTCTTTCAGAGGATGCCTGTGGAAGATTCCTGTCCTGTTCCCTGTTTTTTACTTCCGATGTCTATCCTGTTTTTCCTTCTGAATGAGGATTAAGCTTCTTCTTTAGGGTCTTAGGGTTTGATGTTTAGCTTCTTTAGGACTATAAATTTTAGTATGTTTGTCCTATGTTATATAGCTAGTATCCACTTATAAGTGAGTATATACCATGTGTGTCTTTGTTCTTCTGGGTTATCTCACTCAGGGTGATCTTTTCTAGTTCCATCCATTTGCCTGCAAATTTCATGATTTCCTTGTTTTTAATTGCTGAGTAGCATTCCATTGTGTAATGAAATTCCCATCAAAATGCCAACCAACACGATTCTTTACAGATCTTGAAAGAAAAATTCGCAATTGTATATGGAAAAACAAAATTCCAGAATAGCTGAAACAATCTTGTTCAATAAAAGATCGAAGCAGATGCTGAGACTCATAGCAAAACTTTGGGCAGAATGCAGGGACTCTTATGGAAGAAGGGGGGGATAGAAAGACCTACAGGGGACAGGAGTGCCACAAGGAAACCAACAGAGGAAAAAACACAAAAACAAAAACAAAAAAGGGGCTCAGGAAGTCTTGCAGAGACTGATGAATCAACCAAGGACCATGCATGGAGAGGACCTAGACCCTCTCCTCAGATGTAGCCCATGGCAGCTCACTTTCCACATGAGTAACATAGTAAGGAGAGCAGGGGCAGTCAATGGCATGAACTTTGTTGTCTGCTGTTTGATTACCTCCCCCTGGTGAGGTGACCTTAGTAGGCCTCAGAGATAATGGCTCCAGATAGTCCTGATGAGACTTTACAGGCTCAGGTCAGATAGTAGGGAAGGAAGACCTCCCCTATCAGTGGACTAGGGGAGAGACATAGGAAGGGAAGAAGGAGGGGGGATGGGACTAGGAGGAGATGAGGGAGGAGGCTACAGCTGGGATATAAAGCGAATAAATTGTAATAAAGAATAATAAAGAAAAATTAAAAAAAAAGATCTTCTGGAGGTATCTCCATCCCTGATCTCAAACTGTACTACAGAGAAATAGTAATAAAAATTTTGTGGTACTGGTATAGAAACAGAGTGGTGGATCAATGGAATCATTTCAAAGATCCAAAAGTAAACCCACACACATCTACAGATACTTGATTTTGACAAAGACTCTAAAACCATACAGTGGAAAAAGATAGCTTCTTCAGCAAATGGTGCTGGTCTAACTGGATACCTACATGTAGAAAATGCAAATATAATGGTAGTTATCATCCTGCATAAAAGTAAAGTCCAAGTGGATCAAAGACCTTAACATAAAACCAGACAACTAAATTTGTTTGAAGAAAAAGTGGGAAAGAGCCTTGAACTCATTGGTACAGAAGACAACTTCCTGAACAGAACATCAACAGCACAGGCCCTAAGATCAACAATCAATAAATGGGACCTCATGAAACTGAAAAGCTTCTGTAAAGCAAACGACACTGTTGTCAGAACAAAACAACTGCGTACAGGTTTGGAAAGTATCTTCATCAACCCTATATCTGACAGAGGACTAATATCCAGAATAATAAAGAACTCAAGAAGCTAAACACCAACAAACCAGGTAATTCAATTAAAATATGGGGTACAAAGCTGAACAGAGAATTCTCAACAGAGGAATATCAAATGGCAGAGAAACACTTAAATGCTCAACATCCTTAGTGATCTGGGAACTACAAATCAGAATGACCCTGAGATTACACTGTACACCCATCAGAAAGGCTGAGATCAAAAACTCATGGGAAAAATGTTTTATTTGAAATGAAGTATCTACTTTCAAAATCTTATCAGATCGATGCATAGTCTCTGTATTTTGAATATCTATGTTGCTGATTGCAGTTATGGTGAAGTAGACAGCAGGGCAACTTGACAAAAGCCACTCAGCTGCATGGGTGGCACTTCCTTTCTAGAGAGCTTTGAGTGCAGTGTTATCCTTTATAGGACATCTTGCTACAAACATAATCAAAAGACAGAACATGCCAAGCATTTAGAAATATTAACTCATAATAAGTCTACCTGAAGAATGGACTGCTACATTGTTGTAGGAGAAAATACTTGGCATTGAAAGGAATGTCAAAGGCATAAAGCAGTAAGTAAGTGACCTAGTGAGGGACAGTTAGAAGTTGTCTCTCAAAACCCACATACTTGAAAGCTTCCTTAAACATCTTTTTAAGGGGTTTTCTTTTATCATTGATGCTAAGTGCACAATTCTTTTTCTCAGACCATTGAAGTCTGAACAGAACATAATGTCTGAGTGTCTTTGTTGCCAAGAAAACTTCTAAAGGGTCATGTACAATCACAGTATCCACACAGAATACAAAGGCTTGCAGTGCTTAAAGAACATGATATATAAAAGACACCATTGCAAGCTCATTCAATATTTAATGTATGCGCAATATACAGAGGAGCATAGTTTTCCTTTAATGTGACAGATAGTATCTTGGGCTTTACTAGACTTAAAATCCCATTTATAGCTAGTCAGTTCTGACATTGTAAGTTAAAATTAGCCACAACAAATCATGAACAAATGAGTGTGGCTGTGTTCCAGTAGAAATTTGTTTGTAAATTTATGGGTTTCTTCAGATTTGGGGCCAGGGTCAGATAATGAAGATTTTTTTTTTTCTGTAATGGATCAAAGAGATGGAAATATGGCAAAATTCTGGTGTTTCTAGAAAAACTGAGTGATCTATTTATGGTGTGTAACCAGAAGAAGCAAGAGCATCTGAAAAATCAGGTTAAATTGACCTCTCAGGCAGTAAGAAAGGAAATGAGTTTTATAGACTACCACTGTGCTGTTTATGGAATAGAGAGTGGTGGATGTGCGAGGGTAGAAGCCACTACAGGCAGTGTGCCCTGGGTAGCACTCATGCCTCAGACACAAGGGTAGAGGCAAATGTTGCTACATTTCCTAAACCATGAAATGTGACAGAGGGGAAATTTGGGCAAAGGAATAAGAATTCTCTCTCAAATCTACTGTATTTTTGGTACATGTGGGGCATGGATATAGACTTTGAATACTAAGTAAAATAATATAAAAGTATGGTGTTCAGAAGATAAATCTAATCTTGAATTGCAAATACAGATTTGTAATTTTAACCATGGGGACAGGTGAAGAATATTAGACCAAGTTCTGGGAACCACAATATTTATAAAGGTGCTTTAAAAAAAGCATTGTCAAAAGGGCTAGAGCACATGGAAAACCATAAGAAGGTTATGTTAGGAAGATGCCCTTGTTAAGGTATGAGTCAGTAATGTATGTCTAAGGCTGCTTTAAAAACCAGATATGGTTAGCATTTTATAATTCGTAGTCCTTAGAGCTTTGGTAAGAACGATTTAATAGTTTCTTTACAAGTTTGCAGTGAGTGGGTGAAGAAGAGAGGTAAGAATGAGCTTTAGACTACACAAAAAGTGACAGAGGAAATATGGTCAGAAACAACAGCAGCAGTGAGCATTGAGAACAACAATGATTTCTAGTGGCATTTAGGATGTTTGTTGACATGTAAGTGCAGATGCTGCTGGTATTTGCTGCTGCAGAAATCAAAGAATGAAATAGTCCAAAGCAGCTGAGAGTCTGACACACAAGAAAAGACAACTGTGCATGCTGTGCATACATGTAGAAGAGAAAACTGTTTATGTCAGTCTGTACGTAAATCACACTGTACTCATATATGTCATGCAATAAGAAGATTAAAATTGCCAGGACTTAAATTGAAACTATTTTTATACATACATGTATGTTAGAAAGTACATATACATATGTCAGACATCTCACATTAACATACATTATAGATACAAACTCTCTTTTGTTTTTGTTTTTTTGAGACAGTGATTTTCTATGTAGCCTTGGCTGTTCTGGACTTGCTTTGTGGACCAGGCTGGCCTTGAACTCCCAGAAATCCACCTGCCTCTGTTTCCCCAAGTGCTGGGATTACAACCATATGTCACTGTGCCAAGAGTACAATTACTGTTAAAATTAATTTAATTGTATTTTTTCCTAACTCAACTGTTAACAAAAACTATTTAGAATTAAAAAAAAATCCTATGTTTGATGGTATTTCCACTATTAGACCTGCATACCCAACTGGGCATGCCTACATCAATCTGTATTCATGACATTTATAATGATCTTACCTTTGATAGAAAACATATCTAGTATATATTTACCTTTGGCATTCTTGAGAAGTTACACGTTAAAATACATGTATTGAGATTTTGGCACATGTCTTTAATACAAGCAGCACCTAGGAGGCAGGAAAATCTCTGAGTTCAAGGCCAGCCTAGTCTACTGAGTGAATTCCAGGATAGCCAGGGCTACACAGAGAAATTCTGTCTCAAAAACTTAAAATAAACAAATAAACAAACAAATAAATAAATAAATTTGAAGTTACTCTTCTTTAATACTTTCATTATGGCAGAATATTTAGAGATTATTTGGGAAAAGCTTAACTATTTGCTGTCTCAGAGGGTCTGAACCTGGGAGTGCTGAGATCTACTCACAGCAGAGATTAATTGATTCTTTCCACAGCTCCAGCCAAAGGGTCTATAGAAGATGTCAACCACATTCTTTATTATGGGGAGCTGTATGTCTAATACAGTATGTAAATGTTTACTTATAGTGATGGTTATAGTAAAAAAGATAAATGTTTAAATTACGAAAAGCTGTGGGTGTACTTCAAGGCTTGAAATACACTTTAATTGTTGTATTTCTGATATTTCCTAAAGTAAGAAGTCAAAGCATTCTATACAATTTCAGATCCATCGAGCCAGAGTCAACGCTGGGAGATAACGAAAGGCCATGAAAGCCAGTGTGCTCCGGAGCACTTGTCTCAAGACAAGCTGAGGATATGTGTGCCAGCCGTGGCTCCCTGTCTTGGCCAGCCTAGAACATAGATCCCTTCTCTTCCCCATAATATAAATGACTAACATTTACAGCAAGATTGCACAGAAAGCCAGAATGTTATGTAAATTTTGACCACATTGAAATCGTAGCTCAGGCACTTGAGTGTTACTCTATAAAGTTTCTGTGCATGAAACCAACATAAATGCAAACTAAATTAAAGAAGGCTATGATAGCTTTAAAAACCTGGTACCCCACAGTACATTTAAGGATGTATATGAAGCAAGACAAATTTATGCTTTTCTACTAATGTATATTGAGTCTACTATACTACACTTACATAATTGCATATATAAAATAAACATACATGAATGAAACATTTATATGTATCAATTTAATATATTAAATACACACATAAAATATGATCTATAAATTTATATGTAATCAAATTATACAGAGCATAGATAATGTGTATAATGCATAAAATATTTAGGTCTATAAAATTTGTATACTGTATATATAAATCTATCATATTTATATGTATAAAATTAATATAGAGTAGATAGATGTGTATATTCAGAAAAAAATTCATGTATTTCACTATATGTAAACTAAACCACAATATTATTTTTTTAATTTTTTATTAATTACACTTTATTCACTTTGTATCGCCCCTGTGGTTCCCTCCCTCCTCACGTCCCAATCCTTTCCTCCCCCCTCTGCAAGTCCACTGATAAAAGAGGTCTTCTTTTCCTTCCTTCTGATCCTAGTCTATTAGGTCTCATCAGGAGTGGCTGCACTGTCATCTTCTGTGGCCTGGTAATGCTGCTCCCCTTCAGGGGGAGGTGATTAAAGAGCAGGCCAATCAGTTCATGTCAGAGACAGTCCCTCTTCCCAATACTACGGAACCCACTTGGACACTGAACTGTCATGGGCTACATCTGTGCAGGGGTTCTAGGTTATTTCCATGCATGGTACTTGGTTGGAGTATCAGTCTTAGAAAAGACCCCAGTGCTCAGATTTTTTGGTTCTGTTGCTCTCCTTGTGGAGCTCCTGTCCTCTCCAGGTCTTTTTATCTCCCCCTTCTTTCATGAGATTCCCTGCACTCTGCCCAAAGCGGCCTATGAAACTCAGCATCTGCTTGGATACCCTGCTGGGTAGAGTCTTTCAGAGGCCCTCTGTAGTAGGTTCCTATCCTGTTCCCTGTATTCTCCCTCTTCTTATGTCTATCTGGTTTACTTTTTTTGAATGAGGATTGATCATCTTACCCAGGGTCCTCCTTGCTTAGCTTCTTTAGGTGTACAGATTTTTGTAGGTTTATCCTACATTTTATGTCTAATATCCACTCATAAGTGAGTATATACCATGTGTGTCTTTCTGCTTCTGAGACAGCTCATTCAGGATGATCTTTTCTAGTTCCCACCATTTGCCTGCAAATTTCACGATTTCCTTGTTTTTAATTGCTTAGTAGTATTCCATTGTGTAAATGTACCACAATTTCTGTATCCATTCCTCATCTGAGGGACATCTGGGTTGTTTCCAGCTTCTGGCTATTACAAGCAAAGCTGCTACGAACATGGCTGAACAAATGTCCTTGTTGTACACTTGAGCATATTTTGGATATATGCCTAAAAGTGATATAGCTGGATCTTGAGATATCACTATTCCTAATTGTCTGAGAAAGCGCCAGATCGATTTTCAAAGTGGTTGTAAAAGTTTACATTCCTACCAGCAATGGAGGAGGGTTCCTTTTTCTCCACATCCTCTCTTTATTTTTGACAAAGGTGCCAAAATTATACAATGATAGAAAGGTAGCATCTTCAACAAATGGTGCTGGTCTAACTGGATATTTACATGTAGAAAAATGCAAATAGATGCATACTTATCACCCTGCACAAAAGTAAAGTCCAAGTAGATCAAAGACTTCAACATAAAACCAGAACATTAAACCTGTTAGAAGAAAAAGTGGGGAATACCCTTGAACTCATTGGCACAGGAGACAACTTCCTGAACAGAACACCAACAGCACAGTCTCTAAGAGCAACAATCAATAACAGGACCTCATGAAACTGAAAAACTTCTGTAAAGCAAAGGATACTGTCATCAGATCAAAATAACAGCCTAAAGATTTGGAAAGGATCTTCACCAACCATATATCTGCAGAAGGCTAATATCCAGAATAATAAAGAACTCAAGAAGCTAAACACTGACAAACTAAGTAATCCTTTTAAAAATTGGCATACATTCCTCCTTTCCCCCTTCCCTTGCTCTTCCCATCTACCGGGTATCTATGTATCTATCTATCTACCTATCTGGAATGGAAATAGAGAGGGGAGGAGGAGAGAGAGACAGACAGAGACGGAGACAGAGAGAGGTGGGGAGAGAGAGTCAATTTTATTAACAAAGTTAACCCTGATAGGTTGGCCACATTCCAGGGTAGCCCTGCCCACTACGAGAGTAGTAGGACAATACGAATTAGAGTTGGTGGATTTTAAAATTTATGAGAACTCAAATTTGGGTGGGCATGGAAGTGAGGGTGTACCTGGGAAATTTTGGGGGGTAGATATTATTAAACACATTGTACAGTGTCTCAAAACTTACTAAAAATAAAAATAATAAATTTCAGATATATAGATAGGACTAAAAACAAAATTACAGCTATTTTAATGTAGATCTTGCTATAAATTGTGTGATTAAATTTTCTAAGTATGAACTATGCTAGCTAGCTTGACACATGCTATGGTCAGCTAAGAGGTCAGGACCTACATTGGGAAAATGCCTCCTTAAGATCTGCTATGGAGAAGGGAGGGGACCACAGGGGGCATACGAAGTGAATAAAGTGTAATTAATAAAGAATTAAAAAATATCTACTATGGAAAAAACCGGTAGAGTATTTTCTTAATTAGTGATTGATACGGGGAGGGCCCAGTCCTTTTGTGCATGGTGCCAGCCCTGGGCTGGAGGTCCATGGTTCTATAAGAAAGGAGGCTGAACAGAGCAATAGGAAGCAAGTCAATAAGCAACACCCCTCCATGGCCTCTGTGTGAGCTCCTGCCTCCAGGTTCCAGGCCTGTTTGTGTTTCTGCCTTCGTTTCTCTAATGGGCTGTGACTCAGGATATAAAGAGCAAACAAAGTGTTTCCCCTCTTGCTTTGGTCAGGGTGTTTCACCACAGCAATAGTAACTAAGAGAGTAACTCCACTGTGTAGATGTACCACAATTTCTGTATCCATTCCTCCACTGAGGGACATCTGGGTTGTTTCCAGGTTCTGGCTATTACAAATAAAGCTGCTACACACATGGTTGAAAAAAAAAAAAAAATTGGCATACAGAGCTAAATGGAGAATTCTCAACAGAGGAATATCAAATGGCAGGGAAACACTTAAATAAGTGCTCAGCATCCTCAGTCATCAGGGAAATGCAAATCAAAAGAACCCTGAGATTTCACCTTACACCCATCAGATTGGTTAAAATAAAAAACTTAAGTAGCATTTAATTCTTGACATACAAGGATTTACTCAAGGGTGACAATGATAACTTTTAAATACTTTTACAGTGCTGATATTTTTGTCACATTTTATTTTAGACTCAAATTATAAATGAGATGAAATAAAAAAGTGTACTTATTATGTACAAAGTAATATGGATTCCAGATATTTATTTTTAGAAAATATAATTAACTATTGAACTATGTGCCTTTTTACTGTCCCAGAACCACTTGAATTGTATATGGGTTTATATAATATGGGTACATATCAGCCCACTATCTGGTCCCAGAAACAGGTTATAAAGAACTTATCAAAGATTCTGAAAAACAAAATCTCACCATAGTTTAAAGAAATTTACTATAAAGCTAGTTCAAATAGCCTTGAATGTGCGCCTATGTTTTTTCCTAATTGTTGTTTCCCAAACTAATAAAACTGAACAGGTAGAAAAGCATCAACAGACTCAAAATAATATTACACCTTCATTCCAAGGAGAAATTTAGTCACCCTGCCTCCTAGACAAATAGGTTGCAATACCAAACAAGGAAAAGTCCATCCAGCATTGCCTAAGGGTTCTTAGAACTGCAGTTCCTGAAGACTGTCTACTCCACTCACAGGTCATGGTGTTGATTGATAGCTGTCAATTCAAGGGATCCAGCTATGCATAAGCTTGCTTAGTTTACACTATACATTAAGCATTTTTTCATGATTATCCATATTTTACAAAAGAGAGAGAGAGAGAGACTCTCCAAGGATAATGAGCTAGTAAAGTGACAGATCTAGTGTTTGGATTTGAAGCAGAAAGCATTAATTTTAAGTAAATTAGGTTGTCAGCTTCTTGTAAACAGAATATATGCTGTGATCATTTTCCCCTATTATATCCACAGGTTAATGTTCTTTGGTCACTGTACATAATTATACTGTCATGATTTTAAAATTCCCATCTGGGCCAGTGCGATGGCTCAGTAAATAAGGGAGCTTGCTGCGAGGCCTGATGACCTGTTTGTTTTTTGTTTGATTGTTTGTTTATTATTATTATTAGTTACATTTTATTAACTCTGTATCCCAGCTGTATCCTGCTCCCTTATTTCCTCCCAATCCTACCCTCCCCTCCTACCAGCTTCTCCCTGCCCCTTTCCAAGTCCACAGATTGGGGAGGACCTCCTCCCCTTTAATCTGGCCCTGTTTTATCAGGTATTTTCAGGACTGGCTGCAAAGTCCTCCTCTGTGGCCTAGCAGGACTACTCCTCCCTTGGGGGGTGGGGAGGTCAAAGAGCCTGAGTTCCTGTCAGAGATAGTCCCTGTTCCCCTTACTATGGGAAACCTATTGGTTATTGAGCTACTACGAGCTTTGTCTGAGCAAAGGATCTAGGTTATATCCATACATGGTCCTTGGCTGGAGAAACAGTTTCAGAAAAAAAATGCTGTGCCCAGATATATTTGGTCCTTGTGGGGCTCCTATCCTTTCCACGTCATACATGTTTTAATTGCTGGGACTCATGGTGTAAGGAGAGAAATGACTTCAGTAAGATTTCCTCTGACTTCCTCACACATGCCATTACATATGTATACATACATACATACATACATACATATATATGTATATATATATTATGCACAAATGTAATATTTATTTTTAAAAAATCTTATTTTTGCCATTACCTCCCAATGTGCATACAATGTGACAAATGATGTGTATAGTACCATTACTTACAACTAAGGGAAAGGTTCAGATTTCTCTCTCTCTGTCTGTGTGTGTGTGTGTTTGTTGTTGCTGCTGCTCCTATTATCAAGATCATCCACACTAACCTATATTGACACATCACTGTCACCCAGAATACATAGTTATGCTAGGGTTCTCTCTTAGTGTTGGACGTTCTTTGCATTTGAACAGATTATGAGGATGTGTGTCCATTATTACTGTAATGCAGAATTATTCCCACCTTTAAAACCTCCCATGTTTCATCTGCTCATTGTTTTCTATCAAAACTCTGTGGTGCCCATCACTCCTGATGATTTTACTGTCCCCGTAGTTTTGTCTTTTCCAGAATGTCATATAGCTGGAGTTGATTAGTAGAAATCTTTTCAAAATGTTTTTTTTTTTTTTTTTTTTTTTTTTTTTTTTTACTTAGTACTCACCCCTTAAAGTTCCTTTATGACTCAGTAACTCAGTATCTTTAGGCAACAAATGTTATTCCATTACTTGAATGTAGCACATTTTGTTCATCTATGCTTTTACTGAACAACATGTTGGTTGCTACCATGTTCTATGCAATTACTGGTAAAGGTACTAAACACATCTTTATACAGGTTTTATGTATATATGCTTTCAACTCCTTTGCATCAATATAAAAAAAACATAGTCACTGAATCAAATGAGAAGTGTTTGCTTAGTTTTATAAGAAACTGTCATATCGTTTTCCTAAGTTCCTATAATTCCAGCACTTTCGTGAGCAATGAATGACAGATCCCATTGTTGTACAGTCTCAGCAGCATTGGGTATTGCCAGCATTCTCAGTTTGAGAAAGAAGTCCTAAGAAGTGGGTGCTGGAAGCTTTTTTTTTTTTAATGTTCCTCACTTTTTACAGATCTGCATTCTTCAATCCTCTCTCTCTCCTCTCTCCTCACTCTACCTTTTCTTTTCTAGCTACCAAGGAGAACTGTTTCACTCTGTCATACCCTGTTTCACTCTGTCTCCCACCCTGATAGACTGAAACCTTTGCGACTTTGAGCCAACACAAATGTTTTCTTCTTTTAAAACAAAAATCTATACAATGGAAGAACTGGCTGAAGTATTGAAGCTTTTCTCTTTGGTCTTAGGTTTAAATAAGTCTCTAGTAAGTAATCTTGTTAATATTTGAGTTATATAGAGGAATCTGGATAAGCAAATTCCAATAATTCATTTCTTAAATTGGAAGATGATATTAAAAGGAATCTCAGAATCCGTCATGTCTGGTTCTAAGGTTGTTTCACTAACCAATATATAACTTTTGTTCAACCACTTCAACTTTATCTAAGTTCCCTCTTCTACGATAAAAAAGAGATTAAAAGACACTCTTCTTATTTGGCAGGGGTAATGTGAAGAGATATGCCATATATTCTAATTATTTAAAGACTGCACAGGTTTGAGAACTTCAGAATATTACTGCAATCTTCACCACTTAGCTGCTAAAATATCTGTCTTGGAGAGTTTCTGGTGAAGATGATCTTAATCTAGAGGCTGGTGAATCTCAAGCTGTCAGTAATTGTGTCCAGAGAATCAGCAAACTTAACGGGAAGTAGCATTCACACATTTTCATCAGTCTCCTACTTCAGCATTTCCTTCTGCTATGAAATGAGCAGCAAACTGCAATGGTGTTGTGACTATGTGATACTGTGGTCCCATTAGAAATGCATGTTTTCTTCACGTTATATTTGACTGTTACAAATATTTAGGCTTATCAATATTAAGTATTTTAGAATTGCTACCACATCTTATTTAATGTGTTAACTAAATTAAATTAAATGTGTGTTATCTATGTGTGTAGTATATGAGCACATGTGTGTGCAGGTGTATATATCTGCTCACTTGAGCAGATACCCATGAAGACATCCTAAAGGAAGACAGTCTTTCCTGCTCTAAAATGACCCAACCTTATTCCTTTGAGACAGTTTCTCTCACTTAATTTGCAGATAGAATGGCTATCAAGCTCTAGCAACCTTCCTGCCTCGGGTCATAAGTACTGGGATTACATGTTACCATGCCTAGGTCTTTGTGGTTTTGGGCATTTGAACTCAAATCATCATATTTTGGCATCAAATGCCTTTACCTGCTGAGTTATATTTCAAATCTCATTATATCTTTTTAAATTACTTTTTAAAATTATATTTCAAAATAATCTCTTTCTTTTGTAGCAAAAATAATGCTTTTCTGTGTATCATTTTTCCCCCTAAAAAATGTTGAGGTCAGATATTTCACAGTGCTTCAAGAAGTAAGGTCCAGCTCAAAATGTTTTCAGCTTTTAGTGAGGAGAGATAGCAGTATCCTAAAATTTTTTCCTGTGCCAGAAGCAACAAAATCTTCATTTGCAGCCAAATATTTCTAAATTTCAGGCCAATGTTCTTCATACAGTGTTTTTGGAACTCTTACTATTTTAGCAGTGACCCTTAATTAGTGTGTTGTAATAATTGCCATAAAATAATATTGAATAGAACCTGTAGCAATGATCAAAGCAAAAAAGATTAAGGCATCCTATGGACATCAAGTGCAGACACTCTTGACCTTTGGATTTCAGACCTCCAGAATCATAGTGAATGAATTTTTGTTCCATATATCTGACCCATATTTGGGTATTTTATCTTAGCACTACAAGCTAACCAAGGTGAGTTGTGATTTACAAAAATCCACAGCCTTTAAGCTTAAAACAGTATTAGGACAAGAAAAAGCAAGCAAGGAAACAATAACAACAATAAAAACTACTGCTTCATATACTTGCTACAAATAAGCATATACATATATTAAAAAGTTTAAATGGGGTTACTCTATGATGGGGTAATAATCCCTCTAAAGATACCACAAGCTAATAAAGTGTGCTGGTTAGGTTTCCTTCCTTCCCTCCTTTTTCTTTGTGTGTGTGTGTGTGTGTGTGTGTGTGTGTGTGTGTTTGAACTTGACACCAGCTAGGGTCCTCTGTGTAAAGAATCTCAATAGAGAAAATGTATATATAAGATTGGTCTATAAGCAAGACTGTGGGTCATTTTCGTGATTAATGATTGACGCTGGAACACTAGTGGTTCCGTCCCTGGGCAGATAGTCTGAGCAAGACATGGGAATTAGTCATTAAATTGCATTTCTCCATGGTCTCTGCTTCAGTTCTTGCCTTCAGGTTACTGCCCTGAATTCCGTTTGTGATGAGCTATTAGCTGTATGATGAAACAAACCCTTTTCCTCTGACCCCCAATGTACAAACCCTTCCCTTGCCCAAGTTGCTTTTGTATGTGATATTTTCATCACAACAATAAAAAGAAAATTAGAAAACAAAGAAAAAGAAATACCAGGAATGGGTTATCTCCACTGGAATTATTGATAAGTGACTGTCCATAGCTACCAAGTTTTACAGGCTTTACTTTTGGTGACCCTCCAGAACTTGACTATGACACCACCTTATTGTGTAAAAATCACATACTTGAGTCATTGAACAAGGAAAAGTTAAGTTGATACTAACCTAAACATTTCATCTTTCCTCGCTATCTTTATAGTGCTGGGCAGTATTATGCTACTAGAGGAGAAAGGTCATCATCAGTAAACTAACTGGAATGCTGAGCGTTACAGTAACCTGCTTGGCAAGACATACTCAGTGGTGACATGGTGTCACAAATGGCATGGGAGTAACCAAACACTTTCAGATTAGATTTAAGGCCCCTTACACAACATGGGATCCATACCTGGCCCAAGAATCTCTGCATTGACATATCATAAGCCCTAGGGTAGAACCTACTATATTACTCTGTTAATGGCACATAACATTAAAATGACTCTAAAGACTTCTTATTATATTCATAGAGTTTTGCATGTTTCAATCCTAATTAGAGAAGCTTTTATTAATAAAAGGTAATTAACACAGAGACCAGCAATTGTCCGAGTAGCTGAGAATAAATTACTGCAGAGTGTTCAGTCCTAAATGGGACATTTGTATCTTACTCCCAATGCTCAGGGATCATTGGAGAAGAGGAGGCAGAAACAGTGTTAGAGTCAGAGGCTGACTACAGGGGCTGACCACAAGAAAGCATTATTTTCTGGACATAATAGGGCAGTTGCACATAAAAACTCACAGTGGTTCTGAAAGCATGCAGCAGACCTAATTAAGTTCAAACAAGACAACATCCCAGCATCAATGGAAAGGTGAGCAAAATTACATAGCTGAAGACCTATTGATATTTATAGTTGCCAAGGAAGGGAGAGTTTGTTTCTTTGTTTGTTTATTTTAATGGATGTGTCTTTTGTGGTCCACAAACTCATGTGGTTTGTAACACATCTAAGAATATATAGGTAGTACTAATGAGATCCCATAACTTTATAAAATAATAAGGACAGAAATTTTGGTGCATCTGGAATGAAGGGTATATTTGGAAGGAGATGGTGGTTAATGTATGAAATTCTCAAAAATTAATGAAAAAGATTTGCAAATTGAAATAACACACATCTTTTAGAAATAGACTCATTTTAAAACAAAGCATTGAATATTTGAATCATGTTTCCCCTTAAGGGAAAAGTTTATGAAGGCGAGATGCTTCTTTAGAGTCTCATATTCTTAGACATGTGTGCTTAACCATAATAACAACTGACCTTTGAGTGGGAGATCTGATATACTGAAACAGCTTATAGGCTGAATCTAAAAGGCCATTGACTACAGAACAAAAGAATCAATAAATATTTTAAAGGGGAAAGACTTAATACTCATTTAATCAATAGTTTTTATTCATATACAGCATCTTTTCATGTTACAGCCACTGGGTGAGACTATAACTGTTTCCATTATTTATTTGTCTTTCTTTTCTGTCTGTACTGGGAATCAAGCTGAGAATGCTCTGGTATACTAGGCAAGTACCCTATTGCTGAGCTACATTCTAAGCCTTATTTTCTGCTTATTTATAATGGAACTCAAGTAACTCCTGTGACAATGCCTGTGAGAGATTGTCTTGATTGATTATTGATGTGGGAGAGCTCAGCCCACTGAGAGTGGGTGTGGGTTATATAAGAAAGCTATTGGAGAATCTATAGAGAGCTTTTTCAGCAGTTAAGGGCCTGGCTATTTATTCTTCAGAAGACTCAGGTTCAATTCCCAGTACCCACATGGCAACTTTCAATTGTCTATAGCTCCAGTTCTAGGGGATAAAGTGGTAACTTTTGGCCTCTGTGGGCACTGGGCATTCTGGTAGTATACAGGCATTTTTTTCAAGCAAAATTCCCTCAATGATAGGCTGTTATCTGGAAGTGTAAGGTAAAAAACCTTCTCCTCCCTCAAGTTGCTTTGGTATTAATCATAGCAAAAGGAAAGCAAACTGGAACACTAGTATGAGCCCACACATTGTAGAAAACTTAATTGCTTCTACAAAAATATGATTCCCATATCAAAAACATGGACAACACCTACTAGTTTTTGACATGCAAAATATCATTCCCACCCCAGAAAACTAAATCAGAATCTCCCTTGAACTACAATCACAGGAAACTCATATGTATTAAAGCTTAAGAAATCTTGTCCAAAACTTGGGTTGTAGGGAGAAGAGTATGGTTTGGACACTATAGTGAGATTTATTCATGCACTTGCTGGTTACAGAAAATGTGCCTTCCAGGAGTGATCACATACTCCCCTGAGTATGCTAGTCCTTACATCTGTCTCTGAAGCTAAGAAGGTTTGGACTGGATTAATACTTACGTGAGAGAAAATATTGCAACTTAAAAGAATGGTCAAGAGTAAATTATGGAGTGGCCAGGTCTGCCCAGGGCCCTCTGTGCTCCACTGCCCCAGTGAACTCCACACCCCAGTTCCCAGGCCTGCGTCATTTCCTAGGATCAACCCCATCTGTGGCCCTAGAGACCAACATGGATGAGGGAGCAGCAGGTAACACCCCCTCTACATCCACTGGCCTGCAACAGCCCTGCAGCAACAGTGATGATGTCTTCTCAGGGCCCTCTGTGCTCTATTTCCCCAGTACACTCCACACCCAAGTTCCCAGACCCGTGACTATCCCCAGACTTACCCTGATCTGCTGCTCCAGAGAACAGCATGGATCAGAAAACAGTAGACCAGCAAGGATCAGGGAGCAGCAGGAAAACCAGAGGACTGTGGCCATCTGGGACAACCAGCTCTACCTACAACCCCAGAGACATCAGAAACCAAAAGGCTGCGAATACCAGAGTCAACCAAATGGCTAGCAGTCAGCACAAGAACATAAGCTTTACAAAACTGAGGGCCATATGATATCACCAAAACCTAGCTATCCATGCCTTAGATGTACAAAAAGAAATTAATGCTCAACTAAAAGGAGGCTTGATGGTGTTCAATCAGAGGATTGACCTCGTGCAGGAGCAAATTGATACCCTATGGCAAATCGCTCAACTTGGCTGTCAATGAAAGTATGTTGGACTTTTAGTCACTAGCATACAACATGAGAATTTTTCCTGTGCTGCAAATCTGTCTAAACAATTGTCTAGCTATATTTTAGGTAATTGGACTGGAGAATTCGATACTACGATGGAGCAGCTGAGAGTGGCCATTGTCACGGTAAATTCTACCAGAGTGGACGCAGGACTAGCCATAGGATTATCATCATGGATTGCTGCAGCCATGAATCATCCGAAGGAATGGGCGGGCATGGGAGCATTAGCAGGCCTTCTGGTGTTGGTCTCCTTGGTTTGCTTGTGGTATATATGCAAGATTAGAGTCTCACAACAGCGTAATGCCGCCATGACCATTCAAGCCTTTACAGCCATTGAAGCAGGACAGTCTCCCCAAGCATGGTTGGCTACCACAAAAAGCTACAATGTTATGCTCAGGATGCGAGGCTAAGCACTGCACTCAGGGTCAGCCACTTTGGACCCAGAGAAGAGCATGTCTGATTGCATGCGGGTTGATGTCCCAGGTCCCGCCTCTGAGAAAAAGGTATCGGACGGGTCTGATGCTCTTTGGGTGGATGACACCTAAATGAACATCAGTACAAAGTCCCAATTTATTTCTGATCAGAGATCAGACCTATACTCTTGCCTGATGCGTCTAAAACAAAAAGGAGGAACTGCAGAGAGCTGCGTAATGCCTTAAAGATGCGCCTTAAAGATGGAGCCGGTTTCTGCCTTCCACCTTCCCGATGGTGAGTGCTCTCTGTTACGAACAACTCCACATTTGGCTAAGGCCAAGGATCTGGCTTGCTTCCATGTATGTGGACCTATCTGCATTGCCCATGAGGCATGCTGGGGTTGGCTACCCAGAGGCTATTTAAGCTGTGGGCTGGCTTTCCCCAGGGTCAGATGATTGTTCAAGGTTCCTGAATAAACTGCATTGAAAAAAAAAACCTAGCTATCCTACCACAGCAAGCTCTGAGGATACTATCACACCAAAGCACAGGAAAATAATCTTAAATCTGAGGATATAAATCCAATAGAGACCTTAAAAGAAGAAAATAAATCCCTCAAAGAAATACAGGAAAATAAAAAAAATGGAAGAAGGAAATGAATAAAACTGTCCAAGACCTAAAATTGGAAATAGAAGCAATAAAGAAAACACAATTTGAGGCAATCCTGGAGAGGGAAAATTGAGGGAAGAGAAAAGAAACTACAGACACAAGCATCACCAACAAATACAAGAGATAGAAGAGAGACTCTCCGGTGCAGAAGATACAACTGAAGAAATTGATGTCAGTTAAAGTCAGAATATGAAAAAAAAAAATCTAAGAGACAATACAAAATATTTTAAACTGAACGATAGTGAGAATATAAATAAAATTGAGAAATAATTTGAGACAATATAAAAAGCCCAAACCTAAGGTACTACAGGGAAAATGTCAACCCTAGGAGGCTAATCACACCCAGGAAAACACAGAGAATCAATTACCCCACAACAGTAAAACCAAAAGAGGGAGGCACACACCACACACACACCCTGCCACCACCACCATCAAAATAACAGGAATTAACAACCACTGGTCATTAATATATTTCAACATCAGTGGCCTCAACACCCCAATAAAGAGACAAGGCTAACAGAATAGGTGCATAAGCAGAACCTGTCATTCTGTTGCACACAAGAAATACAACTCAGCAACAATGATAGACACTACTCAGAATAAAGGGTGAAAGAAAAGGTTTTCCAAGCAAACAGACAAAAGAAGCAAGCTAGAGTAGCTATTCTAATATCTAATAAAATAGACTTTCAACAAAAATTAATCAAAAGAGATGGGGAAGGGCACTTCATACTCATCAAAGGAAAAACAGACCAAGATGACATTTCAATTATGAACATATTTGTAAAAGAAACGTTACTAAAGCTTAAACCACACATCAAACACCACATGAAGGAGACTTCAGCCGAGCATGGTGGTGTACAACCGTGATCCAGCACTCTGGGAGGCAGAGACAAGCGGATCTCTGAGATCAAGGCAGCCTGGTCTACAGAGTGAGTCCAGGACAGTCAAGGCTACACAGAGAAACCCTGTCTTGAAAAAACAACAAACAAACAAACAAACAAACAAATAAAAAAGAGATTTCAACATACCTCTCGTACCAGTGAACAGATCATTGACACAGAAACTAAATGGAAAAATAATGAAACTAACTGACATTGTGAATCAATTGGACCTAATAGATATCCACAGAACATTCAATCTAAACACACACAAAAAATATATCTTCTATTCAGAACCTCGTTGAACCTTCTTGAAAATTGACCACATATTCAGACACAAAACAAGCCTCAATAAATACAATAAATTGAAACACCTTGTGTTCTATCTGACCACCATGGACAAAAGCTAGACTTCAAAAAACAGAAACAACAGAATGCCTTCAAACTCATGGAAACTGAACAACTCTCTACTTAATGACCACTGGATCAGGGATGAAATAAGAAAGAAATTAAACACTTTCTAGAATTCAATGAAAGCAGAGGCACAACATATCAGTGCCCCGACCCGGGGGACTTCAATGGGGTTCCTAAGGTGGAGAGTGGAAGGAATGGGGGGAAGGGACGAGAAACGCGAGAAATGAAGGCCAAGTCTGTTTGTCTGATCAAAGCCTCGTTTATTAGAAATTTTTACCCAACTTATATAGGGAGAAGGCAAGAAAGGGGGGAAGGTTAATTTACTGCTGCAGGAGATAGGAAGAGTGCTTCTATGGGTTAAATATTGCACCTGCAAGATACCATAAGGATGTTTTCTTAAGATATCTTATGAACTACATCTGTGCAGGGGTTCTAGGTTATCTCCATGCATGTTCCTTGGTTGGAATATGAGTCCCTGGGGAGACCCCTGTGTTCAAATTTTCTGGTTCTGTTCCTCTCCTTGTGGGGTTCCTGTCCTCTCCAGATCGACAGCATAGTATCCAAGTGGGTTACATAGTAGTGGGATGAGGGACTGCCTCTGACATAATCTGATAGTCCTGTTCTTTGATCACCTCCCCCTGAGGGGAGAGCAGCCCTACCAGGCCACAGAAGATGACAATGCAGCCATTCCTGATGGGATCTGATAGACTAAGATCAGAAGGAAGGTGAGGAGGACCTCCCCTATCAGTGGACTTGGGAGGGGCAAGCGAGAAGAAGGGGGAGGGAGGGTGGGGCTAGGAGGAGAGGAAGGAGGGGCTTATGGGGGGATACAAAGTGAATAAACTGTAATTAATAAAAAATTAAAAAAAAAGATATCTTATGGATGTCCTAAAACTAACAAACGGCTGTCCTCACAATCTATCACCCCTGATTTAGGGTCCTAGGTAACTCTTTCACTAAATAGCTTTAGGTCTCCACTAAATGACCTTTGCTCACTACTTGGCTTTGGCTTTAGTAAATAGCTATGCCTCCACTAAATAGCTTTGGCTCACTATTTAACTTTGGCTTTAGATAGCTTTGGCTCCCGGCATATCCGAATTTATGAGACACAATGAAAGCAGAGATAAGAGGAAAGTTTATAGCACTAAGTGCCTTCATAAAGAAAGTGGAAAGAGCTCATACTAGCAACTTAACAGGAGACCTGCAAGTGCTAGCAACAAAAAGGAAGCAAACACATCCAATGGCAGGAAATCATCAAATTCAGGGCTGAAATCAATACATTAGAAACAAAAACAGAACTAAGAGCTGGTTCTTTGAGAAAATCAACCCTTAGGCAAACTAACTGAAAGACAGAGTATCCAAATTAATGAAGTCAGAAATGAAAAGGGGAATATAACAACAGACACTGAAGAAATCCAAAGAACCACTAGATTGTACTTCAAAAACCTGTATGCCACAAATTGGAAAATCTAAATGAAATAAATAATTTTCTTGACAGATACCAGTTACAAAGTTAAATCAAATTAGGTTAATAATTTAAACCTAATTTATTTAAACCTAATAATATAACCCCTAAGGAAACAGAAGCAGTCATCAAAACCCTCCCAAACAGAAAGAGCTCTGGACCAGATGGTTTTAGTACAGAATTCCAGAAGACTTTCAAAGAAGAACTAATACCAATAGTCCTCAAAGTATCCTACAAAATAGAAACAGAAGGAACATTGCCAAACTCATTCTATGAGGCTGCAGTCACCCTGATACCTAAACCACACAAAGACCTAACAAAGAAAGAGAATAACGTTGATGCAAAAATATTCAACAAAATACCTGCAAACTGAATCCAGGAACACAGCAAATATATCATCTACCATGATTCATCCTACGAATTCATCATCTCTGCTCTAATTGTACATAGTAACTGGAATCCAGTTTCTTTTGTTGCCTTTATGGCTACATCCTTAGCTGCCAATTCTCAATGTGTTAGGGTAGAGATATTTCTTTCACTGTTATTTTGTGAGGCAAATTATATTTATTTTATCTACAATCACATACACATACAGTAGCTGGGTCCTCATGGCACCTAGAATGGTAATTACAGAAAAAAGGCAGGCAGCTTGACATAACATAAAATCCTTTCCCAAACCTTAGTTATTAAACCCAACTTTGTTATTTCTCCTATTTCTCAATAGTAAAAGGGAAAAATTAATTAGAGATAAAAATAAAAGCTTAAGAATCTGTGAAAGAAGATGCAAAAGAGAAGGCCAGTAATAAATCAGGAGAAAAGCAGAGGAGATGGCTCAGCATGGAAAGCAATTACAGCTGAGTTCAGACATCCAGCATCCATGTAAAACCAAGCTTGGCAGCATTTAGCGTTATCCTGCAGCCATAGTGCTGGGAATGTGGGAAGAAACATAGAGATCTTGAGAACTCACTGGACAGCTAGTACAGCCAACATGACAAAGCTTCATATTCATTGAAGGAAGCACACAGGAAACTGTAAGATGTAGATGGATACACACCCAATGGTTAGCTCTAACCTTTACAAGCACACACACAAGTGAGTGTGCCTCCCCAAACAAAAGTGAAAAGAGGGAGAAAGATGAGACAGAAACAGAAAGACCTTTTCCTTTATAAACCAATTATTTTTCTTATAAAAAATTAAACAGACTTTATGCAATAAATCCAGAAGCTTGTGTGGGTTCTCAGAGTTCCATTATAATTCCCAGGTGTGACAGTGAGACATTTTTATTTGAAATAAGGTCCCCAGACTGAATGTAAATGGGAAAAGCCCATGATTCTGTAAAAAAAAATAGCCATTTTAATCTTTACTTTATTTATATTGATAATTTAAAATCATTCTTGATTATGAATAAATATAAAAACAGTAATATGGTATCTCTTCCTTTCTTGTTATGTTTACATGTGTGAGTGTGTGTGTGTGTGTGTGTGTGTGTGCATGTTTAAGAATGAGGGGTGTGCTCATTTGTGTTCTTATGCATGCTTATGTGAAGGCCTCAAGCAGAGTGTATCACTGACCACTAGTTCTTCAATTAGGATATGCTGGCTAACTTAGAAGCCCCATGGATTAGCTGGTCCTAACATCCCCAGAGGATAACAAATGCATACCGTCGTACCAGGCTTTTTTTTTTTTTAATTTTCTTACTCAGGTTGCAAACAAATATTTTACCAACTGAGCCATCTCCTTAGATCTGGCATAATATCAACTTGAAACTAGGACCTGAAATTGAATATTTTGTTTTATTCAGAATAAGCACATCAGCAACAAATATTTTGGTTCTCTATCTAAAAAAATAAAGATACTTCCTTTCACATACTACCTGACATTCATTCCCAGTTCAATGCTAATGTGGATGTTAGGAGAATTATGAAGACAGATAATAGACGGACTACAGGATTTAGTGTGAGAGAGAAAACTTCTGTTCCATTGCCCATCTCAAGGCTTCAGTACCTCACTATCTTACATTCTTGTTTGGTCTGAGCACAACTGCCATGTACTCATGCTGTACAACTAGAACAAGTGGGTAGTACCTGAGCCTCAACTTCATACCTCCCATCGCTACTAACAAGCCCACAAGCTTTTGGCAAATCAGTTTTTCCTAAGTTTCTTGGGTGGCATCAGGTAAAAAGATACAAAATGAGAATTAATTACACTGATACAATGCTACCAGATACTAAGGAAAGTCCTGCATTCCTGTGGACACTGTTCATTGGCTCCAGAGGACATAAATGCCAGAGAAACAGCAGGAACAACATGTTAATAAGCCAAGCCTCTCAAGTTTGACAAAACACATTATATTAAGGAAAGACATCGTGTTGTTTGATGAGATTTTTCAGTACACATCACTTAGAGCCAGGTTTCTTTTCGTGTAATATCAATGGTGAATAGTTTAACCCTATGTGATTCTAGTATGTTGTTCAAAATTAAGAAAGTAGGTGAAAATACTACAATTTAAATTGTACAGTTAAACTGAAAATACCATGTCCAAAAAAAATTCCAAGCTTCACAGACAGTTGTGATTCTGGGATAGGCAAGTGCAGTCAATACATGATGGGCATTTAAGAAAATATCTTAAATTTGGGATGGGAAAACAAAAACAACATTTTCCAAAAACCCATCATGCAATATAGTTCTTGTAAAGAAACTATCTATGACAGTGCAAATGTGATTGTGGAAAAGAATACGGAGGATGCTTTTTAATGATTGCCTCCACCTCTTCTCTGGTTCCATCGGCAATATATATATAGTGTGTGTAAAATTAATAATTGTACACACAGTTAGGTCAATAAAAGCATTTCTAGCATTTAATCCATGTATCTCCGTCTTGGGATCCTTTCCTCATGTGAATAACACTGCTGATGCCCATGTCTTTGCACTGAAAATGGCTCCATCTCTGCAGAGAGAAGTGGTGGCTTTATCCCGATTCAGGAAACCACGTACATATTTGTCAAATCGTTTTAAATGTCAATAGTCTTATCACACTCTTAAGTTACTCTGCACTAGTATTAAAAGGGCAGTCTCTCTGTTGCACCTGTGTCAGTTTCTGAAGCGAGCTAACAGGCCTACGACATGACCCCAATTCAAAAGCACAGGTGCTCCAAGTCCAGAATTTCCACAGGGAATCTTCAGCTCTCTTATTCTATATCCTTCATATTTCTCTTTTACTAACATTGACTTCCACACAACCTTTAGATCATCTATGAATGAAAATTTTCACTAGAACTTCAGCCAGGCTTCTAATGGGTCTTTGAGTCATTTGAGGAATTGCCCATCTCACAGTGCTGAACCTTCCATTAATTGCCACAGTATATCTTTTAGCTCATTTGCAACTTGTTCAAGCATTTTCAAAGATGGGCTTTAAATATTCACTGTTAACATTTTGACTATAAAAATTATATCTAGTCTCATATATTTGATGCAGTTCATCAATATTGGGTTAAGATTTTAGAATGTTCAGGATTTATTCCTTCACTGCTTTAAAATAAGAAATAGATTAGCTTGTGTCATGTCCAATTAGGAATGTTCTTTCACTAATTATTAATTCTAGTGGACTTTTAATATGCCCTTTAGTTTTCTATGTTAAAAATTATATTATCTTCAAGCAGAAGCATGTTGTGGATGTGAACATGTTTTTGTATTGACCTCCAGTGTAAGATACGGGACTGATTCAGATGGTGCACAGCAGCAAACAATTTGCCTGGTGCAGGCTCTGAGAGGGGTCCTTTGTCAGCTGTGGCTAGTTTAAACTTGAGGACTCTGGATAGGGAATAAAGACAGAGCCCTGAGATTGTTGGGAGGCTCCAGGAAGAATAGGCTCCTTCCCCATCCCATCCCATCCCACCCCTGCCCTTCTACTCCTGATTTCTGTTGATACAGACGGATAAGAAGTTGGTGATACCCTGAAAAGAGGACTGAACCTGCCCTAAGGAACCCAACAACCAACTGTAACCAGCAGGAAGTAGCTAGAGAACTCTGCTCTCTCCCCACTAATCTTTCTGGTGTTGGGGTGTTAGAAGGGATTGTGGTGGAGAAGGGAGAAAGAGTTTAAGAAACATAAATAATACAGAATTTTTCGTTCTTTCGATTTTAAAATATATTTTTACATTTATTACAATTTATTCACTTTGTATCCCAGCTGTAGCCCCCTCTCTTGTCCCCTCCCAATCTCACCCTCCCTTCCTCTTCTCCTCCCATGCCCCAGGTCTTGGGGAGCCAAGACCATGGATAGGGGAGGTCCTCCTCCCCTTTCCTCTGACCCTAGCCCATCAGGTCTCACCAAGACTGGCTGTCCTCCTCTGTGGCCTAGTAAGGCTGCCCCTGTTCCTCGGGGGGAGGTGATCAAAGAGCCAGCCACTGAGTTCATGTCAAAAACAGCCCCTGTTCCCCTTATTAGGAACTCCCATTTGGACACTGAGCTGCCATGGGCTACATCTGTGTCAGAGTTCCAGGTTATCTCCATGAATGGTCCTTGGTTGGAGGATCAGTCTCAGAAAAGACCCCTGTGCCCAAACATTTTTGTTCTGTTTCTTCCCTCTTCTGTTGCTTCCCTCCAGATATTCCTATTACCCCTTTCTTTCATAAGATTCCCCACACTCTGCCCAAGGTTTGGCTATGAGTCTCAGCATCTGCATTAATACCCTCCTGGGTAGAGTCTTCAGAGGCCCTCTGTGGTAGGCTCCTGTACTGGACCCTGTTTTCTCCCTCTTCAGATGCCTATCCTGTTGCCCTTCTGAATGAGGATTGAGCATCTTACCCAGGGTCCTCCTTCTTGTTTAGATTTTACAGGTGTACAGATTTTAGTATGTTTATCCTATATTATATGTTTAATAGCCACTTATAAGTGAGCATATACCATGTGTCTTTCTGCTTCTGAGATGCTAGAAAAGATCATCCTGAGTGAGGTATCCCAGAAACAGAATAATACAGTTTTTAAAAGGATGCAACAAGTGGCCCTCAGATGTTGGGCTTAGAATAATTGCCAGAGAGAAGACAGAAAGGTATGAAGAAATGATTATACTGTTTCAGGATGTGAGGGAAAGGTTTATTGCAGCTGATACTGCTATTTTCTCTCCAGCTTTACTCTCAGAGGGGACTCTCTGGTTTTGCTTCTTCGTCTTCCTCCATTCCGTTTTAAAAAGGTTGGGAGAATAGTTGAAAACTGGAAAAGTTGCAGGTGAATATAAAGGGATATGAGAAACAAAAAGTGGATATAATAAGAAAATCTGAAGTGTCATTCAATCTTGCTTTTGAAAAGATAGCAAAGTGGCTGTACAACTACGTAGTTTGCTGTGGTAGAGATGGAAGAGCCAGGGAAGCGAACAGCGCCACTGGGAAAGGGAGTACAGGAGAGTTCAGACCTGGTCACTGAGAGCTGAAGTTTTCCCAAATTGCTGTCTTTCCCTGCTCTACGCACTTTTGGTGTCCAGTTCCCAGAGCCCCTGAGTGAGGCAAGCGACCAGAAGGAGCAGAAAGCCATACACAGTGAAAGGGTTAAAGAAAACAGCTTGTTTCAAGGAAAAAAAAAAAAAAAAAAGGCTAATCTTGAGTAAGCTGAGCTATCAGAGGAGGAGCCTTGGGTTAAAAGATTACCACCTTTAGCTTTCCCAATAGCTACTAAAAGCCTTAGATATAAAAATGTCTGGTGCTTTGTGGTGAATATGAAACGTTTTTCTTTTTCTTTCTTTCTTTCTTTCTTTCTTTCTTTCTTTCTTTCTTTCTTTCTTTCTTTCTTTCGTTCTTTCTTTCTTTCTTCTTTTTTTGTTTTCATCCCAGGTGTGGGTATGGGACTGATTTAGATGGTTCACAGCAGCAAACCATTTGCCTCATGTGGGCTCTGAGAGAGGCTCTTTGCCAGCTGCAGATAGTTTAGATCTGAGGACTCTGGAGAGAGAATAACTGTCAGAGCCCAGAGTGTGTGGAGTAGCTTTCAGAAAGAGCAAGGCTGCTGCTGTGTCCCCCACCCCCTTCAGTTCCTATTGCTGCTGTTGCAATAGACAAGATGTTGAGATCTTCTTGAAACAAGGATTGGATTGACTCCAAGGAATCTGAAGTTGGCAATATTCTGAAATGAAGAGTGAACTTTCCACAAGGAACCTGATGAGTCTAACCAGCAGGAAGTAGCTAAAGAGAACTCTGCCCCTTCTCCTCACTAACCTCCTTTCTCTCTTACCCAGTATTGGGGTGTTGGAAGGGACTGGTGTGGAGAAGAGAAAAAGAGGCCTAAGAAGTGAAAATAAAATAGAGTTAAAAGTAACACCAACAGGAGCAGCCTTATTTGTGGGAGCCAATATTTATGATTTTAATTTAATTTTTATTTCTTTACTACAGAGTAAAGACTGCAAGTCCAGAACTGAATAAAAGTGATAGTGTTAGGAAGATTTGGTCTTTTTCCTATCTTAACAGAAAGCATGAAGCATTTTGTTCATAGGATTTTAGCAGTTTTGTTTCAACTATAGATGTTTTATCATATGACATTACTTTTTTTTCTCCTGTAACTTTTGTTATAAATTGGTATCAATGAGATTTCTCTTGTGTTTTCATTCCATTGACTTTTTGGAACAGGTTTTAAATAATTGCATATTCCATACAACTCTCCCACTTAGAATGTAGATGGTTTGAAGAATTTAGGTGTTCTAAGAGATGCATAGTCATTGTAACAACCAACATTAGACTCCGATTGGAAGGCTTACACTTTTCAGACAGTATCCTTATTTCCTCTTCCCACCCTTAGGCAACCACCACTCCATTTCTTCTCTATTTGAATTCCTAGCTCTGGACTTTAATGTAAATTTATAGTAGGCTTTGTAACTTGGTGCTTAATGTTTTAGTTAATCTTTCCAGGTTTCATTGTTGCAACATACTTCAGTATTCCAGTTCTTCTTGATAGCTCAATAATATTCCATTTTATACAAATCTTATATTTTACTTATCCATTCATTCCTTGATGGACATTTGGGTTGTTTCTACTTCTTGATAATTATAAATAAATCTATTATGAATATTCATGTACAGTTATTTTGTGTATGGACATATGTTTGCAATTCTCTTGGGAAAATGCCTGGGTGTAGAGTACTTGAATCATATGGTAATTTTACATTTAATTATTTGAGAAACTGAAAGATTGGTTGAAAGCAGCTGTTCATGTTATTGCTCGCTTATTTCTCTCTCCTCTCTCTAACAAATATATACACATATTTATATCAAAATTTCTACAAAATATTGTGCTTTATAAAATTCTTACAAAAAGCTGCTACTTTTCTATGTTAAGAGTTTGTTTTTGAAGAAATTTATGAGTAGAATTTGAGTTGATTCTAAAATTTATGCCAGTTTATTAATAAACATATTTGAATATAAAATATAAGTCATAAATCCCAGGAAGCATTTTAATCCTACATAGTCTGTATTGTATTATATAGCCTGTACTATTTACATAGCCTGTATTTTATTACACATACATTTCCATATTTTTCTCCCCATAAATGTTTTTCCATACACCTCACTTCTATTCTGTACTTCTTTTATTGGTAATTGGCTTTTAGCTTGAATATTTTTTATACTATGCTTTTCAGTACAAATTTCCTGGTAAATGTTTTCATGTATTATTTCTACAAGGTGTTTAAAATTTAATTTTTGGAGAGATTTTTTTCTCTCATTTTGGAGTTCTAGATTAATCTTTTCACACTTCACTTCTTTATCTTTAGGACCCCACTTTCCTTTGGAATCACCTTGAGAATCCTTTCTGATTCTCTCGTTTCCAAGTCCCTTTAAGTTTCTCTTTGCTTTACTTTTAAAAGCTGTAATATAACAAACACAGATTCTATTGTCTCTGAACTTACACTTCTTTTCTTGCTCTGAGCTCCTTTCCAATCCTTAAGTTGAATTTCTTTAGCCAGTCTTCTTCATAGTGACTCCAACATCCTTTGTCTATGTTGACCTGATATCATTAATGCAATGTTCTATTTACAGTAAGTGAATATTTGGTATTAAAATCATATAAATAATAATAGTATTGTTATTTACAATAAGAAATATATTTAGTTTTAAGTTCAGTCTCTTGGCACATAGTTCCTAAATTCTTTGAGTCCCCAAAATGATGCATCTAATTTTGTGTATGTAAATTAAATAACATATTTTGGCAGATGTTTAACAATCTTCAGATATGGTTGGTTGTTTTGGAAATGAACCATGTGGTAAATTGTTATAGCTCAAGTCTCACCTATGTCTCTGAAAGAAGAGAGAGGCAGAGGTTATGTATAGCATGGGTCAGTGATTTTAACAATAATGCTATATTGAGGGCTTCATAAAAAATAAGACACAGTGTGGAAAGTTTATAGATGCTGCCTTAGCACAGATCGTGGAGGCCAGTGCCCCTCGACTTTACAGACACCAAAACTCCTAATTAGGACTTTATACATGTATCTTCACCTGGATGTTCATTTGTGTATCTCATAAATCTTCCTTGTACTAAGTCATCAGCAATAAATAGAAATCTTATTTGAGTTTTGTGAACCACTCAAACATAGGCTTCAATTCAAGAAGGCTTGAGGATTCCCACTTTTTCGGCTGTTTGTCAAAAGTTCTGCAGCCCTTTAACACCAGAATTGGGAAAATCTTTCGTGACTAAGCCCTGAATATGTAGAATTTGACACTGGAACTTGAGTTATGGCTGGTTCTAGGAACTGAACTCAAGTCCTCTGCAAGAGCAACAGTGCTCTAACCCGCTGAGCCACCTCTTCAACCCCCTTTCAGTGCACAATTGTTACACATATATTGTTTACTAAATCATAATCAACTTATACATATATGTAAATTAAACCTGTCACTTTTAGATGCTTCCATTCTCTTTTAGAAAAAATAAACAATGAAAATTGTACCTGTATATGAAACAGAAACTAATTTTCGTTTTTCTTGGCTAAGATGTGCAGCCATAAAAACATTCATCTCTCAGCATACTTTTTTCCAATCTAATAAATTAATAACCTATAATCTATAAATTCTTCCAGTCTTCTGGGAGTTGGGAATACCCAATGAGGAAGTTTTATCCTGAAAAAAAAAATCACCCTTTAAAAATTTACTAAGCAAAAAAATGGGGGATGGGGCTGGATAGATTGCTCAGTGTTTAAGAGCACTGGCTGCTCTTCCAGAAGACCTGGGTTCAAGTGCCAGAATTCACTAGTTAATGAATATTTGACACCTCAAAGTGTCCATATATCGAATGAAAAGGTCTCTATTTTTTTTCATAAAATTTTTCCATATATATAATATGGAAAGAACACCAAATCGTGTTATATTTGTTTCAAAAGAAAATGAATATAATCATCTCATTTTCTTATATACTGTCTCTCTATTCATTGGTAGTTTGAGTTCTAAAAGTATATTTTGATGTAAATAAATATACATGGAGATTTATGTGTTTTTTTCTTTTTATATTCACTTTACATCTTTGTTGTAGCTATCTCCTTCCTCCTCTCCCAGTTCTACTCTCTCTCTCTTCCTCTTCCTCTTCCCTTCCCCTTTTCTGCAGAAAGAAAGGAGAGCTCCCTTTCCCATCCACTCCAGTTCAAGTTGCATCAGCACTGAGCATGTCCTCTTTCCCTGTGGTCTGGCCTGGCAGTCCACCAGGCAAAAGTGATCAAAAAGCTGGCAAGTGAGTCCATGTCTGATGCTGTCCCCAGTTCCCTTAATAGAGAACCCACATGAGGCCTAAGTTGATCATATGTAGCATCTTTCTGGGGGCCTAGGTCCAGTTCAAGCGTGGTCCTTGATTGATACTTCAGTCTTAGCAAGCCCCTCTTCTTCCTAGTTAGTTGGCTCTGTTGTTTTTTCTGTGGAACTCCTATCACAAGAGTCAGGTCCTTTTCTTTTTCCTCCCACTTTCCCACAATACTCTATGTATCACCCAATTTTTGGCTGTGACTCTGAGGACCTGTTTTGAGGCAGGGCTGGGTAGAGCTTCTCAGAGGACAACTCTGGCAGGGACCTTTCTGCAAGCTTAGTAGACTATTGTTCATAGTGTCAGGAGTGGGTCGTTGGTTGGGCCAGGCTTTGTTGGACATTCTCTCAATCTCTGATCTATCTGCTTTTTCTTTATCCCTGTGCATCTTGTAGGGAGGAAAAATTTTGGGTAAAAGATTTTGTGGGTGGGTTGGTGTTCTTCTCCTCTGCTAGGAAACTAGTCTAGCTGGAGAGTGTCCTCTTCAGTCTCCATGGCCATTGCAACTAGAAGTCTCTGGTTGACTTAGGCCTCCAGCTTGTCACAGAGATGTCCCACCCTCAGTTTCTCTTTTCTCTACAGGCCTCTCCAGGTCTGATCTCCGCTCTCTGCATCCCCTCGCTTACCTTGTTCCCTCTCTTCAGATACTACCTCTGTCTATTCTACCTCCCCTTCTGAGTGAGATTTATGCATCCTCCCTTGGATCCTCTATGTTTCTTATCTTCTTTGGCTCTGTGCTTTGTAGTGTGCTTATTCTGTACTATGTGGCTAAAAGCTATAGTACAGAGCAATAGTATTAAAAATGGAATGGTACTGGCATAGAAATAGATTGGTTAATAAATGGAATCAAGTCAAAGACTCAGAAATAAAGTCATTTTCCTATGGTCACTTGATTTTTGACAAAGGAGTTAAAAACCACACAGTGGGGGAAAAACAACATTTTCAACAAAAGGTGCTGGTCTAATTGTATATCTACATGTAAAAAATACAAGTAGATTCATATTTATCTTCCTGCACAAAACTCAAATCCAAGTGGATCAAAGACCTCAATATAATGCCAGATATAATAAAATTATTAGAACAGAAAGTGGGGAATAGCCTTGAACCAGGAGACAACTTCCTGAACAGAGCACCCATATCTCAGGCTCTAAAATGAACAATTAATAATGGGACCTCTTATATTTATGGTCGTGAGCCTAGCCTTTAATGGCTGAGCCATCTCGAGCAGCCTTACCAGGCCACAGAAGATGACAATGCAGCCACTTCTGATGAGAACTGATAGACTAAGATCAGAAAGAAGGAGAGGAGGACCTCCCCTATCAGTGGACTTGGGGAGGGGCATGCATGCAGAAAGGGGAGAGGGTGGGATCAGGAGGGGGGGAGGGAGGAGATTGTGGGGGGGATACAAAATGAATAAAGTGTAATTAATAAAAGTTAAATAAAAAATTTAAAAAAAATAATGGGACCTTTTGAAATGGAAAAGCTTCTGTAAGGCAAAGGGCAATGTCAATAGAATTAAACGACAGAATACAGACTGGAAATGATCTTCACCAATCCTACCTCTGACAAAGGCTAATACACTTGGAAATTTAAATAAGCAATACTTCTTAAATTAATCGAGCTTTTGTCTACATTTAAAAGTACATGTGAAATGTTGTTATAGTAAATATCTGAAAATATTCCTAGAATATATGTGAGTTTAGTTTAGCAAGAATCTTGTTGGCCAGTACAGAGCAAAATTCGGGTACTAGATTTTCTGACATTAACACTTCAAATTATTTAGCTTTGGAATAACCTAATTTTATCTATTGTTGCCACTAACGTAGAAGAAATCTCATAATATGAATATTTATCAAAACACCAAATCCTATTATCAAAATAATATGTTTATGTGTGTTATGGTGATCTCCAATGTAAGAAAAATAACCACCTCTGGTTAAAGATAAAGAACTCTAGAGTTTTGTTGTCAGTATATAATAAAATCAAAGTAGGAATTTTTAAAGTAGAATTAATACAGGACTGGAAACTGAACTATTCTTTAAGCTGCATAGACTGTGACTTCAGAAGCTCACTAGGGGACTGTGTCAATGAGCAGTCATCTGCATAAATGTGAGGATCATGTTGATACATGACTCTCCTATGGTTTATTCACATAATATTTCAGAATAGATGGGAAATTTTATTTTTATGTTTTAAAATGTTCTGTATTTTCTCTGAAGACATCTATGATTTATTTTCAATAAACTCTCTTACAAGTACTTTAAACATGTTTTTAATATCAAGAAAATATTTTCATAGAATATATGTGAAAAATTCCTCTGAATGCATGCACCAACATTCTTTATGCAAATTATTTTTGTGCTTTATGTGTAAAAAATGTTTAAAAGAAAACTATTGATTTTCTGTAAGCTGTGGTACATGCCTACAACACTAGCATGCAGGAAGTAAAGGCAAGAGGATGAGGAATTCATGATCATGTTAGGTATACAGTGAGCTGGAGGCCAACCTAGGCAACGGGAGACTCTGCCTCAAACAAAACAAACAGGCTTTTCCACAGCTCTAACTATGTGAGAGCCTAAAGCCACTGACAGTGCATAAAACTCTTAATTACAAAAGGTGAATTAATAACTATGTTTCTGCTAGGCTTATTGAAGCTGATGAATTTATTTCATATATGTGCCCAAGAAGGAAAGGCAAAGAGAACCATTCAACTCCTTTTGACTCTTGCTTCAGTGTCACTGAATGAAACACACCAATATCAAGCCATACTGTGATTAAGGATCTTCAACTACTGAATTTTTTAAATTTTTTATTAATTACACTTTATTCACTTTGTATTACCCCTGTAGCTCCCTCTCACCTCCCCTCCCAATCCTCCCATTCCTCCCCCTTCTCCATGCATGCCCCTCCCCAAGTCCACAGATAGGGAGGTCTTCTTTTCCTACCTTCTGATCCTAGTCTATTAGGTCTCATCAGGAGTGGCTGCACTGTCTTCCTCTGTGGCCTGCTAAGGCTGCTCTCCCCTCAGGGGGAGGTGATGAGCAGGCCAGTCAGTTCATGTCAGAGACAGTCCCTGTTCCAATTACTATGGAACCCACTTGGACACTGAACTGCCATGGCTACATCTGTGTAGGGGTCCTAGGTTATCTCCATGAATGGTCCTTGGTTGGAGTATGAGTCTCAGGAAAGACCCCTCTGCTCAGATTTTTTGGTTCTGTTGCTCTCCTTGTGGAGTTCCTGTCCTCTCCAGATCTTACTATTTCTCACTTCTTTCATAAAATTCCCTGCACTCTACTCAAAGGTTGGTCATAAATTTCAGCATCTGTTTTGATAGTCTGCAGAGCAGAGCCTTTCAGAGGCCCTCTGTGGTAGGCTCCTAACTTGTTCCCTATTTTCTCCTCCTTCTGATGTCCATTCTCTTTGCCTTTCTGTAGAAGGACTGAGTATTTTAGCCAGAGTCCTCCCTCTTGAATAGTTTCTTTAGGTATACAAATTTTAGTAGGTTTAGCCTATATTATATGTCCAATATCCACTTATGTATGAGTATATACCCTGTGTGTCTTTCTGCTTCTGGGATAGCTCAATCAGGATGATCCTTTCCAGTTCCTACCATTTACCTGCAAATTTCATGATTTCCTTGTTTTTTTATTGCTGAGTAATATCCCATTGTGTAGATGTACCACAATTTCTGTACCCATTCCTCAGTTGAGGGGCATTTGGGTTCTTTACAGCTTCTGGCTATTACAAATAAAGCTGCTACAAACATGGTTGAGCAAATGTCCTTATTGTGTACTTGAGCCTCTTTTGGATATATGCCTAGGAGTGGTATTGCTGGATCTTGAGGAAGCGCTATTCCTATCAACTACTGATTTTAAGATAATAGGATTCACCTAATATTCTAGGTATTATTTACAGAGGACATGGGAATTTTAACATACTGTAAATTATCAGCACACCAGAAGAACATGGCCACCGAATCAACTAACAGGACTTACATGGGCTCATAGAAACTGAAAGAGCAAGCACATGGCCTGCATGCATCTGCACCAGTTTCTTCGCATGCATGTTATAGGTATTATCTTGGTGTTCTTGTGGGACTCCCAATAGTGGGAGCAGGTGTTTTTCTGACTCTTTTCCTCCTATTGGGTTGCCTTGTCCAGCCTTGATATGAGTGCTTTTCTCTTGTCCTATTGTTTTTTTTTATTTTTTTATTTTTATTTTTCTTATCAGTTACATTTTATTAACTCTGTATCCCAGCCGTGGCCCGATCCCTCATTCCCTCCCAGTCCCTCCCTCCCTCCCTCATCTCCACCATGCCCCTTTCCAAGTCCACTGATAGGGGGGACCTCCTCCCCATTCATCTGATCCTGTTTTATCAGGTATCTTCAGGACTGGCTGCAAAGCCCTCCTCTGTGGCCTAACAGGACTGCTCCTCCCTTCGGGGGTGGGGAGACCAAAGAGCCAGTCATTGAGTTCCTGTTAGAAATAGTCCCTGTTCCCCTCACTTTGGGAAACCAATTGGTTACTGAGCTACCACAGGCTACATCTGAGTGGAGGTTCTAGGTTATATCCATACATGGTCCTTGGTTGAATGTCAGTCTCAGAAAAGACCCTGTGCCCAGATATATTTGGTCCTTGTGGAGCTCCTATCCTTTCCCCATCAGACTAACTCCCCTTCTTTCTTATGATTCCCTGTACTCTGCCAAAGGTTTGGTCATGAGTCTTTGCTTTGAAAACACTGCTAGTTAGAGTCTTTCAGATGCGCTCAGTAGACTCCTGTCATACGTTCAATGCACATCCCATCTGTCTTTCTAAACGAGGATTGATCATCTTACCCCATGTCCGCTCATCTCTTGTCCTATTGTATCTTGTTTTGTCCTGCTTGGCAGAAGAAATCAAGGAGGAGTGAGAGGTGGGGATCTAGGAGGAGTGGAGGGAGGGGAAACTGACTATGATGTATAAGAGAAGAATTGATTTTCAATTAAAAAAGTAAAAAGAAATCGATATACAGATTTCACTGACATTTCCAAATTATAAAGTCAACAATCTTATTCTGTCATAAAGATAACTCATCAAAATCCAAACGAAGTATATACCTTTCTCATTTACATATATGGTATATGTACATATACATCTATATATCTTACATATGCACAGAATTATGACAGTTTCAAAAGACATATAAGATGTAACAATAATTAATGAAAAGAGACAATGATTTGAGAGAGAGAAAGGAGTGTAATATAGGAGAATTTGGAAGGAGAAAAGGGAGGGGGAAGTGATGTAATTACATTATAATCTTAAAAAATAAAAGAAGTAATAAAAATAACATAGTTGATCCACAGCTGATTTGAGTTCAGTTCAGAGAATCAGTTTTGTATATCTGCTCAATAAATATCTACTTCGTTTGGTGTATTCTGCCTCCATGTCTTTCAAAAGACATCTCTGGAAGCTACTCCTGTTGTACTGCAACACTGATTTCAAATATTTCAGGAGGCCATTTTAAAGGCTTTAAAAAATAAAACACACTATTATTATTATTATTATTACTAGGCAAAGAGGTAAGGGAAAATGGCTTATAGTACCTGTTTATTAGTTTATTTATTAACCAATGTTTATGAAGGCCCTTCCAAATTGAAGGCCAAAATTGGATTCTCTGTCCTTGCTATTCATAGAGTGTGGTCAACAGTAATGTTTAGAGTAAGTAGACCCTCAGTCACCATTCTGTTATGAATGGATGTGCTTAATACATGGATTAATTGGATTCTTTACACATTCTAATTTTTTTCTAATTATTCTTTACTATGTTCTGATAAAAAAATAATCTCTGGATTTTAGAAGAAAGTATAATCAGAATACAGGATAAGAGAAAATAATTTGTTTTCAATAAAAGAAAAAATCTTTGGATTTAAAACAGAAGGAATGTATTTTTAAAAATATTCCTGATTTCTACTTTGCTTGCATTCATTCTTTTTTTATGTGTGTATTCAAGAAGGAAAAGCAGAGAGAATGGCTTAGCTCTTTCTCATCCTTTCTCTGTTTGCTCATTATAAACTCATTACAAGAGTCACACTAGGTAATAGAAACTCCTGGTATTCATCTAGACCTCAAGGTCAGGGAAGACATTTGTGTGCTTTGCCTCCTCCTGTCTACATGCTGTGTTCCTGTTGCTTCCAATTCAGTTTTTCTGTTTATCTTCAGGCTGGGAGATGAACTTCATGCTTATGAGAATTGAAATCTAGGGAAGCAACTCTAGAATTGATGAATGACATTATGACTAACCTAAAGTCCTTTTGGAAGAACAAATAAAATGATATAGAAAAGAAACTAGCTAGCTCATAGCCAGCTTTGTGCTCTGGCGTTCCAGAGAAGGGAGCACAGCTGTCAGCCAGAAGAGTAACCAGGGCCAAATTGGTGAAACCAGACTTGTACAGGATCATAAAGTGTCACACAGGTTTTGGCTGTCTAATTTACAAAGAAGCACCAAGTATCACACAATAGAGAACAAAAATTGTATAATAACAATGAATGATTGCCTGAAAGTAATTTTAACAGTGGTTAAAGGGAGGTGAATTACATTTATTTTACTTTGCAGAAAAGTGCACAGCCAGTCAGCAACAGCAAAAACTTCAAAACATTTGCTTTCGAGCTGAATGACAAATTAAAATCCATCCCACTTAAAACTCATTTTCAGCGTCATCTTTAAAATATCACCCTTCACTAAATTGATGACTCAGGTATAAATTACACACCACTCTTCCCATTTACCCGTAGTGGACACATTTTGAGATCCACAGTGGAGCTTGAACCTGCCGACAGGACAAAATTTCATAATGCAAAATCTTTCATCTTTAAATTCATATCACCCACAGTGGCTATATCTTCCAAAACAATGCCTGCATGAATTTCTTTGTATTTATTAATGTTTTTTGGCCAATAGATGGTTCATTCTATTACACATCTTAACAACCTCAGCATAAAATAGTCTTTTATTTTTACTCTTTTTACTCGATAAAGTACTTTATGGCTTCCCTCTGGAACATATGAATTTCTACCATTGCCACTTTGTGCTTTGTAGCCATAATTAAGTGAAATAAGGACTACATGAACATGGGCACTGTAGTAGCTCGGTGGTAGAACTGATATATAAATGACTTCTAATTGACTTACAGACAGCTAGCAAGCATATGCATGGTGAACCATTGAGCAAATGATGATTTTACACATCCTTCAAGGGCTGCCATGACCTCTCATCATGCTACTCAGAATGGTATACCATTTAAACCTTATGCTTTCTAGATATGGAAATTTCTACTTAATTTCAGCCATGATTGAAAACAGTAACTGAAACTATAGAGACATTAAAGCACAGTTAGGTGCTTTAGGTTTCTAGGTCTTTGGTGGAAAGAAGAATTTCAATTTTTTTTTTTTTGGCAGAATAACGCTACCTGAAGTGCAAAGTAAACCAAATTCACTAGTGATTGAAATAGTTACTAGCACTCATTTAACTTCTATGAAGAGACAAATATTTAGCACAGTTTCCTCTTTAATTCCCAGAACAAATGTATTAGGTGAGAACTTTGTCTGTCTCTAGGTATTGTCTTAAGTGAAGTGTGCAAGAAGAATGGATGTTTCCAGGATCTAAATAAGCAAAATAAGTTAATCCAGCAAAGCTCAATCTACAGCCCTGGTCTTCCTAGTACTGCAGTGACACTTGGTAGAGGCCAGCCACTGCTCTCACGCTTACTTTCTAGAAAGCGTTCAGCAAGCTTGTGAGCCTCCATAGTCAACAATTCTCTTACACATCATCTTATACCACAGAGAACATTATCTACCTTCTGAATAGAGCTGGTGTTTGAAATGAAGCAAAGGCTATCACAGAAACCCAAGATAGCACAAATATAGCTACATAGAACTATAATATCATGGTGTCATTTTCTTTCTTCACTTTTGCCATCATGTTTGAAGAAACTCTGAAGTTATCTAGGATTGTAGGATGAAGAGGAGCAGTGAAAATCATTATGACAAATGATAGATAGAAGGGGAAAGAAGCAGAGAATCTGGGTCAGCAACATGAACTAATGGGTAATTTATATTATCTACAAATTACAGTGGGATTGTAGAGTCTAGGTAAAAAGCAATATTTCAAAGCTATGCTTCTATCTTGAGACACATTTGATTCTTGTTTATAAGTATATGAGGAAGTTTAAAAAAATCTCTATAAACAGACTATCTTAATTAGAAGCCTCTACCACTTAACTGTTTCACCCTAGGCAAATCATTAACACTGAGTGACATTTCTAATCCTTATTTTCATTCAAGTGAATGAGTCACCATCTGTATCCATCTCTTGCTTGGGATATGAAAAAAAAACAAAACAAAACAAAATTAAAAAAACCAAGTATATTTTGCACCAGAAGTCTAATGAGGGTCGCTCTGAGTAAAATAAAGACTTTGGCACTTAGATGTTTCCTTTTGGAAATTTGAGAGGAATAGTGCAGATTGTCACTCTCTCAGTTTCTGTAGACTGCCTATACTCTGGAGCGCCAACAAGAGCAATGACAGCTGAGCTCTTGCACATTGCATCATTCTGACTTCATCCTCTGGTTCTTCAGCGCTACAAATTCTTGCAATTACATTTGGTCTACTGGGACAATTCAAGATGAACTCATCTCAGGGTCCTTAGCCTAATGTCACATTTTGTCTAATTTCTTTTTTTTCTTTTTTATTATTATTAATATTATTATTAGTTACATTTTATTGATTCTGTATCCCAGATGTATCCCACTCCCTTATTCCCTCCCAATCCCACTTTCCCTCCCTCATCTCCTTCCTGCCCCTTTCCAAGTCCACGGATTGGGGAGGACCTCCTCCCCTTTCATCTGACCCTGTTTTATCAGGTATCTTCAGGACTGGCTGCAAAGTCCTCCTCTGTGGCCTAGCAGGACTGCTCCTCCCTTGGGGGATGGGGAGGTCAAAGAGCCTGCCATTGAGTTCATGTCATAAATAGTCCCTGTTCCCCTTACTATGGGAAACCCATTGGTTACTGAGCTACCACGAGCTTCGTCCGAGCAAAGGTTCTAGGTTATATCCATACATGTCTAATTTCTCTTATGATATAAGGTGATATAGTCACAGACTTTAGAAATCACAGTGTAAACATCTTGAGGAGACATTATTATGCCGCATAGAATTTGTGACAATTGAATTAAATGATATATGTTAGAGAACTAGAGAAGCATTAGATTTAATATATATGTATATATATATGTTAATGAGTAATTTCTAAAAGGAATAGACAATATTACATGAGTTGCAATTCTACAAGATTCTTTATGGATATTTACTGTTGCAGCAATGTAGGCTAATATAATGTCATTTAGTTTGAAGACTACTATACACATATAAGAAGATTTCATAGATCTGAGACAAGATTGGCACACTAGAGCATTGAAATTCCATTTCTTCCAGATATGGGAAATTTATCTTGAATTCAGAGAATTTTCTGTGCTTGAGGATATCTTTATTTGTTTATTCCTTTAATAAATATTCTCATATTTGATGTGTTAGCTCCCTCTGGTACTTTGTTTTAATTAATTTGCTTAATTAGCTACAAGAATTAATAAATCTCGTTCTGGATTAAAATAAGGTCAAGCATCAACTCATTCTACTGCTGAACTCAAACAGAAAGAACTGATCTATACTGGAGGAGAATATTTAAGATTATAGATGAATTGGAAACACTTTCATGATGTTAGAGAAAGCTTGCTTAGAATTAAATATCCAATTGTGAGCATGATAGTGTTTCATTGAGCCATATGGTAGGCAAGATAATGGTCATCAAAGAAAACATGTCTTAAAAACATGGTGGTTTATAATGAAAAGAGAAGGTTTGAAGATGAGTTTACATCAGGTTCTTGACATTAGAGTATTGTCATAGGTCTGGTTAGTTCTGTGTGAGTGTATTAAGCATAACTTGTCTAATCTTTCAGACACTGCTGCTTGAATGAAGTACAGGCAGAAAAGACAGAATTCTATTGCCCTTGGAAACCACAGGTGGGACTTCTTTCCAGTCCTTGCATTCACTCAGGCCAATGTGGAGGAAGTATATAGACAATCCACAAATCCTTTTACAGTTTTCCAAACTGGCATGGTATTATAAAGTTATTCTTCAAAATATCGGTGCAGGAGGAATGCTAAAGGACTTAGATACAAAGACTTCCAAATGGTAAGTTTTTGTGTGCTTCATGATAAATGTATATTAAGAGAAATCATTAAAAGTTTCATGACTCTTTTGTATACTTTTGTTTTTAAGTTTGGATAGAAATGGAGTTAAATTTAAAGTTAAGAAACATTATGAGGACTTTTGTAGAGGCAATTAACTTTTCCCTGATTAGATTTAAACAGTAAGGAATTTCTAACTGGGTTTGCCATGACTCCCAAAAGTCATGGCAAGTGAGGCTATGTAATGTAGGAGGAACACACTACTAGTATTTAACTGAATTGACATGGTGTCAAATGAACTTGTTAATGTCTATTTATACTCACAAGCAAGTGCAACTCTCAGGATTAAACAGAGAGGTTTCTCCACCAGAGATTCTTGGTTGCTCAGGATGCTGAGAATTAAGGGTCCATTGATCAGTAGGCCATAAATGGGACATTTATAATCCCTCATCTATGTTCATTGAATATCTCAGAAGAGGTGGAAAAAGTGTAAAGGCTAGAAGATAGGGAGAAGGGCTACTGAATGATGTCTTCTGGGCATAACGTGGCAAAAGTATCATGACTACATGGCAGCTATGGCTGTTTGAACTGAGCTTGCAGAAGACTGAACCTATCGAGTTATAAATAGGGGAGAGGCTCCTGACATCCTACCCTAACCTGCTTACCTACTGATGAATAAAGAATTCTAGGAGAAGGGGGATCATTACTTTATATGTGTACCCACTGGTGAGCCCATCAGTCTCCACTAGATAGTATTATATGTATGCTTAACTTTCTTAGTGGTTTTATTGCTGTGAAGAGATCATGTATATTAAGATCAGATGGCTTAACTCAGATGGCTCTGGTTAGACTCATGAACATGGGGAAAGATACCTAACTTTCCATAGGATTAATATGAGCAGAAGGGAGAGAAAACATGTATTAAATGAAGAAACATTCTTATCGCCATTGACAAAAATAGTTTCAGTCTACCATCATTAGCAAAGTTACAGAAATAGTTTCAGTCTATCATCATGGAAGGGGTATACCTTATGGTCAGGGAACAATGAGGAAAAAGAAAGTACACTCCTAATAACCAGAAGACATTACTCTGAACCTCATTTGTTAAAAATTCTATTACTTCCCAATAGTCATGTTCCAGGAACAAGCCTTTGCCTTATAGACCTCTGGGAAGTACTTATATTTTTAATGTATAGCATATGCAATAATAGAAATGACAAAATAGGGCTCTCATTCTTCATAGGGGAAAAATGGCCTCCATGTTTAGTCAGTTTATAACTAGGAGATTGAAAATAGTTTTTACAAATAGTCCAGGACTTGAGATGCCTGCATCTTAAGAAATGTTTATATAGAAATATTTCCTTATGTTATGTATAGATATGTATATTTACATGTATATAACCATATACATGCATGAGTGTGTACATATATGTATATACATGTGTGTGGTGGGTGGTTTGAATGAAAATGGCTCCCATAGCCTCATAGAAAGTAGCACAATTAAGAGGTCTGGCTTTGTTGGAGCAGGTCTGGCCCTTTTGGAGGAAGTATATCACCAGGGTACGCTTTGAGGTTTCAGAAGTTCAACTTAGGCCCTGTGACTCATGATTCCTGAAAGCTGCTTGAGGATCCAGATTTAGAACTCTTAGCAACTCTCCACAACTTTACTCGTCTAACCTTCTGAACTGCAAGCCAGGGCCCAGTTAAATGTTTTCCTTTATAAGAGTTGCCATGATCTCTTCACAGCAATAAAACCACTAAGAAAGAAGTGGATATGGGGACTGGAACATGGCTGTGATAGGCTTTTGTTTGGAGGAATGTGGATTTTGAAACTTTGATTAGAAAAGCAGTTGAAGACTGCAAGTCAAGTTCCTGAAGCAGATGAAGATTTTCCCAGCAAATCTATCTTCTAGATCCTCATGTGTGATATAAAAGATACATTTACAAGATTCATCAATGCCACAAGTCTCTCACATACCAAGGGGAGAGATCAGAAATACAGAAAACATCAAGGAAATGTCACCAATCAGGACTGTGTTTGCAGTTCTTAGATGAACAGCTATGTTGAGTTAGTTCAACCTTAGAATAAGGCTGTTTTGCCTCTAGTCAGGTTGGCTCAATTAAGAAAGAGGAGTTCATTGCTGCTACCCAAGACTGCTATCTTTCTCAGAACTGTGACATCAATATAGAGAATTCTGTTAGTAAAATTTGTTGTTGTTTTTTTATTATTATTATTTCATTTGCATTGATGTATTGTAAAAGTGATGGACCCTGGAGTTCTAGGCAGCTGTAAGATGCCATGTGGTTGTTGGGATAAAATCCAGGTCATCTGGAAGACCAGTCACTGCTTCAAATCACTGAGCACTCTGACCCTGAGAAAGCCACATTTTTAAGCTTTCCATGTCTTTCATATATATGCACGTTTTATGTTCAAGTGTCTGTGTACCCTACTTTCAATGGCCAAAGTGGGCACCAGATCCCATGGAAACGCATTTACAGGGAACTTGCTGGCTAGCAAGTGATATCTGAAATGGAACTTGTCTTCTGTAACAACACCCAGTGCTGTTAACTTCCATGCTATCTCCAGCGATTTATTTAACTTTTTCTACAGATATTAATTAAAATATATTAAACCATTACCCCTTTCCTTCTGCTTTCTCCATGCCTTTCTGAATTCCCTCCTTCCAATGTCTTAAAAAATAATGTGTGAATATATATGGACCTGTATATATATAAAACCTACCAAGTCTATTCCTATTGGTTGTGTAGATAAGGTTTCTGTGCTGAATCCTTTGTATAGGATATATAATTCAGGAGTGCATCCTTGCCTGAGGTTAATCCTCCAACTTGGAGGGTGTTCTAGGCTTCAATGCCCACAGGAGTGTAATCCTGAAGTGAACTAAACTGTTAACTAACTTCCATGCTATCTCCAGCCATTTATTTAACTTTTTCTACAGATATTAATTAAAGTATATTACAACAACAAAAAAAAAAAAAAAAAAAAAAAAAAAGAAAAGCAGTTGAACACTTTAAGCGGAGGATGATGGGCCACACTAGTAGGAGCCTTGATGACTGTGGTGCTGAGGGTGCTTTGTACTGTGGGACCCCAGCTCCGGAGGTTTAGAGGAGAATATTTAATACATGGCCTAGAGACTATTCTTGTGATATTTTGGCTATAAATGTGGTCGCTTTTTGCCCTTGTCAAAAAAAAAAAAATTGCCTGAGGCTAAATTGAAAAGTTGTGAATAACACTTTTGGCAGAGGAAATTTCAAAACAACCTAATATTGACTGTGTTGCTTGGTTATTAGTGGGTAGTATTAGAAAAATCTAAAAGGAAAAGGAGCATGTTGAATAAGGAAAAAAATATGAAATGTACAGTTGGAGGAGAAAAGCAGCATCAGGAAGTAAAAATAGATTGTTAAGTGGAATAAAGGGAGTGGTAACCTCAGATCAAGCCCCCACACAGCTAAATTCCAACTTGTGAAAAGGAATTAAAGAAAAGCTTAGGGCTAGTGTGGTAGTGCATGTCTTTAACCCCAGCACTCACAAGGCAAAGGCTGGGGGATCTCTGAGTTCAAGGCCAGCCTGGTCTACAGATCAAGTTTCAGGACAGCCAAACTTAGTCAATGAAGGAAATCAGGAAGCTTATGAAAATGAATTTGAATGAGGGGGGCCATCTTCTAGTACCAACAAGCAGCGGAACTTGGCAGATTTGGCCATTTGGTTCTGGCTTTAGAGTCAAGGATACAAGAGAGGAGTTGTGGGATCTTCCTCCATGCTAAATAAAGCCACTAATGTGAGGAATGTGTTAGGGATGTCCCTGCATAGATGCCTAGAGAGGCCATTGTGTGAGGCTGTGAAGGTAAAGCATAGATTGCCTTGAAAACCCCAAGATTTCAGAGATGCCAGATATCTGTGATACCTGTCAAGAAAATATGCTAATGGAGTGGAACTAGCCCAAGAGATAGAAGTATGCTGCACACAACAGAGCTGAAAGGAGTCGAAGATGAAGAGTGCTTTGACATTTGACACAGAGATATAGAGTTTGAAGTTTTCCAGGTTGGGTTTCTGTCTTACATTGGTTCAATATTTTCTCACTATGCTCCCCTTTCTCCATTTTGGAATGGTAATGTATATTCTTTGCCATTGTATATTAGAAGTATGTGGTTTGCTTTTGTATTTTTATTTTATAGGGGCTATAATTAAGAGATTGTCATTAATCTCCAAAGAGACTTTGGGCTTTTAAACAGGATTATGACTATTAAAGACTATGGGAACTTTTGAAATCGGACTGAATACAGTTTTGCGTTATGATATGGCTACAAGACAACTGGGGCCAAGGAGTGCAATGTGGTGGCCTGAATGAAAATGGCCCTCGTAATCTCATAGGGAGTGCCACTATTATGAACTATATTGCCTTGTTGGATGTGGTCTTATTGGAAGAAGTATGTCACCAGGGGTGGGCTTTGTTTTTTCATAAACTCAACTTAGGCCCAGTGGCTCATTCTTCCTTACTGCTTCCTGAAGAGCAAGATGTAGATCTCTCAGCCTCTCTCCAGCAACATGTCTGCTCTCACCCAGCCATGTTTCCCAACATGACAATAATGGACTAAGCCTTGGAAATGAGACATGAACTTATTAAATGTTTTCCTTTATGAGAGTTTTTGTGGGTGCCAGGCCTGCCTGCATTTCCAGAAATGGCAGCCATTGGAGACTGCTAACAGAGCTCTACCTGAAGTTTTAGAAGTATCAGCCATTGAAGACTCCTACTAGCAGAGAGGTCTGTTTTGTTATCTCTACACACCAGTTACCAGGTCCCAGCTTTGCCTGCAGTTCAAGAAGCAGCAGCCATTGGGGACTACCAATAGCCGTGAGGTCTTCCCTGTGCCCTCTGTGCACCAGTTCAGGGTCCCAGCTCTGTCCGCAATCCCAGAGGCAGCAGCCATCAGGGACCACCAGGGACTTCTAGGCCTGCCAACACCAGGGATAACCAGATGGGTAGAAGACAGTATAAACATGCTCAACAAACCCCAGAACAATACGACACCACAAGAACCCATCAACCCTACTAAAAGCGCTGGATATCCTAACACATCTGAAGTACAGGAAAATGACCTAAATCAATCTTAGGAAAATGATAGAGACCTTTAAACAGAAAATGAATAAATGCCTTAAATAAATACAGGAAGATACAATCAAACAGTTGAAGAAAATGAATAAAACTGCTCAAAAGCTGCAAAGGGAAATAGAAGCAATAAAGAAAACACAATCTGATAAAATCCCAGAGATGGAAAACCTAGGAAAGAGAACAGAAACTACAGATGCAAACAGTACCAACAGAGTACAAAAGATGGAAGAGAAAATCTCAGGCATAGAAAATACTCTAGAAGAAATCAATACATCGATCAAAGAAAACACTAAAACTAAAACCTAATACAAAACATCCAAGAAAATTGGAGCACAATAAAAAAAAAAAAAACCTAAGAATAATAGGAATAGAAGAAGGAGAAGATTCCCAGCTCCAAGGCCCAGAAAATATCTTCAACAAAATCATAGAACATTTCCCTAACCTAAAGAGATGCTATAAATGTACAAGAAGTCCACAGAACACCAACTAAGTTGGATCAAAAAGAAAATCCTTCCACTACATAATAATTAAAACACAAAATGTACAGATCAAAGAAAGAACATTAAAAGTTTCAAGGAATAAGGGCCAAATAACATATAAAGGCATACCTATTAGAATTACAGCAGACTTCTCAACAGAGACTCTAAAAGCCAGAAGGACATAGGCAGATATCTTGAAGACCCTAAGAGACCATAGGTGCCAGCACAGACTAGTATATACAGCAAAATGTTCAATCACCATTGATGGAGAAAACAAGATATTCCATGACAAAACAAAATTTAAACAATATCTTTTCAATAGCCCAGCCCTACAGAGGATACTAGAAGGAAAACTCCAACAGAACAATGGTAGCTACACCCAAGAAAACACAGGATATAAATAGTTTCACACCAGCAAAAACAAAAGAAGGGAAGCACACACACGCACACTACAACCACCAATAAAAAATTACAGGAATTGACAATTATTGGTCATTAATCTCTCTGAAAATTAATGGACTCAACAGCCCCAATAAAAAGGCACATGTTAACAGACTGGCTACAAAAACAGAATCCATCCTTCTGGTGCATACAAGAAACACACTTCAGTAACAAAGGTAGACATTACCTTATAATAAAGGACTGGAAAAAGGTTTTCCAAGAAAACTGAACTAAGAAACAAACAGGTATAACCATTTTACTATCTAATAAAATAGAATTTCAAGAAAAAGTAATATAGATGTAAAAGTAAAATAGATGGAGAAGGGCACTTCATACTCATCAAAGGAAAAATCCACCAAGATAATGTCTCAATTCTGACTACCTATGCCCCAAATGCAAGGGTGCCCACATTCATAAAAGAAACTTTACTAAAGCTTAAATCACACATTGAACTCCATACATTAATAGTGGGAGACTTCAAAATCTCACTCTCCAATTGGCAGGTCAACAAGACAGAAACTAAACAGAGAAACAATGAAACTAAATGACATGAATCAAATGGATCTAACAGATATCAACAGAACAATTCATCTAACACAAAAGAATATACTTTCTTCTCAGCACCACATGGAACCTTCTCCAAAATTGACCATATACTCAGTCACAAAGCAAGCCTCAATAACTACAAAAGATTGAAATAACCTCTTATATCTTATCAGACCACCATGGACTAAAACTGGAATTCAACAACAACAAAAGCAAGGGAAATCCTAAAAACTCATGGAAACTTAACAACTTTCTACTCAATGACCACTGGTTCAGGGAAGAAATAAAGAAGAAATTGAAGACTTTCTAGACTTCAATTAAAATGAAGGTACAACATATTCAAACTTATGGGACACAATGAAAGCAGTGCTAAGAGAAAATTTCATAGCACTGAACACCTTCATAAAGAAATTGGAAAGATTACATGAGCATGGGAGATATTCCCATCTTCTAATATCTGGGGGTATCTCAGATTATGGCGAATAGCTCTACCTCAAGACCCAGTTATACCACTGCTGGGCATATACCCAAAATATGCTCTACCACACAACAAGGACATTTGATTGACTAGGTTCTTAGGAGCTTTATTAAATTGCCAGAAACTGGAAACAATCCATATGTCCAACTGTTGAATGGATGCAAGGAATGTGGTACATTTACACAGTGGAATGCTACTCAGCTATTAAAAACAAGAAAATCATTAAATCTGCAGGCAAATTGAAGCAGCTAGAAAAGATCATCCTCAGCGAGGTAACCCAGACATAGAAAGACACACATGGTATATACTCACATATAAGCAGATATTTCCAATATAATACTGGATAACCATACTACAACTGACTGACCCAAAGAAGAGAAATAACAAGGAGGAACCAAGAAAACTTAATTCTCACTCCAAAATGGAAATAGAATAGACAGCAGAAGTGTTTGAAGAGAGGGAACAGGGTAAGAGAGGGAGCATGGAGAGAAATGAGGGTCCATATCAGACCTGGGGAGAGCAGGGGACTTGCAGAGAGAAGTGAAAGCTGGAGACCTAGGACAGGCTAGGCTCCCTGGAAGATATGAGGGTGCCTCTAATTGACAGGCCTCATAACAGGGTTCACAAGACTGAAGAAGCTACCTGCAACTAGACAAAACTCCTAATGGAGGGAGGGGAACACCAACCCACCCACAAAACTTTGATTCAAAATTTACACTTCCTACAAGATAGGCAGGGATAAAGATAGAGCAGACATTGAGGGAATGCCCAACCAATGCCTGGCCCAACCTAAGATCCTCCCATAAGAGAGAGCCACCCCCTGACACTATTAATGATACTCTGCTATGTTTGCAGATGTGAACCTAGCATAGCTGTCCTCTGAGGGGTATCACTCAGTAGCAGATTGAAACAGACTGTGACTGAGACTCACAGTCAAACAATAGGCAAGAGGGAAGGGAGTCTTGTGGAAGAATATGAGGGAAGGTTAGAAGGACCCAGAGGGGACAGGAGCTTCACAAGAAGTCCAACAGAGCCAACTAAGCTGGGTCCACCAGGGTTCATGGAGACTGATGCACCAACCAATGAACATGCATAAACTTGACCAATCTATGACCCTTGCACATATACAGCAAATGGATAACTTGGCCATCATTTGAGACCCCTAGAAAGGGGAGGGGAATGTCTCTGACCTGACGGGGACTCAGTTGTCTGTTTTCAATCACTTCTCCATCTTGAGACTGCCTCTCCAGGCCACAGGGTAAATGCTCAGTCCTGATGGTATTTGATGTGCTGGTGTGGGTTGGTGTGTATGGAGGGGGCTCCCCTCATCTGAGGAGTAGGGGAGGTGCTATAACGAAGAGAGGGAAGAAGGGTATGACCAGGAGGAGAGAAGGGAGAACCTATGATCAGATTGTAAGGGGAAAAATAATAAAAAGTTTACATGATCATAGTATCTCTTCACAGCAATGAAAATCCTATGACAACATATATACATATATATATATATCATATGTTTATGATTATATGATGTATCATATATGTATAATCCACATATAAATAGAGCTATCAATATCTAGTTTCTTGATATTGACTAGCCTACAAACAATTTAAATCTATAATGCTTCACTCTTTTGTTTAATTACAATTCAGTACTCTGCCAACTTCCATTAAAATCAAATCCTGTCATCTTGTTGTATTGTTGTAATGGCTGTTGGTGCTATATAAAGTTTATTATCATTAGCCCTAAGATTATGACAGCAGTATTGTTTTTTTTTTTAATTAATTACCACTTATTTACTTTCTATCCCAGCTGAAGCCCTCTCCCTCAATTTCTCCCAATCCCACCCTCCCTCCCTCATCTCCACCCATGCCCCTCTCCAAGTCCACTGATATGGGAGGTCCTTCTCCCCTTCCATCTGACCCAAGCCTATAAGGTCTCATCAGGATTGGCTGCATTGTCTTCCTCTGTGGCCTGGTAAAGCTGCACCCCCCTCAGGGGGAGGTGATCAAAGAGCCAGACACTAAGTTCATGTCAAAAGCAGTTCCTGTTCCCATAACTAGGGAACCCAGTTGGAGACTGAGCTGCCAATGGGCTTCCTTTGAACACGGGTTCTAGGTCCTCTCCATGCATGGTCCTCAGTTGGAGTATCAGTCTCTGCAGGCCCCCCTGGGCCAGGTATTTTGGTTCTGTTGATCTCCTTGTGGAGTTCTTTCTATCTCCCCCATTTTTCATAAGATTTCCTGCACAGTGCAGCAGTATTTAACTCACTATCACAAATAATAAGACACAGACACCTGTTAGAATTTATGATTGCCTTATTTACTTTGGACCAGGCAGATATTTCACTATACTGTCTCAACATCCACCTCCAAGCCCCCATCCAATGCCATCCACCTTAATCCTCCCCATCTGGTATACCTTCCATACATATTCCCATGGTACTTGCTTGTATTCTACATCTGGACCTTTTCGCGTCCTTTCTCTCAGCCCATGTGGTTATTTCTCCATGCTAACCCATCGTGGCATTCTTTCTCCTCTCTTCTCACCCATCAGACTCCTCTGATTCTCTCTTGAACCTCAAAATCCTGGAACCTTAGCCATGCCTACTCCATTCTGCTCTGCCCAGGTATAGGCTGCTTAATCAACCTATAAGGTATAGTAACTTAGGCAGGTTTACCCAAGAGTAGATTTACACAACAAGAATAGGTTTACTGAGAATGTACTCTTCTAAGCAGAGACAAGATGTTGGGGGCCCACAACATCAGACCAACACGCATCAGACCAACCTCAAACATTGTTGCTTACTTGTAGAAGTAAGTTATGTTGAATTCCGAAGCTCAGCAAAGTTCCCAAGTTGATGAATTCACTTTGCTATATCCTGATACAAATTAAGAAAATCTGATGGAATATTCTATCTAAACAAGATCATAATCCTAATTCATACCTTTTGCCATTCGAAAGGAACACCCACAGCTGTTTCTGTTCTCAACCGAACATTATTGCATTCGAGATCAGACATTTGTCTTCATGTAAAAGTACACTACTGGCAGAAAAACATGAAACTGAGTTGAACTTGAAATGAAAAGCTAAAATGCTCCTCGTAGATTTTGATCTTTAGAAAGCATGTATTTATCTGGCACAGACTCTGGTTTCTTGAACTTCATTGATTTCTCATAGTAATAGACTTTTTATATGTATTATCAGGCCAGTGACTTCTAAAAACCCTCCCACATTTGCAACCCAAGGTCAAAAGAGTCAAAGGACTGGGGAATGTGAGAAACACATTTTACACATAAAATGAGAATTTCTACATAAAACCACAAGCTTGAGTTTGGCTACTATACAAAAATCCACAGTTAACCATTGGCTACTATACAAAAATCCACAGTTAACCATTGGCTACTATACAAAAATCCACAGTTAACCATTGGCTACTGTACAAAAATCCACAGTTAACCATTGGCTACTATACAAAAATCCACAGTTAACCATTGGCTACTGTACAAAAATCCACAGTTAACCATTGGCTACTATACAAAAATCTACAGTTAACCATTGGCTACTGTACAAAAATCCACAGTTGTTAACCATTGGCTACTATACAAAAATCCACAGTTAACCATTGGCTACTGTACAAAAATCCACAGTTAACCATTGGCTACTATACAAAAATCCACAGTTAACCATTGGCTACTATACAAAAATCCACAGTTAACCATTGGCTACTATACAAAAATCCACAGTTAACCATTGGCTACTATACAAAAATCCACAGTTAACCATTGGCTACTATACAAAAATCCACAGTTAACCATTGGCTACTGTACAAAAATCCACAGTTAACCATTGGCTACTGTACAAAAATCCACAGTTAACCATTGGCTACTGTACAAAAATCCACAGTTAACCATTGGCTACTGTACAAAAATCCACAGTTAACCATTGGCTACTATACAAAAATCCACAGTTAACCATTGGCTACTGTACAAAAATCCACAGTTGTTAACCATTGGCTACTATACAAAAATCCACAGTTAACCATTGGCTACTATACAAAAATCCACAGTTAACCATTGGCTACTGTACAAAAATCCACAGTTAACCATTGGCTACTATACAAAAATCCACAGTTAACCATTGGCTACTGTACAAAAATCCACAGTTAACCATTGGCTACTGTACAAAAATCCACAGTTAACCATTGGCTACTATACAGAAATCCACAGTTTTAACCACCAGAATAAAAGAAGCGTCAGGTCCGTTCACTGTTGTTTCGTTAAGTGCTGTCAAAGAGTGTTTCACTTTTTAATGTTTACATTCATTATTATTTTATTATTTGCCTGAGCCTTACATTTTTATCTTCTATGTGGCAAGTTATATGAATAATTATGTTCCACATAACAGTAAGACAGGTGACTCATTTATTAAAGTATAGACATTTCAAGATAAAAAAAAAGAAAAAGAGAGAGAGAGAAAGAGAGAGAGAGAGAGAGAGAGAGAGAGAGAGAGACCCTCCATTCTCCACAAAACAATTCCATTCTGACAGCTCAGGTAATATATTGCTGACATGACTGGGTCATTCAGCATCTCCTAGATGTCTGCGATGGTGAGTCTCAATTATCAACAGAATAACATCTAGAAGCTCTTGGAATATGGGCTTCTGAGCATGCCTGTGAGAGATTACTGTGATTAGACTAATTAAGATGGGATCCTTGCTCATTGTGGATGGAGCCACTTTGACAGGATCATGCACTGTACAAAAAAGAAGAAAACGAGCTAGGTACAAACACTTATTTTGCTGTGCTTCCTTACTACAAGTATAATGTGACCAGCTGCCTTCTCAAGCTCTTAACACTTTGACCTTCTATATGATGGGCTGTACCATGAACTGTAGCACAAAATAAACCCTTTTATTTTTAGGTTGTTTTGTCAGAATACAAACAGCAGTAGCAACCCAGAAAAAAAAAGATGGGGCTGAAATGTGGGGCCATTAATTTGAAACTGAGAACTATGAAAGAATTTGGTAAATTGTACTACAAAAACCCTCAAATGCTGTAGGTAGTATTCGTGTGAAAGCTTTAATACCAGAAGGTTCAGATAAATGTGGACAGTTGAAAAACAACTCATGATTTTAAAGGTAAACAAAGGCTGTCAGAAACAGGGATCAGATCCATGTGATATTTTAGTTAGTAACCTGTTTTTATTCTACCCATGTCCCAATAACTTGGGTGAAGTTGAATTGAAAGGTAATGGACTTGCATTTCTCTTATGACTAAGGACAGTGAACATTTCTTTAACTGTTTCTCTGCCATTTGATATTCTTCTATTGAGAATTCTCTGTTTATCTCTGTACCCCATTTTTTAATTGGATTACTTGATTTGTTGCTGTTTAACTTCTTCAGTTCTTTATATATACTGGATATTAGTCCTCTGTCAGATATAGGGTTGGTGAAGATCCTTTCTTAATCTGTAGGCAGTCGTTTGGTTCTGATGACAATGTCCTTTGCTTTACAGAAGCTTTTCAGTTTCATGAGGTCCCATTTATTGATTGTTGCTCTTAGAGCCTGTCCTGGTGGTGTTTTGTTCAGGAAGTTGTCTCCTGTGCCAATGAGTTCAAGGCTCTTCCCCACTTTTTCTTCTAAGTGATTTAGTGTGTCTGGTTTTATATTGAGGTCTTTGATCCACTTGGACTTTTGATTTGTACAGGGTGAAAGTATGATCTATTTGCATTTGTCTACACGTAGACATCAAACGACCCTAAGATTTTACCTTACACCCATCAGAATGGCTAGGATCAAAAACTCAAGTGGCAACACATGCTGGAGAAGTTGTGGAGGAAAGGGAACCCTCCTCCACTACTGGTGGGAATGTAAACTTGTACAATCACTCTGGAAAGCAATCTGGTGTTTCCTCAGAAAACTAGGAATAGTGCTTCCTCAAGATCCAGCTATACCACTTATAGACATATACCCAAAAAAGGCTCAAGGACACAGTAAGGACATTTGCTCAACCATGTTTGTAACAGCCTTATTTGTAATAGCCAGAAGCTGGAAACAACCTAGATGCCCCTCAGTGGAGGAATGGATACAGAAATTGTGGAATAATAAACAATGGAATATTACTCAGCAATAAAAAACAAGGAAATCATGAAATTTCCAGGTAAATGGTGGAATCTGTCAAAGATCATCCTGGGTGAGCTATCCCAGAAGCAGAAAGACGCATAGGGTATATACTCACTCATATAGATGTACAATATAGCATAAACCTACAAAAATCTGTACACCTAAAGAAACTAATCAAGAGGGAGGAGTCTTGCTAAAATGCTCAATCCCTATCCAGAAAGGCAAAGAGGATGGACATCAGAAGAAGGAGAAAAGAGGGAACAAGTCAGGAGCCTGACACAGAGGACCTCTGAAAGGCTCTGCCCTGCAGACTATCAATGCAGATGCTGAGACTTATGGGTAACCTTTGGGCAGAGTGCAGGGAATCTTAGGAAAGAAGTGGGAAACAGTAAGATCTGGAGAGGACAGGAACTCCAGAAGGAGAGCAACAGAACCAAAAAATCTGGGAATAGGGGTCTTTCCTGAGACTGATACCATGCATGGAGATAACCTAGAACCCCTGCACAGATGTAGCCCACGGCAGTTCAGTGTCCATGTGGGTTCCATAATAATTGGAAGAGGGACTATCTCTGACATGAACTGATTAGCCTGCTCTTTACCTCCCTCTGAGGGGGAAGCAGCCTTACCAGGCCACAGAAGAAGACAATGCAGCCACTCCTGATGAGACCTAATTGACTAGGATCAGAAGGAAGGAAAAGACCTCCCATATCAGTGGACTTGGGGAGGTGCATGCATGCAGAGGGTGCAGGAAGGGAGGGATTGGGGTAGGAGGAGGTAGGGAACCACAGCGGGGATACAAAGTGAATAAGTGTAATTAATAAAAAATTTTAAAAAAAGAAAGGTAATGAACTAGTTTGTTTGGCAAAGGAAATTTCAGGAGATAATTCACACTGGTGCTGAGAAAGTAGCAGTAGTTGTTAATGTGATCAGCACCACTGAAGAGAAACATCCTGAATGTTACTGGGACAATAGGACAACAGGAAATATACAGAATTGCAGTCTTCAGAGGTTACATCTTGTAAAGATCCAAATCCTTTTGAAAAAGAAAGCCTAAACCACGGAAACCCCTATTCCTTAGTGGTAACTAACTAGATAAGAATTTCCCGAAATCAACAAAGTTGATACTGGTATAGTTAACTGGACCAGGCTGCATTCTAAACTGGCAGTGAAACTTGGTGTTGATGTCCCTGGTATTGGTTTTGAAGACATAGAAGATACATGATTGAAAGGACCATGGAGTCCCATTTTATAGTTTCCAAAAGCAATCAAGGGTCTTAGTTGTAATAAAGATACCAGGATACTGGGGATGGCAGGATTATGAGATATGTACCAAGGAAACCAGGCATAGATTGGTACAGACTTAAGAGAGAGGCTACACCAGTTGCAGATGCAGAGCTGGAGAGTGGGGCTACCCAAGTCCTTTGGATCCTAGTCAAATTTCATCAGGAGCCCCAGATGCCAAAATTGGACACAAACCTGAGGATTTGGTTTTTAATCTGCTGGATTTTGATCTTGCATTTTGCTCTGATTCTTTCTTACTATGCCCTGGTTTTTCAATTTTAGATAGGAGTGTGTATTATGTGTCATAATATTTTAGAAGTATATAACTTATTTTTATGTTTAGGAGCTCACAGCCAAGAGATTTCCTTGAATCTCAGATGACTTGTGGAATTTGGACTTTTTTTTTTAATTTATTTATTTATTTTTTATCAGTTACATTTTATTAACTCTGTATCCCAGCCATGTCCCGATCCCTCATTCCCTCCCAGTCCCTCCCTCCCTCCCTCATCTCCACCGTGCCCCTTTCCAAGTCCACTGATAGGGGGGACCTCCTCCCCATTCATCTGATCCTGTTTTATCAGGTATCTTCAGGACTGGCTGCAAAGCTCTCCTCTGTGGCCTAACAGAACAGGGACTATTTCTAACAGGAACTCAATGACTGGCTCTTTGGTCTCCCCACCCCCGAAGGGAGGAATTTGGACTTTTTAACTGATGAGAGTGTTAATGACCACTGGGACATTTGATGCTAGAATATATTTTATATTATAAATTGAGCATGATATTTTTGGGAATAAAGGTGGAAGGTGACAATTTAAAGTAATGTGTTGTGTAGTATGTTGACAAGAGATGAAGCTGTGATGACTGACTAATCTTAGCTGTCAACTTGATGAATCTAGAATAACTGAGAGACATGCCTGTAGTACATTGTCTGATTAGGTTAATTGGGGTAAGAAATCCTGCCTATCCTGTGTAGTGACATTCCCTAGGCTGGTTTCCTAAACTGTATAAAAAAGACAAAAAGTGAGTCCTTGTTTTCTGTTTCTTGCCTGAAGATGTAATGTACCTCACTGCCTCTGTCTCCTAAAATCATCCCTCCATCTTGATGAACTCACACTTGAATTGTGAGCCAACATAGGTCCGGTCCATTCTTTCTTAAATTTCTCCTGACTCTGAGTTTTACACAACAGAAAAGGAACCGAGATATTTGTGATAAGTGAGTGGATGAAGGCAAGGTTTCAGTTTGATCACCATAACTATGGCACATCTTGGATGCTTAAGGGCCCTGTACTTACTTCTTATTACATTGTTTCTGATAACCATAAAACACATTTTCTCTCAGCATTATATGCATTAGACCAAGCAAAGTAAACAGTTTTTCCTTTCTAATACTAATTGTGTTTTGCTGTGAAAACTGATTCCATTCAAATTGTTGTGAATTTAAGGTAACTCACTACTCAATCTGTTAAGATCATGACTCTCTCACCTTGATGAACTATACACTGTCAAAACTGATTCCATTCAAATCTTCTTTTGGGTTTATATCTACCCTCTCTTCCAGTGTGCACAGGTCCTAAGAACAATGAAATATTCACTTGTTCACTGATATGTCCTCGGTTTTATCAATAGTGCTTGAAACAAGGTAAATAATCAATAAAAATTCAGTATATTGATGAATTATGAACTTATAGGTTTAAAATGCAAATTATGTGGTTTACTTTAAAAATATGTGTTCCATTGGTATAATTGCTACAAGACACAAGAATTTATTCTGACTTGCTTCAATTTCAATAAATAGAACACAAGAGAGGTTTGATTTTTATTTTTATATAGTTAAAGGTACTGCTTTTTAAAATTATATTTATGGCTGGTGAAAGGACTCAGTTCATAAGTGTGCTTGAAGCCTAATGATCTATGTTTGATTCCAGGGAGTCACATGATAGAAAGAGAGCACTGACTCCAGTAAGGTCCCTTTTGACTTCAACATATGTGCTATGACATATGTCTGTGCCTCCACATATATTCATACATAATGCATATACAGAGAAAGAAACACATAAAATAAGTAAATGTAATAAATTAAACTACATATAAATGAATGTCGCCCAATTAGTCATTTATAAAGATACATAATTCAAATTTTAATTCCACTGATTTCTTTTAATCATCCCCTCCCTCCTTTTCTCTTTTTTTTCACTTTCATCAGATATTCATTCAATTCTATCTTCTGATTCACCTTTTATTTCACATTCTCATTTCTTGCATAGCTGTATGCTGCTACTGTCTAAGAACAAGATTTTCTATTAAACACATTTGGAAATCCTATGGATATTTATGGTTACCCAATTATATCCTACCTTTGATCTTAGTCCAGTCTTGATTGTTAACTAAATTAATGTTCTGTAACATACACTCATATTCTCAATTTCTTTCTTTATTCTATTTAATTACTGTTTATTCATATTGTTTGAAATGGCATATCACACAGCTCTCCTGTGAAATACTGGTAGGCTGCATTTGTAGTGACTGTGTAAACTTTTATGTGCTCTATCACAAATGATTATTACACTTTAAAAATACTAACCCATAAGCTCTCAGTAAAGTTTGTGATGATAATTCATAACTTCTTTTTACTCTATTTTTCTCATGTTAAAAATAGGGATTTTTTCCCATACAATATATTTTGATTATAGATTCCCCTCCTCCAACTCTTTCAATATCCTATCCCTCCTACCTGAATCCACACCCTTCCTGTCTCTTCTTTTTTAATTAATTTATTTTTATTAATTACAATTTATTCATTCTGTATACCAGCTATAGCCCCTGTCCTCATTCTCTCCCAATCCCACCCTTCCTCCCTCATCTCCACCCATGCCCCTCCCCCAGTCCACTAATACAGGAGGTCCCCCTCCCCTTCCATCTGACCCTACCCTATCAGGTTTCATCTGGACTGGCTGCATTGTCCTCCTCTGTGGCCTGCTAATGCTGCTCCCCCCTCAGGGGAAGGTGATGAAAGAACCAGCCACTGAGTTCATGTCAAAGGCGGCCCCTGTTCCCCTGTCTTTTCTTAGAAAACAAATAGACACCAATAAATAATAGGAAAATAAAATAAAAACAAATTTAAATAGGACCAAACAAAATGAACAAACAGAATAGACAAAGGAAAAGCACAAGAAACACACACACATATGTGGATATACATGTAATCCCATTAAAACACAAAACCATAATATACTTAGCAAAGTATGCTAAAACAGCTAAGCATAGGTTCTTAAGACATGTGCAGGATGTCAACACGAAGTCTGTGCATATAAAACAGCAAAGCAATCAGAGATCCAAGGGGTCCTTTGTGACTGTCAGCTGAGGCCAGTGATTGCTTTCAGGTTCTAAATATGGTTCAGTCTCACATTTCAGAAAAGTATATAGCAAAATGTTCAGCTTTATAAAGCTTGCCAATGTTCTTTGTGAAAATCAATATTATTGATCTTTAACACATTTTACAAGTAAACCAGATTATTTCACCACTGCATGCTCTAAAACAAAAATTTATTAATACTATTATGTAAAACATACATTTGTTTCAAACTCTCCCTTTTCTCCAAATATCCATTTTTATTAATATGTATTTTAATAAGAACTGGTTTTAAAGTACCCAGTGCTTTTAGAACGGTCTTTTCTTTCCCAGTTGTAACAGCCTAATGGGATGGGAAGGTGCGAAAATAATTTTATTTTCATCATAAAAAAACAATAATGCAATAAATAAAACAATACAGTTGCACACAAAAACAAAACAAAAAAGGGAATATAAAAGGATCATAAAATCTCTCCTGTTAGAAAAAAGGTCCACATCAAATCATTCTCTTGATTTCAATTTTTTTCCTGAAGAATTTAGTAATTTTCAATGATAGGATTAAGAAAGAACAGAAATTAACAGTTTCCAAATGTAAATCCTCTGGGGATTAAGAATGTGCTGGAGCATGCAGGCATATACCCAGTGCTGTCTGCACTGAATCACTCCTCTTTCTGCAAACACAGAGACAGAAACACACAGAAGCCAGGCAGCACTTCTGTTTGCAGGGTAGTCATCTCTTTTCTGCTACTGCCTCCTTCAAAACACATCTTAGAGATAGCTAGGAAAGCCAGCCATCTAGCCATATATGGTGATGTTGTAATCACCTGTGATTCCGCACTGTAATTCTTAGCACCCTAGGTGCTAACTAAGTAAGGGAATCAGAGCTCAAGGCCAGCATGAGATGCATGGCTAGACTCTGGAGGAAATAATCCATCTTTTAACATACAAATAAACCTTAGCTGGGAAGGTTATCCAAAGCTACCTTCCAGTGAACCTCTGAGCAAAACTTTCTGATCAAATCCAAGATACTCACCACAGCACCTGAGTAAGGAAGTAAGCCCTACCATGCTCTTTAAGAGCAGGTGTAAATAACAAAGCACTATGCTTTGTCATGTTGTCTTAGCCACTGGAGGAGCCACAGGCAACAGCAATACCTAGTATATGCCAGACCAACACAAGCAGGATACACACAGATGTATCCTATACTTTCACATTGAAACACAGATGGTGTTTCAATGTGAAAGTATAGCTGCAAACATGAATTTACTGCAGACAAGACTGTAAAATCAGTGCAGTGTTGTCTTGTAAAAGAATTAATTGCTCCTGGAAGAAAAAAAAATATCTCACAAAGCAAATATAGTGGTTGCCAAAGGTTAGTGTGTATAAAGATCACCTAGTATGTTATTAAAATGCAAATATAAAATTAATATCTGCCTGAAGGTCTCGATTCAGTTGGCTGAAGTAAAACATAAATCTAACAAATATTTCCTTTTTTTCCCAAATATTTCTCCATGCTAGCGTTATCTGGTGATTTTCATTTTTACCCAGATTTCAGGAAAATGGGATGTACTTATGTATTGTATTTAATTAAAATTAAAAATAAAAGTCTGAATGATTAAAACACAAAGTAGCTATACCAGAATGCTAAAGTGTAGGAAGCCAGCAACACCATTTTAAAAAGTATTGACCTAGAACTGATATATAAACATATTGTTTTGAACAGAAATAAAAAGAATGTCATTTATGATTACAGTATAGTTAATTTTAGTGTAACTTTTCAAGTCAAATACAACCTATGTGACATTGTACATAGAGACACAAATTAACCAATGCTTTACTGATATTAGAACACAGATTTGCTCTTGAAGGCAGTGTTGCAATAACTAGTACATTCTAATTTATTTCCAGTTTTATCTTTTAAAATTAATTCAAATAACTAAGCTTGCTGGGATAGGCAAGAAGCCTCCACACAGAAAGATGGCTCCCAGCTTTCCACCAAGCCTCTAAACCCAGAGTAACGTCCTAGAGCAACATGATAGGAGAAAACCAATTTCTGACCTCCACGTTTACCATCACAGGCATGCACCTCCTGTTCCCTTCATGTGCAGGCTCACCCACTCCCTCACTCCTTGCCCACTCACCACTTCCCTCATTTACTCACTCACCCAATCAATCAATGTGAAAGAAAGTTAAGTCGAAGACACTCACATTTAAATGAAATTGTCAAACTGCTTTCCAAACAAAGTGTAAATTCTATCAATTTACACTTCCAGAAAAATTGTTTAAGAGAGCCAATGGTCTCATAAACTTATGGACATTGCATGGCTTCAAACATTTAATTTTTTTCTATCATTATTCTTTTTTTAATTTTTTTTATTAATTACACTTTATTCATTTTTTTATCCCCCCATAAGCCCCTCCCTCTTCCCCTCCCGATCCCACCCTCCCTCCCCTTTCTGCATGCATGCCGCTCCCCAAGTCCACTGATAGGGGAGGTTCTCCTTTCCTTTCTGATCTTAGTCTATCAGTTCTCATCGAAAGTGGCTGCATTGTCCTCTACTGTGGCCTGGTAAGGCTGCTTCCCCCTCAGGGGGAGGTGATCAAAGAGCAGGCCAATCAGATTATGTCAGAGGCAGTCCCTCTTCCCATTACTATGGAACCCACTTGGACACTGAACTGCCATGGGCTACATCTGTGCAGGGGTTCTAGGTTATCTCCATGAATAGTCCTTGGTTGGAGTATGAGTCTCTGGGAAGTTCCCTGTGTTCAAATTTTCTTGTTCTGTTGCTCTCCTTGTGGAGACCCTGTCCTCTCCAGCTCTTACTATTTCCCACTTCTTACATAAAATTCCATTCACTCTGCCCAACAGTTGGCCATCAGGCTCAGCATCTGCTTTGATAGTCTGCAGGGCAGAGGCTTTCAGAGGCCCTCTGTGGTAGGTTCCTAGTTTGTTTCCTGTTTTCTTCATCTAGCTTTCAGAAGCCCTCTGTAGAAGGTTCCTAGGTTGTTTCCTGTTTTCTTCTTCTTCTGATGTCCATCCTCTTTGCCTTTCAGTACAATTAGACAAGTGTGATGCTTCCATGCCTGTATTTTAATTGTAATTTTCACTTTTTGTTAATCAAATCTGTTGTTTGGCAATTATATGAATGTACATTGTATATACGGACCACTCTCACCTCTTACCTTTTCCCATCTTCCTGTTGCTCCTTTCTACTGCTCCATTTCCTTAAAAAAACTCTCTTTTATAATCTCTCTTTCTCTTTCTCATTCACACAAGCACAAGGTGTGTATGTGTGTCTGTTTGTGTGTGTGTGTGTCACTAAGTTTAACCAGGGCCATATGTGTGACCATGGGTTTGGAGCTAGCTACTGTTACACTAGGCTAAGCACCGGCATAACTGAAGACAATGATTGCCTCTCTCCCAGAACCTACCGATAGCTAATAGTTCAGTAGCTCCAAAACCCCTCCCACTCCATGCTGATTATTGACAAGGCCAATCTTTTCCATGATTGCAATGGTTTTGTGGAGTGTTGAGGATGGTATGCACTACTTTTCCCCCATTTTTATTTTAATTTTTATTAATTACACTTTATTCACTTTGTATCCCCCCATAAACCCCTCCCTCATCCCTTCCCAATCCCACCTTCCCTCCCCCTTCTCCACTCAGTCCCCAAGTCCACTGATAGGAGAGTTCTTCCTCTCCTTCCTTCTGATCCTAGTCTATCAGATCTCTCCCATTTTTAATTGGGTTATTTGATTTGTTGATGTCTACTTTGTAGAGTTCATTATATATTTTGGATATTAGCCCTCTGCCAGATGTAGATTTGGTGAAGATATTTTCCCATTCTGTAGGCTCCTGTTTTGTCCTATTGATAGTGTGCTTTGCCTCGGAGAAATTTTCAGTTTGATGAGGTCCTTTTTATTAATTAATTGTTGATCTTAGTGTCTGAGATATTGGTGTTTTGTTCAAGAAGTTGTCTCCTATACCAGTGAGTTCAAAGATATTTCCAACTTATTCTTCCATTAGATTTTGTGTATCACAGTTTTATGTTGAGTTCTTTTATATACTTGGACATGAGATTTATGAGATGTGAAAAATATAAATCTCTTTGCATTCTTCTACATACAGACACCCGGTTAGACAAGCACAATTTGTTGAATATTCTATCTTTTCCACATTGTATGATTTTGGCTTGTTTGTCAGATACCAATTATCTATAGGTGGGTGTGTGGATTTATTTTGGGATCTCCAATTTAATTTCATTGATCATCCTGTCTATTTTGATGCCAATAACAGTAAAGTTTTTATTATTATTGCTTGGTAGTACAGCTTGAAATCAGGAATGGCGATAACTCCGGAAGTTCTTTTATTGTGCAGGATTGTTTTTGGTATCTTGGGTTTTTTATTTTCCCATATGAAGTTGAGAATTACTTTCTCAAGGTCTGTAAAGAATTAGGTTAGAATTTTGATGCAAATTACATGGAATATGTAAATTACTTTTTGTAAGATGGCGTGTTTACTATGTTACTCCTCTTGATCCATGAGTATGGGAGATCTTTCCACCTTCTCATGTCGTCAGTTTCTTCAGAGACTTGAAATTCTTTTTTTTTCTTTATTAATTACAGTTTATTCACTTTGTATCCCCCCTATGGTTCTCTCTCTCCTCCTGTCCCAATCCCTCCCTTCCTCCCCCTTCTGCACGCATGCCCCACCCCAAGTCCACTGATAGGGGAGGTCTTCTTTTCCTTCCTCTGATCCTAGTCAATTAGGTCTCATCAGGAGTGGCTGCATTGTCTTCTTCTGTGGCCTGGTAAGGCTGCTCCCCGCTCAGGGGGAGGTGATCAAAGAGCAGGCCAATCAGATTATGTCAGAGGCAGTCACTCTTCCCATTACTATGGAACCCACTTGGATACTGAACTGCCATGGGCTACATCTGTGCAGGGGTCCTAGGTTATCTCCATGCATAGTCCTTGGTTGCAGTATCAGCATCAGAAAAGAGCCCTGTGCTCAGATTCTTTGGTTCTGTTACCTTTTTTATGAGAAATGATTGCTTTTGTTAGACATACTCATTTAATATGATGCACCTTTATTTTCTATGTTTTAAAATATAATGCTGATCTTTAAGTAGGAATAAATCCAACTGTACACATGTCATATTAACTAGTAATTCAATAAATTACTAGAGCTAGTTTAAGTGCTCAAGTGTGACTTATCAGTCCTGTTTGTGTGTGCGTGTGTGCATGCACAACATTTTGTCTATGGTTTGGAATGAATATATTTATTTCTAAGAGTTTCTTTTCAGTTATTTCTTAATTATCCATGGGATTTCTCAGTTAAAGAAACAAACAGGCTCTGATTTCACACTTACTAGATGTACATGAATGTGGGGAATGGCTACATTTCTGTAAGTCCCAAAATCCTGTGTGGGTAAGAATAACTGGAAAACTACACATGAAGCCACCCTAAATTATTTCCAAAGGAAGATGAAAGAGTGCCTAGAAACCATATCATTTATATGGATATCTGAATGGTCCCTCTTTCAAAAATGGTAACTTTATAAATTCCAAAATTCCTCAGTTTATAGCTCTCAAATTTATGAATAACAGGTTCCCAAATCAAGTATACTTTTAAGAAAGTAAACCACAAAATTTATACCCTATAACATATACAATTTTCAGTTTGTTCTGAAATATATTGTCATTATGTTCAACAGAATTTGCTTCCTGACGGTTCATAGTAAGGTTATTAAAATAAGATGAAATGAAAATGGATTTTTTGAAAAAGGAGGCTAATTTCTGACTGTTAACTTCAGAGTTCCCTTCTCTGATGTATTCTTTTCTTAAGAGCTGACCTAGAGACAGAGTGCTGCAAGAACTCCTTTGCTTCTTCAACTTCTCAGCTCCAGGCAGAGTGATTCATCCTAAACCTTGAACCCAAAACACACATAAAAATTGCTAATCAAAGATTAAAATTTATGTTTGAAGGAGAACTACTGGTAGAAATAATGAGTGCTTATGCAAAGAATTATGGCCACCTGGCAGTAACTTGCATAAAAACTCTTCTGCAAAGATTTTCTTTTCGCCTTTCTCTTCTTAGAAAAATATAAAGTAAATAAGCAGGAGAAGTTTTGGCACTGTGCAAAGCAGATAAAAAGTAAAATTTTTGCATAAATGAACTTTTGTTGCATACAGTTTTGACCTAGAAATATAGTTTTCAAGAGAAGTAACAAAAGCACACATGATTTGTTTCCCAATTAATGCTTTCAAATTACAAGGAAGTCAATGAACAAAACCCAAGAAAGAGCTCCAAGGGGTAACATTGATCAAAAGAAATAAATATTTAGTTTCCAATCATTTACAAAGAATTTTACTGATTTCCTCATTTTTGTTGGAACCACTGAAAAAAAGTTGTCTATTGAAATTTCAAAATATTTGGCACAAACATTTATTCCCCATTCCAGACAATGTCAGAATCAGAGACATCAACATACCATAGACTATGCCTATAGCATACTCCAGATCCAAATCCAGTGCTTTAAGATAATATGACAGATCTGATACTACAGTAAGCACTTGTATATCTTTTAATAACTAGAAGCCAGTAATTTCAAGCCTCAATCATTTCCCTGCACCGTCTCATGTCAGATGAAATGTACAATATTCTTATGGTTATTTAAAGAACTTGCACTTTAGATGAAATGAAAAGCTTGATTCTTTGATTCATTTTATCAGTAGTTTCCAAGAAATAGCATACAAAATTAAATTTACTTCTTCTGATATCCATTCTCTTTGCCTTCCTGGGTAGGGATTGAGCATTTTAGCAAGACTCCTCCCTCTTGATTAGTTTCTTTAGGTGTACAGATTTGAGTAGGTTTATCCTATATTATATGTCTATCTGAGTGAGTATATACCATGTGCATCTTTCTGCTTCTGGGATAGCTCACTCAGGATGATCTTTTCCAGATCCCACCATTTACCTGCAAATTTCATGATTTCCTTGTTTTTTATTGCTGATTAATATTCCATTGTGTAGATGTACCACAATTTCTGGATCCATTCCTCCACTGAGGGGAATCTGGGCTGTTTCCAGCTTCTGTCTATTACAAATAAGGCTGTTACAAACATGGTTGAGCAAATGTCCTTATTGTGTACTTGAGCTTCTTTTGGGTATATGCCTAGGAGTGGTATAGCTGGATCTTGTGGAAGTGCTATTCCTAGTTGTTGGAGGAAGCACCAAATTGCTTTCCAGAGTGGTTGTACAAGTTTACATTCTTACTAGCAGTGGAGGAGGGCTCCCCTTTCTCACAACCTCTTCAGCATGTGTTGTCACTTGAGTTTTTGATCTTAATCATTCTGATGGGTATAAGGTGAAATCTTAGAGTTGTTTTGATTTGCATTACCCTTATGAATAAGGACGTGGAGAAAAGAGGGAACAAGTCAGGAGCCTGACACAGAGGACCTCTGAAAGACTCTGCCCTGCAGACTATCAATGCAGATGATGAGACTTATGGGCAACCTTTGGGCAGAGTTCAGGGAATCTTTCCCTGAGGGGAAAGCAGAATTACCAGGCCACAGAAGACAATGCAGCCACTCCTGATGAGACCTAATTGACTAGGATCAGAAGGAAGGAAAAGAAGACCTCCCCTATCAGTGGACTTGGGGAGGGGCATGCATACAGATGGTGGAGGAAGGGAGAGATAGGGACAGGAGGAGGGAGGGAACCACAGGGGGGATACAAAGTGAATAAAGTGTAATTAATAAAGAATAAATTAAAAAAATTAAATTTACATACTATGAAAGGGTGATCTCAGAAACACTATGGACTTCAGTTTTGTTTGCACAAGTCTGTGTATGCATGTGTGTGTGTGTGTGTGTGCATGTGTGTGTTTATGTGTGCCACATGTGTGTTATGCAGATATTTGTACATGTCTTTGTGTGCATGTTTGTGCAGGTATGCTTGTGTCTATAGTGTGTATATGTGGAGGCATTAGTTTGACATTGAGTATGTTCCTTTATCAATATACACTTTACTAACTGAGCTAAAGTCTCTCTCTAAACACAGAGCATGCTGATCCCCAGTGCTCCATATGCATCTCTCTTAACTAGCCAGTGTTCTCCAGGGATCCCTATTCTCTACCTCCCGAACTCTGGGAAACATTTATCTGCCATGTCTGCATGGCATTAATAGAGATCTGAACTCTGGTCCTACATATTTGCATGGGAATTGCTTTATCCACTGAGCTATCTCCCAAACCCAGACATCAACTTTAAAAGGACAGAAACATCCACTATTTGAATACAAATTTTAAAAATAAAGTGTTAAGTTATGATCAAATAGAAGGGGAGGAGGAGCTTCCTCATCAGTGGACTAGGAGAGGGACATAGAAGGAGAAGAGGGAGGGAGAGTGGGTTTGGGAGGAGATGAGGGAGGGGGCCATAGCCATGATACAGAGTGAATAAACTGAAATAAATGATAATAAAAATAATGTATAAATAAATTGTCAGAACAGTTTTTGGTTCCTTACGACTTTTATCAAAGAATAAAATTTGGCTATAGTTTCTGTCAGCTTTTTATTATTTTTTAAATTAATATATTTTTTATTAATTACAGTTTATTCACTTTGTATCCCAGCTGTAGCCCCCTCCCTTTTTAAAAGCCACAGAAAACAGGAAGAAGGGTAACACTGATTTTCTTTTTTTCTTTGACTGTTAACATTTTTTTATTTCCATAATCTTAACATTCTTTATATATATTTTTTAAATGTCAACTTAAAAATAGCAGTGTAATGGACATAATAATTACAGACATTGGAAATAAATTTTTCATAATTTATTTTAAAAAGAATAAATTTAAACATCTGATTGTAACTTTTCAATATGAGCTTTTTCTAGCATCCTTTCCCAGTTCCAAGAAAATTATTAGGAAATTATCTTTGCATATATCAGAGCCCAAGGGTCAGCAATTTTGATACCATTCCTAGTTGTATAGTGAGTTCAAGGCTAACCTAGGAAACATAACAAGATTCTGACTCTTTAAAAAATGTAAAGGCTGTGCACGCAGCTCAGTGGAAGCTTAACGTAAGGATCTGAAACTCACTGCCATCATGCTTCAACCTGAGATTATGAACCCAGAAGTGTCTGTAAATGGTTATGGCTTATATATAGTGATTGGCATTTCTTTTTAAAATTAAAATTTTATTTTTTTACATTAATTACATTTCATTTGCTTTGTCTTCCAGCTGTAGCCCCCTCACTCATTCCCTCCCTATCCCACCCTCCCTCATCTTCTCCCTGCCCCTCTCCAAGTCCACTGATAGGGGAGGTCCTCCCCGACTTCCATCTGACCATAGCTTATCAGGTTTCTTCAGGACTGGCTACAATGTCCTCCTCTGTGTCCTGGCAAGGCTGCTCCTCCCTCAGGGGAGGGGGTGGTCAAAGAGCTAGCCACTGAGTTCATGTCAGAGACAGTCTCTGTTCCCCTTACTAGGGAACCCACTTGGATATTGAGCTGCCATGGGCTACATCTGAGTAGGGTTCTAAGTTATTTCCATGAATAGACCTTGATTGGAGAACCAGTCTCAGAAAAGACCCCTGTGCCCAGACATTTTGCTTCTGTTGCTATGCTTGTGGACCTCCTGTCTTCTCCCTCTTCTAAAATATGCTCAAGAACACAACAAGGAAATTTGTTCAACCATGTTCATAGCAGCTTTATTCGTAATAGCCAGAACCTGGAAACAACCCAGATGTCCCTCAGTGGAGGAATGGATACAGAAATTGTGGTACTTTTATACAATGGAATACTACTCAGCAATTAAAAACAAGGAAATCATGAAATTTGCAGGCAAATGGTGGGATCTAAAAACGATCATCCTGAGTCAGGTATCCCAGAAGCAAAAAGACACATGGTATATACTCTCTTATAAGTGGATACTAGACCTATAAGACAGCATAAACATACTAAAATCTGTACATCTAAAGAAGCTAAACAAGAAGGGGGACCCGGTGAAAGATGATCAATCCTCACTTAGAAAGACAAATGGGATGGACATTGGATGTAGGAGAAAACAAGAAACAGGACAGGATCCTACCACAGAGGGCCTCTGAAAGACTCTACCTAGCAGTGTATCAAAGCAGATGGCGAGACTCATAACCAAACTATGGGCAGAGTGCAGGGAGTCATATGAAAGCACAGACTTTTCAAAACCTAATTTAAATATAGAGCTCTACCACAAGGTCTGTCTACCATGTTGCACAATTGCTTGATTGTTTAAATTGAATGTAGCCTCACAGACTATCAAGTCCCAAGTTAAATCACATGTGATTTAGAATATTACTTTATGTAAACAGACTCAAAATAAAAATAGTAGCCAAAGACATTACAGTCTGCCCTGTTTTGTAAGGTGTTAGAAAAGCAAGAGCATAATCTCATTGTGTATACAGGAGAAAAAGAGTGCTGATCAGGAAAGTGGTTCTTTCTTTCTTTCTTTCTTTCTTTCTTTCTTTCTTTCTTTCTTTCTTTCTGTATTAACACTGGAAGTTTAACAGTTTCTTATAATTCAATGTCCAGTGAAGTCATTAGAAAAAAGCTGGGTTGGGCCCCAATCTTTCCTTGTCAAATGAGAAGAAATAGCTTAAAGCTTAAATGCCAGTTCAATTAATTCCAGCGTAAAGTGGATCCCTGCTGCTGTTCCAATTTGCTCCTCCGGAAGAAGGACTATTTCTGTTTTAAAAGGATTCTGGTTTTGTTTGAGATTATGAAATGAGGTACAGTTCTTCTCATCTATTCTATTTAATTCACTCAGAATTAATGTTGTCATTTGAAATATGTCATTTGTCCTCTGATGCTTTCACACACTGTATAAAAACAATTCTTTATTTTGCACAACTTAATATTTTAAGACAACTTGTCCTTATTTCTCAATTACATTAAATAGTCATCTTAAGCATTAATTATTTTTTATTTATTATATTAATGTATTTATGAATGCCACTAATAGTATAAAGATATACTTTTTACTAATGTACTGGTCTTCATTAGACAAATTGATGGTCATAGTATGTACATTTATAAGCTAATGTTCTAAAGTAGACAAAGACTATTTTTCAAGTAATACCCGAGAACCATGAGTATTTAAACATGTAATGCAAAGTAGCAAATTCAGTATTTTGCATATGCAAATAAGCAAACACATAACACAAAGGGAGTTACAAGCACATGATAGAGCATGTTTTGCTAAAATGACTTAAGCATTTCTTTTTCACCCTAATGGTTGAAACCTGTCACCAGTGTCAAATAAAATCATGAAGACAAGATTTGGGTGTTTAGCTCATTTTGTAGAGTGCCTAACACAGTGGAGGCCCTGGGGTCAAGGCCCAGCACTGCATTGAGATAGTGCATGGCTGTAATTCCAGCACTCAGAAGGTAGAGGCAAGATCAGGAGTTCCCGTCACCCTCAGCTACATAGCAAGTTCAAAGATAGCCTGTACTATGTGAGCTACTGTCTCAGAAAACAAAAAGCAAATAAGATCCCAAAGAATATGTACTTTTACAATGGCTTGGTGTGTATCTTAAGGAGGATTCACTAGTTTTAATTTCCTTCCTTATATAAATTATGGGCTGGTACAATGACATGTTTACTGGGACAAGCGTCTTCTTGGTTTTCTTATAAGAGATGTCTATATTATTAAGTAGGGGGTTATTTATAATTTGAAATTCAGAAGCTAATGAGAAAATCTCTCTTTAATTGACATGATTAGTTATATTTTTCTGTATGAACCCTCTGAAATCACGTAAGATTAGACAATATATGGAGATATGTAAACCCACTGTACATAGATGAAAAATTGGGGTAACTACTATTGGTAGTAGCTTTCTTTTGAAAATAATTGTATCTGTACATTATATGATTAAAAGATTCTCAAAATCATCTCGTTATGTAATTTTTATTCAGTGTAAATACACTCTAAATATGGCATTTAGGAAGAGTAGTTTACTAAGACACAACCCAAGGAGACACTGATTTTAGTAAGTTGACATTATTCAATTTATTTAGTAAATTTTAGTAATTGATGTTAGTAAAGCCAAGAACCTGAGACAAGATATATCATGGGCCTTAGAGAAAACATACCACTATGATTCTGCTAAATGGACATAGCAATAAAATAACTCCTAGTAATATAGTGCTAAACTAATAGGTTAGTATATCATTCAACCCACAACAGAGACAATTTTGTGTAATATATGACAATTAATACCTGGACCTTCAACTGGACAATGTGCAGAGAGACAGAGAGACAGAGACAGAGAGACACTTTGGAGCCCTCAGCTCTAAATTGAATGTTTATCAAAGCTCTCTGAAGTCTCAAAGATCTATGTAGAAGGTCCAGAGGTTATGGATAACCCCAAGGAAACAGAATACAGATAACAAGGCTGTGCACATATGAAATCACAGAGACTGTGACAACATGCACAAACTTGCAGAAGCTCATTCCAAACAAAATCCTAGTACAGAGAAAGGAAAGGCGACACAAAGCCTCACTGATATCCAAGAAGCTGTTTGCAGTTGTTAGCTTCTGAGAAAGGAAAAATCAATTTTCTGCAATAGCATGACATTAGATCTATTAGCCACACCCTTGCAGAACTCACACTCAAGAGCAGTTGGTCATGACAAAATGGAGCACTTGGCTTTATGTGCTTTTATTTGTCTTTTTTGTTTATGTGTTTGTCTGTTTTTTTTTTTGTTTCTGAGGAGTAAAAACATTGAGTTGGTAGGTAGAGGGCAGTAACTGGAAGGAGTGGGGAAGAGGAAAGATATGATCAAAGTATTTTATGAAAATTGTTATAAATACATCCATATATACAAATTAAATCTCTCTATTTCTTTATTAACAGAATTGAAACCTTACTCTAAGAGAAAGAACCATGACATTTTATATATTAAAATCATATTTCCTAAACAAGTAAAATCTCTAGCTGCATTCTAAATGTTCATCCTTATATCCACAGGCATAGTGTAGGTCTGACCTTCATCAAAGAAACTTTATTTTATTTTATTTTTTTACAGTAGATGGACATCATTACAGAAAGCCACAACTTTTGAGAATGCAGGGATCCACTGACCATGTCTAGTCCCAATTAATGCATCTACAACATAACTTCTGTCCTTAAAGCCCAGGGAACATTGCAGAGGAAGTGCAGAAAGAAAGGGGCTGGAGGATAAGGACAGCTGTTGTGAGATAGTGTCTTCTAAAGCAACAACAAGGACATACAACAGAGGTGCAGGGGGTGAGGTGGGTCTTTCAAGTCAAGGAAAGGAAAGAATAAAGAACTATGGTTTCCAGAGAGAAGAGAGTCAAGGGGAGTTAGTCGCATGTAAAATGAGCTCTCCCAAACTCATGTGATTTATAAATATATACAGTACTTGAATAAGACAAAACCAGGTACTGAGATCTCTCTGTTTTTAGTTACTATAAACATTATGTCCTTAATATGCATCACAAAACTTGCTTGCAGCATCATCTTGTAAAGCCATGTCACTGATACTGCAGGAAAATAGTTTAAATTAAATGAATAATAAAACATATGGTCAGTTTGAAAGATGTAAGTTTTCAACTATAAAATAGCTCTGTTTTTCTTTTATTACTAAAAAAAAAAAAAAAAAAAAAAAAACAGGATCCAAACAGAAGGCCTTTAAATAAACATAGTTGAGATAACAATGAGATACAGAAAGTACTTTTGGGGTTTCTGGCATTTGGGGACTATAGTAACTTGCGAGAAGCAAGCACATTATAACACCAGTATCCTCAGTGGTTTCTTTTTCACACATGACTTATCAATTGATTTTGTGTCTCCAAACATTAAGGTCTTGTGCTAATGTTCCCTTTAAAAGACATCATTGCTTGAAATTGTATCTAAAACCACACATAAGAATATTAACTATCACCTCCCCCTGACGGGGGAGCAGCCTTACCAGGCCACAGATGACAATGCAGCCACTCCTGATGAGATCTGATAGACTAAGATCAGAAGGAAGGAGAGGAGGACCTCCCCTATCAGTGGACTTGGGGGGGGAGACATGTATGAAGAAGGGGGTGGGAGGGTGAAATCGGGAGGGGAGGAGGGAGGGGCTTATGGGGGATACAAAGTGAATAAAGTGTAATTAATAAAAATAAAAATAAAAAAGAATATTAACTTTCATAGAGACCATAAATTTTAGAGCTCAACTAAGTAAAATACATAATTCAAAGTTTATTTATCACAATAGCCACATGTTAAAAACTCTATAATTTTATTTAACTATGTTTAATCATAGTTCACATATCTCTTCCATGTGATTAAACTTCACCTGAGTTTTAGTTCTTTGGTCTATGGCAGAAGCTAAATACTCAATGTTACAAAATACAGTATTTCTGACTTATTATAGGCAACACTTATGCTTTATGAATTTTAGAATTTTCAGATATTGATATGGGAAGATGGCCCACAATTAAAGTGCTTGCCATACAGCCATATGGACCTAAGTTTGTAATTTCAGCACTCTCTAAAAGCTGGATGTAACAGAACACATAGCTTTAATCCTAGTGCTGAAGAGGTGAATCTCTGGAGCTCACTGGTCAGTTAGTTACACAATCAGTGAGCTCTAGGCTCAGTGAAAGATCTTGTCTCAAAAACTAAGGTGAGGAGGGTTTGCGGATCTCTTTCTTCCACTTGCACACGAATAACATGAAAATTATTTCCAAATATTGAGATCAGAAGTAATCATTAAATACCTTTTTAAATTTTATTTTATTAATTACACTTTATTCACTTTGTATCCCCCCCTTAACCCTTTCCCTCCTCTCCTCCCGGCCCCACCCTCTCTTCCCCTTCTTCACGCATGCCCCTCCCCAAGTCCACTGATAGGGGAGGTCCTCCTCTCCTTCCTTCTGATATTAGTCTATCAGATCACATCAGGAGTGGCTGCATTGTCATCTCCTATGGCCTGATAAAGCTGCTCCCCCCTCAGGGGGAGGTGATCAAAGAGCAGGCCAATCAGATTATGTCAGAGACAGTCACTCTTCCCATTACTATGGAACCCACTTGGACACTAAACTGCCATGGGCTACATCTGTGCAGGGGTTCTAGGATATCTCCATGCCTGGTACTTGGTTGAAGTATGAGTCTCTGGGAAGACCCCTGTGTTCAAATTTTCTGGTTCTGTTGCTCTCCTTGTGGGGTTCCTGTCCTCTCCATATCTTACTATTTCCCACTTCTTACATAAGATTCCATGCACTCTGCCCAACAGTTGGACATAAGTCTCAGTGTCTGCTTTGATAGTCTGCAGGGCAGAGCCTTTCAGAGGCCCTCTGTGGCAGGTTTCTAGGTTGTTTCCTGTTTTCTTCTTCTGATGTCCATCCTCTTTGCCTTTTGGGATGGGGATTGAGCATTTTAGTCAGGGTCCTCTCTCTTGATTAGTTTCTTTAGATGTACAGATTTTAGTAGGTTTATCCAATGTTATATGTCTATATGAATGAGTATATACTTTTTAACATCCGTTCTTGCTTGTATTTGTTTCAATAAGGATCCAATTCCCCTATACTCTATATAGCTATTTGCTTCAGAGATTTTTTTTTTTTATGGCAAGACATACTCTGGTCAATTAAAAATTACTAACCGGGAGTATAGACTGGAGAATAGTACTCTGTCAGTTTTTTTTATTCTCTCATGGCTCCTGGCAGTATGAAATCTTTCAGGGTTTGCTAGAGAGTTGATTCAGTGATTGAGAGCACTGGCTGCCTTTCAAAGATCCTGAGTTCAATTCCCAGCAACCACATGTGGTTCATAAGCCTCTATAGTGAAATCTGGTGCCCTTCCTGCCTGAAAGCACACATGCAGGCAGAATACTGCATAAATAATAAATAAATAATTTTTAAAATCTTTCAGGAACATATTTAGATCCAATTGAGTTTGAGCTGATTCTGTTCCTTGGAGGAATCATTGTAAATCCTCATACCTACTTGAAATAAATGTAGATGCAAGTAAGAAATTTTCCTAAAAGTTATTCATCACCAATTTGTCATGAGTTCTTTATACTTTTCATATCATAGCAGCAATACAGAAAACTATCAAAAAGAAGTGGGCAAAGTGTTAAAGAAGATCGTTATTTAATAATACATACAGTCACATGGAGTTTAGGAATATTGTGAACAATCTACGCCAAGAAAGATGGCCATGTTAGTTGTAACTAGTACTGTAGGCCCTCGCTGTGATAGCAGTTTCTTAACAGACTTAAAATTACATGAAATCTGAAGATTTTCTGGAGATTTCAGTAATCACCACAATTTACCACAGCCGTTGTCTGCATGTTGAAAACATTTCTAGTCACAGACCATGGCTTGTTTTCTGAATACATCTTTTATACAAAACTAGGAAAACAAGCAACAATCCTGATTTGATAGGGAAACCCATAAAGTGATTCTCAGTTACAAGGATTGGATAGGGAGAATTCTTTTGATATGGGTTAAAACAAAGTTCTAAAATGTACATCTGTATCTTAATTTAAAAATTATATTACTAGGGGCTGGAGAGATGGCTTGGCAGTTAAGAGCACCAGCTGCTCTTCCAGAGGGCCTAGGATCAATTCCAGCTCACAACTGTCTGTAACTCCTATTTCAGGGGAATCAACTCCCTCACTCCCTCACACATGCAGGAAAAACAGCAATGTACATAAAATAAAACACATTTATACTCTTTTGTGTCATTGTTATAGAGAATGAGATTATTTTTACATGTTATATGGAGTGAACCAAGGAGTAAGAAATAAAAGGTTACGCAAATAAAAATATGATTTGTTAAATAAAGGTTAACTACACTGAATATGTGAGCGGATTGTGTTCCATAATAGTGATGTTAGTTTTATTACCTCAAGGTAATTGACAGGAAGAATTCCAGTATGCTGTTTGAGATAAGATTCCATAATGGAATTGACTAAAGAGCAAAAATGATAGGAAGACTTCTGAAGAGAGAATTGTTTAAGTAGTGCATAGAGCAGATGATGAATTCACTCAGGGCAAGCAATCTTTCCAAAACCTTGTAGTTCAAACATTTAAAATCCACTTAATCCTGGGTACATTGGAATATAGGCCTATGGCAGAACCATATTTATTACTTTAGTGAGAATATATGAAAATGGAGGTGGTACTTTAGTAGATTTGGATTTTCTTTCTTTTTTCTTTTTCTTTTCTTTTCTTTTTATTTTTTGAAATGGGGTTTCTCTGTGTAGCCTTGGCTGTCCTGGACTCACTTTGTAGACCAGGCTGGCCTGGAACTCACAGAGATCCACCTAACTCTGCCTTCCTGAGTTACAGGAATGTGCCACTGCTCCCAGTGGCCTTTATTTTTTTTAAGTAGTAAGATGGGAATTCAAGCTGATAGAAAAAGGGTAAAAGCTTCTTTAGGGCTACAGATTTTTGTATCTTTACCGTATATTATATTCCTCTATTGAGAATTCTCTGTTTAATGCTGTACCCAATTTTTAATTTAAGTAATTTTTAATTACTTGATATATTGCTATTTAATTTCTTGAGTTTTTATATATTCTGGATATTAGCCCTCTGTCAGATATAGGATATAGGGTTGGTAAAGATCCTTTCCCAATCTCTAGGCTGTTGTTTTGTTCTGACAACAGTGTCCTTTGCTTTACAGAAGCTTTTCAGTTTCATGAGGTTCCACTTATTGATTGGTGCTCTTAGAGCCTGTGCTGTTGGTATTCTGTTTAGGAAGTTTCTCCTGTGCCAATGAGTTCAAGGCTCTTCCCCACTTTTTCTTCCCCACTTTTTCTTCTAACAGGTTTAGTGTGTCTGATTTTATGTTGAGATCTTTGTTCCACTTGGACTTTATTTTTGTGCAGGGTGATAAATATGGTTCTATTTGCATTTTTCTACATGTAGATATCCACTTAGACCAGCAGATGCTATCTTTTTTTCCATTGTTTGGCTTTGGCTTCTTTGTCAAAAATCAAGTATCCCTACATGTGTAGGTTTGTTTCTGGGTCTTGTATTCAATTCCATTGATCCACCATTCTGTTTCTATGCCAGTACCATGCAGTTTTTATTACAACTTCTCTATAGTACACATGGAGATCAGGGATCTGAAATATGAAATTGAGAATTGTTCTTTCATGTTCTGTAAAGAATTGCGTTAGTATTTTGATGGGAATTGCATTGAATCTGTAGATTGCTTTTGGCAGGATGGCCATTTTCATTATGTTAATCCTACCGATCCATGAGCATGGGAGGTCTTTCCATCTTCTGATATTTTCTTCAATTTCTATCTTCAGAGACTTGAAGTTTTTCTTTTGTTTTTTTTTTTTGTTTTGTTTTGTTTTTTTTTCCAACAGGTCTTGCGCTTGCTTGATTAGAGTCACAGGAAGGTACTTTATGTTATTTGTGACTATTATGAAGGGTATAGTTTTCCTAATTTCTTTCTCAGCCCTTTTGTCTTTCACATACATGAGGGCTACTGATTTTTTTTTTTTTTAGTTAATTTTGTATTTGGTCACTTTGCTGAAGGTGTGTATCAGCTGAAGGAGTTTTCTGGTTGAAATTTTGGGGTCACTCATGTATACTATCATATCATCTGCAAATAGTGGCACTCACTACTTCTTCTTTCCCAATTTGTGTCCCCTTGATCTCCTTTCATTGACTCTCCTTCTGTTTTCTTGGTTTAATAAAGCATCCAAGAGTCCAGAGACACAAGATCCAGAAATAAAGGTTTGGATGGATAAAAACAAAATGACTTGTGAATGGCATATAACTTTGTTCCTATGATTCCAGTAGCTGGGAGCTGTAAGCCCCATCCAGAGAGAGAGAGAGAGAGAGAGAGAGAGAGAGAGATACTGTACATTTTGATGTGGGAGAGAAGTGGAAAATAGAGAATATTGTTCCCTGATCAATGTACCTCACTAACTACACAGGCATTCCTCACAATCCAGAAAAGAATGAAATCACCACTCCTGTTGCGTATGTGTCCTTACTCATATTCACCTTAATTTTTTATTGATGGCCAATAGACTGCACTCAAATAATTTTCAAAATACTTTAGATCATGTATTTTTCTATGTATCCATGATTTTTTATCTGTTTGGTCAACTCTAAAAAATAAACACCTTACTCCTTTATACTTCTATCAGCAATGAATGGAACAACTACTTACTTAAACTGATAATTATTTGAAAGCTTTTCATAAAATTTTGAGTGAGAGTATATGGCTTTTGGAGTTATTTTGCATTGCATTCATGTTTGTTTCTATATGTAGTCTGATGACAATTATTTTAAGAAGTAAAAATTACTGAAAATAAATTTAAAAATCATAAAACAATATTACTAAAATGCTAGTGATAATCTGTGCCTCTAGGAAGTTATGAGCCTTCTGCCAGTGCATTATCTTGCCTCAATGCTGATTGTTCCTCCTTATATACATGGTTTCAATAAGGTTGTGATGGTTTTAGAAATTTCTTTTTGTTAATAAATTTTTAATTTTTATATTAATTACAGTTTATTTACTTTGTATCACCACCATAGCCCCCTCACTCATTCCCTCCCAAGCTCACCCTCCCTCATCTCCTCCCTGCCCCTCCCCCAGTCCACTGATAGGAGAGGTCTTCTTTTTCTTCCTTCTGATCCTAGTCTGTTAGGTCTCATCAGGAGTGGCTGCATTGTCTTCCTCTGTGGCCTGGTAAGGCTGCTCCCCATCAGGGGGAGGTGATTACAGAGCAGGCCAATCAGTTCATGTCAGAGACAGTCCCTGTTCCTCTTACTATGGAACATCCTTGGACACTGAACTGCCATGGGCTACTTCTGTTCAGGGGTTCTAGGTTTACTCCATGAATGGTCCTTGGTTGGAGTATCAGTCTCAGAAAAGACCCCTGTGCCAAGATTTTTTGGTTATGTTGCTCTTCTTGTGGATCTGAGAGGATAGGAATGTCTTAAATAAGGCAATTTTAGAATTTTCATCAAATCTTATTTTCATGAAAGAATTTTTTTCAGTAGCACATGATACTGTTTGCTAACACTTTATCCACAGAATGTTTACCTTTCAAAGTTGGACTCAGTCTTCTCAATTCCTACTCCACTTATATCAATTGAGATTATATATTTTCTAGATTTTTCACTGTTGCTTAGTCATATTAACAGCATCCTTAATATGAGTAGATTAACTCAGGAAACAGCATTTTAAAAAAGCTCATCCATAAAGATGTCCCCACCCTCAGTTTCTATTTTACTACAGATTTTCTGTTCTCATGACCTTGCTCTCCTCAGGTTGAATCTCCATTCTCTTAACTTTCTGTGGTCCCTGTCCTACAGACATTATCTCTGTGTATATCATCTCTCCTCCAAGTGAGATTTATGCATCCTCACTTGGGTCCTCCTTATTACTTACCTTATTTGGGTCTGTGCCTTATAGTGTGCTTATCTTTTACTATATGACTAAAAAACACTTATTAGTGAGTACATACCATGTGAATCTTTCTGGGTCTGGATTATGTCACTCAGGATGATATTTTCTAGTTCTATCCATTTGCCTGAAAATTTCATGATTTCTATATTTTTAATAGCTGAGTAGTATTCCATTGTATAAATTGCCACAGTTTCTTTATCCATTCTTTGGTTGAGGGACATTTAGTGTATTTTCAGATTCTGGCTATTATGAATAAAGCTGCTGTGAACATAGTTGAGCAAATGATCTTGATGTATGGTAGAGTGTCTTTGGGCATGTGCCCAGGAGAGGTGTTACTGTGTCTTGAGGAGGTAAAGTTAATCCCAATTTTCTAAGAAACCTCTAAAAGTCAGGGAAGGTTCCTGAAAGGATATGAGAGAGATTAAAGCAGAGACTCCTAGTAGCAGAGACCATAGAGACCATGAAGAGAACATCCTCCAACTAGACTGCTCTTCTAGTAAAGGGTGGGGAACACCAACCAACCCACAAAAACTTGGACCCAAAATTTGTCCTGCCTATGAGATGTGCAGGAAAAAGTCAAAGTAGATACAGCAGAGACCGAGAGAATTCCCAACCCATGACTGGCCCAACCAAAGACCCATATCAGAGAGTGCCAGTGCCTGACATTATGAAGGATACTCTGCTAAGCTTGCAGACAGGAGCTTGTCAGAGTAGTTCTCTGGGAGGCTCTATGCAACAGCACCTTAAAACTGATGCTGAGATTCACAGCCAAACATTGGGCTAGGCACAGGGAGTCTTGGGGAATAGTGAAAGGAAAGAGGAAAGGACCCAGAAATGACAGGAGCTACCCAGAAAAAACAACAGAGCCAACTAACCAGGGTCCAGAGGCTTTTGCTTAGACTGAAGTATCAATCAACCAATGACTATGCATGAATTGGACCTACGCCCCCTACAAAGATGTAGCAAATAGGCAGCTTAGGCTTCATGTGGGTACTCTATAATGGAGATAGGGTCTGCATTGGACATTGTCTCACTTGCTAGCTCTTAGATCACTTTTCTCTGGCTGAACTGCCTTGGCAGGCCACAGGAGAAGAGGAAAAGTTCAGCCTGATGCAACTTGATGAGCTGGGGTAGATGGGAAAGGGAGCTCCCCTTTTGTGATACAATTCCTCACCAGTAATTTTTACCATAACTATTGAGCTATCCAACCACACCTTCAGACCTCACTTTTGATTCTCATTCTCTTGCTGTTTCCACCATAACTAGAGGTATTTCTTTTACTGAAATATTGGATTCCTCAAAAATAATCTATGGGGTTAGAAGAATCCAGTTCTTTTCAGTTTCTATTCATGTTGGTTTTCAGACCATCTTCCAGCAATCACAAGTGTTCTTACTGGCCTCTTCATTATACAGCTTTTACACAGTCTGTGGTAGCCTATGATAAATTAACTGTCAACTGGACACAACTGAGAATCACCTGAAAAGACTTTCAATGAAGGACTGTCTTATGAGGTTAGCTAGCAGGCATGTCTGTGGGATAAGCTAATTGGTGTGAGAAGATCCAGCCTATGGTGGGTAGTGCCATTCCTTAAGCAGGGGATTTAGACCTGTATTAGAATGGCAAAATCCAGCTGAGCAAAGGAAACAAGCATACATGCATTTCATCCTGATTGTTATACAGGTATTTCACGACAGTGACAAAAAAAATAAATAAATGAATAAATAAACTAGAATACAGCAGTAACCTTGCAAAATACATTTCTTAACTGTAAGACTAAAGTCAAAATCACTTGAGATTTTGATCTTAGCCATCCTGAAGGGTTGTTTTGATTTGCATCCCTGATGACTAAGGGGGTTGAGCATTTCTTTAAGTGTTTCTCTGCCATTCTATATTCCTCTATTGAGAATTCTCTGTTTAGCTCTGTACCACATTTTAAAATAGGATTACTTGTTTTGTTAGCATTTAACCTCTCCAGTTCTATATATTTTGGATATTTAGCCCTCTGTAAGTAATTTTTTAATTACTTGATGTATTGTTATTTAATTTCTTGAGTTCTTTATATTCCAGGTATTAGCCCTCTGTCAGATATAGGGTTGGTGAAGATCCTTTCTCAATCTATAGGCTGTAATTTTGTTCTGATGACTGTGTCTTATTCTTTACAAAAGCTTTTAAGTTTCAGAAGGTCCCAGAATGGCTAAGATCAAAAACTCAAGTGACAACACATGCTGGAGAGGATTGAAAAAAAGGGGAACCCTCCTCCATTGCTGGCGGGAATGTAAACTTGTACAACCACTTTTAAAATCAATCTGGTGCTTTCTCAGACAATTAGGAATAGTGCTTCCTCAAGATCCAGCTATAGCACTCCTAGGCATATATCCAAAATATCCTCAAGTATTCAACAAAGACGTTTGCTTGACCATGTTCATGGCAGTATTATTCATAATAGCCAGAATTTGGAAACAAGCCATATGTCCCTCAAGAGAGGAATTAATACAGAAGTTGTACATTTACACAATGGAATACTACTCAGCAATTAAAAACAAGAAAATAATGAAATTTGCAGGCAAATGGTGGGAACAAGAAAAGGTCATCCTGAGTGAGGTATCCCAGAAGCAGAAACACACACATGGTATATACTCACTTATAAGTGGATGTTAGACATATAATATAGGATAAACATACTAAAATTTGTGCACCTAATGAAGCAAAGCAAGAAGGAGGAACCTGGGTAAGAGAATCAATCCTCACTCAGAAAAGCAAATGGGATGAACCTCAGAAGAGGGAGAAAACAAGGAACAGAATGGGTGCCTACCACAGAAGGCCTCTGAAAGACTCTACCCAGCAATGAATCAAAGGAGATGCTGAGACATAGCCAAACTTTGGGCAGAGTGCAGGGAATGTTATGAAAGAAGGGGGAGATAGAAAGACCTGGAGGGGACAGGAGCACCACATAACCAAAAAATCTGGGCACAGGGGTCTTTTCTGAGACTGATACTCCAACCAATGACCATGCATGGAGATAACCTAGAATCCCTGCACAGATGTAGCCTCCATGGCAGCTCAGTCTCCAAGTGGGAACCCTAGTAATGGGAACAAGGGCTGTCTCTGATGAACTCAGTGGCTGAGTGGCTGATCACCTGCCCCTGAAGGGGGAATAGCCTTACCAGGCCACAAAGGATGACAATGCAGCTAGTCTTGATGAGAACTGATAGGCTAGGGTCAGAGGGAAGAGGACTTGGGCCTCCCCAGTCAGTGGGCTTGGGGAGGGGCATCGGAGGAGATGAGGGAGGCAGGGTGGGATTTAGAGGAGACAAGGGAGGGGCTACAGCTGTGATACAAAATGAATTAACTGTAATTAATAAAAAAAAGAAAGGAAAAAAGTCAAAATCACTATGCAGTCCTTAGACTGCTGAAGAGATATTATGCTGACAGACATAAAAATGCCATTAATGGGGCAGAGAAATGGCTCAGTGGTTAAGAACACTGTAAATTTCATGATTTCCTTATTTGTTATTGCTGAGAAATACTCCATTGTATAGATGTACCACAATTTCTGCATCCATTCTTCAGTTGAGGGGCATCTGGGCTGTTTCCAGCTTCTGGCTATTACAATCCTGAGTGGGTTGTCCCAGAAGCAAAAAGACACACGGTATATACTCACTCATATAAGCATACAACATAGGATAAACCCACTAAAATCGGTACATCTAAACAAACTAAGCAAAAGAGAGGACCCTAACTAAAACGCTCAATCCCCATCCTGAAGGGCAAAGAGGATGGACATCAGAAGAAGAAGAAAACAGGAAACAACCTAGGAACCTGCCACAGAGGGCCTCTGAAAGCCTCTGCCCTGCAGACTATCAAAGCAGAGGCTGAATCTGATGGCCAACTGGCTCGCAGAGTGAATGGAATTTTAGTAAGAAGTGGGAAATAGCAAGAGCTGGAAAGGACAGGAACTCCACAAGGAGAGCAACAGAACAAGAAAATTTGAACACAGGGAACTTCCCAGAGACTCATACTCCAACCAAGGACTATTCATGGAGATAACCTAGAACCCCTGCACAGATGTAGCCCAGGGCAGTTTAGTGTCCAAGTGGGTTACATAGTGATGGGAAGAAGGACTGCCTCTGACATAATCTGATTGGCCTGCTCTTTGATCACCTCCCCCTGAGGGGGGAGCAGCCTTACCAGGCCACAGAAAAGGACAATGCAGCCACTCCTGATGTGATCTGATAGACTAAGATCAGAAGGAAGGAGAGGAGGACCTCCCCTATCAGTGGACTTGGGGAGGAGCATGCATGCAGAAAGGGGAGGAAGGGTGGGGTCGGGAGGGGAGGAGGGAGGAGCTTATGGGGGGATACAAAATGAATAAAGTGTAATTAATAATAATAATAAAAAAGAATAGGGCAGTAAAAGAAAAAGAACACTGTCTGTCTTCAGAGGTCAATTCCCAGCAAGCACATGGTGGCATGTAACCATCTGTAATGAGATCTGGTGCCCTCTCCTGGCATGGAGGTGTACATGCAGGTAGAGCACTCATATACAAAATAAATAAATAAGCTTTAAAAAAAAAAAAAAGAAAAGAAGAAAATGCCATTAATATATTTGTATGTCCAAAGTGGTTGTTCAAGGTTACATTTCCACCAACAATGGAGGAGGGTTCCCATTTCTCCACACCCTCCCCATCATGTATCATCCCTTGAGTTGATCTTAGCCATTCTGAGGGATGTGAGGTGGAATCTCAGGGTCTTTTTGATTTGCATTTCCTGAATGACTAAGGATGTTGAGCATTTCTTTAAGTGTTTCTCTGCCATTTGATATTCCTCTATTGAGAATTTTCTGTTTAGTCTTGTACCCCATTTTTTTTATTCGATTACTTGGTTTGTTGGTGTTTAACTTCTTCAGTTCTTTATAAATCCTGGCGATTAGCCCTATATCAGATGTAGGGTTGGTGAAGATCTTTTCCCACTCTGTAGGCTGTTGTTTTGTTCTGATGACAATGTCCCTTGCTTTACATCGAGGAGATACTGAGACTCATAGCCAAACACTGGGCATAGTGCCAGAATCCTTATGGAAGAAGAGGGAGATTGAAAGACCTGGAGGGGACAGGAGGCCCACAAGGAGAACAACAGGGCCAAAATCCCTGGGCCCAGGAGGGTCTGCAGAGACATGTACTCTAACCAAGGATGGTGCATGGGTAGGACCTAGACCCACTGATCAAAGGAAGCCCCTTAACCTCTCAGTTTCCAAATGGGTTGTAAGGGGACCAGGGGTGGTCTCTGACATGACTGGCTGGCTCTTTGATCATCTCCCCCTGGAGGATGCAGCCTTCCTAGGCCACAGAGAAGATAATGCAGAGAGCTCTAATGAGACCTGATAAGATAGGGTTAGATAGAAGGGGAGGAGGTCCTCCTCTATCAGGGGACTATTGAAAGGGCATACAGAGAGAAGAGGGAGAGTTTGTGGGACTGGTAGGATATGAGGGAGGGGGCTGCAGCAGAGATACAAAGTGATTAAATTGTATAAGTAAAAATATAAATAAAATAAAAATAATTTTTGTATGTCTTCATTATAGCCCTTACAAGACCAGAGCTATTACCAATAAACAGCAGTACTTTGAAAAATATTGTTTTCTGAGCTGTGGAAACGTGGGCTTGAAGTAGTCACTAAACCATGTTATAAGCAAATATGCTATCACCTATGCTTTGCTGTTCTACATACAGTACCAATAATGTAGCTTTAGTAAAATTCTCAACATATCCACGAATTTCAGAACAGAGGATGAGCATCAGCTTCAAGGTACATGCTTCATTAGTCTTGAATAAGACAATCATCTATCCTTGTAATCTTGGAAACAGGTTCCATAAAACTCATATTTTGAATGTTCTAAAACTAGATTATCTTAGTTCAGTTTGAAGTAATGTACATCCCAATTCAAAACATTATCATCTGAACTGAAATAATGTCAATAAAGCTATATTTCATGTTTTTAAATATTAAAAACCATAAGTGAAACCTTGAAAGAAGCCATCACTTTAAATATTGTACTGTCAGGCCTGAAAACATACATACAAATAACATTATACAAACTGAGCAGGTTATATTTAGAAATACACACACATACATAGCAACAGTCAACAAAGAAAGAGACCACAAATTTGACAAAAAAGCCAGAAGAGCCATATGGGAGGGTTTGGAGAAGAGAGGAAAGAAAAGAATGAAAATAATTTCATGGTGACAAGAAAAAAAAAAAAAAAACTAACGGTAATTAGTTTCAGACCTGAAATAATGAAATCATGTCCCAAGCTGAATTGAAAATAAAGAGAGGATTTTGACCCCAAAGATCCAGATTTTCTTTCCTATGGGGCTTGCCACTTTGTTAATTGGAATCCTGTATAAGAAAGGTCATTAGACTTTAGGAAAGTTAGAAAAACAGACATTTCTATGAATTAGTCAGGAGCATTTAAGTAAATTAAGAGCCACTAAAAATTCAGGCCTTCCCAGGCTACATAAATGCACTCCTCTGGGAGAGAGTGCATTCTGTCTTTCCCTTCCTAGACACTTGGCCCACTGCATTTTTTATTAAACCTACTTAAATATTCTCCCCTTTCCCACTGAATTTTAAGCTGATGGTATTCTTCAGTGGTGTTTGAGGCTGATCTGGTAAATAAATTGTGGAAGCTTTAGGTTAGCCTCATCATACTCAATATTGATTTTACATTCATTTATTTATTTATTAGATTTTTATTTTATTCATTTATGTGTGTGAATGTGTGTTGGACCTGCATATATTTAAGTACATCATGTATGTGCCTGGTATATGCAGAGGTCAGATGAGGGTGTTATATTTCCTTGAAATGGAGTTACAGATAATTTTAAGTCACTTTGTGTGAGCTGAGAACCAATCATTTTTTTAATAGATGTGTCTCATTTATTAAGCATACAAGAATTTTTTGGCATTTTAAAATGTCTTTATTATTTTAAAGATTTTTTTCTTCTGAGATTTGAATCTTTTTTAATTACAGTTTATTCACTTTGTATTTCCCCCATGTAGCTCCCTTCTCTTCCCCTCCCAATTCTACCCTCCCTCCCCCTTCTCCACCCATGTCCTTCCCAAAGTTTACTGATGGGGGAGATCTTCCTCCCCTTCCTTCTGAGCCTAGTCTATCAGGTCTCATCAGGAGTGGCTGCATTGTCTTCCTCTGTGGCCTGGAAAGGCTGCTCCCCCCTCAGGGGGAAGTGATCAAAGAACAGGCCAATCAGTTCATGTCAGAGAATGTGGCCTGCTCCCAATACTATGGAACCCATGTGGAAACTGAGCTGCCATGGGCTACATCTGTGCAGGGGTTCTAGGTTATCTTCGTGAATGGTCCTTGGTTGGAATATCAGTGAGAACCAATAAGAGCAGCAATTACTTTTACCAACTCTATCAATGTTGATTTTAAAATTCATATCTCTATACATTTCTCTGAAATGACAATGAGTGGCTTTTTATGAATTTACCATATTTGTGCCTTTAACCCATGGTCAAATCCTTGCTAGAATCCTTCAGTTCAATGTAAGTTCAGTGAGTTCAAGAGTGTCCAAGACACTATGAGTACATTTAGTGCATAATGAAATTAAAACTAGAAAATAATTATGAGGGAGGGAAAAAAGGATGGGAACTGGCAGACAGATTTTTTTTTTTAATTGTCAATTAACCTGGAGAAGACATGCAATGTAACACTAAGGTCTCTACCTTCTAGTCTTGCTTGCCTCTTTCATTGGGTCTTTTAACACTTCAATTACCCATTTTAGTCCTCAGATTCTTCTTATCTCTACACTGAAAAAGTTTCATTTATGGCTTCTCTATGTTTTAAAATTCTGCCTTTCTACTCAGTTAACTTTGAAATAGAACACAAGAAACCATGCTCTCTTACTAGACTTCAGCTTAGAAATTAAAAGGAAACACTGACATTTGTTGGCAAAGTTGAGAAAGGTCTGGAGATCTCTCCAAAGCAGTAGCCTCTCCATATGATGGAATAATTGTTGGGGTATGTGATTTAAGGCAGATGGTTTACTTCCAACCTTTGTCAACCCTTTTTTTCCTCAAAGAACATCTTATTGAAACGGAGTGAGGATTGATTCTCTTACCCAGGTTCCTCCTTTCTTGCTTTGCTTCATTAGGTGTACAGATTTTAGTATGTTTATCCTATATTATATGTCTAACATCCACTTATAAGTGAGTATATACCATGTGTGTGTTTCTGCTTCTGGGATACCTAACCCAGGATGACCTTTTCTTGTTCCCACCATTTGCCTGCAAATTTCCTGATTTTCTTGAATTTTAAGATGAAATGACCAGCTCAGTCTCTTTTTGTTGCTAAGGAATTCATGTCACTTGTGACATGAACAAAATAAACATTTCTACCTTTTCATAGAAACCTCAAATCTTGAAAAGACATCATCAGATCTACAAATTCCAAGGAATACAACAGGTTTCACTTTAGAAAGAATTTCTTTTACAAAGCCCTATGCATATTGTGAAAAGCAGAATTCACCTTATCTCAGACTGAGTAATGCCAGTGAAATCAAAGCCTACGTAAAGTATTAAGCTTTTTTAAACTTTCAACAAAACATGTAAATCAGAAAGAACTGTGGAAAATTACATATGATTAAAATATAATTTATCTTATCTTTAGAAAGTAATGGAAACAGTCAGGAGTCACTGTGGTAGAAAAACTTTAGTCTTCAAATAGGAAACAGGATAATCTCATGTTCATTGGTAACTTCAAAAGGACTCAGAAAACTACTCCAGCATTCCAATTTAGCATTTCATCGTGTGAGGTAACCACAATCAAAGATATGAAATCCAATACTGATTTTTTAATGTTAATTATGCAAATATTTCATTATTTTGTTTATTTTGTTTTAATCTCCTTATAAAGCCCAAGTTGGACTTTAATTTATAATCCTCCTGCCTCAGCCTCCCAGGTGCCAGAATTATAGGTGTGTGCCATCAGACCCAGATGTATTTTATTTGTTATATTACTGGATATACAGACATGAGGACAACTTTTCTCTTCACCCTTTACTTGGGAATGTTCAGTAAAATCAGAATTATATCAGTTCAGTCATTTTCTCCCACACAGTTCTTGGTGTCTCAGCTGCATATGATACTATGTGTCATTAGTTAGAAGCAGAAAGTTCTGCAAGACTTCTTGTGTTACAGGCTGTTCTGTGTGTTGTCTGTATTCCCTAAAGACACTGGACTCCTTGTTCTTCATGTCTATATATAAATAAGGCTAGACTTGGACTTTGGTCTTTTTCAAAAGATATTTGAGTTTATCTGGGTCATAAGACAAACCCTGATTTAATATAAAAAGGGGAAATACAGAGACAGATATATGTAAGAGGAAAATGCCCTGTTGCCAGTACGGCACAACAGTGTGATGCTTCCATAAGAGAAAACAAGAAAGATTTCTCGCAACTCCCTCAGGGAAGAAGGTGGGACAAATCTTGTCACGTTTTTCACAGGATCTTAGCCCAGTCCATACCATTGCTTGAGACATCTGACCTACAGAAGCATAAACAAATAAATTTTACTGTTTAAGCTATAAAATTTGAAGTGCTTTGTTGCAGAAGCCCTGGTAAGCTGGTCGAGCACACTGCCTTCCTTTGATTACTTTATAAGGACAAGGAACTCATAGAAAATTACAAAGTATGGTGACTAATATTTGTGGTTGATTTCATTGGATTGAGAAGTGCCTAAATTAGTAAAGTATAGACCCAGTTGTCTCTAAAGATTTGCAGATAAGATTAGGTAGGGAAGGAAGGCCTTGTCTGACTGTAGAGCTCCAGTCCAATGGGGCGGCAGATATGGAGGAAGACATTGCAGCCAGTCCTGGTGAGACCTGATAGGCTAGGGTCAGATGGAAGGGGAGAAGGACCTCCCCAATCAGTGGACTGGGAGGGGTGCAGGGAGGAGATGAGAGATGGAGGGTGCTGTAGCTGGGATACAAAGTAAATAACCTGTAATTAATATAAAAAAGATTGTTGGTGTGTGTGTGTGTGTGATTGTGTTTCTGAACTGTGATGTGGAAACTGGAAGACAACTTTTTTGTCTACTTTTTCCCATCTATATGTGATGATCAAAAGTCATGTTGCAAGCTTTGCATACCTGTCATTTCCCACTAAACTGTCTCACTGATTTCTCATATAAGAATGGTTGAAACAGTACATCCTTAAAATATTGTCTTCTTTTCAAATTGTAAACATTGTCATATACTTGTGGTGAAACAGGATGCTTTGAATAATAGATCATATTAAAAAAAGAGAAATCAAGAGTTCAATTTGTTTCTCTGATCATGGTCACTATGTTATGAGCTGTTTGGCTCTTGCACACCTTCCAGCCACGAAAAATGCAGCCTCTGCAATTGTGAGCCAAATTTGGTAAGTAGAGAACAAACCAAGAAATATTGTATACCAATTGCTTTAAAAGATGTTTAAACATGGTGATTTAAGAGCAGGAGACTCATACTTGTATTTATTCTTTCTTCTCATGCCTTTCCTCATAATTATCACCACCAACATCTGATAAGCCCCTGCTAAGGTTTCAGCATTGTACTTAGTACGTACATGTTTAACAAACTCAATAGTCTCAGCTTTAAAACCCTATAACAAAAGACATTAAAGAGAGAGAACAACTAAAGAACTTCTCATAGCCCAGTCATTGACCAGCTTACAAGAGAATCAAAATTCATCTAGGTTACTGGAACCCATGCCAGATGTTTTCCTGAGATAAGCACAGATTTTTGCTAGTCATTTTGTTATGGTTGGAAGATCTTTCCTAAAGTGCAGCATCTTAAAAGAAAAATCACATTCAGAATGACACAGATTGCTAAAATGTCTATTTTCCCAAATCAATTACATCATAGGCCTGTTGATGTACTCATCGGCATTATTGCAAATCTGAGATGCCTGCCACTACAACATATGTAGCTTTTTTTTTTAAGTTTGAAATCAAGAAAATGTGGGGCTATTTAACATTAGAAGTGTCACTTTAACTTTAACAAGTGTCACTCCTCCTAAGATATTAATGGAGACCCTGTTTAATCCATCATCATTTTCAAGTGTGACAATTTTTCTAATTGTAGATTTTTTTTAAAACTCATGTTTGTGTGTGTGTGTGTGTGTGTGTGTGTGTGTGTGTGTTAGTGCTTGTGTGAATTTATATAACTACGTGTATTCAGGAGATCCTAAAGGCCAGAAAAGGATTCAGACCTGCTGAAACTGGAGTTATGGATGAGCCACCATGTGAGTTCTGGGAACACAAGCAGTAAATACACTTAATTGCTGAGCTGTCACTGCAACTCCTAATTGCAGAATTTTTAAATGACCTTTTTTGTGATGAAAAAATGTGGGTTTTTCTTTGTATATAAGGCTACTTATCTTCTTGCTGAAGAGAAGACTAATGAAATTACTTCTAGAAGTGGCAGTGAAAAGATAATATCAGAGAAACTGCACAAAGCCTTTAATTCTTTCCCTTAGCTGGACACACTTTTCACATGGTGATGGTCCCCGGTAATAAACATTTTCACAATAGCACGTGCAAATAGATACTTTGTTTAATCCATATTCCCTTACATATCTTAAATGCTAGAGTTTAGTAAATAAACACAGTTAGAACATTGATCATTTTTTCACAATTAAAGCCACCACTTAAATAACAGTAATAGAAGCAAAATTTACTCTCAGATCTTAAACCAACCAACCAGTGGCAATAGTTTAAAGCCATTAGTGATTTCTTCGGTGTGTTGCTCCTACTGTGGGAGAGAAAATGAAGGAGCTTTCTGATTCTTGGGACTCCTTGGAAACCTCTAAACAACAAACAGCATGCAGCACAATCAAAATCATTATGTAGGCTTGTGGGGCAACCAGCCCCCTATCTCTAAAAGCCTGTCCCCGACACTCTGCAGTTCTTCTTACTGGCTCTTTGGGAAGGGTCTGGCCTCGAGAAGTAATGAAGAGAATGACAGCCATTCTTAATTTTCATCTCTGCGGAAAATAATAATACAAATATGTAATATTTTTTCCAAATGTTTGGCCCTCAAAATTATGTACTTTGGAACTAGAAGTTTTTATATTCTTCTTCAAATGTTTTTGTATGGACTTTAATTCCTCACTAGAAGAAAATGCACTTTCTGTAATTCTCTTTCAAATTCATTTGGCTACTTCAAATGGCCACAGGGTTTGTACATTGATAACTCAAATTTGAATTCAGTATCAACCATATCTGCACCATAATATGAGTTGTTTTCAAAAAATAGCCAGAATCGTTCCATGTTATAAGTCAAATTTTAGAATTTAAACCATGTAGTTCACTATGATGTAGATGTTTAAGGCAAACAAATGCAATGTTAGAAATTATTGCACTGCAAGTTCTCTAGCAATTATTCAAGTTGTGTGAACACTATCTGGAAGACACACATATATGGATATAATCTTTATTTGAGATTATAAAACATATGTTCATACCTCATGCCTCAATGTAAGTGCCAGCCCAGTTATAATTATTGCAATTTTTGAAATATCTTTCAATTAGTGCCGAAACATAATAAACAGAAAGTTTATCTCCCATTCATCTCCTATACCAGTGTCTCTTCACTAAGGTCTCTGTAGTCTCTGTATGGCAAAAAACAATGTTTCTTTGGATTTCCTCAGTGTCTGTCGTTATGTCCCCCATTTCATTTCTGATTTTGTTGATTGGGATAGTGTTCCTCTGCCTTTTAGATAGTTTGGCTAAGGGTTTTTCTATCTTGTTGATTTTCTCAAAGACACAGCTCTTGGTTTCGTTGACTCTGTAAATTGTTCTGTCTGTTTCAAATTCATTGATTTCAGCTCTGAGTTTGATTATTTCCAGCCATCAACAACTTTTGGGTGTATCTGCTTCTGTTTTTTCCCTAGGGCTTTCAGATGTACTGCTAAGTTGTTTTTATGAGATGTCTTGAATTTCTTATGAAGGCATTTATTGCTATAAACTTTTCTGTTAGCACTGCTTTCATTGTGACCATAAGTATGGGTACATTTGTGCCTTCATTTTCATTGAATTCTGGGAAGTCTTTAATTTCTTTCTTTCTTTATTCCCTGACCCAGCTGTCATTAAGTAGTGAGTTGTTCAGTTTCCATGCATGTATAGGCTTTTTGCTATTTCTGTTATTGTTGAAGTCTAGTTTTAGAGCCTGGTGGTCTGATATGATGCAAGATCTTCAGTCTTCTTGTATCTGTTGAGGCTTGCTTTCTGCCTGACTATGTAGTCAATTTTAGAGAATATTCTGTAAGGTACTGAGAAGAAGGTATATTTTTTTTGTGTTTGGGTGAAAAGTTATGTAGACATCTACTAGATACTTTTGATTTAAGATCTTTGTAAATGTCATTATTTCTCTATTTAGCTTCTGTCTTAATGATCTGTTCCTTGATGAGAGCGGAGTGTTGGAGTATCCCACTATTAAGGTGTTGGAATCAATGTGTGATTTAAGTTTTAATAATGTTTCTTTTACAAATGCAGAAGCCCTTGTGTTTGGGACATAGATGTTCAGGGCTGTGATGTCCTCCTAGTGGATTTTTCCTTTGATGAGAACGAACTGTCCCTCCCCATCTCTTTTGATTAATTTTGATTGAAAGTCTATTTTATTAGATATTAGGATGGATACTCCAACTTGCTTCTTGGGTCTGTTTGCTTGGAAAACCATTCCCAGACCTTTATTCTGAGATTGTGTCTATCTTTGTTGCAGAGGTGTGTTCTTGAATCCAACAGAAGATTGGATCCTATTTTCAGAGCTATTCTGTTAGTCTGTGTCTTTTTATTGAAGATTTGAGTCCATTGATGTTGATAGATATTAGTGACCAATGATTGTTAGTACCATTTACTATGGAGTTGGTGGTGATTGTGTGCTTATGTGCTTGTTTTCTTTGTTGTTGTTGTTGTTGTGAAGGTATCTTTATCCTATTTTCTTGGATGCAGCTGGTCTTGTTGGATTGAAATTTTCCTTCTTGTATTTTTTTGTGGTGATGGGTTGCTGTATATATATTATTTAAATTTAGTTACGCCATGGAATATTTTGTTTTTTACATCTATGTTGATTGACAGTTTTGCTGGGTATTGGAGTCTGTGTTGGCACCTGTGGTCTCTTAGTGTCTGCATGATATCTGCCCAGGCCATTTTGGCTTTCATAGTTTCCATTGAGAAGGCTGGAGTGATTCTGATAGGTCTGCCTTTATATGTTACTTGGCCTTTTTCCCTTGCCACTTTTAATATTTTTTTCTTTGTTCTGTAGATTAGTTGGCTTATTGTATGTGATTCTTATTATGGTTGACATGCATGAATTCCATACTTAGTTTGTGTAGCATTTGTATCACAAATGGGTTGAGTTCTTTGAAACTATTGCGAAGATATTAGGTATTTGTTCTTCATCATTTTTATACAACACATCACACTTATTAATTTGAATTGAGCCTTCTCTCCATTATAGTTCTCATCCTACCAATTCTACTGTTCAAGTAGTCCAGAAAATTAATTCTGCCTCCTTTGCATTTGAGGAACTACAAATGCCATGACCTGTGAAGTGCAGGTAATAGTACATGTTGCTAAAGTGGATTTTATTTTCATAGAACTTCACATATAAAAAGAGGAAAAATATCTACATTTCTCTGTGAGAAACTACTGCTTAGGGTGTCGTTTTCATTCTGAAGAAAAGCAGATGTGTCTTAGTAGCTTGTGATTATAAAACTGCTGCACATAGTCACACATTGTCTGTAATCAAATGATCATTTGTTTCCCTCTTTAAGTTACGTAACTATGGTTAACAAGCTCACTTAGCAAGATAATTAACAAGGATAATCCAACAATGTGTTAAGAACAAACTGGGAGGCCTTAGATTATACACACCTGTCAAATTCTGGTATATTTTATTCACATTTCTGTAGCTGTTCTTACCATTGCTGCCTCAAATGTAATATCAGCTCAAATGGTCAATATCAGTGTATCATTTTTAAAAAATTCAAATTATTTTAAGCACCACATATGCTTAGGTAAGATGTGACACCAATAGAAAATGTGGCATAATAGTCAACATGTGCTTATTATAACAATTACCCATGGAATCTAGGTACCCATGGTTTCAGTAGTTCCATAGGCAAGTGACTTGTAAAGGAAGTGATTGGAATATATGACCATTAAAATTAAGTGTGACAGTGTATTTTATGTTATATTTTTCTCTAACCACTATTGGGAGCATATTGTTTAATGAAGTTGTTATTCCTAAGGACTTACAGGACTGGCTTTTATGGTGACACAGAAAACCAAAGTGTGATGACACATCCTGCTACCCTGTGCAGTACATAGCTGTGACCCATTAGTACCATTTTAGTTATTTTTTAAAAAACTGATATTTTTTTATAAATAATACATAAATTAATATGAATTTTATCTTCATCCCAAATTCTACATGGTATTTGAGTTTTGGAGGTAAATACATAAGATTTTTCTGTCCATTTCAATGTTCAAACCTTCTTTTGTAGTGTAATTTTTAAATAAAGGGCTTATCGCTACTTCTCCTAGGTAGCCATTTGGCTTTGCTAACATGATAAAACTATCTTTTAAATGGCTCAAATTGCAGTATGAAAACAGTTAAATCATTTATGGCACCTTTGAAATTATTTCTTAATAATTTCCTTCTTCAGTTTAATGATATATTTTTTAAATTTCTTATTTAACTTTTATTAGTTACACTTTATTCACTTTGTATCCCCCCATAAGCTCCTCCCTCCTCCCCTTCCAATCCCACCCTCCCTCCCCTTCCTGCATGCATGCCCCTCCCCAAGTCCACTGATAGGGGAGGTCCTCCTCTTCTTCTTTCTGATCTTAGTCTATCAGTTCTCATCAGAAGTGGCTGCATTGTCATCTTCTGTGGCCTGGTAAGGCTGCTCCCCCCTTAGGGGGAGGTGATCAAAGAGCAGGCCAATCAGTTCATGTCAGAGGCAGTCTCTCTTCCCATTACCATGTAACCCACTTGGACACTGAACTGCCATGGGCTACATCTGTGCAGGGGTTCTAGGTTATCTCCATGAATAGTCCTTAGCATTTATTTCTTCATGTGTATTTTTTTAAAGAAATACCTCTTTCTTTTTTAAAAAGATTTATTTATTTATTACTTATGCAGTATGTGTTAGCATGTACACTTGCACGACAGAAGAAGAGGGAACCAGATTTCATGTTTAGATGATTGTGAGCCATCTCTCCAGCACCAAAACACTTCTTTCTTATTCCCCAGGTAAGTTTTGTCTTAAGACAATGTTGAGCATTGAAAAGGAAGCAGGAAGAGAGGGGGGAGCCAGAAGACAGAAAGGTGGGAGGCAGAGCAGAGAGAAGGGAGAAGAATGCTGGGAGAGCAGAGCTGAGAGAGAGATCTTGGAACGACATGGAGAATGGACTGGACCTAATATATCACTAAAAGTAAATATATTGTGGAAGGTATAAAGGATAGGAAACTATGAGGGCTTGGAGGTTTAGGATAGAGTAACTGTTATCCAGCATTGTGTTCTAGGTTAATTAAATAAATCATAGTCTCTGTGTGGTGATTTGGTTATACAGCTCTTTAGGATTAACAGCAGCTTTAATAAAAGATAAACCAATAGTAAATCTTAATCGTCACTTACAACATTTAGGCTAATTTCCAGGTACCCTTAAACTGTTGTGAGCACTTTTTAGAACTCCAGTATTCTCTTACTTCTTCCACAACTGTTTGTTAAACAAGATTAACTTTTGTAACTTTCAGCCTTGATGTTTGCTCTGCATGAAACAATAAATTATTTCAAGGAAAAAAAAAGTTGTTTTGGTCTACTGTTCTTATTGTGAAAAATAAAGATACCTAAATTGAAACTGAAAGAAAAAATATACAAGAATAATCACACCCAGAGTGTTATCTAATTTGTATTATATCTATTTGTTAACATATACCGAGGCAATTTGTTTTCTAGTAATGACAGATGATAATTCTCAAAATCAAGCCAAACATGTGCCACACACCGGTAATCCTCACATGCAGGGTACGGAAGCAGGACTATTAGGAGCTCAATCCAACCTTGCTACGTAGTTCTCTGAGAGCCGGGGCTACAGGAGGCTCCACTTCCCAAAATATTAACCAAAAATGTTTCCATTTTTATAATATAAATAATGTTTGGCCTTAAAACAGGAAATGTTAAATATCAGCATTTAAATAATAGTGCCATAGTAAATATAAAGGTTTCTTACAGAGTTACATATTTCAGCCATCATTTTATAACTTAACATGAACATGACTGTATAGTTAATATAAGCATACATCTGAATTACAGAAAAAAATATTTGCAAATGAAATGTTTGCAAGGTGAGCACTTTCTTTGAGTTTTTATTCTTTATTTTTTTTCAAATTCCAAAGATTAATTTTTATTTCCCATTGACTTTTCTATTTTTTTTTAAACTTTTATTAGTTACGCTTTATTCACTTTGTATCCCCCCATAAACCCCTCTCTCCTCCTCTCCTAATCCCACCTTCCCTCTCCCTTTTTCACGCATGTCCCTCCCCAAGTCCACTGTTAAGGGAGGTCCCCCTCTCCTTCCTTCTGATCTTAATCCATCAGATCTCATCAGGAGTGACTGTATTGTCATCTCCTGTGGCCTGATAAGGCTGCTCCCCCCTCAGGGGGAGGTGATCAAAGAGCAGGCCAATCAGATTATGTCAGAGGCAGTACCTCTTCCCATTACTATGGAACCTACTTGGACACTAAACTGCCATGGGCTACATCTGTGCAGGGGTTCTAGGTTATCTCCATGCATGATACTTGGTTGGAATATTAGGAGCATATTGTTTAATGAGTCTCTGGAAAGAACCTGTGTTCAAATTTTCTAGTTCTGTTGCTCTCCTTGTGGGGTTCCTGTCCTCTCCAGATCTTACTATTTCCCATTTCTTTCATAAGATTCCATGCACTCTGCCCAACAGTTGGCCATAAGTCTCAGCGTCTGCTTTGGTAGTCTGCAGTGCAGAGCCTTTCAGAGGCCCTCTGTGGCAGGTTCCTAACTTGTTTCCTGTTTTCTTCTTTTTCTGATGACCATCCTCTTTGCCTTTTGGGATGGGGATTGAGCATTTTAGCCAGAGTCCTCCTTCCTGATTAGCTTCCTTAGGTGTACATACTCTAGTGTGTTTATCCTATGTTATGTCTAGTATCCACTTATGAGTGAGTATATACCGTGTGTGTCTTTCTGCTTCTGGGACAGCAACTCAGGATGATCCTTTCCAGTTCCTACCATTTACCTGCAAATTTCATGATTTCCTTGTTTTTTTTTTATTGTTGAGTAATATTCCATTGTGTAGATGTACCACAATTTCTGGATTCATTCCTCAGTTGAGGGGCATCTGGGTTGTTTCCAGCTTCTGGCTATTACAAACAAAGCTGCTACAAACATAGTTGAGCAAATGTCCTTATTGTGTACTTGAGCCTCTTTTGGATATATGACTAGCACTCTGTAAATCAATTTGGCGCATTCTCAGACAACTAGGAATAACACTTCCTCAAGATCCAGCCATACCAATGTGAGCACTTTATGAGCTTCTAATAAAATATAATATTTTTCAGACCATAATAATATGCTATTTTCAAGGCACATCCCAACATGTATCTAATGTATTCTTTATCTCCTAACTTATTATCTCTTAGCAAGGAACACATTGCTGTTCTCAAATCAGTTAAGAAAATTACAGCACAGTAAATTACATCATTAAACTATAAGAAAATAGAATCTCTTAACTAGAGAAAACTTGATGTGATCAAGACTGAGTCTAAGGTAGAAAAGGTTGAAACTAGAGATAATGGGTTCACAGGTGAAAGACAGATGAGTTGTAGAAATTTATATTAATGGAAAAGCCATCAGTTTTCAAACCTGTGCTATTACACCCTCATTGAGGGCATGTGCAATTAATTTATTATGTATATCAGTAAATGCTTCTTTCAGTATGTAAACCAAAACTCATTCTTTGTCAGGTTGGTATCATTACTAGATGTATCAGATTAAAAGTAAAGTCAAGTAATATTTCCTATTTTCCCACCGGGCTATTTCTGCTAAATAATGGCCAGGAACAAAGATAAATAACTAAATAAAATACTGTCCTCTTGTCAGAGGACAAAACCACAGCGATTCCAAGGCTACGTGAGAATATCTTGTTCCCATCTGGTGTCTGTTATTGAAACAACAGCCACCAGTCATGAGATCTTCACATGGAATGCCTAATAACTGTGACTCAGAACTGTTTGTCTAATACAGCGATTGGGTCTTAAAGCTGCTATCTAACCTCAGGTAATACTCTTAGAGCCTGCTCAAAAGAACATGGTGTACCATCCACGATATTGCATTTCTTAGTGAGTGAATAATTTTAGGACCAGCAATCACTATTCAGTGAAGCTGTAAGCAGCTCAGGGAACTGCACACTCGGCTGCAATCTAGGTAAATGATTCTGTTAGATTGTACAGTCCATTGAGTTCATATCTATAAAAACTGTAAGTTCCATGAGGCCACATGATTTTTTTCCTTATCATTTCTTCATGTCCAACTATATGCTGGGTCCATGTTAGCTGTAAGTCAATGTTCTAGTAAAATAAATGGTCACTCTTTCAAGAAAACTATAGTTTAAAAATTAGTATAAAGAGACAGAAAAGCACATAGAAGATGAGTCACTTAAAATAGTTTTGTAGGTATTTGTGTTTAACTTTTCTCCAGTAGACATTTTGGCTTGAAGTATGGGTAAAAAAATGTAACTATAGTATATTAGTTAATTTTCTGTTGCTGTGGTAAAATACCATGCAAAGGGAATCATATAGAAGGAAGTTTATTTTGGCTTATAATTCTAGGGAGACGATTTTATCAGGGCCGGGGCCAGAGCAGAGGATGGTGTTTATGCAGCTGAAGCAGGACACTGAGAGATTACAACCTCAGCTACAAGCAGGAGGAAGAGAACAAGTGGACTAGAAGTATAGCAAAGCTGAAAGCTGTCAAAGCTGCCCCATTATATATTTTACTTCTTCCAACACGGATGCACGACCCACCAGCTCCCTACACATTGCCACCAGCTGAAGACTGTTTAAGTACCCGAGTGTATGGGGCATATTTCTCACTCAAACCACCTCGTATGGGCCCACATGGATACAGTCCATGGGAATGTGTTTTAGTGTACAGCCTGTCTTTTATCATATACCAGGAACATGGTGATCAGATAGAGAAAGAAGGAAAAAAAAAGTCCGTCCTCTGACCCCAGAAAAGGAATTTGGGTGGAATTGCCCTGCTTAACTACAAATAAAATTCAATCTCATAAATAATGAAGGGCTGTAGAAATAAATTAGAAAATAAAGTTATGTAGTTTTATTTTCATTTGCATAAATCTGAAAATCATCAACTTTGAAAGCAAGTTTACTGAACTGACAACATTCTGCCCAGTCATACCAGCAGATACCAGGAAGCTAAAATATACTCCTCGGTTTTTAGACTAAGTTTCTTCTTAGGCTTTGCATGTTGTAGACTCCACAGCATTTGGAGGATTACAGATTAGCTATTACTGATTTGAACTCTTCCTTTCATTTTGTGTTCTCTAGTCTAAGCAGCGTCTTTGTTTTTCTTCATGTTACCTTAGAGTTGAAGTTCTCGTTCCTTGTTAAGTTCTTTGCTCAGATTGAATGGAATGATCACAACTGTCTCTGCTGCCTTCCTCAAAGGCCAACCCAATTTGACTAAAGAGAAAAGTGGGCACTACTTATGGACACTCCATCTTCTTTACTTCATTGAACTTTAGACCAAGGCATAAGTCTTCAGTCCATAGTCATTTGTGACTTTTATCACTATCAATACCAAATAACAATGTATGAAATATTAGTCATGGCATGGGTGATGGGACCTGTGCTTTTCAATCTATTCCATGCACTAGTTCTAGAAAGGTTCATGATACACAGTTATACTTGTAGTTCTTAAAGCATGTGAACTTAGTCAGCTAGAGTCTGGGAATCTTCTAAGTCAGTTCTGGGGTCTAGATATATACAAAACATGTCATGTGCAGGTTGGAGTCTGTGGAACACTGTGAATACCTGAGATTTTCTTCTCATACATTAAAAATATTTTTATGAGAGCTCAAGTTATGAATTTAAAATAAGCTAGCTCTTTGCTCTCTTATCTATAATGGATTTTGTGAATTAAGTAAAATATATAAGAAAGCCTTCTTAATAATTAAAATGATTTTCTAATCTTCTTTCTACTTTCTTCCTTTACTGTTATAAGGCTATTTATTTCATTTTTAAATCATTGTCACACGAGCATGAACAAAAGGAAAAGAACAGTTTATCCATCATAGAACAGTTCTGTCTTCACATGCTTCTCATTTAAACTTTTTTTTTTAATATTAGACTCATCCTGTTTCCTCTCTTCCATTGCTTCTGGTGTCTATCCTGTTTGCCATAATGCATGAGATTTAAACATCTTCCCTAGAGCCCTCCTTAGTGTTCAGCTTCTTTAGGTCTGTAGGTGACTGTCCTTTATAATATGACTAAAATCTGCTTATTAGTGAGTGTATACCATGCCTGTCTTTCTGTTTCTGGGTTAAGGGATGAGGGGAAGATGGAAGGCTGGTGGGCCTGGGGGAATTGAGGGAGGGGCTTCTATTGGGATATATAATGAATAAATTGTGAAGAAAGAAATAAAAATTAATAAAAAAGAAGTTGAAAATTGTTCTTTGACAGTTGCATAATGGTATAGAATGTATTATGATCATATTCTCACACATTGCCATCTTTAAATCTCACCCCCAATGTAGGCTGACCCGTTTCTTCTTCCCACGCGTTTGCCCTTGTACTTGTACCTTGTATATATTTTTGTATAAAACCCCGATGCTTTTTATTAGGCTTGTATGAGCCTGAATGTTATCAGTGGATATACTACCAAGTAAAATGATTCTTTCTACTCCAACAGCCATTAGTCACCCACAGCTCCCAGTTAGGGATGGAGCCACATGACTCTCAACTATTCATAATGGAATGTTGATAGGCTCTTGATCTGTTGGACTTGTGCAGGTAAATACAAGCTTCGATGACTGTATGACTGCAATGGTTATGCCATATCTGGAAGACAGCGTTTCACAGCAATTCTCCCCAATCTTTCTACTCCTTCTTCTACAACATTCCCTGAGCCTTGGATAAAGAGCAGGGTAATAAAGATGTGTCATTTAAGAACATGCAATGCAGTGCCTACAGAGCCTAAAAAAGAGTATCAGAGACCCTGGAACTGTAGTTACAGATGCTTGACAGCCTCCTTGTAGGTCTTGGGAACAAAACCAAGGTCCCTTTCAAAATCAGTAAGTGCTTTTAACTGCTGAGCAATCTCTCCAAAGCCATAGGGGATTTCTTAGTCTTTCAAAAGTATGTTTGTTTGTTTTGTAAAATAACAACAACAAATACCTGTTTCCCTTAGCAAAATAGATAGTTTTTAGCTAGCTACTTTTTTTCTTTAGAAGTTTTCACTCTGTTTAATTCTTGAACAAAATATTTGCCAATTTTCCCTCTGCTCTGAGAGCTTGTATTATACCTCCAAGCCAATCTTTCACATGACATTAGCTCTCTTAAGACACATATAAAGTGACATACTATAATAATTTTGACTACAAAAATAGCTATTGTCATATGAAATAAAAATTTCCACAGGCAACAATTCCCTCTAACACTGGAAATGTAATCATTGATATCTCAGTCAAGACATTTTCCCCACAAAATAGGACTATTGTTATTGGACACATTGAATGGATTTATTTGGATAGCAAGGAATTGCAAGAGTTCCCCTAAAATAGAGAAATACATGCCTACAGCCCAATATTGTTATGAGGTCTTAGAAAAGAATTCATTTGGAATGATCTATTTTACTACCTACACCCCCAAAGAACAGATTCTTCATAAGATATGTCTCATATACATAAACTGAAAAGGTAATAAGTTAAATTTCCTTTTTAAAGGCTGTGTGTGTGTGTGTGTGTGTGTGCGCGCGCGCGCGTGCGCCAGCCAGAAGAAGAGATCAGATCTCCTAGAGCTGGAAATACAGATGGTCTTATGACATAACAGTTAATGCTCTTAATCACTGACCCTACTCACAGGCCTCTTAAATTATAATTTTTAATGACTGTCCTGAAATGAAGTTTATTCCTCCAAAGGTTTTAGTTACACCATTATGCATTTTTAAGTGCTTGTTATAACAGATACCAGGCCATATAATGAAAAACATATCAAGTGGAGACTGAATAGTAAAGCATAGAAACATGTAAAGTGAATCGAACTATGCACACATTCTGTTGCTTTTGTCTACCACAGGGATTTAAGGCAAACTTTTATGCAGTTTGTATATCAATCAGTCTCTACTTTATTTACATTATATTATGATATATAAATTATGCTTATTGTATTAAAGATTGGTATGAGGATCAAGTGAATTAAATCATCCCTGGAATACTGCACAATGAACAAATTCTACTACAATTATAATAATTTAATTATTATTATAAAGTAAGATAATTTTTACAGCGTACTGTGTTATTATCTTAGAAGGTGCGTAGTGACTTGTTATGCAATTAGTAATTATGGAAAAATTATCTCCACCAAAATATTTAGTGTTCAAATTGAATGTAGTTGAAGTTAATGGAGTATTTTAACTATGGACTATGAGAAAAGTTTTGAAATTGCTTTAGGTTTTTCTTGAAGTCTCTTCTTTGCCAATGACAAAGATGACAGGCCTCCAGCTTAGGGCAGGGGGATAATTGAGGCTAAACTACAACCTGGGTTCATAGTACCTAAAGGTAGAAAGACGTGAAAGAAAAGTGTGAAAGAGACTCACTCTACCACAGGGGATGCCCAGAGGCCAGTCATTCACAAAAAACAAGAGAAGACAATGCATCAAGATCCTTCAATACTTACAGGTGCAAACACCTGTAACAGAACAAATGTCAAATCAATAAATTTGAGTTGTATTGAAATGAGTCATCTCTAGAAATGATCTTTTTCTTTTTTGTATATGTTTTCCTAGACAAGATGTAAGAAATTCTATCTTCGTCTGGCTCATAGCATGTTGTATATTCATCTGCTGTAGAAGCACACAATTTGCTTAGTATACCCTTAGTATACCCAATTTGCTTTGAAATACCCTTGGGTAAGCTTAGATGAGGTACGCTGATGTTACTTCGCATTCCTTTTGACAGAGTTTCCAGATTTGCTGGAAAAATAGATTAACTGTTGTGGAAGATTGAAAAGAATGTGTATTATATATGATATGTGTAGAGTCATATGATATTCATACATATATATCATGATATATGATGAAGTTTATAATTGTTTGTTGGTGACACTGGATAACAACAAACATTCCAAAAATTTGTATGAAAAAGCAAAGCGAACACAAAGGAAAACACATTTTAAGATATTTGATTTTAACCTATTGATTTATGCTCAAGGAATAGTGGAAAGAAGCGTTTCTGATGAAGTCTTTACTTCTTTGTCCTGCAATGGAATGAGATTCTAACTGTATTACAGCACAGCTGATGAAAAATAAGGTAAAGAGATCATCCACTGGAGGCTATCCAGCAGAAAACCTGGTCAGTTTCTAATAAATATCAGCAAAAACCAGAAAGTCATGCTTAGATTTGTGTGATAGAAATACCTAATTATTAGAAATATTTTTCTACTAAAATATATACACCTTTGAAATTCCTATTAAAACAAATACAGTTGAACCTATATCCACTGGTTTAGTATTCATACCTTCTCACTGGCCAATCAAAAGCATTATAAAAACTGTCATGTACATGACATCTACACTGAACATGTATAGACTGTTTAGATGTGAATTTTCCCCAAGCAATACATAAAACAGCAGTCCCCTTATTATTCACGTCATAAATTATCAATAACGTAGATACGGTATATATGAGCAAACCTAGCCAACATGCAAATATTGTGCCATTCCCTAAGGGTGACTTTGTGTCCCCAGACTGTAGTATCCACAGAGCATCTGGGCCCATACCTTTAAAGACTGAGGGATGACTGTGCCCCTTTCTCTTTTAAAACTCATTGTATCCCTTTAAAAAATACAAGCTCTTGGATTCCAAGTGTAAGTCAGAGGTGACAGACATATTAATAGCCTTGACTGAATCCCTAGTTAGAAAAAATTATACACAGCATATTGACCAAGATAAATAGTCAGTTATCAAACTGGGTAAAAATAAATTAATAAAAGAAAATGTATACAAATGTACTTCTTTTGAAAGCCTAAAGATCATACTAAAAAGATCATACTGACACCAATTTTTAAAATTATTTCTATGAACTAGGTCATGCTTTAAAACGTGGCAAACACATTCCAAGATGTAAGGTTATTATTTCTTCAGATATGCCCCTGTCACCAAACACTGATGAATAATTAATAATTAATAAAGAGCTCCTGCCATAGCCTAATAAGGACTATCAAGTCAAAGTGGCAGAATCCATGCACACCCATCTCTGGCTTCTATTGCTGCTCTTGCTGTTTTACCAACACTGCACTGAAGGTCAGTGTCATTGGTGTGTCACTTACTGATGGGTAGAGGTAACCTTCTCCATTCATGGCTATGTACAACCCTGTCTTCACTCCCTGGATGGCAACAACGCGCAGTCCCACTGGGATGAGGTTGAACAGTGCTGTTGAAGACAAAGGTGATCTGTCACCAAGCAGTAGACGGAGAAAATCATTTCAATACTTTACTTTCTCTTCCTGTTATTTAAGAAACATCATATGTATTTCTATTTTTCCAAGTTCCAACTAAAGAACGTTTAGTTCCTTTATGATGAAGAGGGTTCTGTCATATAGAAAAATAAACATTTCAGCTTCAGCTTCCACTTCGCAGGATTGCCCACACATCTTGAAGGGCTCGAGGGAAAGAACAGAATCAAGCTTATAATCATGCTTCTACTATCAAAGTCTCTGACCCTACGAAATTTCAGGGAAAAATCATCTATGGGTATTCTTAAGGAGCAGATATTGGAAAGTGCAACTTGAAAATGAACTATCATTTTCTGCATGGTGTGACTGGGCATCGCAGTGCATTGTAGGCCAGAAGTTCAAAAGTAATTCTCAAACTAAATTATGTTGGCAGAAGCAATGTGAATTGGCAGAAAATATGAGAAAAGATGTGTACCTACTGGCCCATAAGATAAACTTAAAAGGTACTAATAAAACCAAATGGCATGCAAATTTTCAAGAAAAAGATTATTGATATTTTATGAAACTATGGATAAAAATAAAATAGAATATGCTATTTTATATCTCTGGCAAATTAAATAAGAAATTTATATTTCTATATTTTCTTCTAATAAAGTATCCTAATGTATTTGTATTTTTTATGAGGTGTACTCAACAACACCGTCTTGAATATTATCAGCCAAAATATCTCTGCTACACATAACTGGCTTAGTGAGTCTTCCATTAGTATTCTTTGCCCGAGTAGTATTGTCAAGAAAGCTATGAATTAATTATCTGTTCTCATTCAGCTTCCTAACTTTAATTTACTTCTGGGCAGTGAGAATAGGCATGGAAAGCACTTAGCCCTTGAGCTAAATGTATAAGTAAAATGTCTTAAGTTTAAGTCTTCAACCCTTTTACAGAAGATATGCCATTTGAAATTGGTTGAAATTTTGATTTTATTCTAAGGCTGCTGAGTGCATAATTAAAAACTAATGCTTTGAGTTTTGTTCTATTTTTTTCTTGGGGTCATGCTATGTAGGGTGGAAAATGCTATATTCTCATTTGAAATAATTACACATTCCTACTCTCCAAATCATAACATATCCGTACCTGCTTAATGATGAAAGGAAAGGAGCAGGTCATGGAACTGATAATTATGTAGAGAATAATTTTGAGGCCCAAATGAGGATAGTTGGTATTGTTTTAACTATACAAAGTAACACTGAACTATCTTCCACAGGACTCTGGAGGATTACGATATGTAGGAAAAAACTCCTTTTCATTTCTGTTACATAATATTGAATATAGTATGGGGTCATTGGGAACTAGTCTTTTTCCATGAATGCTATGTTTGCTTTTATCTTTATTATCTCCCTAAACTTTGAAAGAATTGCCACTGTAGGATAATTTCTAACTTCTATGAATAATTTTAAGGGAAAACAAAATCTTGTGTAACTACATAACCTGAAAATTTCAGAGATTACTTTAATCTCTGTATTCAGTTAAAAATATTGTAGATTCTGAATATATCATGTCAACTAAATGGTACAGTTTTTAAAGGCAAGAGTAATACAAAATGGGAAGTAGAAAAGTTCTAAAATGTAGTCCAAAATAACCATAATGAAAATTACACTGTCCTTCTTTCTTAGGAATTTTGGCAAGGGAAATGCAAATTAACAATGTGGAGCTGACCACGGAATATGTGTGGTGCTGAGAAAGAACAGAGACAAATTAATTTCCACTCTCCTTAAATTTTATGTAATTTCAAAGCAATCTGGCAAAACCTAGGGCAATAAAAAAATAAAGATGTCCCTGTGATTGTATTTCTTTTGTAGAATACTCTAGTTTACAAGTATCATGGGATTTCAACCCTAGCTATACATGAAAATAGCTGTGCTTATGAAATAAAAAGACCAGACCCAGACCCAGACTGAGTCAGTGTCTTAAGACTGGGTTAAAAGCATAAGGAAAGTTTCTAAAGAGCTATTCAAAAAGCTTAGCTTGAAGTCCATGTGAGAATTGCCATTCTAAGTCCACTGAAGTGCTGTGACAACTTTTGTATATTTCAGACAGTCCATACATGTATATACTGTATACCTCCCATACTAACACCTTGCCAAAGAAAGAAGAAAGCACTTCATAGAGGAAGCTCTTTCCTTCAGTTGCACCTTTTTTCTTTGAAAACGTTTGTTATGATTTTTGCAGGTGATATCACTCAATCTCTCTTCTTATGAAAGAGGCATTTTATTTATTTATGAGACCTCTGTCAATAATTGTTTTATTTTTTCCTGTGCCTGAATTGTTTTTCCTTCTTTTTTCCCAAATAAAAATTAAAATAGAAATAAATCAATAAGTAATAATCTAGGAGACATTTTAAGGGAAAAATGAAAGCTACAATAGAGAGAAAAGATTCAATATTTAAAAGAAAGGTTAACAAGAAAAAGTAAGTGTATATATATATATGTATATATATATATATGTATATATATATATGTATATATATATATGAGAGCAACCCCCAAACTAGCACTATAAATACACTATTCATAAATTTTAGCTCACTTCAGATAAAAGGAAACCAAAAAATACAATAAGGGCTGGTGATTCCATTAAATAAGTGTCTTCCTTTCTTTTCATGGAGTATAATCTATTGTGAAGAGACATGATAACTGGATAGTTGTCATCCTTGCTGATGACCTAAGAGTTACTTGTCTTTTGACTACAACTATTGAAACTAGTTTGGATATTTTACTGAACCCAGAAGTAAAAGGTGTATGTTTGTGTGTGAGTTTGTGTTAAAACTAATGTGAAATTAGAGGAAACCAGAGGCTAATGTAAGAGAAAACAGTTATATAAGGAGGGTCTCAGATAAATGCCATGAAAAATGTAAACAAGTTCAATATAAAAATAACAAATGGAAGAAATATCAATATCACAAGAGGTGCATATATTTTAATGAACACAAACCTATTGTATAAGATAATTAAATGTTTTATACAGTGTATTTGTGTGTACACAACCTGAATGCCCTCTCTATTCAAAAGACGTTCACTTTAATGCCCCTGCATTAGTGTACCTAACTTTTAACTAGTAGATAAACAATAATGTTCTGGATATAACCATTGTGTAAGCAAAAGGAGACACACACAGTTAACACCACAGGTGCTTCCTTCTGCATTAGTACCTTCATGCATGTGGTCTCAGTGAAATGGGCAACTAGAAAAAAGGCAGCAGAACCAAGCATTTACAGATACATCTCACAAAGCTGTTTGAGTAGCACACTCAGGTGGTCACTTACTGGAATTGGTGCTGTCATCCTTGGTTCCATCGAGAGCTCCATCAGGGTGCATCTGCAAGTAGTAGCCTTGTCTGCAATATAACCTGGTCACTATGCCCTTGAGCTGGGGATCTGAAAGGCAAACACAGGGGTGATCAGCTTCACAAAGCTGAAAGGGAGACTTGTCTGTGTCATGACAAATCAGACTACACGACCAACACAATTAAAGGAGATATCATAATAAGCTTCAAAAAATAGGTTATGTCATGAAACTAGCATGTGTGTTTACATGATTCATTAGACTGTTTAACTAATTAAATCACTAGTTTAATTATGACTTCAAATAGTAATTATTATAAACGAATTTTGTCCTTCAAGGTAGCAGTTAAAGAGTTTTGTAAAGGAGTGACTCAGAAACTTCAGTATAGGTTTTATTTATTTATTTACTTTGGCCTTTAAATGTTTTATTTATTTATTATTTATTTATTTATTACAATTTATTCACTTTGTATCCCCACTGCAGCCCCCTCCTTCATCTCCTCCCAGTCCCACACACTCTCTCTTCTCCCATTATGCTGCTCTTTTCCTAGTTCCCTGATAGGGAAGGTCCTCCTCCCCTTTAATCTGACCCTAGCCTATCAGGTCTCATCAAGGCCGGTTGCATCATCTTCCTATGTGGCCTGCAAGGCTGCACCCCTCAAGGAGCAGGCCACTGAGTTCATGTCAGAGGCAGCCCCTGTTCCACTTACTAGGGAACCTGCTTGGACACTGAGCAGCCTATTGGCTTCCTCTGAACAGAGGTCTAGGTCCTCTCCATGCATGGTCCTTTAGTAAAGTTTCTAAATGGACTTTTCATTTTACTTAAATTGACGATGCTTAAATGTGAGAAAACTGTATTTTAAAACTTTTGTTAATATTTGATGTACATTTTAAATAAAATCCCCAGTTTGGAACTCTGCCATTTGCATGGAAGGATTTGTTGTGTTTATATATGCTACACACAAGAGTCAGACATTGCATTTCTGAACTCAATATGAAGGTTAGGATCAAAGGACACAAGATGTTTGTGCTTGGCTCAGTGTTGCAGTGGGTGCCTTGCATGTGCAGTACCCAACACCAAAACAAAACAATAAAACATAAAAAAAATATGCTCACTAATCTACATAGGGATCAGCTCTAGGACAGTGTCCTCACTAAGTTATAAATGAAGCAACAAGCTCTTCATTTCTATAACTAAAAAGACAGCCTAGTTTATATGTATATATATATATATATATATATATATATATATATATATATATATATATCATCTGATTCTTGGGCTTCAGGCATGGAAGCAGAGGGAGTTGGACATTTGCAAAGGGGAAGCCATGTATTGTGGACTTCTTATTTAATGACTCTGAGAAAAAGTATCTGCCTAGTAATTCAGTGTTTACCCAGAAGCTAGCTGAACCTAGAGAATCAATATTTGCATGTAGCTTTGCAAAGGCCATCCTCGTTTTGGGAGTATATCTGCTATGGGCCACCATAATTCTCACCATGGCAACAGGCTTCTCTCCACAGCAGCTGAATGGAACATGCAAATTTCTTTGTGCTGTCCAAATTACAGGATGTTACTGAACAATCCAACACATAGTTTTTAATAACTACAGACTAGCCAAGAGGCAAATAGAAACTGCACACAGGCCAAACAGGCAGATTTGTCCCCAAACAGAACAGCTCAGGGATTTTGATTAGCTTTTGGGAAATAAAAAAGAAAAACTCAATCTCATTGACTGTTTCTATGCAAACAACTGCTCTGAGCACATTTGTTTCATAGATGGGATGATGAATTGGACACAAATAACATTCTGGAAAATGAGCTAACATTAAGGTATTTTAGCATCAGTCTGACAAGCATGTCTGGAGACAGGTATATTTAAAAGGCCAAGACTATAAAAAGGGATATCTAAGTGACTGTGAATGTACAGTGAATATAAGTTTTTCCGTGGCAAATAATTTCAAAATCTCATAATTCCATAATTCCTTTTTTTTTGGTATTTTTCATCCTTTTGTTCTGTCAGAGCTCCCATCCCGATGATACTGCCTACATTCAAAATATGTGATCCCCTGAAGTTTATCCTTTCTGGAAATTCCTTCACAGATACCACCAGAGACATTCCCCAGCAGTGTACTAGATAAGTCAATCCAGTCAGATTGAAAATTAAGATTAACTATTTCTTAAGTGGTTGTTGTTGTTGTTGGTTTTTGTTTTTCTGAAAACAGATTATTTTTTTTTACCTACAACACATTCTGATTATGGTTTTCCCTTCCCCGACTCCTTCTAAAATTCCATAATTCTGAGATGAGCATTAATTAAAAAACCAAACAAACAAACAACTACATATACATCTGGTCAACGTGTCCTGTCCACTGCAGACCTGTTTCTGGAGTTGGCTGCATCTCTTATTCTCTTCTCTGCAAACTGATAACATGAAAGAAAATAAGTAAACTGATCATGGTGGTGTATGCCTTTAATTCCAGCAGAGGCAGATTTCTGTGAGTTTGAGTTCAGTCTGGTCTACGTACTGAGCTACGGGATAGGCACAGCTACATAATGAGACCCTATCTCAAAAACAAACAGCAAACAAACAAAAACAAAAAAGGATGGGAGAATTTCTTAACTTCCACCAAAACATACAAGAATTTTACAGAGGCAACTATTCTATAAAAACCTGTGTGTCCTGTCATCACTTATTTAAAAATAAGCCCACGTTCTAGCCACTAGTATTTTTAGAGTTTAGTTAAATAGATCAGTTGGAGCAAAAAGCACCTATAGCTTAGCTCACAGCTTCTCTTGCACTCACACAGTGAGGCCTTATGAACCATACTTCATCCCTATTATGGGAGTAACAACAAAACACAAAATTATATTTTCTAGTTTTCTTTTAATAATAAAAAATCAATATAATTTAAATTTAGCTGGTTGCACAGCTAAATTTAATAATAATATAAAATAAAAATTTTATTTTAAAAATTTGATGACTAACTGGATGCTGGTGGTGGTGCAAGCCATTAATCCCAGCCTTTGTGGGGAGGCAGAGGCAGGTGATCTCTGAGTTCAAGGTCAGCCTGGTCTACATAATGAGTTGCAAGACAGCCAAGGCTACACAGAGAAACCCTGTCCCCTGTCTTAAAACAAACAATCCTGGTAACTACATGTGTTCTTGTTTGTTATGCGTTGCTCTAATAAAATTCTGATTGGTTCATTGAATCCTCACTATGAGTCTACTCCAGAGGAAGCCAATTCACAGATGAGGCTAGTTGTTAAGTATCAACAGTTGGCCTGCCCTCCTAACAGTGTGGCCTCTGAAAATGGAACAACTAAACTAAATTGCCTTATAAACCCCAGATAAAGTGCAAGTCAAACTACTTAGTAAAAACAAGGAGGTGAATAAAAGTGCGGCCATGTCTCTGTTCACGCCTAGCTATGTCTCACCTCTACATGCTCGTGTGCAAATGAAGAGCAAAGCCAGAATGTAGTTGTGAGATTATCAAAGGCCTTGAAAGTTTATATCCCTCCTGCTCTGTAGCTGAACAAGTTTTCAAATTCCAAGTTTCTGTCCCACTCCCACGAATCCCTCACAAGATTCATACAGGCAACACCACAATTTTAAAGTTCCATCCATACCATTTTTGCTGTAATTTTCTCATTATCAACTCAAGTCAAAGGTAGTTTCTAACCAAGACTTGGCTGAATGGGAACAACATCAGCCCCGGCACCATCAGGCTTGTTTTCATAGTCCACCTATTGAGTTGCTGGTCTCCTGAGACTGCTTCTTCACTGCCCCACCCTTTTCTCCCTTTCTCTATTCTCCCACCATCATGGGATTTCTCATGCTTTCTTAGAAAGTACTACACCAACTGAGCCATCTTGCAAGTTCTTCATCATTATTTTTAAAAAGTAAAAATTACTCACTTTTGAGCTTTTAAAATGCATTAAAATACACAGAAGCAATTCAAGCCACACCTAATTTACCCAACAGTGCATAAAACAGATGCTAGTAATTTATCTTATAATTCGTGACTATAATTTCATATATGTTGATAAAACTGTATGATAATTTTCGCCTCACAAAGTTTACATAAAATGGCATAAAGTGGGAGTGATGACATTGTTTTTGAGTGTTTGTTGCCCAAACACTGCTAAGGCACTAGGCAAATATCCAGCAGTTTCATACATGGATTATTGGAGTCTAAACTTAAACAGTATGAAAAACCACAATGACAATAGCTAGCAAATCTTTAGATGGGTCCCCACACATCACTCATGTAAATATGCTTTCCAGACCTTAACTTTAAGATAAGCTTTGGTAAAGAGCTTTTTTTAGAAAGCATATATTTGGTTGGAGAAACAGCCTCAATAAAGACCCCTGTGCCCAGATATATTTGGTCCTTGTGGAGCTCTTGTCCTCTCCCTGTCATAGTAACTCCCCCTTCTTTCTTATAATTCCCTGCACTCTGCCGACGGTTTGGTTGTGGGTCTTAGTATCTGCTTTGATACACTACTAGGTAGAGTCTTTCAGAGGCCCTCTGTGGTAGGCTCCTGGCCTGTTACTTGTTTGCTCCTACATCCAATGTCCATCCCATTTGTCTTTCGAAGTGAGGATTGATCATCTTACCCCTGGTCCTCTTTCTTGTTTATCTTCTTTAGGTGTATAGATTTCAGTATGTTTATCCTATGTAATAGGTCTATATAAGTAAGTATATACCACGTGTGTCTTTGCTTTTGGGATACCTCACTCAGGATGATCGCTTCTAGATCCCACCAATTACCAGCAAAATTTATGATTTCCTTGTTTTTAATTGCTGAGTAGTTTCCATTGTGTAAAAGTACCACAATTTCTGTATCTATTCCTCAACTGAGGGACATCTGGGTTGCTTCCAGGTTCTGGCTACTACGAATAAAGCTGCTACAAACATGGTTGAACAAATGTCCTTTTTGTATACTTGAGCATCTTTTGGATATATGCCTAGGAGTGGTATAGCTGGATCTTGAGGAAGCACTATTCCTAATTGTCTGAGAAAGCGCCAGATTTATTTCCAAAGTGGTTTTACAAGTTGCATTCCCACCAGTAATGGAGAAGGGTTCCCCTCTCTCCACAACCTCTCCAGTATGTGTTGCCACTTGAGTTTTTGAGCTTAGCCATTCTGATGGGTGTTAGGTGAAATCTCAGGGTCATTTTGATTTGCATCTCTCTGATGGCTAAGGACATTGAGTATTTCTTTAAGTGTTTCTCTGACATTCTGTATTCCTAGAACCCTTGCTCAGATGTAGGCTTGGTAGCTCAGTATCTAAGTGGGTACCCTAGTAAGGGGAACAGGGAATATTTCTGACATGAACTCAATGGTGGTCTCTTTGACCTCCCCCCCCGAGGGGGGAGCAGCTCTGCTAGGCTACAGAGGAGGAATTTGCAGCCAGTCCTGAAGATACCTGATAAACCAGGGTCAGATGAAAGGGGAGGAGGTCCTCCCCTATCAGTGGACTTGGAAAGGGGCAGGGAGGTGATGAGGTTAGGGAGGGTGGGATTGGGAGGGAATGAGGGAGCAGGATACAGCTGGGATACAAAGTTAATAAAATGTAACTAATATTAAAAAAATAAAAAATTAAAAATGAAAGCATATATTTTTAAAAAGGAATGTGGCAAAATAAAACTTCAATTATTAGGAAAAATATAGAAAAGAAAACAGCAAAATATTAATTATACTGAATTTTGAAAGCATTTACCAATATTTTATTTTACTAAATTTTGTAATATGAGAGCATGCCAATTTTATAATGTAAATGTAGAGATTATAATAAAATATATGAAAGGCTGAATGATGAGTAAAAATATTTCATACATATTCACAGTTTAAAATTACTGATGGGTAATACATACCACAAATATAAATACTAGCTATTTGCTAATTTGTTCAAATCATTAAAGTTAGCGTTTATTGATTTTCTGAAGTTACTTATGCACAGAACATTATGACCCTTTGTTTCTTTATTACTTGTAAAATGATCCATGCTGATACAGGCAGTTAAAGCTTACTATACATCTTTCAAACAATCACAAAAAAACCCACAACTCTTTCTCTAAGGCCAAATACTCCATGGATGAACATAGCAAGGCTAGGAAAGATGAAAAAACAAAACAAAAAAGAAACAGCCTTGTCAATCATGTGCTGTAAAGCAAAGAGAAACTGAATTCCTAGACTTACTATGAGAATAAACACAAGGACCCTCACTATAAATCTGCAACAAATTTCACTCTAACATCTTCTAGACCACTCACCTAATTGATTCTTCATGTCAGAATAAGAGGGATAATTATCAACAATAGTCCAAGAAAACCTCTAGCAGGACAGAACCCATTAGGCAGCCAAAATAAAATCACAATTCTATAAAGAAATGTTAGGCAAAGCAGGGTGCTTAAAAATGTGCAGGGGCACAATGGCAATTCATTTTATTATTTCCAAAAATGGGAAGTAAATTAACATTTATTTATCATTTACTACATAGATTGATATTGGCATCTCCAGGCAGCTAAATGTTCAGGTCTTTAAGGAGCCTGAAGCAGATGGACAGACACAGCCTGTGATTCTGATGAGCTGTCCCAAGATCACTGGCTCTCAACTGGGTGTTCCCAATGAATATTTCACCATGCTTTGAAGTTCAGGTGTTCCCATTAAAGCATATTTATATATTATAGCATGTATTTTAACTAACATTAGGATTACTTAAGGGGAAAATATACTTATAAAATGTGGATTGAAGATAAAAGCATAAAATTAGCAATATCAAATTCCAAATATTTAGCTAAAATGAAATCACTTATATATGGATTACATGTTTAAAATGGACACATAAAAATAAGTTATCAAATCAAATCTATGCACTTACGCAAAGAGTTGAAAATGTTAAGAAAACTGGCATGTAATTATTATGATAAAAATGCTTACCCTAAATAAATATTATGTTCTGACATACAAAATAATAGAAATACTACTAGTGTGAAACAAACAGGGTTGTTTTATGTACAGGTGTTTGCATTTTTATTGAACTGATGAGGTAAGAAGTTGTATGATATTTCTCTAGAGTTTTAAGTATAAACCCATGTACCCCAAACTCTTACAATTCAGAACCACAATTAATAGCTAAATAGAAGTAAATGTTTCAGGTCTAACATTTATATATTTTAGATATTAATGTAAAAACAACAACAACAACAACAAAAAACTAAACCTTGGGCAGAGTGTAGGAAATCATACGAAAGAAGGGGGAGTTAGTAAGACCTGGAGAGGACAGGAGCTCCACAAGGACCAAATATATCTGGGCAAAGAGGTCTTTTCTGAGAATTATTCTCCAACCAAGGACCATGCATGGATATAACCTAGAACCCCTGCACAGATATAGCCTATGGCAGCTCAGTAACCAAGTGGGTACCCTAGTAAGGGGAACAGGGACTGTCGCTGGCATGAACTCAGTGGCTGGCTCTTTGACCTCCCCCCACAACGGAAGGAGGAGCAGCCTTGCTAGGCCACAGAGGAGGGCATTGCAGCCAGTCCTGATGAGACCTGATAAGCTAAATTCAGATGGAAGGGGAGGAGGACCTCCCCTATCAATAGACTTAGAGAGGAGCAGGGAAGAGATGAGGGAGGGAAGGTGGGTTTGGGAGGGAATGAAGGAGGGGGCTACAACTGAGATACAAGTTAAATAAACTGTAATTAATATAAAAAATAAAATAAAAAATAAAAATGTAATTAAAAAAGAAAATACAAATAAATAAAAAACCAAAATTCAAAATTGGTAGCTTTCTTTGTATTCTCATAAATACTATGTATTCAATAAATAGAATATTTGAGAAAATAAATATTAAAATAAAATAAATAACTAAATAACTAATTTAGTTTCTTTTATCTCAATTCTTTTTTCTGATTTTTTTCATTAATTTTATCTCTAGTGTGTCAGTTAACTAAAATTGTTTTGAAGACACACTTTGCACAATATTCTGAACAGTAATTAAAACAGAAATAACGAAAGCTAATGTGTGTCTACATCAAGAAAAAAATGTTTTGTAATGTATTTTCCTTAACAAGAAGAATTGAAAGATACGCAAATAAGTCTAAAAGCCTGAAGATAGAGGGGGGGAAACATCCAGTGTTTTTTACTGGAACAATTACTCTCTCAGAAGTGGCTTCATTTAAACCAATCACTGTCGTAAAGTGTTTTACAAAATGTAGGATGAGTCCATGGACTCGGTTGCCTGCCTTTTCCGACACTTTCCCCTGAAGGGGGTTACCTTCTCAAGCCACAGGGGAAGATTTGCTCAGCCCTGATGGGACTTGATATGCTGGGGTGGGGGGTGGGAGCTCTCCTTCTCTGAGGACTAAGGAAGGAGGGATTGGGCAAACAGAAAGGAAGGGTGGCTGGGAGGAAGCCAAAATCAAGATGTAAAATTAATAAATTAAATTTATAATAAAAGAACATATGTAGATTGACAAACAAGTAACCAGGACAAATCATGAAATGATAGCCATGATTTTAATTACTGTTCACAGTAGAAAACATACAATATAGTGTATATTTTTTTAAGCAAATACACTGATGTGTCACATCCTATGTTCTGTCCTGATGTGTGATCTGGTTCTCATCGGATACCAGTGGAAGTTCTTAAAGGTGACTCTTCCATTAGCTATGAAAATACAAACACACATATTTTTTCACAGAATAAAAACAATTTCAGGAATGTGTATATAGAAAAATGTGACAGATCTAATCAGATTTTGACATTCCTAGTAGCAGAAAAAACTAATGTGAGTCTTTTGCCCAACTCTATAAATTATATAGCCCAGCACAAAAATAAACCATGTTCTGAGTACTTCTAGAATGTTGATGAAAAGGGTGTGGTAAAGACACTAAGAATAATGATAACTATAAGCAAAGCCATGTAAAATTTCATACTCCTTCCACTTATTTCTTGGGATGACATTCATTTTCTTTTTTAATTTTTATTTTTATATTAATTATACTTTGTATCCCAGCTGTACCCCCTCCCTCATTCCCTTCCAATCCCGCCCTCCCTCTCTGATCTCCTCCCATGCCCCTCTCCAATTCCACTAATAGGGGAAGTCCTCCTCCCCTTCCATCCAACCCTAGTCTATCAGGTCTCATCAGGACTGGCTGCATTGTCCTCCTCTGTGGCCTGGCAAGGCTGCTCCCCAACGAGGGATCTGGGTATAGCGGTCTTTTCTGAGACTGATACTCCAACCAAGGACCATTCATTGATATAACCTAGAACCCCTGCTCAGATGTAGCCCATGGCATCTCAGTATCAAGTGGGTTTCCTAGTAAGGGGAACAGGGACTGTCTCTGACATTCATTTTCTTATTCTGAAAGAACCCATTCCTTGTCCTAGCCATTCTAGAATGATACCAGTTTGCCTGGGAAATGTCCTCATAAATTCATGAGCCTGAACACTTCCTCCCCAGAGTAGTGCTGTTTGAGGTTATTGAACCTTTAGGAGGGGGAACTTTTTTTTTTTTTTCAATGCAGTTTATTCAGGAACCTTGAACAATCCTCGGACCCTGGGGAAAGCCAGCCCACAGCTTAAATAGCCTCTGGGTAGCCAACCCCAGCGTGCCACGTAGGCAATGCAGATAGGTCCACATACATGGAAGCAAGCCAGATCCTCAGCCTTAGCCAAATGTGGAATTGTTCGTGACAGAGAGCACTCACCATCGGGAAGGTGGAAGGCGGAAACCAGCTCCATCTTTAAGGCATAGCATTCCGCAGCTCTCTACAGTTCCCCCTTTTTGTTTTAGACGCATCAGGCAAGAGTAGAGGTCTGATCTCTGATATTAGAAATAAATTGGGACTTTGTACCGATGTTCATTTAGGTGTCATCCACCTAAAGAGCATCAGACGAGGGGGAACTTTTATGGTAGAGGAAGTGAATCATTTTGGGCAGGCCTTGAGGTGTTATAGACAGCCCCATTTTCTGCTTTCTCTCTGCTTCCTGGCTGTCAATGAAATGGAACAAGCTGGCCAGTGTGTTCTTACTACTATGTCTTCAACTTAGCATTGGAATATATATTCTTAAAATACAAGACAGAATAAACCTTCCTTTGTTAAATTGTTCCTCAGAAGTGAAAATCAAAACCCAATAAAATTGTTTATGTGGGGAGCAGAGGAAGCCCTGAACGAATGTGTATGATACATGTGAGATCCTGTATTGTATTATGTATTAATGAATAAGTATTAATGGCAAGGACCTTAATACCTCAGATCCTTAGAAATTGACAAAGCCTTCCTCTGATCCATGCACAGGTGTTGGCACAGTGTACAGGAAGCACTGACATTGGAGTCCTTCTTCTGGATACATATAGTCAGAAACTGTACTCTTATGGAAACCTCCTACCAAGACTAGCTATCCTTGTTTCTTGAGCTACAGCACTGAGGTTGTGAATTCCACAGCCCACCTGATCCCAGATTTACTACTGTTCATGTGTTTTTGTGTCTGTTCTTCCATTCCTCTTTTCCCCAGTCAGGTTTACAGTAACAAGCCAGGCAGGTCATAGTGGTTTTACTCTCAAAAGCTTTCTTGCAGGGAACAGTTGCATACTGGATTGGCAGAAGCAAGCAAGTAAGCTTCCTGGAGGCAGCCCACTCATTTTTGCACAGCTGATGAAAGGATGTATCCCTGGCTAGGCAAGGCTCCGAGGCTTTTGCCTCAAGACTGGTTACTGTTGTTATACTGCTTTTCCATGCTTGTCTTACTAAATGGCATGGCAGAGACTCTCACTGCTCACTGCTTCACTCTGCTTTTCTGCAGATTATTTTGAAGATGTACCTTCACAATAGTGCTGTTTAAATGAATCGATGATTTCATAATTCCTAATGATGACTTTAAAGAATTTCTGACTTGATTCAAATAATTTAATACCCCTCCTGCTATATAGCCAAAACTGTTAGGAGCTCTGTGAAACTCCATATGTCAAACACTTGTTTTACACTGAGAGGAAAAACAAGATTGATACAAATTAATAATAAAGGAGATACATTCATTCTAAGTTTAGTCCAAGGATAAGGTCCAAGTGTTCACCATGATAAGAAAGACCAAATGAATATAGAAACAAAAAATAAATGGTTAGCTATACAAGACAAAAGAGACACTTGTTTGTTGTTTTATTATTATTATCATTTATTATAATTTATTCACTTTGTATTTTAACTGTAGCCCCCTCCTTCATCTTCTCCCAATCCTACCCTCCCTCTTTTCCTCCTATGCCCCTCCCCTAGTCCACTGATAAGGGATGTCCTCCTCCCCTTCTATTTGACCCTAACCTTTCAGGTCTCATCAGGACTGGTTGCACTGTCTTCCTCTGTGACCTGGCAAGGCTGCACCTCCACACCCCCTAGGGAGAGGTGATCAGAGAGCCAGCCACTAAGTTCATGCCAGGGAAAGCCCCTGTTCCCCTTTCTATGGAACTCACTTGAGACTGAGTCTGGGCTACATCTGAACTGGGGTTTCAGGTCCTGTCCATGCATTGTCCTTGGTTGGAGTATCAGTCTCTGCAGGGACCCCAAGTCTCAGTTATTTTGCCTCTGTTGGTCTCCTTTTGGAGCTCCTGTCTCCTCCAGATCTTTCTATCTCCACCTTCTTTCATTAAATTCCATGCATTCTGCCTAAAGTTTGGCTATGAGTCTCAGCCTCTGCTTCAATTCCTCGATCAGTAGAGTTTTTCAGAGGACATCTGCTATAGGCTCCTGTCCTGTTCCCTGTCTTCTCCTGCTTCTGATGTCTATTGTGTTTGTCCTTCTGAATGAGGATTGAACATCTTCCCTAAGGTCTTCTTTGTTTAGCTTCTTTAGGAGTATAGATTTTATTATATTTATCCTATATTATATGTCTAATAACCACTTATGAGGAGGAGAAGGAGGAGGAGGAGGAGGAGGAGGAGGACGGGGAGGAGGAGGAGGAGGAGGAGAAGGAGGAGGAGAAGGAGGAGGAGGAGGAGGACGAGGAGGACGAGGAGGAGGAGGGTGAGGGAGGACAGGGAGGACGGAGAGGAGGAGGGTTGGGGAGCGCAGGGAGGATGAGGGATGGGGAGGACATGGAGGGAAGACAATGAAGAGTATCACTCTTAGGCATATATCCAAAATATGCTCAACTATACAACAAGGACATTTGATCAACCATGTTCATAGCAGCTTTATTCGTAATAGCCAGAATCTGGAAACAACCTAGATGTCGATCAATGGAGGAATGTATATAGAAATTGTGGTACATTTACACAATGAAATACTACTCAGCTATTAAAAACAAGGAAATCATGAAATTTGCAGGCAAATGGTGGGAACTAGAAAACATAATCTTGAGTGAGGTAACCCAGAAACAGAAAGACACCTGTTTCTTAGAAAAATCTTCACATAAAAACTTGCCTTGAACACGTAATGTACATTTGAAAAAAGAAAAAGATATAACTTCTGCTTTGAATTCATAATGAACACACAGATAAAACACTGCTTTAAACTTGTAATAAACAAAATATCTAGTTATATGTTAGGATCAGTAGTCCTATTCTAACTCCCTTTTGTGTAATGATTGTATTTATTTTTGAATAAGGTAATTTTTCCATACATAGAGAACCTTTGTATTAGATCATATAAAAACTCAAGACAAAATTAAACAGTTGTTGAAGCCACGGGCTTCACCTGAAAAATGTGTCTGCCTGTTTCTAACTGTCTGTTTATATTGTCTATATGTATATATGTGTGTGTGTTTATATTTATATCTGTATGTTTACATATATGTGGATGAATTGTGTCTTTGAGAACTCCCTTGTTTTGTCTATTAATTGTATGCGTGCATGTGTGTGTGAGGTTTGTAAATATCTACTTGCTTTGTCTGCCAAATGTGCAAGTTTTTGCATGCTTCTAAATCTAGTTAACTGATAAGCAGTCCTGAGTGTTTTATCAGCCTTCTTAATTAGGACTCTAGCTTCCAGCAAGCCACTGTTCACTGCTAAGGTAGTGAGTGAAAAAGAACTAAGGTTTTTCTTTTTACAACCCCTTGTATTTACAGCAAGAAATTGTCAGGGCTGCTGCTGCTTATACTCTGTGTGAGAAAAGCCATCCAACTTAACTGATTAAGACCCTCTGCTGTTAAACAGTAAAAGTGTTTTGTCAGAGAGCTGTTTTGGTGGCACAGAGACCAGAAGGCCTGCAAAGCTCAATTGATAAACCTTCAGACCCTAAATCTGAAAGTTCAGAGTTCAATTCCCTGCTTCTTCTCTTTCCTTTAGAGGTTCTTGCAACCAGCAGTTAAACTGTATATAGAATTAAACTGTATATACAGTGAAACTGTATATATAGAGTTAAACTGTATATAGAGAGATCTTGAAATAGCAAGGCTCCCAGCCTGAAAAATTAAGAGTTAAAGTACAGAGAGAAACACCAGTCACCAGAGGTCATGCTGCATTCAGCCTTGTTTTACCCTGTGTGCTGGAGCTTGATCTCTAGTGTTTTCTCTTCTTGGAACTCAGAATGTAATTTTCCAAGCATGACCATTTGATAGGATGAGCTCTTTCAACTAAAGGGGATGTAGAAGGTCTCAGAAGCAAGGTCTGGATAGCAGAATCTAGAAACATTTCTCCACAAATCAAACCACAAAACAGAAGACAGAAGATCATGCTCCTATCTCTCTCAAACTCACCATTCCAGAGAAGTTTTATATCCTACTTCACAGAGAGGTCAAGAAGATAAACCTTCACTGGAAACCCCAGTTTACTGTCATTAGAGTATACTTTTTTGTCCAATCACGTTTATATGTGATCATTCTTTATCAATATGAGAATGGGTTCTACTAGGTCCTCAGGTCTTCACATTGAAGGATCTATGTCACATAAGATTTTAATTAGAAGATATTTTTATGCTTTCCTGTTTTTAACCTGACTTTTGTCATAGGGGTGTTAGCCTTGACAGATACAGAACAAATCTGAGGAAAAAAGCAACTTTTACTTTTGAAGTGGAGGTCCGTAAACATATGATGGGCTTAGGACCTCTCTTCTATAATTAGGTCCCTAGTATCTCCATGCACATGCTCATTCATGCAGAGTCTATCATTTTCCACTTCTAGGGGTTGGATCAGAAGGAGTTCACCATTGATGAAAGGTGAAGAGAGGAAGTAACCAGGAGAAGAAGCAATTATTTCTTGCCTAGCTATCTAATAAAAACAGACAGATCTTTCTTATTAAAGCAAAGTTTCAAAATTCATGACTCTGCAGTCGTTGAAAGTTTTATATCAGAGACTATTGTGGGAAATCTTAAACTGTGAGATATGGAGCTATATAAGGCCCACTTTAATGAGATTTATATGTGCTCAGATCTGGAAGAAAGTATGCATGAAACTGCATCCAATCTCCCCTTTATATTTTCTTTTTTTATTGTATCTAGATTGTATATTTCAAATACTGTCTCAGTTCACAATAGGCAATCTCACTGTTTGGAGTTGTTTTCAGACCACAGGGTGGGAAGAAGGAAGAAAAATGGTGAGTGGATTTAGATTTTAAAAAATACAGCTTCCTCTCTTAGTCACCATCAATTGCCTGTAGCTCTACATCTAGGGGTGTGGACAATGCTCCTGAGAAGCTATATATAATTCCAAGTCAGCCATAGTGTGCATGTGTACATATGTGCATGCCTGTGCATGCGGCAACATACATAAACATATACAATTGCAAGCTATGACATTAAATAGACTATTTACACTAAATAGACTTGATAATACATGTATGTATACATAATAGTAATTGAAGAATAAAAGGACATGAAATTGAGAAGGAGTTGGGGTACATGGAAGGAGTTGAAAGTGGAAGAGTGTGGAATAGATATGATGTAAATACGCTATTTTTTGTGACATTCTCAAAAATATGTAAAAGCAAACAGAATAGTGCTTTCTTCCACCCTCTCGTACCACGTGAATCTGACTTCAGTGTCTTGGTTTTCTGTTTCCACTGAATTATCATTTGTGTCTTTGATATCAAATCTATACTGTTAATTTCTAAGGGAAAGTTGTCATTTGGAGTGTCTGTATCGGAACACTTCTTTAGAAGTGACAGGTGACTTATTTCTAGGGGCTTATTTTTACCTTAAGTTCCCCTTTACTCAAAAGCCTTTCTGATTCACAGTTGATCTACCACAGACCTTAGAAAAAAACCCAAGATGCTAGAGACCTCAGGAGGCTTAGGAAGCCTGGAGCTGACAGCCAGGTCTCAAGGACCCTCGTCACAATGTAGAAAAACAAGATAAAAATAAAAAGGGAAACTTTTGAATGCCACCTTCCAAAGTACCACTTTCTCTGCAGATGTTTACACCTGTCTCCTTCTCTTCTAAAACATGCTTTGGGAGGTCAGTTTTTTTATTCTTTTTTTAAAATTTTATTTATTTATTACAATTTACTTACTTAGTATCCCAGCTGTTGTCTCCTCCCTCAAGTCCTCCCAATTGCACCCGCCCTCCCTCTTGTCCTCCCATGCCACTTCCTCTTCCTCGGTCCACTGATAGGGGAGGTCCTCCACCCCTTCCCTTTGACCCTAACTTATCAGGTCTCATCAGGACTGGCTGCACTGTCTTCCTCTGTGGCCTGGCAAGGCTGCTCCTCACTCAGGGGGAAAAAATCAAAGAGCCAGCCCCTGAGTTCATGTCAGGGACAGCCCCTGTTCACCTTACTAGGATGCTCATTTGGAGACTAAGCTGCCAAATCTTAGTCCAATTTTTCAGTACTAGTGTACCATGTGTGTTAAGTAGTCAAAAAATCTCCACTCAATTCAGAAAGTTTGTGGGTTTAAAAATAAAAAAGTGTTAAGACCCATGCTGACTGGTGATTTTGAGGTAGTTTTGCCTTTAAGAAATATGAAGCACTCAAGGAGACAGAAGCAGGGAGATTTCTCTGAGTTTGAGGCCAGCCTGATTACCAAGTGATCCCAGGATAGCCAGAGCTACACAGAGATACTTTGTCACAAATAATAATAATAATAATAATAATAATGAAAGAAATATAAGGTTTTATGTGGTTATTAAGATGGGTTTAAATAAAAAGTGGATTAATAAAGAGTACTTATTCATTTATGTAATGTCATTGACCACAGACAGCCATTCTCTACTAACTGCAGAATGCATGTCACAGACATAAGTAGAAGTTGGTCAAGCCAAACCAGGATTGACAACTAAGGGGGCATCTTTTATAGGGGGAAATTCTGAGTGATTTCTGAGGCTGTTTGACTGGCATGGCAGATTTAGAGAGTTTCAGAAAATGGTACACAAGGCTGATGGCAGGCTATACTCGGTCACTCTGGGCATCCACTAATACACCGAAAAGTTTACATACTAAACACTAGAGAGATTAAAAACATGTTTTGTCTCATTTTTTTAATTAAGCAATGACCTGCCAAAGTCTAATTTTTAACTTTGTAGGAGAAAACTATTATTCTTCACACAGCAGATGCTTGGTAAAGCAAATCTTGAGATTTTTTTTCCAAAATTTTATTTTTTATATTAATTACAGTTTATTCACTTTGTATCCCAGCTGTACCCCCCTCCCTGCTCAATCCCTCCCAATCCCTACCCACTCTTCCTTATCTCCTCCCTGCCCCTCTCTAAGTCCACTGACTGGGGAAGCCCTCCTCCCCTTCCATCTGACCCTAGTTTATCAGGTCTCATCTGGGCTGGCTGCATTGTCTTCCGCTGTGGCCTGGCAAGGCTGCTCCTCCCTCTGTGGGAGGGGAGGTCAAAGAGCCAGCCACTGAGTTAACTGTATTCTCAAATTTCCAAATTCAAATTTCTTAGATTTTTTTTGGGGGGGGAGGGTAGAGAATGTTAAAACTGTAAATTTACACACACACACACACACACACACACACACACACACTATAAAACTTAAAATTTGTGCTGTAGCATAGGGAGGTATTTTTAGTTTTGTTTGTTTTGTTTTGTTTTTAATTCTGTGACTTTGTGTAATTCCAGATAATTCCTACTGTCATTTATATAGGGATTAATCTCAACAATTGCTTAAGCTAGCTTTGTGATGGGTGAGTTTCTAACATACACACTAGTAGAAAACAATGAAACTGTCAGAACATTTTTGAAGTGTGCTCATGCAGTTAAACAAAATTAGCATTTCCTGATATGTTCAATAGTGAAGAACTTTTAAAAAATTATTCTCATTTATCTCTCATTTACACACACACAAAGAGAGACAGACAGACAGAGAAGAAAGGAAGAGGGGGGAGAGACATACAGACAGACAGACAAAACGAGAGGAGAGAGAGGAGAGAAAATTTATATACCACATGTGTGTTAAGTGGCAGCAAGAGCTAGAAGGATTCCCTGGAACCAAAATAGGAAATTGTGGGGAGCAACTCCCCAGAATTCATGGTGGGAACCAAACTTAGACTCTCCCCAGTAGTCACCAGTGAACTTAACCCTCTGAGACTCGGTGCTTTTCACGTGCTCCTGGTGGGCAGTGATGCGCCACAGAAGGTGTTCATTTTCATTGCTGTATGATGGCTTAACCCTCAAAGGGACACTGAACTGTGTGACCACCCAAGCTACAGATAGAGTTCTCAGCCCTCAGTAACTCAGCATCTGGCTGCATTTGGAGACACACATTTAAACATGTCGTTTATAATCAGGTCCTTAGGGCAGCCTTCATTCTAGTAGGACTAAGGTTCTTGTGAGATTAGAACACAAAGTATCACAGAGGAGACTATGTGAGGACATAGAGAAAAACAGCCATGTATAAAAATATAGAGGAGATGCTCTGAAGAAACCAACCCAGTCAAGACCTTGGTGTCGACCTTTCGGCCTCTATAACTGTGAGAAAATGAATTTCTGTTTAAGTCTCAGGCTGTGACATTCAATTAAGACATCTCTAGCAGACTTATATAAACAGTGCCAATGAAAAACAGGCCCTAACTAAAATGCTTGGCGATTTAGAGATATTTCAAAATTATAGAAAACTAGCAAAATAGCCCAGCAGGTAAAAGCTTGCTGCCAACCTGAGTTTACTCCCCCAGGAACCACATGGTAGAAAGAGAAAATTAGCCCCCACTAATAGTGAGTAAAGTAAAGATAAAAATTTAAAAAAAAAAAAAATTTAAAACTATGTAGCTAAGGATGAAAAAATTTCATTGTGTACTTCCCATTTCCCTGTGTTGCTCTTGACTTTTCATTTCTGTAAATATTTTTGGAAAACAAAATTTAATCCTGACTGTCTGTCTCATCATTACCATAATTCTGTAGATATTATTGCATTCAGAAATTATTGATTATATCTATACATGGTCCTTGGTTGGAGAATCAGTCTCAGAAAAGACCTCTGTGCCCAGATATATTTGGTCCTTGTGGAGCTCCTGTCCTCTCCAGGTCTTACTAACACCCCCTTCTTTCATATTATTCCCTGCATCCTGCCCTCTGCCCAAGGTTTGATTATGAGTCTCAGCATCTACTTTGATATACTGGTAGGCATGGTTTTTCAGAGGCCCTCTATGGTAGGCTTCTGTCCTGTTTCTTGTTTTCTCCTACTTCCAATGTCCATCCCATTTGTCAGTATCCAAGTGGGTTCCCAAGTAAGGGGAACAGGGACTGTCTCTGACATGAACTCAGTGGCTGGCTCTTTGACCCCACCCCCACCCCAACGTAGGAGGAGCCTTGCTAGGCCACAGAGGAGGACATTGCAGCCAGTCCTGATGAGACCTGATAAGCTAGGGTCAGATGGAAGAGGAGGAGGACCTCCTCTATCAGTGGACTTAGAGAGGGGCAGGGAGGAGATGAGGGATGGAGGGTGGGGATTGGGAGGGAATGAGGGAGGGGGCTACAGCTGGGATTCAAAGTGAATAAACCATAATTAATATAAAAATAAAAATTTAATTAAAAATTATAGAATATTTTTCATGCTCCTATGTTTATCATGGGACATATATATTTGTGTGTATGTGCTTGTATGTATATATATGAATACTTCCTGATGTTTATGAAGGCACACATGAAAAATATAATCTTACCTACATTGGGAAATAGGTTGCAAACCACTAATCAAAAGCTAAATATCAAGTGATGTTTATTAGATAAAGGAAAAGAAAGCTGGCTTTGCTGTGTGTGCAGTTGGCTTCAGAGTTTCTGATGCATGATATCTGCTTCTTCATCTTTGACCATATGAAACATTAAAAAAAAATCAGCATCTGAGAACAGATGGGATTTTCCTGGGATTACCCAGTGAGTAAAGGGTTGGTGTGTTTTGAGTACCACATGTTCATCGCTCTGGGATCATCCAGCTTTGCCACGCTGCTTTGGTTATGCACATGCCTCTTGAGTTGTCAGAAACTTCTTTATCCAAACTATCCCTAACTCTTCACACCACCAAACATGATCCCGCATCAAAGTCCAGCTTCAGTATCTCCTGTTTATTCAAAGGTCATTTGTCATCTTTGTTGGGGAAAAAGGGAGCATTTGGAGGGTTTTTTCATTTTTATGCATGTACATGTTTATGTATATATATAGTATGAATGTACATTAGTTCATGTGTGTACATATGTTTGCATACATGTGCCATTTCTTTTAGAAGCATCAAGGATCGAACTCGGGTCCCAACTGTACCATCTTCTCAGCTCCTCTTTTGTAGATTCTAACAAGCTATATTTAATATTCCAGAATTAAAATATTTCAGTCAATAAAATATATAAGCAAAAATGAAGGAGGGAGACATTTCTTCTCTAAGTGTAAAACACCGTGTTGAAGTTCTGATACAAATCTTGATTTATGTCAGAAAGATGTTGGTGTGTCAATTCCAGAATCTTTCTGGAAGTTTCTGTGTATTTTTGTATGATGCTTTTGTTTTTGTTCTAACCTGTGGATGTCTGTTAGATAACAAATCTCCCTTCTTAAAAAGAAGCACCAAGAAAACTATAATAGGGTGATAGGCTAGTACTTATTTTGGAGGATTCTCATTAGACATTTGTATCTGTTTCTCTGCACAGTAAGTGGGAAGAACAATGTGTTGGCTGTGGCTCATCGCAGCTCTTTCATGAAAGTTATGTTCATGATGTCATTCCAGAAAGACAGCACCATAAACAAAATTGGAGTTCGAAGAAAACTTTCAAATCTCTGAAAGGACAGCATAAAATAAATATTGATAGCAAAAAAACCTAGTTCCACATAACCTCTAAGTTGGAACAAAATGTTTCCTAGTCAGAGAATAGAATTTACACCTCCAAGCATTCATGAAAACACATAAGCCAGTGGGTGCCCAGGAGCCAAACATTTCCCTGGTGATAGCAGGCAGAGCAAAAACTGAAGCCTGGGAGAACCTATGTATCTGAGTCACTGAAAGACTAAGATAAGACCCTGGTAAGTCTAGATCTTGGAGATGGGCTGAGGAGTGCTTCAGAGAGAAGATTTGGGACTAGGTGCCTTCTGTTTTAGTTACTTTTCTATTACTGTGAAGAGACATCATGACTAAGGCAACTTAAAAAAAAAAACATTTAATCAGGGTCTTGCTTATAGCCTCAGAGGATGAATTCACAACCATCATCCTGGGAAGCATGGCAGCAGATAGGCAGGCATGGCACTGAATCAAGAGTGAAGAGCTTACATCCTGATCTACAAGAAGATGGCAGGGAGAGAGCCAACAGGAAATGCCATGAGCTTTGCAAACCTCAAAACCCAGTACCACACCTCTCCCTCAGGACCACACCTCTACATCAGGGCCACACCTCTACCTCAGGACCACACCTCTACCCCAGGACCACACCTCTACATCAGACCACACCTCTCCCTCAGGACCATACCTCTACATCAGGGCCACACCTCTACCCCAGGACCACACCTCTCCCTCAGGACCACACCTCTCCCTCAGGCCACACCTCTCCCTCAGACCACACCTCTCCCTCAGACCACACCTCTCCCTCAGGACCACACCTCTACCTCAGGACCACACCTCTACCTCAGGGCCACACCTCTACCTCAGGACCACACCTCTCCCTCAGGACCACACCTCTACCTCAGGGCCACACCTCTCCCTCAGGGCCACACCTCCTGATTGTTCTCAAAACAGTCCACCAATTTGGGACTAAGTATTCAAGTATATGAGGTTATGAGGGCCTCTCTCATTCAAAACACCATCAGCTTAGTAAGTCAGATGAAGGAACTCAGCTTTGTGCAACATATTTTCTAATCTATAGAAGTCAAGAGGAAAGTGTTTTCCTCCAAATACAGTTGCTAAATCAAGGCAAGACAACTGAAGGAGCTCCAGGGCATGCCAACGTGAAGCATGTTTGTTTACTTAGTGGTGTCGAAGTAGAGGGTTAATTTTACTCCTAATTTTTTAAACTATGTATTCATACAGCTTCTTTTTACAGTGGATTAAATCAGATATCTTTATTTATTTGTTCATTTACTGCACTTTAATTAATTTTTGTTTTATGTGAACAATAATCAGTTTCATTATAACATCTTCACACATAAATTGTACCATGCTCTTTTCTTTCCTCATGGCTTTCTCCTTCCCTTCCCCCTTCTACTGGTTCATTCCACTGCCAAATAACCCTTTTATGTTTTCTTGGTGTGTGTGTGTGTGTGTGTGTGTGTGTGTGTGTGTATGTGTGCTTGTGTGTGTATTTCAATATAGATGAAAGAAAACATACACTATTTTGTCCTTTTCATTCATTTACCTCTCTTGTCACTTCTCATCATTAGTTTTTCTCTTCTCATAGTTCCTATACTATTTTCATTCAACATATGTAAATAAATCTCTAAATCTAAATCTACATAATGTGAAAGAACACATTATTCTCAACGTCCTCTGTGCAATTGCCCTCAATGACCTGAGGAAAGAGGTATTTTTTACAGGGAGACTCTACTCTCTGACTTTCATCTGTTCCATGGGAGCTGCTCCAGTGATCACATTGTAGACACTTGGTCTATCACAGTACACTTGCCTGGCTTGATTCAAGATTGTTATTCAGAATGTGGGTCACCTGTGTCCAATCGTTTAGATAGGAAGACAATAGGATAATAGTTCACAGCTGCCTTCTTTTGGAAAGTACCCTCATAGTCAGCAGTCTTACCAGAATGTGTTATCTGCTCTCCAATCATCACGTTCTGTTCAACAGTCATGTTACTTTGTTATGACAGTGATGGCCATTATTCAGCTGTTACTCATTTCGTGGCAAGCACCTTACAATGAATTTTGTAAACATAATTTGACATCCTCAGAATTTCATGCAAATCAAGTTTTATTAATCTAATATAGATATAACCCGAGACTCAAACAAATAAAGAATTTGACAATGTTCATGCAACTAATAACTAGTTTTTTATCTCTATTTTCAAGGGAGCTTGAATGCATTAGGAAATATAGTTTTATTTTATTCTGGCAATTCCAGAACAGTCTTCTACTGCATACATTAAACAAAGAAAATCATAAACAGGAAACATGTGAGGGATGGGAGCTTAGTGTATGAGGCCAGTACACCTTGTTTCAGAAGTAAAGAAAATAGGACATAGTTTTTAACAAGACCCAGTTATTTGACAGAACTATAAATGAAAAGATGAATAATAAAGGTTTCAGACATATGGCACTCAAACAAAAAAGAAAAAGAAAACAATAAAGAATGGACAATTTAAAGCAGGGCTGCAAAAAAAGTACCTTTATTTTATAAATATAACCTTGATCTTTAAAAAAATGTATACCCTTTATGTAAACTCTTAATTTTCTTCTAAGGCAAAGTATAAGATATTACAGAAAGACACTTGTATAAAATGTGCTTTGGAAGTTCTTCAAAGCAAATTTTGGAAGCAAAAGAAGATGTTCTTTTTCCCTTTGTTTACCGTTTATGCACATTTGGCTGTTAGAAAGGCCTAGTAAGATCAAGACTGATACTCCAACCAAGGGTCATTCATGGGGATAATCTAGAACCCCTGATCAGATGTAGCCCATGGCAACTCAGTGTCCAAGTGGATGCCCTAGTAAGGGAAACAGAAACTGTCTCTGACATGAATTCAGTGGCTGGCTCTTTGGTCACCTTCCCCTGAGAGGGGAGAAATCTTACCAGGCCACAGAGGAGGACATTGCAGCCAGTCCGGATGAGACCTTATAGGCTAGGGTCAGATGGAAGGGGAGGAGGACCTCCACTATCAGTGGACTTGGGGAGGGGCATAGGAGGAGACAAAGGATGGAGGGTGGGATTGGCAGAGGATGTGGGTCGCTACAGCTGGGATACAAAGTGAATAAACTGTAATACATTTAAATAAATAAATAAATAAATAAATACCAAGACATTCTTAACATGGTAATTCTCTTACCAGCAGAGAGGAAATACCTGTACTTTATAGTTATATGGGCCATTGAACATGTGAAGCACAAGAAATTAGACTTCTTATGACTCACTACAATGCCTTAGAATACTTCTACTTCAGAGTTAACTGGCATAAGAGAAAGTGAATTTACAAAATCCTACAGGGCAGTCTGTTCTAAGATCCATCCTGTAGCCTCCAAGAACAAAACCTAACATTTGGCAGTGACCTGCCTCCCATACCACAGTGGGAAAAACACTGCAGTTGAGTCACTCATTAGCTAGTTGGTTTGAGGTAAGTCAAAGATTCTCAGAGCCTTCTGTAAAGTGGACATAAAAATACCTGCCAACTAACATCACAAGATGCTGTGGGAATCTCACCAGAATTTTATAGGAGCAGGAAGCATCGTCAAGGAATGAGGCTAAAAACTATAGGCAAGTATTCAAACCTTAGGAGATCTTTTTGTTTTCCTACTAGAATAAAGTCTAGTTGTATACTGAGAATATACTAGGTCACTACATGCAAGGAGCCAAGAGGCGTGGTCTTATGTTGGTGTTCAGCTGCTGGATTGTTGAATGCTATGAATGTGATTAAAATGTGTGACTATGTCGTAAATAGCACAGCCTCTCTCAGAGGTGGGGGCAGTGGGACAGTAGCAAATGCAGAGCTCTGAGTTGTGTAGGAGCTAGCAATTATGGGATGGAGTTTTACAGGGGCTGCCTGACTACATTAGCTACTTGCTGGTCACAGTGACTATCTCCTCTCCACCCTGGCATCACCTCTGTTTGTTATCGTGTTGTAGAGTTTTCCTGCTCCTCTGCACCTAGAGCTGCATGAAGCCAGTTGGCTCTGTTTTGATGTCACTGCAGCATTAACTATTACTTGTGAGTACCTCTCCCCGCGATTGTCTTGTTACAGTGGTCAAAATAACGGTCCTTTAAGACTGCCTACCTCCTACTTCCTAATATCAAAAAACATGTGACATTACAAGGCCCAGGAGCCTTACCAGATAAAGTAGAGGACTGGACTAGTGTGATTATCATGGGTTAGTGAGTCTCACTAAGGATAATTACAGAATATTTGAAAGACAGTGAAAGAGGGGGTTCTAGTTTCATTTCCGTTGCTGTGATAAAATACCCTACAAAAAGCAACTTGTGGAAAAAGGATTAATTTTAGCTCACAGTTCCAAGTTAGTGCCTGTTATTGCAGGGAAATCAAGGAAGCAAGAACTGGCAGCTAGTCACACCTACAGTCAACAGCAGAGAGCAGGGTTAGGGAGACGGTCAGCAGTTTAAGTACTTGCCTTGCAAGTTCAGATACCCAGAACCCAAGCAAATACTGGGTAGGTATAGTGCCCAGCTATAATTCCAGCCTCATAAGGAAGACATAAGTGATTATCTTAGAGCAAGGATGATAGAAAGACTAGCCATATTGGAGAGTTCTGAGTTTTACTGTAATACCCTACATCATTGAATAATGTGGCAGAGTGGTTGAGGATGATTCTAAACTTTGGGCCTTTACTTGCGTGCATGTACAAACACACCACACAGGTGTGTCCATATTCACATGAACACACACACACTCATAAGCTGTGGGAGCACAAAGCAGAACAGAAGAATGTGTGAATGCTTACCACTTAGCTAATCTACCCCACTTTGAAATACTCCATACCTAAACCAGGGTCTAAGTAATTATCTGTTGTAATATATTTGTTGTGTTTATATGCATCAGAGATCTTATATAAAATTAATTGTTGGGCTGAAGAGATGGCTCAGAGGTTAAGAGCACTGGCTGCTCTTCCAAAGGTCCTGACTTCAATTCCCAGCACCCACATGGTGGCTCAAAACCATTTAAGATGAGATCTGGCTCCCTCTTTTGGAACGCAGCTGTACATAAAGGCAGAACACTATACTAAATAAATCTTTAAAAAAATTAATTGTCTAATGACAATTTAAGAAATGCCATATTATTTTTTACAAATATATTGTCTCGTTTGTAAGAAAATCCTTGAGTCTTCAGGTTTTTTTTAAGCCTGTGTGATGATTTAATTTGTTTCAGATGTCTCAAATTCTTTACAAATGTAAAATAAGAACATCCCTTCCAACATGCGATTCTATCCAATATCTCTTTACCAATTGCTTCTCTTTCTGCTCCCATATTTCACACTGATGTTTATTTATCCAAACTTGGTTTTGTATAGGAAAAAAAATATTGTTTTTTTTAAACCTGGACAAATCATATTTTCTCATGTTATCCAAAGACTTGCTCAAAATGATAAATATTTTTAAAAAACAGATGAAAAATAATGGCTTTATTCACATAACAGTGAAGCACACACACAACTTTTCAACATAAATAAGCAGCAAATGTAAATATACAGGACAGAAATGCATTAATTATCTGGAGCTAAATTCCTTAGTGCAATATATATTTCACTAAGCAGTGGAAAATATTTGATGATTGATGTGAGAAGGCCTAGCCCACAATAGGTAGCACTATTCCTAATCAGGTGGTTCCTGCCTATTAAAGAAAGTTGAGTGTGCAGAGAGTACAGTGGGGTGGGGGAGGTGCTGGGGACAGGGAGAGAAGATGGAAATTGGTGGGGAGCATCTCTGAGACAAGGCAGGTTCCCAGGAATCTGCTGCAGCAGGGTTGAGAACACTGAGGCTGCCACTTCCTATAGCCAAGTGGGACTTCAGTGGAGGAAAGGGGCACCAATCACCCGTAAAATCTTCAGTCCAAAATTTGTCTTGCATACAAGTAGTGTAGGGATTAAGATGGAGCAGAGATTGAAGGAATGGCAAACCAATAACTGGCCCAACTTGAAACCTATCCCATGGGAGAGAGCCAACCCCTGTCACTATTAATGATACTCTTCTATGCTTGCAGACAGGAGCCTAGCATAACCCTCTTTTGAGAGGCTTCATCCAGCAAGTGATGGAAACAGATGCAGAGACTCACAGAGAAACAATAGGGAGTCTTGTGGAAGAGTGGAAGGAAGGATTATGGGATCCAGATGGCTCAAGGACACCACAAGAAGACTTACAGATTAAACTAGCCTGGGCCCATGGCGGCTCACAGAGCCTGAACCAACAACCAAAGAGCTTGCATGGCCCAGACCTAGACCCCCCTACACATATGTAGCAGATGTGCAGCCTAGTCAACATGTGGGTTCCCTAACAATAGGGGCTGTATCTGACACAGTTGCCTCTTTTGGGATCCCTTTCCTCTAGCTGGGATGCCTCCTCAGGCCTCAGAGGGAGAGGATGTGCTTAGCCCTGTTGCAACTTGAGGTGCCAGGGAGGGCTAGTACCCATTAGGGGCCTCTCCTCTGAGAAGAAAAACCTGGAAAGAGTTGGGGAAGGAGGCATGAAAGTGAGACTGGAAAAAGAAGAGGGAAGGGCTTGGGATCAGGACTTAAAGGGATTAAATAAAAGCTGAATATGAGCCAGAGAGTGAGCCAGTGAGCAGTGCTCCACAGTGGTTTGTGCATCAGGTTCTGTTTGTTGTAAGTCACACTCCTCTCACTTGTGGCATTCTTCATTTGCTCCAGGAAGAAAGAAGATAGTCACTAGTCTCAGTTGGTAAACAGGAGACAAATAAAATGGCACAGTTAGGAGAACAAAATCTTGGAATGTTCTTGAAGGACCCTAAAATGGAGTAAACAGTTTTGGAGGGTGGAGACTGACCAGGCGAAGTGCAGGAAAAAAGATGTTGGGGCTATGGATCTGCCTACAACCTGTGTGGAGGACCCCTAAGCTGTACTTTTCACATTATCACCCGTGTTGTGGAGAGCTTTTTGGTGATATAGCTGCTTTTGAATTATCCTGCTACTTCTAAGTAACTCTTCACCCATAGGCCTTCTGGTAACACAATAAAAAACTTTAGTCTATATTGGGCTACCTTTCTTGAATGATGTCTCTCTGTGTGTGTGAGAGAGAGAGAGAATGTCTGTGTGTTTTTGTGTATGTGTATGTTTTGTGTGTCTGTCTATGTGTATGTGTATCTATGTGTCTGTTTCATGTATGCCTGTTTTGTGTCTTACAAAACTGTTTAAGTTCCTGTCTTAGCTTCCTCTGGTGACATATTATAATCTGGAAGTGTAAGAGGAATAAAACCTTTCTTCTCCTAAATTGCTCTTGTTCAGAGTGTTTTATCAAAGCAACAGAAAGAAAACTAGGGCAACCCCTCAGTAAAAATTTTATAGCTATCACACTTAAACTTAGGTGCTTGTCTGTTTTAAAATTGTATTTGCCAAAATTCTAGCTCAGCTAGTATGGTCCTTAGTTGCTATTCTATTCCTTGAGAGATCCATAAAACATATTCATTTGATAGTATAAAAAAAAATCTTCTCATCCAAGGGAGATAAACATCCTGGTCAAGAGAGGAAATCCCAGTGGGAAAGAAGTGCATTCTTTTCCTTTAGAGATGGAGAAAGAGATATTAAAACAAACAAACAAACAAAAAAAAAACCTGTTGCTTTGTCAGTATGAGGAAAGCCATCTTTCTTTACTCCCATGTGCTTGTGTGTCTAGCAATGTGTGACTTTAATAACGCTGGCATATCTCTCTGTGTGTTATCTGAAAAGGCTTCTGCTATACTACATCATTGTAAGTCAAATCATCAAAAGAAACTAAAATTCTTTCTACTGTACATGGTCAGTTACAATAATGAGTGTATAATAGGAAACTTGACATTTTTTTAGTCTCATCTACATTTTTGGATTAAGGTACATATAAAATAAGCTGATAACAGATGATTTTGAAATTTCACCAAAGAAAGACATAATAAAGTATATTATAAAGTAGTTAAAAAAAAGTTAAGAAATGTAGAAGTAAATATCCACCAATCTTTACCTTTTTTTTCCAGTCTATATTTTCAAACTAAATTATCTCAATATTTGTAGGAATGAAATGAAAATATTTGAATATTTAAGGGATTATATTTGTGGCTTGTGTAATTGGTTCTTGAATACAGTGTACATTTTTGCCTCAGTTTGTGGTAGTTCCTTCTTGATGCGGGCATGGACTCTGATGACTTATAAAACCACTCACATGTTTTGTTCCATTTGAGCCCTACTTCCTTCAGGGATAATCATAATACAGAAATGAAAATTAAATTACTAGGAAAAAGGAGTCACATGTGTAAGATAATACAACCCTAATAGTAAAACACTCTGAAAGATGCGGGTAATTGGGAGTGGGTCTTAAACCAGCATCTATCAAAATAAAACAATAAATAAATAGAAACTAACTCAACTGAAAATAACCAGACTAAAGCACAAAGATGAAGAAGATGAAGAAGAAGAGAAGGGAGATGAGACAGAGGAGGGGAAGGAAAAGGGGAAAGGGGAGGGGAAGGAGGAGGAGCAACAGCAACAACAAGAACAAAAGTTAGCAAATGTTCAAGAACATATGGGACTCAAGGAGTGAGATGAACTTGCTTATGACTCACATTTCAAAAGGCAGAGGGGAGAAGAGGTGAGACAACAAGTTTAAGTTTAAATACAGCACATCAAAATATACTGTAAAAGTTCTAGTAAGAATGTTTGCATTTATTAGTACTATTGAACTTTCTCATGAGTACTTGGACTTAGAAAAAAAAAAGTTGTTGCCTAGACTGACAGCAGAGCTGCTATTTCCTCTTTATTGTAAGTTTTAAGAGCTAAGCAAAAAATTAGATCACATGAAATCTTTACATTGAATTTTTCAGGTGAGCCCACACACTTTCTATGTTCCAGAAAATGGTTTGATAATCTACATTTTTTCTGTAAGTAACTGCCAAGAAATAAACTTGAAGAACCAAAGAATAACTCAATTTTTGCAACATAATACAATAGGCTTAAAATAATCTCTGCTGGCAATGTCAGTGGCATAATAGCATGAAACACACAACAAACAAAAGACATATACCCAGAAACAATTGTTGACAAAAATATCCCTCTTTGTCCCAGATTTCATCAGAAGTTACAACTGAATGTGCCTTCAGTAGGTGTACTAGAAAAGACTGAGTAGAATCAAAACCTGGCCGAGAGCTTTCTTTCTAAAACCTCAAATGCTCTGAAAACTTGGATCTGAAGTCTTGATCATAACTGGCATAACACAAAAGTCTTTAATTTTTGTCAGAAAGAAAATATTGATTTTCTTTCTGTATCCAGGACCAAAAGGGGACAGCTCTCTTGAAGGCAATCATCTAGCGACTGTAATTTAAAGTTAGAAAATTAATTTTACTATTACTAGTAACGAACTTTTTCAGTATCAGGAAAAGAAAACATCCTCAGGCAAACTCAAAAAAAGATGAGATACACACACTGGGATGGGAGACCTGAAAGACCAGTGCTCAGGAGGAAAGGAAAGCAGGCAGGGGGAGAGGAAGCTAAGGTGTCCTTGCTGGACATCTCACTCTCTCCAGAATGTCCTATATCAAAGATGTAAGAAAGCAATGTAGACCGAAGCTTTTTACGTTATATAATACTAAAATCTCAAAAGTTAGAGTTTAGAGTAGTGATAAAAAATAACAAGACTCTTTGAAAGAATGTTTATAAACGTATCAACCAACCAAAACCAAATAGAAAGAAGCAAGCTAATGAACACACATACACACACACACACACACACACACACACACACACACACACACGGGGAGGGGGGAGAGAAAGAATCATTCACACAACTGAAAACAAACTTCTAATATATTTTATACTAGAGTAAATTAAGGTTTTATGTCACGTGTGTGTGCATTTTCTCATATACATGACATACAATAATTTTCACAAAATGTAAAATCACAGAAAGCCTCTTACTTTTATATCCAAAATGGCCATCAACCAATAAAAATTAGAAATTTTTCCAAGTACGAATGAATGTAAAGAAAAACAGAAAAATGATAGATACAGATAAAATAAGTATATATTTTTAAATCAATGAGATGTTGTAGATTTAATAAAAAGATAAAATTAATCACATCACAGAGGTGATATAACTGAAAAAAAATTGACAAGCTAGTAATGGTAGAAAATGGAAAAAAACATAAAAAAGTATTCTCCATAAATGAAATTTAGAAAAGTAAAACAAATGAGTAGAGTTGAAGAAAGAGAAAATGAATTATCGAGATGATAGATTTAAAATTCATGTGTATTAGTAAACTGATGAAGTAATACATAGACTGGTCTAATTAGATTTTCAGAATATATTTAATATTTGAAGATATAAAAATTTAAAAATTTGAAAGTTGAACTGATAAAAACACGAAACCAAAGAAAACTAATAAAAATGTGAACTAATAACAATATGAACATTAAAACAAAAAGTAATGTTAAAACAAGGTGTTGCTACTGGTAACTCAATGCTTTTATACCAATTTAGAAAATATGGAAGCAAAAACTGGCAGAGCTAAATGAGGCAGAAAAATATTCTAACATCCAATGACATTTCTTCTTTAACATTACTATTTATAAATGCTTATTTAATCTAAATATATTTAAGAATTATCTAATCATACTTGTATAAAAATAAGTCACTGTATTTCTTATTTTTACAGTTATCTTAGAACAGACAAAAATTAAGACAAGAAAATAATTTAAGACTGTGGAGATGGTTCAGTAGGCAAGAGTATTTGTTCTGCAAACATGAGGACTGAACTTAGAAATCCCAGCAAGCTGCGATGGGCTGATATGGGTGAGGGGTCAGGCTCTCCTTTCTGGAGGGAAATGGAAAGAAGAAGGGGAAGAGGGAGAGAGGGGATCTGGAGCGGAGGAGAGAGGGAGCTACCCTCATGATGTAAAGTGAATAAATAAATGAAATGAAAAAAAGAAAAAGAAAAGGAAATCCCAGGACCCAGGTAAAACAGTAGGCATGGCTGGAAACCCTGGTACTGGGTAGCAGAGATTGGTAGAACCTGAGAGCTAACAAAGCAGGCAGCTGAGCTGAAATGGCTAGCTGCTGGTTCAGTGAGAGACCCTGTACAAAATTCATAAGGAGGAGAACAATAGAGGAAGACATTTTATGTCCCACTCTAGGCTCCAAATGCACAGGCGACACAGAGAAAGAAACAAGAAATAAGTTTTAAAAATAGAAAATATGGTCAACACAGTTAACAGACTTAATGTAATTAACACAGAAAACATCTTCCCAGCCACTGAAAAGTAAACATCTTGTTTCATTAACACATTCTGTTTGTTCTTTGACTATGTTAGAGTTCACCTTGAAATATAGTAATTTACTGTTATATATAAGGTAGCTAGAAAGTTCCTAGACATATTTAAACAAGTGCTTCTAAATAATCATGTTTAAAAGAAAAAGTCATAATGGTGAATGGAAGATAATTTATCTGGTTGTTAAACTGTAACCAAGCAGTGCTCTGCCATTTGACCAAAGCCATGATTAAACTTAACTGCGTATGTACTTATTCTTCAACACCTTAAAATCAATGAATATCACTTTGCTTTCTAGAGAGTTAAGAAGTGAGTTTTCTCTAAAGAAAATAGGGATAAAAAAATTAAAGAATAGAAACTTACATAGCACAAAATTTCAGAAGACAATAAGCTGAAAGTAGCTTTTTTAAAAGAGATTAATAAAATTAATACATCTCTACAAAACTGTGCATGAGAAAAGCTAAAGTTACTAATATCAGGAAAAACAGGGACATCTCTAGAGATCTTATGAAATATGACCGTAGATAACATGAATGAGTTCCTAAATATATAACACTGAGTTAAAAAGCCAAAATATATACACTATGAGATTCTACAAACAGGAAAAAACAAACTCCTTACTGTATTAGATGTCAAGAGGTGCCTGCAGGGTTTACTGAGTGTGGGGAAGGCTCTTGAGCACATACTGCTCTGTTTTTCATCTAGGTGGTCACTACATAAATGTGTTCACTTTATAAAAATTCATTAAGCTGTATGTGGTTAGCTCTGTGCTTGTGAATGGATATTATAATTCAGTAATATGCACTTTTAAGCAGGGAGTTTTTAATCTAGAAACTGTCATAGTATATATGAGATGCTATTAAGCAAAATACCCAACTTCTTCAATACACAGTACCACAGAGAAAAAAAAATGACTGCCTACTAAAGCAATTTACAGTTTTAAATTTTGGACCCAGAGGAGATTCTATATGTTTCAAGAGCAAAAAAATAAATGCCTCAAATTTATTTCTAAATATTACCAGGGTATGTAGTGTGGTCCACCCATATATTTTCCTCATGAAACAGTATTCTTCCAACCAATAAGGCTACAGCCAGTTACTCAGTACCTTTAACAAACATGGGTATACAATGCACTTCAAATAGAATCACCTTGGATGAAAGTGTCAATATAGAGGAGTTCCATAGCCATAAAAGACTTCTTTGACTCATAATTATTTTCATCACTAGGAAAATCACCACTAACTGGAACTTTTACCAAAGGATGTTTTCCTAGCTTGTCATGGTTTTGATAATCTGAAGTTTTCACTGGCTGATTGCTAATCAGAAACACAGTAGTTTGGCCTCCCTTCAAAAGCATCACATTTAATAAACCCCAAACCTCAAATCCTCTGTTTGACTAATTGGACATTAAATTGAGAACCTTAATATTGATTCCCCATCTCTCCCAACAGAAGTATGTCCAGGTCCAACAATATATCATCCAATGGTCCTGAATTTCAGGTTTATCTACTGCTACATACAGATGCCATTTTTCTAGTTTTCTACATCATTCATTTTCTATAACACCCTCTTCAAATGCATTCTAGCAGCTATTTAGGAGCTTTTTTTTCTTCTTTATTAATTACACTTTATTCACTTTGAATCCCCCCTGTGGTTCTCTCCCTCCTCCCTTCCCAATCCCTCCCTTTCTCCACCTTCTGCATGCATGCTCCACCCCAAGTCCACTGACAGGGGAAGTCTTCTTTTCCTTCTGATCCTAGTCAATCAGGTCTTATCAGGAGTGGCTGCATTGTCTTCTTCTGTGGCCTGGTAAGGCTGTTCCCTCCTCAGGGGGAGGTGACCAAAGAGCAGGCCAATCAGTTCATGTCAGAGTCAGTCCCTGTTACTATTACAATGGAACCCACTTGGATACTGAACTTCCAAGGGCTACATCTGTGCAGGGGTCTTAGGTTATCTCCATGCATAATCCTTGGTTAGAATAGCAGTCTCAGGAAAGACCCCTGTGCTCAGATTTTTTTGGTTTTGTCGCTCTCTTTGTGGAGTTCCTGTCCTCTCCAGATCTTACTGTTTCCCACTTCTTTCCTAAGATTCCCTGCATTCTGCCCAAAGGTTGCCCATAAGTCTCTGCATCTACATTGATAGTCTCCAGGGCAGAGCTTTTCAGAGGTCCTCTGTGTCAGGCTCCTGACTTGTTTCCTCTTTTCTCCCTCTTCTGATGTCCATCCTCTTTGCCTTTCTGGATAGGGATTGAGCATTTTAGCAAGAGTCCTCCCTCTTGATTAGTTTCTTTAGGTGTACAGATTTTTTTTTTCAATGCAGTTTATTCAGGAACCTTGAACAATCATCTGACCCTGGGGAAAGCCAGCCCACAGCTTAAATAGCCTCTGGGTAGCCAACCCAGGCGTGCCACGTGGGCAATGCAGATAGGTCCACATACATGGAAGCAAGCCAGATCCTCAGCCTTAGCCAAATGTGGAATTGTTTGTGACAGAGAGCACTCACCATCGGGAAGGTGGAAGGCGGAAACCAGCTCCATCTTTAAGGCATAGCATTCCGCAGCTCTCTACAGTTCCCCCTTTTTATTTTAGACGCATCAGGCAAGAGTAGAGGTCTGATCTCTGATATTAGAAATAAATTGGGACTTTGTACCGATGTTCATTTAGGTGTCATCCACCCAAAGAGCATCAGACCCGTCCAATACCTTTTTCTCAGAGGCGGGACCTGGGGTATCAACCTGCATGCAATCAGACATGCTCTTCTCTGGGTCCAAAGCAGCTGACCCTGAGTGCAGTGCTTAGCCTCGCATCCTGAGCGTAACATTTTAGGTGTACAGATTTTTGTAGGTTTATCTATATTATATGTCTATAAGAGTGAGTATATACCGTGTGCATCTTTCTGCTTCTTGGATAGCTCACTCAGGATGATTTTTTCCAGATCCCAACATTTACCTGCAAATTTCATGATTTCCTTGTTTTTTATTGTTGAGTAATATTTCATTGTGTAGATAGAACACAATTTGTGCATCCATTCCTCCACTGAGGGGGATCTAAGCTGTTTCCAGCTCTGGCTATTACAAATAAGGCTGCTACAAACATGGTTGAGCAAATGTCCTTATTGTGTACTTGAGCCTCTTTTGGGTATATGCCTAGGAGTGGTATCGTTGGATCTTGAGGAAGTGCTATTCCTAGTTGTCTGAGAAAGCGCCAGATTGCTTTCCAGAGTGGTTGTACAAGTTTACATTCCTACCAGCAGTGGAGGAGGGTTCCCCTTCTCCACAACCTCTCCAGCGTGTGTTGTCTCTTGAATTTTTTATCTTAGCCATTCTGATGGGTGTAGGTGAAATCTTAGGGTCATTTTGATTTGCATTTCCCTGATGGCTAATGGGGTTGAGCATTTAGTTTTGTGCAGGGTGATAATTATGGATCTGTTTGCATTTTTCTACATGTAGATTTCCAGTTTGACCAGCACCATTTGTTGAAGATGCTGTCTTTTTTCCTTTGAATGGTTTTGGCATCTTTGTCAAAAATCAGGTGTCCATAAGTGTGTGGATTTATGTCAGGGCCTTCTATTCGATTCCATTGATCCACCAGTCTGTTTCTATGCCAGTACCATGAAGTTTTTAGTATTGTTGGTCTACTGTACAGCTTGAGATCAGGGATTGAGATACCTCCTGAAGATCTTTTACTGTAGAGAATTGTTTTAGCAATTCTGGGTTTCTTGTTGTTCCATATGAAGGTGAGAATTTTTCTTTCAAGGTCTGTAAAGAATTGTGTTGGTAATTTGATGGGAATTGCATTGAATCTGTAGATTGCTTTTGGTAAGATAGCCATTTTTACTCTGTTAATCCTGCCAAGCCATGAGCATGGGAGATCTTTCAATCTTCTGATATCTTCTTCTAATTCTTTCTTCAAAGACTGGAAATTTTTTTCATACAAGTCTTTGACTTGCTTGGTTAGGTTCACACCAAGGTATTTTATGTCCTTTGTGGCTATTGTGAAGGATGTTGTTTCCCTAATTTCTTTCTCAGCCCTTTTGTCTTTTGTATACAGGAAGGCTACTGATTTTTTTTTTTTTTTTAGTTAATTTTGTATCCTGCCACTTTGTTGAAGGTGTTAATCAGCTGTAGGAGTTCCCTGGTAGAATTTTTGGGGTCACTCATGTATACTATCATATCATCTGCAAACAGTGATACTTTGACTTCCTCCTTTCTAATTTGTATCCCCTTGATCTCCTTCAATTGTCTTATTGCTCTAGCTAGGAGCTAGGACTTCAAGGAATACATTCAATATACTTAACAAGACAGAACACTGAAGATCATAGTTTTTTTTCTTCTTTCTTTTAAAGATTTATTTTATTTGTTATTTATACTCTATTCTGCCTCCATGTGTGCCTGAATGCCAGAAGAGAGCACCAGACCTCATTATAGATGGTTATGAGCCACCATGTGATTGCTGGGAATTGAACTCAGGACCTTTGGAAGAACAGCCAGTGTTCTTAATCTCTGAGCCACCTCTCCAGCTCTGAAGATCATGTTCTTATGAGACAATTTGCATTTATTGAAGCTACAGATTATGTTTTTAGGTGTGTGGTCGGGGCTAATATTGACTGTCAGCTTGACAGGATATGGATTCACTTAGATGAGAAGCCTCTGCGAGGTCTATGAGGGATTATCTAGGTTAGATAAATTTAGGTGGGAAGACCCACCTTTAATATAGGCAGCACTATTGCATGGGCTATATATTAAAAACATGACCTTAAAACTCAGGAAAGCTGAGTACACTCATTTATCTCTTTTGCCTCATGGCTGTGGCTTTACAGTGACCAGTGGCCTCAAGTTGTTGCTGCTGTAACTTCTCCATCATGTTGTACTGCTTCTCTCTCTCTCTTGCAACAAGAGCTAGTCACTTCTGTGTCCTCAAACATTCAGTCCGAATAAACCCTTCCTTTAGTACCTTTTGTTGGGTAATTTTGCCATAACAACAGGAAGTGTAATTAATACCATGTGTGATCATTCTTTCCCCAAGCTTGTTATTGTCTTCATATGTATGAATTTCTTTCCTATGTATGAGTTTATCACCTTGTGTGACTGGCTCTTATGTATACACTTCATAATTTAAAAAAAAAAGTCTTGTGGTGAATAAAGTGAAATTAAAAAAAAATTAAAATGAAAAAAATGGAAAAACAAAACAAAAGTCTTATATAGCTTCAAACCCTAAAAGCTTGCTAAGGTTTAAAAAAAAAACTAAAGGTACATGGCAGAATCAAGTACACTGAATAGTGGCATTAACTTGTCTTCCGGGAAGTACATGTGTAAGCATCTCAGTATTTCTTACTTTTAGTATTCAATTCTGTGCATACAGGTGAATTTTTGCCTTTGTAGGTAGGAAAAGCACATGACTCATAAATGGGAAAAGAGCCAACTTTAGTGCAACAAACTCATATGTGTGTGTGTGTGTATGAACATTTTATGAATTAGTTGGTTTTTATGGCTCATGTCTTATTTTCACCAGACAGCATGCTTCGCTTTAATTTTTTATTCACATACAGAGCACACAGATGCTGATAAGAAAAGCCTTAACTGCAAATGTCTTAAATGATAGATTACAGTAGATGAGGCCTTAACCTCATCTATAATTCTGTTTGGCTTATAAAAAGTAAAAGCTACAATGTAAATGTAACACACATACACACACACACACACACACACACACACACACACACACACACATACACACAGAGCTAATGAACAAATAAATGACTTCCAGGCTGCTTTTGTTGAACAGCCAACAGGAAATACAGTCCCATTTAATCCCAATTATGGGGAATAAACAAGCATGAGTGGTAGGTCTTGTGCTGGGGCAGGAGACAGACACTGAAAACTGATGAGGGACACTTCCACCCCATAAACAGCCTTTTAATGGAAAGTGTCTGGTTTGTAACAAGGAAGCACAGGTCTGCATCAGCTTTCTAGGTCTGAGCTCATGAGACGTTCTCAAGAACCCAATCATCTTCCACATCTTCGGTCTGTTCATTGACTATATGCTGCACATTAGTTCTCGGCTCACAGCTGTCTGAGGCCCAGAATCCCCCAAGTTTGTAACAGAGCTCCAACTGTGACCTACCATTCTGGGAAGAGTGCTCATCCCTTTAGATTGCTGAGTTGTAGAAGGGAAACAATAATATGGTAGAAAACTATGAACAAGGAAAAGTAAGTTTATTTTGACATTTTTTAAAAGAGAAAAATCAATAAGCTTGCTAAGAATTATCTAGAAAATTAAAGTTTTCAAAAGGATCCGCAGTGTATAATCTGGAGCATGCACTTTTTGAACTAAATTCCCAGATGCTAGATGGTAACAGTGATCAGTAGCACAATCCATGTCCTTGTAGATTAACCCTTGAGTTGGGCTATAATATAAACCATAATGCCATCTATTCATTATTATAGACTAATTATAGCAACACCTTTGTTAGTATTAAAAAACTGTGGTGTTTAAAGTAAACAAGCAGGAATATTTATGCTGAAAACCAATATTGCACCACTCAGAAAGCAAAAATCCCAACATATATAAAAATATTTGGACATCAGAAACATTTCTCATGATAGGAATTTAACCAGCTCAGCAGCATCAGTGAGATAACAGGAAGCCTTTGTTCATTAGTGTTGTGTTCTTGAAATTCCAGCTAACTTCTGTAATTTTCCAAGAATGCAAGGAGCTCAGAATGAATTTTTTAAAGTTGAATGAATATGAAATACTCTGCACCTTACAGGCAAACTCCAACATTACCACATGCGTTCTGATGGTACACTAAAAAACTGAACCGTAGACTTCCATAACATCTGTGCTGATGTTCTGATGCCCTGTTTAGGTGTTAACCTGGTGTCCTGTGTTGGAAAGAATTGAAAAATTGTTCAGAGTTACAGACATCACTCTTCTATACAGTGTTTGTGTGTGTGTCAGCACTTTTCTGGGCACAGTTGCCACTCTAGTAGCCATGTTCTGTCATAGTAAACCTGTAATGAACAGATAGCATTGTGCTTGATATTCTAGCTCAAGCCAAGGATGACTCTATAAAGACATAGGTATGTTGCTAGCCACTGGTACCATCTAGGATCCACAAGCTAATTCTTAAACTGCATCTTCTACAGGGCGGAGCTACTTTCCATTACTGCTTCTACCAAATGAGTCCCTGGAAAAAGTACTGCACTTCCCCTCATCCAGGAAAATGAAAACGACACCACCTACTTCCTGTAGTGGGAAACGGGAGTTGTAGCATCCAATGTCCATAGTCCTGGTAGATGTACCAAAGATGCTTTGGTTACTTTCCCTACATTTTCTTTAAATTTGTCAGGTTTAAAGCCACACCAAGCATTTCTGCCTTGCACAAATGTGCCTGATTTTTTTTTCCTTCATTCAAATCAGCCCCACCTTAAAGAGAATAGAGGAGCAGCTTCTGTCAGGCTTCCCCCTCCAAGTCGGGCCTCTACATGAAATCTGCTCATAAAAACAGCAGTGATCTCATTTGCTAGAATAAAGATGAGGTAATTATTGAATGCTCTGAGCTAGAAAAATGATTAAGGTTCTGGTGGCATTTACTTATGCAGAAGGATAAGTAGAGTTAAACAGTTGTAACTTGACCAAATGATAAGAAGGATAAAAAAGTCATGAACAAATATTTAAAGGGCAAGAAATATCCAAGGATGGGCAGAAATTATTTACAGAAATTTAGAGAGATGAAATGAGGCATGTGATGGAATAAAAAGATGTTAAGCAATGAGATTCAGTTTTAAAGACCTTTTCAAGGGAGAGAGAACTGTTAGGTTCTGGGGAAATTCAATGAGTAAACAAACTGTTAGATAAGCAGTTGTTTCCTGCTTATCTAACATTCAGAGCACCCTGGGAAAGACACTGTACTTATGTAGGAGCACATAGTGGTCCCCAGTCACTCTTGAAAGAGCTAACAAGAATGCATAATAGAACTATGCCTGAAGATTCATTCCTACACTCCAGCTGCAGCTTTTGCCTTTTCTCTTGCCTGAAGAGCCCTTGTCAGGAGAAGGGCTCCCTTTTTCTGAGGACTAGGGAAGGGAAATCAGAGGTAGGGAGAAGGTGGGAGGGTGGGACTAGGGGGAGACAAGGGAGGAGGCTACAGACAGGATATAAAGTGGATAAATTATAAAAAATAAATTTAAATTAAAAAAGAAATGGAAAACACAAAAGCAAAACCATTACCTTAAATTTCTTACCAGAGCTCATAGTTATAGATCTGTATATTATATATGGGTCCAGAAGATAAAGTGTGTACTAAATGTACACAGAGGCAAAAGGGAGCAATGTCTTCTTGAAAACTTTCTACAGAAAGATTTCCCTTCCTCAGCTCCTATTTCTTTCTACATGACACTTAAATCTGAGTGATAGTTTTCTTTAACCATATTAAAAAAGCATTTAACTTGCCAAATAATTATTTACTGTGATAGTAATTAATGAGTTTAAAAATAGTACTGCTTATGACATTTTTTTATATTTGAAAATAAAGACAAGTAATTTAGACCATTCAGAATTTTCTCCATATTATGGAGAAAAGTTATTGAATGAACTATATGTGCTATACAGAATAGTTTTCCCATATAAGGAAATACTGTTGTATTTTAATGGCAGCAGAGAAATAGCAATAACGTTTGAGAGAAACCCAGCTACACACTGGCGATAAATAACTCATTAACATACTCAGAAAGCCATCTGTAGAGGAATATTAATCTAGCAACATGGTTACTCTGGCAGTGGATCTCATCCAAAGAACGTCTAGGACTGTGTAATATATCTGGAATGACACACGTTTAATCCCTCTACCAGGAATACACACATGCCCTTAGTATACACCTTTAATCCCAATCAATGAAGGTAAAGTTAGTTTACAGAAGGAAACACCTGTCTGAAAGTGACATCTAATCGAGTAGCAGACAAAGGGATGAACCAGAGAAAGATTTGACAGAATGAATCAGAGTGGCGGGTTTTTTACTAGAGTTTTTTACTTTTCTTGCCAGAACAGTTTTAAAGAGACAGATTGCAGAGAGAAGAAGCTAGATATAGGTGAAGCTAGAATGAGCCAAAGAATAAGAAGGACCCAGAAGATTAAAACATATTGCCAGAATTAGTCTGAGGACAGGCAGAGCAATTCATTTGAAAGCCAAGAGAAGCCAGTTTGAATTAGTCAGCTTGGAGAGACATTTAGGCCACAACAACTAATTTAAATGATCCAGCAAGAGTTCAGAAAGAGCTAGAAAGACTTGGGAATGGCTCTGATCTCATACTCTCATCTGAGAAAATAAACTCGACATTTACGGCCACCTATAGCCAGGTTTAACAGTGTATACCTGTAATCTCAGCACACTAAAAGCTGAGTTATGAGGGTTGCTGTGAGGTTGAGGACAGCCTGGACTACAAACAGAGAACTAGACAGTCAGAGATGCATAGCAAGACATTGCCTTCAAAACATTTATATTATAGCTATCAAAAGACAATCATATGAAAGCTTAAGGTAGTATAAGTGATAAATTCTAACTATTTATACACTAAAACCACAAATTTATTGTGAAAAATCCAAATGTTCAAGACTTTGCAGGTAGGATAAGATCAGGGAACAAACCCCAGAGTGTCTTTAGCTCATCAGTGATGTTGACAAAAAGAGCTTCAAATGAGAAAAACTAATATAAACTCTGTTAGAAAGATTGAAAAATAATCTGAGAAGAGAAATATGTTTCCTTTCAAACAGTTGTCAATAAAGACAATTGTATAGAAACACATGATCAAGAGGGGCTTCCTTTTCTAATTGGGGCATATAATATGCTTACATGCTAATAAGATTATGTGCTGATATATATGTTGTGGTTCATAAAAGAGAAAAAATAATTTCAATTACGAGCCTACATAGGAAGAAAATATGTGATTCAATTTAGGGTCTTCACACAAGATTGGAGAATTAAGGTCCATTCTCAGTTAGGTATGAAAAGAGAGCAAATGAATAGATCCATAGACACGTTTTGAAGCTATGGAGCTCTGTAAAAGCATTGTTTACTATTGTTATGTTTTTTTTTTCATATAATCAGAACCTAAGGTAATAAGGGAGCATTTGGAAGATGTTTGAAGAGAAACATATCAGAAATGTTACTTAGCTAAATAGAAATACAATTTTTAAAAAAAATTCACAAAGGCCTGCTTGAGGTCGTTGACTACTAATTAAGTAGAACCAATTTAGATGTGTGTAGGTTTTTCTCTTCAGCCAAAATCAGCCATGTTGATGCAAGCATGAAAAGGATTGGCCATTGGATTAAGAAGTTAGATTTACCCTGTCATAAACACAACAAGAAAAGGCAGTGAATAATTCAATTACATCTCATGAAACTAGACTCATAAGCATCACAGACATACATGTTCAACTATAAGCAATGTCTATAAAGTATGTAATATAATTTACAAGTAAGTTTATTGACTATATTATGTTTTCTAAAATAAGAATTAAGAATAAAATACAAGAACTTGTTAGAAAAGAACTATGAGCCAAGGAGCTGATTTAAAAAAACCATCAAAACACAGTAGATTTCTAACCATCCGTAATTTTCATGATTAATTTGTGAATATCTAACCTCAGTGGCTTAACTTCATTTTATCTTGTAAAATAAGACCAACAGAAGTATAATCAATAATATGTCTTAATAAACATAAGAAATATTTATAATACACTTTTCAGGACAAGTAATACAATATGTAACATAAAATTCATTACATAATAAAGGAAACTCTTCAGTTTATTAAGGAGATCACAGCACTATTAGTTATTTATCTTGTTGCAACAAAATACCTGATACAAAGAACATAAGAAAGGAAGAGTTTATTTGGGCTCAGAGTCTAAGGATATAGTCACCATGGTGGGGAAGTCACAGTGGAAGAGCTAAAGCAGTGGTAATATTGTGTCTGTAGTCAGAAAGCAGAAAGCATGAGGTGCTTATTCTCTGTAGTCAGTACAGAGCCCTAGCCCTTGACATGGCTTGCCCACAGTTAAACAGGTCTTTCCACTCAAACAACAAAATCTATGCATTTTTTCACAGGCATGCTCAAAAACTCACCTAATTTAGATAATACCTCATGCCATGCCCAGAGGCTTGACTCCCAGGTAATTGTAGATTTATGAAGTGAACAATTATTAACTGTCATAGGATCATGGTTATAATATCCAACTATGCTAAAAACTAAGTTGCATTCCTATATCAAAAGTGGTTTTTAAATCATGGAACGTTGTTCTCTCTATTCTTTTTACAAAAGCTCACAATCTAATCTTTGAGATAAATTTGCTTCTGGCTTTAGTCTTAAAGTTAATAATGTTAAAATGATTTGTAATTAAATTCTCAATGCAGAAACAGCAACTGGATTTCAGTTAACCTCATCCACAGATGTACATATTGTGTCTTCTATTATTACCTGCAGTTATGTGACTTCCATTAATAAAGAACTTAAAATATCATAAAGAAATACAAGACTGTAAAGAGTTGGTGAAGGCAGAAGAGTCAAGAGGTTGTATATTGGTCATGGTTGAGGCCCTGGCTCTTGACTGATGGTCTTCTCTACTCACACCAATATCTATCAACATGAAAGACATGGAAGCACAGGGTAAGACACATTCTGCAAAAAGTATTTCACAATATCGAATGACCTTATGAAAAAAGATATTTTCCCCAACTATTGATAAGTAACTGTGATAAAATAGCTTAGAAATAATATCTAGTTTCTTGTCATTCTCTATAGTTTTTACTCCATGGAACACTAAATAAAGGGTTAGTCACAGGACCAGAGGTTCTTAATAAGATAGGAGTCATTGCAGATATTGCCATTCAATTAGTGGCTTTTTGGTCCAGATAGCATTGTGATTTGCTTTGTAGTAACCTCTCTAAAATACTCTCTTACATATTTAAGCCGACTGTTAGTGTTGCATTTCTCTAGCTTCTGAGTGTTAAGACAACAATCTCGAGAGTATTATATGCAATTTAGAATACACAACTATCATAGGCCTTAAAGCTAAAAGTTTCTCATCATTTGTGAAGTATATGAAGAGTATAACCAAAGGAAAAACATTTTCAAACGTAAATAGATAAATCATATTGAAAATCCCACATTTAAATTGGGACATTTTTAAAATTAAGCAAATGAAACATGTAACTGTTATTTTGCATGGAAGAAAAGAATGTTTGTGATAAGTTTGTAGAACAGTGTTCTCAGGCTGAGATTAGGAAGAATGGAAGACATCTGTACATGTGTTGCTGCTCTAGTCATAGAAACCAAGACACTGAAACAATCCATGTCGATCACTTGATATGAATGAAGTAAATGTAGTATATATATCAAATGCAAAACTATTCAGCCACAAGAAATGGAGAACACTTTCTCATTTGTGACATCTTAGATAGAACTGGAGATAATTTTGCTAAATTCACTAACCGTATGTATAGTATAATGTCTCGTTGGATCTTATCACATGAGCAATATAAAAAACTTGTTTCATAAAGGCTAAAAAGATGAGGACGGGGAAAAGATTAAGCACTTGGAACTAAGATGCAGTCAAAATAGAAATAAGAGTTCAGGTGAACTATTGCACAGTGGGATGACTATAGATTATATGATAAAGTACTGTAAATTCAGAGCTAACAGAGAACATTTTAAATATCTTCGCTATAAAAATAATACATGTTTCAGGAGTTCAATATTCTTAATATAACTTAAACGGTGTTTATATGTATCAAAATATCAAATGGGCTAGACATGGTCTCTCCAGCCATTAATCCAGGACTTGATCAGTTGATATAGAAAACAGCAAGTCCAAAACCATCAAGAGCTAGAGAGTGAGTTCAAAGCCAACATGAGCAGCATAGGGAGAGCTTCTCTCAAATTTAAAAAATAAACACTGAACAAACTTTGGGTATATACCTAGCAGTGGTATAGCTGGGTCTGGAGGAAGCACTATTCCTATTTGTCTTAGAAAGCGCCAGATAGCTTTCCAGAGTGGTTGTACCAGTTTACATTCCCACCAGCAGTGGAGGAGGGTTCCCCTTTCTCCACAACCTCTCCAGCATCTGTTATCGCTTGAGTTTTTCATCTTGGCCATTCTGATGGGTATAAGGTGATATCTCAGGGTCGTTTTTATTTGCATTTCCCTGATGGCTAATGAGGATGAGCATTTCTTTAAGTGTTTTTCTGCCATTCGATATTCCTCTGTCGAGACTTCTCTGTTTAGCTCTGTTCCCCATTTTTTTAATTGGATTACTTGGATTGCTGCTTTTCAGCTTCTTTAGTTCTTTGTATATACTGGATATTAGTCCTCTGTCAGATAAAGGGTTAGTGAAGATTCTTTCCCAATCTGTAGGCAGTCGTTTTGTTTTGATGACAGTATCCTTTGCTTTACAGAAACTTTTCAGTTTCATGAGGTCCCATTTATTGATTGTTGCTCTTAGAGCCTGTGCTGTTGGTGTTCTGTTCAGGAAGTTGTCTCCTGTGCCAATGAGTTCTAGGCTGTTCCCCACTTTTTTTTCCAATTGATTTAGGGTATCTGGTTTTATGTTGAGGTCCTTGATCCACTTTGACTTTAGTTTTGTGCAGGGTGATAAATATGGATCTATTTTCATTTTTTCTGCATGTAGACATCCAGTTGGTCCAGCACTTACACCCATCAGAATGGCCAAGATGAAAAACTCAAGTGATAACACATGCTGGAGAGGTTGTGGAGAAAGGGGAACCCCCCTCCACTGCTGGTGGGAATGTAAACTGGTACAACCACTCTAGAAAGCTATCTGGCGCTTTCTAAGACAAATAGGAATAGTGCTTCCTCCAGACCCAGCTATACCACTGCTAGGTATATACCCAAAGTTTGTTCAAGTACACAAAAAGGACACTTGCTCAACCATGTTTATAGCAGCTCTATTTGTAATAGCCAGAACCTGGAAACAACCCAGATGTCCATCAACAGTGGAATGGGTACAGAAATTGTGGTATTTTTATACAATGGAATACTACTCAGCAATCAAAAAGGAGGAAATCATGAAATTTGCAGGCAAATGGTGGGATCTAGAAAAGATCATTCTGAGTGAAATATCCCAGAAGGAGAAAGACAAACATGGGATATACTCACTTATATAGACCTATAAGATATGATAAACATAATGAAATCTATACACCTAAAAAAGATAATCAATTGAACGGACATGGGGTAAGATGATCAATCCTCATTTAGAAAGACAGATGGGATGTGCATTGAACGTATGACAGGAGTCTACTGAGCGCATCTGAAAGACTCTAACTAGCAGTGTTTTCAAAGCAAAGACTCATGACCAAACCTTTGGCAGAGTACAGGGAATCATAAGAAAGAAGGGGAGTTAGTCTGATGGGGAAAGGATAGGAGCTCCACAAGGACCAAATATATCTGGGCACAGGGTCTTTTCTGAGACTGACATTCAACCAAGGACCATGTATGGATATAACCTAGAACCTCCACTCAGATGTAGCCTGTGGTAGCTCAGTAACCAATTGGTTTCCCAAAGTGAGGGGAACAGGGACTATTTCTAACAGGAACTCAATGACTGGCTCTTTGGTCTCCCCACCCCCGAAGGGAGGAGCAGTCCTGTTAGGCCACAGAGGAGGGCTTTGCAGCCAGTCCTGAAGATACCTGATAAAACAGGATCAGATGAATGGGGAGGAGGTCCCCCCTATCAGTGGACTTGGAAAGGGGCACGGTGGAGATGAGGGAGGGAGGGACTGGGAGGGAATGAGGGATCGGGCCACGGCTGGGATACAGAGTTAATAAAATGTAACTGATATAAAAAAAATAAAAAATAAAAAATAAAAAAAAAATAAACACTGTACTAGAGATATTGCTAGGTATAGGTTGCCTGTCCAGTGTGTGATTGTCTCTGGGTTCAATACCCAACACCACACTACTTCCAAGAAAAAAATGGTTTTCTATTAATATGAATACTTTGTCTATCATAAAAATAAAATAAATTAAAAAATAAAAATACAAGTATAAAAGTATTTTTTTAACATCAACCTAACTCCACAGAAATCTGTAGCTATATGTAACATCATCCCGAAAATGTCATTAATTTTAAATATAAAGAAGAAGTTGTAATTTACTATGATACCCATGGGAGAGCAGGCAGAGAAGTTCTGGTGAGTCTTGGGTTGACTTCATGTTAAAAAAGTAAAAAAGACATGGCCATGAAAATTAATGACTCAAGTATATGTAAGTTTGACTCTATGACTATAATTCAACCCAGAAGAAAACATATTTTAATAGTCATATATATCTTAATCTAGCAATTACTTTTACTTCATTAGACTAATTTTAATTTACTGAAGCAATGATTACTCTTAGAAATCTACAATAAACATGAATTGTTGAAACCAAAACAAGAAAGTCATTAAGAAACATAATTCAGTAATATTCTTATAATATCTTTAAATAGCCATTTAAAAATACAATTAAACATTTTAATAAGAAGCAGCATGAGTTTTGTATTCATAGTACAACTAACAAAAGATAGAAGAACTCTGGTTATCAAACAACATTAAATTTTATCAAAATAAGTGTAGGAAGATTCCTGTGGTCTCAGAACACAAAAACATAAACAACAATAATAACAAGAAAATGTACTTGAAATAGTTCCAAAAGGAAAGAAATGTACTTCAGAGGAAAAAGGTTCTCTTGCTCTAGTTTCCATAAGCCTGTGCACAGGACAGCTGGTCTGAGATAGCAGCATAAACACGGAGGTCCTATGCTATCGTCTGTGTTATTTCGTGCATGGTGGTTTATAAGGAGGAAGCTTCTTCTCATTTCTTAGAAGACCAAGGGTTTTCACTGTCATACTTAAGGAGAGGTGTTTTGTCTCTGTAGATATTTATGCATTTCTGCTTTTTTTCTGCTTGCTATTTCTTTTTTAATTTAAATTTTGATTTTATTAATTACAGTTTATTCACTTTGTATCCCAGCTGTAGCCCTCTCCCAGATCCCTTTCAAATCCCACTTTTCTCCCTCTTCTTCTCCTATGCCCCTCCCCCAATCCAATGATAGAGGAGGTCCTCCTCTTCCATCTGACCCTAGTCTATCAGGTCTCCTCAGGACTGGCTACATTGTCTTTCTCCCTGGTAAGGCTGCTCCCCCGTCAGGGGTAGGTGATCAAAGAGCCAGCTCATGAGTACAAGCCAGAAAAGGTCCCTGTTCCTATTGCTGGGGAACCACACTGAAATGCCATGGGCTACATCTGTTCAGGGGTTCTAGGTTATCTCCATGCATGGTCCTTGTTTGGAGTATCAGTCTCAAAAAAGACACCTGGGCCCAGATGTTTTGGTTCTGTTGATCTCCTTGTGGGACTCCTGTTCCCTCCCGGTCTTCCTATCTCTCCCTTCTTTCATAAGATTCCCTGCACTCTGCCCAAAGCTTAGCTATGAGTCTCAGCATATGTTTTGATACCCTGGTGGGTAGTCTTTCAGTGGTACTCTGTGATAGGCTCCTGTTCTGTTCCCTGTTTTGCTTTTTAGAACACAGATTAACTTGAAAATATAATTTAAGTAGCACAGTTTTAATTTCTAAAATTTTAGGCTACCTTGCAACTTCTGTGATCCTAGGAAAAAGTGCAAGTAAAATATTAACCTGCAAGAAACAATTACACAGGCCACACAGATAATTTTGAAGAGCTATATTATACTACAGACAAGTTCTTGCTTATTTTAACATTTAAAGGCAGAAGTGTAATACATTTAGAATAAAATCTTTATCTTTATTTTCTGTTTTAATTTTTCTGTAAAGATCTCAAGTGTTTGTTTTCTGTGTTTTTCTCTTTCTTTATGTAGTTAGCATATACTTTAAATGTGCTCTTATGTATTATCCATGAATTAAAATGAGGTAATTGATATTCTTGATTTCTTGTGAATAACTCACTAAAACCCCATTGACAAGGAACAGATTATATCCATGCATTTGTTAAGGCAAAGTAAAAACAAGCAAACAAACAAAAAAACCACGAACATTTTAAAGGAGCTTTGATTTTAGTATGATTTAGTTAGAACACTGAAGATCAGGGACAGTTCTTTAGTTTGGATCTCTTTTTTCCTCCAGTTAAATGACAGAAATGAGCACCACAGGGCCCAGCTAACACTCTATCAAGATTTGAAATCTGAAGAAAACAGATTTTTCTTCTTAAGCAGAGTAAACTGAAAATGTATGCTAAACAATTATTACCAGTTATACACAGCAATGAGAAATTTTAAAATCCCACTTAAGGCTATTTTAACATGATAAAGTGAGTGAAGATTTCTCAGAAGGCATTTCCTCTGAGCTTTCTGGAATAAGATTAATTCTAACATGTAACTGTAGACACACATACACAATTATGCATACAGAAATGCACACATCCACATAAACATACATCTATGAAAGAAACACATTCAAATTGCCAATTTACAAGATGCTAAATTCTGTTTAAAGTCAAAGAAGGTGAAAGGGTAAAAGGGCTGGTAAAAAGGCAGACTAGAGAAATATGGAAAGGTAGAACAGTCCTAGCACCTGTCATTCTATAGCCATTCTACAGACTGCTTAGGAACAAATCACAGCATACAATCAGGTTTGGGAAGTGGGACTCTAGTTTAATACATTTGACAATACAGAAATTACTACCTAAAATACTACCTAATATCAGTTTTCTGCTTATTGTTCTTTTGAAAGAAGATTTCATATAGTTAGGACTGGTGTTGATCACACTGTCTCCAACTCCCAAGTTCTTTCATTACAGGTGTGTGCTACCATAACCAGCTAAAAAACATTAAAGGAGGAAAAATTAAAACCCTGAACTTAAGAAATGTTTATAGGGGATGGGCATAGGGGGAGAAGAGAGAGGGGGGATGGGATTGGGAGGAGATGAGGGAGTGGGCCACAGCTGGGATGCAATTTGAATAAATTATAATAAATGAAAAAATTATATAAAATAAATTATCTTATATATATATACATATATATATCTTTTTTACAACAACAACAAAAAAGAAATGTTTATTGTTTTTCTCCAAAACACAAAATATAGAGTTCTTCTTTTAAGGCATCAATGCATACACTCCTTGAGGGTGTGCTTTAAGTTTCTATGCCTCTTTTTTCCCTACGTATCTAACTGTATCTATGTTTTTCTTCACTAAAGAACATATATTTAGGTGATGAAACAGAGGAATAAAAGAAAATATTCTCTATAAATTAATCTTATTTTTTTCTTACACTCTCTCAGCACAAAGTGACAACATATTCCCAATGTAGCTTTCTTGCAGACTATTAAGTGGTGTCTGTGTGTGTGTGAGTGTGTGTGCTCAGAGTTACGAATATTGAAGAAATAGTCAATATTGAAAATAAAGAAAATGACTATTAGAGAGACCAAGTATCTTTCCAGACTAGAAAAAAAATCTTGAAATTCATCACATGTCAAGTAACCTCTCCCAAATCACCCAATAGAACACAAAAGACACAATTTATAAAATAATCTAATTGTTACGTATTTTCGGAATGTACCCTCTAAGATTTTAGCTCTGTTCAGCAGTGTTTGTACTAAGATAATCTTTCTCAGGAGAGAATATACCCATTGCACGTTAACAGATGGCAATTTCAGAGCTTCCTGCTGTGAAAACTGTGTTCCAATGAATAATCTATCTGATAAAGTCAGAAGCAGACCCTGTGGTGATGGGGGACATGGTATAAATAGTGACCAGAATACTGAAATGAGAAATATCTTGGATAAGGTTCCTGAATAAAGTGTAAACGACAATTATTCTTCATAGCTGTCACTCTGCTCTGAAAGCTCCTTGTCCCACCTTTATGAGGAAGTTTTTCTTTGCTACAGGTATACATCGCATTGCTTGTAGAATGTGCATGAGGGCATATGTTACATGTGTTCTTTTGAGCTTGATGACAACAACAGCAAGTTACCTAAAAATATTTCATTGCCACACTCATTTATCTTTTTCATTTTCAGTATTAGCCTTAAAAGAAGCATGAAAACTTTTGGTCATGGTTGGGTAAAGGTGTGGATACATACAAATCCCCACAGAAACCCAGACTTTTCAAATGTTTCTCTTCCTTGTCTTTGGAACAACAGGACATTGAAAGCAAACACAGCTGGGCTGGGAGACTGTTTTGCGCTGAGCAAACACAGACAACCATTAATGTAAATATGTTCTGTTTCCTGCCCACCTGGTTAGGTAGAGCAAGCGCCCTATGTTGCCCTCCGAGCACCCCATGTGCACCTAAAACTGCCACCCATTGTAACTGGGTGTGGAGAAGGGGGCTCAGAGGGCCAAGTTCCATCTCTCGGGTAGAGACTGGCATTTTAGAGGCGGCAGAAGGTCATGAGGGGCACTAGCTCTTTCTCAAAATATAATAGTAATATCACACAGAGTAAAGGCGCTATGTTAGCTGTCTTTGCCTTGTAACTGTTCCGGTTTCATAGAATTTGCTAATTTATCAGTTAAAGCAGACAAAACAAGAATACATACTTCCCCAGCAGGCCCAATCATATTCATTCTGAGGGTAACCCTGTACTCAGACAAGATTTGACTAAAGGTCTCAGATGTGGGTGACAGGAGGTGGGACAATGCCGCTTGAAAACCAGCTTTCCATTAACTCTTCACTGACCTAACCCTGTGCAAACATCAGTCTGTCTGTCCCCACCCTGCCCTTCCCACAGTGCTGCTCACTTCTTTTTACGTTAGTCCCAGCTGAGGGTCCCTTTCAAATAAGAGATATGAACCAAGCAGTTTTTCAGGAGACTAAAGATAACAAGCGAGGCTGGGTACACACCATTTCCTGACATCTCCTATGTGACTAGGGGACAATGCCTGTGACCTGAGGCACCGCAGAAGGAAGACCCCATCCTGCGGATACTGTGCTCTGAAGAGCCCCAACCTCTGGAGGAAGAGTACAAACAGATTTTCTGGAGCTCTGCTTACAGAAGAACCAATTTGAGAGCTCTGGGCGGGTTGAGTTCCCAGTGGCTGGCTACAGGTTGCCTGGGATCAGATTCGCAGCTACCCTGGGAAGGCGCTCTGGCGCTCTGGAGGGAGATCAGAGGATTGGAGAAGGGTGGACAGAAACACAAGGGGAAGAAAGAGCAAGGGGAGCCCAACGCGTTTCTATCCAGGCGGTAAAATGCCAGCCAGCCATCCCATCCGAGGCGCACCTCCCCACCGTGACCCACACAGACCTTGGCGCCGCAACCTGCGCTTCTTAAGGCCGAAGATGCGCACTTTGGAGAAGATATCCACCAGGTTGCCATTGCAAAGCCCGCGGTTCTTGCTGGGGCTGCTCCGCCTCCTGCTGGCAGAGGGCCGGTCCCAGTGCTGCTCCCGCGCCTGCCGCTTCTGACGGATCAAGCCGCTGGCTATGGCCGCGGCCATGGTGGCCCGGGGAATGGGTCCCGGGGAGGGAGGGACAGAAGCAAGGGGAGCCGGGGCACTGGAGAGAAAAGGGGCGGCGCAGACAGCTCCTCGCCCCAAGGGAAGCGGAGGGAGGGGCGGTCTGGAGGGGCTAGGGACAGAGGTAAGGGTGGTCAGTCCCCACTAGGACCCATCGCCCAGTATGCTGAGCTCGGACCGGGCGCGTAGATGCTACCCGGACACAGCAGGGACAGTCCGGGGAACTGGAGGTCGCGGCTGGAAGTCCAGAGGGCTGTGGCTGACAGTCACCTCGTGTCGCTGGAGCACTCTCGGGTCGCCACCACCACTAGCTCAGCTGGCTTGCCCTGTCTGCCTCTCGGGTGGGTGAGAGGTTGGCAGATTGGAGGGCTTCCTTCCTGGGCACAGGATGGAGGGGAGGAGGACAGGTCGCGGCCGTGTCTCAGCGCATTTGTGGGTCCCCAGGCGCGATGGGCAGGTCTCAATGCCCTGCTTGAGCTGCCCTCGGGCAGGTGCGGCCACAGCCGTCCGCTGTCTGCTTCTGCCTGTGATTGTCAAGTGCTTTGGAAATCAGCATCTGGAGAGAGCAATCTTCTCCCCTGAGCTCTCTAATCAAAGCGCTCCATTCCCACCCCACAACCCCCTCCCAACTATGTGGTCCCCCTCCGATGTGTCTTCAGGGAAAAAAAAGTATATGCAGTAATGATTTAAAATAATAATAATGAGAGAAAGATAAAATGAATTGCACAGGGTGGGATGCCAAGCCGCTGAACCTAAGGAGGTGGAATTGAAGGAATATCCGTGCGCTTTGGCTCAAATGAAACTCGCGTGTTTCCAGGGCTGCCACAGCTTAGCTAGGGTTCTAGAGTCCACAGAAAACTCTCAGCAGCAGTTGACAGGTGAAATGGTTTCTATTCTGAATGATCCCTCCAGCATCAAAGCATCCCCACCCCATGGAGGGGGCTAGAGGAGGCTGGAGGTGGCTGGAGGAGAGTGAGCCTTGAGAGAGAGGCACCTCCACTTCTCACCTAGTCACCCAAACTTGTTAGACTCTTCTGCTGCCAAGAAGGGTAGGTTTATCATTTTGAACCGTCAACAGTGAGCAGAAGGACCAGGGGAGAAAAGATAGATAATCTCTTCTAATGAGAACAGTGGAAACAGCTTTCAGTTCTGTTCCCCAGAGAGCAGAAGAGGAGCTGGACAGCCTCTGCAGAGGTTCGACACTGGGGCTGGATTAGGCTAACCACCTGGGAGAACATTGAGGAAATCTTAGCACAAAGATTAGCATGAGGTGCAGAAAGGGTCTGTTGCAGCGCTCACGGATAGAAAAAAGCAGCCATCCTGAGGGCATGCTACCATGAGCTCTGCTTTTCTTTGGAACAGCACTGTCAGAGCAAAGCCACTTGAGCTGGATCTGAAATTAAAATATGATACTTTATGTCTCCTTCCTTCGGTGTCCTGCCTGTACCTGACATCTTTCTTCCTTGGATATTAAAAATGTGAAGGGCTAAGAAAGGGATGAAAAGAAGGGCTGGGGAGAAGCTCTTCATGCTTTGGATGAACAGTTTGTGGTTGTAGTTTTTAGGATGCATTCCAGCAACTGAACCAAGCATTAGATCCTCTCTCTCTCTCTCTCTCTCTCTCTCTCTCTCTCTCTCTCCCTCTCTCTCTCTCTCTCTCTCTCTCTCATTTTGCCTGTCATCCCAGGAAGGCAAGGAGAAAGGAATGCTAAAACAGTTTCTCACCATCCAATGTGGACACAGAGGAAGAATGTTTTGGCAGTCATTGGTTGGCTTCTCCAAGGACTACTTGAAAACCAGAAAGAAGAGGAGCAGAACACAGGCACTCTCTGCAGCAGGTTTGAACAAAAATGTACTTTGGAGGGGGTGCCTGAGGAATAGTCATAAAGTACTACAAAGATTCATCACCAGGCAAATGGGGAAGTACATGCAGCCTAGAATGCATTCTAGGGATGCTGGACTTCTGCTCTCCACAACTCATCCTTATCATCCCTTTGTAAGGAGTTCTATTTCTTTCACTGTTATTGCTTTAGTTCACACCTTGATTACTAGAGATGTGGGAGGAGCATTTGCTGTAATGGGAGTGTATAGATTTGGATCCAGTGCAGGTAATGGCAGGTTTAAGATGATATCATTTTTAATATTAAGAGATATGCCCTGTAAGGTTATTTCCATCATTTAGCTGTTACATCTACAAACATCACAATTATTAAGAGGAATATTTTAGAGTTTTTGGTCAAAAATTTGCATTGTTTTGTCACCTATGAGTTTAAAGACAGAACTGAGGACCAATTTATTTTGAGTGTATATTTGTGAAGCAATGTCATGGCTCACAAAGAGAAAAGGTGGGCTAAGAGATATGAGCAGCCCTGATGAAACACAGATAAAAGTATGGCTGTTCTTTTGCTAAATCATTAGGGAAAGAACCCCACTGAGAGCCATTACTGCAAAGAAGCCATTTAGACATTTGAAAAGTTCTAGGTTGGAATTTCTGAACGACTTCATGATTAAAGCAAACAGATTTCCCTAAAGATTTTTGTAGTGATTTCTTTTTCAGAGAGCAAGATGAGATGAGAAGTATTTATGACCTTTTAAATTTACTACAACTCCACCGACCAACACCTCGTTTTTACTACCTTGAATGGGATTGAGAGTTTTGTTATCACAGCTGTGTTCCCTGCTCTCCTTCTCCCCCAGGTTGCAGTCATTTTCCCCAATCTGACCGGGTCTGTTACTAGGGAAGTCAGATTTGGGGCTTTGTAGGTCACCCCCTCTCCACAAGCACGACCAAGTTTGAGGTTCGACACCTCGGACAGTGACTCTGCCCAGCCACCTCCACCGGTCCCTAAAGAAGCCAGTCTGAAGCAGTTTTCCGCTTTTTTTTTTTTTTTTTTTTTAACTGGAAAGGAGATTAATCATCACAGCTTCCACTGACTGTAATAACGCTCCTCGAGGCCGAAGCTTTTTAACTGTTTAATACCGGAAAAGCGTCCTGCTTGCTCGATTTTTCAATCCCGACCTTTGAAGAAGCAAGTAGAGCAGCGATTTCAGAGTCTCGGGATATATTCAGACAGCGAAATTTCTCAACCCCATGCGGCCCAATCTATTCAATGTGGCTTCCTATTTCAAGAGAGCTTGAAGAGGAGAGCAGCATTGGGTAATCAGGGTCTTTTCGCTTAATCCAGGCATTTTCTTCTTCCTCTCCCAATGGCTTCTTGGCTGTTTACATATAGAAATAGGTGAAAGAAAACGCAAGAGAGCCATCTGCTGTCTTAAGCTGTGATAAAAAAGCAGCGCGGAGACGGAGAGAAATCTCCTTTAAGGCCAGTGCACAAAAGTAAGGAGAATTACAGACAAGGCTTCTTCAGGTCTCAGAATCTCTTCGGAGTTATAAATTTCACCTTTGACTTTAGATAAAGCAAAAAGAAATATGGGAGGGAGGAAAAATAGGAGGGAGAGGAGAGGAGGAGAGGGAATAGGAGAGGAGAGGAAGGGAGGAGAGGGGAGAGGAGAGGAGGAGAGGGGAAGAGAGGGGAGGGGAGGGGAGACTATTTAGACTATTTAGGAAGGGTTTTTCTGACCAAATTCTTAGCAGTGTGAACTTCAATTTCTAGTGCTCTTCTTCTTCTTCTTCTTCTTCTTCTTCTTCTTCTTCTTCTTCTTCTTCTTCTTCCTCTTCCTCTTCCTCTTCTTCTTTCTTCTTCTTCTTCTTAAGTGTATAGTGATCTCTGAAGTCACTTTTAGTTGTTTTTTTTTGGGGGGGCTCAAGTTTTGCATATTTTAAATGGAGATAACAGTATCTGTTCAATTCTCACCAAAATGCAGACTATCACAGTGCCTGAGTATCACAGAGTATAAAACAAATGTCAGCTATTAGTACCTTCCCTAGACCGTTAACTCATACCTTGTACGTTCTTTTGCCACGTCAATGTTTTTAATACCACAGTATATGTTCTCTGGTACATTTCTTCACTACCTCTTAGTCAACGTATGAGTGGACTTGTGAATTATCCCTGTATTTCTTGGCCTCCATACTTATGGCATCCTCCCTCTCAGATGTTACTGAGCCTGTGAGTAGTAAATACTCCCAGCATGTAAAGTTCCATAGAAACACCGCTCTGCTGAAAGGCAATGGATTGTTCCATTGCTGTTCTGTAAGATTTCTAGGAGATGCATGGTTCCCAGGGGCTTACATTTGTTCTTCTCTCTGCCTGGAAAATTTTAACTGTTGGATCATCACACTCATCCATGCAATAAAGTATTGGCTAAAACCACAACCTGAGTGAGAAAAAAAATCTACTGTATGACTCCTTCAGCATTTTATTTATACTCTCTGAGCATAGTTTTGTCCCCACAATTGTCATCTCTAATTAATGCAACAATACATGCTTTTATAAAGCTTCTACAACGTGGACATTAGTGTGTAACTTCCATTAACTGGAGAACAAGATAGATTGCTAGCTCTACAAAGATGAACACTTGGTATCTCATTTATATGGCCTGCACTGAACTACTATTTTTCTTCTTAAACATGGCCTTCATTTAATCTTTCCCAACTCTAGAAAAGCAACTCCTTTATCATTCTTCTGGTCCAAATATTTGGAATCATACTATGCTCATTCTTTCTGTAAACCCCATATAGACTGCTCCATTTATTTTCAAGACATACACTCAATAGAGTCACAATCATCATCTTCACTTCAACTCACTCACCATTCCACCATGTGGACCAATGAAGTAGTAACTAATGGGTTCTTTGAGGTTCACTTTGTTCCTTTTTGCATACCTCAACATCTTAGCCATACCACTGGAGGCAAAATTTAGATAATATCACATCTCATTCAAAATTCCATCTTGTGTTTCATCTTTGTCTTCATTTGTTTCTAGATAGCCTATTCTCCTCCTTTGCTCATCACTGCTGTACTCATGACACAGCTTTTATACTCCGTATTCATTCTGATGCTCATCTCCATAGGTATACATGTTTCCTCACAATGCTACGGACAATCACAGTGCTTAAACACAAAGAGCCTCTCCTCTTATTTTATGAATTTATAGGGTACCCATAGTTTAAAAAATTCTCAATAAAGTCTTTTGTTTGGCTCATTCTCCCCATTTGAATATAAGCTTGGAAGGACAAAGATTCTGTCTCTCTACTTATTGTTACATGCATATCCAGTCACCACTTAACAAGTAACTTTTTCTTAAAAACAAAGAAGTTGGAAGTGTAAGTAAACATGAAATGTAAGTGTAAGTTGATACTAAGTGAAAATATAGTTTAAGATGAATGTACTGAATCACTGAGATATGTGGATCTTCACTGGATTATGCACAACCTTGTCACCATATATGAAATATACAAAGTATAACTGAAGGTTTAGGTTCAACCAGCCAGAACATGCATGCTGATTTCTCAATGTCAGGAAGGCTTTCTGGAGAATATAATGCTGATTACTCTTGAAGTAGAGAGGTCTTTATTCTAATTTTAATGATTCAGCCACCATGGACCCCCTCTCTGAGTACTCTCCTGCAGATTGCAAGTTTGAAAAAATGCCTTCCCCTTTGCATATGTTGTTACATACAGCTCACCACAGAAATTTAAACCAGATGAACTCTTAAAAGTAATCTACAGATACAAAAGTAAATGGATCTTAAGGGAAGGAAGTATAAACATAAGAACAGCCTTGTCACTGCATTGTATAAGGACTTTTCACATGTCCTTTTGAGTTTTTATGGTGTTTTAGGTGATTGTGCATAAGCAACTTCAATTTCAAGTAAGTCAGTTTCTCTGTGGTTTAAAAAAATAAACTGAATAGGTTTGTTTAGAATTCTTAAACAAACAAACAAACAAACAAACAAACAAACAAACAAAAAAACGGGTTGGAGAGACGGCTCAGAGGTTAAGAGCACTGGCTGCTCTTCCAAAAGTCCTGAGTTCAAGTCCCAGCAACTACGTGGAGGCTCACAACCATCTATAGTGAGATCTGGTGCCCTCTTCTGGCATGCAGGTGTACATGCAGGAAGAACACTCATTAGCACAGGAGACAATTTCCTGAACAGAACACCAACAGCTCAGGCTCTAAGATCTACAATTAATAAATGGAACCTTGTGAAACTGAAATATTTCTGTAAAGCAAAGGACACTGTCAACAGCACAAAACAACAGCCTACAGACTGGGAAAAGATTTCCACCAACCCTACATCTGATAGAGGAATAATATCCAAAATATATAAAGAACTCAAGAAATTAGACACCAACAAATCAAATAATCCAATTTTAAAATGGGGTACAGAGCTAAACAGAGAATTCTCAACAGAGGAATATAAAATGGCAGAGAAATACTTAAAGACATACTCAACATCCTTAGTCATCAGGAAAATGCAAATCAAAATGACCCTGAGATTTCAACTTACATCCATCAGAATGGCTAAGATCAAAAACTCAAGTGACAACATATGTTGGAGAGGATGTGGAGAATGGGGAAACCTCCTCGATTGCTGGTGGGAATGAACTTGGACAACCATTTTGGAAATCAATCTGGAGTTTTCTCAGAAAATTGGAAATAGCATTACCTCAAGATCCAGTTATACGACTGTATACATAATAAATACATAATTCTTTAAAAACTCTTTAAAAAACAATCTGAGGAGAGGATTCAAGCTGTCAGCAACCGCCAGGGACCTCAGAGGAGTGAAAGATGTTAAAATGGAGCAGTGCCTTAGCACTAGAAACAGGCAGAACTAGATATACAACAATAGTTATAGGAACAGAGCTGAGGTGGACAACAGAGCATGTCTTTGATGAGCAGGGCCAGTAGGGTGGTGTGCAGCAGCCTGGGTCTCATGCAGGGTCTGCCCCAACATTCTGAACAGCCAAAATATCTGAAATGGAAAATGGTTCATTTTCTGCATTAAGCCTCCTTGAAAGACCTCTATGGCTCATGCTGCTGCCAAAGGCCATGTTGGTGTTCATGATCAATGCTGCCCCCAAAGAGACCATGTTGATGTCCATGATCAGGGCTATTGAACAGAGGCCATGTTAATGGCAATGGTTTATGTCATAACTGACAAACCTTCTTTTGGCAGTGTCATCAATGACTGCAGACTCATGATTGAGAATGAGACATTGAAGAATTCTGTGGCAACCTCCCCCACCTCCCTACAAGGAAATAGTCTAGACAGGAAGCTATTGAGGAGTCTTTAACATTTGTGACAAAAATACTTAAATGTAGTTCTTCACAGATGATGGCTTCTGGCAAGGGTGGATTAGTGGGGAAGGACTCAGTTACCTTTATGGGGCTGGTCACTGAGAGTTTGACCAGGCTCCAATGAGTATATGGGCAACACAAATTAGGCTTGATGCACTTCTTATCCTTTGGGGAGGCACAAAGGTGGGCAGATGCATCTGGAAGGACTAGGAAGCAAGTGTGATTGGGGTAGATTGTGTAAAATTCTTAAAGAATCAATAGAGATGTTATGTTGGGGATAAAAATAAAGGAAAAATGATACTTCTTAAGAACTGGAGTTTCATGTGTCAAAAACAAAGAAACCCAAATAATCCAAAGAACATATATTTGCATTGGGTTGGTATGTGAAGTTTTTTTACTTGTTACTTTGTAGGAACAAAATGTTTAAATTTCTTTCATTTTATCATTGTCAAAAATTTATGAGGTCCAAAACCATTAATTTTAAGATTTATCATTATCTTGTGTACCAAGAAGAGGGATGAGCATGTTATTAACCCATGTCATTATAGCACATTATAATACATGTGCTAATTACACTAGTGTTTTTATTATAAAAATCAACTTAGGATCAATGAAACATGAAAAAGTGGTATAAGAAAAGACATAAGTGGTTATAACTTTGTTAATCCATTTATACTATGTATTTTGCATAGATTTTGCAGACTTTTCAGTAAAAATATTTTCAGTCCTTCATCTTTTCTTATGGCTATTATTTTAATTCATCTCCTGTGGTTAAGAATTGAGAGACTTGTATAGTATAAGTAAATAAATATTCTGCACATATTTCCAGAGTCTATATTTGGTAAACTTCATTCTCTGAGTGTCTCTCTCCACTCTATGATACGATTGACTTAAGCATTTTCTAAATTGTGAGCAAAATAAGATACAGTATTGATTTTTCACAATCAAATTAATGTAAGCTAATTCCACACAAGGTGGTCTAGGGTTATAAATGATATATTTGCATTTATATTTACATTCCAGATAAATAAATTCTACTTGAAAATATTTGAAATACTTCTGGAAATACGGAGAAAATAAAGTTACGTTTTTCAAGTATTAGAAGAACCATCAAAAAGGTTAAAAGTCCTTTTAACCTTCCTCCCAATGCTTTTCCACTATTCTCCCTATGCTTCATCCAATGTTTGACAATGAGTCTTAGCATCTGTTTCAAACCATTGCTGGGTGCAACCTTTCCAAGGACAACTCTGATATGCTCCTGTCTGCAAGCATAGCAGAGTATCCTTAATAGTGTCAGGGGTTGACTCTCTTTCATGGGATGGGTCTTGGGTTGGGTCAGGCAATGGTTAGACATTCCCTTAACCTATGCTCTATCTGTTCTATCTTTGTCCTTTGCAGGGTAAGTTTTTTTTTTTGGGGGGGTGTTGATGCGCTCCTCTCTCCATTAGGAATCTTGTCTAGTTAGTGGACGTCCTCTTCAGTCTCCATGGTCCCTGCTACTAGGAGTCTCAGCAGGAGCGCCCCTCATAACCTTCCAGAGGCCTATTCTGACTTGAGTCTCCAGCTAGTCACAGAGATGACTCACAGTTTATTTTTTCTCTGCTGGCCTTCTGTCCGTCAGTCTCTACCCTCCCCAGGTCTGACCTCCACTCTATTTCTTTCTGTGCTCCCTCTTTTACCTTGTTTCCTTTCATCAACCACCTCTTTCTTTTTATTTCCTCTTCTGAGTGAGATTTAAGCATACTCCCTTGGGTCTTCCTTGTTATTTATCTTCATGGGGTCTGTACATTGTAGTATGTTTATCCTGTACTATGTGGCTAAAATTTACTTACAAATGAGTCCATACTATATGTGTCTTTCTGGGTCTGTGTTACACCACTTGGAATGTTCTTTTCTATTTCCATCCATTTGCTTGCAAATTTTATGATTTCCTTGTTTTTAACAGCTGAGTAGTAGTCCATTGTATAAATGTACCAGTTTCTTTATCCATCCTTTGGTTGAGGGGCATCTGGATTGTTTCCAGATTCTGGTTATTACAATAAAGCTGCTATGAACATGGTTGAGCAAATGTCCTTGTATGGTGGAGCATCTTTTGAGTGTATGGCCAGGACTGGTATGCTTGGGTCTTGAGGTAGAGCTATTCCCAATTTTCTGAGAAAGCACTAGATTGATTTCCAAAGTGGTTGGACAAGTTTGCACTCCCATCAGTGGAAGAGTGTTCCCCCTTCCCCACATCCTCACCAGCATGTGCTGTCACTTGAGTTTTTTATCCTACATTCTGACAGGTGTAAGACTAGACATTCACAAGAAGGCCAATAGAGGCAACTTACCAGGGCCCAAAGGGGCCTGTAGAGTCTGAAGCACCAACAAAGGACTATATATGGTATGGACCTAGGTCCTCTACAAATATGTAGCTGATGGGTAACTCGGGTTTCATGTGGGTAGACTAGTAAGGGGAGTGGGGCGGTCTCTATATGGACTCTGTTGCCTACTTTTTGATCACTTCTCCCTGACAGGATTGCCTTACTGGGACACAGGGGAAGAGGACAAACTCAGTCCTCATGTGACATGATGAGCTTGGGTGGGTGGATAGCAGGGCTCCCTTTTACTTGACAATAGGGGAGGAGGCTGGGGGAGAAAGGGTGGCACTAAGAGGAGAGGCGGAAGTGGGCTATGATCAGGATGTAAAGTTAATAAATAAATTAACATTAACAGTAGCTCCCATTCTTCTACATTAAGGTGGCTTCAGAATGTATATAGCATGTATCTAAGAGCTGTGATTGCTGACTCTCCTATTTTTAATTTTGAATCAGCTCGGGTAGATACTTGTGTCACCCATTTTGAATGATAGAACATTAAATTTCAAAAATTGTTGAACATCTCAACAGAAAAATACTCAGTTTCACAAAAATTTAAAAGAAATATTTATATAACTTTAGTGCTATGACTTATATGCCCATATGATATACTCATCTTTGTATTAAATGTTATCTAGTATATACTAGTTAAATAGTATATACTAGTTTATCTTCATTAATAATTGAATAGGCACATTTGTAGAATTAAATGTACTAGATTGACATTGTCTCCCTTGAATTTATTATATTTTGATGAAATATATGGAAGCATCTTCATAACATACACATGTACACACTAAAGAATACTTGTAAACTTCTGATACTTTCAAGATAATTATAAAGCACTAATGAATGCTAGAGAAAATTAAAACTTTCTATTCCATACTAATGAATATGTTTTCATTACCACCTTAAAAATGAACGCATTACAATTCCCATCAAATTACCAACACAATTCTTTACAGACCTTGAAAGAAAAATTCTCAACTTCATATGGAACAACAAGAAATCCAGAATTGCTAAAACAATTCTCTACAGTAAAAGATCTGCAGGGGGTATCTCGATCCCTGATCTCAAGCTGTACTATAGACCAACAATACTAAAAACTGCATGGTACTGGCATAGAAACAGAATGGTGGATCAATGGAATCGAATAGAAGACCCAGAAATAAACCCACACACTTATGGACACCTGATTTTTGACAAAGATGCCAAAACCATTCAATGGAAAAAAGACAGCATCTTCAACAAATGGTGCTGGTCTAACTGGATATCTACATGTAGAAAATGAAAATAGATCCATACTTATCATCCTGCACAAAACTAAAGTCCAAGTGGATCAAAAACCTCAATATAAAATTAGACACACTAAACCACTTAGAAGAAAAAGTGGGGAATACCCTTGAACTCATTGACACAGGAGACAACTTTCTGAACAGAACACCAACAGCACAGGCTCTAAGAGCACCAATCAATAAATGAGACCTCATGAAACTGAAAAGCTTCTGTAAAGCAAAGGACACTGTTGGCAGGACAAAATGACTGCCTACAGATTGGGAAAGAATCTTCACCAACCCTATATCTGACAGAGGACTAATATCCAGTATATATAAAGAACTCAAGAAGTTAAACAGCAACAAATCAAGTAATTCAATTGAAAATTGGAGTACAGACCTAAACAGAGAATTCTCAATAGAGGAATATCAAAAGACAGAGAAACAAATAAATGTTCAGCACCCTTAGTCATAAGGGAAATGCAAATCAAAACAACCCTAAGATTTCACCTTACACTCATCAGAATGGCTAAGATCAAAAACTCAAGTGATAACACATGCTGGAGAGGTTGTGGAGAAGGGGAACCCTCCTCCATTGCTGGTGGGAATGTAAACTTGTATAACCACTCTGGAAAGCAGTCTGAGAAAGCACTCTGGCACTTTCTCAGACAACTAGGAATAGCACTTCCTCAAGATCCAACTATACCACTCCTAGGCATATACCCAAAAGAGGCTCAAGTACACAACAAGGACATTTGCTCAACCATGTTTGTAGCAGCCTTATTTGTAATAGCCAGAAGCTGGAAACAGCCCAGATGCCCCTCAGTGGAGGAATGGATGCACAAATTGTGGTACATCTACACAATGGAATATTACACAGCAATAAAAAACAAGGAAATCATGAAATTTGCAGGTAAATGTTGGGATCTGGAAAAGATCATCCCTAGTGAGCTATCCCAGAAGCAGAAAGATGCACACGGTATATACTCACTCATATAATATAGGATAAACCTACAAAAAATCTGTACACCTAAAGAAACTAATCAAGAGGGAGGACTCTTGCTAAAATGCTCAATCCCTATCCAGAAAGGCAAAGAGGATGGACATCAGAAGAAGGAAACAAGAAACAAGTCAGGAGCCCGACACAGAGGACCTCTGAAAGGCTCTGCCATGCAGACTACCAGTGCTGAGACTTATGGGCAACCTTTGGGCAGAGTGCAGGGAATCTTAGGAAAGAAGTAGGAAACAGTAAGATCTGGAGAGAACAGGAACTCCACAAGGAGAGCAACAGATCCAAAAAATCTGAGCACAGGAATCTTTCCTGAGACTTATACTCCCACCAAGGACCATGCATGGAGATAACCTAGAATGCCTGCACAGATGTAGCCCATGGTAGTTCAGTATCTAAGTGGGTTCCATTGTAATAGAAACAGGGACTGCCTCTGACATGAACTGATTGGCCTGCTCTTTAATTACCTCCCCCTGAGGGGAAAGCAGCATTACCAGGCCACAGAAGAAGACAATGCAGCCACTCCTGATGAGACCTGATTGTCTAGGATCAGAAGGAAGGAAAAGAAGACCTCCCCTATCAGTGGACTTGGGGAGGGGCATGCATGCAGAGGGTGGAGGAAGGGAGGAATTGGAAAGGGAGAAGGGAGGGAACCACAGGGGGGATACAAAGTGAATAAAGTGTAATTAATAAAGAATTAAAGAAAAAAATTAAAAAATGGAGGCATTATTTTTAAAAACTGAAATATATAAGGAACGCAAAAGTACAGCAGAAAAACTCAAATAATTTGTTTTAAAGTAAGAAAATTACATGACTCGACATTTCTCAGAATAAAAATAAACAAAATATCAAAAAGTATATTAATCAGAGATCAGCTAGAAAATGTAAATGAAAATCACAATAATATATAATCTCAGAAAAACCAGAATAACTATTATCAAGACAGGAAATAATAATCAGTTCTGATAATAGTGTTAACTATGGCACTCTCGTTGCACACAACACCAATGTGATCGTTTTTAGAGCATATTAGGGAAGCTGCTAAAAGTGAGATACCAGACATCCAGTTACCTAATGCAAAGGAAATTGTATAAAATTCCTTTGGCTTATATACAAAGGAAATTAAGTAAACTTAAAGAGACATCTATACTCACGTTTATTGGGCACTATTCATCATAATCATTACATTGTGGAAACTTATACTAAAATGTGTCATATAAGCCTTTATCAGAAGATGAATAGATAGATCATACATAATGTATATAAATATCAGATATTAATTCATCATAAAAATGACATCCTGTCATTTGTGGCACAGTAGATGGAACTGGAAGACACCATGTTAAATGAAATAAACCAGGCAAAGAAATAAATTATGCATGCTCTCAATCATCTGTGGAAGATAAAACCCTACACCTCAAAGAAGGAAGTTTTCTGCATCGTGATAGAGTAATCATAACCTCCAGCAGTCTAGTTTTTTCTTTACAAAGAATGAAAGAGAGGTCAAGAGCTCCAAATATAGAAAAATCACAAGTGCAAAATGGTAACAGGGATATTGGTTACCCTGACTAGATCATTGTACACTGTTTAAATGTATTCTTTTATCACATTATGCCTCACTAGTATGTATAAATAGTCTGACAATTAAAAATAATTTTAAGATAATGCTTATGTAGAAATTAGTAATAAATTAGGAGGTATGTACCAGCTTAATTCTTTTAATTTTAACTATATCTCTAGATTTAAAAACATCTAAATAATGTCTTTGCCATTGTGAAGAGCATTTAGATGTAGTGAAGTGGATGCCATGATCCCAGCTTAATAGTAGAGAGAATTCATTGATATTAAATGATCATCAAACCTGCTCTGCTAGGAAGTGACAGAGCAGAGCACTGTTTTCTCTCCTACAATATCCGCATCCAGAAGTCAGGAATTTAAAATTAAGAAATCTGTAATAGAATCAAATACAGAATAGGGACTTATATCTAGAAGCTTAGGAATCCTGGCATCCTTTGGATGGTGTTACAAATGTGATTCCCTTTGAATTTTATATGAAAATACTTATGTTTATTTTCATAGTATCAGAGTAAAGGAGGGGGTAAAGACAAATGGACACAAAAATCTACTGCTATGTTTTCTCACTCTGAAAGAGATACATATTCCTTGAAAGAAAATATATAATGCAATGATAAGTGCAGTATTCTCTAATCTCAACAGTAAACTTTTTACCACTATGTGGTCTAAAGTGATCTTAAACTTTTATAATTTTCTTTCAACATAATTTAACAACTAATAATTTACAGTTGAGTTAAAAAAAAAGCATGTGTGAAAGATAACATCTTTTAAGGACATGATTTGGAAGCCCATGGGGGCCAGTGTACTTCACACTCTCGAAAATCTCTGTTACTCAAAGATCCTTCCCCTGCAAGTAACATTCTGCCTTCTCTAAACTAATCCTTACCTTGGTGTGCAGGCCTTCAGGAAATCTAGCTAAATGCTAAAAGCCTCAGGACTATGGCAAAGTTGCTATTAATCTTTCTTGATCTTGTAAGCTTCTTCTGAAAAATATGTGTGAAAGTAGCTTTTAAAGTACATCCGCTCTGCCTTGTTTCTGATTCTAGTTGCTACCTTGTTTCAAGTCCTGAAAAACAAGAATACATTCCTAAATTTCATCTTCTGTCTTTGTAAAGTATTTTATTTTATTTTTATTTTTAAGTAAATATGTGTATGTGCATATTTCCGTTTGGGAGCATGAATACATGAATGCAGTTGCCCATGGGGGTCAGAAGAGGGTCTTATTGCCTGGAATTGGAGTTCTAAGTGATTGTGGGCTCTCCAACATAAGTGGTGATAACCAAAGAGCAGTATGTGTTCTTAACCATGGAGCACTCTCCTTTTGTAGTTATCTACAGTCTATATTTCCCATAGGATCTATTAAAAAAAAGTCTAACAATCTTAGCTGCTTAAACAATAACATTTTTAAAATTTAATTTCATTTATATATTTATTTATTACAATTTATTCACTTTGTATCCCCACTGCAGCCCCCTCCCTTGTCTCCTTCTAGGCCTACCTACCATCCCTCTTCTTGCTCTATACCCTTTCTCTAGTCCCCTGATAGAGGAGGACCTCCTCCCTTTCTATCTGACCCTACGTTATCAGGCCTCATCAAGGCTGGCTGCTGCATCTTCCTCTGTGCCTTGACAAGGCTGCGCTCCTCACGGGCAGGTGATCAGAGAGCCTGCCACTGAGTTCATGTCAGACACATCCCCTGTACCCCTTACTAGGGTACCAACTTGGAAACTGAGCAGCCAATGGGCTTCCTTAGTGAGGTAACCCAGAAGCAGAAAGGCACAAATGATATATGCTCATTTATAAGTGGATATTAGCCGTATAATATAGGAAAAACATACTAAAATCTATAGCCTTAAAGAAGCTAAACAACAAGAAGGACCCTAGGGAAGATGCTTAATCCTCATTCAGAAGAGCAAACAGGATAGACATCAGAAGTTGGAGAAGACAAGGAACAGGACAGGAGCCTTCTACAGTGGGCCTCTGAAAGACTCTATCCACGAGTATTGAAGGAGATACTGAGACTCATAGCCAAACTTTGTGCAGAACGCTGGAATCCTTGTGGAAGAAGAAGAAGATAGAAAGACCTGAAGGGGACAGGAACTCCACAAGAACAACAGCCAAAACACCTGGGCCCATGGGACCCTGTAGAGACCGATACTCCAACTAAGGACCATGCATGGAAAGGACCTAGACCCCCTCTTAAATAATACTGTTTTGTTTTTTTTAACAGTCCTCCATTGCTGTCAGAAGTGTCAGTTCAGTTTCACTAGGCTAAATCAAGATATTGGCTAAGACTTCTAAAAACCCCAAGCAAGAAATCTCTTTCTTTCTGAAAAACTCTCATCATTATTCTTTGTCCTATGGACCATTCTTGGTGTTACCCCAACTGTGGTTTTTTGTTATATACCCTACTATTGACATAGATACTATGGTCCTTTTCTTTATAAGAACATTAAAGGTTTCATTTGCTCACTTGCCCAATCCAGGATCCTCATTTAAGACCTTTAACACAGTCACATTTATAAAGTTTATTTTACCATACAGTTATGCTCATAGGTTTCAGGGCAGTGGGTGTGTACAATTTTGAGAGGCTGTTGGCCAGTCTACCACAGCTGCCCTCTACCTGTCATATGTGAGAATATGAATCAGCTTAGCATCAGTTACTCACTGATTGCCATGAAAAGTTCCAGGGTGCCTCTGCCCCTAGTACCTTTCTAGATGGAAACCCGTGTCTTACCATACTTAATTATTTTTTTAAACAACAGCTGTTCATTTGCCTAACTACTGCTTGACTAATCCCTAACTACTGTCTTTCTGAGCAATCTACTTCCTGACTAGAATGTCTTGTGATCATTTGCTGTGGCCTCTTTGGTAATATTTGCTTACCAGAATATCTATGGGTTTTAATTAATGAATCTTGGAGGGGAAAGTTCAGTGAGACACAGCAATTCTCTGCTGTTGTGGAAACAGAAAAAAAAAATATGCTCTCCTGTAGATTGTGAGAACAGTTTTTTCTGAGCTCTAAAGAAATCAGTCCATGGAGAATTTAATTTCTTGAATTTAAAACATGACTTTCTTGAGACTTAGGGCCATAGAATTGAGCTAAATAAAACTACAAGTAAATGTGATGCTCTGCAAAATGAGATTTGGGGCCTAAGGCTATCATCAAAGGAAAGAAATTGATTCTGAAAGTCTTTTCTCTCTTTTCCATTTTTTTTCTTTTTAACGTAGCTTTAGGGATGGTAGTAGATAATTAGTTTTCTTCAGAAATTTAGACTATATCTTAGGTAAGGATTTTCCTATACTATGTAGTTAGACTTGAAGACAAAGGAAAATTATCACTTAAGAGAGTTATAAACGAGCAAGAGTTATTTCCTAGATTGTGCATGCATGTGTATATACATGTATGTCTGTGTATACGTGTGTGTGCATTCATTCACAAGTATGTATGTGTGTGTGTATGTGTGTGCGTGTACTTATGCTTGCACACACACGCACACATGGATATGAGGGGGCAGGCTGCACAACATTGCAATTTCAGGCTGAGAATACCACAAAAGGTCTTAAATAAACAAGCTTCATATTCCTCAGAAAAGTCCAGCTCCAACAACTCTCTTGCTCACTTCTGCCTACATTCCTCTGGCTCTTTATTTCTTATTCTCTGTTCCTTTTTTTGAGGCCCACAGATATCTGAACCTGGCTTTCACAGACAACAAAAACAAATGCTTTGTAGATGTCTTTGGCTGTGGGTTGGAAATACCATTTATTTTATTTTGCTGGTTTTATTTTATATATACATTTTATGCATACATAAAATAGTGGCAATCACAAACATATCAGTCAATGGATCTCTCCCAGCTAAAAGGGATAAATTGTTCAACCAAAGCTTTTTCTCAAGGTGCCTCATAGATGCAGTCAACTGTGCTAAGGCAGGTTGGCTGCATTTAGCCTGTGCTCTCTTCTCCATGAAACAAGCTTCCCGATGCTCTCAATACATTTAGTTCTGTCAGGACAAGCTTCATACTAATTTATGTCAGGAATATTTTACTACAAACAGGAAACAGCATCATAGCATTCTTTTCATAGCAAAGTTTAGAGTGTAGTCGTACTCAATCTAATACAACAGACACTCATAAACGAGGATCTTAATTTCACAACCCTCCAGATCTAACCTTCATGATTATCTTGTATTTTTTAAACATTTCAAAAGGTTGCTCACCGATGGGCACTCAGCTCTTCTGACTCTGAGTTCCAACTCAACAGTTCTGGTTCCACCTGCTCCCAGCTTCTCCTGCCCCCACTCTTCCTGGGCCTGGCATATCTACATGCATAATTCACTTCTTTCTGCCTCTGCAGGAAGGAAGAAACTAATGCCAAGTTAAACTGCTGAACTTAGATCTCTGTGAGTGCCCACTTGCAAGTAAAACCTACAGGATTTTAATCCTGTTTCCCTTTCTTATCTCACGAAATAGAATTCATTTTCAAAATCCCTATAAAGCAATAGACCATAAGAGATAGATACTTGAAGATGGATCTTCTCTTAGATAAGATTCTATCCATTCCACCCACTTGAAAACAGAAGTCTAGGAAGTAGCATCTTGGGGGAGATTTTCAGACCATGAGCTGGGGTACTTTGAGTATAAGAGAAAGTAGAGATGTCGCTGTTCCAGTGGATTTTCTAATATTTTAACAAAATGAGTGATATGCAAAAGACAGAGGAGTGGGAAATGTCACCCAAACATAAGCTTTATTTTTTATTATTAGAAGCTGAGAGACTTTTTTCTATTAAAATTACTAAAAGTTAATAAAAGTTGAAAACAATATAAAAGCCCAAACCTCCTAATATTGCATGTTCTTGTGTGTGCTAATGTGTGTATGTACAGTCTGCTTTCAACAAACAGAAAAATCACAATGCATCTTAACTCCATTTTATTTTTCAATTCTAATAGTTTAAGATTCTGAATTGAAACCTTAATCTGTTGCATTACAGTATCCTTCCCCATTTAAAATAAGGGCAGGAATTCACCTTAGGGATTATCTGTTCTAACAGTTTAATTTTAGTGATCCACAAACTTAAGTGTGCAGGGTGATTAATTTGATAAGGTGACAAAGCTAAATGGCATCAGTCACAGGCCTAAATTTCATCTGGCCTACATCCTGGACATACACCCACTTCCATGTCACAACTCCATACTTCTGAGAAGACTTTGGTTGCGATCCAGAGGAGTACATTCTTATATACAGGGAATAATCTTGTGTAAACTTATATCCCCAATTTTCTCTGATTGGTTAAAATAAAGGCCGGAGCCTGTAGCTGGGTGGAAGGTTAAGCAGAGTTTTGTTTCCGGGGATGGAGATTTCCAGGGATGGGAATTTTAGGTAGGGATCACTAAGATTAAGCTAGGAGAAGAGGAGAAAAACAGAGAGAGACAAGGAAGAGAGACAGAGGATTTGGCCTAATGGAGCAGATCCAGCAGACAGGACTTACTGGCAAGTAACTTGGGGAGGCAGCTGGGAGACAGCGAGACTGGCTTTGAAAGGTAGTTTAAATCGCACTAGTTATTGTGCTAAAGCTGTTTAAATATATTGACAGGTCACTGTCTTAATTATTTTTGGGTGGGCTAGCCAGGTCATAGAATAACCCTCTAGAGTTTAATAAATATTAGACATTGCTCACTTAATGTGAGACAGCCTTCCATTTATATGGTTTCAAAAGCAATGCACCAAAAATTCTTAAACATCAGAATTCTTCCTTTGCTTTCACAGATGTAAAAATGTTTCAATGACCAATGTCCATCCCATTTGTCTTTCTAAGTAAGAACTGATCTTCTTACCCCGGGTCCTCCTTCTTGTTTAGCTTCTTTAGGTGTATAGATTTTATTATGTTTATACTATCTTCTGAGTCTAGTATCCACTTATGAGGGAATATATCCCATGTGTGTCTTTTTGCTTCTGGGATACCTCACTCAGGTGGAAGTAGGAGAAAATGAGAAGCAGCACAGGAGCCTACCATAGAGGGCCTCTGAAAGACTACCTACCACTGTATCAAAGCAGCTGCTAAGACTCATGGCCAAACTTTGGGAAGAGTGCAGGGAATTAAATGAAAAAAAGAGAGAGTTAGTAAGACCTGGAGAGAACAGGAGCTCCACAAGGACCAAATATATCTGGGCACAGGGGTCTGTCTTGTCTGAGACTGATTCTCCAACCAGGTACCATGCTTGAATATAACCTAGATAGAACCCCTGTTCAGACGTAGCCCATGGCAGCTTATTAGCCAAGTGGGTACCCTAGTAAGGGGAACAGGGACTGTCTCTGGCATGAACTCTATGGCTAGCTCTTTGACCTCCCCACCCTCCCGTGGGAGGAGCTGCTTAGTTAGGCCACAGAGGAGGATATTGCAGCCTGTCTTAGTGAGACCTGATAAACTAGGGTCAGATGGAAGGGGAGGAGGATCTCCCCTATCAGAGGACTTAGAGAGGGGCAAGGAGGAGATGAGGGAGGGAGGATGGGATTGGGAGGGAATGAGGAAGGGGGCTACAGCTAGGATACAAAGTAAATACACTGTAATTAATATAAAAATTAAAAATTTAATAAAAATGTTTCAATGAAATAGTTCTTTAAAACAAACCAAAGGAAAAAGGAGACAAGATAGTTTTATCATTAAAAAGTCAAAATTGGAATTATTTGAGACAGTCTTTGGCCTGGCTTTGTATGAATATGAGTAATATAACTCATGGGTTGGGAAAATTAATAAGGCTTCATATCAGAAAGAGGAAATTTAATTTTCTATAATTAAAATGTATAGTTATTCCTCAGCTCCTAGTAAACAAGTTTTATTTTATTTCTGTCACAACTATGTCATCATATTCCAGTACAAATGCTTTATTGATAAATACAAAAATGAACCTATTTCTGTGATAGTTGGCTTTGATAATATTCCTTGTGTTATTAGGAAAGCTTTTGGTGAGTTTTCTTCATCTTAGAGGGAAGGAGCCACTTGTTGCGTATTCCTCATCATTCCTTGAATGGTTAATGCAACAGCACTATACCAACTTCATAGAAACAAAGTATTTTGCACTATATTGATTTTTACATTTGGCATAAATTAAAATACACAGACACAGAGAATTAAGCAAATTATTGCTATATTCCTGAGTCTGTCAAGGGCAATACAGTGGCATCTATGTAGAATCCCAGAGACTGGTCTGTTAAGGTCACATTAGTACTTCTGCTTTGTTTCAGAAGCTAAATGTAGACCAGCCAGGTTGCTACTCCAATGATTAAACACCCAACAGTCACTCCTCCCCCTTTCAGATGGTTTGAGTTATACAATTCCTTTTACAGAATTGGCCCAATCTTTAATTCTCCAGAAGGCCCTGACATTTTTCTCATCTCACAATGGACTTTTTAGAGTATCAGTCTCAGGAAAGACCCCTGTGCCCAGATTTTTTGGTTCAGTTGCTCTACTTGTGGAGCTCCTGTCCTCTCCAGATCTTACTAGTTCCTTCTTCTTTCATAAGATTCCCTGCACTCTGCCCAAAGGTTGGCCTTAAGTCTCAGCATCTGCTTTGATTTTTTTTTTATTAATTACACTTTATTCAATTTGTATCCCCACTGTAGCTCCCTCCCTTCTCCCCTCCCAATCCCTCTCTTCCTCCCCTTTCTCCACACATGCTCCTCCCCAAGTCCACTGATAGGGGAGGTCTTCTTTTCCTTCCTTCTGATCCTAGACAATCAGGTCTCATCAGGAGTGGCTGCATTGTCTTCTTCTGTGGCCTGGTAATGCTGCTTTCCCCTCAGGGGGAGGTAATTAAAGAACAGGCCAATCAGTTCATGTCAGAGGCAGTCCCTGTTTCTATTACAATGGAACCCACTTAGATACTGAACTACCATGGGCTACATCTGTGCAGGCATTCTAGGTTATCTCCATGCATGGTCCTTGGTGGGAGTATAAGTCTCAGGAAAGATTCCTGTGCTCAGATTTTTTGGATCTGTTGCTCTCCTTGTGGAGTTCCTGTTCTCTCCAGATCTTACTGTTTCCCACTTCTTTCCTAAGATTCCCTGCACTCTGCCCAAAGGTTGCCCATAAGTCTCAGCATTGGTGGTCTGCATGGCAGAGCCTTTCAGAGGTCCTCTGTGTCGGGCTCCTGACTTGTTTCTTGTTTCCTTCTTCTGATGTCCATCCTCTTTGCCTTTCAGGATGGGGATTGAGCATTTTAGCCAGAGCCCTCCCTCTTGATTAGTTTCTTTAGGTGAACATATTTTAGTAGAAGAGATTTTTTTTTCCTGTTCACATGAAAATCTTTAAATATGTTTTTATGAAAACTAGATGGTTTCTTTCTAACCTAGTTTTTTTTTTTTTTTTTTTTTTTTTTAGCTTTTTTATGTCTGATATTGATCTGTCCTTAAGATCTGTCATCAGTACATACAAAATGTGCCAGTCTTTTCCACTAGTCTCTGGCATCCAAATGAATTTCAGTTTTTCCCTCCCAACTCTGCCTTTTGTTTGACTCCCTGGTCCTTTATGGACGTTGTTCTCCGAATGACCTTCACTTTATCCGGGCTGTTTTGTTGACAATTCTCAGTCAGTAGTTTACATTCGATTTCTTTGGCATTCCACAATCTACATGTAGATGTTCACTTAATTGACAAACACTAAGCCATCAAAACTAAATTTTACTTATGATCATCCTAAAAACTCAGGAATCTGCTGCTTTCTGTCCTCTTGTACCTTGTCTGCAAGACAATGGAGATTCTTAGCTCCACTGACTCAGGGACTTTGTTTTCTGCTCTGCTGACTACAGTATCCCCCCAGAGCATCACATTATGCTTAGCCTAGAGCGGCATTGTGATAAAGAGATGCAGGATGATTTTGAAAGGCTTGAGTCTCCGGATGAAGCATCAGAGCAGAAACACATACCACAGAGACAAATGGGGCATGGATTCAGATGGCTCTTGAGCCTTCATGGTGCCAAGCATCTTAAGCACTACAGCACCAGTCCACCGCTCTGGACATGCCCTACTACACCCCAAGTCTCTTCTGAGCATTTTATATTATAAATTAGTTTGTTCTTTGAATCCAGCACACACCTCTATGTGCATACATATATTGTATTCTTACTATAAGAACCTCAAAAAGATCAGTGAGACCATTTTCAAATATTAAGAAATCATTAAAATGATTAAAGATATTACCTGATTTTAAAAATTTATAGCCTCAGAAGTACCGTGAACTGCGCGAAAATCATTCATCCAGGTTAAAACTGCCCTTAAAGATAGATGAAAATGATAAAAATCTGAGATAATGAAAAAAAAAAAAAGAATGAAAATTTTCTGTACCACAGGAGTGAAGGGAGGTACAGTTTAATCCTTCAGAGACTGGAGACTTAATCCATCAGGAGAGACTCTATTAAATCGATCATTGAAATGTAATTAAAGAAGTTTATCAGGTCGGGTTACAAGGATTATACAGGTGGCTCCACTTCTGAAGGAACACCTTGGGAAGCTGTTGGCTCTGAGTGACCTCGTAGGTCATTTCCTGGCATTGTTTCCACCTGTGAGCTATCTGCAACTGGTGTGTTCCAAAAGGTTGATGCAGGGACTACTCTATAGAAAAGTTTCTGAACAGAATCCACACATTTTAAAAAGTACAAGGAAAAGAAAGTGATCACAAGGAAAAGTGAAGTGTCAAACATGTTGTCTTTCTAGAATGTCAGTTTGATACGAAGGATCATTTGATAGGGTGGAGGTGGAAGAAAACTCTGTTTAAAAAATCATTATCCTGTGGTATGTATGAGCCCCTAAGCTTATTTTCCATCACCAAACAAACCAATAAATAACTCATCTCCACTTGTGAAGAGGTTCACTGAAGAGGCAAAGGGTCAAATGGAGGTTAAAAATGAAAGCTTTGCAAGAAAAAAATTATAGGAACATAAATCTTTAATATATTAAACTGTAAGTTACCTAATGATTCATTTCTCACCACTTGTTTTCATTATTTGCTGGTGTATACACATACATCCAGGGCAAGAAAAACACTTTAATTTCACCATTTACTTTTATTATATTCACTAGCATAGCATAAAGATAGAAATTCCCATAAATGACTCAGCTGATGTTCTCAAGTGATAACGTTCTTAATCAACAAAAATAATGTGAAACTAGAACTCACTTTCACTACTTGTTAATTTTAAACATAGAGTTATCACTAGGGGGATGAAGTAGACTTTGAACAAGCCAATGATTCATAAGAAAAAAAGCTTTGAACTACTTAATAAATATAGTTATTATGACACCAGAAAGTCTTTTCCATGTGACAGGGGCTCTCAAAACTCAAGAGAAGGAAATAAGCCATATGTCCACCAACAAAACAGTATCTGTGTAACATATCCATATAAAGTATTTGTTTATAAAGAAAAAAAAACACTGGAATATAAAATACCAAGGATATACCCCATACATGTTAATTTGAACAGTTATGAAGCCAGACACAGAGGTGAGAATACTGATCAGAAAGCAGCAAGATGGAAGTTTTAATATTGGAATACAATTTGCTGATGTGCATAATGATCAAAGATATACCCACTTGCTACAAATTGATGACAACATCTCAACAAGTTGCATTGTATGGTTCCAAGATGGTGGCAACCATTGTGTACCATAGTTAAGGGGCACAAGATCAGAGGCTGCAAATCCAGTAACTAGACAGGTGGCTGATCCAAAACGGTCTTTGGTGCTTCCGGGACTGGACTGGAGAGACTGGAGTTGAAAACAGTCAGATCCAGGCCCCCTCCTGGGGAGGTGCAGCCATCTCCAGAGACCAAGATTCACAAACTGTGAGCCCCTAACTCTTTCAGCATACTCGATAGAGTGAAGCCCCCCAGGTCCAGAAACCTCTATCAACCAGACATTGGATCCCTCCTGCTCCTCTGAGGGCAGTGTTTGGATTCCTGGGACAGCATCCCAACCTCCAAACCATAGTTCTACTGTTCCCCTGTGGAGACCAGACAGAAAATAAAATCATACGGATCCCAGATCCAATACCCCCTGCAGCTTCCACCTGAGACACCTGTGCCCCTCAGCTGCTACTTGAGACTGCAGTGTTCTACCCTTCAAGGCACCTGCACTTGTGCCTCACCTTTTAAGGAACCTGTGCCTGTGCCTTGCCTTCTGAAACACCCACCCCAGTGTAGCTGCATCCAAAATTTCAGCACCCATTTGTGTTCCCCTGGACCTCTCTCATCATCCTGAAGACTACTCTAGACTCCAGAGACGGGCAGACTCAGTCTTTGGTGCAGGTTCAAAGAACAACCAAGAGTACAGACAATCAGATAGCTAAAAGCCAATATATGAACACAATCAACCAAAACCAAGACATCATGACTCCACCAGAACCCCTCAAAACAATGGATATTCTAATGCAGCTGAAACACAAAGAAATGATTTTAAATATATGCTTAGGCAGTTATCAGAGGAATATAAAGAGGAAACAAACAAATCTCTCAAAGAAATACAGGAAAATGCAACCAAATAGAGGCCATCAAGGATAGACAGAAAACCACAATCAAACAGGTGAAGGAAATAAAAAAAAGCCATTCAAGACCTAAAAAAGGAATTAGAATCAATAAAAAATATGAAATAAAATTTAAAAATACAAAAAGAGAAAACCCCAGAAATGGAAAACTTACAGAAGAGATCAGGAAGCAGAGGTAAGCATCATCAACAGAATACAAGACATGGAGGAGAGAATATTATTTATTGAAGATAAAATTAAAGAAATCGATACATATTTTAAATAAAACCTTAAAATGGAAAAGTTCCTGATAGAAAACATCCAAGACATCAAGGACACAATGAAAAGATGAAACCTAAGAATAATAGGAATAGATAAAAAAGAAGATTCCAGGTTTAAAGGTCCAGAAAATATTTTCAAGAAAATCATAGAAGAAAATTTTCCCAAACTAAAGAAAGAGATGCTCTTAAACATACAACAGGATTACAGAACTCCTGCTTCTAATAAATTCCTTCAGCAAAGTGGCTGGATAAAAGATAAATTCAAAAAATCAGTAGCCCTTCTTTATATAAATGAGAAATGGCCTGAAAAGGAAATTAGGGAAACCACATTCTTTCACAATAGCCACAAATAACATAAAGTATATAAGGGTAACTAAGGGAGTGAAAGACATGTGTGACAAGAACTACAAGCCTCCAAAGAAAGAAATTTAAGAAGATACCAGAAGATGGAAAGATCTCCCATGCTTATGTTTAGGTAGTATTAACATACTAAAAATGTCTATCTTACCAAAAGCAATCTTTAGATTCAGTTCAATCCCCATCAAAATACCAACACCATTTTATACAGATCTTGAAAGAACAATTCTAAACTTCATATGGAAAAACGAAACAAAACAAAAAAAAATCAGAATAGGTAAGGCACTTCTATACAATAATAAAAATTCTGGAGGTATCTCCATCCTTGGTCTCAAGCTGTACTACAGAGCAATAGTAATAAAAACTGCATGGTACTTACTTAGAAATAGGCTGGTTGATCAATGGAATCTAATCAAAGACCCATAAATAAACCCACACACATATAGACATATCTGATTTTTGACAAAGTAGCAAAAACCATATAATGGAAAAAAAGAGCATCTTCAACAAATGGTGATGGTCTAACTGGATGTCTACGTGTAGAAATGTGCAAATAGATCCATAGTTATCACCCTGCATAAAACTCAAGTCCAAATGAATTAAAGACCTCAACATAAAACCAGATATACTAAATCTGCTAGAGGAGAAAGTAGGTAAGAGCCTTGAAGTCATTGGCACAGGAGAGAACTTCCTCAACAGAATACCAACAGATCAGGCTCTAAGATCTACAATTAATAAATAGGGTCTCTTGAAACTGAAAAGCTGCTATAAAGCAAAGGACACTAACAATAGAAGGAAACAGCAGTCTACAGATTGGGAAAAGTTCTTCAACATCCCATATGTAATAAAAGGCTAATATCCTGAATATATAAAGAACTCAAGAAATTACACACCAACAAACCAAATAATCCAATTTTAAAAAATGGGATACAGAACTAAACAGAATTCTCAACAGAGGAATCTTGAATGGTGGAGAAGCACTCAAAGTAGTGCTCAATGTCCTTAGTCATCAGGGAAAATGCAAATCAAAATGATTCTGAGATTCCATCTTACACCTGTCAGAATGGCTAAGATGAAAAACTCAAGTGACAACACATGCTAGTGAGGATGTGGAGAAAGGGTAACACTAACCCATTGTTGGTGGGAGTATAAATTTATACAACCACTTTGAAAATCAATTTGGAGATTTCTCAGAAAACTGGGAATAGCCATACCTCAAAACCCTGCTATACTACTCCTGGGCATACACCTGAATGATGCTCTACCCTACAACAAGGACTTTTGCTCAACAATGTTCATAGCATCTTTATTTGTAATATCCAGAAACTGGAAACAAAGTAGATGTCTCTCAACCGAGTAATGGATTCAGAAATTGTGGTACATTTACACAGTGGAACACTACTCATTAAAAACAAGGACAGCATGAAATTTGTAAGCAAATGGTGGGAACTAGAAAAGATCATCATGAGTGAGGTAACACAGACCCAGAAAGGCTCACATGGTATATAGCCACTTACAAGCAGATTTTCATCATATAATACAGGATAGACATACTACAATGCACAGACTCCAAAAAGATAAGCCCAATGGGCATCTTAGGTTTCATGTGGGCCCACTAGTTAGGGGAGTGGGGGTTATCTCTGACATAGACTGTTGCCTGTTTTTTGATTACTTCCCTCTGATGGGACTCCCCTACCAGGCCACAGAAGAGGAAGAAGAACTCAGTCCTCATGTGAATAGATGAACTGGGATGTCTGGTTGTGTCAACTCTCCTATTCTGAGGAACAAGAGAGGGGAAATGAGGGGAAAGAAGGAGGAGGAGAGGAGGGAGGGATCTAAGGCTTAGATATAAGGTTGCATTTTACTTTAATGTATCTAATACTATAAATTATAATAGAAAGAAAGACTAGTATAATATCAAATAAACACCATGGCAAAAGCATCAACTCAAATGTCCCAGTCAACTTGTGAACAGCTTCAGCACAACAAAATGATCTAGAAGTCATGATGTCCACTCTAAACACCTTAATTATCTGCACAAAAGTCACTCTCATAGCTGAAGAAACCTAGGGGAATTCAACTTTCTACCACAGAGTGCTCATTGCTTCAATATGTTAAAAATAAGCTTTGTTCTGGTTGCTTGTTTTTATTTAATTTGTTTTGTTAGTTTATAAAAAGACATTATTGTTTAACCAAGAAAATAATATGAGAGCTTCCTTTTATATTTTCAGGTTAACAGCATAGTATTTTTACCTCTAGGAATAACTGTGGACTACTGATTTCTAGAACTTGCTCTTCTTAGCTAACCTTTTATGCTTACAAAGATCCAAATAGAGATTATGAAGTTATAGCTAAAGCACACTCAAGGAAAGGAAAAGATAAAAGAACAGAACTATTCCTAAGAGTATATTTTAATCAAATATGTCACATCAAAATTGAAATGATCAAGAAAGGTCATGAGTTCCCAAATTAGGGTTAGAACAGTTGTGGGTGAGCTGAGGAGAATCATCTTCATTTGTACTCTTTAGGGACACATCTAAATCGGAAGGTCCTGACCTATTAAACACTGTGCAACACTGATCAGCCATCCATGGCTCCTGTTCTACCCACAGTCCTGCTGTGTGCCTCTTGGTCCCCATTCTTCAACTGGTCCTACTCTCAACTTTAAGAAGTACATTGTGTAAATGTACCACAATTTCTGTATCCATTCCTCTGTTGAGGGACATCTGGGTTGTTTCCAGGTTCTGGCTATTAGGAATAAAGCTGCTACAAACATGGTTGAGCAAATGTCCTTGTGGTGTACTTGAGCCTCTTTTGGATATATGCCTAAGAGTGGTATAGCTGGATCTTGAGGGAGCATTATTCCTAATTGTCTGAGAAAGCGCCAGATTTATTTCCAAAGTGGTTGTACAAGTTTGCATTCCCACCAGCAATGGAGGAGGGTTCCCCTTTCTCCACATCCTCTCCAGCATGTGTTGTCACTTGAGTTTCTGAGCTTAACCATTTTGATGTGTGTAAGGTGAAATCTCAGGGTTGTTTTGATTTGTATCTCCCTGATGGCTAAGGATGTTGAGCATTTCATTGTTTCTCTGTCATTCTACATTCCTCTATAGAGAATTTTCTGTTTAGCTCCCTACCCCATTTTTTAATTGGATTACTTGATTTGTTGCTTTTTAACACAACAGAGGAATGGTTACAGAAATTGTGGTACATTTGCACAATGGAATACTACTCAGCAGTTAAAAACAAGGAAATCATGAAATTTGCAGGCAAATGGTGGGACCTAGAAAAAGATCATCCTGAGTGAGGTATCCCAGAAGCAGAAAGACACACATGGTATATACTCACCTATAAGTGGATATTAGACATATAATATAGGATAATCATTCTAAAATCTGTACACCTAAAGAAGTTCAACAAAAAGGAGTACCCAGGGTAAAATGATCAATCCTCACTCAGAAAGACAAATGGGATGGACATTGGAAGTAGGAGAAAAGAAACAGGACAGCAGCCTACCATAGAGGGCCTCTGAAAGACTCTACCTAGCAGTGTATCAAAGTAGATGCTGAGACTCATAACCAAACTTTGGGAAGAGTGCAGGGAATCATACAAAAGAAGGGGGAGTTAGTAGGACCTGGAGAGGACAGGAGCTCCACAGGACCAAATATATCTGGGCACAGGGGTCTCTTCTGAGACTGATTCTCCAACAAAGGACCATGCATGGGTATAACCTAGAACCCCTGCTCAGATGTATATACCCATGGCAGCTCATTAGCCAAGTGGGTACCCTAGTAAGGGGAACAGGGACTGTCTCTGACAAAAACTCAGTGGCTAGCTCTTCGACCTCCCCACCTGCTGTGGGAAGAACAATCTAGCTAGGCCACAGAGGAGGACATTGCAGCCAGTCCTAGTGAGACCTGATAAGCTAGGGTCAGATGGAAGGAGAGGAGGACCTCCCCTATCAGTGGACTTAGAGAGGGGCAGGGAGGAGATGAGTGAGGGAAGGTGGGATTGGGAGGGAATGAGAGAGGGGCTACAGCTGGGATACAAAGTAAACAAGTTATAATTAATATAAAAAATAATTAAAAACTAAAAAAGAAGTACATACACAACAAATAAAAACACACAAAGGCATCCTATTTTCCCAGAAAGCTATATCCTTTCTCCACAAAACTTCTAAGTGAGTATTTCTCAACTTCTGTAAAGCTGTGACTCTTTAATAATACAGTTCTTATGTTGTGGTGACCTCACAATAATAAAATTATTTGTTGCTCCCTCATAATTTTAATTTTGATAGTTTTATGAATCATAATGAAAATGTTTTTGGAGATAGAGGTTTGCCAAAGTTGTCAGACCCACAGGTTCTAAGTAGGAGTGCTGCTGCTCTGGCAAATTAGTCAAAGGGTATGTTCATTGCATTAGAGCTTTCCCTGATCAGAGAAGATGTCCTTAATTTTTAGCAAGAGATTTCTAAAATATAGTGCAATCTCAAAAGAGGAATTATCAATGGTCCTGTGGCAGATGATCAAGGAGGTGATAGTTTCAGACCTGAAGCACATAAATGATCTACTACCTACTAAGTGCCAATCAAATAAGTAGGCTTCCATAATGTAACATTTAATTTAATCTTTGAGACCACACCTCAAGTAAAAGAAATTTTCCTCCCATTACCAAGATAAGGAAAATTAACATGCTATAGAGCCATGGTTACGACCAGTTAAGGCCTAATTGAAATGATTCTTAGTGCTCAAATAATGTAGGCTTTAAGAATCAATATGTTAAAGGAATGTGAAAATTTTCACAATATATCTTTGAGATACCTCATGAATAGAGTTGAATTTTAGGGGTACTCATATGCTAGTTTCCAGAACTCTAAAGGCCTAGCCCCCATAGTACAGAGTAACTTACACCACAAACTACAAAACTTGTTAGTTATTGACCCTCTAGCATTCATATGTGGGTAATTATACATTTCAAAGTATTGGCACTTCAGGCATATTCAAATGTTTGTGGGGATCAAAGGGTAAAATATTTTCATTAGTGTTTTCTTGAGAAGTTTAAGCCTAAGGAGGGAAGCTTTTGTGGCAGGTCGATACCTGAAACTCACACTCTGGGAGCTCAGTACACTCTGAGAGTCCCCTGTCTTGTTTCCTCAGTTTTCCAGAACAAAATCAGCTGCCTTGTTTGTTCTCTGTCACCTTCCTAATACGTATCTTGTGTTATAAATATAAATTGATGGCTGGAAGAAAATGACAGATTAAATGAGTAACCGAGCATAATTGTAAAGTAAAGGCTACAAAGCCCCAATTTACCCTCCAAGATATCTGCGTGTGTGTATATATGTATTTTTTTCTAAAAAAAAAAAAAAAGACAACATTAAACACATAGGGACAAATCATTTCAAAGGTGTCAGATTGAAGGGAGAGCTGAAACACCAGCAGAACTGAGTCTTGTGTTTTATTAAACTCACATCTCTATGGAATAAGTATAAATGGACGACATTTTAATTTGCCACAGAACCTCTGAGTCTGCCTATCTGTGAAAGCTATTTAAGAAGTAGTCAATGCATGGTATATACTCACTTATATAGAGCTATAAGATAGGATAAATATACTGAAATCTATACACCTAAAGAAAGTAAACAAGAAAGAAGACTTGGGGTAAGATGATCAATCCTCACTTAGAAAGACAAATGGGATGGACATTGGATATAGGAGCAAGCAAGTAACAGGACAGGAACCTACCACAGAGGGCCTCTGAAAGACTCTACCTAGCAGTGTATCAAAGCAGATATTAAGACTCATAACCAAACCTCCGGCAGAATGCAGGGAATCAAAAAAGGGGGGGTAGTTAATACAACTTGGAGAGGACAGGAGTTCCACAAGGACAAAATATATCTGGGCACAGGGGTCTTTTTTGAGACTGTTTCTCCAAACAAGGACCATGTATGGATGCAACCTAGAACCCCTGCTCAGATGTAGGCTTGGTAGCTCAGTATCCAAGTGGGTACCCTAATAAGGGGAACAGGGACTGTTTCTGACATGAACTCGATGGCGGGCTCTTTGACCTCCCCCCCTCCCAGGGAGAAGCAGCTTTGCTAGGCCACAGAGTAGGACTTTGCAGCCAGTCCTGAAGACACCTGATAAACCAGTATCAGATGTAAGGGGAGGAGGTTCTCCCTTATCAGTGGACTTGGAAAGGGGCAGGGAGGAGATGAGGGTGGAAAGGTGGGACTGGGAGGGAAAGATGGAGTGGGATACAGCAGGAATACAAAGTTAACAAACTGTAACTAATATTAAATAAATAAATAAATAAATACATGCTAAACATTTGCCCCAACTGAAAAAAAAGAAGTAGTCAATTTTACTGTCAGTATTGATATCATCTCCTCTCTACATTCATGATCTTGTTTGGATTAGTGGAACCCACTTAAAGTAACTATTTTTTTTTAGCAGAGTCCCTCTGGTTTTGTCATTAACATGCATGATATTTGTTAAGTTATACAGACTTAATTCTATTCTCCCTTAACTCCTTCAGATTTAAATGTTGACCTCCTCAAGATAGGATAAGTTAAAATGAGGCTGTTTTGGTGGCCACAATCTAATCTGACTGCTGTCTAGATCAGGAGAATCCAGACACAAGAGAAACACTAGGGATGTTTTCACACAGAGGAGACCACATGGAAAACCAGGAAGGCAACACAACCCATAAGCAAAGGAGATGAACTTTGAAAGAAACCAGCCCTGAAAATGCCATAATCTTGGTCTTCTAGCCATTAAACATGTGAGAAAATTGATTTTTGTTGATTAAGTTACTCAGTTTCTCATATTTTATCAAATCAAGCTGAGTAAAGTAATACATTATTTGAAATTGAACTTATCTTTCTGCTAAAACAATGTCATTAAAAAGTTAATTCTACCTTAATGCTTGAAACACTGTTCAGGTAAGACATTGCTTCCTACAGGTTCGCATAAAAGAAGCCACTGAGGCCAGATTCCCACAGTGCACTGCTGTGTAGATGCTGGTGAGAGTAACCAGAGCTGATTCTTGAAGACTCTACTGGGAACATCACAGTTTGATCTTGGTGATTAAACCTGCTACTAAATATGAAGATGCAATCCCTTGTAAGTAAAGAGCACTGCTCACCACTTGCTTATAATGCAAGAAAGAATTTCACAAACACAGAAAGGCCTTGTGTGTGTGTGTGTGTGTGTGTGTGTGTGTGTGTGTATGTATGTGTGTAGAGAGAGAGAACTTCTCTTTTTTCTCATACTGGTAAATGTAATTAAGATAATATCTGACAAAAGCATCTTCATAAAATTAGTATTTATAATTATTCCATCTGCTTTTATCTCTTGGGTCCTAAGTAGAAATGAGTATAGGAAGAATATTAATTTAATTCCTACTGAAAATTGCTATTAAAACACCATGGTGCCACATTTGTCCTGATAAAAAATCCAGGTCAAAGAGAAAATTTCAAACCTGTAAAACTGGTTTTCAGGTCTAAACATGCAGCTCAAAGGTAGAGTTTGCCTAGCATGCTCAAAGCCCTGGCTTCTCTCCATTAAACAAAGAAACAAATATAGTGCCTTTGAACAGTTATCAGTTAATAAGAATGAGGTACTTTATTAAAAAAAAAAAAACATGAGTGCCAACACTGTCTTCTTTTTTTTAGATGAAATTGATACCTTCTGCCTGTCTGATGTTTTATTCTCCCTCACCATTATATTGTCTTTAACTTTTATTATGTGACCTAACAAACATACCAAACCAAAGGTTTCCCAAAACCTTCTGTGACTCTTTCAATGAAACTGATAAAACATAAATAATAAGTCTGATTCTTTAGGGTAAAATAAAAACATCTTTAGCAGAAGCAATATTTCTCCAGTAGAATGAATTGGATCCCCAGAGGAACTTCAGCAATGCCTGGAGACTCAGTTTGGTTATCAGAAATGAAAGCAGAGGGTCAGCGGGTGTTTCTGGCTGGTATTGAGCAGAGGTGTGAGAGCTGTTAAACATACATTAGGAAGCACAGAATTGTCTGTAGCAAAGAAATATCTAGCTCAAACCAGAGAACCAAGCTAGAGACGCCCTGTCTTGGAGGTAGCTCCCTGAAATCAAGAGAGCTTGGAGATTCAGTTGGTAAAACGACGTGTGATGAAGGACTAAAATCTGCAAAGTTTCAGCTTTTTGTTGTCTCTAACCCTTCTCATGGTCTACTTCTGTGAGTTGTGTATGTGCTCTGGGCTAGGTTTCTTTCTCCCTATTAGTGGCAAGGTTTCTCTAGCCCTCCTGAAAATTGATTTAAATGTACCAACAGCACTATTAGACACAATCATTCATATGATTAGTAATGGCTTTGGCCATAAATAACCTTTTTTATTCCCTATTTAATTTTTGTCTATATATCTTTGGTCTTAGGAGTTAAAGCACACCCTTTATCCCTGATAATAAACATCTCCATCTTGAGAGATGAAATTATAAATAGGTAGAAAGGCACCAGAGTAGGTCTGGTTAAGTCAGAACTCTGAGATATACCCTTGAACATGGTTCACTTTGCATCTTGAAACCTAAACCTTGTCATCATAGAATCATAAAGGCTTCCCTCTTCTTCCTATCCTTAGTTCACAAGAATGCAAATGCTGGTCTGCTTTGTATAATATCATTACCCATAGAAAACAGCCCTGCTAGGCAGAAGATCTAATTCATCTAGCTTCTTTATTTATATTTTGTCTAGCCTATTAGAAACAAGAATGGGGAATAAAAGCCTACAAAATACTCCTCTTATAGTAAAGGGCATGCTCCAGAAAGTCAGGTAAATGGGATTTGAGAAAAGTGAAAGAAACAGGTAATCCCATGAAGGGAGGAATGGGTACAGAGAGAGTAGTAGCTTAGAGATAAAATGGAACTTTACAGAGATATTAGTACTGATGATAGATTAGGGTCATTCAACTTACTTCAGAATATGTAGACATTTTTGCTTTTTATTCTTCAACTTAGCAAATAAGCTTTGACCAATCTATGGAAGAGCAGAGCAGACGACTTGAATCACCTCTATGAAAAGTCCATCAAGGCAGTAACTGGGTGGCTCAATTACACATGTGGTGCCTGAATAAACAGGCTTTCGCACATAAGTCAAAGAAAGGATTTTTAAAGGGTGATTGGCCTGTCTTCTAAACAAGGTCACCTCTTCCTCTGGGAACACCTGGGAGGCAGTGGTGGATGAGAGAAGAGATGGCTAGAGATGCTCGATGTAACCTTGACTTTCTGGTAGGAGAAAGAGGAGGAAAACATTTTTCAGTTTACTTTTCCTTTTCAAGGTGAAATGGAAACAGCGCAGGGAGATTGGATGGCCTACTTTCCATTCTTCAGACATGAAATGCCTGTGCAGTCTTGAAGCAATTTTGTAAAAATTTGCTTTTGACTATCTGTAATACTCACAGGGTTGACTGTTTTCTGTCATTCAAATTCCTTCTCCAATTCCACCTCATCAGAGAGCCATTCCCTGACTAGTCAGTCTAAAACAACTGCCAATCTAAAGTAACTGTCCTTAATATTTCAGAGTATATTTGTCTTTTCGGACTTTTTATCCTCATGATATTCCTTGTTGATTTTTGCATTTATATACCTAATGATTTATCTCCCACATTCAAAATCAAATTCTGTAAGAGTGGAGACCCTCTTTGTATTTGGCACCTAGTAAAATTCAATAAATAGTTAAAAGAGAAAGTGAGTGCATAGGAAATTTTACCAATGAAATGTGCAAGTAGAGAGAGCTGGAGGACAGATTGGAAACAGAAAATGTTAAAGACAGATAAAGTCCTCATGGAGCCTACAGCTCCAGATTGAAAAAAAAAATCATTCATCAGATGAAAAAGCAAACCAAGCAGAGAATACCAAGGCATTTCCATATATTTGCAAGCTTAATCAATATGCATAGACTTCACATATGGTAGATGCTCTCTGCTGGAGCTGTAATTACCCAGTCTCAAAGTTAATCAACCCTGGAATGTCACACAGGCTCCTAACTTTCCTAACTAGAAATCTATAGCTAATATAAACCAATTACGTGTGGATTTCCAAAAATTATACCAACATAATAAGACAGTTTTACCTCCTTTATTTCTTTTCCATTACAGGGAAACTCTAGCCTTTGCAATTCACAAGCACACACTTCTCAAGAGTTAAAGAAAACTGTTCTCCCTTTTTTGCAAGCCTCTGGACAGTTAAATTTGCAGGGACCTCTGCTGCCTGCTTTTGGCACTGAAACCAGCAGGCTTTCCTAAGGCATAATAATCCCTAGAGAGGCAATTTCTAGTTGGGGTTCTCTCCAAATGTCAATACAAAATAATAAATTCTTAGAAATGAAAAGTGCTTCTATTATTTAATAAATTAAGATGTTCTCAAATATTTTTAATAAAACCAGGACAAAAATCCTAACCCTATTATAATAATCTATTCTTCCTCCCGCAAACCTGTGATGAATGTTTTTAAAACAGTGAATCTAGGGAAATTAATATTTCCTAGGATTTTTTGAGATTAAAAACCCTACTTGTTATATTATTCTACAGTGATCATCATCATTAGGTGATATCCTAATTAAAACTTCTCTGTAGAAGTTTTAATTAGAAGAATAGAAAATATATTTTCTATTCTTTAAATATTTTAAAGCTCAATTATTTTATAATGGGAAATGTTACTGTGCTATATTCTTGGTTTCTAGAAATGAATTGGTTATTCATAAATAATAAATTGATCCATTACTAATAGAAAATGTGTATTTCTTTAATCTATAATAGTATTCATCCAGATGGTATGTCTTAAAACTCCCTGAAAAATGCTTCCCAGTGAATTTTAAAGTTAGTGCCACCGTGAGCATCCAAGAAAAGTGTGGTGCAATTATCTGATTTGACAGTAGTGGCCACTGTTACTCTAGTTATTACCGTGGAAAAAGAAGAAAAAGCCTGTTTCATTTCTCAAGAGATGCCTGTTCTTTATTACCTTAAGTAGAGCAGATGGCAGTAATATACATGCCTGTCCTGGAGAAGCAAACTTGAGAAAATGTCAATATGACAGTTGGAATGCCAAAGATTATTAACAAATTATATCTATTTCTTGAGACATATTACTTTTAAATTATTTTCCAGTATATAGAAAATACTGGATGAACTGTCAAATATCTAATCACCCAAATACTTACATATATCTTATGCATCTACAAAATCGTCTTCTCAGTAGAAGGCTGATCTTTAGCTTCAGAAACACTCTAATCTGGGGGAAAATGCTTGAAGTCTTCAGCCCTGGCTTCCTAGGATGTGGCTTCGTGCAGTCCATCTTCATCCCTGATATCAGCCTTTTTCTTTGTAAGGATGCTACATAAGATAGTCAGTTGCAAGGCTCCCTCACTGACTGAAGACAAAAACCTAGAGCTTAGGTTACCCTTGTATAACAAGGTAAGGCGTTATTTGTTTAATCTGCATCCAGGAAACAACCACACAGAGCAATTTCTCCTTACTTAATGAGGCTCAGAACATAATCTCTAAACCTCAGGACAAGCATTATGGAAGTCATTCTGCAGAGCTAATGAAAATCAGGCAGTAGGCTCAAAATAGAGTGCTGCTCCATCCCCATTACTATCCTGCACACCAGAAGGGCTCAACATGCCTAGCAGAGCATTTATTTTGTGTCCAGTATGTGTTATCATTCTCATTTTACAGAAAAAATCTGAGGTTCAGAACAGTAATATTAGGCCATGATTCTTAGTCCAAGTCTGCCCTGGTATCTGTTTCAATAAAAGTTTTATTAGAACATAGCCTCTACCATTTCTTTATCTGTTGTAAAGCTTTATATATATCTTAGCATGAGGCTGTGCAGACATGACCCATATATCATGGACTACGGAACCTGGAATATTGATTCTCTGGCTTTTAAGACAAATATTTTACTAAATTTCAGTCTGTGATATTTGATGGTCAAAACTTTTAATTGGCCTCCTATGGCCCTTGCTGTTCACATACCCTTTCTATTTTTAATTCTCCAGCTACAAGATGAGAAAGTAAATTATCTAAATTGTAGTTTAAAATTCCACGCTACTGTACAATGACTGAAGATTGATTTCAAGTAACCATTCTGAGTATGGGGAATTCTAAAAATGGCAAAAGCCCTTCTGTAGCTGTCAGTCATTCCATGCACCTTCCATTTGCTGGCCACAGCACGCTCTGCACTGTTAGAGAAGGGGAATCACTGCAGGGAGAGGCGCACAGCACTGCTCTGCGTGCTGTAATGTATACCTCCCAGTTGCCGCAGATGATGTCATTTGTGGTTGTGTAAATTGTCTGGAGTTTAACTTTACAAGTATTTTCTTTATTACAGCTACTGAAACCTTATATATTATATCTGGGAAAATTCTCTAGTACCAGAGTTTTCACTCACTAAATACTGAATTCTAACATTAAAAAAAAATACTAGAAATTATTTCTCCTTTAAAATGAATTGCCTTTAAAAAGTATAGTAATATAGAAAAGACAGTAATAATAATAATAATAATAATAAAAGGGGTGAATTAATGACAGAAAAGTTTAAATAGGAAAATCCTTTCAAAATAATTAAAGAAAATTTTTCCAAATGCAAAATTACATTCATTTTAAAATTTAGAAAAGAATTCTTTATGAAAGAAATTGATGTCTAAGCACAGTTGACTATAGGTATTTTCATTATCATTTTGTCATTTATTAACTCTTAGAGTTGTGGCCAAAAGATTTCTTCACATGTACAAAATATTTATCAAGGATACACAATAAAAGCTAAGATGAAGCAAAATATGTGGCTATATCTTTGGAAAGCATACTACATGTTATCATTGGTCTTTATTCTTTACTAATAGTTTTTGTTTGTATTTTTATTTTTCACAATTTATTCATTATATATCCTGATCAAAGCTCCCCTTCTCATCTCCCCCCAACTTCACCCTTCCTCCCTCTTCTCCTCATCCCCTTCCCCTGGTCCACTATAAGAGGGAATTCTCCATTACTGCCATCTGACCAAGCTTGTTAAGTCTCTCTCATCAGAACTGCTTGGATCCTCTTCCTCCGTGGCCTGGCAAGGCTGCATCATCAGGGACAAGTGATCAGAGAGTTCCTGATAGAGGCAGCTGATAGTTCCTGATAGTCAATTGAGTTCCTGATAGAGGCAGCCCTGCTCACTCAGAGATCCACATGGAGACTGAGCTGCCAATCTGCCTTATCAGAGCAGGGGATCTAGGTCCTCTCCATGCATGGTCCTCTGTTGGTGCATCAGTCTCTGCAGGACCCCCTGTGCTCAGATCTTTTAGTTTAGCAATGCAAGTGTATTGAAAAAGAATCTCAGTTCTCTTTGCCAGCTGTTCGATAGTTCTACAAAAACTACTAAAAAATGAGGGGAAAGGGGATAACAGAGCACATAGAGGTAGAGATGAGAGGAAAGAGCTGAGAATAAAGCTGTCATATTTGAAATAGTTGCATAACATTTTTACTATAACAAGTAGGCTTAGAGGTCTATCTAATGAAGCTGGTTTAACCACAAGTGAAGATATTAAAATGAGCTAATTAACAAGGATATTAAATAAGTTCCCAATGCACAAGCCTCATTAATAACGAAAAAGAAAAGTGAAAGCTGTTTTCCATTTTAAGGTGCAAACAAAAGAGACACTCTGTTTTCTTCAGGGAAGATTTAAAACTCATGTGACAATCAAACATTCCTGGAGTAGAGCACCTGTCACCATTAATTCTCTTCTGAAGTTCTGAAATTCAATTTCTCAGCAGTTCTGCATTTGCTTTGTTTTGTAATCCAAGTGTTATGTTCACTAAATCTAGCTCAAGCATCTGTGATGGCTTAGCAGAAATGTGAAGAGGGATGCTACTGCATCTGTCTCACGACCCATCAAGAAGGAGGAACAAGGCCTGCCATGGGGCAGCATGTACATGCGTGCTTAAACTTCCTGTCGGATCCAACCGGAAGTCCGCCAATAAGCCTAGCTATTGATAGCATCAGTGGAAAAAGTGAGCAACCAGGGAGCCAATAGGACTCAGGGAGGGAGTTATAAAGGTCTACTTTATTTCTGCAATAAACCAGTCTGCTTTTGCCGCTTGCCTGACTCCTGGAGTTTGTGTCATTGACTCTGTGCCTTCTCACGCCCGGCCCCAAGGGTCCCAGGCCTGGCTTCAAACAACACCATAAGGCAATAGCAGTACCGGTCTTCCTTTTCCTCTTGGTTCTCTATTTTAGATTGAGACAAACGGCCCTGTTAAATGGCTGATGGACTTTGTGGAGATTAAATTCTGGTCACAAGAAGACAGACCAACATTTCATTTTTTTCTCAGGAAACTTCCCTGGCAACAACCCAACAGTCTATCCTAAATTCTGTTGAAACCCCTCTTCAATGTGGATTTCATAGATGAGCATGTTCTGATGAGGGCTATTGAGCATCATGGTCTAACCGCAAATTTTAGTATTCTCCTTCGGGGCCAGAGACAGCTGCTTCTGTGAGCTTGCTCATCTGAAGAACTACACAAATAAGTACACAAATAATTCCTTGTGGGTGGCACATTTGCGCTTAGCAATACAAGCCTTTCACTGCTGTATCTTAAGGACTTAAAGAGTGTATGCATTCTCTCAAACATTGACATTTTCGCAGAAACATGTTAACTTACCGAAAGGGTGCTGAAGAAGAATTAGAAAGTGATTTTAGGCTTCTTTTTTAATTAAATTTTTATTTTTTATATTAATTACAGTTTATTTACTTTGTATTCCAGCTGTAGCCCTCTCCCTCATTCCCTCCCAATCCCACCTTCCCTCCCTCATCTTCTCCCTGCCCCTTTCTAAGTCCTCTGATTGGGGAGGTCCTCCTCCCCTTCCACCTGACCCTAGCTTATCAGGTCGCATCAGGACTGGCTGCAATGTCCTCCTCTGTGGCCTAGCAAGGCTGCTCCTCCCTCAGGTGTGTGTGTGGTGGGGGTTGGGGGGAGAGGCCAAAGAGCCAGCTTCTTGAAGTAGTTAACACCAAACTTTTATTAAAGAGAACTCTGTCCATATTTGTCAAGAGATCCCCAGTTCAATTTACTGTTATAAGTACTCAAATCAGACAAATGAATCCCAATTGTTCTATGCCACCCCATCAGCCACTCACATCTCTGCTCTAGAAACTCTCATCTCTTGCTTCCAGTGCAGACACTTGATACTGTAGGGTACAGATCAGATCGTATTTAATGAAAGAAGGGTGAACAAGAGAGATGCTGGGAAAGATCTTTATTTTCCTCCTTATGAAATGGAAGTCCATTTCCACCCAACCTCTTCTTTTTTCTTTAGAACCTTTCTGCAAGTAAGAGATGTTTGAAACTAAACAAATTTATCCTGTATCTATGAGTTATGAATCTAACAAAAGTATTAGAATTTTAATTTGTTAAGTTTCTGTCATCACTGAACAAAATTTATCCAGACATCACAAATTAAAAGTCAAACAAACCTGACATGTTTTAATTATTAGTTTGCAGCTATTGTAGTACTTATAAATGGCCATCTTCTTATGGATGTACTTGGTTATTCTAGGTGTTTAAAAAGTTGCCTTAGTTACACTGAATGAAGCTTAACTCAGGACCTTCTGGGACAAGATGGCTGACTATTGGCCCACTTCAGTTTTGTTTTTTCCATTTTAGTTTTCTCCTTTTGTTAGTGAAGTACTCAGTGATTGGAAGCTTGCCTTTCATGGTCTTTACTGGTTTATCTCTACACTTACAGTGAAGTGCTAGAGAAATACCCAAATAATTTTGAGTGATTGTCAAATGTAATGTATTTAGGATCACTGAACCAGTTCCTCAGCCATACCTTCTATGTAGTCACAGCTCAACCCACCTTTCAGTCCAAAAGAAAGCATCAGCTAGGCAGTGTCTTTGCTTTATTCAAAAATTATTTTTTATAATTTATTCACTTTGTATCTTGATTGTAGCCCCTCCCTCACTTCTTCCTAGTCCCATCCTTCCTCCCTCACCCCACCCCCCACAATCTCCTTTCCCTAGTCCACTGAAAATGGGAAGTTCTCCTCCTCCTCCACTATCTGTACCTAGCTTATTAAGTCACATCAGGACTGGCTGGATCCTCTTCCTCTGTGGCTTGGTAAGGCCACCCTGCCAGGGGGAAGTAATCAAAGAGCAGGCAAAGGAGTTCATATCAGAGACTGGCCCTGCTCCCTTTACTAGGGAATCCAATTGAAGACTGAACTGTCTATGGGCTACATCTGAGCAAGTGGCCTCTCCATGCATAGTTCTTGGTTGATACATCAGTCTCTGCAGGGCCCCCTGGACCCTGTTTTTTTGGCTTTGTTGGTATGCTTGTGGAGTTCCTGTCCCCTCCATGTCCTTCTATCCTCCCCTTTTTCTATAACACTCCCTGCACTCTGCCCAAAATTTGGCTGTGAGTCTCTGCATCTGCTTTGATCCCCTGCTGGGTGGAGTCTTTCAAAGGACATCTGTAGTTGGTTCCTTCCTGTTCTCTTTCTTCCATTGCTTCAGGTGTCTAACCTGTTTGCCCTTCTGAATGAGAATTAAGCTTCCTTCCTAAGGTCCTTCTTTGCTTTTAAATGTCAAATTCTACTTCAATATTTTAAGCTGATTATCAGATTTAGAAAGATCTGATCATTTAGCTATTTTTCTTTTATGAGCCTGTAAGGAAACAAGTAGACCTGTGTAGTTGAAAAATAAATGATAAATTAAAAATACTTTTAAGCTTTCAGGATAAGAAAGGAGTTGCTACAATATTCCTATACCCTTTAGAGAAATGATACAAGCTTTGCTCCAAAGGTTAATATATAAAATATATCTTTGGGAATGCAGAATGAGGAGTATTTGTATTATATAGTGTTATATAGTATATATATATATATATTTGTATTATATATATATTATATAGTACATATATGTGTGTGTTTTTAATGTGATGCATGCTATGAAGGAATCTAGTAGGATATATAATTTGAGGTCATGTCATAAAAGATCCTACAGTTTAAGCTATGGTTATTTTTCTTTGCTGAGAAAAAAAAACATAAAATTACTTAAAGTTAATTTGGTCTGGTTCACATGTTAAACATAGTTAAGCTAACTAAACTGACCATAACACTGTGAGGTGCAAAGTTAAGAAGGGGGTGATGAAATTCCAGGCCAGACAAAGGTAAGGAAGGTAAGAAAGAGGTAAAGAAGACTTCTATAGCACCTAGTACTCAGCTATCACTTGTAAAGTGAAAATTTTCCAAAATTTCATCAAGAAAGAATTGTTTCTATGCATGAGATGGACATTAGAAGCTTAGAAACATTAGGGACAAGGTAGAATAATTACAGTGAGCTTGTTTCTTTATAGGTGGGCTTCCAGATTTCTTCATCCTGTTTGTGAATATGCAGATTTGGTGGTTTTCAAAGAAGTCAATTTGAAGATTTAAATACTATTGAATTTATCTCATCTTCAAGAAATAAGATGAATCTTAACAGCAACCCCAGATTGGAATCCCACTGATGAAATGGGTAACCACATTCTAACCCGAGTGCATACATCCAGAATATCCTAACCACTTTCAGTCCCTCTTACACAGATTAATAAGGAGAATTCCATGCAGTGTTAAATTATTGCATTGATCATAGTTTTCCAACTGTTTTAACACGAGTCCCTTCTGTTTAATAATTTGTGCTCCATATCTGTGCAATGCAATTAAATTAAATCCACCCAATATTTATTGGGTACATAATATGTTAAATATTAAAAAATAGCATTTCATACATGTACTTTCGTTTTATCTTTAAAAATAAAATGACTATGTGAGATTGAATAACTTATGGGGGGGCTCATCCTTGGAGAAAACCCATTCTCCTGCTCCCATTGGCTGCCTATGCTCTTCATATAGGGGTGAAATTTCCTTAGCCAGCACTGACATATCAACTGGTGTTATTATTCTGCATGTCTTGTTTATGAAACTGTTGTTGAGATTTCATGGGTGCAGCTTTCCTTTCATATCTAGAAGACATGACCAAACATTGTGAGTCCTGGTCCACTGGATTCTTCAATGATGTTCCATGAGCCTTAGGTGTATGGGTGGCTTCAATCAGGGCTAGGTATTGACAAGCATTTAATCTCTGCATTTTGATCTCATTCATAGTCTAGAGCCTTCTTTATCCTACAATTTACACTACCCATGTGAGTCTGTCCCTGTCTCTCCTGTTAATCTATTTTACTTTTGTCAACAGATTCAGAAAGGAAATTGTGTGAAACCAAAACTAATTTTCTTTCAAGGGATAAGCAAACTGCAGAGGAATAATACATTTGAATGTCAGAATGATGCAGCTGGAAAAAAAGCATTTCTTTGGGTCATGTGAAGGATGTGCCTCTATGTAGCTCTCATTATCTTTTATCACTGACATGTCAAAGAACACTCAGGTTTCTTGAAGCAGACAGTAATGAATGTGGTCTGACTAAAATGCCAGTGTCAGAGACTAAAAGGATAAAACTGGAGGTAATCTCTCAGCAGAGAAGACACCTTAGCCATCACATACAACAAAACCACTGCAAAAGTGCTTGTTTGATGGATATTGGCTTAGAATTCATCAACATCCTATTTTTTTAAACCTATTTCTGTATTTTATAAAATGGACCCTTTCAATGTTAGTACATGGAAGTCTATCTTTCAAAACAAATAATTAGTTTTCGGTTTTTATTTTAATAACTAATATATAATGGCTCTGTAAAGAACACCTATGCCTGAGTGCAGAGAAACATATCATTCTTCTCATCTGTAAAACCTGGGGTGGAGACCAGACACTGAGGCAGCCTTTGTTTATATCAGTTTGCTCACAATTTGTACTCTTTCTAGTACATTTAAAAAGCAGGTGATGAAAATATTAGGTCTAGTGCTCAACTTTGGGTATGAAGAGCGTTCCTATTAAATGTATCATCTAACCCGTTGGAAAGCAGATGCTGTCAGACCTAATCTAGCTGCACCATAGGAAAGACCAACCAAGCTTGATCTTGACTTACTTTGCTCAGTAAAATTATCCAGTCTGCAAATATTTATAGATCATCAACAATGTATGAGACACTGAGGAAGAGTTTGAAGTCAATAAAAATTAAAGTATAATTTAGCCAGAAAAAAAAATACGAAGAAAAGAATGAGACATGTTGATAGTCTATATTTCTATTACTTAGAAATAGAGAATACAATAAACAATTCATAAGACATACATAGACTAAACCATGCTGTCACATCCCTGGAGGAACTCAGTATAACTTGCAGTAAGAGACACTAGTGTCTCTGTGTGTGCAAACATGCAGAGACATGTTTTCATTTCCATAGTTTGTGAGGCAAGAAAACATCAAAGTAGCCAAACAGCGACCAATTACATCTATGGGAGTTAAAAGGTAAAGGTTATCAGTTGCAGATTTAGCCGTTATGCTTCTTAGTTCATCCAGCCTGAAGGAGGGTATTTAAGGTTGGTTAAAGGAATAGATTAAATAGCTTGTATCCCACAGTCTGACCATCCCTCATTCAAGTAAAATCTGAAATATAATCTGCATCCAAAGTAAAAGTAAATGATTGACATTCTGGCTATGACTCTTTGTTCTCAATTCCTTCATTTGAATAAAACCAGCCCAGAGGCCTCTAACTATGGATGGTACTAATAAGGTACATTCTTTTGGAGAGGGGAGGTTAATTTACCAAGTCAGAAATAACAATATCAGAGTTCATTGCAGCTTGACCATTTTCATTTATGTCCCTGAGAATTATAGCCATACTGCAAAGTTGTTTTCCACTTGAGACTCACTTTTCAGGATCGGTTGTGAGCTGGAAGGCAATTGCTCAGAAACCATACTACTTTGCAATTAGATTTAGCTTATAAATTGCAAATATAAGGTAGCTCCAATTATTCTCACACAGCAGGACCACAGCCTTCCTCATGACTATAGATGTGTTTTATGTTTTCATTCTCAGCCATGAATAAGATGACTTCTTGTGACAGTTATAAAGGTCTAGAAATAAGCACACAATCTCAGAAAAAAAAATCAGTGTTCAAAGCATTCCACTCTCATATGTCACTTTTATTATTTATAAAATAGCTTAATATATTATAAATGCATATTTATTTAGATGGGAGTTATATGTTGGTGGGAAGTGTTTTATGCATCAAACTGTTACCTTCAAGTTCAAGTTTGCTCAGCGAGGAATGAGACCTAAGAGTGTCACTAAGCAAAAGTATGTGTACAGGTCCTTTTTTTAGTACTTTTTATGTTTGACTTTAGTCACACATGCATTTCTGAAATTATTGCTGTAGAATAATACAGCCTAGAATAGAGATCCTTTGATTTAACAAAACAGGAAAGAGTGGTTTAAGAAACAGTTGCGTGGGGAGCTAAGACATATCACTAACTAAACTTTCACACAAATATAAACCTCGCATTGAACTAAATTTTAGATACGAATCGGCCTCAGGTTGCCAGGTAAGCCAGCTACAGTTGCTCTCTCACACTACCCGGGCAGGACAGGAGACGTCTCAGATTCCCTTCAGTGTTTTTCATTTGAGTGTTTGGCAAATAGGATCACTAATGAAGATACAGAGGGAAATAAAGATAAAATGAAGTAGTTTGTAATAGAATTGTAACTTCATCATCTCTTAATACTTTCTTTTTCACTTATTCAGTCCCTGTAATTCCCCAGGCAAGCAAGTCAAGTCTACTAACTACTGAAACAGAAGAGAAATATTCATGGAAGAAAAATCTCTACCGAGATCAATCAAATGACCCATTGGTTCACAAACTCACATCATAAATTGTCTTACTAATATAAATGTTGAATGCCATATTTACATATGTGCAGCCTTTCATGTTATTATTTCCAGTTTCAATTGCATGTTTTGTAGTATAATCTGCTTTAGAAGCAAATACAGAAAAGTCTACAATTTTCCAGGAGTTCCCTGAGGAACTACGCATTCCATTCTCTGGCAATGTTGTGGTTGCCTTCTGTTCTCATTTGCTAGAGTCTCAGAAAGGCTTTCTGTGAGTTCTCAGTTCCAGTTCCCAACAATGTACATACAACAGAGGCACAACTTACATGTTTGTAGAACTGATGAGGCAAAAATGTAAGTTCCCTTAGTCATTCAAATGGTGAAAAATAGTAAAGATTAACTTCTATAACTATTTATTTAATTTACAAAAGGAGCAAAACTGTTTGGTGGTATTTAAATAGGAAGATTCCTAGTGAACTTCATTTATTATTTAGTTTACAGGAGAAAAAAGGAAATAAAAAATAAAAGCAGGAAAATGCTTTTAATGGCAGCCTTTTGGACTAAAAGAAATGGCCTGCTGAGTCTCTTTCATTATTACAGTTTAAATGCAGAAAATTGAGCCCTGGCTATAATAAGATAATTATTAGGAGAATAATGAGACCATAAATAAATGTAATCAAAATATTCAAGATTATCCAGAGGATGTAAAGAAATAATCAAGCCATATGAATTCAGATTTCTCCAAGCTATAAAGCAAACACCAACAAAGGAAGGCCTGTATTTCCAGGGTTCCAGGTAACCATATTTTCATTTACCCAAAGGAGACAGTACAAAGGAGACTTTAAAACAAAGAAACATTGGCTCTTATCATTTGAATGCTTCACATTAATGGTCTCATTTCAAAACTTAGGCACAGTTTTTAAAACTAAAGGACAGAAGTAACTGAGTTATTAAGATTATTCTTTTGGTAAAAAGAAGGCAAAGCAAGAAAAGAAAGAAGTGAAGAGAGACTATGTATGTCAGCAACACACAATGAAGAGAAAAACAAAAGAGGAATATCTGATAACATCCTATCTAGTTCACATTCCAATCTAGACCCTTCCCCAAATTATTGAACCAAACTCAAATGTTATTAATAGGCCCCTTCTAGCGTCCATCTACAGATATAAATCTCTGCTACCTGTGATAAAATTTTAATTAACATTAGTTGCACTATACTTGGAATTTTATTGTCAAATTTGTATTAAAATTGAAAATTCTGAGAAGTAAATTCATTTGTCAATCTCAGATGAACTAGTTAAACCTTTTAAATCTGTTTCATAGCAATAAAGTGTAGAGGAATTTTAAGTCAGAACATGGCTGCTCCGGCAAGAGATCATAATCAGAACTGTGTGATCCAGCTGGAATACAGACAGACACACCTTTAATCCTAGGACAGAGGCAAGCAGATCTCTGAGTTCAAAGCCAATTCATTTTATATATATGTGTATATATATATATACAGAGAGAGAGAGAGAGAGAGAGAGAGAGAGAGAGAGATTAGGTCAAGTCATGGCAGTACATGCCTTTAATCCCAAACAAAGTTTGTAAAAGGAAGCACCCATGTTTGAAAGTGATGCCTGATTAAGTGGAAGAAAAGGTGATGAATCAGAAAAAGATTTGACAGAATAGGATACATCCAACTCTCATGAGAGGAGAGAGGAAAGAGAAGCTACTTAAAGGGCAATGCAGAGAGAAAGAGAGAGACAGAGAAACACAGAGCAAGAGAGAGAGAAAAGGCAGTTTTACTGAAGACAGAGAGAGGTTGAATGAGAAAACAAGCTAGACACAGGTGGCAGAATGCTCAAGAGAAAGAGGAGCCAGAAGATTCGAGCAGATTGTTGGAGTTAGTTTGAGGCCAAGCAGAGCAATTCAGGGGCTGAGAGAGAAGCTAGATTGAACAAGTCAGCTGGGAGAGGAGTTTGAGCCAGAATTGCTGAACCAGCCAGCTATGTGCTCAGAAAAAGGTGAGCTTATTAAGCAGTAAGTCCCGGAGGCTGAAAACCTTCTAGGCTCAATCTAGGTTAGATTGTAAGGACTATAGAAGCTTCTTGGAGTAGGACTAAGTTAGCAGACAGAGGCAAGTCTCCCAGAAATCAACTGAAACAAGGGAATGTAAGTTACTTTTATAATAAAGTGAACTCTACTGGACTTTAAATATAAATATGTTGTCTGTTGTCTGTTTATAGTTTGAAATGATTCTATTTCATTTGTCTCAACTCAATGTATTTATTATTTGACTTCATGTATATTAAAACTGATTACATAATAAAGATTAGACTGAATTTGATAATTTCTTTTAAATTAATGTTTATTCATTTACTTTTTCAGAGTAAAACTTTTATAGAAACATGAGAAATAAAAAATGCACTCATTGGTCCCAATGTTTTGTAATTTAACTAAACTGGTAATAGAAATCAAAAATGCTCAAAGGTAAATCAAGAAAAAAACAAAAACAAATAAAAACCAGAAATTTAACAGCTTCAGCAAAGACCATTTTGGAGAACAGAACAATAAGTCTTATTTCCCCAAAATAGTGTTATAAATTATACAGGCCTGTAATATATGTTTCAAATAGCTACAGTTAAATTTTCCCATATTTTATGTTAGTTTTTTTATATATCCTAAAGGTGCTTAACCATACAACAAGGACATTTGCTGCTAAATATTCATAGCAGTTTTATTCTTAATAGCCAGAATTTGGAAACAACCCAGATGTCCCTCAACAAAAGAATGGATGCAGAAATTGTAGTAAATTTACACAATGAAATACTACTCAGCTATTAAAAACAAGGAAATCATAAAATTTTCAGGCAAATGGATGGAAGTATAAAAGATCATCCTCAGTGAGGTAATCCAGAAGCAGAAAGACATGCATGGTATATCCTCACTTATAAGTGGATATTAGCCATATAATATAGGGTAAACATACTAAAATCTACAGACCTTTAAAGAAGTTAAACAACAAGGAGGACCCTAGGGAAGATGCTTAATTCTCATTCAGAAGAGAAAACAGGATAGACACTGGAAGCAGTACAAGAAAAGGAACAGGATGGGAGCCTACCATAGATGTTCTCTAAAACACTCTACCCTGCAGGGGATTGAAGCAAATGCAGAGACAGACAAACTTTGGACAGAGCACAGGGAGTCCAGAGGACAGAGTCCCACAAGGAAACCAACAAAACCAAAAGAGCTGGGCCCAGGGTAGCCTGCAGAGACTGATGCATCAACCAAAGACCATGCATAGAGAGGACCTAGACCCCCTGCCATACACAGATGTAGCCCATACACAGCTCAGTCTCCATGTAGGTTCCCTAGAAAGGGAAGAAGAGACAGTCTCAGATATGAACTCGGTTGCCTGCTCCTTTATCATTCCTCCCTATTGGGTGACCTAGCCTGCCCACAGAGGAAGAGGATCCAGCCAGTCTTGATGGGACCTGATAGGCTAGGGTCAGATAGTAGGAGAGGAGGACCTCCCCTATCAGTGGACTGGGGGAGATGAATAGGGGAGGAAGAGAAAGGGAGGGTGGTACCAGTAGGAGATGAGGGAGGGGGCTATAACTGGGATACAAAAAGAATAAATTGTAAATAATAATAATAATAATAATAATAATAACTTTAAAGACCATAAAATATTTTGTATATATGTGTGTGAGTACACATGGTCCAGTAGGCAGACATAGCAGACAGAAAAAGAACTGAGCTCTGTGTGAGTGCCTGTGCTTGTGTGCATGTGTGTGCACACACGCATGTGTGCAGGCTTGCCTCAGCATGTCTGTGTGCATGTGCACATGCATGAGGACATGCAAACATTTACACATGGGGGTAGGCAAGTGACAACACTGGGTGTCTTTATCCAGGAAATGTTAACTTTCCTTTGACAGGAATGGTCACTAGTTTGGAGCTTTGTGGGGAGCCGCTGGTCTGCCAGGCTGCTTTGTAATTTATTTATTTTTCTTTTTTTTCTTTTTTTATTTTTTTTTTATCAGTTACATTTTATTAACTCTGTATCCCAGCCGTGGCCCGATCCCTCATTCCCTCCCAGTCCCTCCCTCCCTCCCTCATCTCCACCGTGCCCCTTTCCAAGTCCACTGATAGGGGGGACCTCCTCCCCATTCATCTGATCCTGTTTTATCAGGTATCTTCAGGACTGGCTGCAAAGCCCTCCTCTGTGGCCTAACAGGACTGCTCCTCCCTTCGGGGGTGGGGAGACCAAAGAGCCAGTCATTGAGTTCCTGTTAGAAATAGTCCCTGTTCCCCTCACTTTGGGAAACCAATTGGTTACTGAGCTACCACAGGCTACATCTGAGTGGAGGTTCTAGGTTATATCCATACATGGTCCTTGGTTGAATGTCAGTCTCAGAAAAGACCCTGTGCCCAGATATATTTGGTCCTTGTGGAGCTCCTATCCTTTCCCCATCAGACTAACTCCCCTTCTTTCTTATGATTCCCTGTACTCTGCCAAAGGTTTGGTCATGAGTCTTTGCTTTGAAAACACTGCTAGTTAGAGTCTTTCAGATGCGCTCAGTAGACTCCTGTCATACGTTCAATGCACATCCCATCTGTCTTTCTAAATGAGGATTGATCATCTTACCCCATGTCCGTTCAATTGATTATCTTTTTTTAGGTGTATAGATTTCATTATGTTTATCATATCTTATAGGTCTATATAAGTGAGTATATCCCATGTTTGTCTTTCTCCTTCTGGGATATTTCACTCAGAATGATCTTTTCTAGATCCCACCATTTGCCTGCAAATTTCATGATTTCCTCCTTTTTGATTGCTGAGTAGTATTCCATTGTATAAAAATACCACAATTTCTGTACTCATTCCACCGTTGATGGACATCTGGGTTGTTTCTAGGTTCTGGCTATTACAAATAGAGCTGCTATAAACATGGTTGAGCAAGTGTCCTTTTTGTGTACTTGAACAAACTTTGGGTATATACCTAGCAGTGGTATAGCTGGGTCTGGAGGAAGCACTATTCCTATTTGTCTTAGAAAGCGCCAGATAGCTTTCTAGAGTGGTTGTACCAGTTTACATTCCCACCAGCAGTGGAGGAGGGTTCCCCTTTCTCCACAACCTCTCCAGCATGTGTTATCACTTGAGTTTTTCATCTTGGCCATTCTGATGGGTGTAAGTGCTGGACCAACTGGATGTCTACATGCAGAAAAATGAAAATAGATCCATATTTATCACCCTGCACAAAACTAAAGTCAAAGTGGATCAAAGACCTCAACATAAAACCAGATACCCTAAATCAATTGGAAAAAAAAGTGGGGAACAGCCTAGAACTCATTGGCACAGGAGACAACTTCCTGAACAGAACACCAACAGCACAGGCTCTAAGAGCAACAATCAATAAATGGGACCTCATGAAACTGAAAAGTTTCTGTAAAGCAAAGGATACCATCATCAAAACAAAACAACTGCTTACAGATTGGGAAAGAATCTTCACCAACCCTTTATCTGACAGAGGACTAATATCCAGTATATACAAAGAACTAAAGAAGCTGAAAAGCAGCAATCCAAGTAATCCAATTAAAAAATGGGGAACAGAGCTAAACAGAGAATTCTTGACAGAGGAATATCGAATGGCAGAAAAACACTTAAAGAAATGCTCATCCTCATTAGCCATCAGGGAAATGCAAATCAAAAGACCCTGAGATATCAGCTGCTTTGTAATTTAGATCTCAGAGGAAAGACATGCTTTCACACTGGCCTTCACTGGAGTCAGTGATGAGCTGCCAAATCTATCTCCTTTTGTTTGAGACAGCAGGAGGGATGTCTTGTCAAGTGCACACCTGTTGCTTGTGTGAGGATCACACAGACAGGTGGTGAGGTAGAGAAGTTTTGACTTCCCTGTGAATTCATTCATTGCGCTGAGGTGCTTTTGCTCTGACTTAAAAAGGGATTACTGGAATAAACAGGCGACTAGTTTCTACATCCCATGTGGAGTGTGTTGGTTTATTAAATTTTCTCTCAGTCCTCCCTCTCGACTCAAGAACTGTTCTCTGCTGGTGGGCTCTTGTAGAGCTTACCAGGTAGTTAAACTGTCCAGCCAAATAGTCCAGAGATCTTCTTTCTGCTTTCCAACACTGGCCTTACAAGCATGCAGCACCACTCCTAGTTTTCCCACATGAGCCCTGGGGATCAAGCTCAGGCTCTTAGGCTTGCCAGGTAAGCATCAGCTGGGCTGTTCTCAGTTCCAAATCTCCCATACTCTGATCACATTTTTTATGACTTCATGATCACAGTTGTGTGTAGCATGTGCTTTTGCCTCTTGCTGTAAGATTTTGGGGAGAACAAACAGCACAGTTATTTACAATGTTGACCAAGGCTGCTTGGTTTGACTTAGGGCCTACCATCTTCTACTTGTATAATTTGGGGCAGAATATTTAATCTCTCTGTTTTATTTCTCTCATCTGAGAAGTGGTAGTAAAAGTAGTGCCTAATTATGTTATTTCCCCTAAAGATTAACATGTGCAAAGAACAGTAGCAAACTGTACAAAAGAAATAAAAGATACTCACAAATTGTTATTACTGTAGTTTTTATTATAGCCTCCTTAACATTTCTCCGGGCCTGATTATTTCAGATACAATGATTGTGTGTGTGTGTGTGTGTGTTTAAACTCATTCAAAGTTTCCAATTACCTTCAGGTTTCAGTATGGTGGTGTCCAAGCCCTTTAATGCATTCTCAGCTGCTATGTGATTTAACACTATTGATACCTGCTCCAACCAACCCATGCCTTGTGGCAATGGTTTCACATTGGTGTCTTCATCTTTATATTTCTGTGCTAGGATGTCAGTTTCCCCATCGCATTCACCTCGGTGCTCCCTTGCCTTCTTACTACTGTGTGTTTTGATTTAAACACACTCTCAGACTCTGTTAGCTGCAGTAATTGCTCCATTCTCTTTTTTCTCCACCTTTTTCTTTCAAGTTGGGCCTCTAATGCTGATGTTTCTGGGTCACTCATTTTCTACTTTTCTTTTCTTTGTTATTTTTTGTAGTTATTCTTTAAAAATATGTATTAATGCATTTTATTCATTCTATATTAATGAGAATTTTGTATAATGTATTTTAATTATATCCACCCCTCCTTTATCTCTTCCCAGATGTGCCTTTCCCTCCTTACCTACTCAACATTGTGCCCTCTTTTGTTTTTAAACTCATATACAACCTGTATGTGTGGCCTTCACCTGGCATGTGAGCAACTTACCACCAGCCATAGCCATATTCTTAAGGAAAACTAACATTCTTTCTCCCAGTATTTGCCAATTGTTAATAACTCCTCAGCCAAGGATTTGAATTTGTGCCCATCTTCCCGTTTCATGCTGATATTTTTGTCATTCTTGGGCTTACACAGAACTTATAGATTCTGTCACAACTAGCAACATTTGTGCAACTGTCCTGCTATCTAACCAAGAATGTATCTTCCTTTTAGTCATTCACCACATCTCTATCTAACAATCTTTCTAAAGTTTCTTCTGCAATGATTCCTGAGCCTTAGGTGGATAAAATGTAATATACAAAGCTGGACATTTTGATTATGTCCATCTACTATTGCCTCTCACTAACATCTTTATGTTAATAACCCCCAGTTTCTCACTTATTTACAAACTTACCCTCCTCTTACAGTTTCTATACGTCCTTAAAATTTTGTGTAAAATACAATGAAAATTAAAATAAAAACATTTATGCAACAATATCTGTGAACTCACAACCATGGTACACAAGGATGCCCACAATCTGAATTCAATCATCTTTCATCACTGTGAGGTATGAATGAATTATGAATTTGTTGTCAGGCATTTTGGTTTCTGTAGCATTGCTAAACTTACCCTGAAGTTATTTAATTTGCACCAACCATATTCCATATACTATGTTAGTCACTAGGATGCATAGAAATTTCTTATTTCAAAAATGATATCTGAGGGTGTGTACAACATTTTATATAGTACATAACAAGATTATTATAATTCTATCAAGTATGTTGTGGCTGAGTAAATATGAACTTTTTAAAATGAAAAATTACAAGAGTTTATAAAAAACTTGAACATCCAAACACAGAAGGAGAGAATGAGCTAGCTCTCTTCTACAATCTATTGTCAGAATGAATGAAAAATCTTAAAAATATTCTGTGTTGAATTTTTTTATAGTAGTATGAGAGATAAGATATAGGGAAGGTAAAAGTCTATTTTTTCTCAAAAGATAAAGGAATGTTCTGCATATAAGCATTTTCAGATTGATTATTTTTGTCTCTAGAATCTAGAAATCCAGAAAAGATTCTCTTCTGTGGGTTTTTGCAGGAATAGGGTTTCACACACACTTGACTTTGAAGTTCTCACCCTCCAAAATAAGGCAGTACGTGTTTTTTTTATTTAAAGTACACATGCTATAACACTTTGAGAGCAGACCTAAGAAGACAATCCACAGGACTAACCCTGGCCATTTGAATTTATCATAATCTGCCTAATGTTCCAAGAGTAGAGTTGAAAAATCTCATCTCAGAAAAAAAAAAAAAAAAGCAATAGATCTTTTTTTTTTTTTTGGAGGCAGGAGTTATGCTCACAATTGTCATTAGAAATATAACTCAATTAATTATTCTGTCAGTTTCTGAGTGTTAAAATGTACTTACAACATAATTACGAGAAACAAACTTGTTGAGGATAAAATTCTCTTGTCCCCCTCAGGAAAAAAAAAAAATTCAGAAGATACATTGAAGCCCATTAATGAAAATTACCTCTCTTGGTAAACTAGGTCTTTATAGGAATAATCAAATAGAGCTGAGGTCATGAAAGTGGGTTCTAATCAACCTAATTGGTTTTCTTATAAAAATAAAGTTCAAATGTAAAATGGCATTCATACACAGAGAACACTGTGTGAAAATGAAGAGAGACATGGAGGTGATAATTGTACAAGAAATGCCAAGGTCTGCCAAGGATTAATGATGCCGAGAACTTCCAAGGAATAGAAGAAGCCAAAAGCCACCCAGGAAGAATTTTCCTCTGCAGACTTTTGCAGAATCAGGTTTCTACAGACACTTAACTCTGAAGTTCTCACAGTACAAAATAAATCTTTATTTATATTTATATCTATATTTATATCTTTAAAGTACATATTTTGTTATACTTTGAGAGCAGACCTAAGAGAACTCAGTGGGATCATGAGAGCAAGTTGAGACTACATTTCAGATTAGATAAGAAAAGATATTTACAAGATGCTTTGGGAAATTACTCAAGCATTGTAATAGTTTGATTACTCATTTTAAATTCAGATCCATAGTTCTCTCAAGCTAGGTGTGGTGGTTTGAATAGCTTTAACCCCCTCCCCGCCATAGACTCATGTGTTTGAATGCTTGACCCACAGGGAGAGGCACTGTTAGGAGGTGCGGCCTTAGAAAGTGTGTCATTTTGAGGTGGGCTTTGAGGTTCCCTTTGCTCCTGCTGCACCCAGTGTGGAATGAGAGCCTCTTCCTGCCTGCTTGCAGAAGGCAGGCTTCTCTGGCTGTCTTTGGATTAAGATGTAGACTTATTAGCTCCTCCAGCATCTGCTTGGATGCTGCCATTTTTCCTACCATGATGGTAGTGAACTAAACCCCTGATTTAGTAAAGCCATCCCCAATTAAATGTTATTCTTTATAAGAATTGCCTTTGGTGTCTCTTCACAGCAATAAAAACTCTAACTAAGACATGAGGCTTTGATTAGACATGCCAAGCACTCATATAAAGACCAGCACATTGAAACAGTATTAGCCTAACACTGCTGTGGCCATTAGCAGGTTCCTCTAGAGTACAATACCTCAGTGTGTGGCCTCAGGGTTCAAGAGATTGAATCAACTAGAATGAACCTTAAACTACAATAGCACAGGCCTAAACCAGAAAAGATATAAAGGTTGAGTTCAAATATATAATACCACTTTTAATTAATCTCAGATAATCTTTGAATATATTAGATGTGTTTTTAATTTTTTGTATTTTTATATTAATATAAAATACATTTTTACATTTCTTTGGCTGCATTCATAACTTTTCCTTTCTGACTGTGGTTAAGTTAAACTGCTAATGTGTGTGCCAACATAAGTTTCTTCTGTTACAGGTAATGCAATGTTATTCCAGGCCATGAAGTAAGAACATTTACAATGTGTACGAAGGACCTCTCATTCTTTTTCATGAATAACAAACATAAATTTTGAGAAAACAATAGAAACACTGATGGTCTTGAGTAGGAAAATTTATTCCATAAATACTTTTTTTTTCATCACTTTCCTAAATTAAGATCCTACACATTGAAACTTTTATGTTCTCATGCTTTATCCCCTATGACACTGAACATTCTTTGGAAATATGAATGATGACTGATATCATCTGTCTGCCTGTATATCTGTATATAGATTTTATTTAGGTGTGTGTATATATATATCAGTATGTGCATGCAACATAGCATGCTTGTGGAGGTCAGACAACAACTTGCAGGATTCTCTGCTTCTACGCATGGGTTCTAGGGATAGAGCTCAGGTCATTAAGCTTGTCAGCAAGTATCATTTACTCATGGGGCTTCTTTTGTTAACTGGAGACAATAATTTTACTTTTGAAGTGTCTGTTTCTCTTTAAATTCTCCAAACATTTCACATTCTTAGACATGTTAAGAGTCTGATAAGTTATTATTGCCTCAGTTAAAAAAGTAAAGTCTGATGCACAGATACTCAAGATAAAGGGGGTGATAGATTAGTCACATTGGTGACAGGAGACACCATTTTCTTTTTGCTGAGTTAGATGCTCATCTACAATTCTAATTCAGCTGAGTCACTAAGTCAGTGATTATCTAGAGAATTTGTAGCCCTTTGTTCATGCCTTAGGTAGTATTTAAAACAACTGTCTTTATATTTTTAACTAAAATTGATGACTTAGAGGAGAAACTGTAAAGGACTATATTCTTTAATTGATCATTGGTAAAGAGAAATAGCAGCAATGAGAAGGTAAACATTGCCTCCTAAATGAAGATTAATTAATGTAAATTAACAATGGTGAAATTGCAATGTAATAATGATGCCTGATTTATTAGGCATACCATCATAAATCTGACAAAAGGGCTGAAAAATGTCTTTTTTTTTACAGTTCATCAAACAGTAATAAAATATGTAAGCAACTAGCTATACAAGATCCCTATTTGTTCTATCAATTTTTATTTGATCTTTATTTTCAGATTTCTAGTATTTTGCATTTAAGATTACCTCAATAGCCAAAATGCCAAAGTACACATGTTATGTTTTTCCCCAAAGTCCCTTTATTTATTTTTTCTCATTTCACTTATTTATTTCATCAGCAGATTGTTTTTTTTGATGGCTATATTGTGTTTAGGATGAACTAGGACACTATAAACAATAGAGTACTTTTAAAAATCTTCCTTTTTTCTAGCAATGAGGATTGAATGTAGAAGACAGATTTCTGTAGGCAGGTTTCTTTCCAGCCACAATTTTGCCTTAAGTTCCCATTGGTCTGGACAGAATATGCTCAGAGCCAGAAGTTAGCAGAGAACTAGCCTGTTAGAAAGTGAGGGCACAGGGGTCTTCTATGAGACTGTTTCTCCAACCAAGGACCATGTGTGGATATGACCTAGAAATCCTGCTTGGATGTAGTCCATGGTAGCTCAGTATCCAAGGGGGTTCCATAGTAAGGGGAACAAGGAATATTTCTGACATAAACTCAATGGCTGGCTCTTTGACACCCACCCCCACCCCCTTGCTAGACCACAGAGGAGGACAATGCAGCCAGTCCTGATGAGACCTGATAAGCTTGGGTCTATGGAAGGGGAGGAGGACCTCCCCTATCAGTGGACTTGGAAAGGTGCAGGGAGAAGATGAGGGAGGGAGGGTGGGATTGGAAGGGAATGAGGGAGGAGGCTACGGCTGGGATACAAAGTAACCTGTGATTAATATAAAAATTATAAAAAAAAAAAGAAAGTGAGAAGACTTCCGAGATTATGGAAAACCATAATCTCTGGCCAGTGGGTTCTTTGTCTTGTAATTGTCCTGTGTATGCTGCTGTATGGTGAGGAACTTTCTAGGTCTTCACAACTCCTTTTCTCTTATATTAGTTCATACTAAACATTCAGATATGTTAATAGACAGTTCTACCAAGTCTTGTGACTCTGGCTTAAGGATAAAAAATGGGTTAACACAATTCTTCTAAGGTGCTCTCATTTGATTGGATACACATAAATCCACATCACAGCTGCTCCTGAAAATTCCTAGTGTCTTTTAAACATTGTTTCAACTTACTGAAGAAATGTAATGCAACTATCAGAAGAGTTATTTATTGAATCCTACATAAAAAGATAAAAATTTTCTCTCCTCATTTTTTTACATGACTACTAACAGTATAGTTGTGTGGTCATTTTTATGACTACTTATTATCCTAAATTAAACTTAAAACTGGCATATTTCTATTTATTTTAAATTTTGTCTGATGCTCTGTTTTATATGCTATATGGAATAAGTTTTGGACATAAAGCTATTTCATTATTCTAGTGTACAAAACATCCCCAAATCTTGACAAAACATGTCCACCAGCAGTAGCTCTGCATTATCATAATTATCCATGCTTGACAGAAATTCATTGTTCATGGGCTAGAACAATGGGGAGATTTTTTTTCTTTCTTCTGGTGTTCCTTAGCCTGTCTTCATCATCTTTGATACTGTTCAAAATAAATAATGATGGTGTTTACTCATTGTCTCCATTGACTGTCTCCTGTAAGAGATCATGTAGGCTCATGTATTGGACACAAGGAATCTGAAGTCCACAGAAGCTATATACTTGTGGGTACCTGGTAGATCAAGACTGAACTCCAATCCTATTCCTATCTCAGGTATAATCAGGAAATATATCGACTCATTTTTGTATTAGAGTATGTGAGGTTCCCCTCTGTGCGTATTTTATCTCTCCATTGGGGAATGAAACTCAGGGCCTTGACCATGGTAAGTACACACTCTATTGCTGACCCAAGATTCAAGATTCAACACAATACATTTTATCAATTGGTCAAAAATGTTTTTATCATATAGTTTGCTTTATCTATAAGATTCCTTGAGTGACATTTTAGATCAATTAAATATGTTTTTTTTCTGGGAGTCTAGATGAGAAAATAGCACAACATTGATTGTTAAATGTTCATTAGCTATGTCTCTAGCTCTCCAATAGGGCATACAATTTTTTTATGGAAAATTAAATTTAATTTAATTTAGTTTTTTTAAAACTTCATAGCACTTTTAGGATCAGAATGAAAAACAGAAGATTTTGTTAGGGAAAAGAGACATCAGAAGGCATGGTTTATTTGTAGTTTCTTTACATCTGTGTGTTTAAAGTTCTTGAGAAAGCCAGGCACTATGGTACATGCCTGTAATCCCAGCAGTCCGGGAGTCAGAGGCCGGCAAATCTCCATAACTTCAAGTCCAGCTTGGTCTACAAAGCAAGTTCAGGACAAACAAGGCTACACAAAGAAACCTTGTCTCAAACTCCCCCAAATTAATAATAATAATAATAATAATAAATAAAGTTCTTAATAAACCATTTAATCAGCTGGTCTGGTACATAGTGGAAACTGAAAAATACACAGAAATGTTTAAAAAGAAAGTTAGCCGCTTCTTACAGAAGCCATATCCATGGAAACCTTCTGGTGCCTTTAAATAAAATATATTCATTATGCCAGAACAGCATTGTGTACAAAGATAAATATTTTATGAAATAACACAAGTGTTTGTGGTTGTAAAGAAATACCCACTATGTAATGGAAGTCTCAGTGCACTTGCTACCTATACATTAGATACATTTTCTTATACATTTTCTTAAAAGTCTCAATTTTTATTTTTACATGTTAGACTAAAAGATCAATTTCAAGTTCATCTCTACCAGTCATGGAATGCTGCATTACTGATAAACCCAAGTTTTAACTAAGAAATGCTGTATATGTTATTAATCCATTTTAATTTAACATAGTATCTCCTACTCAGACAAATGGTGTCCAAATTTAGACATAGATGATACAGGATCAATCAAGTGGGTCCTTGTCAAATTCTAAAAGTTTTAAAAGAATAATTACATGAAATTTCAATGTCACGTAATGATACTTTTAATATGGAGTACCCTAATATTATATATCCCCGCCATGTTAAGCAAGGCTACCTCATTGCTGTAGATACCTACAGCATCTTTCCTTTTCACTAGATTCTGTAGGGATAGAGTCAGGATTCTGTAGGAATATTAGGATCATATAATTTGAACGCTGTTCAATCAACTGTTCAAGATGGTTTTAGGAATAAGTCTTTCTGATTTATCACATAATCCCATGACAGAGAAAATGGTAAATAATATGCAGTAGACTTCCAATTTTTCTTTGGATTATTCACAAATTCATGGCTATATAACTTCATAATAAATTCCCATAGAATGTGCATCCAGATCCTAGCCAGAAATAACAAATTTCTTGTTGAATTGGATATATAAAAAAAAACTACAACTTCCGGAAGTCAAAGCTGAGAAGCCTATGCATCAGAGACGCAATCCTAATGCACAAGAGTAGCAGCAGAGGTCAAAGGTGAAGAGGAAAACAGTAGAGTAGCTGAGAAAAGCTATAGGGATGATGGCAGATATGTTTTAATGTGTTCTTAGTACCCCTTCTGAATGTCCATGTTTCATGACTGCTGAATCTTTTCCTGGTTCTGCTCAAAATCTTCAACTACAAAATCTAGCTCAATTTGCAGAAAATAATATTGTTTCCAAGAAATAAAGGTGACTATCAACTCCATTCTACCTACGTCGTATTCCAGACTATTTTCCCTTCTCCCTGCTGTGACTGCTGCTTATTCCTCAGCCAGAAGACCTCACTGGCCCTCTTCCCTGTATCTCAAGTATGTTAAACTTCACCTTTGAATAGGTCAACCATTCATGCATAAAGCCCCACTGGGAATGATGACACTTTCACCAAAACAGTATCTAGTCCTTTTCTTCAGAAATTAACCTTTGTTCCTCTCCATTCCTATTACATTTCCAAACTCCAGCACCTTCTTGCTGCCTCTGTTACTGAACTATGTCCTAGTTCCTGTTATAATGCTGCTGCTACTTCAAGATTAAGGAAAATCCACCTTATGATTTTGCCTCTGTAGACAAAGAGGAGGCACAAGGCAGACACATTGTAAATAGTTATGTTGATAGAATTTTTTAAAAAAATGCTCACAGTTGGCTAAGCTTTCTGGCATGCCATGCATATTGAAGCATGTTATGTCTTCTTGGCTTCAAGGATGCTAAGCTTCAGAGAGGCAAATTCATAAAATTTCATAAAATTGTGGGGAGCAGGATCCCAACACAGGGATTTAAAAGCTAGTGGCTTCCAATTCCTTTCTCTTGTTTTCCTGACAGAATAAAAGCCAGCTGAGCACAATGGAAACCTGCTAACATGACCCCAAAACATATTTATGACAGCTGCACCATGAAGCCACATGTGGTCCCTAAGGCCTATCAAGTACAGTGAAGCACCTGGAAACCTGAGCACTTGCTCAGAACTATGAGCCTGAGTTATGGTCAAAACACTTATTCATTAAACATGCTCTTTCAAAAGACAGAGAACTTCAAATTACATCATTGAGTTTTTTAGTCACTTACCCTCTGACCTGATTTAAACAATTGTAGGCAACCAACTAATCAGAAAATAGTACAATGTAGCTATTTCCAAATTTTATCATCTCATAGCATTCAGTATCTCACTAGCTTTTGTATTATATCTAAAGTAAAAGAATAGAAGACAATTACATGTATGAAATAATTATGCCCAAGCAACTCAGCCAACTAACAATCCAATAGCATATTTATTTCCTTCTCAATAGGCACAATTGCCAGAAGATTGTAATTCCTTGTGGATTCTGTTCAATTTCTTAAACCTTTGAGACATGTTAGACACTGTGCCACCTGCACCTCCAATTCATGTTGTTTGTTTGTTTGTTTAGCACTTGTAAAAAAACAAAACCAGGTTCTCAATTGTAAGACTCAATTATAGCACTTGGTCATATAAGAATTATGAACTGACTCAGCCACAGTGTGCACAAAACTGAAGCGATCAGCAGATGCTGCATATCCCTGCCCCTCACCCTTTGAATGCAATGTCCTAGTCTCGCCATGAGTTTGCTGAGGTGCCCAGGCTGTCTCAGTGAACACTATGGAGCATTAGATGCAGCTATGATACTTCATTAATTTAAGTTATTATGCACAGACAGCCTGGAAATTTTTATATTCTCAGGTAAATTTTACTTTTACTAATGGAAGCAAAATTGATAGAGGAAGAAGTTTATATCATTAATATGTAACTAAGAAAGTGAAAATATCCATCACATACTAACCAGATACAGGAAGAAAACTATCCTATACCATGAGGATCTAACATGCCATGTCCAGTCACTGTATCTACATTCCATCCCCTGCCCTGTCTAGGGTTAATCTTAATCCTAACTTCTGAAACCACAGATGAGGTTCACATTTTGTTAACAGACATTGCCTTTTTAAAAAATGTAGGCTTTACCTTCAGGGAATAAAATGTGTTTTCTGATTGCTTTTTTAACTTTCCTATTATAAAGACACAATGATGGAATCTTCATGGGACCATATAACAAGAACCTTCATCTCAGATTAGTCTTAATGACCAGGGATGAACTTCCACCCTGAGCTTAAATCAGGGTCTGTAGATGTGCTTGGTGAGAGTGAGTGAGTGATGCAAGATAACCGAATCAGAGAGAGGTCTAAGGATGTTCCTTTCCTTCCTCTCACTTCCTCTTCTTCTTTTGTCTTCTGTCTTCATCCTGCTCCTTCTTTTCTTCCCCTTTTTCCCACCCTGTCCTTTTCACTTAAAAATATGACTGTCTCTTTGAGCTGAACAAGTGAGCCAAAGAAATACAGGCAGGAAGCTTTCAAGTTTTGGACACAACCTCCCCCACAGAAGGGAGCCAGTAAAGAAACCAAATGAACCCAAACCTAAGATCCAGGTACACATTTCATGTATGTGTGCTAAGTAAATCACAGTCACATGCCAGTCAACTTAGGTTTGTATTTACTCAGCTCACATGCTTATTAAATCCTAAGATCTGTTAAACATTGACTAAGTGGGAACTTCAGAAAAGTAAAACAACTGAATTTCTATTATAAAGGGATTGGAATATAATTTTCCCAACAGAAACAAAAACAGCAGTGAGGTGAAATTTCCACTTGAGTGAAAAAATCAGCCAGGCTAGTTTTTTTTTTTTTTTTCATAATGACTTATGCTTTCTCTGTGTTACTCCTATTTTTACCACTTAAAAAAGAAAGACAAGTAGGATAGAAAAAGTCAGGGTGCTTTTCTATTGTTTTTAAATTGTTCTGTATAATGCATACTATCTGCTATAATTGACACATTTTAATAGAGTTGCATTTCAAAGCATAATTTACTTGCTCGCCCTGCCTTGTTAATGAAGTTTTACACTTACTTATAACCTATGTAGAGTGGAGACATTTGATGTGACATTTTCTTGACATTTTTACTCCCCTATAATCACACACTTTTAATTGTCTCTTCCTCATCTGCATAGGAGAACAGCAGCTTCATCTCAGTTTCTGATTTTAATCATAACACCATGAAGCCAGAAGTGCCATTTTAAGCATCCAGAAAACACCATTATTAAAAATATTGTTGCTAATGCTAATGCTTTTAAAGGCCAAAGTAAATGATAAAAAAACTGAGGCAATTTGTATATGTGGTTAAAATGGGGGGCGGGCAGCTAGCTTTCAAATTAAATGCCAAGTAGGGCTTCTAAGTATTTAAATAAGATGAGTTTAAAACCAGATAGAAGTGGGTTTTCTACGCCTGTAATAATATTTTCGCTAGATATTCATGGAGAATTATGATAATTCTAGTAAATGCCAGTTGTATTTTTATAGTAAGCCCATAAATTAGCTCTCTCATTAGGCCACCAATAAGTAGGACAGTTTCTCTAGTGGAAGAACCAGCAGTCCTGTAAGATGGGTAATCCTATGAAACAAAGGGAGTTAGTATGATGTGAAAAGATAGGAGCTCCACAAGGACCAAATATATCTGGGCACAGGGTGTTTTCTGAGACTGACACTCAACCAAAGACCATGAATGGCTATAACCTAGAACCTCTGCTCGGATGTGGCCCATGGTAGCTCAGTAACCAATTGGTTTCCCATAGTAAGGGGAACAAGGACTATTTCTAACAGGAACTCAATGGCAGTCTCTTTGTCCTCCCCACTTAGGCCACAGAGGAGGACTTTGCAGCCAGTCCTGAAGATACCTGATAAAACAGGGTCAGATGAAAGGGGAGGAGGTCCTCCCCTATCAGTGGACTTGGAAAAGGGCAGGGAGGAGATGAGGGAGGGAGGGTGGGATTGGGAGGGAATGAGGGAACAGGATACAGCTGAGATACAGAGTTAACAAAATGTGACTAATAAGAAAAAAAAAAAGATGGTAATCCATTTTCCCAGGTCTGATTGGCCCACTCTCATTCTGTAACACACCACTCACCATAAAATGATGGAAGCTTTGTTGGTACAATAGCCAGTTTGGGGTAGAAGTGTAGAAAGAGGCAGCATGGCAAAGAGCCAATGGGAAGTCTAGGAGTGAAAGAGAAGCCAAGGGAAAATTCCCAGTCTCTAAACAAAAATCTGTATCTCCTTAAACCCCATTTTCTTCAACACTGAGAAAACAGTACGTCATGGTGGGGTTAGGATTATGACACAGTAGTTTGACCTCCTGACTAAAATATAACCTGGAACAAAGGCCAGCTGTGTGGGCTTTACCATAACAGTTAAGTCTCCAGAGACTGGGTTACTCTTTAGTGTGGTAAAATGAGTACAATAGTTGCATATATTTGTGGGGAGGTAGACCTAAGAAAAGTTAGCTCATATCTATAAAGTTCTTCGGACAATATTAAATATCACATATTTTAGTAAACCAAAAAGTGAAATGAACATTTTTTTGTGGTGATATATTACCCTTTTATTTTTTTCTTAATTCTTTCCACACTGGGGAGAAAGAAATGGATATTTTAGATTCTTTAGCTCATTTAGATTCATTAGCTCATTCTTGTAACAAACTTCAAAGTAAAGCTTTATCATCTTTGTTTTGAAGAGGAGAAATCTGAGTTCAGAACATGTCTGTAACCAGGCACTGTGATCTCCATCCTGGTCTGTACTTTACCCAGCCCTGATGTATTGCTTGTTTGTACTTTTTTTCCATTTCTCAAGCCTTATTTCTAGAAGATAGAATTGGATAATAATAAAAAAATGGAGCTGGAATTAAAAGACTAGGAAACACATGAAGCAGATGGCAATGTATGAATGCTGAATAGTGTAGGACAAACACCCCAGGTCTCTCCATCTGTATCGCCACACTCAATGCTGTGCATTTCATGTTATAACAGAAGAGACAGCTTGGCATGAAACTGATTAGGATAAAAAGAGGGCAAGAATAAAACAATGTGGAATTTCACTTCCCCAACAATACAGACTCATTTTTTATAAGAAAAAAAAAAACTAGAAAAGGCATCATACTTGCAGAGAAAATACCATATTCCAATCTAAGTGGTAAGTCAACACCTAAGATAGGCCAGATGAGAAACAGCTGTCATGGTTAGTCTAAGACAGCTCAATACCCTATAAATTCTCCTTTTATTACCTAGAAGTCAAAACTCAAAGTATTGTCACTACTTTTAATAAATAAATAACAAAAGAAATAATTATCTTAAAGTAAAGCATCTTCTTACTTCTGGCATCCTCTAGTGCAAAACACACCTATTTCATAAGTAGACACATGTGCAACAGTGTATTAATTCAGGAAAATTACAGAAAGATGAGCTAGCTTAATGTCATTATTTAAGCCACCAACCAAAAAGTATAGATTCAGGCCTGGCCAGTATATTTATCCTGACTTATATGAAGTTATGGATTGACTTTGCAATATTATTTATTAGAAAAGATAGTAATGGTGAGTCACAAGGAGCTATTGCTACACAATCATGGGCACCAGTTTTCAGTCCCAGAACCATCATAACAATTCAGATTTATCCCAAATACCTGCACCACCACTGTCATAATCTTTCTTTCTTTCTTTCTTTCTTTCTTTCTTTCTTTCTTTCTTTCTTTCTTTCTTTCCTTCCTTCTTATTCTCCCTCCTCTTCCTCCTCTTTCTCCTCCTCCTCCTCCTCCTGTTCTTTTTCTTCTTTTGATGTAGGGTTTTGCTTCATAGCCCTGAATAGCCCTGGACTTTTTATGTATACCATACTGGCCTAAAACTCACAGAGATCCACATACCTCTGACTCCTGAGTGCTATGATTATAGGCATGAGCCAATATGATTGTCCTTCATGGAATACTAAGTAACTACTACATAAGTAGAAGATTTAGTGTACTGTTTACAGAAGAATAACAAGAAAAAAGTCAACATATATTCAATATAAAGATATCTTAAAGTACATTCAGGGGTCAGTAACTAAAAGCACTTGGAATGCATCAGCTTAGTGGCCTGAATTTTAATCCTCAGAGCCCACACAAAGGCAAGAGGAAACTGACTTCTGACCTCCATATGTGTGTCATGGCATGTGCACATCCCCACACATATTTCATACACAATATAATAACATTTTAAAATTTAAATCCAGCTTACTCGTTATAATAATTTCTCACCTGTAATTTGCAGATTTGTGCTCAAAGCCAAGACTTGCCACTTATTCTAGTTAACTTGGATATATTATCTAGCTTCTCTTTTATTCACGCTTGCAGAAATATTGTCAATCTTTTTGTGACATTGCCGTCAGCACCACAGGTGACACTGAGTGTAACTTAACTGCTGCATAAAAGGTTTGCTAACAGTAGGTGCCTTCTATACTACCCACAAACTTCTCATCTTGCCCAACAAATAGTCTCAAAATAGGCATTGTGATACCTGTCTATAATTCATAGCTAAAATAAATGAAATAATATTATAAGTCACTAATTGTCACAGTTTATCATTGATTAAACATGAAATCACTCTCATCTTTTGAACCATAAACATTAAAATATATAGATAAGTTTAGATTAAAACCCGAAAGTTTAAATTTCTATTTCATATTCATTTTACAACTTGTTAATAAGATGTGGATCTTAGTGAGATTACACTTTCATGAAATTTACTTAAATATAAATGTATCAAATGTATTTTTCCAGGCTCATTCTCAACTGAATTTTTTGAGACTACTTGATGTGATTACTCAGTTTTACATTGTTGTACTGTTATTTCACCAAAGTTTCCCATGTGAATTTTTAAGTCTACTTGGATGATAAATTCCTGAAAAAAAATATGGTCCCTCCATAAGCAGAGGTTTATTTTAGGAGTTTGGATGTTTTCTACAAAATATTTACTTAAAGTGAAAACTAACTTTGCACTGAAGACACATGCTAATCACATCTAAAGAAAAGTAATAATTTGGAGAGAAGAGTTTGTGACTATTATAGTCATGTAGAAAGCATCATAAGATCTAAGCAAGAAAAGTCTAGAGGTAGTCCTAAAATCAAAATGTTTATGTCTCATTTATTTTATGGTTTTAAAACTAAGAAACACAAACACTTATAATACAATAAAATAACCATCACAAAGTCATGATGGACTGACTACAAATATATGACTTTTAGCAAAACAAAAAAATTGTCTCAGAAATTTTTTAAAGGCAACGATTCATTAAAGATGCTATTTTTTCCATTGTATAGTTTTAGCATCTTTGTAAAAAATCAGGTATGCATAGGTATGTGCGTTTATTTCTGGATCTTCAATAGATTCCATTGATCCACTGTTTCTATGCTAGTACCATGCAGTTTTTATTACTGTTGCTCTACAGCACAGCTTGAGATCAGGGGTGGAGATACCTCCATATCTTCTACTGTAGAGGATTGTGGATTGTTTTAGTGATTCTGGGTTTTTTTATTTTATATATGAAGTTCAGAATTTTTCTTTCAAGCTCTGTAAAGAATTGTGTTGGTAATTTGATGGGAATTGTATTGAGTCTGTAGCTTGTTTTTGGTAAAATGGCATTTTTACTATTAATCCCACCAAGCCATGATCATGAAAGATCTGATATCTTCTTCAATTTCTTTCTTCAGAGACTTGAAGTTTTTTTATACAAGTCTTTCACTTACTTGGTTAGCATTATACCAAGATACTTTATGTTTTTTGTGGCTATTGTGAAGGGTATTGTTTCCCTAATGAAAGTACCTCGACCACCTGCTCAGATGCAGCTGATTGGCAGCTCAGTCTCCATGTGGGTCCCATAGCAAAGGGAGCAGGGACTGTCTCTGTCATGAACTCTATTACTTGCTCTTTGATCACTTGCCCCTGGTGATGCAGCCTTTTCAGGCCACGGAAGAAGAGGATCCAGGCAATCTTGATGAGACTTGATAAGCTACGGGCAGATGGCAGGAAATGAGGACTCCCAATTCAGTGGACTAGGGGAAGGGGATAGAGGAGAAAAGGAAAGGAAGGCAGGACTGGGTGGGGTTGAGGGAGGGGGCTTCAATCGGAATATATAATGAATAAATTGTAAAAATCATTTATTTATTTGTTTGTTTGTTATTACAATTTATTCACTTCGTATCCCAGTCCCACCTCTTCTCCCTCTATTCCCCTTCCCTAGTCCACTGACATAGGAGGACCTCTTCCCTTTCTATCTTACCCTATCAGGGCTCATCAGGGCTGGATGCATCATCTTCCTTTGTGGCCTGGCAAGGCTGTACCCCACAGGGGGAGGTGATCAAGAGGCTGGCCACTGAGCTCATGTCAGAGACAGCCTCTGCTTCCCTTACTAGGAAACCCACTTGGACACTGAGCAGCCTATGGGCTTTCTCTGAGCAGGTGGCTAGGTCCTCTCCTTGGTTGGAGTATTGGTCTCTGCAGTCCCCTCTGAGCCCGGGTTTTTTGGCTCTGTTCTCTTTGGGGAGTTCTTGTCCTCTCCAGGTCTTTCTACCTCCATTTACTTCCATAAAGTTTTCAGCACTCTGCCCAAAGTTTGGCTATGAGTCTTAGTATATCCTTCGATACCCAGGTGGGTAGTCTTTCAGAGTCCCTCTGTGGTAGGCTCTTGTCCTGTTTCCTGTTTTCTCTTACTTCCGCTATCTATCCTGTTTGGCCTCTGAGTGAGGATTAAGCCTCTTCCCTAGGGGTCCTCCTAGCAATCTCAAATTCCTGCAACTAAATAAACTGATTGAAGTCTCATATGTTTATATAATTTCTACTTAAAAATAATTACACATATGTGTTTTAATACTTTCTCAGTGTTCACTACGTTATCATGTTAAATAACTTTTAAAAATTAAAAATAAATTAATACACATTAAAATATTAAAATATCCTATCAGCCACGTGTTAAGATAATGATATCCCTAAAATGCAGAGAGGTCACACCATGTCAGTGTCTTGATATATGTCACTGAGTCATCAGCATTAAGCATATTTGACATATATTTCTAATGCATCCTTCATGGTATGAAAATCTACTAGTTGTCTAGTTGTTCTCTGTTGAATAAAAAAGAATCTGTGATTCAAATAAAGAAACCTAAAAATACATTTTTTCTTTGTTTATGACTCTTTTTAGAAACTCCAAATGACATCCTCTATGTTATGTAATAGGGAATTTTTTTTCGCAGTCCCTGATATTCAGTTGATAATAAAATGTACTCAAAATATAAGGTGAATAAGCACAGTGACTTTGATCTTCCCTAGATATTTCAAAGTAGAAAAATAAAATAAAATGAGAATATATTTTGTAGCCTGTATCCATTCTATTCTATCTACTTGGTCTGAAAGGTTCAGAGGACCCTCACATGCAGAGGGATGCTTTGATTTTACAACTCAATTATTAGTAATTGATTTGTGTGAATGATAGATTAAGTCAAGAAAAGTCTATTTGGAAGAGTATGACATTAAACTTGTGTGGAGGAAGACACTCATTTTGATGCTTAATGTTGACTGTCATTTAGGTCTATTATTTGAATACTTACCCGGAGAAAGCACACTAAGAATTCCTATTCCCATCTCTCATTTTTCCATAAATGAATAATGTATTAATTTTTCAGTTGTATTTTCATGGATGCCTCTTATGAAAAACTGAAAGCTGTTTTCTGATCTTCCTGCTGGTCTGACTTACCAACATCTACTAGAGAACTATGATGCAATAATAACAAAATACTTCTTTGTTTCCTGATTGTACAGCAGTCCAGAGCAAGAGTTATTGCCATTTTTATGGAGATTCTAATTCGTTATATTCCTAACTGTGGCCTGCAGAATAGTAGTATTTGCTGAAATGCTTATCCTCCCATAAGGGAAATAAATGTTCTGCGTCATATAGGAAAGGGAACTGAACTGAAGTTAAAGAGATCATTTCATTCATTTTTTTGTTTCTAAGAACATTTAAGATGACAGCTTGGAAGACGTTTTCATAAGGATACATCTAGTTCAGAGCTCAGAAGTAAGTAGAATCTAAGAGATTTAAAATAATGTATCAAATATGAGTCTGCAGTTTGTGGAGTCTTCAATGACTGTCAGACATCCAAGATCTGGGAACTCACCCTCTGAATCCATCTATATCTAAATCTTCTTTAGCTCACTACAATTCAGCTCACTCACCAATACATTTGTTTTGCAGATTCCATGTGGTTTTAGAAATAGCTCATTTTGCCCATCTGGTCTCTTTTCCAACCAGCATATATACACATGTGCACACTTGTGGACACACGTGCATGTGTACATGCTTGCACATACACACACACGACAATCTGTTGTGAAATTCTGTTAGTTTTATTTTCATTATAAAACCTTTATAACTCTCATTATTTCAGTCTCACCATCTTAGTTAGGACATTCTTACCTCTGACTCACATTGACAAGCCTCTAGTTATTGTCTCCACTCCAGCCTATTGCAATCTAATCTTGATAGGTACTTGCTTCCTTTTATGATATAATCCCAATTATATCACCCTTCTACTAAGAATTCTCCAACAGTGTACATCACATCCAGGTTGAAAATCCTCCATTTTTATCATGATTCTGATGGCTTAGTTTTAGCTCTTAGTATTTCAGCTTTAGCATGCTAGGCCCCTTGTGTTCCTCACACACACAACAACTTAATAAGTAGCTCTGCCTCTATTTCTGTGTGTTCTCTCCCAAGATTTCTGCATCCCCTATTTTTTACAGTAAATTTTGGATTTTATTTTTACATTTTTATTTTAATTAGTTAATTTTCTACCACTTTTAGAGAATATAGTTTTTGTGATAGAATGATACCATCTGCTCTTGTGTATCAGTTATCTGGACCCAGAGTAGTGCTTTATATTTGGATGTATCACATTAATCAATGTTTATACAAAATTTAATATTATTTCTTGGGAAGCCCTTTAATTTATTCACATTAGTAGTTTAATGTACAACACATAAACACAGCATATTTCACCAGATTCATTGGTGAAATGATATCTCTCCAAGAAAGCATAAGCTTGATTATGAGAACAGAGCTAAGTTTTGTCATATTCCTAAATCTATTGTCAATTACCTCTAATGTTGAGTGAATAGATCAGATTTATTTTCTTTCCTATCCTAGGAAATAACCATGAATTAACCACACAGAATGCAATCTTTCTTACATAGTTAGCTAGAAGCAGGTATCTCAGAGAAATTAACTTTTTACAGAGTTTAGGAAGGTGAAAAAGTTAAGAGTTATTTGCAAAGATAGATGAACCATGGTGTTAGATAATTGTACCAACAGTGGTAACAAATAGCTATCAATCAAACAAGTGTTACCTGGTGGTAATTAAAACACAACTAAGAACTGCAAAGGTGGTAACCACAGTTAGGAGGACATAAGTAGAGATTAATAATGTGTATCACTAGATGATAGCTGCTGACCAGAATAGTTGACAATAGACTGAAGAAAATGCTGCTACCATGGACATAGCTGAAGCAAAAACTATTTGCTGTTAGCACAATGCAATGCAAAACTGACTTTTAATTCCTATGGAGATAGCTCATACTTAAAAATGGCAACCCATGCGATAAAACATTGCCCTCAAACACCTGGATTTAAAATAGTACATCTGATTCCCTAGTGCCAGGCAGTGTCCAGAAGTTCACCGACTGCTCAAAAAATGTCTTTGAAAAGACTTGCTGATCCTAGACCTTAAACCTCCTAGAGTTATCGTGATTTAGAATCTTTAAAATAACTTCATGAGGCTGGAGAGATGGCTCAGAGGTTAAGAACACTGCCTGTTCTTCCAGAGGTCCTGAGTTCAAGTCCCAACAACCACATGATGGCTCACAACCATTTGTAATGAGATCTTGTGCCCTCTTCTGGCATGCAGGTGCACATGCAGGCAGAACACTGTATGTTTAATAAATAAAATCTTTTAAAAAAAAGTAACTTCATTCACTTATAAAATATTTTTACTTTTTAAAATTTATTTATTTTTTATTAATTACAGTTTATTTATTTTGTATCCCATCTGTAGCCTCTCCCTCATCCCCTCCCAACCCTACTCTCCCTCCATTATCTCCTCTCATGCCCCTCCCCAAGTCCACTGATAGGGGGAGATCCTCCTCCCCTTCTCTCTGACATACCCCTGGTGAAGGACAGCCCCTCGGCTCCTGAGGAGTCCAGTTAGTCCACAGAATCATACACCTGAGGAGAGCTATGGCAATTCCCTGAGAACCACCAATATTAAGAGAGCTCCAGTAGAACACCAGCTTCCTAACCAGAGCTCTTTTTCACCACACCACTTACTGCTCACAGGACCCAGGCGGACACCAGAAACTACCAGCCAATGACAGAGACAACCAGAGGAGTAAAGGCCAACAAAATCAACAAAAGCCAAAGCAATATGGCATCTCCAGCACCCAGGTATCCAAAGGCAAGCAGACCTGCAAACCCTAACAGAACTGAAACATTAGAATATGACCTTAAATCTATGCTTATGAAGTGATAATAAAGGAAACAAATTAAATCCATAAATACAAGAAGATGCCATCAAACAGATTGAGGCCATTAGAGGGGCCTGTAGAGAAGAAATAAATAAATCACTCAAAGAAATAGAGGAAAATACAATCAGGTGAAAGAAATTAATAAAATGGTTCAAGATCTGAAGATGGAAATGGAAACAATAAAGAAAGCATTTATGTATTTCTTTTTTTCTGTTCACCATGAGAATTTTATGATTTCCTTTTTTTACATTATGTCACAGCCACATTTTTGTTGTATTAACATTGTCAGGATTTTTTTTTTTGTATTTCTTATTTTTTACTTTTTGTTGTTGTTTATTATTATTAGTTACATTTTATTAACTCTGTTTCCCAGCTGTATCCCGCTCTCTTATTCCCTCCCAATCTCACCCTCCCTCTCTCAGCTTCTCCCTGCCCCTTTCCAAGTCCACGGATTGGGGAGGACCTCCTCCCCTTTCATCTGGCCCTGTTTTATCAGGTATCTTCAGGGCTGGGTTCAAAGTCCTTCTCTGTGGCCTAGAAGGACTGCTCCTCCCTTGGGGGATAGGGAGGTCAAAGAGCCTGCCATTGAGTTCCTGTCAGAAATAGTCCTTGTTCCCCTTACTATGGGAAACCAATTGATTATTGAGCTACCACGAGCTTCATCTGAGCAAAGGTTCTAGGTTATATCCATTCGTGGTCCTTGGTTGAAGAAACAGTTTCAGAAAAAACCCCAGTGCCCAGATATATTTGGTCCTTGTGGAGCTCCTATCCTTTCCCTGTCATCCTAACTCCCCTTCTGCCGAAGGTTTGGTTATGAGTCTTAGTATCTGTTTTGAAACGCTGCTTGGTAGGGTCTTTCAGATGCCTTCTGCGGTAGACTCCTGTCATATGTCCAATGCACATTTCATTTGTCTTTCTAAGTGAGGATTGATCATCTTACCTCATGTCTGCTTTCTTGTTTATCTTCTTTAGGTGTATAGATTTCATTATGTTTATCATATCTTGTAGGTCTATATAAGCAAGTATATACCATGTTTGTCTTTCTCCTTCTGGGATATTTATGTATTTCTTAACTCTCAAATTTTTTATATATTTTAGGAAGACAATTCATGATTAATTATATATCCAATATATACTTAAGAATGACTTATTTCCACTGATAGGGGAGGACTTCTTTTCCTTCCTTCTGATCCTAGTCAATTAGGTCTCATCAGTAGTGGCTGCCTTGTCTTCTTCTGTGGCCTGGTAATGCTGCTTCCCCCTTAGGGGGAGGTAATTAAAGAGCAGGCCAATCAGTTCATGTCAGAGACAGTCCCTGTTCCTATTACAATGGAACCCACTTGGATACTGAACTGCCATGGGCTACATCTGTGCAGTGGTCTTAGGTTATCTCCATACATAGTCCTTGGTTGGAATAGCAGTCTCAGGAAAGACCCCTGTGCTCAGATTTTTTGGTTCTGTTGCTCTCCTTGTGGAGTTCCTGTCCTCATACAGAGGGTGGAGGAAGGGAGGGATTGAGACGGGAGGAGGGAGGGAACCACGGGGGGGATACAAAGTGAATAAAGTGTAATTAATAAAGAAAAAAAGTTTATATAAGTCAGATACGGTTCTATTTCAACCTTAGTGAAAGGATTTTGCCATAGGAATATTTTAAGAGAGTTTAGTAAATTGCACCGTATGTCAAGGGAGTTTTTTTTTTAATTCCTTGAAGGAACAAAGGAAAGAAAGATGGAAATATGTAAAGAAATTTCAGGGAAAATGAGTAATTAAAAAATGACTTATTTAAATAATTTATATGCTATAAAATTCTTATAATGTATTATTCTTCAGTTTGTGTTTCTTTGTGTGTGTGTGTACATGTGAATTGTGTGGTGTATGTATTTGGAATATGCATATGGTTTATATTTTTGGCATATGCACATTTGTGTGATACTGCATAGGCATTAAGACCATGAAAGAATGTAACGTGTCCTTCTTTGCCATGTTTCAAGTTGTTACCTTGAAACAGGGTTTCTCTTTGAGCCTGAAGTTAGACTGGTAGCCAGCAAGCACTGGTGATTCTTCTACATCTTTCTCTTTCCCATACACAGCTGTTGTTGCAGAAGCACTTAGCCATGCCTTGATTTTTATGAGGATGCTAAAGATTTTTAATTTTTTTTTAATTTATTCACTTTATTTCCCAATGGTAGCCTGTTTTCCCATGTCCTCCCAGTCCCACCCTTCCTCCTTTCCCTCCCTCCCATCCCTCTTATAAGGACTGCCTGGATCATCTTCCTCTGTGGGATGGCAAGGTCGTCCTGCCAGGGGGAAGATACCGAAGAACAGGCAACCCAGTTCATATCAGAGACAGCCCCTGCTCTCTTAACTAGGGTATCCACTTCTAGACTGAGCTGCCTATGAGCTACATATGAGCTGAGGACTTAGGTCCTCTACATGCATGGTCCTCAGTTGGTACATCAGTCTCTACTGGACCCTTCTGGGCCCAGATATGTTGGCTTTTTTGTTCTGCTTGTGGAGTTCCTGTCCCTTCCAGGTTCTTCTATCATCCCCACATCCACCCCTTCTTCTATAAGACTTCCTATGCTCTACCCAAAGTTTGGCTGTATCTGCTTTGATCCTCTGGTGGGTGGAGTCTTTCATAAGACATCTATGGTAGGTTCCTTCTCTTATGCCACTTCAGGTGTATATTCTGTTTGACCTTCTAAATGAAAATTAAGTATCTTCCCCAGGGTTCTCCTTGTTGTTTAGCTTCTTTAACTTTGTAGATTTTACTACGTTCATCCTATATTATATGACTAATATTTGCTTATAAGTGAGTATATAGCATGAGTGTTTTTCTGGTTCTGAGTTACCTCACTCAGGATCATCTTTTCTAGTTCCATCCATTTGCCTGAAAATTTCATGATTTACTTGTTATTAACAGCTGAGTAGAATCCTGTTGTATAAATGTACCACAATTTCTGTGTCTATTCTTCAGCTGAGGAACATCTAGGTTGTTTCCAGATTATGGCTATTTCAAACAAAGCCTACTCTCTCTGTATCTCATTAACATGGTACTTGAAGTCCTGGCTAGAGCAAAAAGAAGACTAAAGGAGATGAAGGGATATAAATCTGAAACTAAGAAGTTAAAGTGCCACTATTCAAAGGTGATATTATAGTATACATGAGTGACCAAAAAAATTCTACCAGGGAACTTCTACAGCTGATAAACACCTTCAGCAAAGTAGCTGGGTATAAACTAAACTAAAAAAATAAAATAAAATCAGTAGGCCTCCTGTATACAAAAGACAAATGGGCTAAGAAAGAAATTAGGAAAACAACACCCTTCACAATAACCACACACACAAAAAAAAAAAACCCATAAAGTGTCTTGTTTTAACTCTAACCAAGCAAGTGAAAGACCTGTTGTTTTTCTTTTTTTTTTTTCAAAGAAAGAAAGACATTGAAGAAGATGCTAAGAATTTTAACGCTGATCCTCATGAGTACACAATATACATCATTACTTACTAAGCTATCTCCCCAGCTCCTATTTAGTGATTCATTTACAGTTTATCACAGTGCAGTACAACTATCATTATTTAAAGATATAGTTTTGAATTTCTTTTAAAGACACCTCTTTTGGACAAAAAATTTGACCAAATCATAATGAAAAATGTTCTCAATTAAAATATAAATGATATTTTGGGAAATGTTTCTGTTCAGTTGGATTCTTTAAGATGAAAGAAACCACAGGTGCATAATGACCTCAGCACAGGAATTTATGTAACCCTTGTTTGATTCTTAGACTTAAAATTGAAAATCTAAGGACTTCTGATTTCCAGTCTGATCTATAAAGAATTTGGGCATTTTCATCACAAAATATTAAACAAACTAAAAGCAGTAGTTTGGTTTGTGTAACTTAATCAAGCTAGAAGAGAACAGTCTGTTCAAAATACTTTCAACAAGCCAGGTGTTTACATCTCATGACTTGGAGACATGAATGGTGACAGGTTAGTAGGGACAAGAGGGGAATGAGTGATCTCTCTAAATTAACTAAGCTTGGATCAGTGCCATTTAAAAGTGGATTTCCAGTAACTGTAAACACATACAGCAGGCGCCTAGGTAAACAATACATTTTTTATTTGCCTAAACTGACAATATAATAGAAGGGAAAATGAAATCTTAGCTAATGTTCAATTAAAAACAGGGAGGACTAACAAATAATGCTCCAGAAATGCAGCTTTAAAAATGCTTTTAGAGATGTTGGAAAATTTAGAAATGTAATTAGGAGCTAGATATTTAGGTTATTAAAAATTAATTTGTCACCTGTGGTGATAATAGTGTAATAATAACACAAGGAAGATCTTGTTCTAAGACATATAGTGAGTACTGAGTTGGGAAATGTCACCATGTCTGAAGCTTAAGTTTAAATGTCTCATTCACTTAAGTGCTGTGTACTTACATACAAAGAAAGAGATGCAATAAGTTCAACAATATCACAACAATTGTTGACTATAGATGGTGGGCTACTTACTATGCGAATTCTTCAACTTCCTTTCATATTGGAAAAAAACAAACAAACTGGAAAAATGAATACACTAACTGCCAGCAATGTTTATCCCTACTTATTCTAATGTAGCGTCTATAGCAAAGATGTCAATGAAGGTCCACATTCTGATACTGAAATTGTCCCTTGAAGAGTCTCAAGGAATAAACAGAGAAATCACTGTACATGAGCTAGCTGACATCTCTCCATGTTTGCTATGTTTTGCTCTTTCAATTCTGGAGATTGAACTCAGGTGCATAGATAAATAGACATGCTACCACAGAGTGACACACTCAGTCCCTTTTATTAATTAATTTGAGGTTTTATTCTGCTTTTAAAAATGTTTTTATTTATAACAATTTATTCACTTTTTATCCCAACTGTAGTCCCCTCCCTCAGCACCACCTAATCCCGCCGTCGTCCCTCCTCTTTCTATTCCCATTCACCTTCCCCAGTCCAGTGGTAGGGGAGGTCCTCCTCCCCTTTCATCTGACCCTAGCCTATCAGGTCTCTTCAGGACTGGTTATATTGTCTTCCAGTGGGGCCTGGTGAGGCTGCTCCCTCCTCAGGAGTAGGTAATCAAAGAGCCAGACAATGAGTTCATGTCAGAGACAAACCCTCTTCGCCTTACTAGGGAACTCTCTCGGAAACTGAGCTGCCATGGGCTATATCTGTGCAGGGGTTCTTTTTTTTTTTTTTTTTTTTTTTTACCTTTTTAATACTATTATTTTTATTTTTATTTTTTATTTTTTTATCAGTTACATTTTTTATCAGTTACATTATCATAACTCTGTATCCCAGCCGTGTCCCGATCCCTCATTCCCTCCCAGTCCCTCCCTCATCTCCACCGTGCCCCTTTCCAAGTCCACTGATAGGGGGGACCTCCTCCCCACTCATCTGATCTTGTTTTATCAGGTATCTTCAGGACTGGCTGCAAAGCCCTCCTCTGTGGCCTAACAGGACTGCTCCTCCCTTCGGGGGTGGGGAGACCAAAGAGCCAGTCATTGAGTTCCTGTTAGAAATAGTCCCTGTTCCCCTCACTTTGGGAAACCAATTGGTTACTGAGCTACCACAGGCTACATCCTGTGCAGGGGTTCTAAGTTATCTCCATGAATGGTCCTTGGTTGGAGTATCAGTCTCAGAAAAGACCCCTTGGCCCAGATTTTTTAGTTCTGTTGCTCTCCTTGTGGAGCTCCAGTCTCCTTCCTCCATGTCGCTCTGTCTCCTCCTTTTTTCATAAGATTCCTTGCACTCTGCCCAATGTTTGACTATGAGTCTCAGCATCTGCATTAATACCCTGCTGGGCAGAGTCTTTCAGAGTCTCTCTACCATAGGCTCCTGTCCTGTTTCCTGTTTTTCCCATCTTCTGAGGTCTATCCTATTTGCCTTTCTGAATGAGGATTGATCACCTTGCCCAGTATTCTCCTTCTTGCTTAACTTCTTTAGGCGTACAGATTTTAGTATGATTATCCTATAGTAAATGTCTAATATACATTTATAAGTGAGTACATAGCATATGTGTCTTTCTGATTCTGGGATACCTCACTCAGGATGATCTTTTCTAATTCCCACCATTTGTCTGCAAATTTCATGATTTCCTTGTTTTTTAATTGCTGAGTAGTGTTCCATTGTGTAAATGTGCCACAATTTCTGTATCCAGTCCTCAATTGAGGGATATCTGGGTTGTTCCAGATTCTGACTATTACAAATAAAGCTGGTACAAGCATGGTTGAGCAAATGTCCTTGTTATATTCTTGAGTATGTTTTGGATATATGCCTAGGAGTGCTATAGCTGGATGATAATAGCCTTAGATGTTGAAAATTATTTGATAAAATCCAACATTCTTTTATATTTAAAGTTCTGGAGAGGTCAGGGATACAAGGAACTTTCCTAAACATAGCAAAGGCAATATACAGCAAGCCTATAGCCAAGATCAAACTAAACAGAGAGAAACTTAAATTAATTCCACTGAAATCAGGGAAAAGGCATGGCTGCCAACTCTCTCCATATCTCTTCAACATAGTTCTTGAAGTCTTTGCTAGAGCAATAAGACATTTAATAGAGATCAAAAGGATTCAATTTGGAAAGGAATAAGATAAAAGTATCACTCTTTACTGATGATATGATAGTATATGAGTGACCCAAAAAATTCTACCAGGGAACTTCTACAGCTGATAAACATCTTCAGCACAGTGGCCAGATACAAAATCAACTCAAAAAAAAATCAGTAGGCTTCCTGTATACAAAAGACAAATGGGCTGAGAAATTAGGGAAATAGCATCCTTCACAATAGCAACAAAAAACATAAACACCTTGGTATAACCCTAACCAAGCAAGTCAAAGACTCCTATGGAAAAAACTTCAGTTCTCTGAAGAAAGAAATACCTTCTCTGAAGGATAAAATAACAGAAGATGGAAAGATCTCCCATGCTCACGGCTTGACAGAAGTAACAGAGTAAAAATAGACAACTTACAAAAGCAATCTACAGATTCAATGCAATTCCCATCAAATTACCAAAACAATTCTTTACAGACCTTGAAAGAACAATTCTCAACTTCATATGTAAAAACAAAACAAACAAACAAACAAACAAAAACCCAACAGAATAGCTTAGACAATCCTCTGCAATAAAAGTTCTTCTGGAGGGATCTCCACCCCTGATCTCAAACTGTACTATAGAGCAGCAGTAATAAAAACTGAATGGTACTGTCATAGGGAAAGACTTGTGGATCAATGGAATCGAATAGAAGACCCAGAAAAAAAAATCTACTTATGGACACCTGATTTTGACACTCATCTTTGTAAATACCATACAATGGAAAAAAGATAACATATTCAACAAATGCTGCTGGTCTAACTGGATATCTACATGTAGAAAAATGCAAATATATCCATACTTATCACCCTGCACAAAACTAAAGTCCAAATGGATCAAAGACCTCAACATAAAACCAGACACACTAAACCTGTTATAAGAAAAACCGGGGAAGAGCCTTGAACTCATTGGCACAAGAGACAACTTTCTGAACAGAACACCAACAGCACAGGCTCTAAGATCAAAAATCAATAAACGAGACCTCATGAAACTGAAAAGCTTCTGTAAATCAAAGGACACTATTGTCAGAACAAAATGACAGCGTACAGACCGGGAAAGGATCTTCAGCAAACCTATATATGAAAGAGGGCTAATTTCCAGAATATATAAAGAACTCAAGAAGTTAAAAAGCAACAATCAAGAAATCCAATTTAAGAAAATAGTGTACAGAACTAAGCAGAGAATTCTCAATAGAGGAATATCGAATGGCAGAGAAACACTTAAAGAAATGCTCAGCATCCTTAGTCATCAGGGAAATGCAAATCAAAACGACACTGAGATTTCACCTTATACCCATCAGAATGGCTAAGATCAAAAACTCAGGTGACAACACATGCTCAAGAGGATGTGGAGAAAGAGGAATCCTCCTCCATTGCTGGTGGGAATGTAAACTTGTTCAACCACTTTGGAAATCATTCTGGTGCTTTCCCAGACAACGAGGTTTTATTCTGAAGGAGAGTCTTGCTAAGCTTCTGAGGACAGAACTATGTTACTCCTGCCACTTCCTTGACAAGTGCACACCTAATATCCATTTTTCTTTAAATTTTGTGTTGGATACTGATTTTTACTCTCATTTTATTTTATTTTTTGTTTGCTTCTTTGTTTTTCAAGGCAAGCTTTCTTTATATAGCTTTGGCTGGCCTCAAACCCATAGGAATCCAACTACCTCTGCCACTCCTTCTGGCTTTTATACTCACTCTCTATAAGGTATTATGAATGAAATTTGGCCTCAAGACACTGAAAAAAATCACTAGCTACTGGTTATAAACTCATAAATCACAATTGTACAATTTTAATTTTACTTCCCAAGTAAATATAATTGAATATCAAGAGGTAATTTTAAGTTCATAGGAACTTCAAGAAATAAAATTAGTAGAATGTGAAATTTAAAATGAGCTAATAAACACATTTTGCCATATTTACAAATATTCTATTCCTTATTAGAAAACAGCTTCTAGAGTTAATATCCTGGTTATGTGAAGTATAGCAGCTTGCTACAATTCATTCTAGACACAAACGAACTATATAGTACAACCATGAATTGTGTTGTATAATTAGATATTAGTATGGTTTATCAAACCACAGGGCCATGATAAATATCTATCTTTCTTACTTGCATGCTTTGGCATAGAAATCACAAGATAAAAATAAGTATAGCAATTTGAATAGAACATCTGCTAGTTAAAATGAAAATCATAATGTGTGCTATCAACTGTTGTAAGTGGTCACAAAAATATCTGAAGAGCAGCAATTTTCTAAAACAACATCGAAAGCCTCATTTTGCTTTTGCAGTTTTGCTTGAAAGAATATTTCCATGTACATGGGTTTGTGTGTGTGTGTGTGTGTGTGCGCGCGCGCGTGTGTGTGTGTGTGTGAGAGACAGAAAGAGAGAGAGAGATGTTACTCAATATTAGATGGATATATGTGAATTTCTCCAAGCAGCATGGCCCTAAACCAAAACACATTATATTTTAGAAGGACAGTGTTGGTAGTTTCTAGAAGTTTAGAAATAGGAGGTGAATGTGGTTTTGAAGAAAATAAAGCTAGTTTTTTTCAGCTTTATGATAACTGAAGTGTGCCAATGAGTCATACTCTGCATAAGGAAGAGCTAATTCATGTATTTATAACACAAACTAGGCCAATGCCTGGCACTTAATTGAATACAATTTAACAAGTGTTTTTGTGCATCGCATTGCTTGAAGAATTGGAGTGATACAAACATGACAAACTGATTCCAAGGAGTTATTAGTTCTCATTTGTATCTAATTTGTTTGAAAATAGATTTGATCTAATGGGGGTGGGGCATTAGTCCAGCCATCATCTAGTACTGCAAGAATGAGCTATATCTAGAATTGACTTCCCATAGTACATCAGAGAATAAAAATCTCCTTTCATCATAAAACAAGTGAGTTCTTCATGGTAGAGATGGAAATGGTGACCATGGTTAAAGAGCTCTTAGGAGACTTAAGAAAATGAAAAGGGAGGAAAAAAGGAGAGGTATTGTCACAGGAATTTCTAAGACATTGATAGAACAAGTTAGATGGAACAGGTGGAAAAAGCATAAGACAGTAATAATTTAAGTTTCTGGAAGTTTAGAAATCTTACTCCTGCATCAGAACATAGGGTAGAATGGATATGAGAGTAAGGAGCTGGGAATTGTTAGCTGTTGTGTCTACCTCATGAATCAGATTCACAAGTGTTTTAGAATCTGGAAGTCTGTAACAGGAAGCCACTTCTGATTCTCCATGAAATGTCTGCACTGTCATTTTTCTTCCAAATTAATAATGATTGGCCACACACAGGATGGTTTATAAAACTTTCACTTCATGGAACAATTGATTTACCACCTCCCAGAGAGCAGTTTGCCAACATCAGAAATACAAAATAAGCACAGTAAGAGTTTCTGATATCTAGCATTTTCTTGACTCAAGGCATTTCCACCTGCATATCCTCTGATGAGGATACCTGGTTATTACTCTCCATGGACTACCTTCATTTGTGTGGACTCTGACCAGAAAGCCCTCTACAACCAGAATTAATAGTCCTCCCTTCCTGATTCACTCTTCCATTATACCAAACTCTGCAGCACTGGTCTTGATAAAACATGCATGCATGCAATCTTGTCTATTGTCTACAACCCATCAGTAGGAAAAAAGAAGAAAACTTTTCCATGACCCTCTAAAGAACCCTGACTAATTCAGACTTGAGGCATTTGAAACACTTGCATGACTCATGTAGATTCCAGGGCATATCCATGTTGTAAAGAGCAGTCTTTTTTAATATAGTTTTTAAAAAATATTTTAAATTACAGTTTATTCACTTTGTATCCCCCTTGTACCTTCCTCTTCCCTACCCTTGTCCCTCTCCCAGTCCACTGAAAAGGGAGGTCCTTCTCTCCTTCCTTCTGATCCTAGTATATCAGGTATCATCAAGAGTGGATGCATTGTCTTCTTCTGTGGCCTGGTAAGGTTGCTCCCCCCTCAGGGGGAAGTGATCAAAGAGCAGGCCAATCAGTTCATGTCAGAGAAGGTCCTTGTCCCCATACCTTGGAATGCACTTGGATACTGAACTGCCATAACAGGGGTTCCAGGCCATCTCCATATGAATGGTCTATGATTACATTGATGGATTTTTGTATGGTAAACCATCCCTACCTCCCTGGATAAAGTCCTCTTGATCATGGTAGATGATATGTTCTTGGATTCAATTTGTGAGTATTTTATTGAGTATTTTTGGGTCAGTGTTTATAAGGGATATTGCTCTGGAATTCTCTGAATCTTTTTGGTTGAGTCTTTGTGTGGTTTAGGTATCAGGGTGACTGTGGCCTCATAGAATGAGTTTGGTAATGTTCCTTCTGTTTCTATTTTCTGGAATAGTTTAAGGAGTATTGGTATTAGCTCTTCTGTGAAAATCGGTAGAATTCTTTGTTAAAACCATCCAGCCCAGGGCATATTTGGTTGGAAGACTTTTAATGATCACTTCTATTTCCTTAGAGGTTATTGGTATATCTAAATTGTTTACTTGATCATAATTTAAGGTTGATAAGTGGTATCTATCAAGAAAGGGATGAGGGAATTAAAATGGGGTAGGGGAAAAGAGGTGGGACTGGGTGAAGAGAAGGGAGAAGGCTGCCATCAGGCTATAAAGTGATTAAACAAATAAATTAATGGGAAAACAAACAAACAAACAAAAAGTTACGCATATCAGGGCTGGAGAGATGGCTCAGTTAATAAAGTGTCTTCCATACAAGCACAGGGACCTGAACTTAAAAAGATGAAGATTGTTCATATGCCTGTAACCCTATCCTTAGTTGAGGGGTGTTGTTTTATCCCTAACTTTCATTGATCAGGCAGGTAACCTGAATCTATGTGCTTCTGGTTCAGTTAGAGATCCTGTCTAAAATACAGACAGACAAAACAAACAAACAACCCGCAGTTGTTGAATTATGGAGAAATGACACTTGATATGAGTTACAGGTCACCACAAGCATGTGCACACATATATATACATATGCACACATATATACAATACCTTACCACACACACACACAAGTACTGCCTTCCAGCATACCTAATCAAAATAGGTTTCTCAAAGAAGTGTAAGAAAAACATTTCCCATGAGTCACATCAAGGTGACTTTTTCAACAACCAAAAATAAGCATGATTAGGTGGAAAATCTAGAATGATTCATGAAAGATCTGAAGTGCTGTTCATCTAGAGGGGATAGGGAGGCTAGTAGCAGACTCACTTCACTTAATGAGAACTTAAAAGTGTCATTGTACCTGTATCACTTACTTTTTAAAGATTTATCTATTTTCATTTTTTTGATAATTTTTAAATTTATTCTCTCATATGTTACATCTCTACTGCAGTTTCCCCTCCTTCCTCTTCTCCTAGTCTCTCCCCATCTCTCCTTTCTTCCCAGTCCATTCCTCATCTGCTTCCCTTCAGAAAAGGGCAGACTTCCCAGGGATACCAACCAAGCATAGGATATCAAGTTGCAATAAGACTAGGCTCCTCCCTTCATATTAAAGCTGGACTAGAAAAACCAATAGGAGGAAAGGGATCCTAAAAAACAGACAAAAGAATCAGAGACAGCCCCTGCTTCCACTGTTAGGAGTTTCACATGAAGACCAACCTACACAACTATAAAATATATGCATAGGGCCTGGTTTAGACCCATGCAAGCTTCCTGATTGTTAATTCAGTCTCTGTGAGCCCCTATGGGCCCAGGATAGTTGATTCTGCCAGTTTTCTTGTGTTCTTGACCCCTCTGACTCCTGCAATCCTTCCTCCCCATCCTGCAAGAGTCCCTGGGCTCAGCCTAATGTTGGCTGCGAGTTTTTGTGTCTGTTCCCATAGGTTACTGGATGAAGACTCTCTGATGATGATTATGCCAGACTGATCTGTGAGTATAGTAGAGATCATTAGTAATAATTTGCACTGACTTTTCCCCACCTGGTTGTGGTTCTTTTAATTTATTTATTACAATTTATTCATTTTGTATCCCAGTTGTAGCCCCTTCTCTTGTCCCCTCCCAATCCCACCCTTTCTCCTTCTTCTCCTCCCATGCCCATCCCCCAGTCCACTTATAGGGGAGGTCCTCCGGTCCCTTCTATCTGACTGTAGCTTATCAGATCTCATCAGGATTGGTTGCATTGTCTTCCTCTGTGGCCTGGCAAGGCTGCTCCCCCAGGGGGAGGTGATCAGAGAAACTGCCACTGAGTTCATGTCAGAGGAAGTCCCTGCTCCACTTGTTAGGGAACTTGCTTGGAGATTGAGTCTATGGGCTACATCTGAGACAGGTTTTAGGTCCATGAATGGTCCTATCAGTGGACAAGAGAAGGGACATAAGGGGAGAAGAGGGAGGAAGGATGGGATAGGGAGAAGATGAGGGAGGGGTCCACAGTCAGGGTACAAACTGAATAAATTTTAATAAATGATAATAATAATAAGAAGAAGAAGAAAAAAAATTCACTTATATATGAGTACATACCATATTTGTCTTTCTGGGTTACCAGTCACTCAGGATGACTTCTTTTTTCTAGTTCCATTTATTTGTCTGTAAATTTTATAATGTTATTTTTTTTAACAGTTGAGTATGTTTCCATTGTATAAATGTACCACTTTTTTTTATCCATTCTTTGGTTGAGGGACAACTAGGTTGTTTCCAGTTTCTTGAAAAAGGCTGCAATGAATATAATTGAGCAGGTGTCTTTATGGGAGGATGGAACATTCTTTGGGTATATGCCCAGGAGTGGTATAGCTGGGTTTTGAGATAGATCAGTTCCCAATTTTCTAAGAAACCACTGAGATACCACTTATTATCATTTTGCATTATTGCCTAGGACTGGCAGATTCTTCATTTATTTTTTAATTGCACAATTCTTACCATGGGACGAGGAAGTATGCTGCTTATAATACACCTTTCTATCAAATATTTGTAAGTACCTTTCCAACTCTGACCTGTAAAGTGCTAAAAATGTTAGTGCTAGGTTGTGTCAAATTAAACTTTCAATTTGATGAAAATAAAAACAATGATAATCTCATTAAATTAATACACCCAGCAAATGAGATTCTATTTCCTGGAATAAATAGCAAATCTGAAGAATGATAAATAGTATTTTTACTATTATCAGTTCAGTCTCTGTGAAACTGAGAAAACTCACATAGAACAAACCTCCAAGGACAAGTCCCTACGTACTACTTACTCTTTCTGGGATCTACTTTCTAGGTTTTTGGTGTTTTTATTTTTTAAAGATTTATTCATTATTATTGTTATTAATTATCATTTCATTCCTTCTGTATGTATGGTATGTTCAGGTGCCTGTGAAGCTAGAGGGTGGTGTCAGGTTCCTTAGTTTGAGTGAATTTTAGGAACCCAGACTTGGATCCTCTAGAAGACCAGCAAGTGTTCTTAACCACTGGGCAATCTCCCCAGTCTTTTAGAACTTGAGACCAAATATACTTATGGGTAGTATTATATACTAAAACCTGAATAGTTCCATTTAGGCCATTAACTCTTTAGACTAAATTGTCATTACAGGGATCACTGCAAACTAATCTCTATAGAAGGGCAGTTTGTGAGCTTCTCGCCACTCTCCTCTTGTCATCACCTACCCCTCATGACGGTTACCTGTTTAACACCTGGACCTGTGTGTAGGGTCATTTCACACCTCAGCTACTGTGACTAACATGTTTGTGGAGAAACAAGTACCCCCACAGACCACAAACTCTTCCACAAAAAAGTGCCTATTAAGAATGTCAGGCAATGAATGATATTTGGACATTTAACTTAATCCTGAGATCTGTTCTATGGAAGCAATCTAAAACTTAACATACACTGCAAGTACTTTGTTTTACCATCTATTTCGTACAAAGAAAACTTTTTGGCTTTTCTATCCTTTAACGATGCTGTTACAAAAACCTCTACATACATAATCACATGCAAATAATCCTGAGATGCCTATTTTGCTTTTGAATTGCATTACAAAAATAGCAGATTTTAATCTTGTTGTTTTCTCTGTGCAATGCCAGTATCACTCAACACATCTCCATGTAGCCTAGGCTTTTATTGCTTTTCAATTCTTCATGCAGAACAAGAATAATGCCAATACACTGATGATTTTAGTATGCCATTTTTCCTGTTTTTCTGGTTAGGTCTTAAAGTTCAGTGTATATCACATATACACTATGCATTGTTTTCAGAGATGACTTCTAGGATTTCCGACATCATTTTAGAAAGGAGTTTGGTTGACACATATTTCAAAGACACTTCATTGCTATCCAAATGTGGAAGAGCCTGATGAAGTTAATTCATCTCATGTATCTAGCTTGTAAAATAGACCAACATAAAGCAATACAGAGGTATATAAAGTAAACAGCAGTCATTCTTGAAGTAATTGGTAATAAACTTCAATAGATAAACCCACATTCTGGATTAAATTATATAAAATCTTAGAAAGATTTAAAGTCACTATTGTAAGCATTTGGGGGAAATAGCATGGAAACCAAGTAATGACTTCTTACAGAAATTGTAGGCACACTGGGTGTGTACATTATACTCCTAATAAACACTGTTATCTATACTAAATGTATACATCATTAAAATATCTTCTTTGTCATCTAGCTATACATAATTTCTTACAATCCAATGAGTAAGTACTAGATACAAGAAAAGTTAAGGGGCCCTATGGACAAATGGACAATGTCATTAAGAAGTTTAATGTCTTATTAGAAAAAAATGTCAGCAATAAAAGATGCCAAGAGGATATGTAAAGAAACTGTATGCTGTATATTGTCTGGTTTTCTATAAACTGATAAATTTTCTAAAATTATTACCCTACCCTTAAATTTTATTACTATATTACATTATAGTAATATATATAATACTGTAATATATATTATATATAGTAATATAATATAATAATGTATATAGTATAATATATATACATTAGTAATATATATAATAGATGATAAAATTAATAATACATAATTCTACCTAACATGACATTAACACATATTGCTAAAATTTAATTCTGTGACTCATTAAAGCTCAAAAATCTACTAAAAAGGAGAGTCATTTATTTTGGCTCATGTTTTCAGAGATATTGATTCTCCTGAGACTTACAGAATAACAGAGTGTATCAATTCATATTATAGTGAACAGGAAGCAGAAAAATGGAAGATAGGAAGTCTATGAGCAATACATATATCCAAGGACACACCCCAGGTGATCAACTTTCTCCAATTAATTCTCACTCCCAACTTTTAATCAACTTATTTTAAGCTGTTAAACCATTTAATCAAAGGGTTGGTTCATTACTAGCCACTTCTGAAAATGTAGCCATAGACATTCCCATGGGTGTTTTATTGATCTATGCATTTCTTAATTTGCCAGGTTTGCAATGAAAATTAATATCATAATCAACAATACTGAGAGTGGAATCTGGAGGAGATCAGTGTAAACTGGCAGAGTCATCAGGTAGGCTTGGTGAGAATGATTAAATGTGAGACTTTCTACTTTTGGTCTGCTGTTTTCTTTTGGCAAGACACTGAATGCAAATTGTTGCCATAGAAAGGGGCAAACAGACCCAAAACATCAACAATAAAGTTTAAAATACATCAGTCATCTCCAAATTAAGCCAAGTATATCATCCAGAAGCCTTGGGAAATGTCAAGATATTCACCACGAGACTCAGAACCTGATTGTGGAGATAACCAAATGGGACAGAGAGAAGTCTGTTTTCTTGGGAGAAATGACATTTTAAAAACAAAGGGTTTAGCTATAATTTCCAATGCAGTTATTTTTTATTATATGTTCCTCAAAATGTTTTTCATAGGGATGAGAAGGAACTAGAGGAGCTGGCAGAAGAGAGGAGGGAAGATAAGAGGAGAGAAGAAAGCAGAGGATTACTTGAGGAAAGATGTCAGAATTTCATCCTATTCAATTATAAAGCGGTCCAAAGTTAATCAGATGCAATGCATAGCACATGTACTGAAATAAACTTAAAACTTTCTTTACAAGCTTTACTTGTAAAGAAAGAGGTTAAAATATTCAATAATCAAAATTCCAGGAATATCCAGGTGTGATAACACGTGCTTGTAGTCTCAGTACTCAGGAGGCAAATGACTACGAATCATTGCAAACCCAAGGTCACTCGTGCCTATAAGACTACCTAATGAGATCCTGTCTCAAAAGAAACAAACTAAAGCTATTTACACATTTATAATATATAATACAATTATATATTTATAATATTGATGTGAAAATGAGATACAGTTCAAAATATGAAGAGTGTAGAACTGTCAGCATGTTTATGAATTCCAGAAATCAGTTAGGTGCTCATCCAGAATGGGGACAAAGGTATGAGACCAAGAGACACTCTGACACTACCTATCTTGAGTTGTTGACTCTGTAACTCTCCTCATTAGTCTACCTGCCCAAAGACAATTGGACTCCTCCTGTCAATCAGTTTGTTTTGTGGGGAAATGCTGAGCTCATTTCTACTAAAAACTGGCATATAGTAAGAGCTGTAATAATATCTATGGTTTTCATCAGGATAACAATTTGGTTTATTGAACTTTCACTGTATTAACATGCTCTGAGAATATACTTCTTGTGGCAACTGGTTTAAGCTCCTATAATGTGCAAACTAAAATGGGGCTCTACTGTGCCCAGACATCCATTATGTGTTATATTAGAGCAAAGCAGATGAAATAAATGGATTCAGGCAATCTGGATCTAAAATAGGGAACCTCTGATTGCACAAGGGAGGAAGATGGCAAGTCATTCTATCTCTTGTATCTCTTTTAGTAGCTCAGATATTAGCTTTAGAAGCTAATAGGTATCCTCTAATTCTACCTTCTTGGACAATTCTCTGATGGGCATCAAGAGAAAAAGTAAATACCACCATAAAAGCAATTGCTACCCCCACTGATGGATAACTATCACGTTTGTATCCCTTGCTGAGAGTGGGAAACCTTACATAGAAAAAAATCTTGTGATGGTCTTTTATCTGCCTGCCAACTAGTCATGCTGTACGGCCCACAGTTACAGAATTTACCCTGTTCAAGTGTACAAAACATCTTCAAATAACTGTTAAAATGGCTTACATAAATCTACAGATTCAATGCAATTCCCATCAAATTACCAACACAATTCTTTACAGACCTGGAAAGAAAAACTCTCAACTTCATATGGAATAACAAGAAACCCAGAATTGCTAAAACAATCCTCTACAATAAAAGATCTTCTGGAGGTATCTCCATCCCTGATCTTAAGTTGTACTATAGAGCAACAGTTTTAAAAACTGCATGGTACTGGCATAGAAACAGAATGGTGGATCAATGGAACTGAACAGAGGACCCAGAAATAAATCCACACACTTATGGACACCTGATCTTTGACAAAGACACCAAAACAATACAATGGAAGAACTATAGCATATTCAACAAATGGTGCTGGTCCAACTGGATGTGTACATGTAGAAAAATGCAAATAGATCCATACTTATCACCCTGCACAAAACTAATAAGTCCAAGTGGATCAAAGACCTCAATATAAAAACAGACACACTAAACCTGTTAGAAGAAAGAGTGGGGAATAACATTGGCACAGGAGACAAGTTCCTGAACAGAACACCAACAGCACAGGCTCTAAGAGCAACAATCAATAAATGGGACCTCATGAAACTGAAAAGCTTCTGTAAAGCAAAGGACACCATCATCAAAACAAAGTGACTGCTTACAGATTGGGAAAGTATCTTCACCAACCCTTTAGCTGACAGAGGACAAATATCCAGTATATATAAAGAACTAAAGAAGCTGAAAAGCAGCAAACCAAGTAATCCACTTAAAAAATGGGGAACAGAGCTAAACAGAGAATTCTCTGTAAAGGAATATCGAATGGCAGAGAAACACTTAAAGAAATGCTCAATGTCATTAGCCATTAGGGAAATGCAAATCAAAACAACCCTGAGATTTCACCTTACACCCATCAGAATGGCCAAGAGCAAAAACTCAAGTGACAACACATGCTGGAGAGGTTGTGGAGAAAGGGGAACCATTCTCCACTGCTGGTGGGAATGTAAACTTGTTCAACCACTCTGGAAATCAATCTGGCGCTTTCTCAGACAACTAGGAATAGCACTTCCTCAAGATCCAGCCATACCACTCTTAGGCATATGCAAAAGAGGCTCAAGAACACAATAAGGACATTTGCTCAACCATGTTTGTAGCAGCTTTATTTGTAATAGCCAGAAGCTGGAAACAGCCCAGATGTCCCTCAACTGAAGAATGGATGCAGAAATTGTGGCACATCTATACAATGGAATATTACTCAGCAATGAAAAATAAGGAAATCATGAAATTTGCAGGTAAATGGTGGGACCTGGAAAGGATCATCCTGAGTGAGTTGTCCCAGAAGCAAAAAGACACACACGGTATATACTCACTCATATAGACATACAACATAGGATAAACCCACTAAAATCTGTACATCTAAAGAAACTAAGCAAGAGAGAGGACCCTGACTAAAACGCTCAATCACCATCCCAAAAGGCAAAGAGGATGGACATCAGAAGAAGAAGAAAACAGGAAACAAGTTAGAAACCTGCCACAGAGGGCCTCTGAAAGGCTCTGCCCTGCAGACTATCAAAGCAGATGCTGAGCCTGATGGCCAACTGTTGGGCAGAGTGAATGGAATCTTATGTAAGAAGTGGGAAATAGTAAGAGCTGGAGAGGACAGGAACTCCACAAGGAGAGCAACAGAACAAAAAAATTTGAACACAGGGAACTTCCCAGAGACTCATACTCCAACCAAGGACTATTCATGGAGATAACCTAGAACCCCTGCACAGATGTAGCCCATGGCAGTTCAGTGTCCAAGTGGGTTACATCGTAATGGGAAGAGGGACTGCCTCAGACATAATCTGATTGGCCTGCTCTTTGATCACTGAGGGGGGAGCAGCCTTACCAGGCCACAGAAGATGACAATGCAGCCACTTCTGATGAGAACTGATAGACTAAGATCAGAAAGAAGGAGAGGAGAACCTCCCCTATCAGTGGACTTGGGGTGGGGCATGCATGAAGAAGGGGGACTGGGAGGGGAGGAGGGAGGGGCTAATTGGGGGGATACAAAGTGAATAAAGTGTAATTAATAAAAGTTAAATAAAAAATTAAAAAATGGCTTGCACAGCTATCTACCTGATGCAAAACAAACAAACAAACAAACAAAAAACCCTCAGAGAAGGACTATTCTTTACTTCCTAAGACATTTTGATGTTTTGGGGTTATGTGAAGCCTTGATATTAAAATGTATGTTTCATGCCAGGTACTCTGTGCAGAAAACACTATGATACTGGTGTTTACTCATGTGACTACTTGTTCTCTTTGGATCAGGCATTCAGGTAAATAACAGTCTTTAAACAACAAGATGATTAATGCATGTCTTCACGAACTTCATGTGATGTGTTGATTGCTCTCTTGAGCAGAGAGACAGTATGGACATGATATGAAGGTCAATAAACATTTCAGATTTGGAAGGGATCTTCACCAACCATGTATCTGACAAAGGGCTAATATCCAGGATATATAAAGAACTAAAGAATATAAAAAGCAACAAATCAAGTAATCCAATTTAAAAATGGGGTATAGAGCTAAACAGAGGATTCTCAATAGAGAAATATCAAATGGCAAAGAAGCACTTAAAGAAATGTTCATTGTCCTTACTCATTAAGGAAATGCAAATCAAAATGACTCTGATATTTCACCTTACACCCATTAGATTTGCTAAGATCAATAACTCAAGTGACAACGCATGATGGAGAGGTTGTGGAGAAAGGGGAACCCTCCTCCATTGCTGGTGGGAATGTAAACTGGTACAACCACTTTGGAAATTAATCTAGCACTTTCTCAAACAGATTAAATTACTAAAGCTAGCCCCCAAGATCTGTTTTCTTATTTGTTTGTTTCCTCCTCCTCATGAAGTTGACTAACAAGATGCAGCTATCAAAGTATTGAAGCACAGCAATCAAAAGCTTCCTTTGATTCATCTAATTAATATGCCCCATCAAAACATACCACTGCATCCAAGCCCATTCTAACACAGACCGCTTCTTTCTACTCTTAAAAATTACACCTGCAAAGTCACTTGCTGCTGTTTTTCTGCCTGAATAGGACAGCAGCATAATACCTTTTTCTTCCCAAGTTCATAAAGGATCTCTCTGTGAAAACAGATGTTTGGGTGTGTTTTGTGCCCAGTTAGGTTCTGGGAGAGAACCCTCACTGTATGGGAGTCTTCTTCACACATGTTTTCAATTACTTTAATAGGATGTGACTTGTAGAAAAGAAAGTTTGAGTGGAAGCCCATATGTCCATAAATATTTTAGGTAGGTTCCCAGAGTTCCCTTCAATACTTACTTCATCATGTACTAAATTATAGACCTGTCACCAGACTATAAGGTTATTTTTACATATTTTCACAATTCTTGGGTGTGATCTTTGAACATATCAGTTTTATCTTGGTTAAAATGCCAGGTTTCTTAACAAAACCAAGTAGCATTGTGCACACATTCCCTTCTCTCCCTTTTTAACACAGGTAGTGCTGTACTGTAATAGAGAATTCTACCCAAAACTTTCTAGAGCCTAGCAGAGGTGAGACAGAGCTCTCCAATCTCTCCCTTTCACTTATAGAAGCCAAAATGGACCACAATATTTCATGATCTCCAAGTTCTTGCAGTTTGTCTGGGGAAAACAAAACAAAACAAAACAAACAAACAAACAAACAAACAAAAAACAGAGGAAAAACTCAAGTTTTCCAGTAGAAAAAAAAAAGAGATAGAGAGGATTCTGCTGCTGCCTCTGGGCCCTTTTTAGTTACCTTCACACTTCAAAGTAACCATTCTCTTCTTACTAAGTAAGATGTTGAAATAGCATAACTCTTCACTTTAGAAACAGAACATTCTCTCACAATGGGTTGTGTTATGTAACTGGTCTAAAAGAGAAAATAATCTTTATGCAAAGCCATTAAGTTAAGCAGTTAAAATGACAACTTATGGTGCTAGTGGCAGGAAGACAGGGACATTCCTGAGTGGGGCAAGCCTCCAGGATGAAAGAGCTAGTTTGGTCCCTATTGTAGAGTACTGAAATGCTCCTGTTAGGCAGAACAACTGAGACTAGCCACTTCTGCCCCAAATTTGCTTGCTGCTCTTGGGTGTAAGTAGCAAAATGTCTTATTCAAAATTATGCATATATGTATATAAGAATAATTAGTGATAAAAAGAGGCCAAAAATTTAACAGATAGCAAAGAGGGATATGTGGAAGAATTTTTGAAGGAAAAAAAAAAAGAAATAAAGGATATGATGTAATTAAAAAAATAAAAGATGTTAGAGCCTGTGCTGTTGGGGACCTCATGAAACTGAAAAGCTCCTTTAAAGCAAAGGACACTGTCATCAGAACATAAATGACAGCCTTACACCCATCAGAATGGCCAAGATCAAAAACTCAAGTGACAACACATGCTGGAGAGGATGTGGAGAAAGGGGAACCATCTTTCATTGCTGGTGGGAATGTAAACTTGTACAACCACTTTGGAAATCAATCTAGCGATTCCTCAAGACAAGTAGGAATAGTGTTTCCTCAAGATCCAGCTATAGCACCTCTAGGCATATATCCAAAATATGCTCAAGTATACAACAAGGACATTTCTTCAGCCATGTGCATAGCAGCTTTGTTTGTAATAGCCAGAATCTGTAAACAATCCAGATGTCCATCATGGAGGAATGGATACAGAAATTGTGGTACATTTACACAATGGAATACTACTCAGCAATTAAAAACAAGGAAATCATGAGATTTGCAGGGAGATGGTGGGATCTAGAAAAGATCATCCTGAGTGAGGTATCCCAGAAGCAGAAAGACACACATGGTATATACTCACTTATAAGTGGATATTAGACATATAATATAGGATAAACATACTAAAATCTGTACACCTAAATAAGCTAAGCAAGAAGGAGGACCCTGGGTAAGATAATCAATCCTCACTCCGAAAGACAAACAGGATGAATATTGGAAGAGGGAGAAAACAGGAAACAGGACAGGAGCCTACCACAGAGGGCCTCTGAAAGGCTCTACTGACAGGGTATCAAAATTTAATTAAAAAAATAAACTATGTTCAAAAAACAAAAACATTTTTTATTTACAAAATAAGACACAGTTAAATATTTCTTTTGTGATCTATGCTAAATAAATACTGGAGAGAAAATCATAGCTCTGTTTCTTTTCAGATTTATTTATTTTGTGCACATGAGTGTTTTGCTTGTACTAATGTATATATTCACCACATACATGAGGTCAGAAGAAGGCATTAGGTACCCTGGAACTGGAGTTACAGATGGATGTGAGCTACTATATAGATGGTGAAAACTGAACCCAAATTCCCTGAAAGAGCAACAAGTGCTCCTAACCACTGAGTAATCTCTTCAGCCCCCAAGGGAGTGCCCAGTCCAAAATCCAACTTCACCACTTATCAGTTTGTCTACTTGGAAAGGTTAATCCCTGTCAGTTTCAACTTTCTCTTCTGTAGAATAAAGGTAATAGCAGTATTCTGCTAACCAAGTCAGTGATTATGATATTGCAGATAATGTGTGAACACAGAGCAGAATGGTCAAAGATGAAAACTAATAATACGTTATCAAACATGTGCTCAATTTGAGTCACCTCTGAGTAGGGATAAAGAATAAGGGAGTGTGATGAAAACAGACTTTGAAAACTCAATATGCTATTTTATTTTAACCCTGCATATGTAAAAATCACTCAACTTAAGAAGTGACCATGGATTGTTCTCTTTGTTTCTAATTTATTGATTTCAGCCCTGAGTGTGATTATTTACAGTGGATGTCTACATCTAGAGAAATGCAAATAGACCCATATCTATCACCCTGCACAAAAGCAAAGTCCAAATGGATCAAAGACCTCAATATAAAACCAGACACACTTAATCCGTTAGAAGAAAAAGCCTTGAAGAAGGGTAAGAGCCTTGAACTCATTGGCACAAGAAACAATTCCCTCCAAAGAACACCAACAGCCCAGGTTCTAAGATCAACAATCAATATATGAGACCTAATGAAACTGAAAAGCTTCTGTAAAGCAAAGGACATTGTCAATACAACAAAATGACAACCTACAGACTGGGAAAAGATCTTCACCAACCTCACATCTAACAGAGGGCTAATATACAGAATATATAAAGAACTCAAGAAGTTAAACAACAACAAGCCAAGTAATCCAATTAAAAACGTGGTACAGCGCTAAACAGAATTCTCAACAGAAGAATATCAAATGGCAGAGAAACACAGGCCACAGAGGAAGACAATGCAGCCAGTCCTGATGAGACCTGATAGGCTAGGGTCAGATGGAAGGGGAGGGGAACCTCCCCTATCATTCATTGGACTGGAGAGGGGCATGGGAGGAGGAGAGGGAGGGAGGGTGAGAGTGAGAGGGGACAAGGGAGGGGGCTACAGCTGGGATACAAAGTGAATAAATTGTAATAAATAAGAATAATAAAGAAAATAGAAGTGACTATGTTTGGGGTTCATCTATTTTAATAATGCCATTGTTAATTTTGTGTATTATTTTAGTGATGTGTCCTTATGAGAATCTTGCAGTCCTATTTCCATGGGACATGATTTTTAAGATGCTAAGATAATGTCTTTTTTTGTTACTTTGAGAATCATTTAGGATAGAATTGTTATAACAACATTTTATTGGTTGACACATTCCCCATAGCCTTCCAAACTATATGCAGACAATTACTATGGCAACATACTTTTTTCCTTCTCTTGTGAAGTTTTCAACAAAATTCACCCAAATTATTAAAGAGAAAATTGAAATCAAAGGCTTTAAAACTGAAAACACGCACACAGGGGTGGGGGGCATGTATATACTCAAGCTAGGGATTCTGAGTGTAGAATTTAGTAGAAGCATAGTCCCCTCCTGATTTGACTTCACTGATTTGATTAGATTTATTGATGGCTATAATTGTGTGACCCATTCAAAGTACCTCCCATCTGCTCTCTTCCTCCCTCTCTCTCTCTCTCTCTCTTTCTCTCTCTCTCTGTCTCTCTCTCTCTCCCTGCTGATGGATATAGGTACAATGAAAAAAATCAGTTAATTTTTAAGTGGTTAAAGTCTTTTGCCTATCTTAGCAAGTCTGTGGTACCCAGGGCAATCCCACATATGTATAATTGATTATACCTTGGAGAATGCATTTTGAAAACTTTAAGCTTGCAAGTATTAGGAAAAATTTCATCCTCTATAATGGAAAGAATCAGGAGAGACAGGACATATCGTGGGAGATGGAAGACAATGGAATTCAGCAGCAAGATCTCTCTTTTGTAAATGCACCATGTGAGAGTTACTGGGCTGGAAAGTGATGTGTTCCAGCTAATATAAACCCTCACTAGCTTAAAGTTCTTTCTGATGTGGAGTTCCATGAGCACTGGTGTTCTCTACAGAGCAACAACAAAACCACAAAGTTGCTGAGAAAAGTTGTGTGTGTGTGTTTATGCACTTAAATATGCATAGATAGATAATAGATAGATATAGATTAGTTATAAGTAGAGATAGAGTGATAGGTATTCATATATATATTCATATATATTTAACAGCTAAATATACTCATAAAATTTCAAACACATAATATAGTGAAAATACAAAATGCTGTTATAAGTATTATGCTGGTCTCTTACAGTGTTCAGCATCTTCTCTATGATACAGTATAACCAACTCTAATAGACAAGAGCTCTAAGAACACTGTTCTTTTGAATTAACATGTTATACTAGATGACAAATTTATATTAGAAAATATAACTATGATTATGTTGTTTATTAAAGATATTAAACAGTCAATATATCATGTATTAGGGAGAAAACATATGAAGATTATATATAATTTGTATCCCAAATTCCTAGTCACTTAAAAATGTCATCTTTCAAACAAACATTGTTTTTCAAATTGTAAGTTATTTCCAGATCTTTGATATAGTTATTTGAATTTCAAAATTAACAGACAAAAACATGAGGATACCAGGGGCCTCGAGAGGAAGAGGACAAGAATAAGAGAGGAAGACGTGGAGAGAGAGCAGCAAGATAAGAACTCAGTGAGGTGTGTCTCATTTCTAAACCTTCACACTATCATCCATCCATAGAGAATAGCATACCTTCATTAGGAATGAATGCAATTAAGTAAAATTGTGTCCAAGTAGCTAAGTGTAAAAAATAGGAAGAAATTATGAAGACTGTTCAATACTGTGCACTGTATCAAATGTGACGACTTGGATTCCAGATAGCTGAAGCAACTCAAAATATGATCCAGTCTCATTCACTAAATTGAATTTTTAAGTTGCAAAAAAATGACTATTTTGGTTCAAAGCCAAAAATTGTTAATTTTCTACTCTGTAACAATTCATTTCATATGGCAGATGATTATATCTGTGAATAAAATAGCTACAAGTCACAATAAATATGCTCTTCTCTTTCAACACTATAATTGTTATCATTCTTTTTTATTTTATTTTATTAATTATACTTTATTCATTTTGTATCCCCCCATAAGCCCCTCCCTCCTCCCCTCCTGATCCCACCCTCCCTCCCCTTTCTGCATGCATGCCACTCCCCAAGTCCACTGATAGGGGAGGTTCTCCTTTCTGATCTTAGTCTATCAGTTCACATCAAAAGTGGCTGCATTGTCCTCTACTGTGGCCTTGTAAGGCTGCTCCCCTCTCTTCTTAATGAAAAGAATAAGTCAGTATGAATGAAAGTCATGTGTGTAAGATATAGTTTAGGGATAGCAAGATGCATTCAAAATTATTTTCTCCTGTTAAAAGTCATAACAAGGGCCTGCAGCTAAATTCAGTCTTTGTTTCCAATATTGGCCACTTTATCCACTACATTTTAAATTTTTTCCTATTCTGGTCTTGGTAAAAAAAAAAAAAAAAAAAAAAAAAAAAAAAAAAAAAAAAAAGGACGATTTTTTTCCCCTTCATGTTAACAGAAGAGTGCTTTAGTCTGTTAAACTTCTGTCAGCAGAGCCCAGTCAAAGAACAAGTTCAAACATCAGTCACCTTTAAGACCAGCAATGAAAGAACATACTACCAATTACATTTTAATCAATCATATTTCCATTGTGTGCATGGAAGGCACCAAGAAAAAAATGGAGAAATTTGAGAGAGACTGTTTCTAAATCTTCTGTCTCTGTGAACTGTTCACTCACAAATAGATGCATCACTCTATGCTATGTTGCCAAAGAACCTATGGAACCATTCTTAATCAGATTAAGAGTTTAATGGATGTTGTTGTCCACATGGAAAAATAATCTACCAGTTTCACAACTTGCATCTTTTCCCAGGTAGACAATAGAAGCAGCCTTGTTTCAGGCTTAGATTTTTTTATTAATTTATATTTTTATTAATTACAATTTACTTACCTTGTATTCCAGCTGTAGCACACTTCCTTGTCCCCTCACAATCCCACCCACTCTCTCTCTTCTCTTCCCTTGCCCTCCACCAGCCCACTGACAGAAGAGATCCTCCTCTCCTTTCATCTGACTCTAGCCTATCAGGTCTTATCAGGACTGACTATATTGTCTTCCTTTGTGGCCTGGTAAGGCTGCTCCCCTTCAGAGGGAGGTGGTCAAAGAGCCAGCCACTGAGTTCATGTCAGAGACACTCCCTGTTCCCCATGCTAAAGAACCCACATGAACACTGAGCTGCCATGGGCTACATCTATGCAGGGGGTCTAGGTTATCTCCATGAGTGGTCTTTGGTTGGAGTATCAGTCTCAGAAAAGACCCCTGAACCTAGATTTCTTGGTTCTGTTGCTCTCCTTGTAGAGCTCCTATCCTCTCCAGGTCTTTCTATCTCCCCTTTCTTTCATAAGATTCCCTGCCCAGAGTTTGGCTATGAGCTCAGCATCTGCTTTAATACCCTCCTGGATAGAGTGTTTAAGAGGCCCTCTTTGGTAGGTTACTGTCCTGTTTCTGTCCTGTTTTCTCCTTCTTCTGATGTCTATCCCATTTTCCTTTCTGAGTGAGGATTGATCATCTTACCCAGGGTCCTCCTTCTTACGTAGCTTCTTTAGGTATACAGATTTTAGTATGATTATCCTATATTATATGTCTAATATCTACTTGTAAATGTGCTTCTGAGATACCTCATTCAGGATGATCCTGTATAGTTCCATCAATTTGCCTGTAAATTTCATGTTTTCCTTTTTTTAAAATTGCTGAGTAGTATTCCATTGTATAAATGTACCACAATTTCTGTATCCATTCCTCCGTTGAGGGCCATGTGGGTTGTTTCCAGATTCTGGTTATTACGAATAAAGCTTCTACGAACATGGTTGAGCAAATGTCCTTGTTGTATACTTGGGCATTTTTTGGATATATGCCTAAGAGTGATATAGCTGGATCTTCAGGTAGCACTATTCATAATTGTCTGAGAAAGCACCAAATTGATTTCCAAAGTGGTTGTACAAGTTTACATTCCCACCAGCAAATGTAAATTCTCATATACTCTAAAGCATGTGTTGTCACTTGAGTTCTTGATCTTTGCCATTCTGATTGGTGTAAGGTGAAATCTCAGGGTTGTTTTGGTTTGCATCTCCCTGATGGCTAAGTACATTGAGCATTTCTTTAAGTGTTTCTTTGCTATTCCACATTCCTCTATTGAGAATTCTGTTTAGCTCTGTACTCCATTTTTAAATTGGATTACTTGATTTGTTGCTATTTAACTTCTTTGGTTCTTTATATATTCTGAATATTAGCCCTCTGTCAGATATAGGGTTTGTGAAGATCCTTTCCAATTCTGTAGGCTGTCTTTTCATTATAAAGACAGTGTCCTTTGCTTTACAGAAACTTTTTGAGGTCCCATTTGTTGCTTGTTGCTCTTAGAGCCTGAGCTGTTGGTGTTCTGTTCAGGAAGTTGTCTTCTGTGCCAATGAGCTCAAGGCTCTTCCTCACTTTTTCTTCTAACAGGTTTAGTGTGTCTGGTTTTAAATTGAAGTCTTTGATTGACTTGGATTTTAGTTTTGTGCAGGGTGATAAGTATGGATCTATTTGTGTTTTCTACATGTAGACCAGCACCATTTGTTGAATATGTTATCTTTTTTCCATTGTATGGTCTGGCATCTTTGTCAAAGATCATGTGTCCATAAGCATGTGGATTTATTTCTGGGTCTTCTATTTGATTCCATTGATCCACCAGCCTGTTTCTATGCCATCACCATGTAGTTTTTATTGCTCTTGCTCTATAGTACAGCTTGAAATCAGGAATGGGAATTCCTCCAGATATTTTATTGGAGAGGATTGTTTTAGCAATTTTGGGTATCTTGTTATTTCTTATAAAACTGAGAATTTTTCTTTCAAGGTCTGTAAAGAATTTAAAGAATTGTGTTGGTAACTTGATGGGAATTGCATTGAATCTATAGATTGCTTTTGGTAAGATGGCCATTTTTACTCTGTTATTCCTGCCAAGCCATGAGCATGGGAGATCTTTCCATCTTCTGAGATCTGCTTCTATTTCTTTCATCAGAGACTGGAAGTTTCTTTCAAACAGCTTTTTCACTTGCTTGGTTAAAGTTATACCAAGGTACTTTTTGCCCTTTGTGGCTATTGTGAACGGTGTTATTTCCCTAATTTCTTTCTCAGACCTTTTGTATTCTGTATACAGGAGGGCTACTGGTTTTTTGGGTTAATTTTTTATCCAGCCACGTTGCTGAAGGTGCAGCTGTAGGAGTTTCCTGGTAGACTTTTTAGGGTCACTCATGTATACTATCATATCATCTGCAAATAATTATACTTTGACTTCTTTTCCAAACTGTATCCCCTTGATCTCCTTTAATTGTCTTATTGCTCTAGTAACGACTTCAAGAACTATGTTGAAGAGATATGGAGGGAGTTGGCAGCTTTGCCTTGTTCCTGATTTCAATGGGATTGATTTAAGTTTCTCTCTGTTTAGTTTGATGTTAGCTATAGGCTTGTTGTATATTGCTTTTACTATCTTTAGATATGTGCCTTGTATCCCTGATCTCTTCAGGACTTTAAATGTGAATGGGTGTTGGATTTTGTCAAAAGCTTTTTCAGCGTCTAAGGAGATTATCCAGTGTGGGTTTTTTTGTTTGTTTGTTTGTTTTTCCTTTCAGTTTGTTTATATGGTGGATTATATTGATGGATTTTCGTATATTGAACCACCCTTGCATACCTGGGATGAAGCCTACTTGTCACAGTGGATGATATCTGGACAGAGTGCAGGGACTCTTATGAAAGAAAGGAGATATAGAAAGACCTGGAAGGGTCTGGAACTCCACAAGGAGAACAACAGAATCAAAATAAGTAGGCCTAGGGGTCTTTTCTGAGACTGATACTCCAACCAAGGACCATGCATGGAGATAACCTGGAACCCCTGCACAGATGTATCCCATGGCAGCTCAGTCTCCAAATAGGCTCCCTAATAAGGGGAGCAGGGTCTGTCTCTGACATGAACTCAGTGGCTGGCTCTTTGATCACCTCCTGCTGAGGGGGGAGCAGCCTGACCAGGCCACAGAGGAAGACAGTCCTGATGAGACCTGATAGCCTAGGGTCAGATAAAAGGTGAGTAGATCCTCCACTATCAGTGGACTCTGGAAGGAATATGGGAGGAGATGAGTGAGGGAGGACAGGATTGTGATATGATGAGGTTGAGACTACAGTTGGGATACAAAGTGAATAAATTGTAATAAATAAAAAATTATATAAAAAAGAAAAAGAAAAATATCAGGTAACCAAAATGGTTGGATTACAAAAGGATGGAGAGCCTTGAGAAGGAGAGCCCAAACCCTGGGCTACAGGGCTTAGTATCCTATCCATACTGTGTAAGAGACCGAGACAGAAGGATGCTGGGAGAACTTGAAAGATATGCTTTGATATGCTAAATAGGCACCTCAGTCATTTGTTCCAATATTTGAGACTTAACACAGGGGTGAATTGAGAAGGTTGATTTACTTATAATCTTAAACATTATTTTAAAAATTTGAAACAGGCTTTATGGTAGAATATTCTCCAGGAACTAGACATATTTAATAGATCACACCAAGTATTACTCACACATTTTTCTCTCAGGTTGTGCACCTTTAGAAAGGAAAAATAACATTCCTTCTATGCCCAGCCACAACAGTTTGAGCAGATATCCTGTGTTGATTGAACTAGTGTTAACTACAGAAAATTGCTTTCTAGAAATAAATTCAGGTCTGCATTCAAAAAAATTAAAAAAAAAAAGATTCCCTTCACTCTGCCCAAATTTGTCTATGAATCTCATTTCTGCTTTGATACCCTGCTGAGTAGTATCTTTCAGTGAACCTCTGTGGTAGGCTCATGTCCTGTTCTCTATTTTCTCCCTCTTCTGATGTCCATTCCATTTGCCTTTATGAATGAGGATTGATCATTTTACCCAGGGTCTTCCTTCTTGCTTAGCTTCTTTAGGTGTACAGATTTTAGTATGTTTATTCTATATTATATGACTAGTATCCACTTATAAGTGAGTATATACCATGTGTATCTTTCTGCTTTTGGGATACCTCACTCAGAATGATCTTTTCTAGTGCTATCAATTTGCCTGCAAATTTCCTTGTTTTTAATTGCTGAGTAATATTCCATTGTGTAAATATACCACAATTTTTGTATCCATTTATCAGAATGCAGCTGTAGGATATAGAACCATTAGTTCCAATTCTAAGTTTTCCTGTAAGACAGTAAGAACTTTTGCATAAATATATTTTATTCAGTAAAAAATAAAATTCATCTTTTCGCATGGTTAACTAATTTTTAATATACAATATTAGGCATTTAAAAACATTAAAAATTCAATAATCAAACTGACTCTAGGAAGTTCTTCAAGTTTCATCTTTATAATTCCTTTTTATGTATGAGAAAATAAAGGTTTAGAGAAGTTTAAAAAAAAAGCTAATTCTCTTCCCTGTTTTATAATTTGCTTAACTACATGTATTCAGAATTACTTAACTAAGCCTCTATCAGTATCATTTGAAAACTGCTTTGAAATTCAAAACACAACATAAAGCATGTATTTGACATTTCAAAAAGCAAGTTAAGGTCACCTAGAAGAGGCAAGAAATGATGCAGGAGAACTGGTACGAGTATATTGTCGCTGCTGATCTTGCTAAGAGGTTTTGTTGTGGAACTGGGCTTATCAAAAATGTTTTAAATCAAAAATGTTTTAAACCGGAGAACAGTTGCACTATTAAATATGTCAGCTCTTTGTAACTGTGGTATATCTTAAGCACTCTGAAGCTCACAGAGTTATAAATTCCCAGAGAACATCTTAGATCTGCTGAAACATATCTGTCAAAATCAGGGCTCAAATATGAACCTTTTTTTCATTTTTCAATGACTATTTAATGAGTCTCATGCTTAGCCTAAGTAGAGGCAATGCCTCAGCATAATTTACAATATTCAAAGGCCTCCTTATTCATCAATCTTCTGTGCATACAAGATGACAAGAGAGCAGCTCTAGTTTTTAACTCACTGAACACATTTTGCAAGCCATAATAATATGCTTAGCTATGTGATGAGCCAATACAATACAGACAGACAATTCTCAGTTTACAATTAGTTGCTCACAGTTTGTTCTTGCATTCTAATCCATTCCAGCTCATCAACTGAAGTTTCAAGTGAATTGGAGTCCATTCCAACATTCATCAAAAAGGTCATTAATATCTCTTAGTTTATAAGTGAACATGGCTTATGATTCCTTTCATGATGCTCTGTAACCCAGTTGAAGATGATTCTGTTGACACTTCCTTCAAGCAGAGCTATGGTATCCATATGCCTGACCACATTACTTCCTCTGATGCTCAAGAGTTCCTAGAAGTATTCTACGAGAGATTGATACCTGTATTCCATTTCCATAGTGCCTGAGCTTTGAATCTTCACCAGGACAAGCCTGAACTGGTGCCGATGGTCCTGTCTCTCCCTTGTAGATATTACAGCAAGCACAGGCTAACTTAAGTAACAAGTAGTAGACAAGATAACCAAATTGCTTATGTTGTACTTGCACTGTAGGCATGTCCTTCAGTTTATATAAGACATGCACACTTCAAATCCCAGACCTGCAAGAGGCAGAACTGTCCCTCTGCTATTAATGGGTTTGAACTGGACTTGCATTCCTATTCAGAAGGAAAGTCATTTCATTTCAATGAAGGTAGAAAAGTCTATATGCCTTCAGTTGGGGATGATATTTATCTCAAAATGAAAGAATAGGTTATTTTTGTTAGGTCTTCAGCATTTTTTTCAGTTTTTTGTTTTTATATGTAGAAAAATCAGTTTAGCCAAGGGTCATTCATTATACAAGCAACACAAGGCTGATTTGTTTCTTCATATCAAAATCCAAATGTGTATACATCCATGTGGTCTAAAAACATCTTAACAAAGTGTGTCTAATGATGAACTTTTCCTTCCCCACCTACCCTGACTGCCCAAGGTCTGTTCCCCACAGTCTCTCAGCTCAGAAAATAGCAACTTTATCTTTACAAAAGCCCATGCCGATGGCCTTCTCTTTCTCAAGTCTATGAGACCCACTTGTAAAAACTACAGTTCAACTTTCAATAACACACAACAGGTATCCCTTCCCAGGGACCCAGCAGCACCAACTTCCTGCAGGTTGCAGCAACAGCCTCTGGACCAGCCTGCTCATTGCACCCCTTGTCCTCTGTCCCAGCCACAGCAGGTTCTCACAGCTTCCTCGAATGTCATTTCCCATGAGTCAGATCACAGAATTTTGCTCTTCAGAAGTCTTTGCTGATTCCCCATGTCTTTCAGAGAGGATGTTTTTAAACAGCTAAGGCCATAAAGATCAAAACAAAAACAAAAACAAAAACAAAACACAACAAACAAACTAAAGTGAAACACGTGGTTGGTTACCCTAGTGGTGTCTCTTTTCTTTTTTTTTAATTAAATTTTTATTTTTTATATTAATTACAGTTTATTCACTTTGATCTCTTTTCTTTTTTAATTAAATTTTTATTTTTTACATTAATTATATTTTATTCACTTTGCATCCTAGCTGTAGCCCCTACCTCATTCCTTCCAAATCCCACCCTCCCTCCTTCATCTCCTTCCATGCCCGTCTCCAAGTCCACCAGTAGGGGAGGTCCATATTGACCCTAGCTTATCATTTCTCATCAAGACTGGCTGTAATGTCCTCCTCTGTGTCCTGGCAAGGCTACTCCTCCCCCCAGGGGGGGTAGTCAAAGAGCCAGCCACTGGGTTCATGTCAGAGACATTCCCTCTTCCCCTTACTAGGGAACCCACTTGGATACTGAGCTGCTATTGGATACCTCTGAGCAGGGGCTCTAGGTTATATCCATGATTGTACCTAGGTTGGAGTATCAATCTGAGAAAATACCCCTGAGGCCAATCAATAAATGGGACCTCATGAAACTGAAAAGCTTCTGTAAAGCAAAAGACACTGTCGTCAGAACAAATCGACAGCCCACAGACTGGGAAAGGAGCTTTACCAACTGACAGAGGGCCGATATTCAGAATATATGAAGAACTAAAGAAGTTAAAAAAAAACAACAACAAATCAAGTAAAGCAATTAAAAATGTGGTACAGAGCTAAACAGAGAATTCTCTGTAGAGGAATATCGAATGGCCGAGAAACACTTAAAGAAATGCTCAATGTACTTAACCATCAAGGAGATGCAAACCAAAACAACCCTGAGATTTCACCTTACACCCATCAGAATGGCTAAGATAAAAAACTAAAGTGACAACACATGCTGGAGAGGTTGTGGAGAAAGGGGAACCCTCCTCCGTTGCTGATGGGAATGGAAACTTGTACAATCACTTTGGAGATTTGTTTTGTTTTAATTGATTTATTCTCTCATATATTGTATCTTGACTACCATTTCCCCTTTGTGCTTTCCTCCCAGTTCCTCACTCCCAACTCTGCCCACCCAACTTCAGCAATTTTTTTAAATACTGTATTACATTTTAAAATGTATTACATTTTAAGGAAAACACAATTTTTTGAACATAATCCAGGGATGGAGTCATTGAGAAGTGCTGTGAGAACCTTCCAAAAAAAACAAGACAATAATCTTATGACCTCAGTTTCATCAAAACATGAAATGGTTCTTGGAATGTGCTTTTGCGTTCCTTCTAGGTGTAGCAGAGAGGAGTAAATTACTTTAGATTATTCATTATTGCTTGGTTTTGTTATTGAATTATATGTTTAAACTATCTTTTATATGTCATGTTCAATTGTCCTCATGATTGCATTCAACATAAATTGATGAGAATTTTACTCATGTCAACTTTCTTAACCATCAGAGTATAAATTGCCTGGGGCTCTGAATAAAAGTGGCTGTTGTATGAGACTTTAGTCCACATCGTTGGTTGGCTCCATTACCCCAAGTCCTAGGGCTGTGGTGACACAAAGCAGTCATTTCATGATCGTGGTGATGGCATGGTAACATTTCATGAGCAAAGGATGAGGATTGGAGGGAGTGTGGAAGAATGGAACAGCTAAAAGATTGATGTATGACTAGATTACGATATTTTAACACTGCAGGTTTGGTAGTAGAGTGCTGATAAAATGAACAAAAGGCTCTCTGAAATAAGATGGTAAAAAAAAAAAAAGACAGTATGGGAAAGATCAGATACTTAGAGAGGAAAGTAACGGGGCATGGGGCTTTGAGTAGGGCTAAAAGCACAGTTCTGGTAGATCATGAGTTCAAGTTCCCTGAATGTTCGAGATTTCCCTAATGACCTTTAGTCACCTGAGTACAGGAGCAAAATGAGTACCTAGAGTCAGGCTAACTTTAGGGCATCAGCCATGAGGGCCATTGGATGGCATATGAAAAGAAAACGAGGAAATGAGCGTTCAGAAAAGCCCAGGCTCCAAACACGTTTGAATTGTCCCAGGGGAGAAGACAAGTTTGGAAGGAAAGTAGATCCATAAACAAGATATTAGAATTGGTAGTTTCCAAAGATGAAAAATCTTAGGGTAGAGGAGGATAGTCTGTATTTTTAATTTTTAAATTTATTTTTATTTTTATATTTATTTATTATAACTTATCCACTTTGTATGCCCTCTGCAGCCCCCTCCAACATCTCTTCCCAGCCCCACCCACCCTTCCTCTTCTCTCTTAGGCTCTCTCTGTAGTAGCTATGGTCAGAGAGAAGGGAAATTCCATTTTTTAAAAAATGTTTTACCATTTAATTATTTGTGTGTGTTTGTGGGTCAGGGTAAACATGTTTCACTGAGGACAACTTGCAGGAGTTGGTTCCTCTCCTATCATATTGGTTCCAAGGCTCAAACTCAGGTCGCAGGTCTCAGATCCCCAGGCTCAGTGACAAGCAGCTTTACCTATTATGTCGTGGGCCTAAAAAGTCTAATCTTTAGAGTACATAACAGCTTGCCTCTGTCAATGCTCTAAAGCATGGTAAACAGGCATGACTCCTTTTTAGTGCTTGAATGCATCTCTGATTTAAATGAAAGTGAGCAGAAAGAAAGCAAAGTAAGGGCAGTGGAAAGATGGGTGTGTCTTCATCATGCTTTACACAGTGTTCATAGCAACATTTTCAAAAGTGCCTGTGTATTGTGACCAGAACCCCAGTCTCAGCTGTTTCCCATATTCTTTCCCCTTTTTCTCTTCCTTTTACACTTTCATTCTCCTAGATAACTTCACTCTACTTAGATGTCATATATACATACACAATTTTATCATTTATATAAAATATAGGATCCACAAATGATAGAAAATGTGATATTTGCCTTCCTGAGATTGACTTTAGATCATAAGAGCAAGGAATCATAGCTGACCAAGATAGCAAATGAACATTTCTCAAAGATATGGGGATATCAGCCCCTCATTTTTGTTGGCATTTGATTTTTCCCACACTGAATGTTCCCAGAGGAGCCAAATATCCCTTCTCAATTGTCTTATAGTCTTCTGGAGAGGTGTAAATATATAGACAGATAAGATCAGTAGATGACCCAGCCTCACCTTTATATCCAAGATTTTTTTCAATTTAATGTCCAAAGAGCTAATAAATAATTCACTTGCAATGCTGAGAATTTTATGGGTAAACTAGTATTAAATAAAAGAGAAAATTATTAAACAAGCCTCTACATGAAATTTGGGTTCAAAATCAATGCTTGTACATGTTACAATGCACACTGAAGATCAACTACTTTCATGATGTAAGCAAATGTTTCCATCTGTTAAAGAATCAGAGTGGTAATGCTTTGTGAAGCTCTGTACTAAGCTCTTTAGCAAAAAAGGGAAAGGAGCCAGGAAAGGTCTTCTCTTTAGTTTACAGCTTGGTGGCAATGTTCCACACAAATACTAAGATGTTTTCAAACATACAAGTAACATCTCCCACATAAAATACACAACAGATTACCATCAATGACATCTGCTTCCACAGGTTGTAACTATTTTGAACCTTTGCAACCCACACATACTTAAAAGTAAAAATGCTAAACATTTTCATAGATCCAATGAAAAAATGTCAAAATTGTGCCAGAATTTCTGTAGTGTTTTGACTTTTAGCTAACCTTACATCTTTCTCCATCTTTTCTATGGCTTACTATAACTTTATTTGGTACCTAAAACCTTTTAGATACAGGAATATGATAAACCAGAGAGTGAGTTCTGCTGTGTTTTCACATTACCTCGGCTAGTGGGTTCTCTACTTACCTTAAGACTAATTTGTTCTTTTTAGCACTAGTCATGCTTCCATAGCCACATGACTGTTGTTATTAGGGCTGTGTTACCAAGCAGGAAATAATTCTTAGAAATACTTTTCTATCAGTTAAGAAACTAACAGGAATTGATAAAGTATGATAATAGATCATAATATAATTGGCAAAGACAAAGGCCAGTTTTGTCTCTCAAATTGTTTTGTTATTGTTTAAGAATTCCATTCATGTATATAATGCATTTTAAACAAATATACCCCTCCCCCTTTAGCCTCTCCTCATTCTTTCCTATCACTATTTCTTCCCAACTTCATGTTTCCTTTTTGTAAAACTAAGTCAAACTAGTGTCCATGGGTATAGGACCATCCACTGGAACATTGGTAGCCTCTAAGGGAAGAACCTCTGAAGAAAACTGGTATTTCCTCTTCCAACAACTATCACCTGTCAATAAATCCCTGGGTTGTTGTACAGTTTCGTTAGTTCCTCCCCCGCCTCAGTGGGATTTCGGTTGACTTGACCATGTGCAGGTCTTACTCATGCAGTCACAGATCCTGTGAACACTTATGTGCAACTGCATTATCTTATCTAGCAAATACTGTTTAACTGCAGATGTCTACTACCTCTGGCCCTTAAAGTCTTCCAACTCTGTTGGGGGGTCTCAATTCTTCATGTCTTTAGGCAAACTTTAATTTTTCTTCACCTGTTTTCTATAGCACATCTCAGCTCTACCATCTGTACCTATCAGATCACTCCAAAGGAAGAAAAAGGAAGGAAGAAAAGCTTGTCTTTAAAAAGATGGTAGCATAAATTCTTTTCGCTTCCTGTTCTGACTGCTAAGATCTGAATGTTTATGTAGTTTATGCTAAAAGTTAATCACAAATTTGACCATGAAGTGGGACCTGAGGATGGTGATTAGGCCTTGAGAATGCTGTTGGTGTCTTTATAATAAAGGCCCAAAGAAGCACCTTCCCCTTCTACCATGTGAGGACCCAGACAGAAGGTACCATCTATGAATAATAAAATAAGCCTTCATTAGAAACTCTACTGATAATTTTATACTGAATTTGTAGGCTTCTGGAACTGTAAAAAACAAACTTACATTGTTTGTCTTGATCATGACCTTTTACTACAGTAAACTGAAACATTTATCAAATGCTCATTGCTTATCGAATGTTTACATTTCTTCAAGCATTTATCTAATGATCACAAACCATTTAAACTACTTTCAAAGATATTGCAAAAGTATGTCATTGCCCTGAACCTTTGTTATTCATAGTAAGGAATTTGGGGTTTTCTTTTGCTTTTGCTTTTTTTTTTTTTTTCAAACTCTAAGTATCTTCCACCTTAATTGCAGAATAAACAGACTCAATAAGAACTTATAAATAAACTTCATATAATGATTTTACTTAAAAGTTTAATCTTGTGCATAGCATCTGGATCTCCCATGCTTTGTTGGCACAGTGCTCTGTTAGACTGGGGATCTTAGAGGCAAGAATCTATCCTCTTTTTCCACAGGAGAAGGAGGGCTCAGCTTAATACAAGGTTCAGTGTTATTTAATATCTCTGCATAGTGGAAATATATAGAATGGCAGTGCAGAAAACAAATGACTTATTTACATATAAGCAATAGTGATATAACTGTCATAGCTCATGTGATAATCTCACTGGCTTGGGAAATTATACAAATGACAACTAATATACAAATTAGGGGTGGGACCAAGCAGGATTCTTGTCTTGCCTTGTATGTGGCGTCTTTCTTCAAAATCATGTGCCAGCTATACTTATAATAACTATTCGTATCTCAGCTCACAGTTGTTATGCGCAATACCAGCTCTTTTTCTTTAATAACAACATAATCTAGAGTGCACCATTTTTGGTCTCATTATTAACTAGATCCCTACAGGTATGAACTATTCCGCATATGGGTTTCTTCTGACCACACTCATCCCTCTGGAAGATAAACTGGTGAAATAAAATAGGGTTCCATTCTTAACTGTTGAAAAACAAAGCTAGCTGCTTAAATACTTGGGACCCCTGAAGAAAGCTTGGTTGCTATGACTTGTAATGACCTCTGTGATTTAGAGAAAAAGCACTTGGTTTAAAATGTCCATTCTTCATACAGCATATGAATTTGGGCAAATACAAAAATATTATTTATTGTGGTATTTATTTTGAACAACTGAAGATGCAACAGAAAGAAAAGTATTCTTTTAATAATCAAGTCTCTGCATCATAGATATTTGAACTCCAGTAGATACATTTAGTGCATTCTGAGAAATGAACAGCTTGAATTACTCAAACGTCACTTATTTTGGTTGATACGAGCTGTGTAATTTCAAGCAGCCCAAACATAATCAATATTAAACTTTAAGTCTACAACTGCCTACTGCCATTTTGTTTTATTATTTAAAACAACCTAAGCTATACAAGTTAGAGAAATATTTGACTATGAACTTCTATCAAAATCTTTGGATCACTACAACCAAGCACCAGGCATGAAGATAACCTAGAACCCCTGCAACAGATGTAGCCCATGGCAGTTCTGTGTCCAAGTGGGTTACATAATGATGGGAGAAGGGACTGCCTCTGACATAATCTGATTGGCCTGCTCTTTGATCACCTCCCCCTGAGGGGGGAGCAGCCTTACCAGGCCACAGAAGATGACAATGCAGACACCCCTGATGTGATCTGATAGACTAAGATCAGAAAGAAGAAGAGGAGGACCTCCCCATCAGTGGACTTGGGGAGGGGCATGCATGAAGAAGGGGGAGGGAGGGTGGGACTGGGAAGGGATGAGGGAGAGGCTTATGGGAGGATACAAAGTGAAGAAAGTGTAATTAATAAAATTAAATTAAATTAAAAATATTTGGATCAATTTATGAAACGTATTTATTTGCTCTAACTCTCTACCAATCCAGTAGGATACTGGCCAAACTGGAAACAAACATTTTGGGAGGTGGGAAAATAAAAAATAATATCTACTAATAACAAGAAAAGCTTTTGAAGGATCATTTATTAGATTATTTGACATATATTTAATATTGTCTTTACATTTGGCTCAATTATGGATGCCAAGATATGAAAATAAACAAAAGAGAAATGATTTTTCTTACCTCCTTCTAGCTTATAAGCTTTCAGGAGAATTAATCAATTATTATATAAATTAGGAACTCTTCATTAGCTCGAAAGAAAAGCATTGGACATCATGGATAATTTTTACTAACTAACACTAGAGGGATTTTCTTTTATTTTATTTTATTTTTCTCATTAGTTACATTTTGTTAATTCTGTATCCCAGCTGTATCCCTTATTCCCTCCCCAGTCCCACTCTCCCTCCCTCATCTCCTCCCTGGCCCTTTCCAAGTCCACTGATAGGGGAGGACCTCCTCCCCTTTCATATGACTCTGTTTTATCAGGTATCTTCAGGACTGGCTGCAAAGTCCTCCTCTGTGGCCTAACAGTATTGCTCCTCCCTTGGGAGGTAGGGAGGTCAAAGAGCTAGTCATTGAGTTCCTGTTAGAGGGATTTTCATTCATGTCAGTACTATTTATTGAGCTAAAATAGTTCCATGAAAATCATATCCTTTAACAAAGGAGCATATTTTTGGGTATAGATAGTATTTTTAGACAAACTTATTGGAAGACAACACAAAACTTGGCTTTATAAAGCATTTGAGGCAGTAACAATTTGTAAACTTCTATTTTATACTAGCCTAGATTTCAGAAAATCAGAGTCCTTGATAGGTTTTGTCCTGGCATCTCTTCAGTAATGAGATAAGGGTACCACAGAGGCAGCCTGTGTATACACAGCATGTGATATAGCAGCAACCAAGCAGTCTGTAACAGAAAGGATTGACTGATACAGTGGAGAGAAGTTAACATGGATGGTCACCAGGAAGGAAGAGTAGGCTTATATTAAGGCATGTATGGGAAGATGAACATAGATGTCACAGATAATGACATAAAGTAGAAAGAACAACTTCAGAGAGATTGTTTACTTCTAGCTTTAACCATAAGCAATCCTGAGATGAGGCCCAGGAATATGGAGAAGACAGGAGTAAAGATGACCATGAAAGAAGCAGGTACAAAAATTGTCCATGAACATCCCCACCCACTGCCTCTCCCCATGAGTGGCTGTACTGCCTTCAGTCTTACAGCAATCTCACAGAATACTGAGGCAATTAAAAAATACGGCTTGTGTAAACTTGCTGACATCACATTGTAATTCTAATCTCATAGAGAAACAGTGAGATCCTCACAGCACATAGAAATGGCCGGTCATTACTATCTCTATGTGAGCTCTGACTTAAACACAGATGTCTGGCAACAGCTTTGTAACATAAACCAAGATTAAACTGGTTTCTATGTCTCCCAAATAGTCCCATAAAGAGCCTAAAGAGCACTCATGTTAAGGTTTTATATTTAGGCTTTACCAAGTTCTTTGTGCATTGAGATATTACATAACCACCCACAGGAATATGTAACTGGTTAAGTTTCCTCCCCTGCAACATATTCATTTTGTGTCATTTATAACTGGAGTCCCCAGAAATTGAAGCTATTCAAGCACAAAATGCTTTCTAGAGTGAAACAAAAATTAAATCATAACATTTAAAAAAAAGCAGATGTGGCTGACAGTGGGTAGTATATGATAGTTAATTTATTTTGCACACTGACGTAAGTATTATGTAGTTAAGATCCTTGGTGTTAAAAATGACAGGTCATTTTGTCCATGCTTGAGCTAGTACACAGGAAGCCCACACTCACTTCACACAAAGTTTTTCCTCTTGTTCTCAGTTAAATTGAAGTTCGCAAATTTGACACCTTAAACTCACTATGAAATCACAATTGCAAATATTTCTCCAGATAAGGATTGAAAAATTGTGAGTTTCATATTCAATTTAGGTATAATTTAAATCCTAGGAAAGATATACTGAAGACGTAACACATAGGAGCAGTCCATTTGGATTTATTTCAAGAATTTTAAACTCATGAAAGGCTCTCCCAGCAACTTTAGAAATTTTTGTAAGACAAGAGAATATGTACAGCCCATGACAAAAACCTACAGGAAACTTTTTCTGTGGCATTTGAATAAGCAGTTTATAAAGAAGTGAAACTTCAAGTTAAAGATCAAATGCATGAGGGTTTTTTTTCTTAATTTAGTTTTTATTTATTACAATTTATTCACTTTGTATCCCAGTTATAGCCCCCTCCTTACTCCCTTCTCTTGCCCCTCTCCTAGTCCACTGATAGAGGAGGTCTTCCTCCCCTTCCATCTGACCATAACTTATCACGTCTCATTGGGACTGGCTGCATTCATTGTCTTCCTCTGTGGCCTGGAAAGGTCGCACCCCAAAAGAGAGGTGATCGAAGAACCAGCCAAGAGTTCATGTCAAGGACAGGCCCTGTTCCCCTTACTAAGGTACCCACTTGGGAACTGAGCTGCCATGGGCTACATCTGCGCAGGGGTTCTAGGTTATCTCCATGAATGTTCTTTAATTAGAGTTTCAGTCTCCGAAAAGACCCCTGTGCCCAGATTTTTGGTTTTGTTACTCTCCTTGTGGCGCTCCTGTCCCCTTCAGGTCTATCTCCTCCTTCTTTCATAAGATTCTCTGCACTCTGTCCAAAGTTTGTCCAAAGTCTCAGCATCTGCTTCAGGACTGGGTAGAGTCAAAGGCATGAGGTTTATATTCACTTGTCCATTGATTTTTTTAAAAGTTAGAACAAATTAATGTTTCTAAAACTTTACATCTACTTTATTATATTCCAGAAAGCTGGAAACAGAATCATAAATAGTGAGGGTAAAGTTTGAATCTCTAATCGTACCATAAAAGTCATAAACATGCTATTCCTGATATTCTTTCTTCTTTCCTTTCTTTCTTTCTTTCTTTCTTTCTTTCTTTCCTTTCTTTCTTTCTTTCTTTCTTTCTTTCTTTCTTTCTTTCTTTCTTTCTTTCTTTCTTTCTTTTTCTTTCTTTTTTCTCTTTTTTTTCTTTTCTTTTCTTTTCTTTTTTTTGGTACAGAATTTCTCATAAAAACCTGGGCTGTCCTGAATTTTGCAGACCAGGGTGACCTCAAATTCACAGACATCCTACTGTCTCTGCCTCCCCAAGTTCCAGGATTACAGTCATGTGCCACCATACCTGGCTCTGCTATTCCTGGTAAAGACAGTAATCTGTAAGCCTTATAACTTGTGCAGGTCATCAGCTTACTTTATGACAAACAAGCACAGCCAAGGTAATACCCAATGAGAGCAACAAACCATGCAGAAACTTAGCTCTTTTCAGGCTTACCACACAGTCAACTACATAGGACTTCTGTTTAACTGCCCCATCCTTTTCCTTTTCTTTTCTCTAAGGCCTCTTAATCTGTCTAGCTCCAGTGATGGAGAATTGGATAAAAGTATAAACAGAAAGAAAGCAACAGGAGAGGTGAAGGCATAGAGATGGAGGAATTTTACAGGAAAAATTATTTTCAAAGCTTAAAGCAAGATGAGAGAGACAAACCTCAGTGTGGGAAGGTTGGGGTGGGAGTGAGAGATTAGATAAGGTTGTGAAATACTTTACGAAATTACATGCTTTTCATTCACAGGACTAAGAAAGTCTATATAGATCTTTAGTTATTTTGGAAATGTGTTGGTTACATGGTTGAATTAATACTTTAGGGATGAGATATGCAGGTCTCCTGTGTGGGTGTTCGCCTGTGTGTATGTGTATTCCCATACATGTACATATAAGTGCATGTACATTTATACGCATATTTAAGCTGTATAAAATGTTGCATAGTTGTATGGGTATCCATACATGACAAAGACTTTCATAAATTATCTGTCTCTTTCTAAGAATAATGCTGTCACTTGCAATTACATCGTTACAGCCAAATCAGGAAAACATCATGCCATAGGCACTCAGAGGAAAAGTTCCAGAAGACACTTCCCAGTGTGTATTCTTTATTTTATACTACCTTTCAAATAGTTCATTCCCTGGGAGTTTTTCCATAAAATTTATTCAAAAAAGAATAAATTATAATTATGAGCTTATAAGAGGCAAAGTGGGCCCAAAACTCATTCATAATAGCCAGAAGGTAGAAACAACCTAGAATGGATACAGAAAGTGTGGTACATTTACACAATGGAATACTACTCAGCTATTAAAAACAAGGAAATCATAAATTTTTCAGGCAAATGGTGGGATCTAGAAAAGATCATCTTGAGTGAGGTATCCCAGAAGCAGAAAGACAGATATCGTATATGCTCACTCATAAGTGGATATTAGCCCTATAATATAAGATAAATATACTAAAATCTATACTCCTAAAGAAGCTAAACAACAAAGAAGACCCTAGGGAGATCCTCAATCATCATTCAAAAGGACAAATGCAATAGTCATTGGAGGCAGGAGAAGACAGGTAACAGGACAGGACAGGACAGGACAGGACAGGAGCCAGCCACAGAGGGCTGCTGAAAGATTACTGATCCAGGTATCGAGGCAGAAGCTGAGACTTATTGCCAAACTTTGGGCAGAATGAAGGGAATCTTATGAAAGAAGGGGGAGATAAAAAGACCTGGAGGAGACAGAAACTCTAAAAGGAGACCAACAGAGTCAAACAAAACAAAACTAAACAAAAACAACAACAACAAAAACAAAACCCTGAGCCCTGGGGGACCTGCAGGAACTGATATCCCAACTAAGGACAATGCATGGAGAGTACCTAAAACCTGGCTCAGCTGTAGCCCAGAGACTCAGTCTCCAAGTAGATTCCCTAATAAGGGGAGCTAGGGCTTTCTTTGACATGAACTCAGTGACAGACCTTCTGATCACCTCCCCCTGGGAGAGCAGCCTTGCCAGGCCACAGAAGAAGACAATGCAACCAGTCCTGATGAGGCCTGATAAGCTAGGGTCAAATAGAAGGGAAGGAAGACCTTCCCTATCAGTGGGCTAGGGAAGGGGCATAGGGGGAGAATAGGGAGGAAGAGTGGGATTGGAAAGGAAGGAGGGAGGGGGTTAAAGCTGGGATACAAAGTGAATAAACTGTAATTAATATAAAAATAAAAATTTCATTAAAAAATTTACGTGTCAAACAGTAGCAAGTCTCACCACAGAACACAGTGAAATGAAGTAGTCTATAATAGAATCATAATGAAGGAAGGCAAAGCATTCTGTTTTAGTAGAACGTTAAGTATAACATATTAATGTAAATCACTTGATATAATCTATGCATATGTACAACACACACAGACATGAATGCTTGAATACATACAATTCCACCACAGAATTCAGAGAGACTAAAAGCTTTACGAGTGCTTATCATCTCAGAATTACTTTCTTCTGATTTGCAACACTCTTCTCAAGGAAAGTTCTGAGTTTTCCATGCTGAAATACATTCTCTGAAAGAATAGCAAAATCTAACATTTAGAAATACTAAAATGCAATGTCTATTCATCACAACATATTGATTCTAAGGTATTTACGTCAATTTTAAGGCTATTTCCCTTAGAAATCATGCTGATTCAGTGAAGCACAGACACTGAAATAGCTTCATTAAACTGCAGTCAACATTAACATTTCACACCAACTCTGTTCAGCAGCATAGAGATATGAGGTGTGGCAAGGTGGGCTGTGAATCTTGCACAGTGTCAGTGTGCCATCTGTCTGAAAAGCCATTCATAGCAAAATGCTGAATCTCAGGAGAATGAATCTAGGAACATGAGGCCCACATATTAGAGGAAAATATAAGCATTACCTTTGCCATGACTTCAGCACCTATGCCTCCCTTCTTTCTGAGATCTACACAACATTCTAATAGTGGGAAAGACAACTTTGTAGTGTGACAGCTAATACAAAAGGAGAGAATGTTAACTCAGAGGCTATAACTCAGTTTCTCTCGGGATACACACACACACACACACACACATACACACACACTCACACACACACACACACACACACACACACACGGCTCTGGGATCCATAACAATGAGACAGAGCCGACTAGTAGAATATGTCAAGCTATCCCTTTAGCATTCAGTTGGAAAACTGGATAGAGATACAGTGTTTCCTTGATGAGGAGAAAGCAACAACTAAGAAGACTCTGCAGAATGAGAAACTGAGCTGTGGGGATAAAAATTTGTAGATCTTACATCTTTGTAATCCCTGCTGTTTAGTAAACAGAAGGTTATTCATAACAGCATTACAAAGCGTATATACTTATTGTCTGCAAAATAAGAAAAACCTTTCTTCTAGATCCTCACTCCCCAGTAGTGCAGTGAAAGCTTATAATCAACCAATAATCAAGATAGTTCCAATGCAGCATTTATAGCAATAAATATTAATGCCAAAATAGTTATCATGAACAAAATCACTCTACATCCCTCCATCCCATCCATATACCTACTCACTCACTCAACCACCCACCCCCTTCTCTCTGTGCATGTGTTTGGGTCTGAATGTCAGGGATTTTCACATGCTAGAAAAGTGCTCTATCACTGATCTGTCTCCCAGTACTTTTTAATGTTTTTGTTATGAGGCAGGCTATCACTAAGATGAACAAGCTGATTTGGACTTGTGATCTACCTACCTCAGTCTCTCAAATGCAGGACTGTTTTCTCAGCATCTGTTTTGAAGAGCTGTTGGGTAGAGACACTCAGAAGATAGCTATGTTAGACTCCTCTCTGCAAGCATAGCAGAATATCATTAATAGTGTCAGGAGTTGGCTTTCTCATGAGGTGGGTCTCAAGTTGGGCCAATCACTTGTTGGCCATTTTCTCACTCTCTGCTCCATCTTTATCCTTGTACATCTTGTAGGCAGGGTAAATTTTGGGTAGAGGTTTTTGTGGGTGAGTTGTATCACCCTCACTCCACTGTAAGTCTTGACAGGCTTAGAAGGTGGCCACTTTTGTCACTGTGCCCTCATACTGCTAGAAGTCTCAGAGTCACCCCCATATCCTTCCAGAAGCCTGCCTTGTCACAAGTCTCCAGCTTGTCTCAGAGATGTCCCCACATACCTGTCTCCCTGATCTCTCCCAGCCTTCTAACCTCCCTCTCACTCTCCCCATACTTTATCCCAACAGCATATTATTTAATCAGACACAGGTAGATTTAGAGTGGCCACACCTCTTCTAGAAAAGATGCAGGAATTCCTGCCCTGTGTGTTTCCGTCCTGACATCCTTCAGTCATGGAGTTATTACTTTGAAGTGTAAGCGGAAATAAACCCTTTCAGGCAAGGCCTGAGGAGTTGGGTCCCCACATGGCAAGAACCTATGGGGGTATTTATGCAGAATCTCCTGACCTTTCCCAAGGGAATGCTTGGTTAGCTTTTGCCTTGTGTTTGCATTTTTGGCTTTGCTATTGGCCATTTTTACTTTCACTTTGCCTGTAACAAACATTTCTCAAGAATCAGAAAAAGAAATTTCAGGCTATGATTCATTCTTGTTTGTCTCTGAGGATTGTGGGAATGGAACAGATCACTGCTCTTCTGTTAGTTAATAATGATGATGCACTTGAGTGAACACAAGAGCTTGGTCTAGGTACATTAGCTGATGTTCAAATGTTCTCTGATGATGGGAACTTGGTTCTGACAACAATTTGCCCACCGACCTGTTCCAAATAACAGCTAGATGATCATATGTCATTCTCCATCAGGCCGGGGTCCATGAATCTTGACTTCTGGAAATAGAATGGGGTTATGTTTCTCTCAGGAGCAATTAGAGAGCTTTAGGATGAGGCCCAGGCAATAGGCTGGGCTGTGGAAAATGTTTTCCACATAGTGTTACGGTTTAGCTCTTCTAGAATGAGATCACTGGTGGCAGTGGAAATGCCCTCATTCCAAAGTCTGTGCTGATACCTAAGTGTTACAGCTCTTGGTGAAGCTGCTGTGTTGAGCATGGCAGAGATTTGGGTGAAAGCCCATGCCTGGTCAGCTTGCATACCTGATCGGCAAGTTCCAGGCCCAGTGGGCCAGAGGGCATGCCTGGTGAGAAGTGGCCCATTGGGGGATAAATGACAAATTTTAGGCTGCCATAGTAGAAGGCTGATGGCATATCATAGCACACAACAAGCCAGCCCATTTATTTTAAATCACTTGAAATTATTTGAACTTATAAACCATGGGACTGGTTTTGAGGGTTATTGTGTTGGATTTGCTAGAGTCAGGAGGTTAAGGATAGTTGATTTACATGTAGTGGTACAGTGCCTCATTTACCATGTATGGTCCTATCCTAAGAAGAACATAGTACCTAATTATCCTAGGAGTGAGGAGAAAATATCCAAGTACAGCTGATGGTCACTGCTGAAGACTAAGATCCTTATCAGGGTAACACATTTCTAGGAAATCCCAGATACTTATTGGAGCAGTTTCCTTATCAGGAAAGAGTCTGGCCTGTAATCTGCCCTGAGGGCTATGTGATTCTCCTTAAAATACCTGGGGTCAGCCAGGTTGGTGGGGATGGAAAGGGGATTTTTAGAGCCTTGATAAGAAAAAGGAGTCTACTATCATGGACTAAGCATAATAAAAATGGCTATCTGGAGATGTCAGACTTCAACCTACTCCAGGAAAACCTCATAATCATAAAAACAAAACAAAACAAAACAAAACAAAAAACCTTAGGAAGGTCTTGCTGTATTGTTGGTTCCAAGACTTAATATGAACATTCTGAGGTGAAGCAAGGATGAGGAACTACTTTAGATTACTAATTTGCAAAGAGCCCTGGACATTAGAGAAATTAGATTTCCTGATCAGGATGTGGGGAGATGCCAATTTGGGGGCTATGTACTCTATAACCTCCTTATATTGTAACCAAAATTGTTGCCAACTGTGGTCACTTGATTATGTACCAGTGAACTGCTTGCTGAGGCTATGTTTCCTCTTTCTTGATGAAAACTGCAAGAATTGAGGAAGGAGAAACAAGAAAGAGTACAATGTGCACATTATTGTTAAACGTAAGAAGTTCTTAAAAGAGACTGCATGTGAGAAAATGAATGTAAAACCTTTCAGCTGTGAAAAAAAAAATGTATAAATAAGGTGCCCTGAGCTGTCTCAGTGACAGAGTGTGTGAACTGCCCCTCTTGGTCCAAGTCTTTTACCTGTTCCACCCATTCTCCTTCCTGTTCTGAACCCCACCACAGCTGGACTTTTGCATAGATTATCTTCAGTTTAATGAAGATTTTAATAGGGTATATCAAGCAAAATAGTCTAAGATCTGCTAGAGAAATGTTACAATCATGTTGTACAAGAATCAAGCAGCAGTGACAAGACAAACATCTGTGGCTATAACCTCATTAATAGTCCTCATCCACATAAGAAAGATAATGTGGTTAGATACTGTAGACTGGAAATTGTCATCTCCCCACATCCTGAAAGATACCTCATCTACATCAGTGAGATACTATGTTGGGTTTTCTATACATCTAGTGAAGCTGAGATTAAGTTTAGGTAACCATATATACTCAGACACTTTCTCAGTCAAACACCTAGATGAGTTCATAGATGGAGTGAAGATGTCTCATCATATAACAAAATTTCTGTACAGGCAACAAACAGGCTTGGCCACATAATACATAGAACTCATTTCCATAAGCAGCAAGCTTTCAGAATTTCATGAAAAGTAATGAAACATTTCTAAATGTCGCAGAAGCCTGGGCTAGGACTAAGGTGAGATTCATGACTCATCTTTCTGATGGTGATTACTACGCTCCAGCTGTGATAAACCATCATGAAAAATTTCTTTAAAAGCTGGAGGAGAATGAAAATGGCCACACGGGGGCAGGATAACAGGGATACAGAGCACATGTTTTACACAGAGATCTAGGAAAAGGAAGAGCCATAAACTATGTCTCTGTTCAATAATAATATTTTATTCCACATACAGTTTAAGTTATGCAAAATAGACATCTATCTGCCCTACAATGGTTTTGGTTACATTTTTTAAAATTGAGCAAATAAACAATACCATTGAAGTATTTTAAACTGTGGGTTTCTTGACCTCTAGGGTAGCCTTCCTGTAGCTACTTGGATGCATTACAGCATTAAATTTGGCACTGATGTAAAAGAGTACAGAATTGTACCATCTTGGTAGGTAATGCAAAAAGAAAGTGGAACATTGGCTTCCTAGTAAATTTCACAAAATTATCACAATCTCATCACTTCCCCAAAGCTATTCACTATTCATATAATATCTATTCAACCCACAAGCAAAAGCATGGGAGTCAAATGTTAGCTAGGGACTATATGCTAAGGAGTAGATCCATGTTATTGAATTGAATAATTTTATGTGTAAGAGGTATTGACCTTAGAAACTTTTAGAAAACATGCCTTGACATAAACTCAGTGGCTGGCTCTTTGACCTCCCCACCCCTGAGAAAGGAGCAGCCTTGCTAGGCCATAGAAGAGTACACTGCAGCCAGTCCTGAAGAGACTTGGTAAGCTAAGGTCAGATGGAAAGGGAGGAGGACCTTCCCTATCAGTGGACTTAGAGAGGAGCAGGAAGGAGATAAGGAAGGGAGAGTGAGATTGGGAGGGAATGAGGGAGAGGGCTACAGCTGGGATAGAAAGTAAATAAACTGTAATTGATATAAAAAAAATAATACCCAGAAGCTAGAAACAGTCCAGATGCACCTCATTTGAGGAATAGATACAGAAAGTGTGGTATATCTACACAACGGAATATTACTCAGCAAGATAAAACAAGGAAATCATGAAATTTGCAGATAAATGGTGGGAACTGGAAAAGAACATCCTGAGTGAGGTATCCCAGAAGGAGAAAGACACACATGGTATATACTCACTGATAAGTGGATATTAGACATATAATATAAGATAAACATACTACAATCTGTACACCTAAGGAAGCTAATCAGGAAGGAGGACTCTGGCTAAGATGCTCAATCCTCATTCAGAAAGGCAAAGAGGATGGACATTGGAGAAGAGAGAAAACAGGGAACAGGACAGGAGCCTACCACAGAGGGCCTCTGAAACCCTGTGGGGTTTCAAGGCAGATGCTGAGACTCATAGCCAAACATTGGGCAGAGTGCAGGGAATCTTATGAAAGAAGTGGGAAATAGTAAGACCTGGAGGGGACCGGAGCTCCACAAGGAGCTCAACAGATCCAAAAAGTCTGGGCATAGGAGTATTTTCTGAGACTGATACTCCAGCCAAGGACTATACATGGAGATGGCCTGGAACCTCTGCACAGAGGTAGCCTATGGCAGTTCAGTATCCAAGTGGGTTCCATAGTAATGGGGACAGGGACTGTGTCTGACATGAACTCAGTGACCAACTCTTTGATCACCTCCCCCTGAGGGGGGAGCAGCCTTACCACACCACAGAAGAAGACAATGCAGCCCACACTTGATGAGATCTGATAGACTAGGATCAGAGGGAAGGGGAGGAGGATCACCCTTTTCAGTGGACTGGGACAGGGACAAGGGTGGGGAAGAGGGAGGCTGGGATTGGGAGGGAAAAAGGGAGGGAGCTACAGGAGGGATACAAAGTGAATAAACTGTAATTAATAAAAATAAAATAAATAATAATAATAAAGAACAAAAGAAAAAAAATTTAATAAAAAATAAACCACAAAAAGAAGACAAAAATAGCATGCCTTGCATTCAGAATTCAGATTATCCTGAGATAATAGCATCTAAAAATTTTTGTTTGAGAATTTTATACATGCACATATGTTTTCTATTCCATCCCTCTACCACCATCTCCTCCTATATCCACCACTACTTTTTCCTCCCAAACTCATGTACTTATTTAAAGACAGATTTAGTGTAATTAGTACTGCCTATATGTACATGGGTTAGGGACATCCAGTAGAGTAGCCCATTAAAGACCACAGCTAAAGGAAACTTACTGTTCTTCCCCCATCAGCCACTAATTGTCAACCACTTCTCAGCTAGATGTAGAGCTTTATAAGCCCCACCATTCTTATTTATAGTATTTTAATTAAATTTTTATTTTTATATTAATACAGTTTATTCACTTTGTATTCCAGCTATAGTCCCATTCCTCATTCCCTCCCACTCCCACAGTCCCTTCCTCATCTCCTTCCATGCCCCTCTCCAAGTCCACTAATAGGGGAGGTCCTCCTCCCCTTCTATCTGACCCTAGCTTATCAGGTCTCATCAGGACTGGCTGCATTGTCCTCCTCTGTGGCCTGGCAAGACTGCTCACCCTTCAGAGAGAAGATGATCAAAGAGCCAGCCTCTGTCTAATGTCAGAGACAGTCCCTGCTTCCCTTACTAGGGTATCTCTTGGATTCTGAGCTGCCATGGGCTACATCTGAGCAAGGGTTCTAGGTTACATCCATGAATGATCCTTGCTAGAAGTATCAGTCTCAGAAGTCTCCTGTGTCCAAATATTTTGGCTCTTTTGCTCTCCTTGTGGATCTTCTGTCCTTTCCAGGTCTTACTATTTCCCCCTTCATACATAAGATGTCCTGAACTCTGCCCAAAGTTTGGTTATGAGCCTCAGCATCTGCTTTGATACACTGCTAGGTAAAGTCTTTCAGAGGCCCTCTAGGGTAGGCTGCTGTCCTGTTTTCTGTTTTCTCCCTCCTCCGTTTTCCATCCCCATTGCCTTTCTGAGTGAGGACTGATCATCTTACCCAGGGTCCTCCTTCTATCTTAGCTTCCTTAGGTGCACAGATTTTAGTATGTTTATCCTATATTATATGTCTAATATCCACTTATAAGTGAATATATACCATGTGTGCCTTTGTGCTTCTGGGATACCTCACTGAGGATTATTTTTTCTAGATCTCACCATTTGCCTGCAAATTTCATGATTTCCTGTTTTTAATTGCTGAGTAGTATTCCATTGTCTAAATGTACCACAATTTCTGTATCGATTCCTCTGTTGAGGGACATCTGGGTTGTTACCAGGTTCTTGCTATTACGAATAAAGCTGCTAGGAATATGGTTGAGCAAATATCCTTGTTGTGTACTTGAGTATCTTTTGGATATATGCCTAGGAGTGGTATAACTGGATCTTGAGGGAGCACTATTCTTAATTGTCTCAGAATGTGCCAGATTGATTTCCAAGGTGGTAGTACAAGTTACAATCCTACCAGAAATGAAGGAGAGTTCTTTCTCCACATCCTCTCCAGCATGTATTATCACTTGAGGTTTTAATCTAATCCCCTCTGATAGGTGTAAGGTGAAGTCTCAGGGTCATTTTGATTTGAAATTCCCTGATGACTAAGGACATTGAGCATTTCTTTAAGTGTTTCTCAGCCATTCTATATTCCTCTACAAAGAATTCTCTGTTTAGCTACTTACCCCATTTTTAATTGTGTTACTTGATTTGTTGTTTTTTAACTTCTTTAGTTCTTCATATATTCTGGATATTAGCCCTCTGTCAGATATGGGGTAGGTGAAGATCCTTTCCTAGTCTGTAGGCTGTTGATTTGTTCTGATGACAGTGTCTTTTGTTTTACAGAAGCTTTTCAGTTTCTGAGGTCCCATTTATTGATTGTTGATCTCAGAGCCTGTTCTGTTGGTGTTCTGTTCAGGAAGTTGTCTCCTGTGCCAATGACTTCTAGGCTCTTCCCCACTTTTTCTTCTAAAAGATTTAGTGTGTCTGGTTTAATGTTGAGGTCTTTGATCCACTTGGACTTTAGTTTTGTGCAGAGTGATAAACATAGATCTATTTGCGTTTTTCTACATGTAGACATCCAGTTGGATCAGCACCATTTGTTGAAGATGCTGTCTTTTTTTTTTTTCCCATTGTATGGTTCTGGCTTCTTTGTAAAAATCCAAGTATCTGTAGGTGTGTTGGTTTATTTCTGGGTCTCCTAATTGATTCCATTGATCCACCATAATGTTTCTTTGCCAGTACCATGCAGTTTTTATTACTATTACTCTGTAGTACAGCTTGAGATCAGGGATAGAAATACCTCCAGATGATTTGTTGTTTTACAGGATCTGGGTTTTTTGTTTTTCCATATGAAGTTGAGAATTTTTCTTCCATTGTCTGTAAAGAATTATCTTGGTATTTTGATGGAAATTACATTGAATTGCTTTTGGCAGGATGGCCATTTTCACTATGTTTATTCTACCTGTCTATAAGCATGGGAGATCTTTCCATCTCATGATATCTTCTTCAATTTCTTTCTTTAGAGGTTTTTTTTTTTTTTTTTTTTTTGTCAAACAAGTTTTTAAAGGTACTTTATGTTATTTGTGGCTATTGTGAAGGGTGTAGTTTCCCTAATTTCTTTCTCAGCCCTTTTTTCTTTCGTATACAAGAAGGCTACTGATTTTTTTGACTTAATTTTGTATCCAGCCACTTTGCTGAATGTATTTATCAACTGAAGGAGTTCTCTGGTTGAATTTTTTGGGACCACTTATGTAGACTATCAAATCATCTGCAAATAATTATACTTTGACGTCTTCCCTTCTGATTTGTATCCCCATGAGGTCCTTTATTTGTCTTATTGCTCAATCTAGGACTTTACGTACTATGTTGAATAGATATGAAGAGAGTGGGCAGCCTTGCCTTGTCCCTGATTCCAGTGGGATTGATTTAAGTTCCTCTCCATTGAGTTTGATGTTGGCTATAAGTTTGCTGTATATTGCCTTTACTATATTTAGGTATGTGCCTTGTATCCCTGATCTCTCCAAGACTTTAAGCAGGAATGGGTGTTGGATTTTGTCATAAATATTTTTTAATGAAGGGTACACACTTTGACTTGCATGATTAAATATCCTATTAATTATACCCATGTCCTTGATTTTAATTAATCAATAAATATACTCTACCTAAATGAATCTTAAAATCCAACTCCTTATTGATTTTACAAGTCATCATTCCAAGTCTGAGTCTGTAGTCTAAACTCATTATCTCTGGGTCTTTGTATTGCTATGAAACCCAAAATTCTATTTTGAATGAGTCTTCTCTTAATGTGTTTAGCTTAAAGCCAAGAATAAATGAATAATCCGGTGACAAAGACACAAATATCTAAACAAAAGCTTGCTCATCATTAAGGATACATTGTTTATTTGCCTGAATAATATAGTCTGCTTTATGATTCCTTAAAATTTATTCACTGAATTTCTAACTTCTATAACCTAGAATATGATCTTATTTGGAAATGAGAACAATGAAGATATAATTAGATAAATTAAGCTGAAATCACACTGTGTAGGGAGACAGCAGGTTTCACTGATTCAATATGCCAGGTGTCCTATAGAATACATATATATATATATATATGAGATAGAGAGAGATATGTCAAGGCTACCTTTTGAACATGAAAGAGACATCTGCAAATAAAAAAAAAGTAAATACTTGGCTGACAAATTGACCTCAGAATCTCCAGATTCTAGAATCTTGCACTGTGAACCTCTCAAGTGGGACTTTCCTAGTAAATAAATTCACAGGCATATCAGGAACACTTCCTAAACTTCAGTACACTTTTGTTGTTGTTGTTGTTTTATTTTGTTTGTTTTTAAGAGAAACAGCTGTAAAAATACTATAAAATAACACTGCAATTGCCAGTACTTCCACACTGTAGGTAAAAGAGACCAAGAAGATATTGTCAGTCATTACCACCAAAGACACCAACATGGGTTCACTCTGGACATCCAGTGTCAGCTGCTGAGAATCATTGGGAATTTCAACACTAATGCCAGTTGCACAAAGACCATGGTCTGGTGCCAGAGCTGCAGAGTAAACATCCTACCTTTATTTATACAGATCTTCAATGGAAATTTTTGTTTATAATGAGACTTGTTCATAGAGTCTGGAAGAGATGACTGAGTTATCAAATGCACAGACAGCAATGCAAAGCAACAGATATGAAAACCAAAAAGAGAAGTTGACTCCTGGGAGAAGACCAAAGTCACCAACAATCAGACTCTAAAGAAATGGAATTGTATGAACTGTCTGCCAAATTATTCAAAATGAGTGTTTTCAGGATTTTCAGTAAACATTAAGAAGATAAAGAAAACGATGAAACCTATAAAATATTGAGCCCAGAATTTTAAGAGACATTGAAATTTTCTTTGAAAATATCAAACAGAAATTCTGGACCTGCAAAATACCATGAGTGAACTTAAAATTTCAATAGCATAGATCCATAAACAATCAAGGAACATGAGGAATTTGTGACCTTAAAAACAGGTAATTAGAAAACATGCAATTGAGGGATGGGGTAGAATGGATTATATTGGAGAAACAAAATGTTCACAATAGTTGAATGCCAGTGTCCAAGGAGAAAAACTTAAAATCATAGGAACTCAAAGACACAGATAAAGTGCTGAAATTTTTATTTAAATGAATAATAGCAAATGACCATCTAAATCTTGAGAAAGACATAGATACCTATGTACAGGAAGGTTAATATTTCAAGAATATTCCATTTAACAAGATTATGCCAAAGCATATTGTAGTCGAATTGTCAAAGTTCATAGAAAGTCATAGAAAAATATGCTGACAATAAAAAAGAAATCAAACTTAAAGGTGTGCTAAGAAAGGAGCAATGGATTTCTCAGCTGAAGTTTTACGGTACTGGACAAAGGTACTACTCAAAGGGACAAAAAGAAACACCAATTATTATTGAGACTCATGAAGTTAGCTCTTATTCCAACTACATAAGGATATATAGTCCTTATATAGTATATAGTATTATATATATATATAATATATATATATACTATATATTCCTATAGATGTCATAGTCTCACTTTTCTTTACAGATGTATAAAATTCCACTGTGCACATGCACCATATTTTTTTCTATCTGTTCACCTACTGATGGACATCTAGGCCACTTCCATTTCTTGACTATTAGGAACATTACAGCAAAACCACCACCAACAACAACAAATAAGTGTACAAAGATATGCTTGCTGTGTTGACTCAGAGTTCTGTGGGTATATGGCCAAGAATGGACTAGCCCGATTGTATGGTAGTTAAATTTTTGGTTTTGAGAAACTGACACACTAATTCCCAACACAAGTAGATGTTTATACTCTCATAGGCCATCAGCTATGAATACAGGTTCTTCCTCCCATGTCCTCATTGTATTTGTTGTCTTGATATCTTGATTGTAGCCAATAAGCCACTCAGAAAAACACATAACCTCTGCTAAAGCTGTTACTATATTACTCTTCAATTTAGCTTTAGTCAGATTTTCTTTTTGAAAAGAACAGAAAGCAACCACTTTCTTTGCAAACAAAACAAAACAAAACAAACACAACACACACACATACACAGGATATGTGTTTAGGCCACATATTAAAATTCTTCTCTGAAACCTCTTGAACTGAACCCCCACAGTTCATATCACCCTCAGCACTACTGTCTTCCATGTTTTTACTAGCATGGTCCATTAAGCCCTACTTAAATTGTTCAACTGCTTTCCTAATCCAAAGTCCCAAGTACACATTCCTCCAAATAAGAACATGGTCTGGCTTATCACAGCAATGACCTAGTCTCTGGTACCAACGTGTGTCTTAGGGTTTCTATTTCTGTGAAGAGACACCATGACCATGGCAACTTTTATAAAAGAAATCATTTAATTGGGACTGGCTTACAGTTCAGTGGTTTAGACCATTGTCATTATGGTTAGAAGCATAGTGGCAATCAGGCAAACACGGTGCTGGAGGGGTAGCTTAGGGTTTTACATCTGGACAGGGAGACAGCAGGAAGAGACTGAGACACTGGCCCTGCTCGAGCACCTGAGACCTCAAAACCCACCCACAGTGACACACTTCCTCCAACAGGACCACACCTCCAATAACACCATACCCTATGAGTCTATGATGACTATTCAAATCACCACAGGAAAATATATGTGTGTATGTATGTATGTATGTTTGTCTGTGTGTGTGTGTGTTGACAAGAAGAAACACAACTGTGAAATAACAATAGAACATGACAAATATAGCCCTCAGGATGAAGTGACACACCAAATAGTAACTATATTTAAAAGGAAGAACAACTTCAGCACATTCCAAGAGTCAGATGCTTGCCCCTACAGCAGATGTTAATCCTATTCACATCTCATAAGAAAACTGGAGAAGTTAATTCAGCATATGTAAGGGCTTAAATTATTTGCAATATATAGTCAAGATTCTGAAGTGATTATCTTTTTTTTATTGTGGCATTCTTTTTTTAATTTTTTATTTAACTTTTATTAATTACACTTTATTCATTTTGTATCCCCCCAGAAGCTCCTCCCTCCACCCCTCCCGGTCCCACCATCCCCCCCCCCACTTTCTGCATGCATGCCCCTCCCCAAGTCCACTGATAGGGGAAGTCCATCTTTTTATAAGAAATCAATCTTCAAAACTTCAAATTTGATTTGCTTTTGTTTTCTTTAGAGCTCATGTGATGACTCACCATCTTCACTATTTACTAATGTGCCAGGTACTCAGTACAGCACCTATAGTATAGTACTCATTTGTGCTTTCAATGAATTAAGGAAGAAAATGTGATTGCTCAAATTTCCTGAAACCACAGACACATGGGCAGCATTTGTTTATTGGCTGATAGAAATGCTCTTGTGGTGATGGATGTTTACTGTGGTTTGTGAAACATCTGTGGGAATAAAGATAGTCATAATTGGCTAAATTAAGACAAGAAAAACCGATTTGTTGTCACTTAGATAAAGGGATACTGAGTGGCTTTTTAAAAGGTAAATGTAGTAAATGAGTAAAAGGTAAATGAGTTAACAAGTAGGTTCATATTTTGAGAGACAATAAACACAATTCTAAGGCTTTGACTTTATAGTTAGCCTAAACATATGACTCATATTATTACTAATATAATTTCATCTATTCTTCACAATTCCATACATATACACAATATACTTTGGTAATAGTCATCCAAAAGTATCCTCTCATTCCCACCAAACCCCTTTTTCTCTCCAAAATGTCTTTCATCCTACTTTCATGACTTTTATTTTCTCTCTTTATCTTTGTCTCTCTCCCTGTTTCTATCTGTATCTCTGTATCTCTGTCTGTCTCTGTCTGTCTGTCTGTCTGTCTGTCTGTCTGTCTCTCTCTCTCTCTCTCTCTCTCTCTGTGTGTGTGTGTGTGATTTCTACTGCATTAATTAAAATTGGTTTCATGATACTGGGTTTTAAAGAATCAGTATATTTATAATTGCCCTTTCCAAGAATTCTTCCTCCTTTTTTATAAAGACTGCAGTTGTAGAATATCTACTCACTTGGGCTTAAAATATCTGGTAGTGTGAAAGTGACTCTGCTGCAGTGGTGCCTGGCTGCCCTCTTGTAAGATAACTGAGGAGATATGATGACATTCCAGAGATATTCTCAGAGTTAGCACGCTTCTACTTTTTTCATCTCTCTCAGTCTATCTCATTGGCTAGGGCTAATTGCATTGCCTTTTTTTGTTGTTTTTCTGATCTTCAAGGTTTTCTCTGGGTGTTCTCATCTTTTTGCAAAGCACCAGTTTTTATTGCTATTGATTCTCTAATATTTCTGTATCTATTTCCTTCATCTTACTAGATATTGGCCCTAGATGTCCCAACCTAAGCTCAAAATGTATCTTTAAAGGTGGTCATTTTATTTCTCTACTTTCTTCTCCAACACAAAGCACTGTTATTTTTGCATTCTCTAGTAGTAGTCATCAGAATTATCCCTTCTGAAACATAAAATAAAACCAATCAGCAGCTTTAGTGCACAGTTACCTTCGCAGACCAGCTCCCCTTTTTCCTTTCTACTCTCACACATCTCTCCTTCTTATCACTGCTCATTGCAATGACTGTAACACCAGGGTTCCTTCTATTTCATGTCATTACCTACTCTCCCAACCTTCTTTTCTAGCTAATAATAAAAGCCCATTTCTATTGCTCAAAGTCTTTGCTGGTTCCATGATGATTTCTTACAGTTCAGCTCCCCATTTGTGTAAGAATCAAACTAAGTCTTATCTCTACTCACCTGCCTCATGCAAGTTCTATTCAATTTGAGATTTTTAAAAATCATCTTCAACATATTCTGGTCCTGTTTGCATCTTTAGTTGTACACATTCTTTTCATCCTATCTGAAATATGCTTTATTGACTCAATGTTTGGCCAAATGCAATTCATCTTTCATGATCCAGATCAAGTACCATCTGCTCACTTAAGCATGTACTGCTTTCCCCAGAAGAATTAAACTCATCTCCCACTCTTTCAGTACATTATTCATTTTTCAAACTGCTTTAAGTGATATTTAAGTCCTAAGTCCAAATGTCTTTTTTTTTTTTCTTTTGGATGCCCTCTAAGGAACTTTGATCTGCCTAGAATGAAATAGAAACTATTTACTCATCTTACTAGCCAACTTTCCATCAACAGTAGATAGTGGGGCTTCTTTCCTGTGACCACTCATCACTGAATAGGAACCACAACCATAAAAAATATATGAAATAACACTGTGCCTTTCCCATGTGAGATCCACCTTCAGTGATAGCATAACCAAGGCAGGGAGTGGAGGACCACAGCTATGGCCAGAGCTATCCTGAACATCTTTAAATTCTTACTGGAACATAACCACATTTGCATACTCATACTCATTTGGATACTCATTTGGATACTCATTTACATACTGGACCATACTCATTTGCATATTCCCTAAACCTGCTTTTGTACTGCAGTGACAAAGTTGCTTAGTTCTTATAAACATTAAAGTATTGGGAGCAAAAACATTTGGCCTTGTCAGGCCCTACTATGGATTTAGTTCCTAAATTCAGCTACTATTAATTATTTCTTTGCTTTCATCTTGAAAATAAGCTTTTGGTCCAAATAGTACATCACCTACATGAGCTATGGCAATTCTTTAGAATTCTGGGAAGATCAGGTGTTTTAAGATAAAAAAATAAACACAGCCGGGTGCAGTGGTGCTCGCCTGTAATTCCAGCACTCAGGGAGGCAGAGGCAGGTAGATCTCTCTGAGATTGAGGCCAACCTGGTCTGCAAAGCCAGTCCAAGACAGTCAACGCTACACAGAGAAACCCTGCCTCAAATAAATAAATAAATAGCACAGTAATTTTCATGTTAAAGCCTTCTCAGAGAATATGGATGCAGTAAAAACATGTATAATAACCTCACATTCCTGACAAGTGCTTAGTGTTTATTCGTTTGCTTATCTGAATGTTTTCATTTGTGACTCAGATATTATTGAGTACATTAGGTCTAGTATACGTAAATGGTTGCTAAGAAACCTTTGTAATATAAAACATTTATTTTAGTCTCAAATTTATATATCAGATGGTAAAGATGTAAAAGGTGAAGCATGTGGTTCTAGTTCTTGAACATCATAACTATTCAACAACAAAGTTATGTATCTATAAAGTAAAAATGCAGGTGTAAAATTAAAGTATATATCCTATATGTAAAATATATCCCTATGTTTAAGCAATACTTTTGGCCTTCCCTTCTAAGATTATAGATAATTTAATTTCATATTTTAGAATAAGAATTCTTCAGAAAATTTCATAAAAATTCCAATTTGTCAAGTTTTCAATTTGACTCAGACTTATAAGACATACTGGGATAATCTCTAAATCAGAAATTATTTTTAAATGAGTATATACCATGTGTGTTTTTCTGGGTCTCAGTTACCTCATTCAGGATAATCTTTTCTATTTCCACTAATTTACCTGCAAATTCCATTATTTTCTTGTTTTTAATACCTGAGCAGTATTCCATTGTATAAATGTACCAGTTTTTTTTATCCATTCTTCAGGTGAGGGATATCTAGGTTGTTTCAAGATTCTGGCTATTATGAATAAAGTTGCTATGAACATAGTTGAGCAAGTGTCCTTGTTGTATGGAAGAGCATCTTTTGGGTATATGCTCAGAAGTGGTATACCTGGGTCTTGAAGTAGAGCTGTCCCCAGTTTTCTGAGAAAGGGCCAGATTGAATTTTAAAGTGTTTGTAGAAGTTCACACTCACACCGGCAATGGAGGAGTGGTCCTCTTTCTCTACATCCTCACCAGCATGTGCTGTTGCTTGAGTTTTTTATCTTAACCATTCTGACTGGAGTAAAATGGAATCTCAGAGTAATTTTCTTTGCATTCCCCTCATGACTAAAATCATTAAGCATTTCTTTAAGTGTTTCGCAGACATTTGAGATTCCTCTGTCTAGAATTCTTGGTTTAGCTCTGTACCCCATTTTTAATTGGATTATTTGATTTGCTGGTGTTTAATTTCTTGAGTTCTCTATATATTTTGGTAGTAGCCCTTTGATGGATGTGGGGTTGGTGAACATCTTTTCCCAGTCTGTAGACTGCTGTTCCGTTCTATTGACAGTGTCCTTTGCCTTACAGAAGCTTTTCATTTTCAAGAGGTCCCATTTATAAATTGTTGATCTTAGAGCCTGAGCTGTTGATGTCCTGTTCAGGAAGTTGTCTCCTGTTCCAGCGAATTCATGGCACTTTCCCATTTTCTCTTCTAATAGATTTAGTGTATCTGGTTTTATGTTGAGGTCTTTGATCCATTTGGACTTGAGTTTTGTTCAGGGTGATAAATTATAGATCTATCTGCATTTTTCTACATGTGGACACCTCAGTTTCTAAATCTTTAGATGGTTAATACCAACAAAATAAGTTCATTGGTCATTTTCATTTATTCATTTAATGATTTTTGTGAAATAAAAGGGAATAAAAATAAATTCAAAAGAATAATTGCTGTATTTTGAAAATACACAGTTAATGTTCCAGAAGGCTGAAGATGATGCTCCAACATTATAGACAGAGAATGGATGACTCTCTCTGTTGTATCTTAGTTTTTGCAGCTGTTTGCCTACATTTCCTACTTAAGTAATAACTTTATTCCTTCTTAAGTCTCTGATGGTGTTAAAGACTAAATAGTTGTAGTTTCACAGTTAGGCTTAAGCTCTTTAGGATTTAAGAAAATATTTTAAGGTCTAGAAAGATGTTTTTAAGTTTTGCTTAACAAAGTTCTGTACTTGTTCACACACACACACACACACACACACACACACACACACACACACCTGCCCAGGTCAGAGTGTCTTCCTTTAAATAAGGAATTGTTCTCAACTCAACCTGACTCCCAAAGGAGCTACAGAGAGGTAAAGGCTGCAGTGGGTGGAAGTTATCTCTACAGCAGAGCTAGTGGTACGTTGACCCTGCTCAAGTAAATAATGCCCCCAACGCATGCAGTGGGCCACAAAAAAATGATGTAGAAATAGGAGGGGAACCTGGGATTTGAGAAGAGGTTTGGTGGAAGGGAAAAGAAAATAGGAGATAACTGAGTGACTTTGAAGAAACAAGTTTGCATATGTTTATATAAGTGTATGCATATGTATGGAGAGCCGAACGCAGCTCAGACAAAGCCAGCCTGAGCGACACTCCGGATGCTCCAGGTAACTCAGAAGCACCAGGATGCAAATAGCCTCTTGCTAAAGCAACACACCTGTGGCCAAGCTTGATGAGCTGAGCTGGATCACCAGGACTCACACTGTGGTGTGGAGAGCTGCTTGTTAAGCTGCTTTGTTATGTTTTCACCTGGGGAAGTAGTTTTTGAAAAGAATTTAGGCATTTCCACACCTTTTTCTTTTTGTATTGATGTGACTTGTTTTTGCTTTGCCTATAAATAATGAACCCTGGAATAAACCTGCTGCTGCTGTTTCAGTCAAACTGACAGCCCTCTCAAGCTGATCCCTTGTGAAGTGTGATTTGTCCTCACTCCCTACTCAGGTACTGTTCAACTCTGCTGGCAGGCTCCAGCACATATGAGCATATGCAATTATAAGGAGTAAATACATTTTTTAAATCTCTCCTGAGTCAGCAGCAGCCCCATAGCCTTTTCATCTTCCTGCTCTTTGTTTCATATCTAGAGGTATGGGAAGCTCTAGGTCTTCAGTCCCTTCTAATCAACATCACCTGTAGCTCCTTATTTGGCTCATGGAATGTGCCTCCTCTGAGGATCTCTGTGGCTTACAGAAAAAAAAAATATATATATATATATCTTCATACAAAGCTTTGCACAGCATGACACAAGCTTAGCTTTCACCAGGTTAACTGCTTGCCAGCAAAAGCTGTCTCACCTCTTTTCCCAAAACTCCAAACACAAACTCCAGAGTACACATACTTAAAGCCAAACCATTCCCCCATTAACTCTTTTCCAGCCAAAGTTTGCACAAACAAGCAGTGTGAATGTGAGATTCACACTTATTCTAACTTATAACATTTTTTAAAAGGCAAAATGTTAAAATGGCCGTTTATTTCTATCTATAGAGGCATTAGGTTGCAGGGAATGACAATTAAGTGGTTTCCACACAATCACTCAGCAAGATATAAACAACTGAGAAATATATATTTTTTTCAATAGTTTTATTTTGTGTAGATAATCAAGAAACACTGGACAGACGCCAATAGCATAGGCGTTAAGACTGGTGATTAACAATTGGGACCTGATGACCCTGAAAATCTTTCGTGAGGCAAAGGACACTATCACTAGAACAAAATGGCAACTTACAGGATGGAAACATATTTTCACTAGCTCCACATCTGACAGAAGGCTAATATCCAAAATAAAGAACTCAAGAAATTAGACATCAATAAACCAAATTATCCAATTAAAAATGGTATATAGATCTACACAGAGAATTCTCAACAGAAATCTCAAGTGGCTGCAAAACACTTAAAGGAATGTTCAACATCTTTAGTCATTAGAGAAATGCAAATCAAAACTTTGAGAATCCATCTTATACCTGTCAAATCCAAAACACAGATCATTCTGGTAAGATGCAAAGCAAGGAGAACACTCCTCCATTGCTAATGGGTGTGCAAACTTGTACAGCCACATTGAAAATCAATATAACTGTTTCTCAAATAACAGAAAATTGATCTATCTCAAGACCCAGCTATATCACTTTTTGGGCATATGCTCAAAGGATGCTTCATCCTACTACAGGATACAACTATGATCAACTATGCTCATAACAGCTTTAATCATAATAGCCAGAAACTGGAAACAACCTAGATATCCTTCAACTAAAGACTAGATAAAGAAAATAATATCAGTGAAATTTTCAGACAAATAGATGAAACTAAAAAAACAAACAAACAAAAAAACAAAAACAAAAACAACCTGAGTGCATTAACACAGGCACAAAAAGCAAACATTGTATAAACAAACTCACTTAAAAGTAGATATTAGCTTCAAAGTAAAGGATAACCATGCTACATTCCATAGACCCTGAGAGGCTAAGTAACAAGGAAGGGTCAAGGGTGATACATAGGTCTCCTTGGGAAGGAGAAATAGAATAGATTTTGAGGATGGACTAGGGGTAGGTAAGGATGGTAAAAGGAAGGACCAGGTAGTGGGGAAGAGGGAGAGAGTACTGGAAGAGACCACCAAAATTGAGGGCCTTTTGGGGGACAAGATCCAAACCTAGTGTAATGGAAACCCCCTGTCATCCCAATCCTGACACTTCCTGGAGAGCCTGAGGCTGGAAAATCTGAGGCTGGAAAATCCAGAGATCTAGGATATAATCAAACATGGCTGGAAAAAAATGTCAATGAAATGATCACTAATGATATTCTGTTATACTTGTAGACTGGAGACTAGTGTATCGCCATCAGAGAGGCTTCATTGAGCAACTGATAGGAACACATGCAGAGACCCCGAAGCCAAACATTAGGTGGAGCTTGGGGAATTCTACAGAAGACAGGGAGGAAGGATTATAGGATCCAGACAGGTCAAGGATACCAAAAGAACGTGGCCCACAGAAACAACTAAACCTGCACACATAGAGGCTCACAGAGACTGAAGTGACAATCAGTAAGCCTATCTGGGTCTGTGCTTGGCCCTCTGTATGTATGTTGCAGTTGCGCAGCTTGGTGTCCTGGTGGGTCAGTGGGAGCAGAGACTGTCTCTGATTCTTTCAGCCTCTTTTTGGGACCCATATCCTGTTAATGGGTTGCCTCATACTGCCTTGATATGGGCCAAGTTGTATTGTAACATATTATTCCATATTTGGTTCATATACCTTGAAGGCTTTTCTGAAGGGAAACAGAATAGGAGTGGATATGAAGGAGAGGAGAGATTAAGGTGGGGACTGTGAAGAGAGGAGGGGAGAGAAAACTGTGGTTGGGATGTAATGTATGAGAGAAGAATGAATAAACAAACAAACAAACAAACAAATAATAACAGCTCGCTATGTAAAATCCAAAATAAAAAAGGGAGGTGGGGAGAAAGAAAAATAGGTTACACCACCGACAGGCAGGAGAGCAGGCCCAGGGTCGTGAGAGCAGAACTGTCCCTGCTGCTCACTGTCTGCAGCACTTGGAAGAACAGGACCTGCACCTCACCTGGGCAGCATCATAGAGTTGACCCTGGTGGCAGAAATGTGGGTGAGCTGACCCTGAGGTCAAGAGTGTGAGAGTTGGCCCTGCAACTTGTTTGCCATGTAGCAGTGTGGACAAAGGAGAGATGTCCCCCTTACTCTCCACTGCTTGACACCTGTTACAGTTGGGAAATCGTGTTCTGCACCTTGCGGGGACAGCACAATAGAGCTGGCCCTGATGGTGGGGGTACAGGTGAGCAGGCCAGAGGACACAATGGCAACAGAGCTGGCTCTGCCCCTTGCTGGCTGTGGCATTGGGTGAGTTAGCTGGGGCAGTACTGGAGAAATCCTGGTGGCCTGGATACTGGAGAATTTGCAGGCTGACCAGCTCAAATTTCTCTCAGGCCCAAATCCAGGGCTTTGTGTTGGCCCACACCAACATCTACCTTATCTATGAAGCATTGGAGCATGTGAAGAAGCTGGTCCTACAGACCCGAAGCTGCAGGATCTCCATGACACAGGAGATCATGATATTTTTAGGCAATTGGATGAAATTAGAAAAGATTATACTGAGTAAGATAATCCATACCCAGAAAGACACACATTATATGTACTCACTTATTAGTGGATATTATCCATAAAGTACAGAATAGCAATCCTACAAGCCACATACCCAAAGAAGCTAAGTAATAAGGAGGGCCCAAAGGAGGATGTTTAAATGTCACTCAGAAGAGGAAATAAAACAGACATCTGAAGGAGATGAAGGGAGGAAACTTGGTGAGAGAGAAGTTGGGAAAGGGAACAGGGGAATCAGGTGTGGGGAAAGTGAGGAAGGGCTGGAGGAGAGAACTGACATCTTCAGGGGGGCACCTATGATATAGGGAAGGCCCCCCATGTCTATTGTATCCCTATCTGAGACTCCTAGCAACAGGGGATATGGAGCCTGAAGTGACTACTCCTGTAACCAAGAGGGACTTCTACTGGAGGGAGGGGGACACCAACCCCCACACAAAATCCTTGACCCAACCAATCAATGACTTTCCTGACTTGAGTAGCATGTCATGAGAGGTAACTTACTAATGACACTAGTAATAATATTCTACTATTCTTGCAGACACTAGTAATATTACTCTACTATTCTTGCAGATAGGAGGATAACACTCATTTGCGTGACTTCACACAGAAGCTGATAAAAACAGATTCAAAGACTCACAGCCAAACAGGCAGAGCTCAGAGAATCTTTTCATTATTATCATTTGTATTATTTATTTATTATTATTTATAATTTATTCACTTTGTATCCCAGCTGTAGCCCCCTCCCTCATCTCCTCTCAGTTTTACCCTCTCTCCCTCTTTTCCCCCTATACCCCTCCCCTAGTCCACTGATTAGGGAGGACCTCCTCGCCTACTCTCTGGCCCTAGCCTATCAGGTCTCATCAGGACTGTCTGCATCCTCTTTCTCTGTGGCCTAGTAAGGGGATACAAATTGGAAAGGAAGAAGTCAAAGTATCACTACTTAAAGATGATATGATAGTAAACGTAAGTGACCTCCAAAATTCTATCAGAGAACTTCTTCAGCTGATAAACACTTTCAGCAAAGTGGTTGGATACACAACACGAAAAAAACTGTAGAATTCCTGTATTCAAACAAAAAACAAGCTGAAAAAAATTAGGTAAATGACACCTTTCACAATAGCCAAAAATAGTATAAAGTATTTTGGTGTAACTCTAACCAAGCAAGGGAAACTCCTCTATGACAAGAACTTCAAGTCTCTTAAAAAATATGTTGAAGAAGATATCAGAAGACAGAAAAATCTCCCATGCTCATAGGATTAACGTAGTGAAAATGGCCATCTTACCAAAAGCAATCTACAGATTCAATGCAATTTTCATCAAAACACCAACACAGTTCTTACAGACTTTGAAAGAACAAATCTCACCTTCATATGGAAAAACAAACATACAAAAAACCAGAATTGCTAAAACTATCTTGAACAATAAAAGAACTTCTGGAGGTATCACCATCCCTGACTTCAAGCTGTACTACAAAGTGATTTTAATAAAAACTGCATGGTACTGCAATAGAAAAAAAAAGTTGATCAACAGAATAAAATTGAAGGCCCAGAAATAAAAGTGCAACCACTTTGGATATAAACTTAGAGGTTTCTCCAAAGATCGGGAAACTTCTACCTCAAGACTCAGCTTTGCCACTTCTGGGCGTGTACCCAAGAGATGTCCCACCACACAACAAGGGTATTTGCTCAGCTGTGTTCATAGCAGCTCTATCCCTAACATCCAGAAACTGGAAACAACCGAGAGGACCCTCAACTGAAGAATGGATAAAGAACGCGTAAATGTACCAATTCCATTTGATATGCTGCCAGCCTTGGAGAGTTGTAGGCCGAAGGATAGAAGGACCCAGAGGGAACAGAAGCTCCACAAGAAGAGCAACATCCCCAACTAATCTGGGCCTATAGGTGCTTGCATAGACTGAAGCACCAAACAAGGACTATGCATGGACTAGACCCAGACCCTCTACACGTATATACCCAATGAGGAGCTTAGCCTCCATGTGGGTCCCCCAGAAAGGAGACCAGAGACTGTCTGTGACATGGCTTCTGTTGCAAGTTTTCTGATCACTTCACCCTTGCCAGGACACCGTGAAAGAGGAAGTACATAGTCTTGGTGAGACTGGATGTACTGGGGTGGGTTTGGGGGTCCTCCCCTTTTCTGAGGGTCAGGTAAGGAGGAATGGGAGAGGGGTAGAGAGAAGAGACTGGGAGGAGAGGAGTGAAGGGGCTATGATTGAGGTATAGTATTAATAACTAATTAAAAGGTATCCAAAATTATGAAAAATAACCATAATTACTTAAAGAACTGATACAGAGGATCTCAAATTTTAGACTGAATAGAATTCATGCATTATATCATTAGTATAAATATTATATATATAGAAATATCACCCTAAAATTTAGGGCTCAACTTGAAAATGGAAAAGGAACAAATTAGGAGTATAACACTTTTTCAATCACACTTTCTAAAGAACTTGTAATACAAATAAGTGTGAAAATCATTGTGAAATCCTATTATCTCAAAGAAGGATGCTAAAAAACAATAACATAATTTGCTTCAGTTGGAATGCAGCAAGCCCTCCTCCATGCCGATCTCCGTATTATAACAAAGTCTTGAAGCCACATCTCCTCATTATTGGGTGTTCATTGTTGAGGAGACTGCTGTGAAAGCAGGTACCACTGACTAAGCCTTTGTAAAATGATATTTTCATCTTCACCCAATCTGCGTGTTACTGAATTAACAACAGAAATCAGAATCAAAATCAAGAAAGGCAAAAAAAAGCAACAACAAAATAAATAAGAGGCTATTTAATGTATTAAAATCCTACACAGTTCAAAAAGGAGAGATATAGAAAACAATGTCATCAGTTGAGAAGCAGATGGATGGATCTTTGTGTGTTGGCTAATAAGTAGATATTCTAAATTCAAATCAATTGGTTATCTGTTGGGCTGTACCTCAGAATTCCCATTTACCAACTCAAGAAAACTCATTTTCCTACACAGTAACTTCTTACAGTTTCTTTACCCACTCTCTAGAATGTTGCATCTCTGTAACTAAGAAATCATCATTAATCTTTGGTTATTTTCTATCGCTCAGTTTCACCAGAAATTTTTCCAGCTGTCTTTAAAAACAACAGCAACCCATATCAATACCACTATTGCCTTGCTTCCATACTTTCCTCATCTTTTACTTCAAATACGGAAGCAACAAGTATTGTCATTGATTTCTTCATCTATAATTTATGCTTTTATTCTTACACAGTGGTGCCTTCTGCCCAAGCTGGAAGGGAAACAACAGAAATGGCGCATGTCCAGTAAGTATACTTCCACTGATTTGTACCTCCCCTTTGTTTTCTTTGTTCTGAATCCCAAACCAATGACTCCTTTAATGCTATATTCAACACAAGTATCGAGATCGTGGTTGCTGCCTTAGAGGTCCTATACAATTTACCTCTCAGAGTTCATATCTTACTTGTCCTCCTCTCTTCACTCTAGGAACTGGATGTTGTTCCTAGAGTTTTTCTATGGCACTGAGCTGTAAATATTACTATAGTAAGTTATACATAGTATTAAGAATAGAAAGCTATTGAGGCAATCACATGAGAGAAAAAGCAAAGCTTCATATTTCTGGCGTCTTCACAGACAGCTTCCCATCCTGAAAAGTTCTTTCTTCAAACTCATAAGGTGAACTACCTCTTGCCCTCCAAATATATACTTAACGTGAATTTTCCCAAAGAATCTAAAGTAAAATTGTACTTACCTCTATCTACACTTCTATTCATACTCATTATTTTTAATATATTCTATACTGGTATTGCTTGTTGTCATTTTCTTGCCCAACTGGAATATAAATTTCATTTCAATGCACTTTGGCCTGTTGAAATTCATAGATTTCTTTCTTTCTATTTGGTTGTAAAAGTTTGTTGAGAAACAGCTTTTCCAGTACTCCTAACTTTATACCGCTCTTAATTTTCCCATTGATATTATTTCTTGAACTTTTCTATCAACAATGTATTTCAACTTCCATAATTCCAATTTGTAATAAAATTTCAAACAACCCTTGGCTATAGAATGATCATCAAGATACCTAATGCTACATTTGCTGATCTTTTAAGTCATAAGCTTAAGTTTGCTATGGCACTAAGCTGTAAATATCACTATAGTGAGTTATACACAGTAATAAGAAGCAGGAAGCTACTGAGGCAATCATATGAGAAAGAAAAAGCAACCAGTGATGAATTCTTTGCAGAGTATTCCCTAGGCACCTTTCTGCTCTAATCATTCCATGGTGCGTTCTTCTCCAGGTGTGCTCTGCATTCTACATAGAGTGTCTAATTGCTTTTTAAAGGCCAATATAGTTATGGAAGCTTGCTTCAAAGAGCTTAACAGACAGAAATGGCTTCCCAAAATACTATTTAATACTTTATGGAGTACAAATTTCAATTCAAATTAAATACAAATTCTTAAAGAAGTATCACAAACATGATTCCACCCAATTTCTCTGTTTTCAAAATGCGAAAATTAATTTAAGGCATCTCCCAGCCCTAAGTTTTTGTTTTGTTTTATATTTTTACAAAGTCAATTATCTCAAAACAGAAGAATTTAGCGGAATAATGTCAAAAACACTTTTTAAACATCTTTCCCAGGGTCCTCCTTGCTGTTTAGCTTCTTTAGGTGTACAGATTTTAGAATGTTTATCCTATATTATATGTCTAATATCTACTTGTAAGTGAGTATATAACATGTGTTTATTTCTGCTTCTGGGATACCTCACTCAGGATGATCTTTTCTAGTTACATCCATTTGCCTGCATATTTCATGATTTCTTTGTTTTGAATTGCTGAGTAGCATTCCATTGTGTAAATATATCACAATTTCTGTATCCATTCCTCAACTGAGGGACATCTGGATTGTTTTCCTTCTTATTACAAATAAAGCTGCTATGAACATAGATGAGCAAATGTCTTTGTTGTATGGTTGAGCATCTTTCAGATATATGCCCAGGAGTGGTATAGTTGGATCTTGAGTGAGAGAAGACAGAGAACAGGACAGGAGTCTGCCATGGAGGGTCTGTGAAAGACTATCCAGCAGGGTATAGAAGCAGATGCTGAGACTCATAGCCAAACTTTGGGCAGAGTGCAGAGAATCTTATGGAAGAAAGGGGGTATAGAAAGACCTGGAGGGGACAGGAGCTCCACAAGGAGAGTAAGAGAATAAAAAATCTGGGCTCAGGAGGTCTTGCAGAGACTATGCATGGAGAGGACCAAGACCCCTGCTTATTTTTAATCTCAGACTTTTAAGACTGAATGCTAGAAATGAGGTATATTCATAATTATTTCTTCTTATTCTGCATTCCAGGAAATAATCTACCCAATTTGGAAAGGAGAAGAAATTAAAATTCAACAGGTAAAATTCCATCTACCATTAAAAAGGGGCTTACATATATGTACATGAACATCAAGTTTTAGAAAACATCCTGCCTATAGGGCAAATCAAGGTATGTTATTAGGATAGGTGAAAGCAAAATCACAGCCTCCCAAAGACCCCTTTGCAGACCTGTGGTAACTGGAGATGCCTCTAGTGCTTGATACGGGGGATGTGAGACAAAGGAAACCACCTTTATGACATAAATGTATCATTTGTCAGAAGTAGTTATCAGATCCAAAAATGATTTGAGTGGTAATTCACTTAACTGGATGAGTTGTCTCAAGAAATAGGACCCAATGCTGCTATAAATTGATGGGACTTGAGTTATGACAAATCACTTGGTAATTCAGAAAGGTATGTATCATGATGGCCTGGAAGATAGAAGGTCTGTGTAACACAGTGTAGCATGCAGCCCTGAGATAAGCAACTGAAGCATCAGTAAAGGAAGAGCTTAACCAAAGGAAGTTAAAGGTTTCTAAACAGTATGACCTAAAAGAAGCTACCTTTTATCTACTAACACAACAAAAACAGAAGTAAAGATTATAACTCATGTTTTGAGGATATGCGTATATATTTTTTCTGTATAGTACAGATGTATGATGAGGTACACATTTGTGAGTAGTTTTACACAAGTGTACATGTACAAGTCGGAAGAGAGTTAGAGAGTATAATCCCCAGGGCTGGGATTATAAGTGCATGCTACCTCACACAGCATTTTTCACATGGATTTGGCATTTAAACTTAGTTCCTTGTGTTTGTAAGGTAAGCATTCTATCAATTGAACCATCCTTCCAGCCTTTAGTGGTTGTAACTCTTAAAATAAGTCCTGGCATAACCCTGTCATTGGCAAAAGTGGTATTGGATGAGTAATTGTACTGTTTGTTCCAATCTAAAGTTTCCTGTGCCTTACATACTACAGTAGATAGTTTGTGCACATCGACTTATTGGAAACACCTTCAATCTTACAGGCTGCAAATGCAAATTTAAGAAACAAGTGCAGAGGATGACATTCATGCATGGCTTCACATGATTTCAAAGCCCAGGGCTCTTCTGTGTTTCCATGAGTCTGTAAACATATCCCTGAGGATGATTTACTTTGGGCACTTAACTTAGTATTGGTTTTCTCGCTTAAAACTTACAAATTTGGAGATGAGGGAGGGAGGGAGGGACTGGGAGGGAATGAGGGATCGGGACACGGCTGGGATACAGAGTTAATAAAATGTAACTGATAAAAAAAATTAAAAAATGTAAAAAAAACTTACAAATTGCCTATTAATTTAAAGCAGGTTTTTCATATGTTACAAAAAGGGTGTGTTGTTACAAAATCCTATTTTTGTTTAGATCCTTTGGTAAGCTCACTTCTCTAGGACACCAAGTCAGCAAACACATGAGTGCTTAGCTTTTAAGTTGCCTTTTAAGTTGCTCTAGATGTTTAGTCAATTTTTAGAATAGCCATATTTGATAAAGATCATACTGCTGTCAAGTTGCAAAGACATAATTCACATGCTAAATCATGAGGAAAGTAAACACTTTGTATTAGAAATATTAGAAATATCATGGTACATATTAAGAACCACATTCTCATAAGTAAGTTACTGTTAAAATGCAAAATTCTTATGTGTAACATAAGAATTCAATGAAGCCAGTATTCTCTCATTCTGCAAGATATGGAATATTTAGATCACAAATGTTTATTTTAGAGCTTCCTGAAAAAATACTTCACTATCACTATCATCAAGTCAAGATCTAATTGGCCTGGTGTGTGATACAGCAAGTAGGAAATATCAATATGTTGTTGCCAGAGAAATTACAGATTTCAATTCTACATAACCTGATAATATAAAGGAGATTTTTGCCAGTTTGGACCCCTTATATATTAAAGCATATGTTTATGTTTAAAAATGCTTATTTAAACACATATAGTAGAAAATATTAGTAATATGACAAGATTATGAATGTTTTATTTAACCCTCATGATTGGCATATAGAGTAGTCATAGTTCTTCATCCAAGAGATGTAGCTTAGGTTACAAAAAAACTGCCCTGACTTTAGACCATAATGGCATCATTTCAAGATTAGGCTTCTGTGAAAAAAGAAGATGAATGCTAAAAAAATAGCCTATGTTAAACTATTTACAAAATCTAGCTTTCTGTCTTCATAGATATGGAAACCAGAATTGAACTCTAATTCTTGAAAGAATTAGAATTAGAATTAGAGACACTAGGTAAGTACCACGAAAATATGTTCTAAACATTTTCACATTCCTGTGAATGTAGTGTATCTTTTTCTGCACAAAACCTACTGAACTATGATTTATTATCAATGCTTTTCAATTCTCTGAGATCAGGAGAAATTGCTTGGGCCAATATATATACATAAGGGTGAATAACTGCTGAAAATGTGTCATATTATATCCAGACAAGGGTTTGGAAAACGTTCAACCACTGTCTGATATTCCGGACAGAAGAAAAGCAAGCTAGAATGTAGCAAGGATCTTTTGTGAGTAAAGTGTATTGTCTTTCATGTTTTGTAAAGTGAATATAAGAAGCATTAATATTTCTAAATAAAATGATGTTTGAACTTTGATACTAGGATTTTAGCAGCTCCCTAACTTTTTAAAGACTTATTTTATCTTATGTATGGGTGATTGCATACATGTGTGTTCACTCCATGCATGCCTAGTGTCTACAGAGACCAGAACAGGGTGTTGGATGTCCCTGTGACTGGAATTACAAGTGGTTGTGTGCTTCCTTATATGGGTGCTGGGACCTGAACCTGGATCTTCTGCTAGAGAAGCAAGTGCTCTTAAAAATGGTGAGCTATCTATCCAGCCCCCAGCTTCCTAATTTTAACAGCCTACCTGAGAGAATGTTTCTATTCTGCACCACTACTTAAAACTGTCACATTTCCTTGACATTTATATTTATGGAATTTTACATTTAGCATTTGATTATAAAAAGCCTTCTAAGAAGAACAAGGGTTATTATATAAGGTGGCTATAAACCAAATGTTCTCTATGACATCAAGCCTTCAAAAGTATTCTGATTCATCAAATCTTAGAAGTCATAGAAAGAAAAAACAATGGTGGGTTTGATGACTCCTTTTTCAAGTGGCTGAGACAAGAACTTATCCATCATATAACTGCTTAGGTCTCTTCTTGCTTCTGATTGTATCTTCTAAGTATTTCTCTTCTGCACTATGAAAGTGTATTCAAGGAAAAAAAAATCATTTCACTTAGGAAACATGTCTGTGGAGTATTAACTGAATTATGTAACTAAATTTGGAAGTCTCCCCAGTGAAGGCAGGAGAAGGATAATTCCATGGGCCAGGTCCTAGACTGAATAAAAAGGAGCTTAAATACTGTTTCTTTGTTTCTTGGATATGGATACAATGTGACAAGCTACCACATTGCTCCTGCCATCTCTTCCCTACTGTAGTAGATTCTATCCTCTGCAACTCTGAATCAAAATAAACCCCTTTCCCATTAAGTTGCTCATGTCACATATGCCACAACAATGAAACCAGAAACTAAAATTAGGTAACTATCATTAGTGTGTGTACAACAGACACACTACTAACCATATTCAAGATCAGAATGGGTCAACTTGACAATTATCATTCTAACAAAAATTTGTGATGTATATACTTACATAGCAGACACTTTGTTAGTAATGTGTGTTAATTATGTTAGTAATAATGATTTTTTCCATAAATCACTGTCATATAATTGTATGTTTACAAAAATAATCTAGCACAAAAGTAGGGGTTTTTTTGTGTGTTATTTTTGAAGTCAGAGTGATAGGGAGGTTTTTTTTGTTTTGTTTTTGTTTTTTTTTTTTATCAAAAGCTCAAGAGACAACACATGCTGGAGAGGTTGTGGAGAAAAAATTAAAATTAAAATAAAAAAAAAGAAATGACAAAAAAAATCCTAGCTAGAACAATAAGACAATTAAAGGAGATCAAGGGGATACAAATCAGACAGGAAGAGGTCAAAGTGTCACTATTTGCAGATGATATGATAGTATGAGCGACCCCAAAAATTCAACCAGAGAACTCCTTCAGCTGATAAACACCTTCAGCAAAGTGGCAGAATACAAAATCAACTCAAAAAAATCAGAAGCCCTCCTATATACCAAAGACAAAAAGGCTGAGAAAGAAATTAGGGAAACAACACCCTTCACAATAGCCACTAATAACATAAAGTACCTTGGTGTGACTCTAACCAAGCAAGTGAAAGACCTGTTTGAGAAAAACTTCAAGTCTCTGAAGAAAGAAATCGAAGAAGATATCAGAAGATGGAAAGATCTCCCGTGCTCATGGATTAGTAGGATTAACATTGTGAAAATGACCATCCTGCCAAAAGCAATCTACAGACTCAATGCAATTCCCATCAAAATACCAACTCAATTCTTTACAGACCTTGAAAAAAAGATTCTCAGCTTCATATGGAGAAACAAAAAACCCAGAATGTCCAAAACGATCCTGTACAACAACAGATCATCTGGAGGTATCTCCATCCCTGATCTCAAGCTGTACTACAGGGCAACAGTAATAAAAACTGCATGGTATTGGCATAGAAACAGAAAGGAGGATCAATGGAACCGCATAGAAGACACAGAAATAAATCCACACACCTATGAATACTCCATATTTGACAAAGAAGCCAAATCCATTCAATGGAAAAAAGACAGCATCTTCAACAAATGGTGCTGGACCAACTGGATGTCTACATGCAGAAAAATGAAAAGAGATCCATATTTATCACCCTGCACAAAACTAAAGTCAAAGTGGATCAAGGACCTCAACATAAAACCAGATACCCTAAATCAATTGGAAAAAAGTGGGGAACAGCCTAGAACTCATTGGCACAGGAGACAACTTCCTGAACAGAACACTAACAGCACAGGCTCTAAGAGCAACAATCAATAAATGGGACCTCATGAAACTGAAAAGTTTCTGTAAAGCAAAGGATACCGTCATCAAAACAAAACAACTGCCTACAGATTGGGAAAGAATCTTCACTAACCCTTTATCTGACAGAGGACTAATATCCAGTATATACAAAGAACTAAAGAAGCTGAAAAGCAGCAAACCAAGTAATCCAATTAAAAAATGGGGAACAGAGCTAAACAGAGAAGTCTCGACAGAGGAATATCGAATGGCAGAAAAACACTTAAAGAAATGCTCATCCTCATTAGCCATCAGGGAAATGCAAATCAAAACGACCCTGAGATATCACCTTACACCCATCAGAATGGCCAAGATGAAAAACTCAAGCAATAACACATGCTGGAGAGGTTGTGGAGAAAGGGGAACCCTCCTCCACTGCTGGTGGTAATGTAAACTGGTACAACCACTCTGGAAAGCTATCTGGCGCTTTCTAAGACAATTAGGAATAGTGCTTCCTCCAGACCCAGCTATACCACTGCTAGGTATATACCCAAAGTTCGTTCAAGTACACAAAAGGGATACTTGCTCAACCATGTTTATAGCAGCTTTATTTGTAATAGCCAGAACCTGGAAACAACCCAGATGTCCATCAACGGAGGAATGGGTACAGAAATTGTGGTATTTTTATACAATGGAATACTACTCAGCAATCAAAAAGGAGGAAATCATGAAATTTGCAGGCACATGGTGGGATCTAGAAAAGATCATTCTGAGTGAAATATCCCAGAAGGAGAAAGACAAACATGGGATATACTCACTTATATAGACCTATAAGATATGATAAACATAATGAAATCTATACACCTAAAAAAGATAATCAATTGAGCGGACATGGGGTAAGATGATTAATCCTCGTTTAGAAAGACAGATGGGATGTACATTGAACGTATGACAGGAGTCTACTGAGTGCATCTGAAAGACTCTAACTAGCAGTGTTTTCAAAGCAAAGACTCATGACCAAACCTTTGACAGAGTACAGGGAATCATAAGAAAGAAGGGGAGTTAGTCTGATGGGGAAAGGATAGGAGCTCCACAAGGACCAAATATATCTGGGCACAGGGTCTTTTCTGAGACTGACATTCAACCAAGGACCATGTATGGATATAACCTAGAACCTCCACTCAGATGTAGCCTGTGGTAGCTCAGTAACCAATTGGTTTCCCAAAGTGAGGGGAACAAGGACTATTTCTAACAGGAACTCAATGACTGGATCTTTGGTCTCCCCACCCCCGAAGGGAGGAGCAGTCCTGTTAGGCCACAGAGGAGGGCTTTGCAGCCAGCCCTGAAGATACCTGATAAAACAGGATCAGATGAATGGGGAGGAAGTACCCCCCTATCAGTGGACTTGGAAAGGGGCACAGTGGAGATGAGGGAGGGAGGGAGGGACTGGGAGGGAATGAGGGATCGGGACACAGCTGGGATACAGAGTTAACAAAATGTAACTGATAAAAAAAAAAGCGATACAGAGTTAACAAAATGTAACTGATAAAAAAAAAAAAGCTCAAGAGACAACACATGCTGGAGAGGTTGTGGAGAAAGGGGAACCCTCCTCCACTGTTGTTGCAATCTGTTGCATTCTCAGACAACTAGGAATAGTGCTTCCTCAAAACCCAGCTATACCACTCTTAGGCATATACCCAAAAGAGTCTCAAGTACACAATAAGGACATTTGCTCAACCATGTTTGTAGCAGCCTTATTTGTTATAACCAGAAGCTGGAAACAGCCCAGATGCCCCTCAGTGGAGGAATGGATGCACAAATTGTGGTACATCTACACAATGGAATATTACTCAGCAATAAAAACAAGGAAATCATGAAATTTGCAGGTAAATGTTGGGATCTGGAAAAGATCATCCTGAGTGAGCTATCCCAGAAGCAGAAAGATGCACATGGTATATACTCACTCATATCGACATATAATATAGGATAAACCTACTAAAATCTGTACATCTAAAGAAACTAACCAAGAGGGAGGACTCTTGCTAAGATGGGGAGTTTTGAAAAAAAAAAAAAAAACAAAAAAGCAAAACAAAACAAAACAAAACAAAAACAGAAAAGGTGGAGCTGTGTTCTTACTAGCTAGTAGGTGTGATTATAGGTTAATAACAAAGTCTCTGTAATCAGGGTCCACAGCTGTTAAATACAGGCTTAGATGACTTTGTAAATTTTTTTGTGTGTCCCCTCTCCAAGGGGTCAAAATTAAACAACATTGAATAGCATTCCTTGATGTTATTTTAATGAAAAGCCTAAGGCTTGTCCATAATGGTCACACAGATCACCACCATCCTCCATGGAAACAGTGCAGATGGTACCTGAGCAGAGGATTACTGCCTCTGTGAGTCTAAAACGTGAAGAGTGGGTCTGATAAGTTGAAGACAAGCATGGAGGAAGAATCCTATAACATGGAATCTATTTCTGGTTGAGGCAGTACAATGTATCCTAGTCCTTCTTTGTCAGTTCAGAGGTGCAGCTACATGTAGCTAACCTGCTGAAATACTGATTTAGTATTTTAAAATGATTTATAATATTTAAAATATTTAAAAAATATCATTCAGATGGCAACTGTCATTTCTGTTCTCTTGCTAGTGTCAGATATCACCATAGGGACAGACAAGCTCCCAGAACTTAACATAGCCAGTTCTTGTCCCTGCCTTCTTACCCATTCTTCTAACAGTATATGCTGCCTTTCTGGATCCTCCTACTCATATCTCATATACCAGATATGCCCAGTACACTGTAATAACTGAGATGGTGCCACAATGTTTCCATAACAAAGCATGAATGGCCATTTATTTATTCTTGACTCAGAATCAAATTTCTCTAAATGTAGCATCCTTATTACCAGCAGAAATTACAAGACCTTAGCTCACCCCGGTAACTGATACAAAGGTTGTCTCTTCCTTTGTCTGGGGGCAGCCAATTGCTATCTATAACTCTGCTCACCCCCATCCATGCTTTGGCTGTGTTAGGAACACTAAGTTGGGTCTTGATTTTATTGTTTTTGTGTCCAAAAACCCTGAGTCTGTTAACATTAATTGTTTTTTTAATTTGAATATGTAAAAAGAAGTAAAAACAATGAGTGTTTACATCCACATAAAACAGCTACTCATAATGGATGATGCATTAGTGACTAGCAAGCCACCATCAGCATTGTTACTGGTGACTTGATAGAGCTATTTTAAAAAATGATGAATAACAAGAGGCTGAATAAACAAAATGAACTTTAGTCTCCTCTTGTTTATGGGATAGTTTTGTTCTCCATAAACTCATCCAATTTTTGAAATAAACCTTTGTATTTTTATGTATTAGATAACCAAGGAAGATAAGAAAAGGTTCCCTGTACAGGACAGTCCCATGTGTTTGCATCACAGAAAAGATTTTGACTTCTTCCCCCTGTGTGTAGACATGGGCAACTCAAGCTGCTTCCATATCCTCTGAAATCACACAGTGTACAGGCTGAGGAACACCAATCCAAAAATTTGAAGAGCTCCAAAATATGATGATTTTCTGTATCAACAAGAAGTCATTGATTCAACCCTTTAAACCAAAATGAGGAGGAGGTAAAGAAGTGGAACTCCAAACTGACCTCATATAGTAACTTTGAGTAAATGCAGAGGCACACAAAAATATTCTATTAGCGCTGAAGAGATGGTTCAGCAGTTACAGGAACTTGTTATTTTGGAAGAAGGCCTGAGTTTTATTACTAGGACACACATCAGGTTGCTAACAACCACCTACAGTTTCAACTCTAGGGGATTCAATGCCCTTTTTTAAATTATGTGGACACCTGCGCTCACCTGTACATCCTCTCCCCTTCATAAACATAATTTTTTAAAAAATCTTCCAAAATACTGTGCTAAATAGCCTTCAGGCTACATGTAAAGATGTATATTAAAAATAACAAAACTTGGTGTTTGGGGTTCATTTCCAATGATTAATGTCCAAAAGAAGATTAGAAATTCAAAATCTGAAACATTCTGATCCTAACCATTTTGAATAAAAGGTCTCAATTTGTGTTGTTTTATCCATCTGAATCAAGTAAGACCAGGGCAACAGATGTCATTCTTCTACAACAGGTCACATCCTGACCTTCTACACTGACAGAGTGTCTTCTTAAATTTCTTTTCACTTGTTAAAACATTTGAGCATCTGAGACAAAATGAAGACATGATTTCTGAGAGTTAACACAGTAAATGAATTATTAGCCTTTGTAAACATGAGCTTATGTGTGTGTTCATGTGTGTGAAGGTACACATATATTTTTGCATATAGAAGGCAGAGGACAATGTTAGTTATCATTCTTAGGAACATCATCTACTTCCTTTGAGACACTGGCCTACAATTCACCAACCAAACTAGAATTGTTGTCAGAAAACATCAGGGATGCTCCTGCCTCTCTTTCTCCAATGCTAGTATTACAAAGACAATCACATTGTTACATCAGCTCTAGGGATCAAACTCAGGTCTTTATAAGGCAAACATTTCACAAATTGAACTATCACACCAGGCCCCTGTACCCATAGCTTAAGATAAAAGTAGTATAGTATACAAATAAACAAATAATATGAATATGATTATCAATCTAATTACTCTGGAGGATCTTGACACATACTCCAGAGAGATAATTATGATTTGAGAACAAAAGGATGTATTATGGTTGAGAAGTGCTTAAAATATGGAATATGGAAAGAATACATATATACAATATACTTGTGAGTTTTTACTTTGGATACTATTGTTGTAGACAGAAACATATACCTATATGAATATAAATTGTATAACTATCTTCATTTTATTTGTATAAATAGAACATTATCTATTTCAACCTTAACTGTTAGGATTTGGAGATGTTATGTTCAATATTCAAATCAAAGAAGAGTCCCTGGTAGCAAGTCACTTCAATATCTGTAAAAATAGCAATGAGTGGCAAGTTATATGGTACAAGGATGATCAACTTAAAAGAAACAGAGGGACTGCCTATGACATAATCTGATTGGCCTGCTCTTTGATCACCTCCCCCTGGGGGGGAGCAGCCTTACCAGGCCATAGTAGAGGACAATGCAGCCACTTTTGATCTGAACTGATAGACTAAGATCAGAAAGGAGAGGAGAACCTCCCCTATCAGTGGACTTGGGGAGTAGCATGCAAGCAGAAAGGAGAGGGAGGGTGGGATCGGGAGGGGAGGAGGGAGGGGCTTATGGGGGGATGCAGAATTAATAAAGTGTAATTGATGAAAAATTTTAAAAAAAGGGGAAAAATATAATTTAAGAACCTTAAATGACTTTCAAAAGTGGAGGAAAACATGGAGTTAGTCAATTTACATGGAGCACGTCTCGCCCCTGGGGGCAATGGTCTCCTGAACCTACTCAGACCTCGGACACCACCACTGCTAGTTCTAGAACTGATGCAGGATGTTCCAACGAGGGGCTTAACGCTTCTCATAATATTTCCTATAAGCCCACACCTGTTTGTTTATACCCCCCATTTTTATTCATTATTAGCCAGATAGAGCCAAGTAATTGAGGTAATGATACTTGCTTTCTTGGCCAATGCTGGAATGCTAGTGAATTTAGGTATGCCCTGGTTACTCGCATGCCTCCCTGTGCCCGTTGATGCCCCTCACGCTATGACTCTCTTCAGACAGAAAAGGGATCTTGGAACTACAGCCGCCATGGTTACTGCCATCTCATTGGCGGCTGTTGGAGCTACCACCAGGGCATTAGCCATGAGTCATACTGTGCAGACTGCTCAGACCCTGAAAAATCTTTTAGCCAATGTAGCTCATGCCTTAGATGTACACAAAGGAATTAATGCTCAACTAAAAGGAGGCTTGATGGTGTTCAATCAGAGGATTGACCTCGTGCAGGAGCAAATTGTTACCCTATGGCAAATCGCTCAACTTGGCTGTCAATGGAAGTATGCTGGACTTTGTGTCACTAGCATACAATATGAGAATTTTTCCCGTGCTGCAAATCTGTCTAAACAATTGTCTAGCTATATTTTAGGTAATTGGACTGGAGAATTCGATACTACGATGGAGCAGCTGAGAGTGGCCATTGTCACAGTAAATTCTACCAGAGTGGACGCAGGACTAGCCACAGGATTATCATCATGGATTGCTGCAGCCATGAATCATCTGAAGGAATGGGCGGGCATGGAAGCGTTAGCAGGCCTTCGGGTGTTGGTCTCCTTGGTTTGCCTGTAGTATATATGCAAGATTAGAGTCTCACAACAGCGTAATGCAGCCATGACCATTCAGGCCTTTACAGCCATTGAAGCAGGACAGTCTCCCCAAGCATGGGAGCTAAAATGTTACGCTCAGGATACAAGGCTAAGCACTGCACTCAGGGTCAGCCGCTTTCGACCCAAAGAAACAAAATTATAAATGTTGGTGATCACTTACACTTTTGTCCAAATGAAGAGACAAGGCAACCACAAATTGAATTTGTGTGTAGTTAGGCATTAAAATTGTGGATTTGACCTTGAAAAATATGATCTAATTGTGTTATGCCAAGAGAAGTACAGACTTAATTCTGCCTTTTGATGTTTAGTAATTTGGATGATGGTCAGTTGACTAGCAAACACTTGAGAAAATTATGCTTCATAAGAACAGTCAAATCCACTGAAAGCATAATTTGCATCATAGATTCTACTCCTGAGTTTTCACATAAAATTTTCTGTTCTCAGTCTGTAAATAAGAAGAAATGAAGCCTTGAAAGTCTAAGAGACCCAAGACACTTGATTTTTCAAGGATTCTCAATTTCATCTCCTACACCCTTATTTCAAACTGCTATGTAACATCCTGTGTTGCCTTTTTTGAGGAAATAATAATCAAAATAATCAGGAATTGCAGACATTTTAGGCTGTCATGAAGATCTGAGGCAAGTATTAGGCAGGACCTTGGTGTGATCATGAGAAAATCACCATTAGGTTTTTGAAAGCACATTAATTTCTGGCCCCTGCCAACCCCTAAAACTGCCTTGCATGCAATCCCCAAATGACTGAGGCTATAATCTGGGAAGATTCAGAAAGCAAAGTATTTCCAAACCCCTAGTGATGGCCATGCTTGCAAAAGCATTTGGCCTTAGACATTGTTAGAAACCTCAGTTCTCAGTAAATCTGTCAAGGATACATACTCTCCTAATGTGCTTCCAGACTAATTTATGGTCATTTAATGAAGTCTTTTGTCTACTTAAGCCTTACCAAATCAGACATATTTATCACATTCCCAGAAGTAGTCAGTAGTTGTGATTACAAGATTGGCACCCACCTATATATCCTATACAGTCTGAATGATTAAGCATCCGTAAACATAGATCAACTCAGTAGCATCCATGCATAAAGTCAATGTAAGAATTGAGAAACAAATTGTTGACATCAAAAGTACCTGGGTGTGCAACATAATTGAAAGCCTTTGCTGATCTTTTATTTCCAAATCAGCAGTTAGGGAAGTTGCCTTTGCCCTAATACACATCTGTCAAACAATACTCAGGATTGTTCGAAGCCTCTATCCATGGACAGAGCTAGGCTGATCAGAAAACAACTGTCAAGAATGTGTTATAATCATCCTGAGTACTGTAGAGCACACTGACACATAGACTGTGAGCTAGAGTTCTGCATCTATTTGTCACAACAAGTATTCACTGAAGGAAGGCATAGTGTTAGCCAGGCCTGAGACTTAGTTGCTTATTTGAATCATCAGCTCACAGTTCAACCCAAATACATATTTGTCATATTTGTTGTCATATTTCTTCTGCAATTAGCCATTCTCCGTTTCCAATGTTACATGGATTTCACATGACCATATATGTCTGAATCTATGGTCTGGAACAAGTTTGCTTTTTTATTTATTTAGTATGTCATTTCTAGAAAATCTTTTTCCTAGATTTTTACACTTAGAATGATTCTATGAGGAATACTTCTGGTGTATGTAATGAGTAGATAATCTTCTAATCTCCAAATAGTCATTTCTTTTTCCCAAGTTCACTCTCAAGATTATGTGTATTTATTTTAAGTAATTCATTTGTAATGTTTTTGTTGTTTTTATGCAAATGTATATGCTACTGATAGTTTAGAAAGATGTTCCACAGAGAGCAATTAATAATTTACCCTTGCTTCATTCTACTGAAATATTTACAGAGGTACACTTGTTTGTTCCATAACTTACTTCTTTAGATTTCCATACTAAAACATTCCAAAAGCAAATATTAGTCCAGAAAGCAGTAGAAATCAGAAACCAAGCGTGAGTTAAATTCTGGCATCTGTGGAATTGGGATGTGCAAACCCTTATTTTAGAGGGTACCTGCCAAAGACATTCTTTTTTTTATTAAATTTTTATTTTTTATATTAATTACAGTTTATTTACTTTGTATCCCAGCTGTATCTTCCTCCCTCATTCCCTCCCAATTCCACCCTCTTTCTCCCATCTCCTCCCTGCCCCTCTCTAAGTCCACTGATAGGGGAGGTCCTCCTCCCCTTCCATCTGACCCTAGCTCATCAGGTCTCATCAGGACTGGCTGCAATCTTCTGTGGCCTGGCAAGACTGCTCCTCCCATCGGGGGTGGGAAGGTCAAAGAGCCAGCCACTGAGTTAATGTCAAAGACATTAACGATATTTTCATGAGTTTTATCTCCAAATGTATTATTAATCTTTATTGGCATTACATTTGGAGATAAAACTCATGAAAATATCGTTCATAAAGTCATTAATAAAATAATGGCTACCACAGAGGGCCTCTGAAAGACTCTACCTAGCAGCGTATCAAAGCAGATGCTGAGACTCATAACAAAACTTTGGGCAGAGTGCAGGGAATCATATGAAAGAAGAGGGAGTTTGTAAGACCTGGAGAGGACAGGAGCTCTACAAGGAGAGCAACAGAATCAAAATATCTGGGCACAGGGATCTTTTTCTGAGACTGATACTCCAACCAAGATCCATGCATGAAGATAATCTAGAACCCCTGCTCAGATGTAGCCCATGGTGGCTCAGTATCCAAATGGGTACCTTAGTAAGGGTAACAGGGACTGTCTCTGGCATGAACTCAGTGGCTGGCTCTTTGACCCCTCCCTCCGAGGGAGAAGCAGCCTTGCCTGGCCACAGAGGAGGACATTTCAGCCAGTCCTGATTAGACTGACAAGCTAAGATCAGATGGAAGGGGAGGAGGACCTCCTCTATCAGTGGACTTAGAGAGAGGCATGGGAGGAGATGAGGAGAGAGGATGGGACTGGGAGGGAATGAGAGAGGGAACTACAGCTGGGAAACAAAGTGAATAAAATGTAATTAATGTAAAAATAAAAATATAATTAAAAAATAATGGTAACACATAACTATTATCTTTCAGAGGACTCTAGTAATGTGAGGTTTTCATATATACCTATATGATTTTATATATCTTTATAACATCTAGGAACCTAAAATACAATATTCTTTTTTTTTCTGAAACTTGCTCAGTTCTCTTAATATGATTCTCTCTAGTTTTACCCATTTTCCTACAAATAGCATCACTTCTTTATGGCTAAAAGCATCCCATTGGGCATAGACCTCACATTTTCTTTAGCTAACTCTCCATTGTTGTACACCTAGATAGCTTCCATTCAATGTGAGGTAATATGGAGCTATTTCCAAAGCAATTCCTGTCCTTATAATGTTTATTCACTGATTTGAAAAGACTTCTGAAAATCCTAGTCTGACTCTTAAAACAGGGTAAAGTAGAATAAAAACAATCCTGACGAGACTTAAAGTAGAAGGTTAAAAGCCAAGTTTACTAATCTGATGAAAGAGAATTCAGTATAAAAGAAAAATGAACAATTATAGACCAAACTCAGGTTGTAGGGCTAAGAGTCAAGCTAACTGGTGTATCGTCAAGATAGACAGCTTGTGTGTGTGTGTGTGTGTGTGTGTGTGTGTAAGTGTGTGTGTTGTGTGTGTATGTTATACATGACAAACTATCTGAGTGTGACAGTGGCTAGTCTTTTTATATAACCATTTTCCAACATAGTAAACAAAATTTCCTCTGTCAAAGATAAAGATGAAAATAAGATTGGAACCCTTGATATGAAGGGATATATTTCAAGCTTATTATTATTTACATATTTATTATCTTCTATACACAAAAATCACGGTATAATGAGTTTTATATATTTTAATGCTTATTTAATTTTTAAATGCTATACAAGTATTCAATGTATTATGTTTATATCTACTCCTTACTCCTCACCTGGAACTGGTCCCAGAACACTCTATCATATCTTCTTTCTAACTCCGTATACTACTTTATAGCTAATTAATTGAATTTAACCCATTGAGTTCAAGTAATGCTGCTCATAGGCACATAGGCATGAGGTCATTCACTGGGCACAAAAATCATACTGGTAGCCTCATCCCTAATGAAAATTGGCTCTTCTGGCAGCCTGTTTATAAAATAATGACACTGTACCCATTCTTGATTTCAAACATACTTTGCATTTCTACTTAAGGCAAGTGAATTTCTAAAGAGCCTAAAATTCTGAGGACAGTTAAGGATCAAGTACTCTTTCTCAAGAATAGTGGCTTTACTATTATTTCTTAATTTTCTATATGGAAGTCAGTATTGAACAGAGATAAGGTGCCAAATATCAACAGCATTGAGCAACTGCTGAAAATTGACCCAATCAACTTGGCAAGAGTTATTAATTTTGTACAAATGATAGGACACGTCATAGTTATTTCCCAAATCCTCTTAGTTAAATCTGAATCAGCAACAGAAGCAAAGTATCAGAGAAAACAAAAGCAAGTTATATTTTCCTGCCCAAAGGTATCTATGGTATGTTAGATGATGGTTCTCTATCATTCAGGAAAAGTATTAATTTGATGTTTAACACAGGGTAATGCAAATCAGAAAAATGAAGTACATTTTTAGGTAATTGAATTTCACCTTCCTATCAAAAGTGAGAAAGCATCATTCTTTTGTTGCTGTTGTTGTTGTAAATATAAAAGTTCAAAAATGTGAGTTATTTCCTGGCCTCAACAGGAGAAATCATTTTTTTTCTTTCATTCTTAAAGGCATGTTTATTTGGACAGCCATTTACATTTTGCCCTGCTCATAACTTAAACCTTGTGTTAACTCTTCCAATATATATATTTTTGATTATTTTATTTTAATTTTTATTAATTACACTTTATTCACTTTGTATCCCCCCCATAAACCCCTCTCTCCTCCCCTCCTAATCCCACCTTCACTCCCCTTGCTCCACTCACGCCCCTCCCCAAGTCTGCTGATAGGGGAGGTCCTCCTCTCCTTCCTTCTGGTCCTAGTCTATCAGATCTCACCAGGAATGGCTGCATTGTCATCTTCTGTGGCCTGGTAAGGCTACTCTCCCCTCAGGGGAAGGTGATCAAAGAACAGCCGAATCAGTTCATATCAGAGGCAGTCCCTGTTCCCATTACTATGGAACCCACTTGGACACTGAACTGCCATGGACTACATTTGTGCAAGGGTTCTAGGTTATCTACATGCATGGCACTTGGTTGGAGTATGAGTCTCTGGAAAGACCCCCCAACAGGATAAATCTTGAGGAGAAATATCCAGTATTTTACCAATGATTTTATCAGCCTTGAGGGCCATCCAACACCTTGTGAATCCATTTAATACTCAAGTCGCAGCAAGTCAGTGACTGACAGATACACCAGACAAACCAAATGCTCACATTATTGATTGTGTACATGCTTGTGAAGAATGTTCATGATGAACTTATCCCAGCATTCTTCTGTTGGTTGCATAAATGAAACAAGTGTTAATATATCATTCTGTGGGTGGGGGTAACAGGTGCAGAGGGTCATACAACAGCAAAGGAACACCACATATCTGGTTTCCTTGTCCCTGGATCCTCATCAACTGCTTCTCTCAGCACTTCCTTTTGAGTATCAGTCATACAATGCTTTCTTCTCACCATTTTGGGGTATTCTAGGCCATGCTGTAAGCCTGCAAGCTCTGATTTAAACACAGCCAAGTCTGACAGCCTGCTGTCTGTTGATTGGTCTGATGCTAATTACTGGCCACTGTGTAAACCTGCCTAAGTCATTATACCCAATTGGCTAATTAAACAGCCTATATTGGGCAGGCCAGAATGGGGTAAGTATGGCTAAGGTTCCCAGGCTTTGGAGAATCTGAGGAATCAGAGAGAAAGGAGGAGAACTCCAGGACGGGTTTGCCTGGAGAAAACACCACTTGGGCCAAGGAAGGACTCCAATAATGGTGTGAAAAGGCCCAAATGAAGAATATGAAGAATATAAGCAAGTACCCTGGGATTATGGATGAAAGGTAGTCCAGTTGAGGAGGCTTAAGGAGGATGGCATGGATGGGGGGCTAGGAGATGGATGGTGAAGTGATTCAGACAGTGTAGGTAGGAATGTCTGCCAGGGCCAAGGTAAACAAGGTGATTATAAATGTAACAAGTGTCTGTATCTCATTGTTTGTGATAGGTTAGATACCACCATAATAATACCACCATGATAATCATGGAGCTAATGATCAATAATATATAGTCAAATACATTCTATTATTTACTACAACACCATTCTTAAAACTCTGATGTTTGCTTAGAAGAATACATGAATAGGAGACGATAACAGGAAGAATAAGTAGAAGGGTAGAGTCAAATTCTCTGTAAAACAATCAAGCCACAGCATGGATACCGCTGTAAATCATGGGTGCACAGCCAGAGATCTGCTAAAATTATCTCTGCTCAGGAAGAAGGTGAGAGTTCCAGAAGTATAGAAATCTCAGCATTCTCGGGTGGTTATGCAAATAGTCACCTGGTGTCAGGTCAGGAGCCCTATGAAAAAAGAGCTCCTGGCTCACAATGTACTTAAATCATTCTAGCTGTTTTCTGTGAAAGTCACACACTGGTACTTTATCCTCTGCAAGCACATCAATATTATTTTTCCTGCTGTTAACTGCATTCATGTTCTTGTTTTCTAAAAGTGTAAGGTAAATGCACCTTTAGATTTTATAAATAAAATCATTTTTCTATTTACTTCCAGACTTAGTAGGCGCTCAGTAAATCATTATGGTTTAAAGGACTGGCCACAGGATGTGTGCCCACAGGCAGGCAGCCACAGCACCACCTGGGGACATATACGATGAACCCAAATAAGACCTTTTCAGTGAGAATCTGCGTTGGAACAGGTTTCCAGATGAGACACGTGCACACTGAATATTTGACAAACTGTTCTGGGGTTTACTAGAGTGGAAATGACTTTAGTTTTTTGTCTCTCTGCCTGATACTCTTTCTCTGCCAGGGGATAACTTAGAAGCCACAAAATGTGCAAATAACCAACCATCTTGAAGTAAAGCATTATTCACCTTGCAAGGCTTATTCTGCATTATCATGCTCATGGGACCAACTCTCTGGTAATCTGTCAAATTAGAGACAGAGACAAAGGCTAAGTCTTATTTATCTTACCCTCCTTTCAGAATTCATTCCAATTATCCCATTCTGCTTGTTTGTCATTTTTTGATGTTCCTTCCCAGTATTCCATATCCACACACCCCCTCAATAAAATGACACCAAGTGAAGTTGGCCTAAGTCTAAATCATTAAAAAATATATATATATATATTGTTGCTAATAGTATTTCCTTCAGTTTGGTTCTTTCTCCTATACCAACTGCCCACACTGCTACCAAGCCCTCATGCTCACCAACAAGCTTTCATTATGAACTGAGCTCTAGACTTCTAAATTTGCAAAGAACTTTCAATAACATTAAAACAAAATAACAAACAACCTCCATCAAGTATGTACTGATCAAGTCTGTTTCTATCAGTCCCTGATAGCTACTGAGCTAACCACTCCACTCATCCAACCTTCTTCATAGTTTCATAATAGTAACTCATAAAAATATAAAATTCTCTTGATATTCCATTTTGCAGATAAGAAAACTTAAGCCTGTAAAAGTTACATTCCCACCAGCAGTGGAGGAGGGTTTCCCTTTCTTCACATCCTATCCAGCATGTGTTGTCACTTGAGTTTTTGATCTTAGCCATTCTGATGGGTGTAAGGTGAAATCTCAGGGTCATTTTGATTTGCATTTCCCCAGTGACTAAGGACATCGAGTATTTCTTTAAATGTTTCTCTGCCATTCGATATTCCTCTATTGAGAATTCTCTGTTTAGCTCTGTACCCCATTTTTTTAATTGGATTAACTGCTGTTGTTTAACTTCTATTAGAAGAGGGAGAAACCAGGGAACAGGACAGGAGCCTACTACAGAGGGTCTCTGAAAGGCTCTACCCTGTAGCTTATCAGAGCATATTCTGAGACTTATAGCCAAACTTTGGGCAGAATGCAGGGAACATTATGAAAGAAGTGGATAAGACCTGGAGAGGACAGGAGCTCCACAAGGAGAACCAAAAAATCTAGGCACTGGGGTCTTTTTTGAGACTTATACTCCAACCAAGGACCATGCATGGAGATGGCTTGGAACCCCTGCACAGATGTAGCCCATGGCAGTTCAGTATCCAAGTGGGTCCCATTGTAATAGGAACAGGGACTGTCTCTGACATGAACTGATTGGCCTGCTCTTTAATTACCTCCCCCTGAGGGGGGGAGCAGCCTTACCAGGCCACAGAGGAAGACAATGCAGCAAATACTGATGAGACCTGATAGACTAGGATCAGAAGGAAGGAGAGGAGGACCTCCCCTATCAGTGGACTTGGAGAGGGACATAGGTGGAGAGGAGAGAGGGAGGGTGAGATTGTGAGGGGAGGAGACTTGACAGGCTAGGGTCAGATAGAAACAGAGGAGATCCTCCCCTATAAGTGGACTAGGGAAGGAGCATAGGGGGAGAAAAGGGAGGATGGGTGGGGCTGGGAGGAGATGAAGGGGGCTATAGTCAGGATACAAAGTGAATAAATTTTAATAAACTAACAAACAAACAAAAATAATAAACTATAAAAACATTCTCCCTGCCAAAGGCATCTATGTTCTAAAAACCTAGTAAGTCTTAAGAGAAGGGTTGCTACGGGGTGAAATTGCAGCTGCCACAAACAGCAAGAACTCCCTGTGTCATGGAAATCACAAGTTCTGTGACAGTGCCCAAATTGCACACATGTTAAAAGCCAAATGTGTTTTCAGAATTCAAATAAGGTTACAACAAAGATTGGGTCTAAAACCAACTCAGGGTGTGTGACAAAATGGGATGTATGCAAAGAAAGCATCCGTTTTCTAATACAACATGGTTCTGCACCAGCACACCAATGCCTGCTGGTTTCACTGGTTTGACTAAAAGATGCTTGTTAGGGAACTTGGTTAAAACAACAAACAAACAAAAAACCTGAAGCCACTTAGTTGTTCTTAATGCCAGAACACTAATACTTATGTCTGGAAGGTAGTATGTGGTCTTTTAGGAGCAGTTACAATTCCACTTTTTGAGTGAAAATGTGGAAGGTTTTATTATTGTATATGTCATCATCTTCATTTTTAGGAGCTAAAAAGAGAAAATTGATGCCAGGATTAAGTAGATCTAGAGGAATAATTAGGTATTTTCCCCTGATCATTTCTTTAATCAAGGTTGACCTCCATTAGAGAAAATTTTAAGAAGGAACCACTGAGCTGTTTTATTCCACTTTATACCTTTCGCAATATTTGACATGATGATAGAAAAAGTCTAAGTTGGTCATGAATGTTTATGATTTCTCAGTTGCTGGAAGTGCTAAGGCACTACTGGCATCTTTATCACTGAGCATCACTGTTGCCAACTGAGGGTTTGTACTGCTGAGGAACAGGTTCCCAAAGGCACTGCAGTGTAGGACAGAAAGCCCACTTCATTCATTCTCTTATTTTTGTGGGAGAGGGCTTTGCTGACACACTGTTGATTCAGAAGCAGCAACACTCTAAGTAGAAAATATTAACCAGCAGTTACCTGTTACTCTGTGAACTGAATGTTCAGAGTGCTTTGTGAACTCCACAAATAGGCACCCATAATCTTGTGAAACTGTAAATTAAATGCACAATGCATTTCATCCTAGATAATAATGCTACCAGACAGTAGCTATTATCAATGTAAACATATTACAATATTAAGAATAATATTTTGCCTAGTCAATTCTTATTCATCAATGATGGTGATGATTCAGAGTATAGATAATACTTGAATTACTGAATATTGTTTTAAAACAGTTTAGATTTTAGCCAAAGAGCTATCTCAGATGAGTTCCCAGCTCATAACAGTTTGTACCACCAGTTTCATAGTAAATGATGCCCTTTTTTGGCCTCTATAGAAACATGTACTCATGTAGCGTACACCAGAGACACATAAACATAAGTTTAAAAATGTAAAGTAGTTTAAAGCCTAATGAATCAACAGTTTTTGTAAAAGTCCACAAAAAGAGCTTAAAAACATTTCAATTTCAAATTTTATTTTTTTAAGATAAACATATTTTTATAAAGTAATATTTAGCTTGAATATTTTTATCGTAAATAAGCCAATACAGTGCTGAGTGGTTGTAACCCAAATATGCAAAAGAATGTAAATAATCTGCTAAGAATATAAAAGATCTCACAGCAAATAACTTTTAATAACTGCAAAAACTTTAGCCTTAAAGATCACAGTCACAAGGCATGCAGTCAAATGCAAGCATTTCTAGCTACCTTATGCTTCACATTCTTCTGACCAAGTTGGCTTAAGAAAAAATGTGCTTGTGTGCTTTCTGGAGGAAATAAGGTAACACGCACTCTGGACTTCAGTTGTTGCCATACTTTTTTCATCTTGACTGAAATTAAATGCATTTTGCAAGTGATTTAAAAAGCAGGTAACCCACATAGAGACTGAGGTCAAAGTTCACAGAACCACTGGAAGGTGGTTCATCATATCAAGGGTGGGCTGTTCCAGATGTGATAAACACTCAGGAAGTCTCCAGAAGTAGCTGAGAGTTGGACTCTCTTAAAATCAGAAGATTCTAAAGTCCAGTAAAGAAAAGAAATAACTCTAGATGGGTAGGACTTCCTCTCAAAGGCATAAACAACAGAAATGACAGAATAATGTAGAGAACAGAAGGTCCTGGGTTTAACTGTCACTGACAAGAAAAAGAAAGGCAAAAGTTTTGCCTTGCTTGACAATCCAGCCTTATTGCACAGAAATATCAGAAACAATTAATCTAATTTTGAAGCTTATTATGTGTATCAAATAGTCTCAATGACTTTAATGGATTATGTGATTATATTTTCTAGCATTGACATGAAATTAAATTCCATTAAGTAAACTCCATTAAGCATGGAGTCATTAAATATAGATTTCATTGTTTATATAATTTTTATCCATGATAATTATCTAAATTAACTGTGTTATACATTGTTTTATTCCTATTGCATCAATTTAGTGATAAATCAGTACAATTCTCTTTATTTTCTACTCATGCCATTACCTATGTGTTTCTTATTCATATTTTTATGAATATGACAAATCTTCTTAATTAGCCTTGTATATTTTCTTCTAAAGATCTACCCCAAGAGACTTTGTCTTATGTACATTTTCATCCTTAATACTCTAACTGGAAGACAGAGTACCCAAACAATGAATTAGAAATAGTTACAAAAACGAATTTTTGTTTGAGGAGTCAAATCTGAAATCAGACTGGATCTGATTCCAGCCTGAGACATTACAGCAGAAAATTGTCCACAATAAATAACCTGAAATAAATTATTCAAATCCAACGATAGCTGAAGTTAAAATCAGATTTGATGCAGCTCCATATAAACAGAGGGCAGAACTGGCTACAAGGGCCCTGGAGCTGCAGAAGTAGGGATGTGATGCTGGGGAAAAATGTTGATCAAACAAAGCAAATTTCCCTTAAGTAAAAGGAGTCAAGTCAAGAAATCACTGAATAGCACTGTAATTGTACTGGTGACTTGTATATACTTGAAATTTGATAAAAGACTAGATTTTAAGTGTTTCTACCATACCCCAAAAAATAAGTGTATGAGATAATATATGTTAGTAGTTTTATTGAGTCATTTCACAATATGTACAAATTTCAAAATAGTATGTTTACACCAAAATATACACAAATTTAATTGTTGTCTTAAAATTAATAAATAAGATTTTTATAATTGTCTAAAGTAGGAAGTATAATATTTCTTCTATGTCTTCTTTGGAGAATGCAAAAGACTATATTTTCAATATATGATTAAGGTAATTGGATATTTGAGATGAATAAATAGATTAAAGATGTACTGAAGGAGATCAGAATCAATTATCTTTTACCTTAAATTCTTATTCTGCCTCTGTCTATTGCCATGTTTTGTAGCAAACCATTAACCATATGGCACTGAAAAGCTGAGGGTGCTTCACTGTTTGCCACGAACAGGACAAGTGTGTGGATCCCTGATCTAGCCTTTCATTGACGTCTCAAGCAGTCATTACAGCTGCTCGTCACTATGGCCTTCAACTCATGTCCCTTTTGTCACAATCACCTTTCTCTTTTTGAAACTTTTCAAATATAATAGCATCTTTTTACATTGTTAGGTCAGCTCCCCTTTACCTTGTGTCTGAGTTACTAAAACAGTCCTCTCTTCTGCTTTCTTATTTTTCCATTCCTTTCCACATGAGAATACATAATCTTTTCTGAAATACCATGACTTGCTTACTCCCTTTATTTCATTAAATTCATTTTAATAACTTTACTATAATCTCATTATATTTTTATTATTTTCTTCTATACTTAGGGATCTAGTGCATGTACACTGCATATATACTATGACACATACAAACATATATGTGAATATAGAATGTAACACATACAAACATATATACCTATATGAGAGAAAGATATATATGTATTTTTTTCTCTTTATGGCTCATGTTCAAAGGACAGTTTTCTGTATTTCTGTGACCAAGGAAGTTTACCCTTTCGGTATTCCCTAATTGTCAAGGAATTAGCACCATCACAACCTTTGGAAGGAGTCCTGAGGTCCTAGTGAGGAAAGTGAATTGGTACTTAGTATATGAGAATTGGTGCTGGGACTAAATAAAGAACTTTGTCAAATTGCCTCAGTACATGTTAGAACAAAACAGTAATGGTGCTGGATAATTTTAACAAAATATTTAATAACTTTAGTAATAAATTAATTTACAACACTAATTTTAAAACACGCTTAACACTTTACAACTTCTGTCATCTATACTTTTTAAAATTATTTTTATTTTTATCAATTACAGTTTATTTTCTTTGTTTCCCCCCTGTAGCTCCCGCCCTCCTCCCCTCCGGATCCCACCATCCTTCTTCTTTCTTTCCTCTCTCTCCCCCTCCCCCAGTCCACTGATAAGGGAGGTCCTCCTCCCCTTCCCTCTGATCCTAGTCTATCAGGTATCATCAGGAGTGCATTATCCAGGCAGATGCTGAGACTCATAGCCAAACTTTGGGCAGAGTGCAGGGAATCTTATAAACGAAGTGGGAGATAATAAGACCAGGAGAGGACAGGAGCTCCACAAGGAGAGCAACAGATCCAAAAAGTCTGGGCATGGGGGTCTTTTCTGAGACTGATACTCAGCCAAGGACCACTCATGGAGATGGCCTGGAACCCCTGCACAGAGATAGCCCAGGACAATTCAGTGTCCAAGTGGATTCCATAGTAATGGGGACAGAGACTGTCTCTGACATGAACTGATTGGTTGGCCTGCTTTAATCACCTCCCCCTGAGGGGGGAGCCCCCTTACTAGGTCACCTATACTTTTAATTTCAAACTTTCATAGTAACTATGTAGGAAAATTGTAGCCTTTTTCTTAGAGATGAATATACACTTTATTTTTATTTTTTAATTTTTTTTTTAGTTTTAGCTCTTTTCTCAGCGTTTTCTCATTGTCCATTCCTAACCACAAGTCCAAAATTATAAAATCTGGGGCTACAAAACACTATAAGACATGGCACTTATAGTTTAATAAAAGAATTCCAACCTACAAAAATGCTTCGACATTTACCACCCACTTAACTGTTTGCCATCTACGTACACATGGAGCTAGCTGGTGGTTTCTATTATAACATTATACTGATTGGTTTTGAACTTGCTAATTTAATTAGCCATATGAACAGAAGCAAAGTCAAGTATTTTGACATTTACTTTTGGTAAGAATCGAAGTATACTTACAAGCCATAATTCTCTATTGTACTGAATCATGAACCACATGGCTTTGGGATGTCCATCATCTGGATTGAATTTGATAGTTAGTATAATGGAAAGGGAAACTTCTGTTAGAGTAAAGACCCATTGTCCATTTGTTTTGGGTGCTTTGTTTATTGGGATTTTGGGCCACGACTTGTCTTGCTGTTTTAATTGTCAGCCTGCTAACTTTCCCCTTTCAGTAATGGGGCATTTATTAATTTTCAGAAAGCTCAGAGGGTCAGAACATGGTGTGGAAAATTTTGTTAAACCATAATGACCCCTGAGAATTACTCTCTATGGCCTGTTGCCATGGTTTCTTGATTATAAGTCAACTGCGGACATATCACTACTCTATGGTGAATCCATTAAAGTTTGGGATTGAAATTTCTTTAGTAACTTCTCCAAGTTAGACCTGTCCAAGTCTATCCCTAAACATACTGATATAGACTTTTATACTACTGTACAACTGCATTTCGATACAATGACTCAAAAAAGATAGAAGACAAAGATCTGTGTTTCTTTACTCACCAACCACCTTGTTTTGAAATTCAGGAAGCAATGGGAACACTATCACTGATCTGGAAAGCCAATACTAACCAAAATGAAATTTTATTTTTTATTTATTTATATAATTTTATTATTTATTTATATAATTTTATTTTTATATTACTTACATTTCATTCACTTTGCTTCACAGCTGTAGCACCTTCCTCATTCCCTCCCAATAACACCCTCCCTCTCTCATCTCCTCCCATGCCCCTCCTCAAGTCCACTGATGGAGGAGGTCGTTCTCTTCTTCTATCTGACCTTAGACTATCAGGTCTCATTAGGACTGGATGGATTGTCTTCCTCTGTGGCCTGGTAAGACTGCTCCCCCCTCAGGAGAAGGTGATCAAAGAGCCGGCCACTGAGTTCATGTCAGAGACAGCCCCTGCTCCCCTTACTCAGGAACCCACTTAGACACTGAGCTGCCATGGGCTACATCTGTGCAGGAGTTCTAGGTTATCCATACATGGTCCTTGATTGGATTATCATTCTCAGAAAAGCCCAGATTTCTTGGTTCTGTTGTTCTCCTTGTTGAGCTCCTGACACTCCAGGTCTTTCCACTCTCCCTTCTTTCATGAGATTCCCTGCACTCTGCCCAAAGTTTAGCTATGAGGCTCAGCATCTGCTTTGATACCCTCCTGGGTAGTGTCATTCATTGGATCTCTGTGGTAGGCTCCTGTCCTGTTCCTTTTTTTCTCCCTCTTCTGATGTCCATCCCATTTGCATTTCTGAGTGAGGATTGACCATCTTACCCAGGGTCCTCTTGCTTAGCTTCTTTAGGTGTACAGATTTTAGTGTGTTTATCTTATATTATATGTCTAATATCCACTAATTAGTGAGTATATATTATGTGTGTCTTTCTGCTTCTGAGATACCTCACTCAGGATGATCTTTTCTAGTTCCCACCATTTGCCTGCAAATTTCATGATTTCCTTGTTTTTAATTGCTGAGCAGTATTCCATTGTCTAAACGAACCACAATTTCTGTATCAATTCCTCTGTTGAGGGACATCTGGGTTGTTTCCAGGTTCTGGCTATTATGAACAAAGCTGCTAGGAACATGATTGAGCAAATATCCTTGTTGTGTACTTGGACATGTTTGGATATATGCCTAGGAGTGGTTTAGCTGGATCTTGAGAAAGCACTATTCCTAATTGTCTCAGAAAGTGCTAGATTGATTTCCAACTTGGGTGTACAAGTTTACATTCCCACCAGCAATGGAGGAAGGTTCCCCTTTGTCCACATCCTCTCCAGCATGTACTGTCACTTGAGTTTTTGACCTTCAAAGAAGAGATAACATCAATTTTCTCCAACGTATTCCACAAAATAGAAACAGAAGGAACATCGCCAAACTCATTCTATGAAGCCACAGTCACCTTGATACCTAAACCACAAAAAGACCCAACAAAAAAAGAGAATGTCAGACCTATCTCTCTTATGAAACATGATGCAAAAATATTCAATAAAATACTTGCAAACTGAATCCAAGAACACTTAAAAGATATCATCCACCATGAAAAAGTAGGTTTCACACCAGGCATGCAGGGGTGGTTCAATATATGGAAATCCATCAATATAATCCACCATGTAGACAAACTGAAGAAAAACCACATGATCATCTCCTTAGATGCTGAAAAAGCATTTGACAAAAATCCAACACACATTCATGTTTAAAGTCTTGGAGAGATCAGGGATACAAGGCACATAGCTGAACATAGTAAAGGCAATATACAGCAAGCCTATAGCCAACATCAAACTAAATGGAGAGAAACTTAAATCAATCCTGCTGAAAGCAGGGACAAGGCAAGGTTGCCCACTCTCTCCATATCTCTTCAACAAAGTACTTGAAGTCCTTGCTAGAGCAATAAAAAACTAAGGGAGATCAAGGGGATGCAAATTGGAATGGAAGAAGTCAATGTATCACTATTTGTGGATGATATGATAGTATACCTGAGCGACCCCAAAAATTCAACCAGAGAACTCCTTCAGCTGATAAACACCTTCAGCAAAATATCTGGATACAAAATTACCTTGAAAAAATCAGTAGCTTTTCTATATACGAAAGACAAAAGGGCTGAGAAAGAAATTAGGGAAACTGCACTCTTCACATCAGACTCTAATAACATAAGTACCTTGGTGTGACTCTAACCAAGCAACTTTAAAACCTGTTTGAAAAAAACTTCAAGTTTCTGAAGAAAGAAATTGAAGAATATATCATAAGATGGAAAGATCTCCCATACTCATGGCAGGATTAACATAGTAAAAATGGCCACCCTGCCAAAAGCATTCTACAGATTCAATGCAATTCCTATCAAAATACCAATGTAATTATTTACAGACCTTGAAAGAACAATTCTCAACTTCATATGGAAAAACAAAAAAACCGAGAATTGCTAAAATGATTCTGTGCAACAACAGATGGTCTGGAGGTCTCCCCATCCCTGATCTCAAGCTTACTACAGAGCAATAGTAATAAAAACTGTATGGTAATGTCAAAGAAACACAGTGGTGGATCAATGCAATCAAGTAGAAGACCCACACATCTACGGATATTTGATTTTTGACACAGATTCCAAAACCATACGATGGAACAAAGACAGCATCTTCAACAAATGGTGCTGGTCTAACTGAATGTCAACATGTAGAAAAATGCAAATAGATCCATACTTATCACCCTGCACAAAACTAAAGTCCAACTGGATGAGAGACCTAAACATAAAACCAGACACACTAAATCTTTTAGAAGAAAAAGTGGGTAAGAGCCTAGAACTCATTGGCACAGGAGATAACTTCCTGAATAGAACACCAACAGCACAGGCTCTAATAGCAACAATCAGTGAATGGGACCTCATGAAACTGAAAAGCTTCTGTAAAGCAAAGGACACAGTCATCAGAACAAAATGACAGCCTACAGCCTGGGAAAGGATCTTCACCAACCCTATATCTGATAGAGGGCTAATATCAGTTTATATAAAGATCTCAAGAAGTTAAAAAGCAACAAACCAAGTAATCCAATTTAAAAATGCTGTACAGAGCTAAACAGATAATTCTCAATAGAGGAATATCAAATGGCAGAGAAACACTTAAAGAAATGCTCAATGTCCTTAGTCACCAGGGAAATGCAAATCAAAATGACCCTGAGATTCCACCTTATACCCATCAGAATGTTCAATATCTTAATGTAAAGAGCTTCTACTAGAGCCAATATGTTGCCTTGGCTCCAAAGGTCCTGGTCCCAGTCTTTTCAGTTTTTAAACTCATTATGTGTGGGTGGTTGGCACAGTTTTCTGATAAGTATTCAAATTTCCACATCGAAGTTTTGTAATGTTGTGTATATTTGCCTAGCTTTTATTCTTCAACTATTTTTGGCTTCTAACTTCAAACTGTTATGCCTGGTTTATACCAGGCACTATGTTTCTGATAACTGGAAGAAAGACTTATCTCTAGTCTTAAGCACTAGCCTTTATGTTACCAAATTCACAACTTTAGTATTTATTGCTGGAATCCTAACATTGTTTTATATTAGAAACCAACTCAAGCAAAGATACATCCTGGAGAGTATGTGGAGAAAGGGGAACCCTCCTCCACTGTTGGTGGGAATGTAAACTTGTACAACCACTTTACAAATCAATCTGAAAAAAAAAATAAAAAGAAATAAAAAGAAAGAAATAATCAATCTGGTACATTCTCAGACAATTAGGAATAGTGCTTTCTCAAGATCCAGCTAAACCACTCCTAGGCATATGTCTAAACATATCCAAGTACACAACAAGGATATTTGCTCAACCATGTTCCTAGCAGCTTTGTTCATAATAGCCAGAACCTGGAAACAACCCAGATGTCCCTCAACAGAGGAATTGATACAGAAATTGTGGTTCGTTTAGACAATGGAATACTGCTCAGCAATTAAAAACAAGGAAATCATGAAATTTGCAGGCAAATGGTGGGAATTAGAAAAGATCATCCTCAGTGAGGTATCTCAGGAGCAGAAAGACACACATGGTATATACCCACTAATTAGTGGATATTAGACATATAATATAAGATAAACACACTAAAATCTGTACACCTAAAGAAGCTAAACAAGAAGGAGGACCCTGGGTAAAATGATCAATCCTCATTCAGAAAGGCTGAACTGGATGGACATTGGAAGAGAGAGAAAAAAGGGAACAGGACAGGAGCTTACCACAGAGGTCCTCTGAAAGACTCGACCCAGCAGTGTATTAAAGGAGAGGCTGAGGCTCATAGCTAAACTTTGGGCAGAGTGCAGGGTATCTTATTAAAGAAAGTGGAGATAGAAAGACCTGGATGTGAGTGGACCTCCAAAAGAAGAACAACAGAACCAAAAAATCTGGGCTTAGGGGTCTTTTCTGAGACTGATACTCCAGGACCATGCATGGAGATAACCTAGAATCCCTGCACAGATGTAGCCCATGGCAGCTCAGTCTCCAAGTGAATTTATTTTTTTTAATTTATTTATTTTTATTAATTACAGTTTATTCACTTTGTATCCCCCATAACTCTCTCCCTCCTCCCCTCCCGGTCCCATCCTCCCTCCCCCTTCTTCACAAATGCCCCTCCCCAAGTCCACTGATAGGGGAGGTCCTCGTTTCCTTCCTTCTGATCTTAGTCTATCAGATCACATCAGGAGTGGCTGCATTGTCATCTTCTGTGGCCTGGTAAGGCTGCTCTCCCCTCAGGGGGAGGTGATGGTTTCTTAATAATGGGTACAGGGGCTGTCTCTGACATGAACTTAATGACTGGCTCTTTAATCACCGCCCTCTGAGGGGGGAGCAGCCTTACCAGGCCAAGTATCTGTGGCCTGGGGGAGGGGCATGGAGGAGAAAAGGGAGAGAAGGTGGGATTGGGAGGAGATGAGGGAGAAGGCTACAGGTGGGATACAAAGTGAATAAATTGTAATTAATAAAAAATAAATTAATAAAAACAAAAGCAATATACTCAAGTAAAACATACTCAAATAATTTTATACAGACAAGGCCCTGTCTTCAGAAATGAGAAATAACTTAAAAAATACATATTTTAAAAGATGTTTGGTTATCTGTAATAATGAAACTTTGCAAAAACACAAATGATACAAAAAAATCCACAATTATATGTGCATTCTAACACTGGACTGTGTATATGTTCAAGACAAAACAAAATCTAACATGACATCCTAGCAGTAGTTTTATTTTTAGTGGTAGTGATGGAATTGTTTTGTTTAAACATGTCATATTAGAAATTAAGACTGATAATGTTATTAAGAAATTACATAATATTTTACTGAGTTATTCTAAAAATTATTTTTACTATTGTGATTTTATATCTATGTTGCATTTGATTTAGAAAGGTATTTCAAGGGATGGAAAGATGGCTCAGAAGTTAAGAGGACTGTCTGTTCTTCCAAAGGTTCTGAGTTTAATTCCTAGCAACCACACAGTAGCTCATAACCATCTATAATGTCTTCTTCTGGCATACAGGTGTACATTCAGGCAGAACACTGTATACATAATAAATAAATAATTTTTTAAAAAGAAAAGAAAGCTATTTCAAATAGGTCTGTGATCATAATTTATATAAACATAGAGTAATATGACCAAGTTTGAGTTGTTTCTCTTAAATAAACAAGATTGTGGTTGCTTATATTTTAAGAAAATTAGTCTTTCAAAAGTATTATTGGAATGGGCTGTCCTTCAGATGGTGTCTCATCATTTCTTTATAATGTGTGCCTGTTTGTCTCCCTGTGTAATATATAATAACATATATACAGCATATGTGGTATGTATATGCTAAATATTATACAGACCTAGATGAATCATATATATGCATTTTATAAAAGACTATACATGATAATATATCTTATACAAGAAATAATACATGAAGCAAACACTATTTCACATGGAGACTGAGAAAGCACAATTCCCTAAGAATCTGGAAAACATTCACTGCAGTCTCTAATAACACAGATGAAAACTGAATCAATTCAGTCTTAGCACTTTTGATGAGTTAGTCCTTAACTGACAACTGACTTAAGCAAGGGCATTTATTCCACAGTAAAGAGCTTCATTGGCACTTCTTAAAAGCATGCTTTCAAAAATTTGTCACACAACAGAGCTGGCCATGGGCTGCCTAGTTCTAAGTTCCCTAGTCTTTGTTCTGTAGAGATCAATGCTACAATAGGAGTCTAGTCTAAGTGTTTGGGGAGGTGAACTGTTGGCATGTTTTCTTGTCGTCTATTCTGGCAAAACTGTTACACTTCACTTCTTTTTTTTTATAAAAACACACATACCCAGCAAACTTCTGAAACAAGTGGGTTACATAGTAATGGGAAGAGGGACTGCCTCTGACATAATCTGATTGGCCTGCTCTTTGATCACCTCCCCCTGAGGGGGAAGCAGCCTTACCAGGCCACAGAAGATGACCACGCAGCCACTCTTGATATGATCTGATAGACTAAGATCAGAAGGAAGGAGAGGAGGACCTCCCCTATCAGTGGACTTTGGGGAGGGGCATGTGTGAAGAAGGGGGAGGGAGGGTGGGACTGGAAGGGGAGGAGGAAGGGGCTTATGGGGAGATGCAAAGTAAATAAAGTGTAATTAATAAAATAAAATAAAATTTAAAAAAGAAACAAAAATCAAAAGCAATAAGCTAAAAGAATTTACATTTACTTTATCATCGATCTTTCTCTTACATAGAAGTATTACATTTACAGACATATATCATGTGTATACCTTGAACAAGATTCTAGGCTGAAGACACTGAGCCCTAAACAGCAAAAATAACAAAATGGCAGGTGCCATGCATTCTAAAGAAGGTCACAGTTCCTCATAGAGAACAAGATTTAGTGGTGATCTGAATGACTTTGGTCCTATTTTTCATGCCTCCTTAGTTTTTTTTAAAATGTATTTTTAAGCTTTTATGCAATATAGACTGCTAGTTGAGTACAACCCCTTCCTAATACTTAGACGCCCAGTATTTTCTGACCAGGTCTGTGAGATAACCCTTAAGAGCACAGACCAGGAATACTTCTCCCCTCCTAATTTTAGATTAGAAAATCTTAATCCATGGAAACTCAGTGTCTCTCACACACAAACAAGCAAGCATGGGTGTTATTGGAAAAAATGATTATCAAATATTTTAGTCTATTTCGACTTGGGTCTTTGTACACAATAAACTAAATGATCTTAGTCATCTTGGCATGGAAATTGATAGAATATTCCACAGAGCAAACTGACAAACAGGTTTCCTTATAGCGAAAATCTGGCCTAACTGGTTGTTGAGACTTAATGTCCATTAATGACAAATGAAATGGCATCTTGAACCAGAGAAGTTTAAAGCTGTTTTTGATCATTTATTTACAAAGTGTCTAAACCAAGATTTTTAAATAATTAAATTTAACAAAGTTACCTATTGGTATACATTTTATTGGTGATTCATTGGATTCTAATAAGGTATCATTACGCTCTTTTCTTTAAACTACCAAATCACAGGAGAGAATTCCTGGAAGCTGTCTCTATACACACATTAGAAAAATGTGTCAGTTTTCTTGATGAGCCTGGTATTTGCCTCTGACCCAGCTGAGATCCAGAGTCAGCTTACTTAGGCAAAGCCAAGTCCCTTTACCCTGAAAAGAAGCACAACAGTACTTAGTCTCTACCTCATAACAGAAAATAACACACTTGCAAGAAAGATGGTACTTAAAAATGTTATCTGGTTAAGTTCTGATGTTTCTTTAGAGATACCTGAAACTGGGCTTCTATTAAAAGTAGCATTAAAAGAGTTTAAAATGAGCAAGAATCAGCTCTGCAACCTATGTGTAATATTTGGAAGACTGCCTACAAATAGAATTTGTCCACATATGGGACTTAAAACTTAATTCCACTGAAATTTAAATACGCCTATGCATTATACTTTTGGTATCATCAGCTTGTCTGTCTTGAAGAGATGGAGAATATTTCAATGGGAAGAAGCAAGATTTCAAAACAGAAAATATATTCTACCCAGAACTCTTTTAGATAATGGTAGGCTTTTAAATTCAACCATTGTGGTTTATTTGTTTGTTTGTTTGTTTTGATAGGAGACTAACATAGCTGTGCTCTGAGAGATTCTACCAAATAATGGATCCAAACAGATGCTGAGACTCACAGTCAAACATTGGGCAGGGGGCAGGGAATCTTGTGGAAGAATGACAGAAGAGGTGGACGCTGTGACACATGCCTGTAATCCCAGCATTCAGGGAGGCAGGGACAGGAGGATCTCTGAGTTCAAGGCCAGCCTGGTTTACAAAGTGAGTCCAGGATAGCCAACACTACACAGGGAAACCCTGTACCAAAAAAACAAAAACCAAACCAAAACAAAAACAAAAAGGTTACACTTATATTAATACACATTAAGTTCTGGCCTAGATATTTTATAAGTTTTTAGTCACGTTAATTGCTTTGTGAAGGAGGTAGCATTATTATCATCATAGTATTTATGCATAGGTGAGGAAACTGAGACACAGACTGCTTAAATACAAGATCATTCTTAAGTGGCAGAGCTAGAAGCTGAATTGAAATGCTATTCCTACAAGCTTAAGCTCACAACTACTGTGCTATTCTGTCCCCATATTAGCAACAACAAAACAAAATCTATTAAAAAATAATAAGCCCTATACACCCACTCACAACATTGCTTTTAAAATGGGTTCCCTATTCAAAATGATTTAATTGCAAGAAGCACTATAGCTACTAGAATGGTCTTCTTAAAAAAAAAAATAGTTCTCCTAGGACCAACTTAAGCAGCATGCCTGGCTATAAAACAGCTCATGAATTAAAGAAATAATTTATAATTTCAAATGATTTGAGACTGATGAAATGATTCTACTGGCTTGAATACATGACATAATCCAAAGAAAATGCAATTCTTATTAACATGAATGTTTACTGCTTATAGACAGCAAAGAAGAAACACCTATCCCCATATCTATGATATCAATTAGTTCAGGCTAATTCCATACACACACACACACACACATACACATGAATGCACACAAGCATGCATGTACACACATGCATGTGCAAACACACACACACACACACACACACACACACACACACACAGAGAGAGAGAGAGAGAGAGAGAGAGAGAGAGAGAGAGAGAGAGAAAGCCAGGTCTTCTCTTTATGTCTTCCATGTCTCCCTAGTGGACCAGAAATGCACTTAAAAAAAAAAAAAAAAAAAAGGATGAAAGATGAAATGTTGCACCAGTGTAGCCAACACTTTTAAAAAAATTGTAACTGACAAGAATATGAAACTAGGCCACTCTGCCCATTATATTTTAGAAACAGCAATGAGGTCACTTTTAAACTATGTCAAGTTTAGGTGTTAATGTGGCCTTAATGCTCTTAGGGCTACTGTATGTTATACAGTCCCATGATTATTTAGCACTTGCTGTCTGCCAGACATTTTTAATGAAGTTGTTTTTATCCCTCCTCCCTCCAGTGGTCACAGTGTGTTTATACTGCAGTCACCCCTTTTCAGCAATGTCCAGAAACACATTAGGATAATTGACAAAAGCTAAAAGCCAAAATCTATGATCAAAATGTGTTTGCTGTCTTTACAAAATTAATTATCCCCTAGAGACATGCTCTGGATAAGCAAAGATTTCTGAGCAAAAAGAGTAACCAGAAACTGTTTGGCTATATGCAGAAAAGCTGGATTCTTTCAAAATAGTCAAATAAGATACAACAAAGGTATTTAGCTGCATGTTTTCTGTGCCTTCTAGGTTTCAAACATTCGTGTCCCATTATTTGTATACACAGGGTCCTCTTTCTTGATTAGCTTCTTTAGGTGTACAGATTTTAGTATGACATGAACTCAGGGGCTGGCTCTTAGATCACCTCCACTTGAGGTGGGAGCAGCCTTACCAGGCCACAGAGGAAGACAATTCAGCCAGTGCTGATGTGACCTGATAGGCTAGGATGAGATGGAAGGAAAGGAGGACCTCTCCTGTCCTTGGGCTAGGGGAGAAGAGGAGGGAGGGAGGGAAAGTAAGTTTGGGAAGGTGTGGCAGAGAGGGTTACAACTGGGATACAAAGTGAATAAACTGTACTTAATAAAAATAAAATAAAATTTTAAAAATAAAATAAAAGGATCTAACAGCCACTATTCAATAATCTCAACATCAATGGACTCAACTCTCCAATAAAAAGACACAGACTAACAGAATGGATATGTAAACAACACCCAACAATTTCTTGCATACAAGATATATACCTAGGTTACAAAGATATACATTACCTGAGAGTAATGGGCATTACTCCCATTTCCAAGCAAATGGGCCCAAGAAGCAAGCAAGAGTAGCAATTCTGATATCTAATAAAAGAGACTTTCAACCAAAATTAAACAAAAGCGATGGGGAAGGTCATTTCATACTCATCACGGGAAAATTCCACCAAGAAGATATCACAGTTCTGAACATCTATACCCCAAATAAGAGGGCACCCACATTCATAAAAGAAACATCAATAAAACTTAAACCACACATAAATCTCCACACATTAATTGTGGGAGACTTCAACATCCTACTCTCAACAAAGGACAGGTCAACAGAACAGAAATTAAACAAATAATGACTCTAACAGAGGTTATGGATCAAATGGACCTAACAGACATCTACAGAATCTTTCACCCAAACTCAAAAGAATCTACCTTCTTCTCAGCACCTCATGGAACTTTCTCCAAAATAGACCATAAATCTGGTCACAAAGCAAGCCTCAACAGATACAAGAAGATGGAAATAATTCCTTGAAACCTATTGACCACCATGGACTAAAGCTGGACCTCAGTGACAACAGAAATAGCAAAAAGCCTACACACACATGGAAACTGAACAATTTGCTACTCAATGACAGCTGGGTCAGGGAGGAAATAAAGAAAGAAATTAAAGTCTCCCTAGAATTCAATGAAAATGAAGGCACAACATACCCAAACGTATGGGACACAATGAAAGCAGTTCTAAGAGGAAAGTTCATGGCACTCAGTGGCTTCAAGAAGAAATTCAAAACATCCTATTCAAGCAACTTAATGGCTCACCTGAAAGCACTAGAAAAAAAAAAGCAGACATAAGCAAGAGGAGTAGACAGGTGGAAATAATCACACTCAGGGCTGAAATCAATAAATTAGAAACAAAGAGAACAATTCAAAGAATCAATGAAACTTAAGAGCTGGTTCTTTGAGAAAATCAACAAGATAGACAAACCTTTAGCCAAACTAACTAAAAGGCAGAAAGACACTATCCAAATCAACAAAATTGGAAATGAAAAGGAGGACATAACAACAGACACTGCGGAAATCTAAATAACCATGAAGTCTTACTTCAAAAGCCTATATGCCACAAATTTGAAAATATAAACGAAATGCACAATTTTCTTTTTTTTTTTCAAGATCATTCACATTGCTAAACATTTATTTTAAAGCAAGATCATCTGCATAATGGTATTAAACAAATCCATTGTAAGGCTGTATTATCAAAAGAGCAGGAAAGACAGACTTACCCTCTACCTCAGAGCTAATCTTTCCAACCTTGGGTGAGCTATCTCCAGTCTGTGGACTACAATGCCAACAATGTGTCAACACTAGCTTCCTCAGAACTTAACGCTGTTCTGGAATCGACTCTTTATTTTTTATTTTTTATTTTTTTAGGCTCAAGCAAGTTTTTTCTTTTTTTTTCAATGCAGTTTATTCAGGAACCTTGAACAATCATCTGACCCTGGGTAAAGCCAGCCCACTTTAAATAGCCTCTGGGTAGGCAACCTCAGCATGCCGCGTGGGCAATGCAGATAGGTCCACATACATGGAAGCAAGCCAGATCCTCAGCCTTAGCCACATATGGAGTTGTTCGTGACAGAGAGCACTCACCATCGGGAAGGTGGAAGGCGGAAACCAGCTCCATCTTTCAGGCGCGGCATTCCGCAGCTCTCTACAGTTCCCCTTTTTTGTTTTAGACGCATCAGGCAAGAGTAGAGGTCTGATCTCTGATATTAGAAATAAATTGGGACTTTGTACTGATGTTCATTTAGGTGTCATCCACCCAATTTTCTTAATTGATTCCACTTACCAAATCTGAATCAAGACAAGGTAAATAAATTAAATAGTCCTATGTCCCCTAAGGAAATACAACCTGTCATCAAAAGTCTCCCATCCAAAAAAAAAAAAAAAAAAAAGCCCAGGGGTTGATGGTTTTAGTGCAAAATTCTACCAGATCTTCAAAGAGCTAACACCAATACTCTTCAAACTATTCCACAAAATAGAAACAGAGGGAATACTACCAAACTCATTCTATGAAGCCACAGTCACCTTGATACCTAAACCTCACAAAGACCCAACAAAGAAAATTTCAGATCAATCTCCCTTATGATCATTAAAGCAAAAATACTCAATAAAATACTTGCAAACTGAATTCAAGAACACATCAAAAATATCATCCAACATTATCAAGTAGGCCTCATTCCAGATATGCAGGGGTGGCTCAATATACGGAAACCCATCAATGTAATCCACCATGTAAACAAACTGAAAGGAAAAAAAAAACCCACATGATCATCTCCTTAGATGCTGAAGAAGCATTTGATATAATACAATACCCATTCATGTTTAAAGTCCTGGAAATATCAGGGATACAAGGCACTTACCGAAACATAGTAAAAGCAATATACAGCAAGCCTATAGCCAACATCAAACTTAATGGAGAAAAAATTAAATTAATCCCACTGAAATCAGCAACAAGGAAAGGATGACCACTCTCTCCATATCGCTTCAACATAGTTTTTGATGTCCTTGCTAGAGCAATAAGACAATTAAAGGAGATCAAGGGGATACAAATCAGAAAGGAAGAAGCCAAAGTATGACTATTTACAGATGATATAATAGTACACATGAGTGACCCCAAAAATTATACCAGGGAACTCTTACAGCTGATAAAAAAAACTTCAGCAAAGTTGCTGAATACAAAATTAACTAAAAAAAAAATAAATAAAAAGCAGTAGCCCTCTTGTATACAAAAGACAAATAGGCTGAGAAAGAAATTAGGGAAACAACACCCTTCACAATAACCACAAAAGACATAGAGTACCTTGGTGTAACTCTAACCAAGTAAAATACTTGTTTGAAAAAAAAATTAAAAAAAATTTCTTTCTGAAGAAAGAAATAGAAGAAGATATCAGAAGATGAAAAGATTTCCCATGCTCATGGCTTGGCAGGATTAACATAGTAAAAATGGTCATCCACAGAAGACAACTTCCTGAACAATACACCAACAGCACAGACCCTAAGATCAACAATCAATAATTGGGACCTTATGAAACTGAAAAGACTCTGTAAAGCAAAGGACACTGTTGTCAGAACAAAATGACAACCTACAGATTGGGAAAGGATTCTTCACCAACCCTATATCTGACAGAGGGCTAAAATTCAGAATATATAAAGAACTCAAGAAGTTAAACAGCAACAAATCAAGGAATCCCATTTAAAAAATGGGGAACAGAGCTAAACAGAGAATTCTTAATAGAGGAATATAGAATGGCAGAGAAACACTTGAAGAAATGCTCAGCATCCTTAGTCATCAGGGAAATGCGAATCAAAACACCCTGAGATTTCACCTTACACCCATCAGAATGGCTAAGATCAAGAACTCAAGTGACAACACATGCTGGAGAGGATGTGGAGAAAGGGGAACCCTCCTCCATTGCTGGAGGGAATATAAACTTTTACAACCACTTTGGAAATCAATACTGTGCTTTCTCAGACAATTAGAAATAGTGCTACCTCAAGATCCAGCTACACCACCCAAAAGTATATATCCAAAATATGCTCAAGTATAGAACAAGGACATTTGCTTGACCATGTTTGTAGCAGCTTTATTTGTAATAGCCAGAAGCTGGAAACAATCTAGATGTTTCACAGTTGATCAATGGATACAGAAATTTGGTACATTTACACAATGGAATATTATTCGGCAAATAAAAACAAGAAAATCAGGAAATTTGCAGGCTAATGGTGAGAACTAGAAAAGATCATCCTCGGTGAGGTATCCCAGAAGCAGAAAGACACACATGATATATATTCACTTATAAGTAGATATTAGACTTAAAATATAGGATAAACATACTAAAATATGTACACCTAAAGAAGCTAAGCAAGAGGGAGGACCCTGGGTAAGATGCTTAAACCTCATTCAGAAATGCAAATAGGATGGACATCATAAGAGGGAGAAAACAGGGAACAGGACAGGAGCCTACCACAGAGGGCCTCTGAAAGACTCTGCCCAGCAGGGTATCAAAGCAGATGCTGAGACTCATAGCCAAACTTTGGGCAGATTGCAAGGAATCTTATGAAATAAGGAGGAGATAGAAAGACCTGGAGGTAAGTGGATCTCCACAAGGAGAGCAACAGAACCAAAAGTTCTGGGCCAAGGGGTCTTTTGAGACTGGTACTCCAACCAAGGAACCTTCATGGAGATAACCTAAAACCCCTGCACAGATGTATCCCATAGCAGTTCAGTGTCCAAGTGGGTTCCCTGGTAATGGGAGCAGGGACTATCTCTGACATGAACTCAGTGGCTACCTCTTTGATCAGTTCCCCCTGAGGGGGGTAGCAGCCCTACCAGGCCACAGAGGAAGACAATCCAGCCAGTCCTGATGATACCTGACTGACTAGGGTCAGAAGGAAGGGGAGAAGGACTTCCCCAATCAGTGGACTTGGGGAGAGGCATGGAAGGAGAAGAGGGAGGGAGGGCGGGATTAGGAGTGTTTGAGGGAGGGGCTACAGCTGGGATACAAAGTGAATAAACTGTAATTAATAAAAAAATAAATGAATTTTTAAAAACAGCAATGAACATGCAACATGTTTAGCAAAGTATTGATTAAATAATATAATTACTAATAGAGAAATTAGCCATTTCATTGCCTCATATGTCAACAAAATAACATACTGTAGGTGGGAATTTCATTACTGCCAAAGAAAAGACAAAAAGAATGATGTAGTAAAAGAACCTAGAACAAGTCCTTAATGGGTGAGTCAGAGTGAGAAGAGCAGAAGATAGGACATCAGACAGTAATGAGAAAGACTAGGAGACAGCAAAGACTGAAAGTTTTTGTTGCTAAAAGTTTTCAGCATTTAGTAGTCATAACATGAACATGCTGTGAAAACTCATTCTTTCATCCATCCATTCATTCTTTCATTCATTAAATATTGCCCCCCCAGCATGCTATAAACCATGTCTCCCAACAGTGTCTAACATACTACAAATCGTGCTTCATTTCTGTCTTATTCAATATGGTGAGAAAGTGTCACAACAGTCACTGTGCACAAATTTTCAAACATTACTTAGTTCATGGTGACAGCTTTTGGTCAAAGTCATTGAGACCTCCTAAAGTTATCATTTAATCGTGCTTGGCACTTTTATAGAAAATAAGAGGAAAACAGAGATATTTAGTGACAACACTGATTTTTATTAGCCGTATGGTCTTTGACAAGCTCTTAAACTTTGCTCTTTTATATTGAAGATAATAATGCACATCTTTTAAAGTTGTATATATGAAAATGACATCAGTTAAATGTCTTTCCACATCTAGCATATGCTAGATAATAAATGGCAACTTTTTATATCTGTAAGTGTTTTTCCTGCATGCACATAGGTGTACTGATATGTTTCTGGTGCTTGTATAAGTCAGAAGAAAACACTGGGCACCCTGGAACTGGAGTTATAGACAGCTTCTGGCCACCATGTAGATGCTGGGAGCTGAACCCAGGTCCCCTGCAAGAGCAGCAAGTGTTCTTAACTACCAAGCCATTGTTTCAGCCCATGTTAATTTATTTTACAGTTACATTTCACCAATGCTAATTAGGTGACTTCTGTGCCCAATTTTTGATGTTCTGTCATTTCAGAGAAAAGAAAGTATGTTCCCCCCTCCCTTGATAGAGGTCTTTATCTCCTCTCCTTTCCTTTCAAAATCACTACAAAAAAGACACTTTTCAAAAAATTTCTAAAGTGAACTGTTTTTTAATTAATTTATTTTTTATTAGTTACAGTTTATTCACTTTGTATCCTGGCTATAGTGCCCTCCTTCAGCTCCATCCTCATCCTTTCACAATTTTAGATATAAAATGTTGGAAGTTTCTTGGAAAATGTCAATACAATGTTTTGGGTATACTATGGTTTCTTTATAATTTAACATTACCTGGTCCCCATAAAAGAGAATAAGGAAACAGAACAAAACAAAGTATGTAAGTAAAGAGATGGTGTATCTAAATAGGAATGAAATATCAGAAATTAAACTTAAGAATTCTTCATAAAATCTTAAAAGAGGTCACAGTCTTGTAAAATGAGCCACTTACCACATCAGCAGGGGCCCTACATTACTTCTCTGAGAGTGTTACACCTATGAATTGGGCTGTGAAAATATTTGACAATAATGGATAGCATGGCATGAAATATTTTTGTGTTGATTTTGTTTTAAATGATTTTTTTAAATATTCAAACTCAAATTAGTCTAAACAATCTCAGAACTTACTGGTTCTCCAAATCCATTGATAACTTAAACACTGTCAGCATAAATGTGAGGCCACAAAGGTGAGCAAAATTATTTTCAGTTATTGATGTTATACATCTTATAAATGCTGGCAATAAACATGGTCACCAGTGGTTGCAAATAGAGAAAGAAAAGATAGAGCTGATGGAGACAAAATATTAACATATATGCTAAGGATTTGCTATATTTTACAATAGATTATTTTCTTTCTAGCTTCAGTTTCAAAAGTCCCAAAGAAACATTCTAGTTGGCTTTGTTTTAGACAAGGATTCTTTCTTCGCCCAGTTTACTTTGAACATACAAGAAAACAGATGTGAACAATGTATATACAATGTATACATAAAGTGGTTCTTTAGGTGGGAGAAAAAGCTGGGTATCAAGCCAAGTACTATGGAGTGTGGCCTTGAGGGCAAGATTCCTGGAATGTTCAGAAAGATAATCTTCAATTACTTGCAGTTTATGTTGTTGGTGATTTGGTTATGGTGATTTTCTTCTACCAAATTCGTATTATTATTTTTCATTCTCTTATACATTACATCCCATCTCCCCATACCCCCAGATCCACTGTTCCACCATTTTCCCATAGAAAAGAACAGGTCTCACAGGGATATCTGCTGAACCTGATATAACAAGATATTATACCAGACACAAGTTCTCATATCAAGACTGGATGAGACAACTTAGTAGGAGGAAAAAGATCCCTAAAACAGACAAGAGTATCACAGACACCATACACTCCAACTGTTAAGAATCCCACAAGAACACCAAGCTACACAACCATAACATATATGCAGAGAACCTAGCTCAGTCCCATATAGGCTTCATGGGAATTTAGTCTCTATGAGCTATTATGAGCCCTGGTTAGTTGATTCTATGGGCCTTGATCTCCTGGTGTCCTGACCTCTCTGTTTTCCTCTACCTCTTCCATGGGGATTCCCTGAGCCCTGCCTAATGTTTGGCTGTGGGTCTCTGCATCTATTCCTAACAGTTGCTGGATGAAGCCTCTCTGATGATGATTGGGCTAGGCAACCATCAAGGAGTATATATCCAGGCAAAGCTTCCAGCAATGGTACAAGAACATCAACCCAGCCACAAAACCTTTGGCCTACAATTTGTTCTGCCTAAAAGATGTGCAGAACTTGTGCGAGTGACCACCAATGACTGGTCCAACTTGATACCGAGGAGCCCATGCCAGTCACTTCCTGGATGGCCAAGAATTAAAGGATGGAATAGAGAACTATTCCAGAGAACTAGGACATCCCAGAGAACCAGAATAGAACCAACCACAAATGGCCAGAAAAAGTCAATGAAACGGTTCCATGCAGCTTTATAATGAAACTCCATAAATCAAAAATAATGGTTTGATGACTGACAGCAGCAATTTAAGAGTACTCAAAAAAGAAAGCTAATTTGGGGAAAAAAAAGCACATTTGTAGAACATTTAAATGTTTTCCTCAAAGATTACCAGAAAAATGCTGGAGAAATGGGACATTAAAATCATAAAAAAATACATACCTTTGCTATGTAAGAACTTTAGCTGTACAGAAGTCAAAATTTATTTTTCAATAGAAATTCCAATGCATTTGGAAATTTTGCTGACCTAAAATTACATGTACATTTTTCTTTGTGCATGTTTATTATTGCCGTAATTATTTAATTACGTGGATGCTGAATCATTATATACCAAAATGAGGACAGAGAGGAGTGTTGATCATCTTTTCCTAATTTACTGCACACATTCACGCTTCTACCACTAGAGGGCACAAATAAGGTTGGTTTGGGGAAAAAACGGACTTGGAGCATGGCAAAATTTTGGAGCTCCTGTGCCCTCCAGGTCTTTCTATATCCCCCTTCTTTCATAAAATCCCATGCACTCTGCCCAGAGTTTGGCTGTGAGTCTCAGCCTCTGCTTCGATAACAATCAGTAGAGTCTTTCATAGGCCTCCGTGGTAGGCTCCTGTCCTGCTCCCTGTCTTCTATTTCCAGTGTCTATCAAGTTTGTCCTTTTGAATGAGGATTGAGCATCTTCCCTAGGGTCTTCCTTGTTTAGCTTTTTTAGGAGTATAGATTTTATTCTATATTCTAAGGTTAATATCCACTTATAACTGAGTTTATACCATGTGTGTCTTTCTGCTTCTGGGTTACCTCACTCAAGATGATCAATGAAGACAGAAAAACTGAGCCCTGGCAGCCCTGAGGAGACTGATACCCCAACCAAGGAAAATGAATGGAGTGGACCTAAAACCACAGCTCAGATGTAGCCCTTAGATTGTCTCCAAGTGGGGTCCCTAGTAAGCAGAGCAAGGACTTTCTCTGGCATGAACTCAGTGACAGGTTCTCTGATCACCTCCCCCTGGGGGGAGAGAGTGGTAGTACAGCCTTGGCAGGCCACAGAGGAAGACAATGCAACCAGTCCTGAGGAGACCTGATAAGCTAGGGTCAAATAGAAGGGGAAGAGGACCTCCCTTATCAGTGGACTAGGGGAGGAGCACAAAGGGAGAAGAGGGAGGGAGGGTGGGATAGGAAGGAGATGAGAGAGGGGGCCACAGTCGGGATACAAATTAAATAAATTGTAATAAATAATAATAATAAAAATGTAGCAAAATTTGGAAGACTTGAGTTTGTCTACTTGGATGTGTTTTCAAAATCAAACATTAATATGTAAGCATGTACCATTGGTTCTTTTCTAGCTAAGACTCTCACAAAAAAGTATATAAGTTTGAAAAGAGCAAGGAATATCAATTATTTATAAGAATGCAAAATATACAAAATGATTTAAATTAAATAATCATCATAGAAAAACATAAAAGAAATTGTCCCAGCTACAATTTCCTGGCAAATGTATTTCTATTTCTCTGGTCCACAGTGAGAACTTTGGAATCAATAGCTTTTAAAACCATGAAACACTTGTTTTTAGCTAATGAAACTCATTATCTTGTAGATATCAAGCATATATCCTATCTATTCTGTATTGGATACAGAACTTCGAATAAAAACAAAATATGATTTGGTTACTATCTTCACAGAATGATGCACCTAAGTCACACTTGGAGAATATCTTCATCTTCAACAGCTCTTTCAGCTTTTAAAAAGAGAGAGGGGCATGGAGGGAGGTGCCTCGCTTATTCCAAAAAAAACAAGCAGTTCTCAATCTTGTCAGCCTAAGTGTCTGGCAAGCTCTTATAACTGCATTCATATTTAATCTCAGAGTTGATTTGTTTACAACTATTTTATAAAAGGTCTTTTCTGGAGCCAGTAATTGCACCAAAAATAAAACCAAAATCAGTGTAGAGTTTACTGAGATGCCTTTAAAGGCAGAGAAAAATACCTAGCCAGATGATGTAATTTGATTTGGTATCTATGAAAGAGAGTAACGGAAAAAAACTACTGAGAACTGAACAGTTTATCAAGAATGTAACAAAATATTGATTGCCCTGTTAATGATTATAAACTAGAAGCTGTAGATTTTCAGTCCCTCAGCACAGTTCCTCTCAATGTCTTCTTTAAAAAGCACTTTCAAATTTTCTTAGATTCATTTTCATATTTTTAATCATGTGTTTGTGTCTGCTTGTGTGGTGGTGTGTGCACGTGAGTGCAGTACTCCTGGAGGCAATAACCCTCCTGGCGCTGGAGTTACTAACCTCTGTGAGCCATGCAAAGTGAGTGCTGGAAACTGAATCCACAGGAACAATTTGCACACTTAACTGCTGAGCCGTTTGTCCATTCCCCAAAATGAATGTTTTTTTTTTTAATTTCTTTACAGATGATTTATTAAATCCTCTATGCCTTCCACAACAACAAAGCTCACCCTTTCTGCAAAAGTCATTTTACTCAGGACATATCTCCTTTCTTGATCCAGTTTTTATCTCTTGAGATGCTACTAGAGTCCATTACAATACATAAAACTCACAGTAAATGGCACTTAGGGTGTGGTAGGCCATTTATCCATTAGTGAGCATCCACACACAGCAGGCATTGTTTTAAAGAAATACCTGAGGCAGGCTTTAACTCTTCTTCCATTCAGATTCTGTGAAACAGTGTCTCCTGTAGAATCCTTCAATATTTAGGGCTTTCACAGGAGCTAATGAAACTGCTTCCATATAGCAATAGTATATTTTCTCTATTTTTGACTTTCATAAGTATGTAATACTATATATGCATTTTAATATATATTAGTTTTAGTAACTAATAAATTATGACCAAAATTATACCAAAAACTTATGCATTTGAAACTATGATAAATATAGTAAAAATTCTGAACCCAGTCACAGGTATCAACTACAATACACTGCTAATGCACTCTCTTCCAAGAAAAAGGACACACCTATTTTTCATCTTACAGATTAATATTATATAAAAATCAGCACATTTATTAGAAACAAAAGTACATTTATATTTGTCCAGAAGTTCCTAGATTTGGGAATCAATTTTGAATGTTCAAACTTTTAATCCTTATTTCCACAGACTTCGTAGAGTTGAATTGACTTCAAAATTATTTTTTAGTACCAACCAAAGACATGTATTTCCAATCTATCTTGAAAAATCAAGGGCAAATAGAATAGTCTTGTCTGGGGCAGTGTGGCTCTCACATGGGGATAGGTCTTCTAGAGAAACAGAGAGGAAAGAGCTTAGTGTCCAGTTTTACTGCCAAATCACAGGGAAGAAGAAAGGGACAGGGGGTGTAGTAGATGGCCAGGGTGTCACTGTGAAGTGCATGTGCAAGAGAGCAATGTGGTTCCTTCCAGATCATTGACTAACTGGCCTAGCGGATGCTTGTAGCTCCTCATCTTATTTCAGCTGTCATATGTGGAGGACATGAGTTTTCAGAGTCCAAAAGATTTACCTGTTATCGTCAGTACTTATTGTTATGAAGTATCCTATTCTAAAACTAGATGTAAATAAAGTCTTCATGAGAAATGCTCTCAAGTCTTAAAACCAAAATATTACACACCAGAAATGTGATTAAGGAATGAAATAATCCAAGCCACCTGTGCTATAACCTATTCTCTATATGGTTTTATTTTAGATGTCTTTTTCTCCAGTTGTACTTGTGAAACATTTAATGAGATCCATGATTTCACACTGAGCCATTTATACAAAAGATAACAAATTAGAAGAGTATTTTGATTATTAATGTCATGTCTCATCACAAATTTATTATATATTGAAACTACATAATATGCCAATGAGAGTGAGTCCATATTTATACAAAGAATGAAAGTAATGAGTCATCTCTCAGTTACTCTAGTTAATTTTCATATTATACCTCATCTTCAGAGAATTTGAAAAATCCAAAATCATTGAAGTATTTGGCAACTGCTTTTTAATAGTTTTCCACACAAGCAGAAAAGTCTTCAATGACCCTGATTCAGAAGCATGAGAGAAGACTGACTGATATTTATTTTTTTGGATAAAAATTCAACCACCAGCCAGAAGTGGTGGTGAGTGACTATATATATATATATATATATATATATATATATATATAATTTTTTTTACACTTCATTCGCTTTGTATCCCCCCATAAGCCCCTCCCTCCTCCCCTCCCAGCCCCACCCTCCCTACCCCTTCTTCATGCATGCCCCTCCCCAAGTCCACTGATAAGGGAGGTCCTCCTCTCCTTCCTTCTGATCTTAGCCTATCAGATCACATCAGGAGTGGCTGCATTGTCATCTTTTGTGGCCTGGTAAGACTGCTCTCCCCGCACGGGGAGGTGATCAAAGAGCAGGCCTATCAGATTGTGTCAGAGGCAGTCCCTCTTCGCATTACTATGTAACCCACTTAGACACTAAATTGCCATGGATTACATCTGCACAGGGGATCTAGGTTATCTCCATGCCTGGTACTTGGTTGGAATATCGAATGGCAGAGAAACACTTGAAGAAATGCTCAACCTCATTAGCCATAGGGAAATGCAAATCAAAACAACCCTGAAATTTCACCTTACACCCATCAGAATGGCCAAGATGAAAAACTCAAGTGACAATACATGTTGGAGAGGTTGTGGAGAAAGGGGAACCCTCCTCCACTGCTGGTGGGAATGTAAATTTGTGATGAGTGACTTTAATCCCAATTTCAACACTCAAGGAGGCAGAGGCAGGTGAATCGATGTGAGTTCAAGGACAAAAAAAGGAAGAAAGAAAGAAAGAAAGAAAGAAAGAAAGAAAGAAAGAAAGAAAGGAAGGAAGGAAGGAAGGAAGGAAGGAAGGAAGGAAGAAGGAAGAAGGAAAGAAAGAAAGAAAGAAAGAAAGAAAGAAAGACCACCCAAGTAGTCTATTTTTTGATCAAACCTTTTACCATCCTCTATAGACTGGAGGTTTGAATCCCCAGTACACACCTGTTGAAGCCCTAACCCTGCAACGTAGAAGCTGTATTTGGTAACAAGCCATTATAAGGCAATTAGGGCTACAGAGAACCATCAGGATAGTATCTAGAGATGCTATTCACCTGCATAAGTGACAGAAATTTTATTTTTGTCCCCTCACTATGAAGGGGCACAACAAGAAAAGAGTCCTTTACAAAACTGATACCTTAATCTTGAACTTCAACTACAGGATGTATAAAGTAGCTTTCCACTGTTCAATCCATTTTTATTAATTCTTTGTAAATTTTATACAATGTATTCCAGTCTTAATTACATTCAGCCCCTGCCTCTATCTTCTCTCAGAACCATTTCCATCTCCCTACATCTCCACTTTTAAATAACCATAGAAACAATTTATGTTGTCTTTATGCTTCTGGGTATGTTACCATCCCTGGAACATGGTTGACCTAGCAGAAGCCACACCTTCAAAGAAAACTGAAACTCTCTTCCTGAGAAGCCATGAACTATCAATAGCTCCTCAGTTAAGATTAGGGCTTTGAACCCCTCCTTGTACATGTTAGAATGTTGTCTGGCTTGATTTTTTTTGTGCTGGTTGTGCACAGGCAGCCACAGCTGCTGTGAGTTTCTAAGTGTGGTGGTCCTATCATGCTCAGAAGACACTGTTTCACTCTAGTCCTTCTTGACTTCTGGCTCTTACAATATTTCTGACTTCCTTTTTGGCAGTAGTCCCTGAGCCTTGTGTAGGGGATATGATGTACATGTCCTATTTTGGCTAAGCACTCCAAAGACATGTATTTGTTGTACTCTGAACAGTTGCTACCTAAACTCTTAAATCCACAGCCATTTAAACTGCAGCACTGTCATTATGTGTGCACAGGCTATGCTATGCACAAAGTTTCTCATCTGTGCCTGGCATTCAGCTCAGTGAGAAATTCACACTTTACAGAATCACTTGTACAATTCCATAGACACAAACACATGCAAGCCTCAATTAAGAAGAGTGAGCCCAGTACAGAATCATAACCTCTGCAACAGTTCACAAGAAAATTAGCTTATATAACTATGTCTGGAATAATTCAGTGATACTTGTTCCCCTGAATAATAACTGGCAGCACAAATTTATGATCTATAAATCCATTAAAGTTGTATATATTTTATATAGATTAATATAGGGTATTATTATGGTCTGCAATAGATTTTAAGATACCCTTTAAAGTAACCCTGTGTTATGGGTGTGACATTAATGCTGCACTTATGAACTCACAGCAGCAGTGGTTATCTACACAAAACTTGCAAAACATTAAGCCAGTGGGATGGAAGAGGAGTTATCAATGCCCCACCCCTAGTGGAGGAGTTTTTGACAGTTGATAGCTACTGATGTAGGGAAAGAAAATTACCTTTCCTTGGGAATTAGTACATTAGTAGGTTTCCCATATCTTCATGGACAACCTCACACTCATGGCCATATGGACAGCAGCAACTGGACTCAATGGTTTAAAATAATAATAGTAATAAAAAATTAAAAATTTAACAAGAGTTTAGGGGAGGATGTATCAAAGGTTGTCAAGGGCATTGGAGTGGAATAGCAGAGTGGATAAGATAAAGACACTTTCTACTTATGTATGTATGAATTCTCAAAAAGTATTATAAAATAATAATTTCAAATACTATGTTAACAGAATCCCTAAAGCAACCCTTCAAAGTTTTGTTACTACTTGAGTCATAATTTGAATAATCTCTGGGTGAAATGTTACATTTTACTTTTACTGTTCTTAGAGTACTCACTCAACAAGGAATGATGCCAATTTCCATCCCCATATTTTTGGATAATATGTTTTCATGAATGCTGCATTCATATTTTGATAATTCATTCTAATTTCTATGAAATGTTCTATGACACTTGTGTTATAAACATCACATGCAATATTCTTCTAGCAAGTTTTCTCTGAAGGAATAGAACACACAAAGAAAAGGGAGGAAAGGAATGAGGTTTCTAGAGGTATCTAAATCTTATGTCAAATTATTTCAAGAATGATATTTATTGTCCCTTTAACACCTACTCATCTACAAATTTTAACCAAATTGAAAAAAGATGTTCTGCCAAGTAATTTTTTTGGTGATGGTTGGTAGATTACAAAATAAATATTCTACTTGATGACAAGATAACCTTGCTTCCAATAGTCATTAGCTCCTTCCTTCAACTCTAGCAGAGCCTCAATTTTGTTGAAGATACTGTGACTATCTGGCCAGTATGAATAATGCCACTCGGAGAAAGATGGACACTTTGTCATTAGTATGTATTGTCATTACTAATATATGTCATTACTAATATCATTATTAGTGACAACTAATAATATCATGAAAATAACATCAGTATTTTTCCTTGTCAATGACTGACTGATTCAGGAATGTGTGTGTGATTTAGGAACCCAACTCAGGCCAGTAGAGCATTCAAGGGTGTGTGAACATTGTTGGACCTAATGAAACTATAATCATGAGGTCAAAAGCAAATCCACCCCTGTTGGTAGAATGGTAACATTAAAAAATAAAAAGTAAAAGGAAAGTGAGAATTACTGAGTTGCTGGATAAGCCAACTCCAGAGTTATTCTACTACAAGATTCCTTACTTGTATTCAAGAAAATCTTAGTGCAATTTTGTGGGAGTTTTCATTAAAAAAATATGGTAAATCTTTTGACCCTTCTTTATTATAAATTTGTGCCTATCTTCAAAGGAATAAAGTTAATAACAGTTTTTAAATAACAAATCATCGCGTAGTTTTTATGCTACACATAAATAGCCAATGTTATACAACACTTCCTTGAAAGAGCTAAATTTCATTCAAAAAACATCTCAGGAAACTTAATGATGAACATTAATATATTAACCAATGTATCTAACTCTCCAGACACACTCAAAATATGAAATTCTGCCAAATGAGAGAAAGTGTATGGTAGTAAATATAAATATTATCTTTCTGTATGTTATATAAATATAATTATATTATAGTTATATAAATGTTATATTATATTTCTGTAGCCATTCCTCCATTGAGGGACATCTGGGTTGTTTCCAGATTCTGGCTATTATGAATAAAGCTGCTATGAACATGGTTGAGTAAATGTCCTTGTTATATGCTTGCACATAATTTGGATATATGCCTAGGAGTGGTATAGCTGAATCTGGAGGTAGCATCATTCCTAATTTCCTGAGAAAGATTGATTTCCAAAGTAGTTGTACAAGTTTACATTCCCACCAACAATGGAGGAGGGTTCCCCTTTCTCCACACCCTCTCCAACATATGTTGTCACTTGAGTTTTTGATCTTAACCATTTTGATTGGCATAATATGAAATCTTAGGTTCAGTTTTATTTGCATTTCCCTGATGACTAAGGAGACTGAGCATTTCTTTAAGTGTTTCTCTGCCATTAAATATTCCTCTATTGAGAATTCTCTGTTTAGCTCTATACCCCATTTTTTAATGGCATTACTTGGTTTGTTGGTGATTAACTTTTTGAGTTCTTTATATATTCCAGATATTAGCCCTCTGTCAGATATAGGGTTGGTGAAGATCCTTTCCCAGTCTGTAGGCTGTCATTTTGTTCTGGTGACAGTGTCCTTTGCTTTACAGAAGCTTTTCAGTTTTATGAGGTCCCATTTATTCATTGTTGATTTTAGAGCCTGGTACATTTACACAATGGAATACTATTCAGCAATTAAAAACAATGAAATCATGAAATTTGCAGGCAAATGATGGGAACTAGAAAAGATCATCCTGAGTGAGATAACCCAGAAGCAGAAAGAAACACATGATATATATTCACTTGTAAGTGGATATTAGACATATAATATAGGATAAACATATTAGAATCTATACTCCTAAAGAAACTAAACAAGAAAGAGGGCCCTAGGGGACTTGCACAATCCTCACTCAGAAAGACAAATGGGATGGACATCGTAAGAGGGAGAAAACAAGGAACAGGACAGGAGACTACCACAGAGGGCCTCTGAAAGATTGTACCCGGTGTATTGAAGCGGATGCAGAGAATCATAGCCAAACTTTTTTCAGAGTGTATGGAATCTTCTGAAAGAAGGGATAGATAGAAAGACCTGGAGGGGATGGGAGCTCCACAAGGAGAGCAACAGAACCAAAAATTCTGGGCCCAGGGGTCTTTGCAAAGACTGATACTCTAACCAAGGACCATTCATGGAGATAACCTAGAACCCTTGCTCAGATGTAGCCCATGGCAGTTCAGTGTCCAAGTGGGTTCCCTAGTATGGGAGCAGGGGTTGTCTCTGACATGAACTCAGTGGCTAGCTCTTTGATCACCTTACCCTGGGGGGAGTGCAGCTGTATCAGGCCACAGAGGAAGGCAATGCAGCTAGTCCTGATGAGACCTGATAGGCTAAGGTCAGATGGAAGGGGAGGTGGACTGAGGGAGGGGCATGGGAAGAGAAGAGGGAGGCTAAGGTCAGATGGAAGGGGAGGTGGACTGAGGGAGGGGCATGGGAAGAGAAGAGGGAGGCTAAGGTCAGATGGAAGGGGAGGTGGACTGAGGGAAGGGGTTACAGCTGGAATACAAAGTGAATAAATTGTAATAATCAAAACAATTATAAAGAAGCAAAAATAAAAATATAAATATTGTCTTTGAATGTAAAAGAAATGGAACATCTTTACGAATAAAACTAAGCCAAAAATCATTATTGTAAAATGGTTTCTGTTTATTTTCTTTCCTTTTTTCTTTTTACTTTTATTTTATTTGCATTGGTGTTTTGCCTGCATGTGTCTGTGTGAGGGTGTCATATCTCTGGAACTGGAGTTAAAGACAGTTGTAAATTGCCATGTGAGTGCTGGGACTTGAACTCTGGCACTCTGAAAAGGCAGATAGTGCTCTTAATGCCTGATCCATCTCTCCAGCCCTGGTCCTTGTTTATTTCCAGTAATGCTCCATTCACACTGCAGAACTGTATATTAAAAAGGGATTGCCATAGACCAATGTCACAGAAGTAATTTCTCATCTGAAGGGCCCTCTTCCATGCATGTCTGGCTAACGAGATCTGCCAGCACACCTGTAGTTTGCGTGCAGCACATGTTGCCTTAGACTGGCACCAGGTGCTTTTAGGAAAATTTTATGTTCTAAGCAACTAGCGGATTGAATTTAATGATGATAAAACATTGTGTGATATTAAGACCAAAGTCACATATTTCTAAGACAGGCATTACTATACCATGGCCATCAAATCTATCCAAGTGATGATAGCAAATGCTTTATAGATTGACTCTATGACTGCATTATAGAATAATAAAGAGCATGCTGAAAGATATTATTTCCTGATGAGCAGAAACCATGTGTTGGTTGTATTTGTGTCAACAATGAAAAATTTATGACACTTAAAATGTTCATTTGTCATCTCTTCAGTTACTCTATGGAATTTTATATTTAAGGTCAATACAACTTAGAGGAGAGAAAAAATAATATCTTATGCTTAGAATTTGGTTAAGTGATCAGAATTACTGTTTGTAAAAAATCTTCTTAGTATAATGATGATTATGAAAATTATAAATCTAAATTATACTTCTACGTGTTTTTTATCTTTTTGTAATTTGAGTCAATGTTGCTCTTTTAAAATATGTATGGCATGTTTAGTTATTTGTAATAATACATAAGGTCACACAAGCTCAGAAAGAAAAAAATCTCTATTTTCTCAAATGTATCATATATATTTATACATTTTCTAGTATATATAGAAATATTAGAACATAATTTTAGAACACATTATAATTTCTAATATAGTTATATATTTGAAAATACCACTGTAATTTCTACAGTGCAAAATAGAGTAAAGAACATTGACCAGGGAACCAACAAATTTTTACTCTTCCTATCTGTGACCATCGGCAAATTCTGCAGCATCTCTGCATCTTACCGAGCTATCAGGAGAGATGTGTGGAGTGGAAATTTCTGGTTTCTCTGAAGACTGAATTTTGTCATGTGATGTTTTGCTGCAAACTGTGCATGTGATGTTTTGCCCAGGTTAGTTTGTGAGAAGGCAAGTGATGTTTTGCTGTGATCACTTATGTGGGAGGGATGTGATTTTGGCCAGCTAAGAACATCAGTGGGTGGACTTTGAGGAGAGGACATATATAGAGACCAAGGCAGAATGAGACACTACTTTTTGGATCGACATCACTGTGCTGATCTTCATGCTCTGAAACTTGACTTTGCAGAGAGAATTGTTCCAGAAAGCTTCTCTGGGCAATTCAACTTGATCTTGCAGCTTTCACTGACTTCATGTTGCTACTCCATGTTGGCCTTTGTATTGGACTGCTGGTATCCTGATGACTGAGTCTGGTAATCCCCTAATGACGCTTTGGCGCTGATTAGCAGGAAGTAGATAAAAGAGAACTTAAGCCCTTTTCCCTGATAATCTCCTACCTAAGGTTGTGGGGTATTGGAAGCATAGTAAAGGTGCTTAAGAACCCTAAATAAAGTAGGACTGGTGAAAAATCTAAGCCTACAGATGTGGCTAGGTGATTAGAGTCATTGGAATGTATGAAATCTGAAAAGGTTCCTGTGAATCACATATTGAATGTCTGATCTGATCCTCAGCTCGTCAGTACTATTTTGGAAGGTTCTGGTCTTTTAGGAGGTGCAGCCTGGTCGAGGGAATTAGTTCAGTGGAGATTGGTACTCACTGGTATATTGTCCTTGGTTATTTTACAGATTCTCTGTTTCCTGTGCCATTGTAATACAGGCTTTTCTGCTCTGACATGTACTCCTCATCATGGTGAGATAAAACATAGACTGTAAGACAAAGTAAGTCCTTTCTCCTTTTACCCTGTAATGTGTAGTGTTTGTCACAGTGACTGAAAAAGGGACAAAAAGAAAGTCCTCGTGAGCCAAGTTCTCTAGAATGGCTTGTGCTTATATTTTATTTCATTTCAAAAACTGCAGAAAATATTTTGCCATAAAATGTTAGAACTGACCTGAGGAATTCATGTATGTAAAAGACTAATATTAATGTTAATGTATCTATTTCTTCTCTAAGCCTGATGACTTTGGCTCTGAATTTTTCTGTCTGTCACAATCTTCACATCAAAACCCCTCCATACTGTGTAAACATATTCACTCCATTCTTAATTCTTCTTCTTTCTTGGGCTTAATAACGTAAGTGTGGTTCTCCCAGGCCCGACGCTCCAGGACCGTGGTTTATTGTGCAGGCATGGCCAAGTCCAAGAACCACACCAGAACACACAACCAGCCCCACAAACGATACAGAAATGGCATCAAGCAACCCCGGTCAGAAAGATACAAATATCTTAAGGGGTTTGGCCTCAGTTTCCTGAGGAACATGCACTTTGCCAAGAAGCAAAACAAGAAAGGCCTGAAGAAGATGCAGGCAAAGAATGCAAAAGCAATGAGTGTATGAGCAGAAGCCAGGAAGGCCCTTGTGGCTGTTCAGCCCAAGATGCCAAAAGGTCCCAGCCGCAAACTCAGTAGGCTAGTTTCATAGCTCATCCCAAGTTTGGGAAGTGAATTCAAAGCTACATGGCGAGGAGTCATAGGCTCTGCCAACCAAAGACCCAAGGCATTGGCCACAGCTCCAGCTAAGGTCCAGACTTTAGCCCCAGCTCAGGCTCCTAAATGTGCCCAGGCCCAAGCCCTATAAGAAAGGCTTCTGCCAAGGTGAAGACAGATGGACTGGTGTGATACACCCACCTAAACATTATTTACAGATGGACAGTGCCCTATGCTGTTTTTACAAATAAACTCAAGGCATGATCTGTAAAATAAACAAACAAACAAACAAATAAATGACCTAAGTGTGAATATAGAGGTTTTCTCATCCTGATGGCAAGCTTATTTGTCTTATTTGCACACTTTTCTCAGGATATCTTCAAAGTATCCTTCCCTCAAACTAAGTCCATGATTCTCAAGTATGGGTGATTTTCCCACTAAAGAATATTTAGCAACATGGAAATTTTTTTACATCTTAGGGGATGGAGATGAACCAGTATTTTGTAGGTAGAGACTAGGGGCTCCTTAAAATGCCCCTGCAAAACATAAGGCCACCCACAAGTAATTAGCTAGCATCAGGCTATTGTTGATGCTGAGGTTGGTAAAACTGTGACCTGGTTGAAATTCAGCAAAGATGTTTCAGGAAATAAAAATAAAAGACACTCTGCAATCAGTAGTAAGATTTTAAGTGGTACCCTTCAGAAAGCAAAACAAACAAAAATCTTCTTTAGCTCTATTGTGTTTTAAAAGCTTTTCAAAGAACTTAAATTACTTTAAAACTCTTTTTGAAATGGAGTGAGTGAGCAGAGGGTAATGTGCAATTATAAAATTCAATTGTTTTTGAGGTTTTATTATGATATAGCACCAAGGGGAAGTTCACCATAGTGCTAATTTCCAAGCCCTTGGATTCTTTAACTCTGAGCTGTTGCATGTCATCCAGAAATATTAAAACCATACAGGAATACCAGTTGTAGAATCACTTGATTACATAATGCTGAAGGGTCCAGCACAACAAAACACAACTACGACCCTACTTTCTCATCTTTTCTGAGCAACTTCTACTATCTGAAGCCTTATTTTACAAGCCACCCCTTTAAAAGAATAAAGATAGGCCTTTGTGTATAGAAGGTGAGCTGGACTCCACATTCTGCCCTTTTAACTTCAAGAAAAGGGAAAGAGCCAAGTGAAATGATGACCCACATCTGTATATAACACTTTAATTACTTATATACCTAATATATGACCATACTTTTATGGGTATTAGTTTACTCTGTCAAAATACAATCTTCCAATACATTATTATCCTATTGTACTGAGACATTATGCATGAAGTGTAATTTTCTGGAATTCTCAGTCTTCAAGCAAATTGTGGCTTCCTAATGACCAATTTCATACTGTCAACAGAAAGCAAACTACTGTTACTTGTAGCCCATCCTTCCACACATTCATGGATAAAAATGTTGGTTTCCCACTTCTGAAAATCAGAGTGGTAGATTTATTTACCAAGTCTAGTTCACTGTTGCTAAAAACAGTGTCATCATTTCACTAGAAATGTCAAACCTGACAAAACTCTTAAGAGCATAAAAGCTTCATGGCATAACTCTACAAATACTCTCCTTTTTGGAGTTCATGTTTTACTTTCTTGTCAGTTCCAGATCTAAGCTCTAAACAAATCCCTTGATACCAATATTACCTTAAATTCATAGGTTTGTGCCTTGGCAGTTAGAACTATAGAATATTACTTTAATTGGGAATAGGGTAATTATAGAAAAGAGTAAGTTCAAATTTCATCAAACTTATAGGGACCTTAATAACTGCATTAGCCTGCCATAACCAAGTAGTGTGGTGACTAGCTCAAACTACAGGTTCACTTTCTCACAGTTGAAAAATTCAGGACCAATATCAAGACTCACTTTTTCTGAGTGTCCCACTCCTGCTGTGAGTTAATCTTCTTGCCTCTGTGTCTCAACACAATCTTCCCTCTTCCTTAATTGGTCATGATCTTAAAAGACCAGCAGTCACTCTGTATGAAAGCCCACTCTGAGGACCCATTTAAATCAATATCAGCCCTCAGCTATAAAAATAATTACAGTCTAGGGTTCTGAGGATTACAACTTCAACCATAAATTGGGGGTAGTTAACTCTAACTGGTAATACTGATGTCAAAGAATTTGCTAGTACTCGGACCTAGATTCTGTAAGTAACTAAAGGTTTGGCTCCAAAATAGCTCTTTTTAGAGTTATGCCATCCCCTGCTATACCTATAATTTTTATATCTTTTTAAAATGCCTAAATAGTACATTTTATTCTTGGAGCTTACCTTTCTGCAGTGATGTGGAAAATGTATTGACATGTTAATTTACTAATGCCTCAAGTTCTGCTGAACATTTAATTTTAAAGATGTGAGGAGGCTGATCCAGAGGTCTGTTTTTGGCTGCTTGGGAAGCTACTTTTTGACTTTCTATGTGACTTCATTCTCCTCCCACATGGTGGCAAGCCCAGGTCTCTGCTCACATCAGACAGTGTGCAGCTTTAGTGCAGCTGCTGGGAGCTAAAAAGTCCCATCTTTTTTCCATTCAATTATATTAGCTTGAGGTTTTCCTATAAAATGAAGTGATTAACTGACTCAGAGTCATTTCAAACAAGACAAAGCTTTTCTGGATGTACCTAACATTTTATAAAACTGGAAACAACCTGGAAGAGAGAAATAGCATCACAAAGAAGGGAACTAATCTCCAAGGTTAGCTAATGCATTACTGATGGAGAACAAGAAGGAAACAGAATTGTATAGAGAGATATTCCCAAAAGTCATGTGTATTTTAATTGGTACTGATCACAATGGATCTATTAAAAAGTTATATAATATAAATAAAAACTTGGGGTGGGGGAGGTGGCTTGGTAGTTAAAAGTACTTGCCATGTAAGCATAAGGACTACAGTTAAATTTCTGAGAACCCATATAAATTTCAATCAGGAATGAAATGCTAATGTGTGGGAAACAGAGATAGGGAATCAGAGCAAACTGTCTACTTAGACCAGCCAAATCAGCAACTTGCCTGTGCAGTAAGACACATTGACACAATATATAAGGAAGAGAGTTAAAGAGAAAGTAGCTGATGTCAACTTCTGGCCTCTACATGCATGTACACACACATACATACTTGCACATGCATACAAGAAAATAGAAAGACCCTGAGTCTTGACTCACTAAGTCTGGATTATCTCTTCATGTCTTACTACATATTTCTTCCAAAGATTTGAACAAAAATTTCGCCTTTTATATTTCCCTTTCCATTTCCCACACAGTAGTAATGACCCTATCTATTTTTACAGTTTTGTATGGATCAGGTGAGACAAGTAGATGATATGGTAATATTATCCACTACCATTCTGAAAAGAATTTTGTTTCACTGTACATATCTGAAAAGGCTTAAACTAAATTAACGTTGTATAGCTTTCTATCCATTTTCTTTTTTTCCTTTATTTATTTATTTTTATTATTAGTTACATTTTATTAATCTGTATCCCAGCTGTATCCTGCTCCCTCATTCCCTCCCAATCCCACCTTCCTGGGATCTCCTCCCTGCCCCTTTCCAAGTCCACTGATAGGGGAGGACCTTCTCTCCTTTCATCTGACCCTGTTTTATCAGGTATTTTCAGGACTGGCTGCAAAGTCCTCCTCTGTGGCCTAGCAGGACTGCTCCTCCCTTGAGGGGTGAGGAAGTCAAAGAGCCTGCCATTGAGTTCCTGTCAGAAATAGTCCCTGTTCCCCTTACTGTGGGAAGCCACTTGGTTACTGAGCTACCACGGGCTACATCCGAAGACCAGAGGTTCTAGGTTCTGGGACCATACATGGTCCTTGGTGGAGTGTCAGTCTCAGAAAAGACCCCTGTGCTCAGATATATTTGGTCCTTGTGGAGCTCCTATCCTCTCCAAGTCATACTAACTCCCCCTTCTTTCATATGATTCCCTTGCAAGTTAATTCACTCTAAAATAAGGCACAAATAGGCCAGAATTTTAATTATTAGCAAAACCCAATGTTAGGCTAAAGTTTAAATGAAACTCATGCAATAGGATGCTGGGAGAACTTTGCATTTATTTAATCAATGAGTTCACCATTGTAAAGGGTTTCTAATTTCCTTTTGTTAAGGGAACAGGGAGAGTGAATGGAGCAGGAGCTCATGTTTGAAAACCAACACACACTATTTCTCTTCCTTCTACCTGGAAACTCACTCAGTTGGTGTAAAATTATTAACATTTAATATTGAGTCATAATTATTAAGGAATTATTAATCCTTAACATGCTAGTATATAAATAAAAGACACAGAAACCTGTTAGATTTTTGATGAGCCTTAATGCACTGGGAGTGAGCAGATATCAACTGTCTAAGCCAAAACCCCCATGTATACTTGTACATATTTTCCTTGTGAGCTGCTTCTCTTCATCATGCCATTTTTTCAGAGTAAGTTCTTCCTGGCCATGTGCTTCTAGTTCATGCTAATCCATGGTGACCTGCTCCTTTCCTTCCTTCCTTCCTTCTCTCTTCTGCCTCTTCCTCCCTCTGTTTTGCCTCTTCTGTTCCTTCTGCCTCTTCTAAGTTCTCAAACCTTGGCCCCACCTACTTCTCTTTTGCCCTGTCCAGGCTATCCAGGATTTTATTTAGCCAATCAGGGATAATTTGGAAGGCAAGGTTTACACAATATCATTTTGAATTCATGAGAATTTGAACATAAAACAGTTAAGAATCTTGTGGGCATATTTTGAATATATGCGTAGGAGTGGTATAGCTGGATATTTAGGAAACACTATTCCTAATTGTCTGAGAAAGCTCCAGATTGATTTCCAAAGTGGTTGTACAAATTTATATTCCCACCAGCAATGGAGGAGGGTTCCCAATTCTCCACGTTCTTTCCAGCATGTATTGTCACTTGAATTTTTGATCTTAGTCATTCTGATGGGTGTAAGGTGAATTCTCAGGGTGTTTTGATTTGCATATCCCTGATGACTAAGGATGTTGGACATTTCTTTAAGTGTTTCTCTGCCATTCTATATTCCTGTATTGAGAGTTCTCTGTTTAACTCTGTACCTCATTTTTTAATTGGATTACTTGATTTGTTGTTTTTTAATTTCTTGATTTCTTTATATATTCTGAATACTCCAACCATGGAGCATGCATGGAGATAACCTAGAACCCCTGCACAGATGTAGCCCATGGGAGTTCAGTGTCCAAGTGGGTTCCTTATTAAGGGGAATGGGTCTGTCTCTGACATGAACTCAGTGGCAGGCTCTTTGATCACCTTCCCCTGAAAGGGGGAGCAGCCTTACCAGGCCACAGAGAAAGACAGTCTGATGAGCCTTGATAGGCTATGGTCAGATGGAAGAGGGGAGTACCTTCCTTATTAGTGGACTTGGGGAAGGGCATGAAAGGAGATGAAGGAGGGAGAGTGGGATTAGGAGGAGATGAGGAAGGGGCCTACAGCTGGGATATAAGGTGAATAAACTGTGGTTAATATAAAAAATTTTTTAAAAAAATTAAAAATGGGGTACAGAGCTAAACAGAGAATTCTCAAGTGTTCCCTGGGGGGAAAAAAAACAACTTATTGAAAAATTATCCCTGTCAGAGACTAAGAAAATTAGAATTTGTAACCAATTTATTAATATTATCACAGTGAGGTGTACCACGAACACAGTTTTTATTTCAACATTTATAAATGTGCTATGCTATGTCATCCTTTCATACTATTCAGGATGTTTGGCCATTACAATTAAATAATGGTAGACACATTTGAAAGAAAAAATCATTACTCCTGTTCAAGAGGGAAGGGTATTTTAGCCCAAGATGCTCTGCCTTAGCACATCCCCTTTTTCTCAGTTTTCTAGGCATTCAGCTAAGGTTCCAAGTGTTGGGATAGGTAGATGGCAAAATGCTTGCCATCTAGGTGTCGGGGGTTGGTCTGGTGTTATTTATTCAAATGCTGATTTCAGTGCCTTGAGATCTGGTCACTGTGCTGCTACGGGCATTGTTATTAGTTCAACATGGGATTGTACTCCCATGTACTCATGTGATGAGAAGAAATGTTCCATTCCCCAATTATCCTTGATTGGCTAATTAAAAGGCCTACAGCTGGAAAAGGCAGAAAGTGGTAGGCATGACTAAGGTGTATGGGCCTTAGAGACAGAAGGGTCCTGGGAAAGAGAAACTAGAGAGCAAGTAGAAAGAAACAGAGCATTGCCATGGCTTAGCATGGGAGAAGCACATGGCCAGCATGGAGGGAGGAAGTGACCTAGATGAGCAAACAAGCAAGTATTTCATGGATGGGTGGCAGCCTGGGATGGGCTTCGAGGTAAAAGTAGTTTAAGGGGTTAATATCTGCCTTGCCCCAGATAAGATAAGGCTATTCTAAAATCTATCAGGAGCCTGTGTCTTTTATGAATTATGATAATGGGTTAAATATCATCCCATAATAAATATAGGGCTAATAATAAACACTATCAGACCATGCCACTAAGTTAACAGCAATACCTGGGATATTCTCAATATTTATTAAAAAAGGTTTGTTGTGTTTTTTTTTTCTGTCAGTAAAGAGATACTTAACTGATCGAAGTACTAAGGATAAAAGACTGCACGCTCTTCCCTAAATGTGACAAATACATTAATCCCACCACAACCAAGGCTGAGGAAAAAAGAGAATGAGGCTGAAATAGAGTAAAAGCCAGAGGGTAGACAGGAAATTTATGAAATTCTGTCCCCTAGATATGACTCAACAACAGCTACTTGCACAAGATCAAGCTTTTCAAAATAACCACATGTATAGGATGGATGAGCTCCTGACCCCACCTCTTACTAAGGAGCTGTTGGCAGTTACTTGGGAAAGGAAATCACTCGCAGTTTAACATATAGCCACTGGAAGGACTCTGCCCACCCTACACACACACACACACACACACACACACACACACACACACATGCACTCTTTCTTTCTCTCTCCTCTCTCTCTCTCTTTCTAAAACACACACACTAATAACAACCACAATAACAAAGTTAAAAAGGAGAAAACTTTGTATATTGTTGGACAGAATAAGTCAAGTAGTCTTGTTGTTATTATTATCATTTATTACAATTTATTCAATTTGTATCCTGGCTGTGGTCCCCTTCCTCATTTCATACCAGTCCCACCCTCCCTCTTCTCCTCCCATGCCTCTTCCCTAGTCCACTGATAGGGGAGCTCCTTCTCCCCTTCTCTCTATCCCTAGCCTATCAGGTCTCATTAGGACTGGTTACATTATCTTTTTCTGTGGCCTGACAAGGCTGCTCACCCTTCCAGGGGAGGTGATCAAAGAGCCTGCCACTAAGTTCATGCCAGTGGGTTCTCCAAGGGATCCCACATGGAGACTGAGTTTATGGGCTACATCTAAGCTGGGGTTTTAGGTAGTCTCCATGATTTGTCTTTGGTTGGGGTATCATTCTTTTCAGGGTCCCCAGTGCTCAGTATTTTTGGCTCTGTTGATCTACTTTTGGAGCTCCTGTCCTCTCCAGGTCTTTCTATCTCCCCCTTCTTTCATAAAATTCCATGCATTTTGCCCAAAGTTTGGCTATGAGTCTCAGTCATACCTCAATCAGTAGAGTCTTTCAGAGGCCCTCATGGTGGGCTCTTGTCCTATTCCTGTCTTCTCCTGCTTCTGATGTCTATAGCTTTGCCAAGAAGAGCAGTCTTATTAGGTAGTGTCTATGTCATTAAAAGTCACAAAGTTGTAGCAGTTCCTCCACTGGAGAATCCTGTTCTAAGTACTCAATAGAGCTAACAGGGTAAATAGAGAATACTCTAAACATTGCAAAAGATTGTAGTAGACAGTGTTAGTTTATGAGCAATGAGATAAGATGAGAAAAATTCATAGGACCATAGAGTAGTACTATTTCTGGAAACTACTTTCATTGATTTTTAAAAGTTCAAACTATAATAAGGGTAATAACAGAATGAAAGCCATTGATCACAATAGTGTTAGCAAGAAGGAAGAATCAACACAACATGATAAGGCTACAAGAGGACAGTCCGAAATATTTGCAGCAACATGGAAATGAATGGTACAAAATCAAAATGCCCATAGTAAGCATAGAAAAGGGGCTGGAGAGAAGACAAAACAGTTAAAGAACACTGGTTGTTCCTCCAGAGGAGTGGGGTTTGGGTTCCAGGATAGCGTGGTGGCTCACATCTATAACTCCAGTTCTAATGAAATCCAACACTTTTTTTCTCTCCTCCATGGGCACCAGTCATGAATATGGTACACAGACAAACATGTTGACAAAACAGTCATACTCATAAAATAAAATAATAAAATGTTTTAAATTTAAGTACTCAGCACAAAACTTTAATTTATATGTCTTTCATGAAGACAGGCTATTCTTGGTTTTTGTGGATTCTGTGTTTATAGATATTCCTGCTCACTAAAGGTTATTTGCACTCTCAAATTAATACTTACATTTTCTTATTCACTAACAGACATGCACTCATTTTGTAATGTTTACACCAGAGGCTGAGCAATGTAATGTTAAGCTTGCACCTCTCATACTGTAGCCACAGGTCTTGTGGGACCTACATAATTTCACATTTTTAGGAGGACTGGTTCATTTTGACTTGCTTTCTGTTGGTAACCTTGCTGTTTAAAATGGCCTAAACTAATATTTAGTTTACCTATGCCCTCATGCAGTAGTCTGGTTTTATTCAGGCATGAATCATAGATCTACTGGCCATGACTTCAATATTAACAGATTCATACTGTGTATTAAATAGAACCTGATTGGTTAAGGAACATGTAACCAAAAGCTCATAGGAACCTAACCCTGTATTTCCTTATGTACAATGGTTTATCATTTACTAACTCATTGTTTTTGGTGAATTAAAGGAATATAAATATCATGAATATCAAGAATCTACTATTCTCTAATAACATTGCAGAGAGAAATGATAAAAGCTAGGTGATAAGTGGCTGATAAAAATGAAACAAATTAATTTTTGCTTCAATTTGCACATGTCATAACAACATGATCAAAGTCCAAACCAGATTTGCACAGAAACACAGTAAAAATAACATTTGTGACAGTACTTTCAGCCATGCATCTGTGGGCTACATTCTTTAAATCATCTGTCTCAGAAAAATCCAAGTATTATATTTATAAATTAATTAAAACAAATATCTATGGGGCTGTAGAGATGGCACAAAAGCTAAAACATTAGTTGTTCTTCTGGAGGACTTGTGTTCAGGTCCCAGCACCACGTGGTGGCACACTACCACACCTAACTTCAGTTCTAGAGATCCTATGTCCTCTATGGGCATCAGCTGTGCATATGCTGCACAAAGATACATACAGACAAAATACCCATATTCAAAAAAACAAAATATTTTTAATTTAAATACTTAGCACAAAAGTTCTAATTTCTATGTCTCTACATGAATAATTCTATATGAATTACTTTTTCATCCAATTTCTACACCTAAATAGTAAATCAGGAGTCTGATGACTAAAGAATGCACTAAACCCATTGAGTCAACAACAGTCTACACATGGGATTTTTGTTCCATGAAGTCTTAAGCTTTGAAAAATCTGTTAGAGGTCTTGTCTTAGGCATTTAAACAGATGGTTTGAAAGATCTCCAATAAGCTTAAGGAAGATTCAACTTACAAGATAAGAAAAATGTCAGTTACTGTCATCCTTAAGGGAATGGATTAAAACAGTAAATAAAGAAAAAGACCATAATTTCCAATTCAACATATTCTCTAATTCAATTTCCTATCTCTTTGTCATGGCTTTAGGGGAATATAGTCATTAAAAAGCATCAAATAAAATTGTGGCTTCAAAAACCTGAACCATACATTTATGATTTTTTTTCACATAGAATGTGAGAAACGTGAGGCAAAATGAGGACAACTAATATTGAACGTCTCCACTACCTTCATTAAATGTGAAGGCTGATGTTTGCAGATTGCTGCTGACTACAGGTTAGTAGGCATTGTTGTCCTGTGAACTCTTCCTGGAGAGTAGAGTAATAAGTGCACTAGAGCCAGGCCAAGATATCAAATCCTTACTGTTTCACCTACACTTTGAGCTCTGCATCCAAGGTAGGAAAGATAGCTAAGTGGTTTAGAGCATCTGTTTCTCTTGCAAAATACCATGTTTATATTCCCAGAACCCACATGGTGACTTACAACCATTTCCAAGTCCAGTTTCAGGAGATCTGATTCCCTGTTCTGACAAGCATAGGCACAAGATTCGCTGGTGATTAACATACGAACATGCAGGCAAACACTCATGCACAAAAAACAAAAATTTAAAAATTACTTTACCTTTAAAAATGTTCTTTCTCAATTTAGTTCTATCCCTGCAACAGAGCCCCATGAAGTCAGTAAATGGCTATCACTGAGAACCAAAAGACATGTTCCTGAGTATAAGACTCATCCATGTTTGATTTCAACATGACTTGTCATCATTGATCATGGAATTCTAAAGTCTTACACTGAAAACACATCACATATTTATCCTTGAAATATTTTCTGTAAATCCTACCAAAAAGGATGGTCATCTGTTCTCTATTACAGTTTTTCCTGATTTCCAATATATGTTACATTTTCAGGTGCTTGGATAAAATTAAATATAAACAGTGCTGTCCTTCATGTAAGTCAGATATGACCCTTTATAATGAAGTATCTGAAGATATGGTGATTCTCTTCACCCTCTATCTTAACTCTCCAGACACTACCATTTCTGTGTCCTGACCTTAGACACTATTGCTAATGCAAACCAGTCTGGATATCTTATAGCAGGTATAAGAGGTCTTCCTATTCTTATTATTTTTATTATATTATTATTTCTTCTTCCTCCTCTTCTTCTTTCTTCTTCTTTCTCTTCCTCCTCCTTCTTTCTCTTCCTTTTCCTCCTCCTCCTCTCTCTTTTTCTTGTATAACCCAGTTTTCACAGCATAACAGTTTTCCTTTCATTGAGACCTGTGCTTCAAATACTGAACTGAAGGCTTTATGTCAAATAATCAATGTGGTTCTCACCTAGGAGAACTATACTGTAAAGAAATAAGCATTTACTCTTCAATGAACTTGTGCAAAATAAATTCCAAATATCTGACTTGTTTAATCTGGTAATGAAATCATTCCTGTCGAAAATCAACTGGAATAATAAACAAAGGCCAGAACAAGAGCAACAGAAATCTCACAAAGTGAGATGTATTCATTTTCTTAGGCAAAAAACAGCTTCTGTCATCCTGGGGAAGGATGAAAGGAGAGAGAGAAAAGGAAGGGAGAGAGATGATAAAGAGAGATAGAGATAAGATGAGAGAGATAAAGAGCAAGAGAAATGAGGAAACTTGATAAAAATGAGTCTCAAAGTACTTTCAATTTATTAGTTCTGGAAATGTTTAACACGTGTTCACTATGCACTCCCAGGTATGGCAGCAGGAAGTGATAGTGTAAGTTAGCTAATTCTGTTCTTGTACAAGCCTTCATTGAATGTACTCAATGGACTTTAGACACAGCCACCTTTTTTAGGTTATAGAACAGTCTTCAGGGGCTGTAAACAGCTTCAAGAAACTACATTATAAATCACTAGGTTGGCATTGTAGTACTTGAATTTCTTTAACTATTTTTTCTCTTTTTTTTCTTTCATCCTTCCTTCCTTCCCTCCTTCTTTTTTTGTATACTTACAATAAGCCATGTACTCACAGGCCAATTTTTTAACATGCATTAATATTTTACTATTTAAAAAAAGTTTACTTAAAGTTGGCTTAGGTAGGAACATAAGCGCTATCTGCCAACCATAAAAATGTTTGCTTGAGCTAATGTCAGTTTTGCAGTTAAAAGGAATGGAGAGAGAGGAGAGAAAATAGTAATGGCAGGGAAAGGAAGAAAGTGTATAATGAGAGGGCAACCACAAGGTATGTTCTTTTTTAAGTTAACTCAGGAAGACTGTCTAGGCTTCTAATTATGGCTCTGGCACTCATCAAGACCAGGTCTTAGTATTTCCCACTTCTTTCGTAAGATTCCCTGAACTCCACCCAAAGTTTGGCTGTAAGTCTCAACATCTGCACTGATACCCTGCAGGGTAGAGCCTTTCAGAGGCCCTCTGTGGTAGGCTCCTGTACTGTTCCCTTCTTTCTCTTTCTTCTGATGTCCATCTTTGCCTTTCTGAATGAGGATTGAGCATCTTAGCCAGAGTCCTCCTTCTTGATTAGTTTCTTTAGGTGTATGGATTTTAATATGTTTATCCTATATTATATGTCTAATATCCACTTATGAGTGAGTTTGTACCCCTTGTGTCTTTCTGCTTCTGGGATACCTCACTCAGGATGATCTTTTCTAGTTCCCACCATTTGCCTTCAAATTTCATGATTTCCTTGTTTTTAATTGTGAGGTAATATTCTATTGTGTAAATGTGCCACAATTTCTGTATCCATTCCTCAACTGAGGGGAATCTGGGTTGTTTCCAGCTTCTGGCTATTACAAATAAAGCTGCTACAAACATGGTTGAGCAAATGTCCTTGTTGTGTACTTGAGTATCTTTTGGATATATGCCTAGCAGTGGTATAGCTGGATCTTGAGGTAGCACTATTTCTAATTGTCTGAGAAAGTGCCAGAATGATTTCCAAAGTGGTTGTACAAGTTCACCAATGTTCTTCTGTCAGTAATTATTTTCAATGTGTAGAGGCAAACTTCTCAAAATCTGCTTAAGTGATTTCTTGAGAACTTCATGGCTCATTAAAATCTTGTGTTTGTGCAAAGGGAAGTCTATTGCCAAGAGTCATTTAAGGCAAGTGTGATAGAGAACTAGAACCAAAATATATTTTCCATCAAGAAAAGTTTCCTTTGTTTAATGATTTCAACCTGAACTTTAATTTCATTGAAAATCCGTGGCTATACTTCTAATAGGTTGATATGGAAGTATCCTAAGACCTACCATCGACATGAACTCAATGGCAGGCTCTTTGACCTCCCCACCCCACAATGGAGGAGCAGTCCTGCTATGCCAAGAGGAGGACTTTGCAGCCAGTCCTGAAGATACCTGATAAAACAGGGTCAAATGAAAGGGGAAATCAGTGGACTTGGAAAGGGGCAGAGAGGAGATGAGGGAGGGAGGATGGGATTGGGAGGGAATGAGGGAGCAGAGTACAGCTGGGATACAGAGTCAATAAAATGTAACTAATAATAAAAATTTAAAAAAGACCTACCATCAGCCTATCAGAACCAATATATAGCCTCCACCTCTCTCAGCACATGAACCATGCCTGTATAATCACAGAACACAGAATCTCCAAAACACACCAGAAAATCATCAACACTAAACCATCTTCTCAAATGCTGTGCTAGTATATCCCCAAACAGCTTCAGCAACCACACTGGTGTTTCAGATGGCATTCCCCAACCCAGCTTCTGTTACTAAATTCTAGAATATCCAAATCCTAATGCTTCTTCTCTGTTTCCGAGGCTTAAAATAGTAAAATATGAATTAAGAAAGCAAACTAAGGACAAGATAATGTAAACAGGAGATGAATAAACATCATTATTTCATAAAAAGTTAGAAACCCAAAACTCTACAATTGGAATCATAATATTTCAGGCGTGTAAGGCATTATTCCAGCAGCTACTAAAAGCAGGCTTTGCTGATTAAGGTCACCAATTTCATTGCAATCCCCAGCTCTACAATATAACTACTGAGTAGTTTCCAATTATTTAGTTTAGCTCTAATTTGTAATTGCATTTACCATCATAGTCGCAACTCAAATGCAAAGCTTTTATCTGATTTGCTGTTTGTAATCATGGCTTTATAGCTCTCTTGAGGGCACTGGTATTGTAGAAACAGTAACATTGATAAGAAACATGTTCTCAGAGAATCATGTTAGGGAAAGGAAACACATAGAAGAAACCAAATTTAAAACAGATAGAAAAGAGCTACAAGAAATCCAGTTACTTAGCCTGCAACGATCATATAACCATACAACAAATAACATACAGGTAGATTTGGAACATAAAGCTCTCTCTCGCCCTCAAAATTATTTTAAGTAAGTAAAAAGATGTTAAGAAATAAGGGAATACCACGAAGAGGATGCCATCTAGTAACTACACAGAAACACAGGTTCTCTATCTCCTTTGTGCCCAGCAAATTCTGTTCTGACGATGACACTGGATTATAGTACCTCCCTTTTGAGCTACATCTCCAAACCAGGTGCAAGTGTTTCTGTGACAATCTGGGGTCACATCCCTAACTAGTCACCTCTGAATTATTTGTGGACTCTACACTCTTTTGTGAACCCTGGGTGCCTACATTTCTTGGTATATTGGCTCAGGAATACAGGGTTGTTGTTTTTTTCTGACATCACTAAATAATAATAAAAATAATTAATTAAAATAATAAAACAGTAATAGAATGTGATGCTTATTATGTACCAAGAACACTCACTATCACTTATACTTACATTCTATTTTTTTAAAACAAAGAATTGCAAGGAATTTTTATTACTCAGCCAAAGTATACACTTTGGAAGCAACTGGGGCTTTTCAGAAAATCTTTCTCCAGGTAATGCATTTGACCACATTAAACAGAGAAGGAAACTAAGATTTCCAAAGGCAACACAATCCCTAAGAAGTAATAGATCCAGGATCATAACTCAGATGTAAAGAAGCAGCAGATCAGAGACTTAAAGCAGTGCTGCCTGGCATCCAGAATAATGTTATTTATCACCAGTCCATGCAGAGGGATTTTAATCCAGCAACATTGTTGCTCTTGCAAGAGATAGAAAGACCTTCTAGGTCTATGTGATCTGGCTGGAATGCAGACATGTTCTCTATTACAGTATGATCTGGCTGTAATATAGGCATTCTCTTAATACATACCTTTAATCCCAAATAATAAAGGTAAGGTTAGTTTATAGAAGGAAGCAGCCATGTTTGACAATGACGCTAATTCGGGAACATATGAAGTGATGATTTAGATGAAGATTTCACAGAATGAGTCAGAGACAGGATACACACAACTTTCATGAGAAAATGACAGGAAAGAGGCCATTTAAGAGCTATTAAGAGAGAAAAGGGGGGGGCACCTAAACTTTTTTACCAGCGATGAGTTGCAGAGAAAACAAGCTAGACACAGGTGAAGACAGAATCAGCCAGAAAATAAGAAGGAGCAGATGATCAAAACATTGTAAGACTTATTTTTACCCAGAAAGAACAATTCAGTCAGAAACTAAGATAAGCCAGTTTAAATCAGTCAGCTTGGAGAGGACTTTAGGCCAGAATATCTGAGTAGAACCAATCAATTGGAGTTCAATAAGAGCTAGAAAGGCTTGGGAAGAGCTCTCATCTCATCCCCTCATGTGAGGAAATAAAAATAACATTTACATCTGGTGTCCAATGTGGTTAGAAGGAAAACCCAACATAACTGAAAAAGAAGAAAGTCCACCAACATTGGATAAAGCAAGGGATATATGAGAGAAATGTTTCAGAAGAGGTGAGACATCTAACAGAAAGCTGCCGAGGGGAAATTTTCCTGGGATCATCTCCAGAGGAAGATCAGTTCTTTGAGTTTGGCTTGAAGCCCAAAGAGACTGATAAGATTCAGAAGCCTCAGGAACCTCTGAGAAAGAAAATCACAATAAGCCATCCCAAAAATAATTTTAATGATATAGACAGAATTTTCCCATGTGAAATTGGAAACTCCTTTTCAGATCCCTTATGAGCAAGGATAGGCCTTGAGAGAATAGAAATGTCACTTGAAAAAGCCATCACAGTACTGATTGCAATTCTCACCACTGAGGTAAGCTCCTCTTTACTTTCAATAGCAATCTTTATATATTTACTCTCTAAAAATATGAAAAAAATAACTTTACAACAAGAAAATAGTTGTACAACAAAAAAGTTAACTATGATAAGACAAGGCCTTGGCAGGAGAGAAAAGGAATTGCTTAATTGTGAACCTATGTTACCTAATGAAACAGATGATCAAGATGGACTGCCCATTAAATCTATGGTGCCACCCAACCTCTTAACAAAATCAAGGAAAGGTGACTGTCCCCATTAATTTACCCAGTTACCCAGGAAAAAATGTCAGAAAGTGGTAAAAATTTACAAAATGAACAACTATCCTGGAATCCTGTTAAAATATAATTTTTTAAAGAAAAAAATTACCTTGTGGTTGCCCTATCCTATACACTGTGCCTTTTTTTCCTTTCCCTGCCATGACTATCTTCTCTTTTTTTTTCTCCCTCTCTCCATTGCTTTTAACTGTAAAACTGACATTAGCTAAAGATAACATTTTCATGATCTCAGGAAAAACTAAAGAATGGTAGCACTTACATTCCTACCTAAGCCAATTTTAGTAATGGTTTTCTAAAGCAGTAAATTATTAATTTTTTACTTATAGTCTACTTATAGTAATGTTCAACCTATGAAAAGATACCAATGGCAATTACAGAAGAGTTGAGTTATTTGTTTCAAACTGTACAATTAGATTTGAACTTAAACAGTCCTAGACAATTAATATTTGAAGAAGAGAAAAAAAGGTAATAAAAACAGATGGTGAGACTCATAGCAAAACTTTGGGCAGAGTACAGGGAATCTTATGTAAGAAGGGGGACATAGAAAGACCTGGAAGGGTCTGGAGTTTCACAAGGAGAACAACAGAACCGAAAAATCTAGACCTAGGGATCTTTTCTGACAGTGTTACTCCAACCAAGTACCATTCATAGAGATAACCTAGAACCCCTGCACAGAGGTAGCCCGGGGAAGCTCAGTCTTCAAATGGGCTCCATAGTAAGGGGAGCAAGAACTATCTCTGACATGAACTCAGTGGCTGGCTCTTTGATCACCTCCCCATGAGGGGGAAGCAGCCTGACCAGGCCACAGAGGAAGACTATGAAAGACAGTCCTGATGAGACCTAATAGGCCAGGGTCAGATGAAAAGGAAGGTAGTCCTCCCCTATCAGTGGACTGGAGAAAGGGCATGGAGGAAATGAGGGAGAGTGGGATTGGGAGGGGACAAGGGTGGGGCTACAGCTGGGATACAAAGTGAATAAATTGTAATAATAAAAGATTATATTTTTTATTTATTTTTTATTTTTTATTTTTTAAGGCATCAATTGTGTTTATTTATTAAGTTTTTAACATATCATGCCAGGACAAGCCCAAAGTATGGGAGTATTTACTAGACTAATATTTTTTTTCTTTTTTTTTATTTTATTTTATTTTTTTTTATCAGTTACATTTTATTAACTCTGTATCCCAGCCGTGTCCCGATCCCTCATTCCCTCCCAGTCCCTCCCTCCCTCCCTCCCTCATCTCCACCGTGCCCCTTTCCAAGTCCACTGATGGGGGGGACCTCCTCCCCATTCATCTGATCCTGTTTTATCAGGTATCTTCAGGATAGATCAAAAGCTACAGGATGCACATGTGGACCTCCTAGATCCCAAACTTAACTGTTATCGTGCTTTCTACTCATTCCCTACTGGACTCATTATGAAGAGAGAAGAAAATATTTTAGAATGGATCTTCTTAGCATATAAAAAGAATAAAAACCTAAAATTTTATGGTGAAAATATTTCCAATCTAATTATAAAAGGAATAAGACTTTGTCAGCGGATCTATGATGGCGGCGCCTGGAGGACACTGTGTCTGAGGAGCAGGACAGCAGTGTCGGCACAGCGACCAGACTGAAATCTAGGCCCTAAAACACCAGCGATTGTGATTCCCAAATGAGAGGAAATGCCACGGTGTGGGAATCAATCAGGACTGACTTCAGGTCACCCAGTCGATCCCTGAAAAAGGTCCTGGGAACCGGCGGATGCACAGCCACCATTCCAGCGCAGTGCCCTCTTAGCTCAGGGTCCTCAGCCACTGGCCCACACACCAGCCCAGAGCAGGGCCCTCAGCCTCTGGCCCAGAGTGGGACCTTCAACTTCCAGCCCAGAGTGGAGCACTCAACTGCCAGCCCAGAGACCTGCTGCATGCCTGAACCACCATCCCAGACAGAACTGTGGGCCCCAGGGCACCGGAGACTGAGTTTTCCTGTTGGGAGAAAAAAACCCCACAGCTAGGGAATCAGCAAGTTCTTCAAAAGGGGTGTGCCTGGAAAACAGTGTAAAAACAGCAGCAGCTCACTAAATTCAGAACAAGAAACCCAGCAGCAGGGCAGCTGTCTCCAAGACTACTACAGGTGAGAGGAGAGCCCCCCCTGACTAACAAAGACCACATTTACCACTCAGGTCTATACATCTGAGGTGAACAGTGGCAATTCCTGAAAAACACAGGCCATACAATGACCATTCCTAATAAGTGGTGGAGACCTCCTTCAGGAAAAATCATCTTCCTGCCAAGGGGATTCTCCCCACCCCAGGATTCCAGGAAGCACCAGAAACTACCAGCCAATGCCTAAAATAGCCCAATGGGTAGAGGCCAGCAAAAAAGCTCAACCAATAAAAGGCAGAGCAATATGACATCTCCAGAATCCAGTTATCCAGGGGCAAGCAGCCCTGGACACCACAGAATAACTGAAATTCAAGAAGATGACCTTACATCTATGCTGATGAAGAGGATAATAGAGGAAACAAATAAAATATGTAAAGCATTAGAAGAAGATAAAGTCAAACAGATTATGGCCATCTGTGAAGAAATATGGGAAGATGCAGCCAAATAGTTTGTGGCCTTCAGAGAGGAAAAAATTAAATCACTGAAAGAAATAAAAGAAACAGAGGAATGTTCAAACAAACAGCTGAAGGAACTAAAGGAAAATACAATCAGAGAGGTGAAGGAAATCAACAAAACAACTCAAGATGTGAAGATAGAATTGGAAAAATTAAAGAAAACACAAATGGAGGAAATCATAGAGAGGAAGAATTTAGGGAAGAAAACAGGAACTACAGAGGTAAGTATAACCAATAGACTACAAGAGATGGAAGAAAGAATCTCAGGTGTGGAAGATACAATGGAAGAAATCCATGTATCTGTCAAAGAAAATGTTAAATCCAAAAAATTCCTGACACAGACCATCCAAGAAATCCAAGACAATATGAAAAGACAAAACCTAAGAATAATAGGAATAGAGGAAAAAGAAGATTCCCTCCTCCAAGGCTGAGAAAATATTTTCAACAAAATCATTGAAGAAAATTTCCCCAACTTAAAGGAGAGGCCCTGCACTTTGCCCAACAGTTGGCCATAAGTCTCAGCGTCTGCTTTGACAGTCTTCAGGGAAGACCCTTTCAGAGGCCCTCTGTGGTAGGTTCCTAGGTAGTTTCTTGTTTTCTTCTTCTTCTGATGTCTATCCTCTTTGCCTTTTGGGATGGGGATTGGGCATTTTAGTCAAGGTCCTCTCTCTTAGTTTCTTTAGATGTACAGGTTTTAGTAGGTTTATCCTATGTTATATCTCTATATGAGTGAGTATATACCATGTGTGTCTTTCTGCTTCTGGGAAATAGTAAGAGCTGGAGAGGACAGGAGCCCCACAAGGAGAGCAACAGAACCAGAAAATTTGAACACAAGGGTCTTCCCAGAGACTCATACTCCAACCAAGTACCAGGCATGGAGATAACCTAGAACCCCTGCACAGATGTAGCTTATGGCAGTTTAGTGTCCAAGTGGGTTACATAGTAATGGGAAGAGGGACTGCCTCTGACATAATCTGATTGGCCTGTTCTTTGATCACCTCCCCCTGAGGGGGGAGCAGCCTTACCAGGCCACAGAAGATGACAATGCAGCCACTCCTCATGTGTTCTGATAGACTAAGATCAGAAGGAAGGAGAGGAGGACCTCCCCTATCAGTGGACTTGGGGAGGGACATGCATGAAGAAAAGGGAGGAAGGTTGGGACTGGGAGGGGAGGAGGGGGGATACAAAGTGAATAAAGTGTAATTAATAAAAAAAAGGAGAGGCCAATAAGAATACAAGAGGCCTACAGAACACCCAATAAATTAGACCAGAAAAAAAAAGTCCTCCCGCCACATAACAATCAAAACAGTAAGTATACAGAACAAAGAAAAAGTACTAAAAGCTGTGAGGGGGAAAAGGCCAACCCATCAGAATCACACCTGACTTCTCAAAAGAGACTTCTCAAAACCAAGAAGGGCCTGGATGGATACCATGCAGACCCTAATAGAACACAGGTGTCAGCCCAGGCTAATATATCCAGGAAAACTCAGTCATCATAGATGGAGAAAACAAGATATAGAATGAAAAAACAAATTTAAACAATATCTACACAGAAATCCAGCATTACAGAAGATACTAGAAGGAAAAATACAACCCAGAAAAACTAGATTCTGGAAAACACAGGAAACAAATAACCTCATTACAGCAAAACTAAAAGTAGCAAAGCACTCAAACACACTATTAGAGCCAACAGCAAAATCAAACCATCTAACAGCCACTGGTCATTAATTTCCCTTAACATCAATGGACTCAACTCTCCAATAAAAAGACACAGACTAACAGAATGGATATGTAAACAAGATCCAAAAATCTTTTGCAAACAAGAAACACACCTAAGCCACAAGGATAGACATTACCTGAGAGTGAAGGGCTGGAAGATTGCTTCCAAGCAAATTAACCCAAGCAGGAGTAGCCATTCTAATATCTAATATCTAATAAAATAGATTTTCACCACAATTAATCAAAAGAGATGGGGAAGGTCATTTCATACTCATCAAAGGAACACTACACCAAGAAGATATCACAATTCTGAACATGATGCTGCAAATAAGAGGGCACCCATATTCGCAAAAGAAACGTTAATAAAACTGAAACCACACACAGATCCCCACACATTAATAGTGGGAGACTTCAACATCCCATTCTCAACAAAGGACAGGTCAACAAAACAAAAATTAAACAAACAATGACTCTGAAAGAGTCATGAATCAAATGGATCTAACAGACATCTACAGAACCTTTCACCCAAACAAAAAAGAATTTACCTTCTCACACTTCATGGAACCTTCTACAAAATAGACCATATGGTTGGTCACAAAGCAAGCCTCAACAGATACAAAAAGATTGAAATATTCCCATGTATCCTGCCCAACAGTTGCCCATCCGGCTCAGCATCTGCTTTGATAGTCTGAAGGGCAGAGGCTTTCAGAGGCCCTCTGTGGTAGGTTCCTAGGTTGTTTCCTGTTTTCTTCTTCTTCTGATGTCCATCCTCTTTGCCTTTCCTGATGGGGATTGGACATTTTAGTTAGGGTCCTCTCTCTTGCTTAGTTTCTTTAGATGCACAGGTTATAGTGGGTTTGTCCTATGTTGTATGTCTATATGAGTGAGTATATACCATGTGTGTCTTTTTGCTTCTGGGACAACTCACTCAGGATGATCCTTTCCAGATCCCACCATTTACCGGCAAATTTCATGATTTCCTTATTTTTCATTGCTGAGTAGTATTCCATTGTGTAGATGTACCACAATTTCTGCATCCATTCTTCAGTTGAAGGGCATCTGGGTTGTTTCCAGCTTCTGGCTATTACAAATAAAGCTGCTACAAACATGGTTGAGCAAAAGTCCTTTTTGTGTACTTGAGCCTCTTTTGGATATATGCCCAGTAGTGGTATGGATGGATCTTGAGGAAGCGCTATTCCTAGTTGTCTGAGAAAGCGCCAGATTGATTTCCAGAGTGGTTGTACAAGTTTACATTCCCACCAACAGTGGAGAAGGGTTCCCCTTTCTCCACAACCTATCCAGCATGTGTTGTCACTTGAGTTTTTGATCTTGGCCATTCTCATGGGTATAAGGTGAAATCTCAGGGTTGTTTTGATTTGCATTTCCCTAATGGCTAGTGAGGTTGAGCATTTCTTTAAGTGCTTCTCTGCCATTTGGTATTCCTCTACAGAGAATTCTCTGTTTAGCTCTGTTCCCCATTTTTTAAGTGGATTACTTGGTTTGCTGCTTTTCAGCTTCTTTAGTTCTTTATATATACTGGATATGAGTCCTCTGTCAGATAAAGGGTTGGTGAAGATTCTTTCCCAATCTGTAGGTGGTCGCTTTGTTTTGATGACAGTGTCCTTTGCTTTACAGAAGCTTTTCAGTTTCATGAGGTCCCATTTATTGACTGTTGCTCTTAGAGCCTGTGCTGTTGGTGTTCTGTTCAGGAAGTTTTCCCCTGTACCAATGAGTTCTAGGGTATTTCCCACTTTTTTTTTTCAAGCCGATTTAATGTGTCTGGTTTTATGTTGAGGTCTTTGATCCACTTGGACTTCAGTTTTGTGCAGGGTGACAAGTATGCATCTATTTTCATTTTTCTACATGTAGACATCCAGTTAGACCAGCACCATTTGTTGAAGATGCTATATTTTTTCCATTGTATGGTTTTGGAGTCTTTGTCAAAGATCAGGTGTCCATAAGTGTGTGGGTTTATTTCTGGGTCCTCTATTCGGTTCCATTGATCTACCATTCTGTTTCTATGCCAGTACCATGCAGTTTTTAAAACTGTTGCTCTATAGTATAACTTAAGATCAGGGATGGAGATACCTCCGGAAGATCTTTTATTGTAGAGGATTGTTTTAGCAATTCTGGGTTTCTTGTTATTCCATATGAAGTTGAGAATTTTTCTGTCAAGGTCTGCAAAAACCTGTGTTGGTAATTTGATGGGAATTGCATTGAATCTGTAGATTGTTTTTGGTAAGATAGCCATTTTTACTCTGTTAATCCTGCCACGCCATGAGCATGGGAGATCTTTCCATCTTCTGCTATCTTCTTCTGATTCTTCAGAGATGGAAATACTGTCAGTCTTCTATAATAAAAATCTTCTGACAGTATTTCCATCTCTGATCTCAAGCTGTACTATATACCAACAATACTAAAAACTGCATGGTACTGGCATAGAAACCAACTGGTGGATAAATGGAATTGAATAGAAGACCCAGAAATAAACCCACACACTTACGGACACCTGATCTTTTGACAAAGATGCCAAAACCATACAATGGAAAAAAGATAGCATCTTCAACAAATGGTGCTGGTCTAACTGGATGTCTACATGTAGAAAAATGCAAATAGATCCATAATTATCATCCTGCACAAAACTAAAATCCAAGTGGATCAAAGACCTCAAAATAAAAATGGACACACTAAACCTGTTAGAAGAGAAAGTGGGGAAAAGCCTTGACCTCATTGGCACAGGAGACAACTTCCTAAACAAAACACCAACAGCACAGGCTCTAAGAGCAAAAATCAATAAATGGGACCTCATCAAACTGAAAAGCTTCTGTAGAGCAAAGGACACAGTCATCAGAACAAAACAACAGTCTACAGAATGGGAAAAAATCTTTCTTCACCAACACTATATCTGAGAGAGGGCTAATATTCAGAATATATAAAGAACCCAAGAAGTTAAACAGCAACAAATCAAGTAATCCAATTAAAAAATGGGGTGCAGAGATAAACAGGTAATTCTCAATAGAGGAACATCGAATGGCAGAGAAACACTTAAAGAAATGCTCAATGTCCTGAGACACCCGGGAAATGCAAATCAAAACAACCCTGAGATTTCACATTACAGTAGATCAAAAACTCAAGTGACAACGCATGCTGGAGAGGATGTAGAGAAAGAGGAATCCTACCCCTTGCTGGTGGGAATGTAAACTTGTACAACCACTCTGGAAATCAATCTGGCGCTTTCTCAGACAACTAGGAATAGTACTTCCTCAAGTACAGCTATACCACTCCTAGGCATATATTCAAAAGAGGCTCAAGTACACAACAAGGACATTTGCTCAACCATGTTTGTAGCAGCTTTATTTGTAATAGCCAGAAGCTGGAAACAACCCATATGCCCCACAACTGAGGAATAGATACAGAAATTGTGGTACATCTTCACAATGGAATATTACTCAGCAATGAAAAACAAGGAAATCATGAAGTTTTCAGGGAAATGATGGGAACTAAAAAGACAATCCTGAGTGAGGTATCCCAGAAGCAGAAAGACACACATGGTATATACTCACTCATAAGTGGATATTTGACATAAAATACAAGATAAACCTACCAAGATCCATACACCTCAGGAAACTAATCAAGAAGGAGGACTCTGGCTAAAATGCTCCATCCCCATTAAGAAATGTAAAGAGGATGGACACCAGAAGAAGGAGAAAACAGGGAACAAGACAGGAGCCTACCACAGAGGGCCTCTGAAAGGCGCTACCCTGCAGGGTATCAGTCCAGATGTTATTATTACCTGTTTTATCTGGTAGTTTCCTGGAAATCTTCACTATTGGGGCTTGTCTTTATTTGTCCTTGCTCAACGGTCATAAACAGCCTAACCCAGGACTTAAATAAAAAATAATAAAAATTGATTAACATCAAAGTTTCCTGAAACAGGTATGAGAGTGGAAGCAAGCAAGAAAGTAACCAAATACCTTGAAGAGAAAGTTTGATGAATTAGCTATGATGAAGTTTATCTGAATCCATTTAGGCACCCTAATGGGAATAGTGATAAATGAAAAACCGTATCAACAGACAAGTATGGAAACAATAATACAGGCAGAAATGCACTTAAAACAAAATTCCCTGAGAAAACCATATGTTGGGCTTTTTAGTCAAAGATTTGAAAGCATATTATAATGTTCAAAGAATACAAAGAAACTTTGAATAAAACTTTAAAATATGAGGATGATTTTATCAAATATATTAATCAAGAAAAACTTCAAATTGTTTTGAAAAATAGAAGTTTTAGATCTGTAACAGATAATAACTAAAATGCAACAAATTGCTACAGCACACAACATATTTGACTTAGTAGAAGAAAAAAATAATTAGTTTAAAGGTTGGTTAATTGATTGTATCTATCCTGCAAAAGGAAAACAAACAATGGAGAGAAATCAACAAAGCTTTCAATGTCTTCTCAATACTATGTGTTTTTACCAGAGGCTTCTTTTTGTAGTGGGCAGCAGTCAGTGAAAAACCTCATGATTGACCCAAATTCTGAGGATCACTGTCGGTGAGTGTTCACCCCTAAGTGAGATATCTTTATCGAATTTATCAGCCTTCCTCCCTTTCCAGCAATGGCTCAGGAAACAGCTGGAGCGGAAATGGAAAGAATTTTAGGAGTGAGCAGTAGTACAGTGCAATACTGTCTCCTGGGCATGGCACAGTTACTGCATACACAAATTCATAGCAACTCTTCACAGACCTACACAACATGATCAAAGGAACCAAAATTCCAGCTTAGACCAAGGAAGAGCTCACTAGGCTCCACTCTTAACTGAGGAGCTGTTGGCTCATTGGGGGAGAAGGAAGCATTCTTCCTTGGGATATGGTCACGGATAAATTGCCCATGCTCCAGCGGAGAGCCACACACTCACACTTATAGAGGTAGCATTAATTAGGCTCAGAAGTAGTGCTACATGCCTGCAGTCTCAGCATCTGAGACTGCAAAAGGGTCAGAGTTTAAGATCAGCCTGGCTGCATGGTGTGACTCTATCTCAAAAACAAAACAAATAAAACCAAAATATCAGGAATATAGTTTTAAATCACAAAACGTGCTCACTAATGTAGTAATTAAATTGAAAGATTGCACTTCCAAGAATCAGAAGACAACACTGACAGTTTGACAGTTTCCTCAACTCATCTACAGACATAACATTATTCTCATCAAAATCCAACCTGACCCTCTTGAAGAAATTGGAAAGCTGATGCTCAATTTTATATTGAATTTTAAGGAACCAAAAAATAGCCAATAGAGTTTTGAAAACAGGGAACATGTCTTATGTGGTTTCAGAATGTAAAGCTAAAGTTATCATACCCAGTCAAACAGAACCCTAGAATGGATCTGATACCTGAAATAAACACTAACCTTCACGATAAATCGATTTTCTGTAAGGAAGAACTTGACACTTATTTCACATCATACATGAAAATAAATTCTAACTGTATCAAAAACAAATGTAAAAACTCAAAGTCCAAAACCCTAAAAAGAAATCATTAAATATAAATCTTATCTTTCTTTGATATTATGACACCAGAAAGTCTGGCAACAGGTAAAATACGTACTGTGGTTTTTTTTTTTTTTCTGTCACTTTTTAATTAATTAGAGTTTATTCACTTTGTATCTCAACTGTAGCCCCCTCCCCCATCCCCTTCCTATCTCTCCCTCCCTCCCTCTTTTTCTCCCATGCCCCTTCCCTAGTCCAATGATAGGGGAGGTCCTCTTCCCCTTCTATCTGACCATAGTCTATCAGGTCTTATCAAGACTGGCTTCTTTGTCTTCCTCTGTGGACTGGTAAGGCTGTTCCCCCATCAGGTGGAGGTGATCAAAGAGTCAGCCACTGAGTTCATGTCAGAGACAGTCCCTTGTACCTATTATTGGGGAACCTTTTTGGACAATGAGCTGCCTTGGACTACTTTTGTGCAAGGGTTCTAAGTTATCTCTAAGTTCTAAGTTATGCATGGTCCTTGTTTAGAATATCAGTCTCAGAAAAGACCCCTATGCCCAGATATTTTGGTTCTGTTGCTCCCCTTGTGGAGGTTCTTTCCCCTCCAGGTCTTTCTACCTTCCCCTTCTTTCACAAGATTCCCTGCACTCTGAAAAAAGTTTGGCTATGAATCTCAGCATATGTTTTGATACCTTATTGGGTGTAGTCTTTCAGAGGCCCTCTGTGATAAGCTCCTGTCCTGTTCCCTGTTTTCTCCCTCTTCTGATGTCCTTCTCATTTGCTTTTCTGAATGAAGATTAAGCATCTTACCCAGGGTCCTCTTTCTTGATTAGCTTCCTTAGGTATACAGATTTTAGTATGACTATTCTATATTATATGCCTAATATCAACTTATGAGTGAGTATATGCCCTGTGTGTCTTTCTGCTTCTGATATACCTCACTCAGGATGACTTTTTCTAGATCCCACCATTTGCCTGCAAATTTCATGATTTCTTTATTTTTAATTGCTGAGTAGTATTCCATTGTGTAAATGTACTACAATTTCTGTATCCATTCCTCAACTGAGGAGCCCTGATCTCAAGCTGTACTATAGAGCAACAGTAATAAAAACTTCATGATACTGACATAGAAACAGAATGATGGATCAAAGGAATTGAATAGAAGACCCAGAAATAAATCCACACACTTATGGACACCTGATTTTTACAAAGATGCCAAAACCATACAATGGAAAAAAGATAGCATCTTCAACAAATGGTGCTGCTCTAACTGGATGCTTACATGTAGAAAAATGCGTACTTATCCCCCTGCACAAAACTAAAATCCAAGTGGATCAAAGACCTCAATATTAAAACAGACACACTAAACCTGTTAGAATAGAAAGGGGAAGAGCCTTGAACTCATTGGCACAGGAGACTTCCTGAACAGAACACCAACAGCACAAGCTCTAAGATCAATCAATAAATGGGACCTCATGAAACTGAAAAGCTTCTGTAAAGCAAAGGACACAGTCATCAGAAAATAATCACAGCCTACAGCCTGGGAAAGGATCTTCACCAACCCTATATCTAATATTCAGAATATATAAAGAACTTAAGAAGTTGAAAAGCAACAAATCAAAATAACCCAATTGAAAAATGGGGTACAGAGCTAAACAGAGAATTCTCAGTAAAGGAATATTGAATGGCAGAGAAACACTTAAAGAAATGCTCAACATTCTTTGTCATCAAGAAAATGCAAATCAAAACGACCCTGATATTTCACCTTACACCCATCAGAATGGCTAAGATCAACAACTCAAGAGAAAACACATACTGGAGAGGATGTGGAGAAAGAGGAACCTTACTCCATTGCTGGTGGGAATGTAAACTTGTGCAACCACTTTGGAAATCAATCTGGTGCTTTCTTAAACTAATAATGCTACCTCAGATATGAATAGTGCTACATCAAGACCCAGTTATACCTCTCCTAGGCATATATCCAAAAGATGCTCAAGTATACAAAAAGGACATTTGCTCAACCATGTTTGTAGCAGCTTTATTTGTAATAGCCAGAAGCTAGAAACAGCCCAGATATTGTGTTTTATCACATCCACTATGAGCATGAAGGTTGGTTGTAACTGAGATTAGCTGACCCTCACAAAACCCTGGGAAGCAAAGACTATTTTTCTTATTTTGGAGAGAATATAAAGCCAGACTAGGGAAGAAAAAAAAATCTTCCCCAAATTATCCAGGACAAATAAACAGCAAAAGTAAAATCTACCTAAGTCTTTTGCATTATTGTCACAAGCAATCATAATGTCCAGAGTCCAAGATAAGATTTGTTTGTAGAAACACAGGCAGACAAAGGAAACTAGTACAGGGAGAGATGAGCACAGAACACAGAGGAGAGAAAACCTTGAAGAAGTCTTCCTGCAAATAGACAAGCTTGGTTGCCAGGGTTAAAAAGTGGGACATTTTCCTAAGACTTTCATGCATCTGCACTGCCCCATTTCCCTGTTGTCTTAACCTTCTCCTTCCCTCAGCCTGGATTCCCACAAGATCCTGTCCTATGCAGATAGGTATTAATGAGTGTGTAACTATAACTAGCTGCCCCACACATTCTGAGGTCAAGTTGATTTATAGCCTGTTTCAAGGATAGTACCTAGACACCCCTTGCCTAGACTTTAAGTATGGAAGTCTATTTTGGGATTATTTTGAATTCCAAGTTCTTGGTGAAAGACTAATGTTTCCTTGTGAATGTACACGTTTTTAGCAGCTTAAGTAGTATACTACCATTTCCATCCTTCAAAATTGTGGCTAAGCATTTGCTATTCACGTAAGATCATATTAAAAGTCTATGAAGCCTAGAGCTTCTGTCTTAGCCATAGAAAAGAACATCAAATTTTGTTAATGGTTCTTCTGATTAAATTCACTGCAGACAGACAGAAGACAGAATTAAATCGGTAGTGGCATTACAGACAGCATCAGCCACCAGCAAGAAATTTAATCTTCAAATGTCACTTTGGAAGGAGGAAGCAAGATGAGTATTTCATCTTTTAATAGATTAATTAGGGTAAATGAAACAGTATGTTCAAAATTTTGTAGGATTGGCAAATTGTGTTTTGGAAAAGCCATTAGAAATCTGCCAGAAACATTATGATGAGAATTTACAGTGTTACGATTGTCTAGATAATAGAATTAAGATACTACTGGTTCTGATTTTGATTTGAAATAAAGCTGACCATATCATACTGAGTTAAGTGTCCTGGACTACATGCCTGCTGGCATTGTCTGAAAATCTAACGATGGCCATTTAGTCCAGAACAACTGGTGGAAAGAGAAGAGGCAGAGACAAGAGTAAGGAGTATGTTAACACAAAGAAACTTGGACTCAAGTGAAGGGTCTCAAGGCAGAAAGCTGTGGGCTGTACACTGCAAAGTTCTTAATCAGCCTGCTCGGGTCACTCATTTGAAAAACAGCCCATGGTTAATAAAAGGAAACATGGGGATTCAATGTGACATTTGAGACATTTTTATAGTGTAGGATGATTCAATCCAGGTAATAACAAATCTGTCCTTAACTTCACTTGTAGTGTTTTTTTAACAATTTTGCAATTTTGAAGTTCATAATATATTGCTGCTTATTATAATCACCATCCTTTGGCATTGAGCAGTAAAGGTATTCCTCCTTTTGTCTAGTCGGAACTAGTACCATTTGTTTTCTTTGCTGAGACTGCTGAGCCCAGACTTTATTTCTCTTATGTTTACATTGTAAGCTTCTGACCTGAATTCCAAGAACAAAACAAAACCACACCCATGTTAAATATTCTGCTAGGCTAATTGACTGATTAGACCTTGATTGAGGGGAATGAGAATGTTGCAGATCCAAAACTAAATTATATTCTGTTATTTTTTGTCTGTTTAATAGCCATCCTTGGCTAATCCTCGTGTGAGACATAATATCCTTGGGACTATTAATAAAACTTCAGCCATTTATAAATTGACCAGTAGATTCTACTAATCCAAATGCTAAAAGTGTCTCAGCTACTATCTAAGGCTGTAACAGATTCCCTGATTTGTCACAACCACTCTGTTTGGTCTATCTACCAACGTATTTAAAGACTATCTCAAATCAATCAAAAAAGATGGGGAAGGGCACTTCATACTCATCAAAGGAAAAATCAACCAAGATGACATCTCAGTTTTGAACATATATGCCCCAAATGCAAGACCACCCACATTTGTAAAAGAAACACTACTAGATCAACTCCCTTTCTGCCTTTCATTAGAAAATAACAAGCTTCTAAGGGATAAGAGGGAGGCACTGGGAGGATTAGAGGCAGGGGAAACGGTAATCAGGGTATGTCATGTGAGAAAAAAATCTATTTTCAATAAGAGGGGTGGGAAGTAAAATTTTTGTAAATCTAAAAATAAAATGAAATAAAAAGCAGGATGAGCAAGCCAGGGGGAGCAAGCCAAAAAGCAGCATTTTTCTACAGCCTCTGCTTCAATTCCTGTTCCAGATCCCTGCCTGAAGTTCCTACCTGGGGGATACTGTATTCCTCAGGGATACAGTATGATCTGAGAGTTGTTAACTGAAATAAAGCTTCCTCCCCTGCAAAAAAAATTACTAAAGCTTAAATCACACATCAAAAACCACATGTTAATAGTAGGAGACTTCAACACAGCTCACTCACCAATGGACAGATCATTGAGATGAAAACTAAACAGAGAAATAAAGAAACTAACCGATGGTATGAATCAATTAGACCTAACAAGTATCTACAGAATATTCCATCCAAACACAAAAGAAAATACCTGGAAACAGCCCAGATGCCCCTCAACTGAAGAATGGATGCAGAAATTATGGTACATCTACACAATGGAATATTACTCTGCCATGAAAAAATAAAGGAAATCACAAAATTTGCAGGTAAGTGGTGGGACCTGGAAAGGAACATCCTGAGTGAGCAGTCCCAGAAGCAGAAAGACACACACAGTATATACTCACTCCTATAGACATATAACATAGGATAAACCTAGTAAACTCTGTACATCTAAGGAAACTAATCAAGAAAGAGGACCCTGACTAAAACGCTCAATCCCCATCCAAAAGACAAAGAGGATGGACATCAGAAGAAGAAGAAAACAAGAAACAACCTAAGGAACCTGCCACAGAGGGCCTCTGAAAGGCTCTGCCCTGCAGACTATCAAAGCAGATGCTGAGACTTATGGCCAACTGTTGGGCAGAGTGCATGGAATCTTATGTAAAACGTGGGAAATAGAAAGATCTGGAGAGGACAGGAACCCCACAAGGAGGGTAACAGAACCAGAAAATTTGAACACAGAGGTCTTCCCAGAGACTCATACTCCAACCAAGTACCAGGCATGTAGATAACCTAAAACCCCTGCACAGATATAGCTTATGACAGTTTAGTGTCCAAGTGGGTTACATAGTAATGGGAAGAGGGACTGCCTCTGACATAATCTGATTGGCCTGTTCTTTGATCACCTCCCCCTGAGGGGGGAGCAGCCTTACCAGGCCACAGAAGATGACAATGCAGCCATTCCTGATGTGTTCTGATAGACTAAGATCAGAAGGAAAGAGAGGAGGACCTCCCCTATCAGTGGACTTGGGGAGGGACATGCATGAAGAAAAGGGAGGAAGGTTGGGACTGGGAGGGGAAGAGGGAGGGGTTTATGGGGGGATACAAAGTGAATAAAGTATTATTAATAAAATTAAATTAAATTTAAAACAAAAACAAAAAAGAAAAGAAAATACCTTCATCTCAGCAACTCATGGAACCTCCAAAACTAACCACCTATTCAGATACAAAGCAAACCTCAACAAATAGAAGAAAATTGAAATAACAGCTTGTATTCTATCAGACCACCAGGGATTAAAGTGATAACTTCAACAACAACAGAAACAACGGAATGCCTACAAACTCATGGAAACTGAACCACTCTCTACTGAATGAACACTGTGTTAGGGAAAGAAAAGAAAGAAAGAAGAAAGAAAGAAAGAAAGAAAGAAAGAAAGAAAGAAAGAAAGGAAGGGAGGGAGGGACGGAGGAAGGAAGGAAGGAAGGAAGGAAGGAAGGAAGGAAGGAAGGAAGGAAGGGAAAGAAAAACTTTCTAGAATTTAATGTAAATGAAGGCACAACATATCCAAACTCATGAGACACAATGAAAGTAGTGCTAAGAGGAAAGTTCAAAGCACTAAGTGCCTTCATAAGGAAAGTGGAAAGAGCTCACACTAGCAACTTAACAGCTCACCTGAAAGCTCTAGAAAAAAATAAATGAAGCAAACATATTCAAGAGGAGTCGACAGCAGAAAATAATCAAACCCAGGGCTAAAATCAGTAACCTAGAATCAAAGAGCACAATACAGAGAATCAACAACACCAAGAGCTTGTTGTTGTTTGTTTTCTTAATCAACAAGATAGACAAATCCTTATACTAACTAAAAGACAGAGTATCCAAATTAATAAAATGAGAAATGAAAAGGGGGATATAACAACAGACACCAAGGAAATCTAAAGAAACATTATATTATACTTTAAAAACCTGTATGCCATAGAATTGGAAACTCTAAATGAAATGGATGATTTTCCTGATACATACCACTTACTAAAATAAAATCAAGATCATCTTAATTTAAATAAACTTATAGTCCCTAAGGAAGGAGTAGAAGCAGTCATCAAAAGCATCCCAACCAAAAAGAACCTTGAGCCAGACGGTTTTAGCACAGAATCTACCAAACTTTCAAAGAAGAACTAATACCAATAGTCCTTAAACTATTCCACAAAATAGAAACAGAAGGAATATTGCCAAACTCAGGCCACAGTCACCCTGATACCTAAACCACACAATGACCCAACAAAGAAAGAAAATTTCAGAACAATCTCCCTTATGAACATTGATGGAAAAAATACCCAACAAAATACTTGCACACTGAATCCAGGATCACATCAAAAACCTCATCCACCATGAATGCAGGGATGGCTCAACATACAAAAATCCATCATCATAATCCATCATATAAACAAACTGAAAGAAAAAAAAACATGATCATCTCACTAGATGCTAAAAAGGCCTTTGACAAAATCCAACACCCCTTCATGTTTAAAGTCTTGAAGAGATAAGGGACATAAGATACATACCTAAATACAATAAAAGCAATATACAGCCAACCAATAGCCAACATCAAGTTAAATGGGAAGAAACTTAATGTGTTCCTGCTAAAATCGGGACAAGTCAAGACTACCCACTCTCACCATATCTCTTCAATATAGTACTTGATGCTCTAGCTAGAGCAGTAAGACAACTAGAGGTGATTAAAGGGATAAAAATTGGAAGAGAAGAAGTCAAAGTATCGCTATTAACAGATGATAGGATAGCATTCATAAATGACACCCCCCCAACAATATTCTACCAGAGAACTCCTACAGCTGATAAATACCTTCAGCAAAGTGTCTGGATACAAAATTAACTCCAAAAAGTCAGTAGCCTTCATTTATACAAGCAAGAAAAGGGCTGAGAAAGAAATTAGGAAAACAAAACCCTTCACAATAGCAACAAATAATATAAAATATCTTGGTGCAATTTTAATCAAGCAAGTGAAAGACCTGTATGACAAGAACTTCAAGTTTTTGAAATAGGAAATTAAAGGTTTTTGAAGATGGAAAGATCTTCCACACTTGTGGATTGGTAGGATTAACACAGTAAAAATGGCCATCCTGCCAAAAAGCCATCTACAGATCCAATGCAATTCCCATCAAAATTCCAACACAATTCTTTTCAGACCTGGAAAGAGCAACCGTTAACTTCATATAGAAAAATAAAAGACCCAGGATAGCCAAAAAAATTTTGTTCAATAAAAGAACTTCTTGTGGTATCACAATCCCGGTTTTCAAGCTATACTACAGAGCAACAGTAATTAAAGCTGCATGGTATTGATACAGACAGGTTGATCAGTGGAACTGAATTGAAGAACCATACTCCTTACAGACACTTGATTTTCAACAAGAAGCCAAAAAACATGCAATGAAAGAAAGGTTCTGGTCTAACTGGACATCTGCATGTAGAGAATTGCAAATAGATCTGTATTTATCACCCTGGACAAAACTCAAGTTGAAGTGGATCAAAGACCTTGACATAAACCAGAGACTCTAAATATATTAGAAGACAAAGTGGGGGAAAATCTGGAACTTATTGACACATCAGACAACTTTCTGAACAGAACAGCAAGAATGCAGGCTCTGAAATCAACAATTAATGAATGGGATTTCATGAAACTGAAAAGCTTCTATTAGTCAAAGGACACTGCCAATAGAACAAAACAGCAGCCTATGGACTGGGAAAAGATTTTCACCAACACTACATCAGACAGAGGATTAATACCTAAAATATAAAAAGAACTTAAATTAAACATCAACAATCAAATAATACAATTAAAAATGAAAAGAAGACCTTCCCTACCAGTGGACTTGGGAGGGGCATTCGTGGAGAAGGAGGAAGGGAGGGATTAGGAGGGGAGGAGGGAGGGAACTACAAGGGGGATACGAAGTAAATAAAGTGTAGTTAATAAAAAAATTAAAATAAAAAATGAGGAACAGAGCTAAACCGAATGCACAACAGAGTAACCCTGAATAGTTGAGAAGCACTTAAAGAAGCGCTCAGGGTCGCTAACTATCAGGGAAATGCAAATCAAAATGACTCTAAGACTCCATCTTAAACTAGTCAGAATGTCTAAGATCAAAAACTCACGTGACAGCACAAGCTGATGAGGATGTGTAGAAAGGAGAACACTCATCCATTGTTGGTGGGAATGTAAACTTGTACAACCTCTCTGGATACCAATCTGGTGCTTTCTCAGAAAACTGGGAATAGTTCTACCTCAAGACCCAGCTATACCATTTGTGGGCATAAACCCAAAAGATTCTCTGCCATACAACAAGGGGATTTTCTCAACTATGTTCATAGTGGCTTTATTTGTAATAACTGGATACAAGCTTAATGTCCCTTAATTGAAGAATGGAAACAGAAACTGTGGTAATTTGCACAACAGAATACTACTCAGCAATTAGAAACAAAGAAATCATGAAATTTGCAGGCCACAGAGAAAGACAATGCAGCCACTCCTGATGAGACCTAACAGACTAGGATCAGAAGGAAGAAAAAGAAACCCTCCCCTACCAGTGGACTTGGGGAGGGGAGTGTGTGAAGAAGGGGGAGGAAGGGAGTGATTGGGAGGGGAGGAGGAAGGGAACTAGAGGGGGGATACAAAGTAAATAAAGTAAAATTTAAAAAAAATGGATGGAACTAGAAAGGATCATGTTAAGTGAGGTAACCCAGACCCAGAAAGATGCATATGGTATGTACTCACTTATAGTGGATATAGTACAGGATATACATACTATAATCCATAGACCCAAAGACGCTAAATAACAAGGAAGGTCCAAGGGAGGGTGCCAGAATGTCACTCAGAAGGGTAAATAGAATAAACACCAGAAGTGGATGAAGAGGGAGAACTGGGCAGGAGATGGAATGAGGAGGGAAATAAGTGTAGAGAACGGGGGTGGGAGATGAGAGGGCTGGGAGCAAGAAGAGAAAGTGATGAGGGACATCTCTTTGTCAAGCTGGAGGTCTGCTACAGGGTAGGCTCCTGGAAGGATATGGGTGTGACTCTAGCTGAGACTACCAGGAAATGGGGGATATGAACACTGAAGTGACCACCTCCTTGCCAAGCAGTACTAGTGGAACAACAACACACTGACAAAATCCTTGATCCAAAATTACCTTGTCAACAAGAAGTGCAGAGATAATGAGGGAACAAAGATTGAGGGAATGTCTGACCAATAACTGGTCCTACCTGAGACCCACCCCACAGTAGAGAGCCAGACCCTGACACTAATAATGATACTCTGGTATGTTTGCAGACAGAAGCCTAACTTGATTGTCCTCTGGGAGGCTCCAGCCAGCAGATGATCAAGACAGATGCTGGGACTTGCAGCCAAGCATGGGGCAGAGATTAGGTGGTACCTTGGAAGTGTTGAGGGAAAGATGGAAGGATCTGGAGGGGGCAGGAACCTCACAAAAAGACCAAAAGAGACAACTAACCCACTTCCACCAGGACTTACAGACACTGAGACATCAACTAAAGAGCATGCATGGTCTAGAGCTAGGCCTCCTGAACATATGTGGCCAAGGGATGGCTTAGTCTTCATATGGGGTGCCTGGCAAGTGGATGGAGCAGGGTTTCTGACATGGACTCTATTGCCTGCCTTTGCATCACTTCCCCCTGGCAGGGCTGCCTTGCCTGGCCTCAGGGGATTAAGATATGCTCAGCCCTGGTGTGACTTGATGTGCTGTGGAGGGTTGATATGGGGGGTGGGGGCCTCCACTTTTCTGGGGGAAAAGGGGAAGAGGAAAGAGGAAGGGGAGGAACTGGGAAGAGAGGCTGATGGGCACCGTTGGGATGTAATGTAAATCAACTGAAAGGCGGGGGAACATTAAGAATATTAAGAATTCATCTAGAATCACCTATGGGTGGCAGGAAATCAACTAGTGGGACCTCAAGTAGGTGCTTGAAAGGCAGTGTTGACTCATATTTATCTGTGCTATCTCCAGATCCCTTCAATTTCAGCACAGATAAAAAAAAAGTACAAAGTGAGACTTTACCTATGTCCATCAGAAACAGAAAGCACGTAAGCTGTAGCCCCATTCAGAGTGGTTACGAAGAGCTACAAAACATCAGGTTGCAGGGAGTGGGGTGCACACTCTGCACGTTACTTTGATGGATATGGTTTCCTTCTGAACACTTGACTATGTAAATACCACAATAAATAGGTTTATATTTGTCAAGTACATACTAGTAACAAACAAAGTGAGACAACTTTCAGAGTACTGGTGATCAAAAAGAATCTACTTATTTTTAATTATTTAATTAATTTTTTATTTTTATTTTTTAAATAATTTATTTAATTTTTATTTTGTGCCCATTAGTGCAAAGGTGTCAGATCTCTTGGAACCAGACTTACAGACAAGTGTGAGTAGCCTGTGGGTACTGGGATTTGAACCCAAGTCCTTTGAAAGAGCAGACAGTGCCCTTAACCACTGAGCCATCTCTCCAGCCCCTAAATTTTTATTTTTACATTAATTACAGTTTATTCACTTTGTATCCCAGCTGTAACCCACTTCCTCATTCTCTCCCATGCCCCTTTCCAAGTCCACTGATAGGGAAGGACCTCCTCCCCTTCCATCTGATCCTAGCCTATCAGGTCTCATCAGGACTGGGCTGTATTGTCCTCTGTGGCCTGGCAAGGCTGCTACCCCCTCAGGGGGAAGTGGTCAAAGAGCCAGCCACTGAGTTCATGTCAGAGACAGACCCTGTTTCCCTTACTAAGGAACCCTCTTGGATACTGAGCTGTCATAGTCTACATCTGTACAGGGGCTCTAGGTTATATCCATGAATGGTACTTGGTTGGCATATCAGTCTCAGAAAAGACCTCTATGCCCAGATATTTTGGTTCTGTTGCTCTCCTTGAGGAGCTCCTGTCCTCTCCAGGTCTTTCTATCTCTCCCTTCTTTTATAAGATTCCCTGAACTCTTCCCAAAGTTTGGTTATGATTTTCAGCATCTGCTTTGATACACTGCTGGGTAGAGTTTGTCAGAGGTCCTCTATGGTAGGTTCCTGTCCTATTTTCTGTTTTCTTCTTCTTCCAATGTCCAACCCGTTTGTCTTTCTGAGTGAGGATGGATCATCTTACCCAGGGTCTTCCTTCTTGCTCAGCTTCTTTAGGTGTACAGATTTTTGTAGGTTTATCTCATATTATATGTCTAGTATTCACTTATAAGTGAGTACATACCGTGTGTGTCTATCTGCTCCTGGGATACCTTACTCAGGATGATCTTTTCTAGTTCCCATCATTTGCCTGCATATTTCATGATAAGAATCTACTCTTTAAAGACAAATTTATAAATAACAAATCAGGTAGTAGTATGATGCAGATTTTGTTTGTAAAATACAAAATTAAAAGATTAAAATTAAAAATTTTATATTGCAAAGTACAAAATTAAAGAAAAAAGTACTTCTGAATCACTCTGAGATGGCATTAAAATAATAGAGTTGTTCCTGCAGTTAGTTACTGATTAGCTATGAGGAGGGCCACACATGAGGTCTCCTTTTCTTTTTATCTTTCAAGCTATGAAGAGATCCATCTGATGTCTCTTTGAAAGTAAATTACACATGTTATTGATTTTCATAACTCAACAGGAAGAAATCAGTAGAATTTAATTGTGTTTATTTTTTTTAAATTAGCAGTCTCAAATGTGAGACTAAAGTTAAGAAAACAAGCTTAAATATGTTCAGCACTTTGCCTCTGTGCTATTAAATGTACCTTCTGGAATCTAATCATTTGGTTTTGGAATGGAATTGCAATTTCTGGTTTTACTCTTGTTTTTAATTTTGATTTTTTTTTTTACAAATTCCATACATGTATATGATGTATTTTGATCATTTCTACTCCTCACTTCCTGCCTACAGGACTACCACAGAGCCTCTATGATATCTCTATCATATGTTCATATATATATATATATATATATATATATATATTCATGTTAGTTAGTTAGGAAGTTAGTGACTGCATAGTAAGCAAGCCATGGGGCTGCTGACTCAGAGAGTTCCCATGGCAAGAAGATGGCTCCTTGGTTCCTGAGAAGACCTGCAGGTCCTTGGGATCATACAGGATAGACACTCCACTCCAATCCCCTGCCTGCGGGTCTGTGACACAGCCACCTGAGGGGACCAACAAGCTATTCCTTGCAGTACAGCAGCCAGTACACAACTATACACCATCCCAAGGAGGGCTGTTTCAAGAACATCTAGCTTTCTACCAAGAGCTTTTCCCACACCCCTGAGAAATTCAGCAGGCACTGGGAACAACCAGCCAATGACAGAGATAACCAAATAGCTAAAGGACAATGTAAGAATACAAACAATAAAAGCCAGGGCAATAGGGCATCACCAGAACCTAGTTATCCCCCTGCAAGCAGCCATGGATATCCTACCACAAATGAAACCCAATAAATGACCTCAAATCTATGCTTATGAAGATGATAGAGGACTGAAAAGAGGAAACAAATAAATCCCTTAAAAAAATACAGGAAAATACAAACAGGTAAAGGAAATGAATAAAATAGTTCAAGACCTGAAAATGGAAATAAAAACAATAAAGAAAACACAAACTGAGAAAATTCTGGGGACAGAAAACTTAGGGAAGAAAACAGGAACTACAGAGGCAAGTATCACCAAAAGAATACAAGAGATGGAGGAAAGAATATCAGGTGTAGAAGATACAATGGAAGAAATAGATACATCTTTCAAAGAAAATGTTAAATCTAAAAATTTCCTAACAAAAAATATTCAAGAAATCAAGGCCACAGAAGAAGAGAATGCAGCCACTCCTGATGAGACCTAATTGACTAGGATCAGAAGGAAGGAAAAGAAGACTTCCCCTATCAGTGGACTTGGTGAGGGACACATGTGCAAAGGGGGGAGGAAGGAAGGGATTAGTACATGAGGAGGGAGGGAACCACAGGGGGATACAAAGTGAATAAAGTGTAATTAATAAAGAATTTAAAAAATATCTGACATAAATTCTGCTAAAAACTGTTAATAAGCCTACAAATAAATTTTGTTCAATTAAAAAAGAAAAGATGAAACCTAAGAATAATAGGTAAAGAAGAAAGAGAAGATTCCCAGCTCCAAGGCCCAGAAAATACTTTCAACAAAATTATAGAAGAAAATTTTCTCAACCTAAGAGATGTTTATAAACATACAAGAGACCTACAGAACACCAACTAGATTAGGCCAGAATATAAAACCTTCCACATACTAATCAAAACACTAAATGTATAGAGAATATATATATATATCAAAAGCTTCAAGGAAAAATGCCAAGTAGCATATAAAGGCAGACCTCTCAAAAATCACACCTCGATTCTCAAAAGAGACCCTAAAAGTCAGAAGGGCCTGGACAGATGTCTTGCAGAGCTTAAGAGACCACAAATGTCATCCCAGATTACTATACCTAGCAAAACTTTCAATTATTATAGATGTAGAAAATAAGATATTCCATGACAAAACCAAATTTAAACAATATCCATGCACAAACCAAGCCCTACAGAAAATACTAGAAGGAAAACTCTGAGCAGAGGAGCTTAACTACACTCAAGAAATCACAGGAAATAAAAACCACCAATGTAGCAAAACCAAAAGAAAAGAAACACACAAACACACTACAACCATCAACATCAAAATAACAGAAACTACCAATCATTGGTCATTAATATCTCTCAACAGCAATGAATTTAATTCCCCAATAAAAAGACACAGCCTAACAGAATGGATGCATCATTCTACTACATATAAGAAACATATTCAATCTTCATTCAGAAAGGCAAACAGGATAGACATCAGAAGAGGGGGGAAACAGGGAACAAGATAGGAGCCTACCATAGAGGGCCTCTGAAAGACTACCCAGCAGGGTATTAAAGCAGGTATCACAGCCAAACTTTAGGCAGAGTGCAGGGAATCTTATGGAAGAAGAGGTAGGTAGAAAGACCTGGAAGGGACTGGAGCTCCACAAGGAGAGCAACAGAACCAAAAATTCTGGGCACAGGGGTCTTTTCTGAGACTGATATTCCAACCAAGGACCATTCATGGAGATAACCTAGAACCCCTGCACAGATGTAGCCCATGGCTTCTCAGTGTCCAAGTGGGTTCCCTAGTAAGGGGAACAGGGTCTGTCTCTGACATGAACTGAGTGGCTGGCTCTTTGATCACCTCCTCCTGAAGCGGGGAGGGGAAGCCTTACTAGGCCACAGAGGAAGACAATGCAGCAGGTCCTGATGAGACCTAATAGGCTAGGATCAGAAGGAAGGGGAAGAGGACCACCTGTACCAGTGGACTTGGAAAGAGGCATGGGAGGACAAGAGGGAGGGTGAGTGGTATTGGGAGGGAATGAGGGAGGGGCTACATCTGGGATATAAAGTGAATAAATTGTAATAAATAAAAAAATATTTTAAAAAAGAAACACACTTTAGCAACAAAGATAGACATAACCTCAAAGTTAAGGGCTGGAAAGAGCTTTTCCAAGTTTCAACATCTATTAATGGATGTTTTACAAGAGATTTGGGAAGATTTTGTGATGGAAAAAGTGCTTTGGAAGACACCTGTAAGAATCAGCAGCAGGGGCGGGACCTGGGGCATCAACCCGCATGCAATCAGACATGCTCTTCTCTGGGTCAAAAGCAGCTGACCCTGAGTGCAGTGCTTAGCCTCGCATCCTGAGCGTAACATTTTAGCTTTTTATGGTAGCCAACCATGCTTGGGGAGACTGTCCTGCTTCAATGGCTGTAAAGGCCTGAATGATCATGGCTGCATTACGCTGTTGTGAGACTCTAATCTTGCATATACACCACAGGCAAACCAAGGAGACCAACACCAGAAGGCCTGCTAACGTTCCCATGCCTGCCCATTCCTTCAGATGATTCATGGCTGCAGCAATCCATGATGATACTCCTGTGGCTAGTCCTGCGTCCACTCTGGTAGAATTTGCCGTAACAATGGCCACTCTCAGTTGCTCCATCATAGTATCGAATTCTCCAGTCCAATTACCTAAAATATAGCTAGACAATTGTTTAGACAGATTTGCAGCACGGGAAAAATTCTCATATTGTATGCTAGTGACACAAAGTCCAGCATACTTCCATTGACAGCCAAGTTGAGCGATTTGCCATAGGGTATCAATTTGCTCCTGCACGAGGTCAATCCTCTGATTGAACACCATCAAGTCTCCTTTTAGTTGAGCATTAATTCCTTTTTGTACATCTAAAGCATGAGCTACATTGGCTAAAAGATTATCGGGTCTGATGCTCTTTGGGTGGATGACACCTAAATGAACGTTGGTACAAAGTCCCAATTTATTTCTAATATCAGAGATCAGACCTCTACTCTTGCCTGATGCGTCTAAAACAAAAAGGGGGAACTGTAGAGAGCTGCGTAATGCCGCGCCTTAAACGATGGTGAGTGCTCTCTGTCACAAACAACTCCATATTTGGCTAAGGCTGAGGATCTGGCTTGCTTCCATGTATGTGGACCTATCTGCATTGCCCACGAGGCACGCTGGGGTTGGCTACCCAGAGGCTATTTAAGCTGTGGGCTGGCTTTCCCCAGGGTCAGAAGATTGTCCAAGGTTCCTGAATAAACTGCATTGAGAAGAACAAAAAAAAAAAAAAAAAAAAGATCAGAAAGAAGGAGAAGAGGACCTCCCCTATCAGTGGACTTGGGGAGAGGCATGCATGCAGAAAGGGGGGGAGAGTGGGACCGGGAGGGGAGGAGGGAGGGGCTTATGGGGAATAAAGGAATAAAGTGTAATTAATAAAAGTTAAATAAAAAAAAATAAAAACTAAAAAAAAAAAAAAAAAAAAAAGAATCAGCAGCAGGAAGCCTGGACCCTCAACACAGTCAAAAGAGAAGCTTCCAGCCAGTTCTGAGCTCTCCAGTCCCAAGGTAATCACACATTTGTTTACTACAGGAAGTTTCACTAAAAACTATACACCTTGGAACTTTGTACTTAAATGTGTGATACACATTTAAATTTCATTTTTAAATATAAGGCAGTAGGGCTGGAGAGATGTCTCAGCAGTTAAGAGCACAAGCTGCTTTTCCAGAAAAAATGGGTTCAGTTCCCAGGACCCACATGGCAGCTTACATTCATCTGTAACTACCATTCCATGAGAGCTAGCATCCTGTTCTGGTGTCCATAGGTACTACATACTACATGTATGACAGCACACATTCAGGGAAAACCCTCATTCACAAGTATACAAATAATATAAAATGATAAATTAAAATAATTTTCAAATTTTCTATGTAAGTTGGCAGTAGGAAAGTGAAAGATTTTGAAGAGCACCTGTTGTAAACCAGAGAACAAGAAGATGGAGAGATGACAGAGGTGGGTAGTGTAGATGGAAAGGAATGTTAGGAAGAGATAAAATAGGAAATTGTGATCTCAGAATTACAAAAACTAGTTTCAAAGTGACCATAGGGGAAAAAAAAAATTGTTCCCCCTTCAAAACAACAAACATCCCTAATAAGTACAGGTCTCTCAACATAGCCAGGGAGCTAAAGCAAGAGGGGTCCTTACCAGAACTACTGGCCTTTATTCAGTAGACTCTACCACATAACTAAGTCCAAATAAAACTTGAAGCTCTACCCACCAAAGAGCAAAGCTTTCCAGGATAGGAACAGAAAAAAATGCTGCCAGCTATCAATACTTGGTTTACATATTTTGCAAGAGCCACTTTGAAATTATACAACACCTTGAAAGAGTCAGTAACAGAGATGGCAATTCTTAGAAGCAGACTCTGAAGCAGCCTCACAAGCCAGATTTCTGCCTGCAGCCAGCATGCCCTGAACCTGCTTTTGCAATCTGAGGATGAGAATACAATATATGAGGTGAACTGCCTGAGGTGTTCTGCCACCACTTTCACAAAGAGCATACTCAGAAGCAGATCTTTGCTTCATTTCCCTTAAGGAATATCATATGTTAATATAATAAGTCACCCTAGAAGAGAAACATAAATAAAAATTATTTAGAAACTTGTACTTAGAAAATAACATCAGCTCTTACAAAATATTCTTTCCATTTGTGATTGTCCAAACTCCATATTTCCCAGGTTTTGGTAAGATTGGAGGTGGATCAAAGACTTATTTATAGTGAAAGAGTTGTCCTGGAAGATCAGAATCTAGTTAGTTTTCTGGAAGGTGACAAGGAACTCACTTTTCAGCTGACTATAAAGTTAAGAATCTGTTGGAGCATCCACCAACTCTGGAAACCCTGAAATATTGTACTTATTTAGATAATTATTGTTGTTGTCAGTGTTAATGAGAAAATCAATAAATCATAAGCCTTTCACTGATTAATGTGAAGAAACAGGACCAATGACTTAAATAGAATCATTTTTTTTATCCTTTTCAAGGAGCTCACCAGTGTCTTCTGCCATTCACCAAGCCATGGTAGATAGTACTACTTTTCACACCCCAAGCACTGGAGATCTCTGTGAACAATCACAATTCATATTGTTCTAATGAGAAGCTGCCATGTAACACATCACCTTTAGTTAGGAAGAATTTAAATCTAAAATACTAAGAGGGATTATCCAGAATGTTCCAACCTCATAAAAAAAGAAATCTGAGGCACTGTTCACCCAAAAAGGCTTCTGGGTGAAAGTTCAATACAGAATGTAGAACTCAGGTCCAGAAATGCTGGAGTAGTTGGAAAAACAACATTAGGTCTTCCTACTACAGAGTATCACTCACCCATAACCTAGATTTCTGAAATTTTCCTGAATTATACTATATAACTTTTACCACCCCTACCTAGCACTATTATCAACACTGCTCAATATTACCACTGGGGAAGACCCTCAACTCTGGTCTTGTTCAGTAATTCACCCTTTCTGCTGTTAATTACTTATACCCAAATAGTGGAAAGCTGTTACTTGAAAGAAAAAAAAAATCTGTTTAGTTTGAGCAATAGTTGTGAGTCATTTCATTTTCCCTTTTTTTGTATTTAGTTGAGGATATGATCAACCATTTAGGATTCAGAAGCTTAAAGAAAAAGAGACTTTTACCCCAGGAAATAAGTTCCTGAGTAGCATGACAATGAATTCACAAGTTCTGAAATCATGTGAGAAAATTTGTTATTACCCAAGTTGTCATAGGAGTCCAACCTTTAAAAAACAAACTCACAATTCCTGGATTCAACAAAGTTCTGACTCCCATACTCTTTACCGAAATGTGCCATCACCATAGAGAGACTGTACAATGGTCAGGTTCATTGTCAATAGATCCAAGTGTCCCAGGGGACTCTTCAGTATCTCTGGGTTGGTTTTGGTTGGCAACAACCTAAAAGGTTCTATTTGCAATGGTAAAGTGGTAAGGAATAACACTAAATGTCTGACCATATACAGAACAGTGCACCAAGGATTTTCCACCCCGGGGTAATATGTGTCAAGGATGAGTAAGATAGCTCCAGATGTTCTTATCCACATCTTGGGTGGAAAGACCATTGTGCTCATCAGCCTGGAGCATTTGCATACATCCTGTAGAATAACTCACCTGAGAGCAGAGGAGCAGGGAACAGATATTCTTTGTTGGAGGCAACTGAATGTCACCACCCACATTCTGTGAAGAAGAGGCTCACAGTTATTCACTCTTCTAGGAAAAATAAGTATAAAGTTTCACAATTTGCCTCTTTTATGTTCACAAACAAATTATAATGTACCAAAAATGGGCAACATAACAGGTTAACTTTCCTCTAGTCCAGCTGTCGGGGCCTGATGCTGGGAGATGACAGGGTGGAAAGAGCCCCTGAGGTCAGCCTGTTCCTACCTCTGGATGGTGTATCATTATCCCTTGACTGTGGAGTGAGTGTGAGTGACAGCACCGTGCAGTGTACGTGAGGTTCACTGAGCTCATTCCAGCTTTAAAAATAGGCTCTGAGCCGAGGCTGGTGCTTTTTTTTTTTTTTCTTTTCTTCTTCTTCTTTTCCCTCTGTACCTCTTAAAATAAAATATAAATGCAACATAGGTTTCAACTCAGAAAAGGTAAGGACTCTCCTAAATAGTCAACACTGCTATACAAATCTCATCTAGTCCCTCCAGCTATACCTCAAGCCTTTCTAAGTGTGTGTGTTCCCAATATCTAGATCCCATTACTCTGCCCAGCAATCTATTCACCATCCATACTGCTGTATTAGCAGTTATTCTGCTGATAAAAAAGAACAGTATACCAGTCTTGAAATGACATATTCTCCAAGAGCAGAATGTGAGTTTGGGAATCATCTTAAATTCTAATTTTTCAAGCATGGGTCATATATAATATCCTTCTAAGCTTGGTTGATAATTCTTGTCTCTGGGTAGAAGTAAGATAAGAACATTGAGTGCTACTTTGTACACATCATCTTGTTCCTCTATTCTTGCTCAGTGTTGACTTAGACTTGACACTGTAATTTTTAAGTACCAAAACAGGTACTTGAGCAGGTAGAATGCAAGACAGAAAAGTCAGAGATGGGGTCCACATAGACCAACCAAAAAATGTGTTGTGAATTTCTAAGAGAAATAAGAAAATATAAAGATAAATGAGCAAGGAAACTAAATGTAGAATAGTTTTAAGCGGTGGGAGGAAAACTAGCCATAAAGTCCATGGAAGCCTGGCAAGAAAAGAAAGGGAGTTCACGTTGCTAGGAGATACAGCCAGGTTCTATTTCACACTCTGTACACTCAATCCCACTTTTGGATGTACCTCATCCTAAGTCTCAGAGTTCCGAAATAAAGAATGATAGGTTTATGGAAATCTGCAGCAGACATAACAGGCCCATTGTCTGAGAACTGACCACATAACCTTAACAAGTCACTCAGCTTTCCTCTAACTCTACTCCTTCACTTTTTAAAGTAAGGACACTCATCAATTCATGACTAAGCTGAGAAGCACGTTCTAATTATTAGTGGTATTAGCACTGTGCATGCTCTAAATAGAAGATATGAAACATTACAACTAAAAGTGTGAACAAGATTGAACCATAAGCATACTTACTGCAAAGGGATTTAAAACTTCTTGTGCTATGTACTAATTCCCTGGCATAGAAATATTTTCTTATGAAATTTTAGAGTATACAATTCTCAGAAACTTTGAAAATTAAAGCATGGGGGAGAGACACATAAAGGATGGAGGAAGGATAGAGGGAAGAAAGAGGGAGGGAAGAGAGAGCATTAGGTTTTTGTTATGTACCTGTAAGGAGAAAAGGCAGAGCAGGAAACTTTAGTTCTAAAAACCATTGCAATCTGGAAATTCCCATGGCCAAACTTTGTGTTATAACTAGTAAAAATAACATTTATGTTATAAGATCACCTGCTAAAATGAGATAAATAGACATTTCAGTAGCCCAGAAATAATGTTTTATCTTACTGATAAGGACCAAATAAAAAAGCCTATTCTGTCAATGCATAATTACTATGCCAGTACTCTGAGGATAGTGAACATGAGAACTACAGAAAGAATATATTTGTTAAAAAAGCCAAAAGGCAACTCATAAGTATGTCACCCCACCTCCTCTGTACAGCTCCACAGGGAAAACAACAACATATAATTCTCCTCACTGACTGAAGTGTCCTATGGCAATGTGGTTTAATGGAGCTGCTCCACAAAGTGAAGTAGTCTGAAGAGATTGCTGCTCACTTAGCTGTCAGAACCACAGAGAAGGATAAAGTTCAGCACAAACCTATGACACCTAAGATTGTGTAGAGAAAGCCATTGCTGCACAGGTACAAACAGGCTCAAAAGGCAACACACCAAAGATTAGCATTTTAAATGCCTTTAAAATTCCCCTAAGCAACAACATTCTGACCCTGTCTCTAGAGAGTGCTCCCTGGAACCTAAGTGATCTACTTTTCACTCAAACAGCAGCCTCAGCAGCTCCACTTCTTCAGCTCTGCAAATGCAGTATTGATCCCTAGAGGAAATCAATCTCATCTTCAAGTAAGGTCTTTCATTAAATTCCCATCGTTTTTTACCCAAACCAGAGCTCCATTTGAATGAAAACCACCAACTACAAAGTAGATTCCACTCTACTGGAATTTTTCAGTAAACATTAACCAAAAGCTGGAGTGTAGGTTCACCAGTGAAGAATGAGGATGCCCCAGCCCACACATAACCTACAGAGAACAGCTGGGTATGTGAAAGTAGAATTATAGGTTACAAAATAAGACTTTATCATGAAATCATAACTAGATTAAGCAGCAGTTCTAGTTGAATTTTAGAGAATAGAGCTTCTGAAAGTGTATGTGTGTGTGTGTGTGTGTGTGTGTGTGTGTGTGTGTGTGTGTTACAAAAGATCCCATTTGGTAGCCCTTGGCTTGGGATTGACTATTTAGTCAGGCTGGCTACATCACAGCAATGCTGCTGTCTCATCTGGGAGAGCAGTCATGAGTCACCATGCTCAGCTTGAAGAAAAGAAAAATACTTATCAGAAAATTCCATCATTGGTGCTTCTGCATTTTCTGTGTAAATAAGGCACCAAATTAAGCTAGAGCAGAGCAAAATAACAAGCTAATGTGATAAGTTGCTTACTTTAAATCTGTTTTTATCTCTTTTTCATCAAAAAAGGAACCAAAATAATACACTCATTTAAAAAGCTAAGTATCTGCAGAAACAGAAAATGCACAATTGAGTGGAAAGGAATTTGCATATGATAGAAACACAGACAGCCACTCCAGTGGCTGGAATGCAGACCTGAGAGAGGACTGATAGGGAGGAGATCTCCTAGAAAAGCAGATGGTGGAAAAAAGATGGTGAAAGACAATGTGACTGCAAGATTTTTGCACTAATTGATGATCTACAAGGAGTTTGACTAGTGGGCTAAATACAAAGTTCAAGCAAAAATTGTAATTATATAGTGATGATATACAAATATTTTATTAATTTTAGGATTTGTCCCTATGTTTTAAAAATACTTGATTTTTGCATGTTTCCTTAAAGAATGCTTACCTTTAGGGGCTTGTGAGATGGCTTAGTGGGTAAATTATCTGCTGTGCAAGCATGAGGCCCCAAATTAAGATCTCTACAACCCTCATAAAAAGTTGGCCATGTTTGTACACGCATATAGTACACAGGCAGGATAGAGTTAAGGCATTAGAAACAAGAGGATTGCTGGAACTCAGTGAGAGGTCCTGCCCTAAGGAAATAATACAGACAGAAATACAGAACAATACTGGACATCCTCCTCTGGCCTTTACACACATGCATGATTATACACATACATACATACGCACGCACTTCCATGAGCACACACATACACACACACACACACGCACACACGCACGCACACGCACCCACACACTTTCCCCTTTGTGGTCATAGTATAGTGTGCATTGCTCCATGGTTCCAGACAAACATGTGTGCCCATGTGTGGTCACTCATGCTGCTTTTAGAGTCCCCAGTCATCTTTTCAGGAAAGTAGTCAGGAATGTACTCTTAGCCCATTGCATCTGAATTTTGGTGAGGGTGTAGATTTTTTTAGTTTTAGCAAATTTCTAGGATGATTTTCCTCTAGATAATTTGAAAGCTATATTTGGAACTGTAGAAAATGAGGTTTTAAACAAAGTCAGAGATAGTGTGCTCCAGAACAGATATTTGACCCAGATAGGACCCAACAGATGCTAGAGAAGATTTCTGTCAGAAATTGGTCTCTAAATACTTTTCTAAAATATGGTGTGTTGAAACCACATTTTAAGTGAGCATTTAGAAATCATGTAAGCGACCAGACATCGGGATACATCTTTGCCTGGGCCATGGGGCAATACACAGAGTGTGGATCTTTGATGTTAAGGTAAAGGTCTGGCATTTCTGGATAGCCTCTGTGCTTGGTACATTATGTTGGACTTCCTTTCTCAGCTGGGTTTCCTCCTCATCTGATCTGGGGAACACCAGATCTCCTAAGGAGCATCACATAACCCTCAGGGAGATTACAAGCCCAACCCTTTCCTGATAAGAAACTGGTTTGGCAAGCACATGTGGATTCCTTGAAACATACACCCTATGTTCATGAGATGTTTTGGTGTCTTGGCTTTCAATCAATGACCTTTAATTGTACTTGGCATTCTTACCCTACCCATAAAATAATTAAATACTACTTTCTCCCTCTTATGATAGGGCTGTTTTGTTACAGGTAAATGAGTAAAACACATTCACCATCAAAATGAGTCAAACATGTTCACCATGAAAACTCCTCCCACAGCCCAAGGGTTATAAGTCCCTGATTCATAAAATAAATGCTCTCTCACTGCACTCCTCCACTCACTGACTGCTCCACTCACTCTATAATAAATGACTGCTTAAGATTTGTCATTTATTCTGGGGTAGAAAGGGCTCCCTGAAGAATTGCCTACTGAGCTTGATTATCAATCAAGCAGCCACCCGCTCAGATGCTGAGAGCTTCTGAACCACCTCGGGCTTCACTACCAGTCAGCCAGCCACATACTGCTGGCCACTTTGAGCTTCTGGTGTTCACTGGGTTTATAGAACTGCCACAACAGCCGTTGAGCTGAGTTCTGCCACAACTGTCTTTTGCCAGACCTGCCTTCTGGTCGATTTCAAGCTCTGGCCCACACCCCTGCCGTTAGTACAGTGGCTTAACTGAAGGGCTGTCACACTGAGGTATAACCACAGGCTTTGGGAATATCTGCCTTCTGATATACCAGCAATCTCATTTAAAAGAGCTCATTTGTAACATCCAGTGGAAAACTCATGTCCTCCTTCCTGGGTGAGACCAGGAGCCTTGCCTAGCACATGGGCCTCATCCTTACAACTCTGATCATTCCTAAGAGAAACGGGACCTTTGATCCCAGGCTGCCTCTGTTTCCATACAGAAGCAAACAGCACCCTGACCATCCAGTATGGTGCTCAGCTTGGAAGCCTATCTGTGTATTACACCTGTGCCCTGGGACAGCCCAGGCTACAGCCAGATTTGAAACAACAATTGAGCTTATCAGTAAAAGGGGAATAAATTGCCTTTGTTACTAGAGATCCATGGCAGACTCAAACTATTTATATTTTTATACTTTCTAAATGAATTCTGTTTCTAATGCTGTACCAGCTTCCTCAGCAAAAGCTACTGTCAGTTTATACAGCTAGAATTACCTAAGGACTTAAAACTGTTAGGCTTGCTCTTATCTAATTTTGAAATAACAATTTTATGCTGTCTTTTCTTGCTCTGTACTGTGACAGTCATCTGCTGTGGTCTATCACTTCCAAACAAGTTTCACCCTGTTATCAGGAACTTAGCAATTTTCCAGTTTAATCATCAAAGTTTACAAGGATCCTCTTTCAACCTCCATCAATATCTATTCTCACCAGCATTACTTAGAGTAAATTATGCCTGGAACCCAGAAGACAGATCACTCAGCAGAGAAAAACACTTTTGTGAGGGGAAACATGAGGACCTGAGTTCAAATCCCCAGGACACACATAAAAAGTCATGCACACACATGTGCATGCTTAAAGCCTGGCATTTCAGGGACAGGGGGACATAGAAGAGCCAGAGGATTTCTGGTCAACAGCCTAACTTCGGTGTCTCCAATTTGAGACACTGTCTCAAGTAAATATAGGAGAAAAATATAGGAGAATAAAAATATAGCAGAAAAAAAAAATAGAGCAGTGTCCTCCTTTTAAATCTGTGCATGCACACATACAGACATACCCACAAACATTGTGCACTCCTTTTGTTGTTTGTACATTTTTGTACATGCCAATGTGTTTTGACCAAATCCACCCCCCATCCCTCACCCTTCAGTTCTTTCCCTCCCCCTACTACCACTCTTTTCTTCCAACTTCAGGTGCTCATCATTTACAACCTACACAATCTACTTAGTGCTGCTTGTATGTGGGTATATGTGCTGGCTAGTTTTATGTCAACCTGACACAAGCAGAGCCATCCTGGAAGAGATAACCTTAATTAAGAAAATTCCTTCATCCGGATTGGCCTGTGGTATCTTTTCTTGATTATTGATTTGGAAAGGCTCAGATAACTGAGGGAGGTGGTCCTAGAGGGTATAAGAAAGTAGAGTGAACAAAATATGAGGAGTAATAGCCAGTAATCAGAGGATCTCCATGGCCTCTATATCAATTCCTACTTCCAATTTCCTTCCCCATTTGAGTGGCTGCCCCGGCTCCCTCAGTGCTGGACTGTGATATGGGACTAAATTGAAATAAGTCCTTTCTCTTCAGTGCTGGACTGTGATACAGGACTAAATTGACATAAATCCTTTCTCTTCGGGTTGTTTTCGGCCTTAGTGTTTTATCACAGCAACATAAACCTTAACTAAAATAGTATCAGACCATTTACTGCAACTTGGGCATTCTCTCAGGGACCACATGCTTAAAGAAAACTGACTTCCCCTTCTGTAAAAATATCTTTATTCACGAAATACAATTGTTGTCTCAGAAGCTCACTGCCTCTCCCTGTTAACACAGGCCTAGTCCTGGAATCTTCTAACCTCCATACAATCTAATCGAGGCCTAGAATGTTTTCAGGCTCTGAGACTTAGCAATGAATAAACTTACCCTTTCTAGCTGTTTTTAAACTCTGCCTGGTTTAACTCAACTGTTCTGGTTCAAACTCCTCACCAAGCTGACTGATGCAAACTGACTTCTCTCACTTCTGAATGAATTGCTCTGCTTGACCTCATACTAACTTTGGCAATATGTTCTAATCTTCTGGCTCCTTCTCATTCTCTGGATCATCTGTCTTCACCCCTGTCTAGATTGTTCTCTCTCTGCAACTGGTCTTTGAACAACTGTCACAGTAAAAATGCTTCTTCTCCCTCTGCACTGCTTTCTCTTAAGTTGTTTCTTTTTTCTCTCTCTTCTTTTGAGAGTTGTGCATATCCCATTCTGTACAATCTTTCTCTGATTCATCCCTTTCCCCGCCTCTCAACTAGACATCCCTTTCAAACATGGTACTTCCTTTTACCAACAAACAAACTAAACAAAACAAAATAAAAACCTTTACCTTCATTGTTTGGGATTAAAGGTGTGTACTAATGGTGTGAACTAAAGGTGTGTGGCATGTCTGCATTGCAGCTGGTTTGCACAGACCTGGATGGTCTGTGATTAGAATGTGATTAGAGCAGCTATGTTACTTGATTAAAAGTTTTCTATAACCTCTTCCACAAGCAATCAATTGCCAACAGCTCCTCAACTAGGGTGGGATGTTATAATATCTACCCTACCCATGTTAACACAAGCTTACATGTAATCACAGATGCCTTAAGTTTAGTTAGTTAGAAGGGTTTCATGTCCCCCCCCCCAAAAAAAAGTTACAAGGTATTTCCATTGCTCTTGATTACCATTCAGAACTTAATGGTAAGATCCCATTGCTAAAGACATCACATACTTGAGTCATAAGACAAGCTGTTACTAACCTGGATGTTTCATCATTCCTAGACAGCTTTATAGTTCTGGAAAGTTTTATGTATGCTCCAATGGACAAAGCCATTAACAGTAATACCTTGCTGTGAGCTCTTCAAATAACAACTTGCCTGATATGATATGCCTGCTGGTGCAGGAGTGTCATGAATGTTATGGAAGTAAACTCCTTTCTAATTTAAGGCCTACTCACACTGGTACTGTTTACTAATTGGGCCAAAACCCTAAAAGACTGTAAGTTAAATATCTTAACTCAGAATACAACACAATATATGAGTCTTTGTATACTCATTTTTTGTGACTGACAGAATAATACAATGATTATGAGAACTGGTATTGATCTGCAGATTAATCATATGAGTTAGAATGCAGAGACTGATGCATCAACTAAAGACCTCACATAGAGAGGACCTAGATCCCTTGCTCAGATGTATCCCATAAACAGTTCAGTCTCCCTGTGGGTCCTCTAGTAAGGGGAGAAGATAGAGTCTCTGACATGAACTCTGACATGTCTGTTCCTTGATCAGTTCTCCCTGGTGGGGCAACCTAGCCATCCCATGGAGGAAGAGGATGCAGGCAGTTCTGACAGGGCCTGATAGGCTAGGCTCAGACAGTAGGGGAGGAGGACTTCCTGTGTCAGTGGACTAGGGGAGAGAGATATGGGAAGAAGAGATAGAGAGGATGGGACTGGGAGGATATGAGGGTGGGGGTTACAACTGGGATACAAACTGAGTAAATTGTAAATAATAAAAGAAAATATTTCTGTACTCTCTGAAAGGACACATTTTAATCACATGCTTCATATATAAACATGTTGAAATTACTAAAGAGATTTGATAAAAATTTTTCCTCCAATTTACCACATTTTTTTAAAAGTAGAATTTAGAAAACATATCTCTTCAGAATGCCCTTGGGCATTCCTGAGTGTTGTAACAATCCTTAGATGAAGGATGCTCATCTACATATCATTTTAGTGGGACAGATTGCTTGTGAAGAAATTCATGATTAAATATTATTTCAGCGTCACTTCTCCAGAGGAACTCTTTTTCTAAACGATAAAGTATTTTAATTGTACTGTGTTCAGGGTTTTGTGGGGTGTTGACTCTGGTGTACCAGCATGTAATAGGGTTGGTTGCTGCTATGTTGAGTTAATAGATCTCATTTATCATTTCTACAGGTGGCCAAAAGAGGATAAAGAAAAGGCAATATTCATGGCTGTCTTTGGTGAAACTGGACAAAACATTAATTTTAAAAAGAACTGAAAAAGTAGTATTTCTACTATGATAAATTGTGTTTTGTGTGCCAAAAAGATTAGAACCTCAGAAGAGCTGTTTTTGTGTATCCTGTATCTCAAAGTGTAGCCAACTCAGTATGGAATATTTTCTCATCAGACTTAAGATTCACTACAGTCTCTAACACAGTTGCTATAGCTTGATTCTTTGGAGAAGTAAATCAATAATTAATAATCATAGTCATCTTAAAATATGACCTGAAATTTTAATATTTTAGCTCAATGTTAATGTTTACCACATTTCAGTATGTATTTTATGCATACTGCTTTCAGTCACTAAAAAAATACTATTTATTGCATTCATTTTGTTTCTAACTGACCCTGCATGAAATTTTGATTATTACATTATCTTGTAAGTTGTTACATTAGAATTGTAACCAGGTCTTTAATGCTGGGAAATACTATTTAGTTTCTAATTGATCCCCTTTCTTCACAGCATCATTACAATTATCCTCCAGACCCTAAGCATACATTAAATACCCATGGGAAAATTCACTGTTAACTCTCTGGGTAGTAGTCTTGTGATTGAGGAGCTCTGCGAGCCTTTCAACAACATACCTTTGCCATCACCTCAGTACCACCTTTGTCCTAACTCAGAACTTGCTCTAGTAAGAATTCCAGCCCTTCCCAACACCAGAAAGTAGGCCTCCCTTTTCTTATCTTTGCTGAACCTTCCCTCATTCCACAGACAAGCCCCTGAGTTTCACAGAATCTTCTCATCCTGTTTTCTCTATATCTGTAACAGCATGTGCACACATGCTTTTCCATGTTACATATCTACATACAGTAACTGCCTCCATTTTTCACTGCAGACATTCAGAGCTAGGCCAGACATCTGGGCACCCTGGATAGGCTAATTATGCCCACCCTTCAAATCATTATTTTGTTTTCCTTTATTTATTGCTGCAGCATTTAAAAAGGCACTTTCAGTTCAGTCTCCTAGTGGGTTCCATAGTAATGGGAACAGGGACTGTCTCTGACATGAACTGATTGGCCTGTTGTTTGATCACCTCCTCCCTGAGGGGGGGAGCAGCCTTACCAGGCCACAGAAGAAGACAATGCAGCCACTCCTGATGAGACCTAACAGACTAGGATCAGAAGGAACGAAAAGAAGACCTCATCTATCAGTGGATTTGGGGAGAGGCATTCGTGGAGAAGAAGAAGGAAGGGAGGGATTGTGAGGGGAGTAGGAAGGGAACTACAGGTGGGATACAAAGTAAATAAGGTGTAATTAATATAAAAATAATAACAACAAAAACAATAAATTGTTCATCAAAAAAGCAGTTTCTATGAAGATGAATGGCATGTCTCTCTATAAGTTTATAATAAGTGTTATTTCAAATACTTAGCCCTGATATAGTTAGTTGATTTAAGACTCTCATTCTGCCTCTTTCTAATCACCTGTAACTAGATAATATCAATCTCCCTGTGTACACACACAGGGTGGAGGAAAATTATAGATTAAGCTAAATGGCTGATTCAAAATGTTTGTAGAAAATATCTTGATTTAGATGTCTTGCAAGCCACACATCTAATTCTCTCTTATTTTGTGAGCTATACTGTTACTTGGTAGTGTCTAAAGAACTGAACATTTTGATAATAAAACAAATCATTTCCCCTTACAACCAATTCTTTGCCAGGTATCTTTTATTTCACAAAATTTAGAAATTACAATTAAACACTGTAGTAATTGTCTTTAAGACAGTCCCTGAGTTAAGACTGTGGCCATATAATTGTAGTTTTTTTATTTATAGAAGCATGGCTAGAAGTGGTCTGTTTTGGTTTTCATTAATATCCTTTGGTTTTACCCTCAAGGTAGCCTGGATCATATTCTGTAGTCAAAGATGGCCCCTAACATTCAATAATCTTTTGCATCATACTCCTGAGTGTTAGATTACAAGCTTGAGCCACCGCACCCAGCTTGAAGTGCTTTGATAGAGCCACTTGAAGTCTCTATACAGGCCTATAGATACAATCCAACTGCTACTGTGTTTGTTATGCCAGAATGTTTATGTGCCCATGGAGAAACCAGCTCCACTCTGATTGAATCACACTATCCAACCACACTTAACTTATCCCAAGTTACTTAAAAAATTGTGCTCGGTGTCATTATCAGATATATGGGTTCTGTTGCAGCACTAAAGACCCAATCTAGGGCCTCATGTATGCAGAGCAAGCCTTCTATCTACACATTCTTGAAGGAGCTATTTAAACTTCTCTGTGCCTTTTCTTACCTAATAACTAAGGCATTTTGAGGATTGTAGTGATTATATAAAATACAAAGATGAGACTCTAGATGTGGCCACTGGCAGATTTTCAATGCATAAGTGGATGGCCCCACCTCCATTCACATGTGTGTAGCACTAATGGGACTAAGTAGGTAATAAAAATGTTTATTAAATAAGATATGAAGTTCAGAAGAGGACATTTTAGGAGGATATAAAGGTGGTGTTGGGAGGAATGGAGATATATATATGATCTATATATGTATGAATATGTGTGTATGCATGAAATTCTGAAAAACAAAAATTTTAAAATAGAAGAGGCTCAATTAAAAAATAGCTAGTTACTTTTTTCTTAAGCTTATACCACTTACTGGTTTAAGCTATTCTTACTGCTATCTGAAAATATCTTCTTCAATATTCTCTCATTTTTTGTCCTATTCAAGTTTTTTGACAACAAGTAATGTTTTGGAGTGTAATATTTTTGAAATGTTCTTCAACATTTCAGATTCAAAATTTCAGCAACAATGTTTCCTCCTGGTTTTTCTCGTTTCTAAACCTTATTCAGCCTTTCATTATAAAGTCTATTCTCATCTATGAAATCTATTATTCTTTCAGATTGTTGTTTCTGTTCTCACTGTATCTGATCTCCCCAGGCAATACCATATGCTCTCATGCTTGCAATTATCTCTTTGATTCCAATTATTAACAAACCTTCTTCAACCTTAAACAAAATCTTCATTTCTAATACCTTTAGCACATTTCTTCATGACTAGCCACCAGGATAAATTTATCCTTTTTTAATATAATATTTTATTATTTTGGCAAGTTTATATGTGCATACAATGTAATTTGCTTGCATTCACCTACTACTCTTCCCTCTAGCTCCTCCATGCCCACTCCTATTAACTCCCAAAATTTGTATTCTTTTTTTTTTTTTTTCAGTAACTAATCAAGTCCAGGTTGTACTGTGCATCCATTCACAAGTCAATATTGGAGTGTGGGCAACCTAATAGGGGCCAGATCATTAAAGAAAATGTACTTTCCACTCTTGAAGTTACCAGTATTCAACTATTGATAGAGGTAATGGTTCATGAATCCTTCACACATTCATGCTGAAATGTTGACTGTCTTGCTCTCCTGCAGGTCTTACACAGGCAAACTCAGCTGCTTTGGATTATTAGTACAGTAGATTTGGCATGTCTAGAAGACATTGTTTTACTCTGATTTTTCTTGATCTCTAGACTTTACAGTCTTTCTGACATCTCTTCCATAGTAGTCTCTGAGCCTGGAAGGAACATGTACATGTTCCACTTTGGCTGAGAAGTACACAAATACTTATTCTCTGCACTTTGACCAGTTGTAAATTTCTGAGTTAACCAACATCTACAACAAACATATCTACACACACACTTATTATATATATATATATATATATATATATATATATATATATATGCCATCATTTATCTCTATCAAACTCAAATAGCTTCTAGTAGTTATCTAATAATAAATTCATAAAATATGTTCTTAGAATCTTAGAATCACAGATACAGGTGCAGAAAAAGAAACAGCCCAGATACCCCTCAGTGGAGGAATGGACACAGAAATTGTGGTACATCTACACAATGGAATATTACTCAGCAATAAAAAAAAAAAAACAAGAAAATCATAAAATTTGCAGGTAAATGGTGGGATCTGGAAAAGATCACCCTGAGTGAGCTATCCCAGAAGCAGAAAGACACACACGGCATATACTCACTCATATAGACATATAATACAGGATAAACCTACTAAAATTTGTACACTTAAAGAAACTAATCAAGAGGGAGGACTCTTGCTAAAATGCTCAATCTCTATCCAGAGAGGCAAAGAGGATGGATATCAAAAAAACAAAAGAGAGAGAGAGAAAAAAAAGAGGGAACAAGTCAGGAGCCTGACACAGAGGACCTCTGAAGGGCTCTGCACTGCAGAATATCAGTGCAGATGCTGAGATTTATGGCCAACTTTTGGGCAGAGTGCAGGGAATCTCATGAAAGAAGTGGGGAACAGTAAGATCTGGAGAGGACAGGAACTCCACAAGGAGAGCAACAGAACCAAAAAATCTGAGCCCAGGGGTATTTCCTGAGACTGATACTCCAACCAAGGACCATACATGTAGATAACCTAAGACCCCTGCACAGAGATAGCAAATGGCAGTTCAGTATCCAAGTGGGTTCCATAGTAGTAGGAACAGGGACTGTCTCTGACATGAACTGATTGACCTGCTCTTTAATCACCTCCCGCTGAGGGGGAAGCAGCATTACCAGGCCACAGAAGAGGACAATGCAGCCAGTCCTGATGAGACTTAATTGACTAGGATCAGAAGGAAGGAAAAGAAGACCTCCCCTATCAGTGGACTGGGAGAGGGGCATGCTTGGAAAAGGGGGAGAAAGGGAGGGATTGGGAAGAGAGGAGGGAGGGAACCACAGGGGGGATACAAAGTGAATAAAGTGTAATTAATAAAGAATTAAAAAAACAGTAGCTTTGAAATAAGAGTTTTCAAGGAAAAAGAGGAGAACATCTTTAGTCCTGCTCATTGTGCTCTCAGGTGGGTGCTTTCCTGTCCTGAAAGCTACTTGCACAAGAGCATTCAGCATCTACTATCTTGTCTGTTCAACCACATTAATAACCTACCTGTTTTTTATTATATATACCACAGGCACCATATTTTCAACTCCTATTCACATCTAAATTTCTTTGCTCAAAAAGTTTATAAAGGAAAACTCTGCATATGACACATTCTACTCCTTAAGTAATGGCCACTTTTTCTGTCTCCACATTTGTATAGACCAACTCTTTCTGTCATGTTTACCAACTGCAAATGGATACACAGAAGATTGTTTTTGTGGTTTCCTCCTCATGGTAGCTTTCCTTATTTTGGATTTGCTTTTATCCAAAATTAGTGATGTAAATTTGATTCTACTATCTTTATCCTCAGGTATTTTGGGGACTTTTTCTTTTTGACTAACATAGCTATGTTTCTCGAGTACTCTACAGTAATTAAAAATGAGATTTAAATGTATTATTGTGGCAGGTACTCCCTTGTAGAAAATATCAAGCACAACACTAATAGAATATTAAGTCACTCATAGCTCTCTTCCACTCTGACACTGATGATGGCCTTTGCTCCTTCAGCACACGCAGGCACTGAATTCTGAAATCAGAATCATCTAATTCATTCTTCACACATATTTCAATGGGACTGAAAATATTTCTTGCATCTCTTTCACCTGCCTATATACTTATACATCTATCATATTATAAAAGTAATACCCATTTTTATTGACTAGGTCTTCTTGTATATTTTCCATTAACATTATCCATGGTAAATTTAGAGAGTTGCCTACAATGATTCCCATTTTAAATAAGAAGACTGATTCATGAATAAATTAAGAAGCTTATCATACAGCATGTAAATACTAGTGCTGGGATTTTATTCAGGTTTTGCTGGCTAGAGAAATATGTTCTTGAGAGCTTTGTTAAACTGTCTTCTAATGAGAAGAAGTCCTCTGTCCTCTCTAAGACAAATATTAAAGTATAAACCCTCCCCTCTAATTAAAATTACTTTTTAGAACAGTTTTAAATACATTTAGGGTTGATTTATAACCAAATTTCTCAAGATTCTAAGAAATTTTATTTTTAGTCTTCTACTGACTTTATTCCTATATCTTTCTGTTTCCTACTTGGACTCCCTTCTAGTTTTGAAGAAGAAAAATCCTGGTTTTCTTAGATGTTCCTACCCCCTAGGAGATATCAGAGCCCACCTTTAGAAGATAGGAAGGAGCCTAAGTGAGAGTTCTCAGTCATAGGGGCTTTGTGGATCTTGTGGAGTCACTTTGTTTGCTAGAGACAAGAATATTTTTTTTAAAGCTGCTACAAACAGGTTGAGCAAATGTCCTTTTTGTGTACTTGAGCCTCTTTTGGATATATGCCCAGTAGTGGTATGGCTGGATCTTGAGGAAGCGCTATTCCTAGTTGTCTGAGAAAGCACCAGATTGATTTCCAGAGTGGTTGTATAAGTTTACATTCCCACCAGCAGTGGAGAAGGGTTCCCCTTTCTCCACAACCTCTCCAGCATGTGTTGTCACTTGAGTTTTTGATCTTGGCCATTCTCATGGGTGTAAGGTGAAATCTCAGGGTTGTTTTGATTTGCATTTCCCTAATGGCTAGTGAGGTTGAGCATTTCTTTAAGTGTTTCTCTGCCATTCGGTATTCCTCTACAGAGAATTATTTGTAATAGCCAGAAGCTGGAAACAACCCAGATGCCCCTCAACTGAAGAATGGATGCAGAAATTGTGGTTCATCTACACAATGGAATATTACTCAGCAATGAAAAATAAGGAAATCATGAAATTTGCAGGTAAATGGTGGGATCTAGAAAGGATCATCCTGAGTGAGTTGTCCCAGAAGCAGAAAGACACACATGGTATATACTCACTCATATAGACATACAACATAGGACAAACCCACTAAAACCTGTGCATCTAAAGAAACTAAGCAAGAGAGAGGACCCTAACAAAAATGTCCAATCCCCATCCGGAAAGGCAAAGAGGATGGACATCAGAAGAAGAAGAAAATAGGAAACAACCTAGGAACCTACCACAGAGGGCCTTTGAAAGCCTCTGCCCTTCAGACTATCAAAGCAGATGCTGAGCCTGATGGGCAACTGTTGGGCAAAGTGAATGGAATTTTAGGTAAGAACTGGGAAATAGTAAGAGCTGGAGAGGACAGGGTCTCCACAAGCAGAGTAACAGAACAAGAAAATTTGAACACAGGGAACTTCCCAGAGACTCATACTCCAACCAAGGACTATTCATGGAGATAACCCAGAACCCCTGCACAGATGTAGCCCAGGGCAGTTCAGAGTCCAATTGGGTTACATAGTAATGGGAAGAGGGACTGCCTCTGACATAATCTGATTGGCCTGCTCTTTGATCACCTCCCCCTGGGGGGGAGCAGCCTTACCAGGCCATAGTAGAGGACAATGCAGCCACTTTTGATGTGAACTGATAGACTAAGATCAGAAAGGAAAGGAGAACCTCCCCTATCAGTGGACTTCGGGAGTGGCATGCAAGCAGAGGGAGAAGGGAGGGTGGGGTTGGGAGGGGAGGAGGGAGAGGCTTATGGGGGGATGCAGAATGAATAAAGTGTAATTGATGAAAATTTTTTAAAAAAAGGGAAAAAAGAAGAATAGTTTTTTTTTTTTTCCAGGAAGTCTTTCTGTTTATTGCCTTCTTTGGAACAAACACCATGGCCAAGTTTCTTAGTACAGAGAAAGGACACATCTTGTTTCCAGGAAGATCAGTTCTTCAAAAAGAAAATACTTTTTTTATGAGCTATGATGATGCTAAACCTCGCCTTAATATTAGCTTATCATATGCTTATAAATAATTTTGCACCTTACATGAACTAGAAACCCGCATACCATTCAGAAACCACCGAACAGTATCATTCAGTTGTTCCTATACCAACATTCTTTTCTTTTGTAATTTTTGACTTATTGTTTTCTACATTGGGAAATAAGCAGAGAGGGAGAGAGAGAGAGAGAGAGAGAGAGAGAGAGAGAGAGAGAGAGAGAGAGAGAAACACAATAAGTCTATAAATCTGTCTGTTCTTTGCAGCTCTTCTAAGTTCTATTTTTCTAAGTTAAAAACTTGAGGCCCAAAGAGGTGGCTTATTTAGGGAAAAGCACTGAGGATTTTCAGGGCTGGCTGATGTAGCTTCAAAATCCATGCTTAGACCACCCTCCCATATTGCCTCTTGACACTTTGTATCTATTATCTTAATGGAATCAAACACATCATTGACTGAAATGCCTTAAGCAGTAATATTGTTTTTTCTTAACATTGTGGTGATCACACAGTCAAGAGGTAATTGATAACAAAATTGATAGCTGATGTTTATTTAGCACTTATAATAAGCTGGGCTTTGTACAAGGAAGTCCATATGGCTTTCCCAGATTTATCCCACAAGCTTCGGTTTTGGGTTGCCAAAGTTTCATGAAAGTGAAGCAAAAGGTGATGGGCTGGGAATAGGAACTCACAAGCTAAGAGTCTGTTGTTTCTTCTTCTTCCTCTTTCTTCTTCTTCTTCCTCCTCCTCCTCCTCCTCCTCCTCCTCCTCTTCTCACTCATTTATTTATTTTATTCACTTCACATCCTTCTAACCCCTTCCCTCCTCCCTTCCCAGTTTACCTTATCTTTCTTCTCCTCCCTCCCCTTTTCCTCAGAAAGGGGGAGTTCCCTTTCTCATCCTCCCCAGCTCAGCAAGTCACATCAGGACTGAACTTTTCCTCTTCTGTGGCCTGTCAAAGAAGTCTAGCCAGAGGACAGTGATCTAAAAGCTAGCAAGTGAGTCCATGTACAATGCAGTCCCCACTTCACTTACTAGATGACCCACTTGAATCCTAAGATGCCCATCTGTTACATTTTTGTAGTGGACCTAGGTCCATTTCATGCATGGTCCCTGGTTGATGCTTCAGTCTCAGCAAACCTCTCTGGGCCCTGGTTTGTTGGCTCTGTTGTTTTTCTTGTGGAGCTCCTGTCACTGTCAGGTCTTTTTTCCTTTCCTCCCACTATTCTGCAAGACTCTCTACTCATCAACCAATGTTTGGCTGTGAGTCTCACTTTCTGTTTTGAGGAGCTGCTGGGTGTAGCATCTCAGAGGAAAATTCTGACAGTCTCCTGTCTGCAAGCTTAGCAAAGTATCATTCATAGTGTCAGGGATGAGCACTCTCTGATAATGTGGGTCTTTGGTTGGGTCATGCATTGGGAATTCCCTTGATCTCTGCTCTATCAGCATTGTCTTTATCCTTGCCATACAATGGAAAAAGACAGCCTCTGCAACAAATGGTGCTGGTCTAACTGGATGTCTACATGAAGAAAAATCAAATAGATCTCTATTTATTTCCTTGCACAGAATTCATATCCAAGTAGATCAAAGACCTCAATACAACACCAAATAAACTAAATCTCTGAGAAGGAAACATAGGGAAGAGCCTCGAACTCATTGGCATAGGATACAATTTCCTGAACAGAACACCAACAGCTCAGGCTTTAAGATCACCAATTAACAAATGGGACATATTGAAACTGAAAAGCTTCTGCACAACAAGGACATTTGCTCAACCATGTTTGTAGCAGCTTTATTTGTAATAGCCAGAACCTGGAAAAAACCCAGATGTCCATCAACAGAGGAATGGATACAGAAATTGTGGTATTTTTAAACAATGGAATACTACTCAGCAATCAAAAACGAGGAAATCATGAAATAGGCAGGCAAATGGTGGGATCTAGAAAAGATCATTCTGAGTGAGGTACCCCAGAAAGAGAAAGACACACATGGTATAGACTCACTTTTATAAACCTATCAGATATGATAAACATAATGAAATCTATACACCTAAAGAAGATAAACAAGAAAGAGGACCCAGAGTAAGAAGATTGACCCTCACTTAGAAAGACAAATGGGATGTGCATTGGACATAGGAGAAAACAAGTAACAGGTCAGGAGGCTACTGCAGAGGGCCTCTGAAAGACTCTACCTAGCCGTGTATCAAAGCAGATCCTAAGACTCATAACCAAACCTTCGGCAGAGTTCAGGGAATCATATGAAAGAAGGGGGAGTTAGTATGACGTGGACAGGATAGGAGCTCCACAAGGATCAAATATATCTGGGCACAGAGGTCTTTTCTGAGACTGATACTCCACCAAGGACCACCTATGGATATAACATAGAACTTTTGCTCGCGTGTAGCCCGTGGTAGCTCAGCAACCAATTGGTTTTCCCATAGTAAGGGGAACAGGGACTATTTCTGACAGGAACTCAATGGCAGGCTCTTTGACCTCCCCACCCCCCAAGGGAGGAGCAGCCCTGCTAGGCCACAGAGGAGGACTTTGTAGCCAGTTCTGAAGATACCTGATAAAACAGGGTCAGATGAAAGGGGAGGAGGTCCTCCCCAATCAATGTACTTGGAAAGGGGCAGGGAGAAGATGAGGGAAGGAGGGTGGGGTTGGGAGGGAATAAGGGAGCGGGAAACAGCTGGGATATAGAGTTGATAAAATGTAACTAATAAAAAAATAAAAACAATGTAAACAAAAAAAGACAACAACAACAACAACAAAAAACAAATAAAGCTGCTACAGACATGGTTGAGCAAATGTCCTTGTATACTTGAGCATATTTTAGATATATGTCTAGGAGTGGTGTAGCTGGATCTTGAGGTAGCACTATTCCTCATTTTCTGAAGAAAGTGCCAGATTGATTTCCAAAGTGGTTGTATAAGTTTACATTCCCACCAACAATGGAGGAGGGTTCCCCTTTCTCCATATCCACTCCAATATATGTTGTCACTTGAGTTTTTGACTTAGCCATTCTGATGGGTGTAAGGTGAAATCTCAGGGTTATTTTGATTTGCATTTCTTTGATGGCTAAGGACTTTGAGCATTTCTTTAATTGTTTCTCTGCCATTCGATATTCTTTTGTTGAGAATTCTCCTTTTAGCTCAGTACCCCCATTTTTAAATTGGATTACTTGGTTTGTTTCTGTTTAACTTCTTGTGTTCTGTATATATTCTGGATATTAGCCCTAAAATCTGGATACCTAAAGAAGCTAAGCAAGAAGGAAGACCTGGGTAAGTTGCTCAATCCTTATTCAGAAAGACAAATGGGATAGACATAGGAAGAGGGAGAAAACAGGAAACAGGACAGGAGCCTACCAGAGAGGGACTCTGAAATGCTCTACCCAGCAGGGTATTAAAGCAGATGCTGAGACTCATAGCCAAAGTTTGGGCAGAGTGCAGGGAATCTTGTGAAAGAAGGGGGAGATAGAGAGACCTGGAGGGAACAGGAGCTCCTCAAGGAGAGCAACAGAACCAAACTATCTGGACCCAGGGGTCATTTCTGAGACTAATACTCCAACATTCATAGAGATAACCTAGAACCTCTGCACAGATGTAGCCCATGGCAGCTCAGTGTTCAAGTGCGCACACTAGGAAGGGGAATGGGGCTGTCTCTGACATGAACTCAGTGGCTGGCTCTTTGATGCTCCTGAAGGGGGAGGGGAATCCCTACCAGGCCACAGAGGAAGACAGACTTGATGTGACCTGATAGGCTAAGGTCAGATGGAAAGGGAGTAGGAAGTCCCTAATCAGTGGACCAGGGGAGGAGCATGGGAGGAGAAGAGGGAGGGTAGTATTTGAAGAAGATGAGGGAAGGGGTTACAGCTGAGATACAAAGTAAATAAATTGTAATAAATAAAAAAGATATTAAAAATAATAATAAAATTAAAATTAAAATGGGGCACAGAACTAAACAGAGAATTCTCAACAGAGGAATCTTGAATGGTCAAGAAGCATTTAAAGAAATCCTCAGCTTCCTTAGTCATCAGGGAAATGCAAATCAAAATCACTCTGAGATTTCATTCCACACCAGTCAGAATGGCTAAGATCAAAATCTCAAGCGACAGAACATGCTGGCAAGAGTGTGGAGAAAGGGGACCACTTTTCCATTGCTGGTGGGAGTATAGTGTATACAACCACTTTGGAAATCAAACTTGGAAATAATTTTACCTCAAGACCCAGCTATACCTCTCCTGGGTATATACCCAAAAGACACTCTACCATACAACAAAGACACTTGCTCAATTATGTTCATAGCAGCTTTATTTATAATAACCAGAATCTGGAAACAACCTAGATGTCCTTCAACCAAAGAGTGGATAAAGAAACTGTGGCACAAAATTTGGCTGTGAATCTCAGCATCTGCTTCAATACCCTGGTGCGTAGAGTCTTTCAGAGGCCCCTGTGGAAGGCTCCTGTCCTGTCCCGGGTCTTCTCTTACTTCCAGTGTCTATCCTGTTTGCCCTTCTGAATAAGGATTAAGCCTCTTCCCTAAGGTCCTCCTTGTTTAGCTTCTTTAAGACTATAGATTTTATTATGTTTATCCTATATTATATAGCTAATATATACTTATAGGAGAGTATATACCATATGTGTCTTTCTGCTTCTGGGTTACCTCACTCAGGATGATCTTTTCTAGTTCCATCCATTTGCCTGAAAATTTTGTGATTTCCTTGTTTTTAATTGCTGAGTAGTACCAAACTTTGGGCAGAGTACAGGGAATATTATGGAATAAAAGGGGAGATAGAAAGACCTGGAGGGGACAAGAGCTCCAAAAGGAGAGCAACAGAGCCAAAAATTTGGGTTCAGGGATCCTTTAGAGACTGATGAATCAACCAAGGACCATGCTTGGATCCCCTGCTCAGATGTAGTCATGGGCAGCTTGGTCTCCATCTGGGTGCCCTAGTAAGGGGAGCAGGGGCTGTCTCTGATGTGGACTCAGTGGTCTTCTCTTTGGTCACTTCTCTCTGATGAAGTAGTCTAACTAGGCCACAGAGAAAGAGGATCTAGACAGTCCTGATGAGACCTGATAGGCTAGGGTCAGATAATAGGGGAGGAGAACCTCCCCTATCAGTGGACTAGGAGAGGGACATACATGGGGAAGATGGAGGAAGGGTGGGACCAAGAGGAGATGAGGGAGGGTGCTACAGCTGGGATACAAATTGAATAAATTGTAATAAAAAATAATAATAAAGAAAAAATTTTGAAAAAGTAAAAAAAAAAAAAACTGTGGCTTTTACACAATGAAATACAGTTGCCCCTTCTTTATATGTTGTCTTGCTGCATGTGTTAGCAGCCAGGAGAGATTCTAAATGTTTAATTGATCTGAATTTTTAGACAGACCATGGGCAGCCTCCTCTAGGACACATTGCTCCCTTGATTTAGGACACAATATTCTCCTAGAATGCCTCTCTCTCTCCATTAACCTTCTTTTCTGGATTTTCTTTTTTAAATAAATCTTCAAGAGTTCTCAAGATTAATCATGTTATAAGAAAATAAGCAGTTTTCTCCAAGTTCTGCCTAGTATTTGGCTGTGGGCCTATGTGTTTGTTCCTGTTAGTTACTGGATGAAGCCTCTCTGGTGATGATTATTCTTGGCTCCAGTCTAGGAGTATAGGAAAGTATCATTAGGGATCATTTCACTTATTTTTATTTTCTAGTCTTGTTTTGTTACTATCCTAAATCTCTGGTTTCTGGCCCTCCAGGAAGTGGCAGGAAGGGGCTCTCATTGTAGGAGCCAGAAGGGGTCAAGGACTCCACAAGAGAAGCCACAGAATCTGCTCACAGAGACTGAACTGACAAAGCCTGCATGAGTATGACCTAGGTCCTTTGCATATATGTTATGATTGTATAGTTTGGACTTCTTGTGGGACTCCTAACCAGAGGAGCAGGGACTGTCTCTAACACTTTTCTGCTTTTGGTAGCAAGTGCCGTTACTCACTGATCCATCTCACCATCTCCTAGAGCAGTTGTTCTCAACTTTCCTGAGACTGAGACTCTTTAATACAGTTTCTCATGTAGTGACACCAAACCATAAAATTATTTTGTTGGTGCTTCAAAACTGTAGTTTTGCTATAATTGTCAATCATAATGTAAATATCCGATATGCAGGTCATGATCCACAGGATGAGAACCACTGTTCTAGAGCTCTATTTTTTTAAAATATATTCATGTTCAAGATAATGTGAGAACAAAGGAAAGTATCCTTAACAATTTAGTGAAGAAGCAAGGTCTCATAAGTAATAAGTGTAGATACCTACATCCAACCCTGATTTAAAAACTTCTATCCACTGAACTATGTACCCTCTCTTCTCCTGTAATGTCATATTTCAGTGTCTGCTAATCTGTTGAACAAAGCAGGTTATGTCAATTTTCCTCTTGAATGCAAATTTACTGTGTAGGAGAAAGTATGGATCATTTCTTAAAGCCTGAAATTTAAATAAATTTTAATTTATCAGGGAAGAGAACTGCACACAGACTAGCAGGCTACAGCCAACAGTTTATCAAGGTCACAAAACAAGAGCAACTGGTTTTGAATTTAATCTGTTTACTTCTGTGTAGTAAATACCTTCCTGCACTGAGCATGAGGCTCTAAACCTGGGTGTCCACTATCATGGTCATGTGGACATCTTCTGGGTACTAGAGACTTCTGGTTCCAAACCCAGGAGACCACACTCAACATCCTGAAGACACCTTCTTAGTTGCAGCAGCTAGTGGCACTCACTCTCACTGCCCAGTGGACCAGTGGATGGGATACATTCTGGTACTGAGGGGGAGGCTCGGTTCCATCCTGCTCCCTAACTGCCTGGCTCACCCAGATCAGAATCAGCCAGCAGAGCACAGGCAGTGAACACAGCAGAGCTGAGCTAGTCTTGGGACCCAGGTCCTATTCCCCGCCATCTAAGGGAAGCCTGTGGGGCACTGGAGGAGCTCTAGATGCAGAGATTTATCTGCCAGCACCCCAGCAGCCTGGCTCACATAGGCCAGAAACAGCAAGCCCCGAACAGGCAGAGAACCCTGTAGAGCTGAGCTAGGCACCTGACCCAAGTTCTGTTGTCCTTGTGGGTCACTGGAGCAGTTCTAGGCTTGGATATCTTTCTTCCTGCTCCCCAGCAGCCTAGCTCACTGGGGTCGGAAACAAAGAGGCCAGCACAGCCAGTGAACTCAGCAGATCTGAGCCAGGCATGGGACCCAAATCCCATCCTCCATCATCTTAAGGAAGCCTGTGGGACACTGGAGCAGCCCTAGACTCAATCTTTCCATCTGTGCCCCAGCTACCTAGCATACCTGGGTCGCAAACAGTGAGCCAGCAGAGAGAATGAATCCAGGGGAGATGACTACAGACTACAGAGACAGGAGAACCCAGTCTTCAGTACAGGCTCCTGGAATAATCAGTTAAGGCTACAGACAACCAGATGGCTAGACCCTGGTGTAAGAATAAAGGCAACAAAAACCAGGACATCATGTCTTCACCAGCATCTCCAAAAATCAACAGGTATTCTATTGCAGCTGAAACATAGGAAAATGATCTGAAATCTATAATTATGCACTTATTTAAGACACATAAAGAAAAAATGAACAAAAATGGAGGCACATAAAGAGGAAATGAACAAAAAAATAGAGGCCATCATAGAAAGACAGGAATCCACATTCAAACAGATAAAAGAAAAAGGTGCAAGACATGAAAACAGAATTAGAATCAATAAAGAAAACACAAACAGAGAAAACCCTGGAGTTAGAGAACTTAGAGAGGAAATCACGAAGCACAAAGGTAAGCATCACCAACAGAATATAAAAGATGAAAGAATCTCTGGGGCTGAAGATACAATTGTAGAAACCGATACATCTCTCAAAGAAAAAGTAATATCGGAAAAGTTACAAACACAAAACATCCAAGAAATCAAGGATACCATGAAAAGGTGAAACCTAAGAATAATAGGAATAGATGAAAAAGAAAATTCCAGGTTCCAAGGTCCAGAAAATACTTTCGAGAAACTCATAGAAGAAAATTTTCTCAACCTTAAGAAAGAGATGCACATAAACATACAAGAGGGCTACAGAACATCAAATATACTAGATCAGAAAAGAAACTACTCCAGCCACATAATAATCAAAACATTAAATCTACAGAACAAAGAAAAAATATTAAAAGTGGCAAGGGAAAAAGGCCAAGTAACAAATAAAGGCAGACCTATCAGAATCACAACAGACTTCTCAACAGATACTATGAAAGCTAGAAGGACTTGGATGGATATCATGCAGACGCTTAGAGATCACAGATGACAACCCAGACTATATTCAGCAAAAGTTCATTCAATATAGATGGAAAAAATAAAGTATTCCATGACATAACTAAATTTAAGCAATATATACACAGCAATCTAGCCCTACAGAAGATACTAGAAGGAAAACTTCAACCCAACAAGATCAACTACATCCAAGAAAACACAGGGTAAAGACACCATCACATCAAAAGAGCAAAAGAAAACAAGCACACAAACACACAATCACCACCAAATCCACAATAAAAGGAATTAAAAACCATTGGTCCCTAATATCTATCAATGGCAATGGACTCACCTCTTCAATAAAAAAAAACACAGACTAGCAGATTGGTTGTATAAACAGGATCCAATCTTCTGTTGCATTCAAGAAACACATCTCTGAATCAAAGATAGATACAACCTCAGAGTACAGGCCTACAAAGAGGCTTTCCAAGCAAACAGACACAAGAAGCAAGCTGGAGCAGCCATCCTAATATCTAATAAAACAGACTTTCAACCAAAATTAATAAAAAAAGATGGAGAGGGACTCTTCATTCTCATCAAAGGAAAAATCCACCAGGAAGACATCACAATCCTGAACATCTGTGCATGAAACACAAGGACCCCTGCATTTGTCAAAGAAATATTATTAAAGATTAAACCACACCTTATTAAACACAACCACATTGATTTCAACACCTTAATAATGGGAGACTTCAGCACCCCACTCTTGCCAAGGAACAGATAATTGTGACAGAAGCTAAACAGAGAAATAATGACACTTATAGAGTTCTTAAAACAGATGGACCTAATAGATGTCTATAGGACCTTTCATCCAAATACAAAAGAGTATAGTTTCTCGGCACCTCATGGAACTGTCTCCAAAATTGAACATCTAGTTGGGCACAAAGCAAGTCTCAACAGATACAAGAAGATTAAAATAATCCCTTGTTGGACTTGGAAAGGGGTAGGGAGAAGATGAGAGAGGGACGATGAGAATGGGAGGGAATACGGTAGCAGGATAGAGCTGGGATACAAAGTTAATAAACTGTAACTAATATTAAAAAAATAAAAATTTAATTTAAAAAAATCCCTTGTATCCTATCAAACCACCATTGTCTAAGACTAGACCTCAACAATAACAGAAATAACAAAAAGCCTACAAACACCTGGAAACTGAACAACTCTCTACTCAGTGACAACTGAAAGAGAGGAAATAAAGAAATTAAAGACTTCCTAGAAGTCAATGAAAATGAGGGTACAACTTACCTTTACTTATGGGACACAATGGAAACAGTGCTAAAAGGAAAGTTCATAGCACTCAGTGCCATCAGAAAAAAATTGAGGCATCTCATACAAGCAACTTAATAGAACACCTGAAAGCATTAGAAAAAATTAGAAACAGACACACCCAAGAGGAGTAAATGGCTGGAAATAATGAAACTCAGGGCTGAAATCAATACATTAAAAACAAAGAGAACAATTCAAAGAATCAACAAAACCAAGAGCTGGTTCTTTGAGAAAATCAACAAGATAGACAAACCCTTAGCCAAACAAACTAAAAGGCAGAGGGGCACTGTCCAAATCAACAAAATTAGAAATGAAATGGGGGGATATAACAACAGTAACTGAGGAAATCCAAGGAATCATTAGGTCCTACTTCAAAAGCCTATATGCAACAAAAGTTGAAAATGTAAATGAAATGGACAATTTTCTTGATAGATTCCATTTACCAAAGCTGAATCAACATCAGGTAAATAAATAAAATAGTCCTAAATCCCCTACGGAAATACAAGCTGTCATCAAAAGTCTCCCATCGAAAAAAATAAAAAACAAACAAACAAACAAACAAAAAGGCCAGGGACAGATAGTTTCAGGGCAGAGTTCTACCAGACCTTCAAAGAGAAGCTAACGCTAATACTCTTCAAACTCTTCCACAAAACAAAAACAGAACAAACATTACCAACCTCATTCTATGAAGCCACAGTCATCTTGATACCTAAACTGCACAGAGACCCCCTCAAAGAAAGAGAACTTCAGACCAATCTTGCTTATGAACTTTGACACAAAAATACTCAATAAAATACTTACAGACCAAATCCAAGAACATATTAAAAATATCGTCCACCATGACCAAGTAGTCTTCATCCCAGGCATGCAGGGGTGGTTCAACATAAGAATTTACATCAATGTAATCCACCACATAAATAAATTGAAAGAAAATAAAAATGACATGATCATCTCCTTAGATGCCAAAAAAAATGTTTGACAAAATTCAATAACCTCTCATGTTTAAAGTTTTGGAGAGATCAGGAATACAAGGCACATACCTAAACATAGTAAAAGCAATATATTGAACATATGACAGGAGTCTACTGAGTGCATCTGAAAGACTCTAACTAGCAGTGTTTTCAAAGCAAAGACTCATGACCAAACCTTTGGCAGAGTACAGGGAATCATAAGAAAGAAGGGGAGTTAGTCTGATGGGGAAAGGATAGGAGCTCCACAAGGACCAAATATATCTGGGCACAGGGTCTTTTCTGAGACTGACATTCAACCAAGGACCATGTATGGATATAACCTAGAACCTCCGCTCAGATGTAGCCTGTGGTAGCTCAGTAACCAATTGGTTTCCCAAAGTGAGGGGAACAAGGACTATTTCTAACAGGAACTCAATGGCAGGCTCTTTGGCCTCCTCACCCCCAAGGGAGGAGCAGTCCTGTTAGGCCACAAAGGAGGGCTTTGCACCCAGTCCTGAAGATACCTGATAAAACAGGATCAGATGAATGGGGAGGAGGTCCCCCCCTATCAGTGGACTTGGAAAGGGGCACAGTGGAGATGAGGGAGGGAGGGAGGGACTGGGAGGGAATGAGGGATCGAGACACGGCTGGGATACAGAGTTAATAAAATGTAACTAATAAGAAAAAATAAAATAAAATAAATTAAAAAAATAAAGAGAGCAAAGAAGGGTATATCGGAGGGATTAAAGGGAGGAAAGGGAAGAAGGAAATGAAGTGATTATGTTATAATCTCAAATAAATTAAAGAAGCAAAAGCAAAAAAAAAAGTAATATACAGCAAGCCTATAGCCAACATCAAACTAAATGGAAAGAAACTTACATCAATCCCACTAAAATCATGGACAAGACAAGGCTCACCACTCTCTCATTATCTATTCAACGTGGTTCTTGAAGTCCTAAATAGAGCAATAAGACAACTATAGGAGATCACAGGTATATAAATCAGAAATGAAGAAGTCAAAGTATCACTATTCACAGATGATATAATAGCATACATGAGTGACCCCAAAAATTCTACCAGAGAACTCCTTCAGTTGATAAACACCTTTGGCAAAGTGGTTGAATACAAAATTAACTGAAAAGAATCCGAGGCCCTCCTGTATATAAAAGACAAATGGGCTGAAAAAGAAATTAGGGAAGCAAAAACCTTCACATTAGACACAAATAAAATAAGGTATCTTGCTGTGACGCTAACCAAGCAAGTGAAAGGCCTGTATGAAAAAAAAAAAAAAACCTTCAAGTATCTGAAGAAAAGAAATAAAGAAGATTTCAGAAGATGGAAAGATCTCCCATGTTCATGGACCAATAGGATTAACATAGTGAAAACAAGTTTCCTACCAAAAGCAATCTACAGATTCAATGCAATTCCCCTCAAAATACCAACACATTTTTTTTACAGTCCTTGAAAGAAAAATTCTCAATTTCATATGGAAAAGCAAAAAAACCCAGAGTAACTAAAATAACCCTGTACAATAAAAGATTGTCAGGAGGTATCTCCATTCCAGATCTCAAGCTGTACTACAGAGCAACAGTAATAAAAACAGCATGGTACTGGCATAGAAACAGACTGGTAGATCAACGGAATCAAAGAGAAAATAAATAAATAATAAATAAATAAACCCACACAGCTATGAAAGCTTAATTTTGACAAAGAAGCCAAAACCATTCAATGGAAAAAAGACAGCATCTTAAACAAATGGCGCTGCTCTAATTGAATGTCTACATGTAGAAAAATACAATATTTATCACCCTGCACAAAATTAAAGTCCAAGTGGATCAAAGATTTTAACATAAAATCAGACACACTATACCTGTTAGAAGAAAAAGTGGGGAAGAGCCTTGACCTTACTGGCACAGAAGACAACTTCCTTCTTCCACAGAAGAACAGAACACCAACAGCACAGGCTCTAAGAGCAACAACCAATAAATAGGACCTCATGAAAGTGAAAAGCTTCATAAAGCAAAGGACACTGTCATCAGAACAAAACTACAGCCTATAGACTGTGAAAAGATCTTCACCAACCCTACATCTGACAGAGAGCTAATATCCAGAATATAAAAAGAACTCAAGTTATCCAATTTAAAAAGGGGGTACAGAGCTAAACAGAGAATTCTCAACAAAGGAATATCAAATGGCATAGAAACACTTAAAAAATGCTCAACATCCTTACTCATCAGGGGAACACAAATCATAAAGACCCTGAGATATCACCTTACACCCATCAGAATGGCTAAGAACAAAAACTCAAGTGACAACACATGTTGGAGAGAATGTGAAAAAGGGGAACCCTACTTCATTGCTGTTGGCAATGCAAACTTGTACAACCACTTTGGAAATTCATCTGGCGCTTTCTCAGAAAATTAGGAATAGTGCTACCCCAATATCCAGCTATACCACTCCTAGGCATATGTCCAAAATATGCTACAGTACACAACAAGGACTATGTTCATAGTAGCTTTATTTGTCATAGGCAGAATCTGGAAATAACCTAGATGTTCCTCAACTGAAGGATGGATACAGAAATTGAGGTACATTTATACAGTGGAATACTACTCAACAATTAAAAGCAAGGAAATCACGGAATTTTCAGGCAAATGGTAGGATCTAGAAAAGATCATCCTGAGTGAGGTATCCCAGAAGCAGAAAAGACACACATGGTATATACTCACTTAAAAGTGGAGATTAGACATATAATATGGAATAAACATACTAAAATCAGTACACCTAAAGAAGCTAAGCAAGAACTTACCTTACCCTTGGTAACACAATCCATCCTCATGCAGAAAGGCAAATCTGATGGATATCAGACAAGGGAAAAAACAGTGAACAGGACAGGAGCCTACCACAGAGGGCATCTGAAAGGCTCTACTCAGCAGGGTTTAGAGCAGATGCTAAGGCTCATAGCCAAACTTTGGGCAATGTGCAGGGAATCTTATGAAAGAAGGGAGAGATAGAAAGACCTGAAGGGTACAGGAGCTTTACATGCGAGCAACAGAACCTAGAAATCTGGGCACAGGGGTCTTTTCTGAGACTGATACTCCAACCAAGAACTATGTGTGCAGATAACCTAAATCCCTTGCACAGATGTAGCCATGGCAGCTCAGTGTCCAAGTAGGTACCTTAGGGGGACAGGGGCTGTCTCCAACATGAACTCAGTGGCTGGCTCTTTGATTAACTCCCCATGAAGGGAGAGCAGACTTACCAGGCCACAGAGGAAGACAATGCAGTCAGTCTGTCCTGGTGAGACCTGATAGGCTAGTGGCAGATAGAAGGAGACCTCCCCTATCAGTGGACTTGGAGAGGGATATGGATGGAGATGAAGGAGAGAGGATGGGACTGGGAGGGAATGAGGGAGAGGGTGACAGCTGGGATACAAAGTGGATAAACGGTAATTAATATTAATAATTTTAAAAAATTAATAAATTAACAAATCAAGCAATCCAATTAAAAATGGGGTACAGAGCTAAACAGAATTCTCAATAGAGAAATATTGAATGGCAGAGAAACACTTAAAGAAATGCTCAATGTCCTTGGTTATCAGTGGAATGCAAATCAAAACTACCCTGAGATTCCACCTCACAACCATCAGAATGGCTAAGATCAAAACTCAAGCAATAATTCATGCTTAAGATGTTATGGAGAAAGGGGAACTTTCCTTCATTGATAGTGGGAATGTAACCTTGTACAACCACTTTGGAAATCAATCTCGAACTTTCTCAGAAAATTAGGAACAGCGCTTCCTCAAGATCCAGCTATACCACTCCTAGGCATATATCCAAAAAATGCTCAAATATATAACAAGGATATTTGCTCAACCATGTTTGTAGCAGCTTTATTTGTAATAGCCAGAAGCTGGAAACAACCCAGATGCCCCTCAGTTGAGGAATGGATACAGAAATTGTGGTACATCTACACAATGGAATATTACTCGGCAATTAAAAAAAAAAGGAAATCATGAAATTTGCAGGCAAGTCATGGGAACTGGAAAAGATCATCCTGAGTGAGGTATCCCAGAAGCAGAAAGACACACAGGGTATATACTCACTCATAAGTGGACATTAGATATATAATATAGAATAAACATACTAAAATCTGTACACCTAAAGAAACTAATCAAGAAGGGGACTCTGGCTAAGATGCTCAAAACCCATTCAGAAAGGCAAAGAGGATGGACATCAGAAAAGGGAGAAAACAGGGAACAGGACAGGAGCCTACCACAGAGGGCCTCTGAAAGGCTCTACCCTGCAGGGTATCAGTGCAGATGCTGAGACTTATAGCTAAACTTTGGGCGGAGTTCAGGAATCTTATGAAAGAAGGGGAGATAGTAAGACCTAGAGAGGACAGGAGCTCCAGAAGGTGGGCAAGCAAAAAATCTGGGCACAGGGGTCTTTTCTGAGACTGATACTCAACCAAGGACCATTCATGGAGATAACCTAGAACCCCTGCATAGATGTAACTCATGGTAATTCAGTGTCCAAGAGGGTTCCATAGTAATGGGAACAGTGCCTATTTCTGACATGAGCTGATTAGACTGCTGTTGATCACCTCACCCTGAGGGGGGAGCAGCTTTACCAGGCCACAGAGGAATACAATGCAGCCAGTCCTGATGAGACCTGATATACTAGGATCAGAAGGAAAGAGAGGAGGACCTCCCTTATTAGTGGACTTGGGGAGGGGCATGGGTGAAGAAGGGGGAGGGAGGATGGGATTAGGAGGGGAGAAGAAGGGAGCTACAGAGGGGATACAAAGTGAATAAAGTATAATTAATAAAAATAAAAATGAAAAAAGATACCCACCATTCAATGAGGACATTTTCTCAACTATGTTTATAGAAGCTTTATTTGTGGTTGCCAGAATCTGGAAACAACCCAGATGTCCCTCAACTAAAGAACAGATACAGACATTGTGGTACTTTTATGTGATGGAATATTACTCAGCAATTAATATCAAATTAATTGTGAAATTTGCAGGCAAATGGTAGGAACTAGAAAAGATCATCCTGTGTGAGGTAACCCAGAAGCAGAAAGGCACACATGGTATATACTCACTTTTAAGTGGATATTAGGCCTATAATATAGGATAAACATAATAAAATCCACAGTCCTTAACAACAAAGAGGACACTAAGAAAGAGGCTGAAACCTTACTCAGAAGGTCAAGCAGAATAGACATCAGAAGTAGTAGAAGTTAAGAAATAGGACAGGAAAGTTCCACAGGGGACCTCTGAAAGACTCTACCCACTAGGGTCTCTAAGGTTATACTGAGACTCATAGCCGCACTTTGAACAGAATGCAGGAAAACTTACAGAAGAAGAAAGAGATAGAAAGACCTGGAGGGGACGAGAACTCAACCGACAGAACCAAAAAGAAAACAAAACAAAAGAAAAAATTTGGGCTCAGGGATCCTGCAGAGACTGATACTACAACCAAGGACCATGCATGGACCAGACCTAGACCCTCTGCTCAGAGGAAGCCCATAGGCTGCTCACTCTAAGTGGGTTCCCTAGTAAGGGGAACAGGGATTATCTCTGATGTGAACATAATGGCCAGCTCTTTGTTCATCTCTCCCTGGTGGGGGGTAAGCAGTCCTGCCAGGCCACAGAGGAAGATGATGCAGCCAGCTTTCATGTGACCTGATAGGCTAAGGTCAGATAGAAGGGGAGGAGGTTCTCCACTATCAGGGGACTAGAGAAAGCGCATATAGGGAGTAGAGGGAGGGTAGGTGGGACTAGGAGTAGATGAGGGAGGGGACTACAGGAGGGATACAAAGTAAATAAATTATAATAAATAAATAAGTAAATTTTAAAAAAAGAAATAATAAGAAAAAAGGCAACACCTGTTATACAGTCTTATCCAGAAATGACTTAAAATGTGTAGAATATGGGACTGGACCGAGCATGTGTTAATATTACAGTGAACCCAGGTTCAATTCTCTGCACCTAAATGATAGTCCACAATTGCCTGTAACTCCAGTTCCAGGAAATCCTCTGTCCTCCCTGGCCTCTGTGGGTACTGTAAATATGTTTTATGCACACCAACTTGTACAGTGCACACATATTCTGAGATAAAAATAAATAAAATGTGTAGGATATAGTATTTACATCCTCTGTCCTATTTTTGATGTTTCAGCCTGAGCCTTTATCACAGCTAGATTTTTCAGAGGGGTATAATTCAAGAGATATCCCAAATTATAAAATATGCACATATCACCAACATATAGCATTATAGTTTTTCAAATAAAAGTTATCTATATGTGTCCCACATCTTCTAAAAATGCTATTTCAGAGAGACACTGAACTCTTTGCCCATCTTAAAATATGTCTATAACTTCAACCAGAATTATACACACATATAAATTTTGTTTCTGTGTCAGAGCATCATGTTATCATCAGCAATGTTCCCATACTATTATAATCCAGAGGACAGATCAAAAGTACAAATGACATGGTAGGCAGCTAAGCAGTTAATTTATCTTTACTACCAATTAGTTGGAGTTGTTTTAATGTTAATTACAAATGTATTAATTTTAGTCCAACGATTATTATAATGGAGTTTTTAATTGTCCCTTCAATTTCTCTTACCCCTAGTCTCAATTATATTTTTATGTGTCTGATTTACATATATTCTCTTCAAAAGGTAATTCATAAAACTAGACAGAAATTACTGATAATAGAGCATGACTGAGCATCAATCTCCATAACCACAAACTATTTTGCCGATACACTCAGTGTAGCAAAAGTGCAGTGAAATCAAAGGCTGTCTGTCTGAGAATCAGAACTCTTATGTTCAGCCATGGTAGAAGAGAGTTAAATAACCTGCTAGTAACTAAACATGTTCGTGGAAAATGCAAGCTTAGTGTCCAAATCTGCCTACCTCAAAGTCCTAAACCAGCAATTGCATTGTAGAACTTCTTTTGCATAGTTACTACCCAGATTTCTCCTTTTTGTCATTCTTTGTCAGTCTGATTTGAAAAGTTGTTTATATTTTTGCTTCTGGGAGTACTGTTTGGGTTTTGCCTGTTTCTGTTCAGAGGAATACCTAATAACCATTTATCAGTTAAGCTAACAATTACTAGGAATGAGTGTCCAGGTCTGTCCATTGCTTTAGCAGCACAGAACAAGGGTTTTCAGCATGACCTTTCAAAGAGCACATATTCTCACTTAGGTTGGGGCATGGTATGCCTAGCAAGCACTCAGCCTATGCTTCCCTTGAACTATGAAGAGCAAGGTGTGTAGAAGGGTTGGACCATTGTCTATTTCAGGGTGGAGCTGGCTAAACTGCTAAATGGAAACTACACATTTATATCCTTGGCTACTCGTTTCCTAATTTCCCAAGACAGTGATGAAGTGGGAGGTGTTGTTGTTGTTGTTGTTTTGTTAGGGGGGTTTACATTTTTTTTTATTCACTTTACATCCTGATTGCAGGGGCCCATTTTTTTCCTACCAGTCCCCACCCCCATACACACACCTCACCCAGATTATCCTCTCTCCTTCTCCTCATAGAAAGAGGGGGTGGTCCCCCAAGGGTACCAACCCACCCTGTCACATTAAGTTACTGCAGGACTAGGCACATAATCTCCCAGTGAGGCCAGACAAGGCAGCCCAAGTAGGGGAACAGGATCCAAAGGCAGGCATCAGAGTTGGAGAAAGTAGTTGCTGAGAGATCCACATGAAGACTAAGCTGATGTATCTGCTATGTATGTACAGGGTGGCTAATACCAATCCATGCATGATGCTCTATGGTTGGTGGTTCATTCTCTGTGAGCCTCCATAAGGCCCAGGTTAGTTAGCTCTGAAGGTCTTCTTGTGGAGTCCCTGAACCTTCCAGCTCCCTCAATCATTTTCCCAATTTGTCCATATGACTTCCTGAGTGTTATCTAATGTTTGGCTGTGTGTCTCTGCATCTGTTTCCATCAGCTGCTGAATGAATCCTCTCAGAGTAATTATGCTAGGTTCCTGTCTACAAGAATAGCAGAGTAACATTAATAGGGTCAGGGACTGATTCTCTCCCATGAAATGGGTCTCAAGTAGAGCCAGTCTTTTGTTGGCCATCTCTCAGTCTTTACTCCATCTTTGTCCCAGCACATATTGTAGGCAGGACAAATTTTAGATAGAAGGTTTTGTGGGTGGATTGGTATCATTATCCCTCCAGGAATAGTCCTCCTTAGCCACTTAAGACTTCATATCCCCCACTGCTAGGAGTCTCAACTAGGGGGATCTCCCCCATCCCAGGTCTCTGGCAAGTCCCAGAGATGCCCTCCACCTCTTGAGATCTTTATATATTTTGGATATTAGCCCTCTGTCAGATGTAGGGTTGGTGAAGATCTTTTCCCATTCTGTAGGCTGTCAGTTTGTTCTGTTGACAGTGTTCTTTGCCTTGAAGAAGCTTTTCAGTCATGAACTCCCATTTAATAATTGTTGATTTTAGTGCCTGAGCTTTTGGTGTTCTGTTCAGGAAGTTGTCTCCTGTGCTAATGAGTTTAAGACTATTTCCCACTTTCTCTTCCATTAGATTTAATGTATCTGTTTTTGTATTGAGGTTTTTAATCCAGCTGGACTTGAGTTTTGTGCAAAGTGATAAATATGAATCTCTTTGCATTTTTATATGAAGACATCCAGTTAGACCAGCACCATTTGTTGAAGATGCTTTCTTTATTCCATGGTATGGTTTTGTCTTTTTTGTAAAGTGTCAAAATAGGTGGGTGGGTTTATTTCTGGGTTTTGATTTTATTCCAGTGATCAAATCCAGTGATTGTTTTTATGCCAATTCTATGCAGTTTTTATTAATATTGTTCTGTAGTGCAGCTTGAAACCAAGGGCGGTGATGTCTCCACAAGTTCTTTTATTGTACCTGATTATTTTTCAGCTGTTCTGGGTTTTTTATTTTTCCATATGAAGTTGAGTGGGTTTTTTCAAAGTCTGTAAGAATTGTGGTGATATTTGAATGGGAAGTGTGTTGAATCTGTTGACTGATTTTGGTAAGATGGCCATTTTTACTATATTAATCCTATGGATCCAGGGGCATTATTAATAATGATTCATTAATAATAATATCTTTCCATCTTCTGATATCTTCTTCAATTTCTTTCTTCAGCAACTTGAAGTTCTTGTCATACATGTTTTCACTTTCATGGTTAAAGTTACACCAAGCTATTTTGTATTATTTGTGTCTATTGTAAAGGGTGTTTTTTCCCTAATTTCTTTTTCAGAGCATTTATCATTTGCATATAGAAGGGCTAATCATTCTTTTTAGTTTATTTTGTATCCAGCTACTTTGCTGAAAGCATTTATCCACTATAGGCATTCTCTGGTAGAATTTGGGGGTTCACTTATATATACTATCATATCATCTGCAAGTAGGGATACTTCAACTTCTTTCTAATTTGTATCTCTTTGATCTCCTTTAGTTGTCTTACTGCTTGAACTAGGACTTCACGTACTATACTGAAGTGATATGGAAAAAGAGAAAGTGGGCAGCCTTGTCTATTTCCTGATTTTATATATAGTGGAATTGCTTCAAATTTCTCCCCATTTAATTTTATGTTGGCTATGGGCTTGCTGTATATTGCCTTAATGTGTTTGGGCATGTACCTTGTATCCCTGATCTCTCCAAGACAACATGAAGGGGTACTGGATTTTGCCAAAGGCCTTTTCAGTATTTAATAAGATGATCGTTGTTGGGGGGGGTTAATGCTAAAGTTTCTGACCTAAAAAGTCCCTTTGATTGTACAGCATTGTGGAACTTATCTTTTATCCCAGCACTTAGGAGATAGAGGCAGGCAGATCTCTACGAGCTTCAGACTAGCCCAGTCTAATAGTGAGTTTCAGGACAGCCAGGATTACAGAGAGACCCTGTCTTAAAAACCCAAAAACAATAAAAATGAATACAGTCACTTTGATTTCTGAAACTACAAGTGAGTGACAGTACTGAGTAATCAAGGAAACGTAGCATCATTTCTCCATATTTGATACTTAAGTACTTACATTTCCTCCTAGAATCAGTTCAATATTTTTAGTTATATTTTAATCATCTCCTCAGAATACTCCATCTTTCACAAAGACAAGTAATTCCTTTCCTTCAACACGAAGTTTATGAAGAAGACAAATCTTTAATACATGATAAGAACAAATTGGAAGTTAATCAAAATAAGTCATTAATATAACAAATCCAAAGTTTAGTTTCACAGAATGAATGCAACATATATCAGTATTTTATTCTGGTGACAAGACACATTCTTTCAAAGAAACTCTCCCCAAATATGCTATCTTGTGACAGATAACTTAACATACAGTGGTTTTACCATTGAATAGCCCACATTAATTATATTACCAGAATCAGCATCCTAGGAAGAAATGCTTTCTTAACCCTAAGTGATATGAACCAAATCTTAATGCGTGACCCTGGGTAAAATGCTCAATCTTCATTCAGAAGAGCAAACAGGATAGCCATCAGAAAAGGGAGAAAACAGGTAACAGGACAGGAGCCTACCACAGATGGCCTCTGAAAGACTCAGTGCAGCAGGATATCAAAGCAGATGCTGCGACTCATAGCCAAACTTTGGCAGATTGCAGGGAAATTTATGAAAGAAGGGGGAGATAGAAAGACCTGGAAGGGACAGGAGCTCCACAAAGAGAGCAACAGAACCAAAATATCTGACCTCAGGGGTCCTTTCTGAGACTGATACTCCAACCAAGGACCATGCATGGAGATAGCCCAGAACCCCTGCACAGAGGTAGCAGATGGCAGCTCAGTGTCCAAGTGGGTTCCTTAGTAAGAGGAACAGGAGCTGTCTCTGACATGAACTGGTTGGCCTGCTCTTTGATCACCTCCCTCTGAGGGGAAGACCAGCCTTCCCAGGCCATAGATGAAAATAAGGCAGCTAGTCCTGAAGACACCTGATAAGCTAGGGTCAGACAGAAGGGGAGGAGGACTACCTCTATTGGTAGACTGGGGGAGGGGCATGGGAAGAGAAGAGGGAGGGAGGGTGGATTGGGAGGGGGTGAGGGAGGAGGCTACAGCTGGATACAAAGTGAATAAATTGTAAATAATTAAAAATAAATACATTTTTAAAAAAGAAAAAATATCCCTATGTATATCAATCTTAAAAGCAGCATAGAATGCCAGTGGCTGACCAAATGTGGTTATCCTGGTATCTCTGCTACTCTCTGCTCTATAAGATAATGTTATTCTCCAGCTCACACTTTATATCATAAAGATTCATGTTCTTCACTTTACAGAGGATGTTTCTTCTACCTACTTTCCTTTAACAGCACCTAACTAAAATTAACTTTTCCAACAATTTTGAGAGTTAATACTGCATCTTTAAAAGATTATGCTCAGATTCATGTTTTTCACTGCATCTGAGTTCCTGTCATCCTCTTGTGCAGAGCAGCATTACGAAAAACATACTTCATATATTCCATAATCAGTTGAGTAAATGTTTCTGGGGCAAATAGCTGCAGGGAGTAAAGTCTAAAAGGCTTGGCCGAATAACATCTATAAACTCATTAAGGACCAAAAATGTGCACATTAATGAAAAAATAAATAAAATTAGGATAGGCACTATAGAAAACTCATTTTTACCTGATTATTTGGAAAAATAGCCAGGTTTTAAGCTAGATCTATAACACACACATACATATACAGTGTCTTTATAAGTCATTAAGTGGAAAGAAAAACACCCAATATAGCAATAAGCAGGAAACCAGTAAAAAATTCTCAGTGAGGGAAAAGGAGAAGTCCAATCAAAATAAGAGGTCCAATCTTACTAGTGTTATCAGGAAAATATAAATGTAAATAACTGGTATATACATTTCTTTTATCAGCTTGACGACAAAGTTGAGTGGTTTGGTGGTTGCAGATAAAGACTTGTCCATCTTAAATACTATTGTCTATGTCACCAACACCAATTGTGTGTGTGTGTATGTGTGTGTGTGTTTTATAGAAAGGATGAGCCCAAATCACGTGTGATCCACCCTGTAAGAAAGAAAGAAGGAAGGAAGGAAGGAAAAAAGAAAGAAAGAAAGAAAGAAAGAAAGAAAGAAAGAAAGAAAGAAAGAAAGAAAAAGGAAGAAAGGAGGGAGGGAAAGAAGGGAAAAAAGTAGAATACCATGCACAAGTCACATACCCCTTTGCCCTAATAAATATCTTGTAAAGGTCACTTTGATACCTTCACTTTGTCAGGGTGTCTTGAAATTGTGCCCTATACAACCTGAACAGACAAATAAATAGATGTTTTCCCTCTCACTGTAAAATAACCCTTTAGAAGAAACAACAGTAAAGTTAGAAGATGCACATTTCTTTGTTGAGTCTGTGTCAAAAGGAACTAGGACAAGTACCAAAAAAGCTCAGAATCTCCCTGGAGTTATGCTTCAGAGAAAACATGATCCATCCACCTGCCTAGCTCATTTGGTCCCAAGAACTTTGGCATCAAGACTGTCTATTTTTCCCTTATTAAATTTTTTCTATAAGTAGCAGCCAACCTGTCATGTCATTACCTACAGAACTATCTACTTAATGAAGAAAGAATTTGTTTAGAGCACAAAGAGGAGAGACAAACCACTGGAGACAAAGTTTTGCCAATGAAAAGCCCTAAAGCTCTGAACCAGCAAATAGTTGCTGCCAGGAAGTCTTATTTTTAGTTAGTAAATGATTTTCAACAAGCCATGCAAGTTCTCCTTGTTCTGTATTTAAGACTTAAATAATCTTTGCTCTTGGCAACCTTGGAATGGAAAATAAACTAAATGCCACGTTCAGGCTTTAAGACCACAAAGTTGGGGTAGCTTTCCATTATAGAAAACTAACAACCCTCCTCTTTCCCCTTATCCAACTGAATTTTAATAACAAAGCAATTGTATAATAAACATGGTCATAATAGCTTACTTGGGGAGATAAAATAAAATACAACACATATCAATGATATTTAATTGCATAAGAATGTCATTAGCTCTAAGAGGTCCTGGCTGATTCTCATTCTACTCCCTCTCTCTACTCTATTCCTCAGGAGTTTGGGGAAATGTTCCATTTAAATTGTATTTGAAGTTATAATTATGACAAAAGGAATCTGATGCCCAAGAAAGCCTAAGCCTGGCTGTGCCTTGAAGTAAAATAGTTCCTTAGTTCCTTTGTATGACCATAACAAAATATTCAAGGTTGTATCATTTATATTACCCAGACACATAGAGCTCCTCTTTTTGGAAGCTAGCAGTCAATTGTTAGGGACAGAATCTGGTAAAGGCCTTCATGTTATATCATCTTGTAATAAAAAACAAATAATAATAAAGAGAGGACAAGAAGCCGAAAAGGAACCCAGTCATGCAATAATAAAGCTACTTCCCTGATAATGGCATTATAGAGGAAGAGGCTTCCTGGTATAAGAATTTTTCACAGCAGACTTCACAACGCAGTACAATAATGATGGAGATTATATTTCTAATACATGTTTTCCAGAACAAACACTCAACCACAGTGTATTATATTACTTCTTTTATATGCATCTACTTCACATATTTAGCTTTTGTTCTTGGTAATTTACTTGTAATATGCTTATTCATTCATCACAACATTTTAGAATAACTGTCTTTTGTAATTGTAATGTGTAACAACAAAGTGCCAATTATTTTAGCAATCTAATTTTTTTTACTAGGCACTTAACCACTTCGGAAGACTGTATTTCCCAGCCCTTTTTACAGTTAAGCAAAGATATACATGTGCCTAAGTCACTATCAATGAATAAAACTCTAAACTGATGCTATTTCCATGCATAGGTCATAGCATTTCAGTCATAACATTGTGGCCGTCACTCTACTGTTCTCTCTCAGCTACCCAGAGACTGGGAGAGAGATATAACAACGACTCAATAATCATTGTGGAGAAGAGGACAAAATTACAAGATATAAAAGCAATGATAGAGAATTGTCCTAGATGTCTAAATGCTATTACAGAGCATAGTTATCTAGCTTGTTAGATGGCCAACATATTTTTTAAGTAACTGGCATTTGAATCATTTTTATCATGTTTTTTCCATAACAAATACAGAAATCAGTGTGCTAAACTAAATCACGCTTTTCAGAATGTTCTTTCTCAGTAGTGGTTCTTGAAGATGAGAATTAGTATTTTAAAGTTAAGTCTAAAATAAATTATCTAACTTTATAATCCTAAATCACTGGTGACAATAGATGTCTATATTACCTCTTAAATAATAATAACAAAGGAAAAGGTCAATTTCTAGTTGTGGCTACAAAACAAGTGGGAGTATCAGAGTAGTGGAAGATTTGGTGAAATGGAAAAGAGAAAAAGAAATCACAGTTCAAATAGAAAATCTTGCAACATTTTTCTTTACTTTCTTTGTACCCAATGATAATGTGATACACAAAATATGGGCTTAGGTCATCAAATGATGGTGCTGTCACATTTAATCCTCAAAAACACATATTCTGTTTTAATTTGCAGCCTTCAGTAAAAAAAACAAAACAAAACAAAAAAAATGTGTGCATAGTATAAGGAGAGCCAACACTTACTTAAGCACGGGTAATTGCTTTGCAGCTATGTTAATAAGAACTTTCATTTCTAGTCTCCAGGATCATCTACTTGGGTGATCTTACTCAGACAATGCTCTCAATCATTTCTTTCTTCCTTCCTTTCTTTCTTTCTTTCTTTCTTTCTTCCTTTCTTTCTTCCTTTCTTTCTTTCTTTCTTTCTTTCTTTCTTTCTTTCTTTCTTTCTTTCTTTCTTTCTTTCTCTTTTTTTTGGAAATACACAATTTTTAATATTTTTATTTATTAAAATTTATTAACTTTGTATCCTAGCTGCAGCACAACTCTTATCCCCTCCCAATCCAGCCCTTCCTCATGCCCTTATCTCCTCCCATGCCCCTTCCCCAGTTCACTGATAGTGGAGGAACTCCTCCCCTTCCATCTGACCCTAGCCTATCAGGTCTCATCAGGACTGTCTTTCACAGTCTTCCTCCATGGCTCAGTAAGGCTGCACCCCCCTCAGGGGGAGGTAATCAAAGAGCCAGCCACTGAGTTCATGTCAGAGACAGCCCCTGTTCCCCTTACTAGGAAACCCACTTGGACACTGAGCTACCATGGGCTACCTCTGTGCAGGGGTTCTGGGTTATCTCCATGAATGGTCCTTGGTTGGCGTATCAGTCTCAGAAAAGACTCCTGGACCCAGATTTTTGGGTTCTGTTGTTCTTGTGAAGCTCATGTCCTCTCCAGGTCTTTCTATCTCCTCCTTCTTTCACAAGATTTCATGCAGCCTGCCCAAAGTTTGCTCTGAGTCTCAGCATCTGCTTTAATACCCTGCTGGGTAAAGCCTTTCAGAGGCCCTCTGCTGTAGGCTCCTGTCTTATTCCTTGTTTTCACCTTCTTCCAATGTCTGTCCCATTTGCCTTTCTGAATGAAGATTGATCATCTTACCCAAGGTCCTCTTTCTTGCTTAGTTTCTTTAGGTGTACAGATTTTAGTATGATTATCTTATATCTCAAGCATTTCTTACAACTCTCAGCCCCATCTCTTCAGACAGGATGTTTTACATCCTAACTAAGCCCCTCCCACATTGTTATGTTTAGTAAATGCTAATTCTATCTCAGAACTGCTAGGTTCTAAGTTTAAATGAGAGTACCACTGAAGAGGTTTGCATTCTCAGTGTGCCTTGAAAATCCAAATTGATGCTGTCATTCTTTGATTTGATTTTCTTGTCATTTGTTAAACATCTAGCTCTGTGCTAAGTTGGAATTCTGCAGTTTTATGCTTTGTTTTTCCTCCTGAGTTCTTTCTTATTAAAAGTATGACATGAATTCAGCAGCTGGCTTTTGAATCACCTCCCCCCTGGGGGGGGAGCAGCCTTATCAGGCCACAGAGGAAGACAATTCAGCCAGTCCTGATGAGACTTGATAGGCTAGGGTCAGGTGGAATGGGAGGAGGACCTCCCCTATCAGGGGACTGTGGGGGGGCATGGGAGGAGAAGAGGGAGGGAAGATGGGACTGGGAGGAGATGAGGGAGGGGGCTACAGCTGGGATAAAAAGTGAATAAATTGTAATAAAAAAGTATGACTTGTCAAGTGGGTGCAAATTGAAAATTCATGTTTGATACGTAAGTATGGGGTAGAATGATCCTTCTTACACACTTCGAAAATTCTCCAATTTTTGAGCACTTCATACAAAACAATTGTATGTAGGTGGGGGGTGCAGGTGTATGTAGGTGGGTGGAGAAACAGTATTTTAGATAAAAATCTTCAATATTGTGTTATTGTATTCATCAAATTATAGGATCTGATGAAAAAGTGGGTTATAGAGTTAATAACAGAAAGATCAACTAAGTATAGACAAATTAGATCTAGTCCTCTAGGGAATTTTGTGTTTTTATATACCATAAACTGAATATCTTATGGGTGAGAAAGTTATTTGATGAGTTATTACTTGGTCACAACTGTTTCTAGAATGCAAATAGCTCTTATCAAATAAAATATACAGATATTGATACTTAGGGGTGCCTTGTTCAGGAGACCATGAAGATCGGTCCCTTATTTGCAGTATCCTAGAACTTCATCCCAAGGCACAAACACATGCTTCTATGAACACATCATAATGGTGAACAGAAAAAACAAACAAACAAACAAACAACAAATTTCATGTGTCTGAATCAGAGAATGATGTAACTTCCCAAAATATAGCTCTTTGATAATGAATCAGAAAAAACATATTTTTTTCTGATTAAAATTTTTTTTCTGATCATGTAAAAAGTAGAAATGACCAACTATTTCTGATCAATGTGAAAAAGAAAGGAATGCAGTTGGTCTCTACTTAAGAAATGGCAAATGGCAAATTTATCTCTTCTCTTCAGAAATCCCAACTAATTGGAAATCCAGCCCCATCTCTATCCCTTCTTTAAAAGTTCTTATCAGTTACTGACTGGTGCTTGGGTAAATTATTGAACCATAAAAATGCATTATATATTCTAAGTGTCTAAATGGCTACTAGTTTAGGCTAGACAATGAGTGCCTCTCCCATAAGCTACTGTGCTGAAACTTTGTTCCCAAAATGGCACCTACATAGATTGATGACTGGGTAACCAGTTGGTTAAAACATTGAAGAGTTAATAGCTGAATGTCTAGTACTAGCCCCTTCCTGGCCACCATAAGGTAGGACTCTCCATTCTTATACACACATAATCTGCTGCTTCACAAAATCCCGGAAACAACAGAGTAAATGGAACATAAATCAAAACTTCTAAAACAATGAGCCTAGTTAATCCTTCCTACATCAAATTACCTTTTGTTACTTTGTCACAGCCACAAAAGCTGACAGATGCAGTTACTTCAAGAATTTAGGCCAAAACAATCGATAAATGGGACCTCATGAAGCTGAAAAGCTTTTGTAAAGCAAAGGACACCGTCATCAAAACAAAATGACTGCCCATTGGGAAAGAATCTTCACCAACCCTTTATCTGACAGAGGGCTAATATCCAGTATATATAAAGAACTAAAAAAGCTGAAAAGCAACAAACCAAATAATCCAATTAAAAATGGGTAACAGAGCTAAACAGAATTCTCAATAGAGGAATATCGAATGGCAGAGAAACACTTAAAGAAATGCTCAACCTCATTAGCCATCAGGGAAATGCAAATCAAAATGACCCTAAGATTTCACCTTATACCCATCAGAATGGCCAAGATGAAAAACTCAAGTGACAACACATGCTGGAGAGGTTGTGGAGAAAGGGGGACCCTACTCCATTGCTGGTGGGAATGTAAACTGGTACAAACACTTTGGAAGTCAATCTGGCACTTACTCAGATAATTAGGAATAGTGCTTCCTCAAGACCCAGCTATACCATTGTTAGGTATATACCCAAAATTTTCTCAAGTACACAACAAGGAGATGTGCTCAACCATGTTTGTAGCAGCTTTATTTTTAATAGCCAGAACCTGGAAACAACCTAGATGTCCATCAACACAGGAATGGATACAGAAATTGTGTTATTTTTACACAATGGAATACTACTCAGCAATCAAAAATGAGGAAATCATGAAATTTGCAGGCAAATGGTGGGATCTAGAAAAGATCATTCTGAGTGAAGTATCCCAGAAGGAGAAAGACAAACATGGTATATACTTGCTTATATACACCTACAAGATATGATAAACATAATGAAGTCTATACACCTAAAGAAGATAAACAAGAAAGCAGACACGGGGCAAGATGATCAATCCTCATTTAGAAAGACAAATGGGATGTGCATTGGACGTATGACAGGAGTCTACTGCAGAAGGCATCTGAAAGACTCTACCTAGCAGTGTTTCAAAAGAGATACTAAGACTCATAACCAAACCTTTGGCAGAAGGGGAGTTAGTATGATGTGGAAAGGATAAGAGCTCCACAAGGACCAAATATATCTGGGCACAGGGTTTTTTTCTGAAACTTTTTCTCCAACCAAGGACCATGTATGGATATAACCTAGAATCTTTGCTTGGACGAAGCTCGTGGTAGCTCAGTAACCAATTGTTTTTTCCATAGTAAGGGGAACAGGGACTATTTCTGACATGAACTCAATGGCAGGCTCTTTGACCTCCCCACCCCCCAAGGGAGGAGCAGTCCTGCTGGGCCACAGAGGAGGACTTTGCAGCCAGGCCTGAAGATACCTGATAAAACAGGGCCAGAAGAAATCCCCGATTGGTGGACTTGGAAGGGCCAGGCAGGAGCTGAGGGAGGGAGGGTGGGATTGGGAGGGAATAAGAGAGTGGGATATAGCTGGGATACAGAGTTAATAAAATGTAAACAATAACAATGATAATAATAATAATAATAAAATGACTACCATAAAAAATTTAGGCCAAGAACAGGACTGTGTGTATATGCTGCCCAGTGTTTAGTAGCATGCAAATATTAACATGTCATTAAAAGCCTTTTCAGAAACAGAACAATCGCAAAATATCTATGGCGAACCTTTACATAATATAAACAAAGCTACATCTGGCATGAAACATGTGGTAAAATATACACTTAGGTGACTGAGGGTTAGTAAAGTACCTTGTCAATGAAGCCATTCCTTCAACAAGTTTCTAAATGAATGAGGAAATCAAATGACTAGGCATCTTGAAACTAACTCCACTGTCAGGAATAGATATGATGCAAGCTAGCCTTGTTATTCCTACATTGATACTATAAAAATGATTTCATAATGTGATGGTAGGTAGCATTAACTCTACCCCTTGAGCTAAATGAGAATCTGAAAGAATTGTTTCATAATAATCACACATGAAAAAGGAAGGGGCTTCAACTACCCTCACAAAGAAATGTGAAATTTAAGACTATGTATTTAAAATATTATATGAAGGCTGGAGAGATGGCTCAGAGTTTAAGAACACTGACTGTTCTTCCAAAGGTCCTAAGTTCAATTCCCAGCAACTACACAGTGACTTCATAACCATCTGTAGTGTGATCTAGTGCCCTCTTCTGGTGCCTAGGCAGAATGCTATATAAATAATAAATAAAATATTATACTGTGTGTAAAGTTTTAATTTGTACTCATTATTCAGAATCAAACTCACAAATGAGACAGACACATTGCAATGAATTTGAAAGCATAGAAAAGAATACTTAGCAACTTATAATCAAGTAAAAATATATGCTTCCAGACAGGCATGGTGGCACACACCTGTAATCCCAGCAAGGAGACAGAGGCAGGCAGATTTCTGTGAGTCTAAGGCCAGCCTGTCTATAAAGAGAGTTCAGGGCAGCCAAGGCTACACAGAGAAACCCTGTCTCAAAAAAGGAAAAAAAAGTATGCTTCCATTTTCTGTACTTGGTAATTTAAATTTTTGTGTATTCAAATTGTCACATAAAAAATACAGGTGGCTTTTTTTATTATTTTTTCTTTCAAAACAAGCATGTGATGGATGAATGACATAAGTTATTTTTTCTTTAAAAAGACACAAAGTACAACATATTTAGTAACTTCACCAAAACACTTTTCCTGATAAGGAATTATTTACTCTCAGAACTCATCTTCCTGACATCTCTACATGCACTCTCAGGAAAGTTTAAGCTCATGTTTGTAACACCAGCACATAGTAGGTAAAAAGCAAGAGGATTGCCATGAGTTCAGGACCCACCTGGATTAGTACAGTGAATTTCAAGCCAGTTTGGGTAAATCTTGTTTCAACCCTTGCCCCAAAGCTTAATAACAATTATACTAACTATGATAACCATAAAGCAAATGACTTAAAAGCTGACAAACTATCTCTGCAGCCATGATAGTGTTAAAGTTTTAAACCATCCCTCAGTCCTCAATGCTAAATAAACATTTGAAAACAAATGTTATGCAAATAGGTCAGCATTTGAAGAACTGGCTAATTATGAAAGCATAACAGAAAATACATATATGCAGACATACATAACAAAGATGATATTGGTGTTGGCAAAGAAGGCAGACAAGTTTTGATGTTGAAAAGCACAAATTCTTATCACTCCCAGAGTAAAATGCAGAAACTTCATAGCAAAGATTGCTAAATAATTTATGGTTGGGTCTATAATGTTTCAGTCAGTCAACATCAGAACAATAAGATGCATTTGCTAGGCACTATATTCTGCATCAAGGAATATATGAGGGAGAAAATACTGTACATTCTTCAACACATAGAATTTTTAATTTTTCACAGAAGTTTAGAGTTCCTAGTCCTTCTTTGAGACAGTAAATATTCCAATAGGAGGAGACAGTTTCAGTATACTATAGCATTCTGGTATAAACGCATAGATGTTGCTTAGATTCCATGAGTATCTTTTTGTGTAAATGGTAAATGATGGACAGGGAAAAAATAAGGGTATTAGGACAAGATTACCTATTGATTTTAGGATGGTTTCAAGCAAAATATGCAGAACATATGCACACAGAAAGAAAAACTACAGGCAGATGGAAATGAACAGACAGGTCTCTAATATAAGAAATTACCAATGGTTTGAGTAGGGATAAAAATGGTAGGAAATAGTGAACAAGAAAGAACCATCAAAACTAAAAATTGATGATGTGTAAAGAATAGTGACAGATCTTTGCTGATATAGCTTAGTTGAGAGAGCATTAGACAGAAGAATAGTGACAGAAAAAGTATAAATCTAACATTTCAAGCCAAGCTGGTCAATAACCATGTCACTAATAGGCAACAGAAGCCCGAGAAGGAATACCCTGAGAAAGAACCTATTTAATTAGCAATCTGTGGGTTTATGAGCATAATAAACTATGTTGATAGATTCATATAATGTTGGTTTCAGATATATAAATATTGATCAGAAATAAAAGTCAATACAGTTTATTACTTTGTATCCCAGCTGTAGCCCCTCCCTATCCCTGGACATGGTCCAGTTAGGTATAGCTTGACAAGCCTTTCTTTGGTGGTCATCTTTTGTCCTTATACCTACATTGTAAGAACTGGAAACATACAGGGAGAATACAGTAGCAGAAAATGGAAAATACTCCATCTGCCCTAAATCAAGGTCACTAGAGGGACAATTGTCTCAATGAATTTCTATTCTGCCTGTTTTATACTGTGGATGATGCCAGAACATCTACACAAAGACTGGTGAGTGATGAGCTCTCAAAGACATTATTTGAATGGATGAACATACAGTGATGTGAAACTGTCAGAATCAGCCCAGCAATGGGGCAAACATCCCTGATCTGAACTTCAGAAGAGACTAAACACAGAGAGCAATGACTGGGAAGTTACTAATCTGTGGTCCATGGATGGATGCTGAAGGCTTTTACAACCATGACATTCTACATGTAGTTTTACCCACACATCTGATTTTCTGTAGGGGCCTGACCTAAAACTTAGATACTATCTCAATCATCTGCTCATTTTCTATTTAAGACAACTAAAACAAAACAAGGTAGTCCCCAAATAAAGTATAACCATCTCATCCTCTATAGGAAAGACTTCACTGGTTCCCACTAGTTCCAGGCAAGAGACAAAATATTATAGACAGAGTGGAGTGAGGGACTTGGCCTCAGAAAACTTTCCAGTGCCATGTCCACCATGCCCTGGACAGCTCCTTTATTTACTCACACATCCTAAATGGTCCATACTTCCCTTTGGGAACATTTCTTCCTCACTTTGGGAACACTCATGGGGCATAGTCTCTCTGAGGAGACATTAATGGAGAAAACTAAATATTCAACAGTTCAGATATTATATACTATTGATGTCCTAGTACAGCTAGGATGCTATGGAGCTAGTGGAGACAGAGACAGACATGGATTCCTGCCTCTGGTCCCAATGATCTTCTTCCTGTGTCTGAAATAACAGAAAAAGAACTGCTTTTTTCCTTTCTGTTCTCAATTTTTATTTTGCTTTATGTCTTTAAAAACATGTTTAAATATTACCTCTGTAGACCTCACTGAACAGAGGAATTAGTTTCCCCACCTTCTCCAGGATTACCCTCTGACTATTTTCACAAACTCCATGACTTGTATACTATTTCAGAGTGAACATGTGATAGAAGCCCAGAGTGGAGCATGAAAAGGAAGAGGAGAAAGAAAATAATTTCATGTAAATTCTCTTTAAGGCACAGTTGAAGACTATTATTTCCTCTATTACTCATATAGCTCAAATAAAAACATATCATTTTAAAAAGAAAACAAAAACAAAACCAGAAAACCACTGAAGCACATTATGAATCTTGGAAATCTGACTTTATTTTCATGGAAGCAAAGTCACTTTCTGTATCAGAGAAAGACAGAGCAAGCACAGATAGAAGTGGCAACTTTGGTGACGTTGTTTCTTGGCAAACCACCTGCCAGCAGTCCCTGAGCCTTCTCTGCATGAGTCTTCAGGATATTCCCAAAGGGACTATGAGTGAGTGCCATGATTTGATTCTCTCTGCAAACCTTCAGCTGCGGTTCACTACAACATACTTATAGGGTAAGCACAAAACAAAGTCCCCTCTTTGCATTGACTTGTGTTCATTGTATGAAAATATGAGAGAATGTGGCCACATGTAGTAGTATAGGCCTATAATTCCACACTGGAAAGGGAGAGGAAGGAAGATCACAAGTCCAAATTCAGGCTGGGCTACACGCCCATGTCTTAAGGGGGGAAAAAAGCAGAAAGCAAAGTAAATCCCAGAACTGAAAGGAAGACAGTAGGCCATGTTTCAAAACTGTCTGGAAGTAGAGAGAATTAGGCCTTGGGACCTTTACTGAGTCTCTTGGTTAAACACATGGTTCCCTCTGTTAATTTCTTTTTTAGACAGACATCATCCCAACATGTGCTTCAGCAGAGAAGTTACTTTCCCAAAGAACACCTCCTGAATGAGTGAGAATCTCCTACCCAAACCACTCCCATAGCACCCACTCTGTTGAATGGTATTTCCTTTTTTTCTTCCTATAAAACTCTCTGTTTTCCACGGGCAGACAAAACGTGGATATTCAAGAAATAAAAAACTCAACCCGTTTTATTTAGCAAAGCCATGTGGTTTCCTTTTTAAGCAATATCTGGGGAAAATAATACAAGCCCTCCATCAAAAGGTGTGGTATGATCCATCTTGTGTCACAGTAGGCCCCAACCAAACACCAATAACAAAGCAAAGGTTTTAGGAGATGCAATTATCCCAGTTTAGGAGATGTTTTGGGTATTATACCATTAGCTGCTGGGCTTTTCAATAATTCAGTTGGTGACATCTTCTAGAGGAAAACCTTTGAGGCATTTAAACCAACAGCAGTGTTCTCAGGTTTTTTTATTTTTTATTTTTACTTATTACAGTTTATTACTTTGTATCCCAGCTGTACCCCCCCATCCTCCCCCCATGCTTCTTCTCTTCCCATGCTCCTCCCCTAGTCCACTGATAGGGTAGTACTTCCTCCTCTTCCATCTGACCCTAGCAGATAAAGTCTCATCAGGACTGGCTGCATTGTCTTCCTCTATGGGCTGGTAAGGCTGTCCCCCTCCCAGGAGACAACTTCCTGAACAGAACACCAACGGCACAAGTTCTAAGAGCAACAATCAATAAATGGGACCTCATGAAACTGAAAAGCTTCTTCTGTAAAGCAAAGGACGCTGTCATCAGAACAAAACAATAGCCTATAGGAAAAGATCTTCACCAACCCTACATCTGACAGAGAGCTAATATCCAGAATATATAAATAACTCAAGAAGTTAAACAGCAACAAATCAACTAATTCAATTAAAAAAATGGGGTACAAGATAATTTTGATTTGCATTTGATGACTAAGGACGTCAAACATTTCTTTAAGTGTTTCTCTATTGAGAATTCTCTGTTTAGCTCTGTACCTCATTTTTTAATTGGATTACTTGATTTGTTGCTGTTTGACTTCTTGAGTTCTTTATATATACTAGATATTAGCCTTCTGTCAGATACAAGGATGGTGAAGATCCTTTTCCAATCTGTAGGCAGTCGTTTTGTTTTGAGGACAGTGTCCTTTGCTTTTCAGTATCCAAGTGGGTTCCATAGAAATGGGGACAGGGAATGTCTATGATAGGAACTGATTGGCCTGCTCTTTAATCACCTCCCCCTGAGTGGGGAGCAGCCTTACCTGGCCACAGAAGAAGACAATGCATTCACTCCTGATGAGACCTGATAAACTAGGATAAGAGAGAAGGGGAGTAGGACCTCCCCTATCAGTGGACTGGGGGAGGGACACGGTTGGGGAAGAGGGGGGGGGAATGGTAAGATTGGGAGGGGAGGAGGAAGGGAGCTACAGGGGGGATACAAAGTGAATAAACTGTAATTAATAAAATGAAAAAATTTAAAAAATGCTCAACATCCTTTGTCATCAGGGAAATGCAAATCAAAACAACCCTGAGATTTCACCTTACACCCATCAGAATGGCTAAGATCAAAAACTCAAGTGACAACATATGCTGGAGAGGATGTGGAGAAAGAGGAACCCTCCTCCATTGCTGGAGGGAATATAAACTTGTACAACCACTTTGGAAATCAATCTGGCACTTTCTCAGAAAATTAGGAATAGTGCTAACTCAAGATCCAGCTATGCCACTCCTAGGCATATGTCCAAAATATGCTCAAGTACACAACAAGGACATTTGTTCAACCATGCTCATAGCAGCTTTATTTGTAATAACCAGAACCTGGAAATAACCCAGATGTCCATCAACGGAGGAATGGATGCATAAATTGTGGTACATTTATACAATGAATACTACTCAGCATTTAAAAACAAGGAAATCATGAAATTTTCAGGCAAATGGTGGGATCTAGAAAAGATCATCCTGAGTGAGGTATCCCAGAAGCAGAAAGACACACATGGTATATACTCATTTATAAATGGATATTAGGCATATAATATAGGATAATCATACTAAAATCTGTGCATCTAAGGAAACTAATCAAGAATGAGGACCTGCTCTTTGATCACCTCTCCCTGAGGGGGAAGCAGCCTTACCAGGCCACAGAAGATGACAATGCAGCTACTTCTGATGAGAACTGATAGTCTAAGATCAGAAAGAAGGAGAGGAAGACCTCCCCTATCAGTGGACTTGGGGAGGGGCATGCATGCAGAAAGGGGAGGAAGGGTGGGATTGGGAGAGGAGGAGGGAGTGGCTTATGGGGGATACAAAATGAATAAACTGTAATTAATAAAATAATAATAATAATAATAATAATAATAAAGAAGGAGGACCCTGAGTAAGTTGTTCAATCCTCATTCAGAAAGACAAATGAGAGATAGACATTGGAAGAGGGAGAAAACAGGGAACAAGACAGGAGCCTATCACAGAGGGCCTCTGAAAGATTCTATCCAGCAGGTTATTAAAGCAGATGCTGAGACTCATGGTGTTCCCAGTTTTAAAGAAATGGAGGGAGAGTAAGAGTACATGTAAAGCTACATGGATATAGCATATTTGAAAAATTAAAAATCAGCTAGGAAGCACTATCTAAATAGCAGCTTCCAAGATGCTGCTATGTAATTATAACTTATCAGCATGTCTTGCATGTTCCAAAATAATCTGCTATACTCCCCTCATTTTGTAAGACTAACGAAGAGAAGATGACAGGTCTCAAAGATGATAGCAAAATACTTTCTAGCATAGAGAGGCTATCAGCTTTGCATATTCTTAGAATTCACTTTGGCTACCTTCAACATTGTAGCTTAAGAGACAAAGTGATTTTCCCAATTACATTTCAAATAAAGATGAAATCGTCACCCTAAAAATAGATGCTATCTCATGGCTTTTATGGTATATAGGAGTCTTTCACTCACTGCGTCTTTATTCTGTGATTCTCCAAAATGATTCAGAGATGAGCCAAATGGTTATAATAGCTAAGGTGTCAGGAATGGAATGGTTGAAAACTATTTCAGATCCCTTGTGACTGTATACAAGATCCACCCTAGAATTACTGGGTTTATGCATTCATTCACCACCATATGTGACCAGAAGTCCAGGAAGATTACACTATAGAAATAGACATGGCCTTTCTAAAGCACTGGTCAACCTTCAGTATCACATTGTGCAAAAAACTGATTTATTCATGATGCCTACAACAAAATTTGCACAATTTCTAATATTATAAATGTGGAACATGAGGCTTTCAGTGTAATTACCCTTAGAATAAATATCACAGATATTTAAGATATAGAGCTTAAGTTAAACATCTTAAGTTTTTTTTTTTTCTCTCTTAATTTTGACTGTTGGAAGTGGAAAAAAAAAAAAAAACTCCAAGCAACTGTTTCCTCACTTGTCTTTCTTGACTCTACTTTTCCCATGATCAAACCTTTGTTCCAGTATTTTTTCCAGTGTTAGGATACAAATTCACTTTTAATTTCTTGTTCATACTGTCCCTGGGAGAAGATTTATGAAGAAGGATACCACTCTAGTTCCTGTCAGTAAGACTTCATATTTGCTTTTTCTGAATGGGCAGATAGTCTTCCTAAAGCTCTTATCAGAAACAATTATTTATAATAAAATTCTCAATTCCATTCAGAAAGGCAAAGAAGATGGAAATCGAAGGAGGGAGAAAACAGGAAACAGGACAGGAGCCTATCACAGAGGGCCTCTGAAAGGCTCTACCCTGAAGGGTATCGAGGAAGATGCTGAGACTCAAGCAAACTTTGGGCAGAGTACAGGGAATCTTATAAAAGAAATGGGAGATAGTAAGAACTGGAGAGGACAGGAGTTCCACAAGGACAGCAAAAGATCCACAAAGTTAGGGCACAGGGGTATTTTCTGAGACTGATACTCCAAACAAGGACTACTCATGAAGATGGCCTGGAAACCCTGCACAGAGGTAGCCTATGGCAGTTCAGTAATCAAGTTGCCTCCATAGTAATGGACTGTCTCTGACATAAACTGATTGGCCTGCTCTTTGATCACCTCCCCCTGAGCAGCCTTACCAGGCCACAGAAGACAAAGCAGCCACTCCTAATGAAACCTGATAGAGTAGGATCAGAGGGAAAGGGAGGAGGACCTCCCTTTTCAGTGGACTGGGACAGGGACAAGGGTGGAGAAGAGGGAGGCTGGGATTGGGAGGGGCTACAGGGGGGATACAAAGTGAATAAACTGTAATTAATAAAAATAAAGTAAATAAATGAATAAATTTTATGTATATGTAGTCCAAGACAACTCTGCCCATTCACGTATCTCATACAATAACAATCCCATACAGCCAAGGTAAAGCCACACTTAGTTCCCATTTTCACATAAGCATGTTAAGCTATGGAACCCTCAGTAGCTAAGGAGAAAGCACATTTTTCTTTGGCAGTTTGGTTCTTTCAAAAGGCCGTACACAGGCCATTTTATTGCTTGTATTGTATTGATACCTTCATTTCATATCATATTAGAAATCAGTGAATTATTTTTAATGAGAATATTTGACAGATACGCCTTTAAGCTGAAATCAGGTGGATTTAAACTACTTTAAAGACAGTAAAATGGAGCAGTGAACAGTGAAAATTATGAAATGCTATGATTTGATGAACATAACAAAAGTATACTCACTGATGCTAAAAGGCTAAAATTTGCTTTAACCCCTAAACCTCAGACAAACCACAACAGAGGTAATATCTATTGTGTACAAAATTCAGAAAGATTTTTAAACGCTAGCACTCTTTTTTTTTTCTATGAACTTTTATTTCAAACACTCTAACAGCTTTTACTTCATCATTATTGGCAACTTAGTTTTTATATATTTTATGAGATGATGAAGAATAGTATATTTTTACTTAATTAATATTGTTAAAGATTCAATGTTTCTTTAGGTGTACATTTTAATATGTTTATTCAATAATATGTCTAATATTCACTTATAAGTGAGTATATGCCCTGTGTATCTTTCTACTTCTGGGACACCTCACTCAGGATGATCTTTTCTAGATCCAACCATTTGCCTGAAATATTCATGATTTCCTTGTTTTGTTTTTTTAATTTAATTTTTTTATTACAGTTATTCACTTTGTATCCCAGCTGTAGCCCCCATTCCCTTTCAATCCCACCCTCTCTCCCTTTTCTTCTTCTATGGCCCCTTCCCCAGTCCAATGATAGGGGAAGTCTTTCTCCCCTTCCATCTGACCCTAGTCAATCAGGTCTCATCAGGACTGTCTTCTTTGTCTTCCTCTGTAGACTGGTAAGGCTGCTCCCCCCTCAGGTGGAAGAGATCAAAGAGCCAGCCACTGAGTTCATGTCAGAGACAGTCTGTTCTTATTATTGGGGAACTCTCTTGGACACTGAGCTGCCATGGGATACATCTGTGCAGGGTTTCTAAGTAATCTCCATTCATAGTCCTTGTTTGGAGTATCAGTATCAGAAAAGACCCCTGTGCCCAGATTTTTTTGGTTCTGTTGCTTTCCTTGTGGAGCTCCTTTTCCCTCCAGGTCTTTCTATCTCCCACTTCTTTCATAAGATTCCCTGCACTCTGCCCAAAGTTTGGCTATAAATCTCAGCATATGTTTTGATACCCTGTTGGGTAGAATCTTTCAGAGGCCCTCTGTGATAGGCTCCTGTCCTGTTCCCTGTTCTCTCCCTCTTCTAATGTCCATCTCGTTTGCCTTTCTGAATGAAGACTGAGGATCTTACCAGGGTCTTCCTTCTTGATTAGCTTCCTTAGGTGCACAGATTTCAGTCTGATTATTCTATATTATATGCCTAATATCCACTTATAAGTGAGTATATACCATGTGTGTCTTTCTGCTTCTGGGATACCTCACTCAGGATGATCTTTTCTAGATCCCACCATTTGCCTGCAAATTTTATGATTTCCTTGTTTTTAAATGTTGAGTAGTATTCTATTGTGTAAATGTACCACAATTTCTGTATCTATTTCTCTGTTGAGGGGCATTTGGGTTGTTTCCATGTTTTGGTTATTATGAATAAAGCTGATACAAACATGGTTGAACAAATGTCCTTGTTGTGTACTTGAGCATATTTTGGATATATGCCTAGGAGTGGTATAGCTGGATCTTGAGTTAGCACTATTCCTAATTTTCTGAGGAAGTACCAGATTGATTTCCAAAGTGCTTGTACAAGTTTACATTCCCAGCAGCAATGGAGGAGGGTTCCACTTTCTCCACATCCTCTCCAGCATGTATTGTCACTTGAGTTTTTTATCTAAAATGAATATACCTAAAGAAGCTAAGCAAGAAGGAACACCCTGGGTAAGATAATCCAGCTTCACTCAAAAAAGCATACGGAATGGACATCACAAGAGGAAGAAAACAGGAAACAGGACAGGAGCCTACCACAGAGGGCCTCTAAAAGACTCAACCTAGTAATGTATCAAAGTAGATGCTGAGGCTCATAACCAAACTTTTGGCAGAGTACAGGGAAACTTATAAAAGAAGGGGGAGATAGAAAGACCTGGAGGGGACAGGAGCTCCACAAAGAGAGCAACAGAACGAAGAAATCTGGGTCCAGGGGTCTTTTCTGAGACTGATTCTTCCACCAAGAACCATGCATAGAGATAACCTAGAACCCCTTCACAGATGTAGCCCATGGAAGCTCAGTACCCAATTGGGTTCCCTAGTTATGGGAACAAGAACTGCTTCTGACATGAATTTAGTGTCTGGCTCTTTGATCATCTCTCCCTGAGGGGGAAGCAGCCTTACCAGGCCACAGAGGGAGACAATGCAGCCAGCTCTGATGAGACATGATAGGCTAGGGTCAGCTGGGAGGGGAGGAGGACCTTCCCTATCAGTGGAGTTGGAGATGTGCATGGGAGGAGAGAGGGAGGGAGGGAGGTACGACTGGGCAGGAATGGGGGAGGAGGCTACAGCTGGGATAAACTGTGGTGATGATCAGTTAGAGACAAAGAGGGCTATGCTTTCAGCCTCTGCTTTTTCTGTTGACGATGCAAAGGTCAGAGTCAAGTCAGCTTCCAAGGGTGGAACAGAAGGGAGGCTGAAGACATAACAGAAGTTGCCTCACATAAGGCTGGTATCATTTAGTGCTGCAATAAAACACAATCCAAAGAAATTAAGAATACTACAGATTGATCACTGTGTCTTTTGAAAACATGAAAAGAAGCCCAATTTATTTTAAAACACAATTTAAAATCAATAAATTAAGTCATCTTATGAGCCATGACTTAGTTCATTAAGTTTGTGAAATGTAAATATTGATTGTACCTGACACATACACTAGAGCTGTTGGCATTCCAAGCTTTCTTGTGTTATTTTGTTTGAGTTTCATAAAACAGCCTGTGAAGTAAGTAGGAATTTTTATCCCTTAAGACTGAGAAAAATCAAATGACTCAACAGAAGAATCACAGCTGGTGAGTGGAGAAGTCAAATTTAGAGTCCAGGGTATTTTTAACATGAATGTATTTATCCCTATGGATTGACAACATCTTACTTAAGAGCTAACTAAAGATGCTAAAAAGTGTGTTTTGATAATATGAATATTTTAAAAGTCAGTGCAAATACTCTCATTGCTCTGTTTTAAAGCCAGTAATGGAGATTTGAGAAAAAAATACACAAGAAAAATATTTGCTTGTTTCCTATGTTAATGAGCTGGGGTGCGTTGGTTATTGCTTAGAAAAGTAGACTCCCCCTTTGAGCAATATGAAAGGGTATAAGGAGAAAAAGGAGAGAGGGGCTATGATTGGGATATAGATAGATAGATAGATAGATAGATAGATAGATAGATAGATAGAGATAAATTTTCTGTTTTTTATTTTAATTTTTATTATTAGTTACATTTTATTAACTCTGCATCCCGCTCCCTCATTCCCTCCCAATCCCACCCTTCCTCCCTCATCTCCACCGTGCCCCTTTCCAAGTCCACTGATTGGGGAGGACCTCCTCCCCTTTCATCTGACCCTGTTTTATCAGATATCTTCAGAACTGGCTGCAAAGTCCTCCTCTGTGGCCTAGCAGGGCTGTTCCTCCCTTGGGGGGTGGGGAAGTTAAAGAGCCTGCCATTGAGTTCCTATCAGAAATAGTCCCTGTTCCCCTTACTATGGAAAAACCAATTGGTTGCTGAGCTACTATGGAGCTATCTGAGCAGAGGTTCTAGGTTATATCCATACATGGTCCTTGGTGGAGTATCAGTCTCAGAAAAGACCCCTGTGCCCAGATATATTTGATCCTGTGGAGCTCCTATCCTTTCCACGTTATACTAACTCCCCCTTCTTTCATATGATTCGCTGCACTCTGCGGAAGGTTTGGTTATGAGTCTTAGTATCTGCTTTGATACACGGCTAGGTAGAGTCTTTCAGAGGCCCTATGCAGTAGCCTCCTGACCTATTACTTGTTTTCTCCTATGTCCAATGCACATCCCATATGTCTTTCTAAACGAGGATTGATCATCTTACCCTGGATCCTCTTTCTTCTTTATCTTCTTTAGGTATATAGATTTCATTATGTTTATCATATCTTATCGATCTATATAAGTGAGTATATACCATGTGTGTCTTTCTCCTTCTGGGATACCTCACTCAGAATGATCTTTTCTAGATTTCACCATTTGTCTGCCAATTTCATGATTTCCTCATTTTTGATTGCTGAGTAGTATTCCATTGTGTAAAAATACCACAATTTCTGTATTCATTCCTCCACTGATGGACATCTGGATTGTTTCGAGGTTCTGGCTATTACAAATAAAGCTACTACAAACATGGTTGAGCAAATCTCCTTGTTGTGTCCTTGAGCAAATTTTGGGTATATGCCTAGGAGTGGTAGAGCTGGGTCTTGAGGAAGCACTATTCGTAATTGTCTGAGAAAGCCAGATTGACTTCCAAAGTGTTTGTACCAGTTTACATTTCCACCAGCAATGGAGTAGGGTTCCTCTTTCTCCACAACCTCTCCAGCATGTGTTGTTATTTGAATTTTGTTTTTAGCTATTTTGATGGGTGTAAGGTGAAATCTCAGGGTCGTTTTGTTTGCATCTCCCTGATGGCTAAGGATGTTGAGCATCTCTTTAAGTGTTTCTCTGCAATTCTATATTCCTCTACAGAGAATTCTGTTTAGCTCCATACCCCATTTTTTAAATTGGATTACTTGATTTATTGCTTTTTAACTTTTTGAGTTCTTTATATATTCCAGATATTAGCCCTCTGTCAGATATAGGGTTAGTGAACGTCCTTTTCCAGTTTGTAGGCTGTCGTTTTGTTCTGATGACAGTGTCTTTTGCTTTACAGAAGAAGCTTTACAGTTTCGTGAGGTCCAATTTATTGATTATTGCTATTAGAGCCTGTGCCGTTGGTGTTCTGTTCAGGAACTTGTCTCCTGTGCCAATGACTTCTAGGCTCTTCCCCACTTTTTCTTCTAATCGATTTAGAGTATCTGGTTTTATGTTGAGGCCTTTGATCCACTTGGACTTTAGTTTTGTGCAGGGTGATAAATATGGATCTATTTTCATTTTTCTGAATGCAGACATCCAGTTGGACCAGCACCATTTGTTGAAGATGCTGTCTTTTTTCCATTGAATGGTTTTGGCTTCTTTGTCAAAAATCAAGTATTCATAGGTGTGTAGGTTTATTTCTGGGTCTTCTATTCGGTTCCACTGATCTTCCTTTCTGTTTCTATGCCAATACCATGCAGTTTTTATTATTATTGCCCTGTAGTACAGCTTGAGATCTGGGTTGAAAATACCTCCAGATGATCTGTTGTTGTACAGGATCGTTTTAGAGATTCTGGGTTTTTTGTTTCTCCATATGAAGCTGAGAATCGTTCTTTCAAGGTCTCTAAAGAATTGAGTTGGTATTTTGTTGGGAATTGCGTTGAATCTGTAGATTGCTTTTGGCAGGATGACTATTTTCACAATGTTAATCCTACCAATCCTTGAACACGGGAGTTCTTTCCATCTTCTGATATCTTCTTCAATTTCTTTCTTCAGAGACTTAAATTTTTTTTCAAACAGGTCTTTCACTTGCTTGGTTAGAGTCATTCCAAGATAATTTATGTTATTAGTGGCTATTGTGAAGGGTGTTGTTTCCCTGATTTCTTTCTTGGCCCTTTTGTCTTTGGTATACAGGAAGGCTTCTGTTTTTTTTTTTTTTTTTTTTTTTTAATTGATTTTGTATCCTGCCACTTTGCTGAAGGTGTTTATCAGTTGAAGGAGTTCTCTGGTTGAATTTTTGGGGTCACTCAGGTATACTATCATATCATCTGCAAATAGTGATGCTTTGACTTCTTCCTTTCTGATTTGTATTCCCTTGATCTCCTTTACTTGTCTTATTGCTCTGCCTAGGACTTCAAGTACTATGTTGAAGAGATATGGAGAGAGTAGGCATCCTTGCCTTGTCCCTGATTTCAGTGGAATTGTTTTAAGTTTTTTAAAAGTTAGCGCAAATACTCTCATTGCTCTGTTTTAAAGCCAGTAATGGAGATTTCCGAAAAAATATACACAAAAATTATTTGCTTGTTTCCTATGTTAATGAGCTGGGGTGCGTTGGTTATTGCTTAGAAAAGTAGACTCCCTCTTTGAGCAATATGAAAGGGTGTAAGGAGAAAAAAGAGAGGGGGCTATGATTGGGATATAAATAAATAAATAAATAGTTCTTTAAAAAATAAAATAATTTGAAATAAGATAAAACTGTTATTATAAATCTATAAGAAATATTTTACATCACCTCCCCCCGATAGGGAAGCAGCCTTGCCAGGCCACAGAGGGGGACAATGCAGCCAGTCCTGATTAGACCTGATGGACTAGGGTCAGATGGAAGGGGAGGAAGACCTCTCCTATCAGTGGACTTGGAGAGGGACATGGGAGGAGAAGTCAGAGGGAGGGTGAGATTGGGAGGGAATGAGGAAAGGGGCTACAGCTGGGATACAAAATGAATTAACTGTAATTAATATAAAAAATTAAAATTTAATGAAAAAAATTAATTAAAAAAGAAATATGTCACACAAAACAAAAGTAAAAATATGAACAACTCACTGGAGGAAAAAATCACTACAGAAGACAAGATATGATGAAATGTTCAGGACTAACACTCGTGAAAAACAACAAAACAGAAGTTGTACAGGAAAAAGTTCAAAGATATATCAAATTAAATTTTCATAAAATACAGACTTGCAGCCAAACAACTACACTTTAACCACTAAGAAAAGTACTAGTAACATTGAAGTTAAGTTGCCAGACTTCAGGGCTAAAGGTAAAGTTTCTATCCTAAAGAATTTGGGTCAGAAGGATACCCATGAGACATCTGATGTTGACCTTATGTACCCTCCTTTAGCAACTTCTCATTGAACAGACCTGAAATTCATCTGTCTTGTACTTCTAGTTCCTATCACTTGTTCTCTCACCGTGTGGGTAAGAAAACCATATGCAAATCTTTCAGACTAGACTTAGACATATAGTACCAATGTCTAATGACCAACATGGTACATAAATTCCTGTTAAATTCTATTAGAAAAAGATGAGCCTTGAATTTATCCTGATTCAAGATTTTTAAGTCAATATTACAAAAAAATACAGTTTTGATGGGGGTGGGGCTAGGATCAGGATGTGAATTTAATAAGTAAATACATTTTTTAAAATAGAGTTTTAGAGGTCCTCTGTGTCAGGCTCTGAAAAGCTCTGCCCTGCAGACTATCAATGTAGATACTGAGACTTATGGGCAACCTTTGGGCAGAGTTCAGGGAATCTTATGAAAGAAGCGGGAAACAGTAAGATCTGGAGAGGACAGGAACTCCACAAGGAGAGCAACAGAACCAAAATATCTGAGCACAGGGGTCTTTCCTGAGACTGATATTCCAACCAAGGACTATGCATGGAGATAACCTAAGACCCCTGCACAGATGTAGCCCATGGCAGTTCAGTATCCAAGTGGGTTCCATTGTAATAGGAACAGGGACTGTCCCTGACATGAACTGATTGGCCTGCTCTTTAATTACCTCCCCCTGAGGGGGAAGCAACATTACCAGGCCACAGAAGAAGACAATGCAGCCACTCCTGTTGAAACCTAATTGACTAGGATCAGAAGGAAGGAAAAGAAGTCCTCCCCTATCAGTGGGGAGGGGCATGCATGCAGAGGGTGGAGGAAGGGAGGGATTGGGACTGGAGGAGGGAGAGAACCACAGGGGGGATACAATGTGAATAAAGTGCAATTAATAAAGAAAAAGAAAGATCAGGACAACCTGAAAAAAAATAAAAATAAAATAGAGTTTTAAATATTTTAGAACATATGGAATTACTGATTATTACACACGCACATATAAAACAAATGAAATTAAAAATGTCTGTCAAATCATAGTAGAATGCTAGGGCTTGAGTCAACAGCTTAAATTTTAAAAAAGATCAAAAAAGCATGAAAATTATAATTTTAAACAGAATGTAAGCATTAGTCTTCAATACTATAAAAGTAGCCAGATGGGACTTACAGTTAAGGAAGGGGGACACAAACCCAGCCATAAAACCTTCAACTCCAAATTTGTCTTGCCTACAAGAACTGTAGGGATTAAGATGGAGCAGAGATTGAGAGAATGGCAAACCAGGCCACCTTTGAAACCCACACCATGGGGAACAGCTAACCCCTGTCACTACTAATGATACACTTCTCTGCTTGCAGACAGGAGCTGATGGATCAGATACAAAGAACCACAGACAAACAATAGGGATTTTAATGGAATAGAAAGAGGAAGGATTGAGGGAGCAAGAGGGGTCAAGGACACCAAAAGAAGACCTACATAATAAACTAACCTGGGCCCATGGGGACTCACAGAGACTGAATCAATTGCTAATATAGTGTTGTAACAGTGAACAATTAGATGCCATGCTGTTTGGGGACACACAAATGTCACAAAAGTGTAAATGCTCTGAAAATAGGCTCCATCTCTGCCTTCTGTATGCTATTTCCACATGTTACAGGAATTTACAAGTTCATTCTTTGTGAACTACGAAAGTAACCCTTTAAAAGAAAAGCTGTGCAGCTGTGAAAATGATAAGGAAGGCCCAAAATTGACTAAAGTGAAAAGCCTTGCATGATATTTTATTAAATAGAATACAGGAGAATATTATTCTGTGATATTATTGCATTAAAAACAAAATATTGATGTCACATAAAAGTCACATAGTATACAATGCAATCCCCACTGCCCTTACTAGAGGACCCACATGAGGCCTAAGCTTCCCATATGCTACATCTTTGTAGGTGTCCTAGGTGCAGTTCATGCATTGTCCTTGGTTGATGCTTCAGTTTCAGCAAGCCCCTCTGGGATCTGGTTAGGGAGCTCCCCTTTTCTGAGAAAAACGTGAGAGGGGAAAGAGGGTGAGCTTGGAGGAGATGAGAGCCGGGGCTACAACAAGGATGTAAAGTGAATTTAAAAAGTCACATAGTATTATAAAATATGATGTGTATATTCTTTTACATGCATGTATGAGGTTATGCAGCGTGATGTACATAATTACACCAGAAAGTTCAATAAAGATTTTAATGAATGAAATGGAAAATGATGAAAAAAGAGAATTTCATGTCTCCTTTTTAACCTGCTTGTTAGGTTTTACTTTTTACAGTATGTTAATTTTATAATTTAAATCATCTAAATTGAAAATAAACAAAGCCTACGCATGCCATCTGAAAATTTATAGCCAAGATCCCTTAATTTATATTTCTGAAATGTATGGGAAAATACCTGCTACATTATTCAAATAGATGCAAATTAAGAAAAATATTTAGATCAAAAGTCTGACTCATCTTATGCTAAGCTTAACAAATAAGCAACCTATTTCATCTTCTAGCTCAGAAAGTTGCTGCAATAGGTCATTGAGAAGAGAGTTGCCATTTGTACTGTCAGGGTAAGTGTTTGATTTTGAAATATGTCACCTAACAATTAGCAATTTAGGGCACTCTAACCTTATTATGTGTTCAGACAGCATTTAAATGAGAAAATAGAACTTAAGACTAAAATTATACTAATAGAGGAAAATGTAGCCATGGACAGGCCATAAGAGATTTGTTAGGGACCAGTGTGCATAAAAACAGAAGGCAACACATACATGGAAAAGAAAAAGCCCCCCAAATGCTAAGACGTGGACAACTGCACATATGTGGATGCAACAGGAAATAAAATACTATAAATATCACAGAAACTGCATGGCCAGTAGTAGTCCACAACAGTAGAACAAAAGCCTTCTTATTGCTTTAACATCTCTTAGCATGTATAGCATGAAAGGTTACCTGGTTATCTGGCAGATTATTATACAAACAATGGAGTCAACATTTTTCCATCTCTTATGAAGACAGTATTTGAAAAAAAATAGCTTATAGTATAAATCAGGGGAAAATGTAATGAATTTCTTCCGCTAATTAAGTTTATCAAACCAACAATGTTCAAAACATGGATGCATTCCCTCCATTTAGATTCCGTCTATTTCCGTGTTGCCCATGATGCGACTAGGGCTCAGTAGATGACAAAACGGTAGTCTAGAACCATGGACCAGGTCTCTCATCACTGATTACCTCTACCTCTGGACTACAAACTGGGCTACACAGCTCTCATTTTAAAGCAATGTGGAAAAATTCATCCTTCATTTTAAGAGAGGGCCTTACAATGTAGCTCAGACTAGTCTCAAAATCATTATCCCCTTGTCATACCTGACTAAGAAAGATCTTTAAACCTAGAACAAATGTATTTTTACTTAATACTCCAACACATGTCAAGGGTCAAACAAAGGAGATTTTTACAAATACAGCAGTTGAAGTTGCAACTGTGGACACTGTATTTTAGGAACAGCCATGACACAAATTTAAAAAACAAAAACAAAAAACCATTAAGTAAGAAATCTTTCCTAGGAAAAAAGCAGAGACTTTCTTTCCCCTCCACAGGAAGAAAAATGCAAGACTTTTCAGCATTGCATCATTTGACCAAAATGTAGCAATACTGGCCATATGGCACAGTTCAAGCCATGCTGGGTGACTTTTGGACAGGACCACTAACAAATACACACAACCTAGTTAATTATAGACAGCCACTGATCTGCCAACTAATGTTTATAGGAAATAGAAATCGTGAGAATGAGAAATAGCAGCATGGGAGAGAATTAATCCACAACATGCAATTTCCTTCACCACACACAGCTTCACTGAGAGGAAACCTGAGGCCTCACCACCTGTTCAGAGATTTAGTTTGTGGGAAATTTAGGATGGTCCGCAGCCAGAATGTCAGTGGCATTTGTGTGTGTCTGTGTGTCACACAGTGAAAAAATAATAATAATAATAAGCACCAGTTTGAAGCAAAGTTAATTTTTTTATCTAAATAATGAAGTGGTAAAATAGTTACATTCTCTAACTTAATTTTAGCAACAGACATTTTGTGTGTACTAACTTAGAACACCTGAAATTTAATAAGCAGCAAATAGTGTTCTTTTTTGTGCTACTTCATGACCAGCTTGCTTTCCATAGTAAATGTGTTCTCGTCTTTAAAGCCTTTAACTCTTTTCCAATTTTTATAGCTCTTTATCTAAGTATTCCTTTCTCTGATTTTACTCTATTTCTTGGTTTTCTCAATTATTCATGACTATTTTGGTTATTAGCAATATTGATCTATTCACTAGACATTTGACTTGAATCCAAATCCAGTCAAAGACCCTTCTATGTGACCTTCAGTGAATGATCTCATTCTTGGGCTTCATTTTATCCTATGAAAATGGCTAAATAAATAAAGTAAAATAAAATCACACAGTAGGAGATTTTTTTGAGGGCTGTGCTGTAGAAACATTACAAACAAAAAGCATCAGGTTCATATGAATGTAGATAGGTTATGGGCCTGTGGGAAACCTACTACTATTATTCTGCTAAAGGAAAATAGCAATAAAATTATTCTTAGAAACATAATTCTATACCAATATATACCTTGTGAGGGAAACTCATATCTTGTGACAGAAACTTCATATTTCAGTAGACAGGAACTAACACAAATACCCACAACTGGACAAAGTGCAGAGAGCAAAAGAGACTTTAAAACACTCAGCCTTCAGTGAAACTTCTGTATTTATTCATCTGCCCTTATGAGAGTAAAAAATATACCTTTTCCTAAATCCCTATGAAATTACTACATGTTTCTAAGGCTACCTCGTGCAAGCTCACTAAAATGTTCTTTTTTTAAAAAATAAATCTGGTGTTCTATTAGATATCTGTTTATGTTTAGTCCCACATACTAACTATAATGTTCGTTTAAACAATAAATGTTTATTTGTGTTCATGGTGTGTGTGTGTGTGTGTGTGTGTGTGTATTACCAATGATTGATTCTGGCTCATCTGGTAGCTACATTACTACTGAGCAACATTCTCAGGCTTGAATTGTTAAGGAATGCATCTAGCAAGATTTATTTTACAGAGCTACTTGGAAGTTTCCACTAACATTTAATGATTTGTGTAACGGATGTTTTCATACAAGTGCAGCCTATTAAGAAGGTAAATGCTTATCTGGCCAGGGGTGTATACATAAACACACACAGGATGTTTGGTGATTCATGGAAGAAATGTTAAGATCACAGATACAGCCTACATACTATGTATTGCATACATGCTGTCTTTATTTCTCAGCTACAAACTGAAATTTATGCCTAGTTATCTTGAGTACAATGCTGAGATTCTGTTTTTCTCATAAGTATTTAATAGATTATCCAAACAATAATAATACCATTCAATTCACAAATATTCAAAAAATTATAATAATTAAAGGTGCAGTAATGTTACATAAACATATCAAGATTATATGTTATCTATTCCAGAATCCCTACATTAAATTATACCTGATGTTAACTCTTGTCTCTCTGCTTGGTCTATAGGCATTACTTCCCATAATGTCCTGCATAAAGTCATTATCTGCCCCTTGAGACAACAGCCCTTTTTTTTCTAACTCTACAATTTCAAAATTCATATTTGGGATATTTTAAATACTTCAAAATACTAATAAAAACTTAACCCCTGATGTTTTTAGTAGGTGGTATTTATTTTTACAACTTCTGAAGTTACTCGTTTAAACACACAGGGATTCTATGAATTTTTCCTTTAGGTTCCCAGCACCCAATTCCCATAGTTCACAACTGCCTATATCTCCAGCTCTAAGATTTTCAGTGACCTCTAGACTCCATGGGCACCTGAACTCACACATGCATCCACAAGCACACATAGAAACTTACTAAAAATATAATACACTGAAAAAAGAACTTTTATCTCAGATGTAGACTTTAGAACATCAGTGGTTCTTTTTTCTCTTTTTTTATTTCTTTTATTAATTATACTTTATTCACTTTGTATCCCCCCCATAAGCCCCACTCTCCTCCCCTCCCAATCCCACCCTCCCTCACCTTTCTGCATGCATGCCACTCCCCAAGTCCACTGATAGGGGAGGTTCTCCTCTCCTTTCTGATCTTAGTCTATCAGTTCAGATCAAAAGTGGCTGCATTGTCCTCTACTGTGGCCTGGTAAGGCTGCTCCCCCCTCAGGGGGAGGTGATCAAAGAGCAGGCCAATCAGATTATGTCAGAGGCAGTCCCTCTTCCCATTACTATGTAACCCACTTGGACACTGAACTGCCATGGGCTACATCTGTGCAGGGGTTCTAGGTTATCTCCATGAATAGTCCTTGGTTGGAGTATGAGTCTCTGGGAAGTTCCCTGTGTTCAAATTTTCTTGTTCTGTTGCTCTCCTTGTGGAGACCCTGTCCTCTCCAGCTCTTACTATTTCCCACTTCTTACATAAAATTCCATTCACTCTGCCCAACAGTTGACCATCAGGCTCAGCATCTGCTTTGATAGTCTGTAGGGCAGAGGCTTTCAGAGGCCCTCTGTGGTAGGTTCCTAGTTTGTTTCCTGTTTTCTTCTTCTGGCTTTCAGAAGCCCTCTGTAGAAGGTTCCTAGATTGTTTCCTGTTTTCTTCTTCTTCTGATGTTCATCCTCTTTGCCTTTCAGGATGGGGATTGACCGTTTTAGTTAGGGTCCTCTCGCTTGCTTAGTTTCTTTAGATGCACAGATTTTAGTGAGTTTGTCCTATGTTGTATGTCTATATGAGTGAGTATATACCGTGTGTGTCTTTTTGCTTCTGGGACAACTCACTCAGGATGATCCTTTCCAGGTCCCACCATTTACCTGCAAATTTCATGATCTCCTTATTATACATCAGTGGTTCTTAAATCTTGTTCTGTATCTATCATGAGTCTACAAGGTTCTAAATTCTCACAGAAAATATCTTTCCCCAGTTTCTTGACTACTCAAGCCCCACTAACTACTCTGGCTCCAAGAATTTACAAACTCTTTCCAAGAATAGCAAAAAGAATTACTTGTAAATAGAGACATAATACAAAATTAGAACACTGTTTATTTGTAACAATCTTAAACTGCATTTATTAAAAATAAACAAGAAAATTTAACAAAGAACTTTTACCATATACCTTCAGCTACTGTCTACTGTGCACAGATTAAAGTGGCACCTGCTTTGAAACACTGCTAGGTAGAGTCTTTCAGATACCTTCTGCAGTAGACTCCTGGCATACATCCAATGCACATCCCATTTGCCTTTCTCAAGACTCACAACCAAACTTTTAGACAGAGTGCAGAGAATCATATAAAAGAAGGGGAGTTAGTATGACATGGAAAGGATAGGAGCTCCACAAGGACCAAATATATCTAGGCACAGGGGTCTTTTCTGAGACTGATACTCCACCAAGGACCATGTATGGATATAACCTAGAACCTCTGCTAGGATGTAGCCCTTGGTAGCTCAGTAACCAATTGGTTTTCCCATAGTAAAGGGAACAGGGACTATTTCTGACAGGAACTCAATGGCAGGCTCTTTGATCTCCCCACCCCGCAAGGGAGGAGCAGCCCTGCTAAGCCACAGAGAAGGATTTTGCAACCAGTCCTGAAGAAACCTGATAAAACAGGGTCAGATGAAAGGTGAGGAGGTCCTCCCCAATTAGTGGACTTGGAAAGGGGCAGAGAGGAGAAGAGGGAAGGAGAGTGGGATTGGGAGGGAACAAGGGAGCGGGATACAGCTGGGATACAGAGTTGATAAAATGTAACTAATAATAAAAAATTGAATTGAATTAAAAAAATTTAAAAAAATAAAAATAAAGTGGCACCTGATGTTTTGAATTGCTAAAAGAGAGGAAATGACTACCAATTTTGGAGTCAAATCCCACAGAAAGTATTCCAGTAAACTATTCAGTTTGACACAATGTTTCCATCATTAATAAGAAGAAAATATGTTTAGAGTATGATTGCCAAAGTAAATGAACACCATTGTAGAGCCGTGGTTTCAAAACTACTTAATTACTACTATTAATTGTGGAATTCTGGGAATATCTGTCTGCTTAGCTTCAAGTTCATCATTGCACCTCAGCAAATGTATCTGGGAATCTCCTCCAAGATACTGACACCTTACAGCTTATTGCATTTGATATAAGCCATCAAACAAAAAACTCTGTAGCTCCAAGAAAACTTTGTTTATTCACTGTCACTTCAAAGAGTGTTTTTCCCCCTTTTAAGAAGAGTTTTGCCTGCAAATTTCATTATTTCCTTGTTTTTTATTGCGGATTAATATTCCACTGTGTAGATGTACCGCAATTTCTGTATCCGTTCCTCAACTGAAGGTCATCTGGGTTGTTTCCAGCTCCTGGCTATTACAAATAAAGCTGATACAAACAATGTTGAGCAAATTTCCTTGTTCTGTACTTGAGCATATTTCGGATATATGCCTAGGAGTGGTATAACTGAATCTTGAGGAAGCGCTATTCCTAATTTTCTGAGAAAGCACCAGATCGATTTCCAAAGCGGTTGCAGGCAAATGGTGGGAACTGGAAAAGATCATCCTGAGTGAGATATCCCGGAAGCAGAAAGACACACAGGGTATATACTCACTCATAAGTGGATATTAGATATATAACATAGAATAAACATACTAAAATCTGTACACCTAAAGAAACTAATCAAGAAGGAGGACTCTGGCTAAGATGCTCAATACCCATTCAGAAAGGCAAAAAGGATGGACATCAAAAAAGGGAGAAAACAGGGAACAGGACAGGAGTCTACCACTTAGGGCCTCTGAAAGGCTCTACCCTGCAGGATATCAGTGCAGATGCTGCGATTTATAGCCAAACTTTGGGGGAGTTCAGGGAATCTTATGAAAGAAGGGGCAGATAGTAAGACCTAGAGAGGACAGTAGCTACAGAAGGAGAGCAACAGAATCAAAAAATCTGGGCACAGGGGTCTTTTCTGATACAGATACTCCAAACAAGGACTGTGCATGGAGATAACTTAGAAACCCTGCACAGATGTAGCCCATGGCAGTTCAGTGTCCAAGTGGGTTCTATAGTAATGGGGACAGGGACTGTCTCTGACATGAACTGGTTGGCCTGCTCTTTGATCACCTCTCCCTGAAGGGGGAACAGCCTTACCAGGCCACAGAGGAAGACAATGCAGCAACTCCTGATGAGACCTGATATACTAAGATCAGAAGGAAGGGAAGGAGGACCTCCCACATCAGTGGACTTTGGGAGGGAGAGGAGTGGAGAAGGAAGCGGGAGGGTGGAACTGGGAGGGGCAGAAGGAGGGAGCTACAGGGGGATACAAAGTGAATAAACTGTAATTGATAAAAATAAAAATAAAAAAATGAAAAAGAAGAGTTTTGAAGCTTTTGGTGTATTATTCAAGCTGCCTAAAAACTACATAACTGTACATCTTGTAGGCAGGGTAAATTTTCGGTGCAAGTTTCTGTGGATAGGTCGGTGTTTCCCTCCCTCTACTGGAAGTCCTGTCTGGTTAGAGAGTGGGCTCTTCTGTCTCCACATCCCCTGCTAATAGGGGTCTCCAGAGTTACCCATATCTACCCAGGAGCCTACCCTGTCCTAGCGTAGGTGTACAGCCTGCCTTAGAAATTCCCCAAGCCATGGTCTCCCTGTAAGCTCTCTGTCCTCCTGCCTTACCCCTCACCCCCTGCACATTCTCCCCATATCAGATCCTCACCTCATTTCCCTCAGCATGCTCTTTCCTATTTTGTTCCCTCTCTCCCCTCTCTTTGAACACTTCTCTATCTATTCTATTTCCCCTTCTTGGTGAGATTCATGCATCCTCCCCTGGGACCTGATTGTCACTTAGCCCCTTTGGATCTGTGAATTGTAGTATGGTTATCCTGTATGCTAATATCTGCTTATAAGTGAGTATATATCATGTGTGTCACACCAAGATACCTCATTTTTGATCACTTCCCCCTGGCGGAGCTGCCTTATCAGGACACCAAGGTGAACAATGCACTTAGTCCTGATACAACTTGATGTGCTAGGATGGGTAGGTGAGGGGGGGCTCCCCTTTCTGAGGGGGAGTGGAGGAGGGATATGGGCAAAAGGAAAGGCAGGTGGGAATGGGAGGAAAAGAGGGAGGGGGCTACAATTGGCATGATAAATAAATAAATGAATAAATAAGTAAATAAATAAAACCACATAACTGTTGCGGTATAAAACAATCTTTTTTTTTCCTGAAACACCAAAGAGATATGTTTGTTTTATACATCTTAATGTTTTTTAGTTTTAGAAAAAAATTTATCTAAGCAAATATATAAGCAGATGAAAGCACATAAATGATGTGTTCTGTTACTCACATGACATTTTAAATTTGACAGTAAATGATACAAAAAATTAAAGGTGACAAGTGTCATCACAAAGAATAGGAAAAAAGACTGTGACTAATTTGGTAGTATACTGATGGGCATCTGTGCTGATTGTCACTCTTGATGAAATTGATTGAAATCAAGAAGTAACTGTTATTAAGTCAAGCAACAAGCATCACCATCTAAAATATGTTTCAAGGCTTAATAATATTTATGAATTCTTCCATTATTATTTCTACTATTTTATATGTTCAGGTATGTGGTGCATTAATTTTGCCAATGGCTACGTTTCCATAATATAGCAAATTTACCCCCTCTGTTTTAAATGGATAGCAATAAAAAGATACTGATAAAAATCTAATTTGTTAAGACTGTCAAGAAACCCTATATTAAAAATCACTTGAGTTTATATTCCATTTAAAACAATGCAGTGCACAGCACAGGGTCCTTAAGTCCAATTAAAGAACTGTTGGTTATTGCCAAGGTATGTGTGCCACTACTGTACCATTAGGGTTATTGTGTCTTGCTGGTCATTGATGTGGTTTATAGGCATCGTGACTGAGTAGTATTGTTGGTTACCTCCCTCCTTTGGAATATTGTATGGTACCTTTTGTTACCATGAAAGCTAGCCCCAAGGAAGTTAACAGTCAGCTTAGGGCTTCCAGGCCCTGTTTTTTGAAGTACATAGTATCTTTGGCAACAGGGAGTTTTTTTTTTTTTCTTCGACTTCGGGAGAGGAACCAAGGGCAATAATAATAGCACACAATGTTTTGGAACTCTCTTGAATAGCTATGGCAAACAACTCAATTAAGTGTCTTTAGTCTTTAGTTTTTGGAAGGAGCATTGTTAGATCAAATTGTAAAATTTCATGCAAACTATATATGCGTATTTGTACATTTACTTACATATGTTATGTGTACTCATGTATGTATCCAGCAACCATTAATGAAAAAAGAGAGGCCATGATTTTAAAAGAGAGAAAGGGGGGCATATGCAAGGATTTGGAGAGAATAAAGGAAAAAGGAAATTATGTAATTATAATCTCAAAAAATAAAATAAAAAATTTATAATAAAAAACCCAGAATAGCTAAAACAATCCTCTACAATAAAAGATCTTCTGGAGGTATCTCCATCCCAGATCTCAAGTTATACTATATAACAACAGTAATAATAATAAATGGGACCTCATGAAACTGAAAAGCTTCTGTAAAGCAAAGGACACTGTTGTCAGAACAAATGACAGATTGGGAAAGGATCTTCACCAGCCCTATATCTGACAGAGGGACACTATCCAGAATATATAAAGAACTTAAGTTAAACAGCAACAAATCAAGTAATCTTATTAAAAAATTGGGTTCAGAGCTAAACAGAGAATTCTCAATAGAGGAATATTGAATGGTAGAGAAACACATAAAGAAATGCTCAACATCCTTAGTCATCAAAATGCAAATCCAAACGATCCTGAGATTTTACCTACACCCATTGTTAGTGGGTACAACCACTTTGGAAATCAATCTGGCACTTTCTCAGAAAATTAGGAATAGTGCTACCTCAAGACCCACCTATACCACTTCTAGGCATATATCCAAAATATGCTCAAGTATACAACAAGGACATTTGCTCAACCATGTTTGTAGCAGCTTTATTTGTAATAGTCAGAAGCTGGAAACAACCCAGATGTTGAGGAATGGATACAGAAATTGTGGTACATTTACACAATGGAATACTGCTCAGCAACTAAAAACAAGGAAATCCTGAAATTTGCAGGCAAATGTGGGATCTAGAAGAGGTCATCCTGAGTGAGGTATCCCAGAAGGAGAAAGACACACATGGTATATACTCCCTTATAAGTGGATATTAGGCATATAATATAAGATAATCATACTAAAATCTGTACACCTAAGGAAACTTATCAAGAAGGAGCATCCTGGGTTTGATGCTCAATCTTCATTCAGAAAGACAAAGAGGATGGACATTGGAAGAAGGAGAAAACAGGGAACAGGACAAGAACCTATCACAGAGGGCCTCTTAAAGACTTTACCCAACAGGGTATCAAAACATATGCTGAGACTCATTGCCAAACTTTGGGCAGAGTGCAGGAAATATTATGAAAGAAGGGGGAGCTAGAAAGACCTGGAGAGAACAGGAGCTCCACAAGAAGAGCAACGGAACCAAACAATCTGGGCACAAGGGTCTTTTCTGAGATTGATACTCCAATCAAGGACCATGCATGGATATAACTTAGAACCCCTGCACCGATGTAGCCCATGGCAGTTCAGTGTCCAAGAGGGTTTCCCAGTAATAGGACCATCTTAACATGAACTCATGGGCAGCTCTTTGATCACATCCACCTGAGGGGGAAGCAACCTTAATAGTCCACAGAGGAAGACAATGAAGTCAGTCCTGATGAGACCTGATAGACTAGGGTCAGATAGAAAGGAAGAAGGACCTTCCCTATCATTGGGCTGGGGGAGGGTTATGGGAGAAGAGGGAAAGAGGGTGGGGTTGAGAGGGGATGGGGTAGGAGGCTACAGCTGGGATACAAAGTGAATAAACTGTAATTAATAAAAATAATGCCATGTCTCTTATATTTATATTTATACTTTTCTCACCAATTATCAAGTTGTACACAAACTGAAAGTTATTCCAGACTTAGAAAAACACTATCTTGCTGTTCTACAGGGAAAAATGCATTTCAATCAACTAACTGTACCAAACCCTTCCCTCTTCTTTAGCAATGCCCCATGAACACAGAGCCCTTTGTATCTGTGGGAACAGTTGTGTGGCCCTATGTGTGCCAGCAGGGTTATTGAAAGAGTTCTTCATGCACTTATCTTGCTAGTTCAACCCTTCTGGTCCCAGGGTGGAAGTTCATTTAGACACTCCCAGGCTCAGATCTGCCACCTTTCTTGATGCTGAGGGAAAGCACCAGAAGAGGGAGTACATTGCAATTCAGTCACTTACTGAAGCATACTATAGAAAATATGATAAACATAATGAAATCTATACACTTAAAGAAGATAAACAAGCAGACACAGGGTAAGATGATCAATCCTCACTTAGAAAGACAAATGGGATGTGCATTGGACATATGACAGGAATCTATCACAGAAGACATCTGAAAGACTCTACCTAGCAGTGTATCAAAGCAGATACTAAGACTCATAACCAAACCTTCAGCGGGGAATCATATGAAAGAAGGGGGAGTTAGTATGACATGGAAAGGATAGGAGCTCCACAAGGACCAAATATATCTGGGCACAGGGGTCTTTTCTGAGACTGACACTCCACCAAGGACCATGTATGGATATAACCTAGAATCTCTGCTAGGATGTAGCCCGTGGTAGCTCAGTAGCCAATTAGTTTTCCCATAGTAAGGGGAACAGGGACTATTTCTGACAGGAACTCAATGGCAGGATCTTTGACCTCCCCACCTCCCAAGGGAGGAGCAGTCCTGCTAGGCCACAGAGGAGGACTTTGCAGCCAGTCCTGAAGAAATCTGAAAAAAACAGGGTCAGATGAAAGGTGAAGAGGTCCTCCCCAATCAGTGGACTTGGAAAGGGGCAGGGAGGAGATGAGGGAGGGAGGGATTGCGAGGGAATAAGGGAGCAGGATACAGCTGGGATACAGAGTTAATAAAATGTAACTAATAATAAAAAATTAAATTAAATTAAAAAAAGAAAATGGAAAGAGGTCTGAATTCTGAACTTTTTTCCACTCAGCATACAACTGGTTTATCCCTCCTCTGTCCCATAATGATCTTCAGATGAAGTGCGGCTTTCCTAACTTTTCAGCTGATTTATAAGACTTCTCTACAATAATAATAAAAACTGCATGGTACTGGCATAGAAACAGACTGGTGTATCAATGGAAGACTCAGAAACAAACCCACATACCTACAGACACCTGATTTTTATCAAAGGAACCAAAATCATACAATGGAAAAAAGAGAGCATCTTCAACAAATGGTGCTGGTCTAACTGAATGTCTACATGTAGAAAAATGCAAATAGATCCATAGTTATCACCCCATACAAAACTAAGGTCCAAGTGGATCAAAGACCTCAATATAAAACCAGACACACTAAATCTATTAGAAGAAAAACTGGGGAAGAGCCTTGAACTTATTGGCACAGGAGACAACTTCCTGAACAGAATAACAACAGCTCAGGCTCTAAGATCAACAATTAATAAATGGGACCTCATGAAACTGAAAAGCTTCTGTAAAGCAAAGGACACTGTCAATAGAACAAAATGACAACCTATAGACAGGGAAAATATCTTCACCAACCCTATGTCCAACAGAGGGCTAATATCCAATATATATATTGGATAAATCAAGAAACTAAACACCAACAAACTAAATAATACAATTTATTAACTTAAAGTGAAACTTTATTGAATAGCTATCATTAGTTTTTATCTCATCTTTTTTATTTTTAATTATACTTTATTTACTTTGTATCCCCCCTGTAGTTCCCTCCCTCCTCCCCTCCCAATCTCTCCCTTCCTCCCCCTTCTCCACAAACTCCCCTCCCCAAGTCCACTGGTAGGGGAGGGTTTCTTTTTCTTCTGATCCTAGTCTGTTAAGTCTCATTAGGAGTGGCTGCATTGTCTTCCTCTGTGGCCTGGTAAGGCTGCTCCCCCCCTCAGGGGGAGGTGATCAAAGAGCAGGCCAATCAGTTCATGTCAGAGACAGTCACTGTTCCCATTACTATGGAACAGACTTGGACACTGAACTGCCATGGGCTACCTCTATGCAGGGGCTCTAGGTTATCTCCATGCATGGTACTTGGTTGGAGTATAAGTCTCAGGAAAGACCCCTGTGCTCAAATTTTTTGGTTCTGTTGCTCTCCTTGTGGACCTCCTGTCCTCTCCAGATCTAACTATTATTTCCCACTTCTTTCATAAGATTCCCTGCATTTTGCCCAAAGTTTGGCCATAAGTCTCAACATCTACTTTGATAGTCTACAGGGCAGAGCCTTTCAGAGGCCCTCTGTGGGAGGCTCCTAACTTGTTTCCTGTTTTCTTCTTAAAAAATGGGGTACAGAGCTAAACCGAGAATTCTCAACAGAGTAATATTGAATTGCTGAGAAACAAAGAAATGCTCATTGTCATTAGTCATCAGGGAAATGCAAATCAAAATGTCTCTGAGATTCTATCTTACACCAATCAGAAAGGCTAAGATCAAAAATTCAAGTGACAGCATATGCTGGAGAGGGTGTAGAGAAAGGGGAACCCTCCTCCACTGCTGGTGGGAGTGAAAACTTGTACAACCACTTTGGAAATCAATCTGGCACTTTCTTAGAAAATTGGGAACAGCTCTACATTAAGACCCAGCTATACCACTCCCGGGCATATAACAAAAACTTTTTCCACCATAAAACAAAAACATTTGCTCAATTAAGTTTGTAGTGGCTTTATTTGTAATAGGCAGAATCTGGAAACAACCCAGATGTCCCTCAACCAAAAAAATGGATAAAGAAACTGTGGTACATCTACACAATGGAATACTATTCAGCTATTAAACATAAGAACATCATAAAATTTGAGAGCTAATGGATGGAACTAGGAAAGATCATCCTGAGTGAGATAGCCCAGACCCAGAAAGACAAGCATGGTATATATTAATTTTTAAGTGGATATTAGCTATATTATACAGGGTAACCATACTATAATCCACAGACCTAAAGAAGCTTACTAACAAGGAACACCCTAGGGATTTTCTCAATCAGAAGGACAAATAGAATAGACACTGGAAGCAGTTTTAGAGAGAGAAGAGGATGGGACCCTACCATAGATGTCCTCTGAAAGGCTCACTACCAAGGGATGCTGAGACTCACAGCCAAACTTTGGGCAGAGTGCAGGGAGTCTTTTGCAAGAGTGGAGGGATGGAAGGTCCAGGAGAGAACAGGAGCTCCACAAGAAGGCCAATATAGCCAACAAATCTGAGCCCACAGTGGGCCTGTGGAGTCTTATGCACCAACCAAGGACCATGCATGGAGAGGACCCAGGCACCTTCTTCTGATGTAACAGATATGCAGCTCAGTCTCCATGTATTCTCTAGTAAGGGGAGCAAAGGCTGTCTCTGACATAGACTCAGTTGCCTGCTCCTTGTTCTTCCTCCTGGCAGGGTGGTTTTGTCAGGCCATGGAGGAAGAGGATGCAGCTAGTCCTGATGAGACTTGATAAGCTTGGGTCAGTTGGTAGGGGTGAATGGTTTTCCTCGAGTGGGAGGGGGAAGAGGGAGAGAGTGTGGGACTGGGACGAGACAAGGGTGGGAACTATGATCTGGGTGTAAAGTGAATAAATTAAAAAAATAAATTTAATTTAAAAATAAAACTGCTCTAACTGACTTTATGAACTGATTTAGTTTACATCCTTATTATCCCTGTCTAGTTCATTATTGACTACCAGTAACTACAAATTGTTTACATCTGAGACAAACTCTCTTTTCAAAATGATTGACCTCAAACCAAATGTAAGCCCTCAAGGGAATGATTCTCTTGGGAAGGGGTGGAGGCTGCCTTAGAAAGCCCATTAGGAGCCCAGGCAGGAGCTTCTCAATCAGAAGAACAGCTCTACAACCAGGATCTGCAGTTGAAGTTCAATGAAATGGCACAGCATACACTTGAAATCTTTCAAAGTATCCTATGGCCACCAAAAGTCTATAAATAGACTCTACCTGAGCCATGGGCTAAGAGTTCCAGAGAATTCCTGTATTCCAGGATGACAAAACAAGAGACCCAGAGAGTTAAAATTATTTTCACAGAATTAAGTGGCAACTCTCTCATAAGATTCATTACCAAGTAGTCAAAGACAAGTTAAAACTCTACAAAAGCAGCTTCTCTCATAAAAGAGAGTGACATAGTAATAGATAGTGACATCAGCCACTGGAATTCCCACAGTCACCCTGTCCTGAGCTAATATGCATTTTATCAGCTGGTTGGGTAGATTAATCTGAAGACACCAACTAAAGGTTAAACCTATACTATTCTTTCAGAAAATTGATTCACACTAAAATTTAGAATTTAACACGTATAAGCAATAAAGTAAACCTCACAATAAAATATATACTGTGTAGAAAGAAAAAAAAGCATCCACTAAATTGCATGTTGCTCTGAAATTTTTCTCTCTGTTGATACCATAATGTTCACTCTTTAAGTTGAAAATATTTAAATTCCAGCAAAATATTATGATTAATATATAATAGTATTTATTCTTGGTCCTGTATATATACATTGGTGTGTGGATGAGTGGATGGATGGATGGATGGATGGATGGATGGATGGATGAATGGATGGATGGATGGATGAATAAACAAGCAGATGGACAAATGATGTCTTTAGATAGGTTGATGCAATGTTTTCATCCTTTCCATATGATAAATTTCAATGTGAACATACTGAATAAAGCATCATATTTGAGAGATGCCACCATTTATGACTGAATCCATTTAATTATTTATCTTTTGTCAAAAGTTTAAACCAATTTATTATTTGGCTGCTAAAATACTACCACAATTAGAAAAAAATAATTCACAAAATGTACCTTTTATGCTACATCAGTTCAGTTGCCAAGGTTTATGTCTAAATGTTCCAACCTTGAGTTTCCATCTGATATCCATTGTCCCCCATCTATCCATAATCCTACAGTAAATTTGTATATTATGTATTTATACAATAAATTCCATTTTCCATATTACATATTTTAATTTTTACAGTAATTTCCATCCGATAGCACTATTCTTGTATGTTATTGTTTTTTAAAAAAACTAAACCCAGTACAATGTTCCTAGGTTCCTAGAGTGACAATCAGGCAGTTGAAACCAGACATGGGACTGCCTGGGCACTGATCTGAAACACTGGAGTATTACCATTTCTTTAAGTATGTTTTTAAATATAAGCTTCATCTTTTAAACTGCATGTAAGAATGAGAATATTGATACAGTTGGATAACCAATAGGAAAAACCCCCATGGGGAAAATAGTCATCTTTACTCAACTGTCACTGAAACAGCTTCACTCTTTCTTTCTACATGAGACCATTGTTTTATTCCTATTGAGGAACTGCAAAGAGTTCTACTCATATTTTTTAAGAAACTAGTACAGCACATTGTCATATATTTAAAAAAGGAATACTGGAGAATTTTGATTGCTGGAATCAGAGTTAATACAACTATTACCCATTGAAAATGTGACCCCAGAGTAAATGCATGCTCACTTCTTTCACTGCTACAGCTGTAACCTTAAAATAGAAATATTGATATATCTCTCAGCATTATATGTATGACAGAGTGAAATACCACACAGACATAAAAATAACTTCCACAGTCCCCAATGGATACAAAATCATATTTTTTTTGCCTAAGTTTTGCTCTCCCAAACAAGCAACTAAGTAAAAATAAGAACGAATGCCTCTTAGAAACAAAAGTAGTCTAAAGTCTAGGACTTTAGAATTGCTAACATTTTGTGCAGAAAATTCCATGTTTAGGATATTCCATGGCATTGGTGATGCTATCAGCATCCCCTCTCCTGGTGAATGCGGACATGTCTTTAGGGACTATGATGCTGTTTAGGAGTAGACTCGGCACTGTAGACTCTGTGATTTAATAGAACAGGAAACAACTGTGTGAACTTGGTAAATGATAATTACCAGCAGTGTTAAGTACATCATAGATGCAGTTCTGAACATACTAAGTAATAATTATTTTCTTTCTTTACTCCATTCAAATAACAGTCCAGACTTAGACCACATGCATTAGGAAATCGAGCAATTATTTCTGCAGAAATGTCAGTCACTTAAGAATAAATAACATATTTATCTTTAAATAAAGGCAGGTTAGGGAAAAATAGCACTTCCACAGCTGGCACTAGAGGTGCCCTAAAGAGGGAAAATTGCCTTTGTTTAAGAAAATACCTGTGTAGACTGTTTTAAAGAAGGTAGTATGACTCAAGGGGATATGTCCTATGAAAACTGGAAAACCCAGAAGCAGCTTGACTGCCTATGAAGTACAAATGCAATGCAGAGGCTTGGGGAGGACTCCAAGAGTGAAGATAGCTATGGAGTAGAGAATGCAGGGGCTATACATGGTAGCTCCTTGGACAGGCAAGGAAGAAAACAATACAAACAAACAGAAATAAACTCTCTAGTTGACAAGGACGTAGGACATTAATTGTATGAGAATATAATTCTGTGACTTTCCACAAGGTTAGGTGCTCAGGCTGATCTACATCAGCTGAGTTTTAGAAGACAGCTGAAGTGAATACCTGAGGCAAGGGTATGTCTCAACAAGTGCCAACAGCTTTTGACAACTTACCAATTTAATTTACTTCACATTTTGTATTTCTCTACATTACATTGTTTTTCAGGCCCTACCCTTTGTGATTTCTACTTATACCACATATGGTTTATGCTTAAACTGTCTTTAAACATACTCTCTAGTATTTCTCTAGATTTCTAATTTCCTCCCACTCTAAGTACTTATTTCCCAAACTGTGCTATCACATATCACCAAACATCAGAGGATTTGCATTTCCAGAAGCCAACCTAGTTAAGATTTATCCTGTGTGTGGGACCAGGAAAGTCGTGCAACAGGCAGCTAGTCTGGTGCAAAAGTGGGGTCAGAAGATTCCATGTACCTCACCCTTGTCCTTCCTCCTGTCTTGTTACAAGGTTTCATCACATAAGCAATCTAATCCACTTTTGCCAAAATTACTTCAAATTTCTTAGTGTCATAATTAACAGAGTATGTGTAATAAATTCATGTCTCCATCTAAAGATATGTACCTTGAGGAACTTGTACTTCATAATTCTGTATTACATATATTTCCTAGATCATAATCCTCCTGTCCAAGACCAAAGCTCAACATTGATCTCACACTTAACCCATAAGAGGTTCCTGAAGCTGTGCTTTCTGAATAGACTGTTTTCAAAATGCATGCTATGAACATCAAGCCCAAAAGCAATGTTTATAAACAAATATTAGAAACACTGAATACCTCCTGTGGTGGTTTGAATGAAAATGTTCCCCATAGGCACTAACACTTTTAGGAGGTAAGGCCTTATTGGAGTAGGTGTGGCTTTGTTGGAGAAAGTGTGTCACTGTGGTGGGCTTTTATGCTTAAGAAAGGCCCAGTGTCTTGCTCTCTTCCTATTGCCTGTCAATTCAGATGTAGAACTCTCATCTATGTCTCCAATGCCATGTCTACCTGCTTGCCACCAACTTCCCACCGTGATGATGATAGATTAAACCCCTGAACTATTAGCAATTCCCAATTAAATGTGTTACTTTATAAGAGTTTCTGTGGTGATGGTGTCTCTTCTCAGCAATAAAACCCTAACTGAGATATCTCCTCTTAAAATAAAAGTTCTTAGAAGCCTTAAAAATAAAAAATAAAAAAAACTGTAAAACTGCCTGGTTTTGATTATTTTGAATTTCAAAATATTATCTGTAAAGCCATTTTCTTAAGTTGTTGATTGTAATTACTATTCAAGGTGAGACTAGAATTCATCTAAATTAAACAGTGATAGCATGGAGTTTTCTTTCTCTGATCACATGTAAACCATGGAAGTCTAGCACATAGTTTTAGCATGAAAACCTAGGCACCTTCTATTTGTGGCTCTAAAATCTTCAAGATAATTTGTGTTCATTGTCTGAAGATGACTGCCCTAGTTCTTGCAATCATATTTCACTTAGTGGGAAGATGACAGTTTGAAGTAAATGTACTGTACATTGTTTACATTATTTTCAAACATATTCTATTGTCTATTACTTAATTACATAGTCATGATTAGCTCCAAGAGACAATGGAAAATATAAATATTTAGGAACATTGCTCTGTTCTCATTTCATAGAATAGAATGGACAATAAGAATTTCTCATCTCTCCATAAGAGTCACAAAAACTATTTGGGCCTAATTGATGTGAATAAGATTGTGAAGAATATACATTAAGTGAACTAAAATGAAATGTCTCACCAGGTCTTATTCAGCTTCTCCCAAGGCCCACACTAAAAAGCAATGCCTTGCTAAAGCTTGTCAATTTCCTGTTTCCACATCTTTCAGTGTGGTTTCCACACATCTAAGCATTTTTTTAAGAAATACTACTCCTAGGTATGTATCCAAAATATGCTCAATATACAATAAGGACATTTGCTCAACCATGTTTGTAGCAGCTCTGTTCATAATAGCCAGAAACTGGAAACAACCCAGATGTCCCTCAGCAGAGGAATGGATACAGAAATTGTGGTACATTTACACAATGCAATACTACTCAGCAATTGAAAACAAGGAAATCGTGAAATTTGCAGTCAAATGGTGGGAACTAGAAAAGATCATCTTGAGTAAGGTAACCCAAAAGCAGAAAGACACATATGGTATATACTCACTCATATATGTATATTAGCCATATAACATAGAATAAACATATTAAAATCTATATCCTAAAGAAGCTAAACAACAAGGAAGACCCTTAGTTGATCAAATTTATAATAATTAATGTTTAGTCTTTTCAGTGTTCTTGGGTTTATACAACAGGTCTAAGAAGATATAATAAAACATCCAAATAAAACATGTCCACTTGGTTTTAATTTTTATTTTTTTAATCAACTTACAAAGTAGCAGATTTCTTTATAAAATTTCTCACGCAATTACTTTTAGTCGTCCCCACCAACTCTCATTTCTCTATCTCCCTGTGCTCCCATTCTCTCGATGACAGATAGATGATTACCAGTTATAAGGCATATTTCAATTTTCCTACTATCCCAGTCACCTCCATCATGGAGGTTCAGCTTGTAACAACTCTTCATAGAGCACAGAACAATTTCTGCCTCTCTTCCCAGTACTTGAACACTTTAGATCATATCACTAGTCACTTCCTTATTCTAAGAATCTGATGTACCTGTAGGTACTTGATGATTGTTTGGTTAATGAACAAATGAGAATCTTTTGAAGTGCACAAACACACTGAACTCCTCTAAGAATGAAAAGGACGGTCTTTGAAATTAAATTTGTCTGCAACTCCAAACTTTCAAAAATTTCTACACAGTACTCTTACATTTTGTTTATGTTAATACTACTGTGAAACTGATTTTTCTCTACCTGGTTTTCATCTCTTTCACTCATTGTCATTAAATACCAAGAAAGTGTCACATCATGCCGCAACATGAAGTTCTACTACTACAAAATCATATAAATTGCCATAGCTGAGAGAAGGCTCCACCCCCATAGGGCCATTTATTCTTAGTAGGAAATCTGCTTCAAATGTTGATATTTGTATTAATTATGAAAGTAGCATAACACATTGGCTTTTTGTCATTTGATTAAATTGTTCAGAAAACCAGACTAGCAATATGACTCCGCATGTAAGGAGGCATTAGAAGCCTGATGACCTGAGTTCCAGCCCAGGACCCACATGGTAGAAGGAGAGAACATACTTCTGCAAGATGTCCTCACACACACACACACACACACACACACAACAAATTAAGAAAACTTTTAAAAAGTTCTTTCAATCTCTTTTAAGTATCACTATGAAATTCCATGCCCTCTGCCCACAGTATAGCTATGAGTCTCAACCTCTGCTTTGATACCTCGATCAAGTAGTCTTTCAGGGGCCTTCTGTGGTAGGCTCCTGTCCTGTTCCCTGTCTTCTCCTGCTTCTGATGTCTATCACATTTGCCCTTCTGAATGAGGATTGAGCATCTTCCTTGTTGTTTAGCTTCTTTAAGAGGATAGATTTTAGTATGTTTATCCTATATTATATGTCTAATAACCTTGAGGGGTCAGGAGCTCCAAAAGGAGACTAACAGAGCAAAATCCCTGCAGAGACTGAAACCCCAACCAAAGACCATGCTTAAAGGACCTAAAACCACTGCTCAGATGTAGCCCATAGACTCAGTTTCCAAGTGGGTTCTCTAGTAAGAGGTACAGGGGTTGCCTCTGGCATGAACTCAGTGGCAGGCTCTCTGATCACCTCCCCCTGGGGTATGCAGCCTTTCCAGACCAGAGAAGAAGACAATGCAGCCAGTCCTCATGAGACCTGATAGGCTAGGATTATATAGAAAAGGAGGAAGACCTGCCCTATCGGTGGAATAGGGGAGGGGAATAGGGGAAGAAGAGGGAGGGAAGGTGGGATAAGGAGGAGGCCACATCTGGGAAACAAAGTGAATAAATTATAATAAATAATAATAATTTTAAAAGAATAATAATAAAAAGTATCACTGATAATATTTAAGTCAATTCTTTTTATTAATTATGGAAAATAGTTCTTCTATGGTCTCACAGATTTGTACAGGTGGTATCTGTCTTCATTTTTAAGTTTACAGTCTGATATTTTTCTCTCTACTCTGGGAAACATAGGGATTTTTTTCTTTGGTGTTGGAGATGGTGGTTTCATCTGCAGTACTTTTAAGTGACATGCTTAGCCAACAGCAGCCTGAACATGAGAGGGTGTTAGTAAACATATTTTTTGCTCTGACTTTGTTTTTCCTCTCATAGCCTCGGGTGACTATGAACTTACTGTGTGGCCAAAGCTAGTACTGAAGTCCTACTCCTCCAACTTCTACCCCATGACATCCAGCTTATGAATTTATTTATTGGTCTTTTTCTTTACATGGTTTTCATCAATAGAGCAGTTGGATTCAGCAACTATACGACAAACTATAATGTCTTCTCCACTCTTTAAAGCCACAAAAAGTAAACAGTATGCTAGTGGCCATGGTGCTTCAGTGTCTTTCCAAACACAGCATTTCTCAGACTTCTGCATGCTCACATTTTGGGCATCCTTCTTTCCCAGCACTTACCACACACCAAGTTACCAGGTGTGAACATCAGTTTAATAGTTTTCTAGCCCTGGAGAAAAACCCATTGTAACCTCTTTGAAGAAGAGCAGCTGTGAGAGAAAGATAGTAACTATCATCTCCTTTATACAACAGCAGCTCCCTGGTGGAACTATTAAGCCAGCCACCATGGTATGGAATTCTCAGGCAATACACGCAAATGAAGCATGGAGGTATTCTACTAGAATTTTATTTTAGTATCTATATATCTAAGTTAAATTTATATAATTGGTTATCTACCAAAAATTAATAATATTTTTATGCTTAAGATATAGGCAGTAGAGAATCAGGTGGCATATTTTGCTGATCTCTGCACTAACCCATTTGAAACACAATAAAACACATTCCTTTTTATCTTTTGGTAGAACACAGACTCAGGGCTTTCATGATAACATATGCATTGTAGGCACCAGAACATATTTACTGGATGATACACTGTTCTTTATGGCTTCTTAATACCATGTTTAACTTACTTAGGTGTGAGTGAATTGTTAATGTTTCCAACCTCTATCTCCCCTCTTTCTGTCTCTCAAATGTGAAATCAAAAGTATGTCATCCTTAAAGAATGTGGGTTATTTCTATTAAGTTCAAGATATTCAACTAACCTAATTGTCAAAGGAAAGCCCAGAGAAATGAATTAAATGATACCTGGAAAGAGTGTTTATACCCCTCCAATCATGTTAAGATCCAACCTCGAAGAGGATGGTATCAAAAATCATGTAGCCTGTGGGAGGTTATTAGGTCATGAGATTGAGGCTCATAAATAAGATTAGTCTCATATAAAAGAAATGCCTGGCAGCTACCCAATAGTGGTCCCTTCTGCTACATAAGAATACAGAATAAGGCATCATCTGTGATCCTCAAGGGAGCCTTGTCTTCAGGCTCCTGGTGCTCTGACTGATTGTTTACTTCTTAGATTCAAAAATATGAATTTCTTTTTAAATAATATCCAGTTTATGATACTTTGCAGCCTCAGCAGAATAAGACAAATGGCAAGATGCTACACAGCACATTATTAAAATTGTCTTCACTCCCTGCCCAGCACAGCATCTGACCTTAACAGTCATTAGCCTCTGTGGCTGAGAGAAGCAATTCCTTTGGGGGTCTATAGTCTTGAGTTACTTTGTTCTACTGCCAGCTTTCAATTTCCCCATTACACTCTAGTACAGTGCCTGAAGCCAGATCTCCATGGAGTACTGTATGCCTCCACACTGGTTAGAGTTGGCTGCAGACTCCAGCTGAAATCTGGACTGAAGTGTGTGTGTTTATGTGTGTGTGTGTACAGGCATAAGCATGCCATGGAGCATGTTTGGATGTCAAAAGATAACTTCAGGTGTTCGTCCTTATACTTCATCTGTTTTTCAACCAGAGTCTTTTGTTCGTCACATTGCATAAACCAGGCTAGCTAATCCATGAACTCCTGGAGATTGCCTTTTCTCTGTTTCCCATCTCACCAGAAGACCACTGGGATTACAGGTATGCTCTACTGAGCCAGGCTTTACATGAGTTCTGGGAATCTGAACTCAAATATTTGTACAGCAAAAACTTAACACACTGAATAATCCTTCCAGTCCAAATTCATAGCATTTCTAAACATTGTCTTTTCATTTACCACTTTTATGTTAACAAAACATAATAAAAACACCATTGAAATTGAGTAATCGTAATTTTTTTGGATTCTTTTTTTAACTTTTATTAATTACACTTTATTCACTTTGTATCCCCCATAAATCCCTTCCTCCTCTGCTCCTAATCCCACCTTTCCTCACCCTTCTTCATGCATGCCCCTCCCCAAGTCCAAGTGCTATGTAATTTTTTGTATAAGTCTCTAAAGCCAATAAAAAATGCTTGCTAAAAGCACAATTGATACTGATTTTCTAACTTTCAGCTACAAATTGATTATTTACTAACTAGCTCAAAATAACCAGTTAAATTATTCATGTCCTAAGTAAAGCATCATCCACAAGGCAAAACTAAACATGTTCTTCTTTCTAATCTGTCTTTACCAACATCACTCTACCATGCCTGGAGTTTGGTCTACTTTCATAGCAAAGAAATTGTATTGAAGGTTTCCAGTGAAATGCAAAATGGAACTTCCTGGTATGTTCAGAAGGGTTGGAAGAGGGAGAGTGTTTAAGTTTACATGGAAGTTGAGAAAAGCTCAAAGAAGCTTATCTCTTCCCCATGTCCCATATGGGCTCACAAGTCTCCAACACAAATAAAAGATATATTGATATATAAAATATTTCATATTAGAAAATGACTATTCACCAAACTGAGATTGTGCTACATGACACAATGCTATCCATGGAAGCAATGAGAAATTTTGCAAAGGCTTAAAGCGAATAAAATGGGATTCCAAGAATGGGCTTGGGGTGGGGGCATTCTAAGCTCAGACACTTGCAGCTGCCAGGCACCTAAAAGGGTACAACACCTGGAAGGTAATGTTCTGGTTTTGACCACTGGAATGAAACTATGATTGCACTGCTCCTCTTGCCTTTCTGCATGATACTCCCACTGCTGTCTCTGCATCTCAGCATACAAATTTTAGAAGCATTTAAAAGAGGAGAGAAATGTTTCTAGCTGCTACAGTGAGATAACATGTTGCTGACTCCATAGTTACCTGTCCCTAAACTGGACTTGTCTGCAACCTGCTTTCCTTCTACTGAACCCAAGCTTCTGCAGAAGAGCCAGCCACCTGACCAGAATCAGCCCAGCTCTGTCCTTTTGCCTTGCACTTAATTACTTCAGATGAATGAGTCAAGAGTCATCAAAATATTCCCATCTTCTTTCTTCTGTCATTTAAAACATTCTCAAAGTTTTGTTAATATCTCACTAACATTGTCATTGAAAGTCTGTAGGCTTTAGAATTAAGTCACATTTTACTTGCCAAACTCCTCCTAATACTCCAAAACAAAATAAATATAGAAATTTCTGAGCATTTCTCAAAGCAACAGAATTCAGTGTAACATTCTTCTTGACAGTAAGCTTTTTAGACCACTGTCTTTCAGAATTTCAAATGCAACTGGAAAGTAAAGTTTGAATAAGTATCATTTTATAAGGACAAGATTATGAAATTATGTGTTTTTAAATATGTACTTTGGCTTCTTCTGCGGTCTCATTCAGAAAGGACTTTCTGAAGGTTAAGACACCTACTAAGTCCCGAATAAACATGAATTTTTAGTTTTCATTTAGATTTTGGTAAGAATTTGTGGTGTGTAACGTAAACCAGTCTAGGAGCCATTTCATCAGTTATTATGGGCTTAACACCTTACTGGATAAAACACATCTTTAGATTGATATTGTTGAAGATAATGGAGCCAAACCACTCAGTCAAGAACAATAGCAAGGAGAGAGCTGGGTAGCTGGAACCATGCTTTTGATCAACAAATGTAACAAAGGCTACAGTACTGCGTGTCCTTTGTCCAACTCCAGAGGTTTGCTCACATCTCCAGAATCAGAAAAAAAAAAAAAAAAGCAATATCGTGAGGATCACACAGTTTTCAGGAAGAAAAAAAAAAAGCAAGAAAAAATTATGATCTGTTTCTCACTACCCTTATTTTTAGCATCTCTGGTATTCAGTTCTTAATTTCCACTTCATATAAAAGGCTCTGTGGGTTTTGTTTTTCCTCCAGAAAAACTGAGTCTTGTCAGCTGGCCTCCAAGTTTAAGCTTATATTGTAAATTGAAGTACTTTATATAAAAGTGGCCAATAATTGCAGGTTCAAAACTCTCTCTTCTTAATTTGTCAAAAATAAAATGTTTTGTTCTCCTAGCTACCATGAGTACTACACTACACGTCTGTGATTTTGGAAGTAGCAATAATCTCTTATTTTATCACATTTCCTCTATGTTATTTTCTAGTAAATTCTTCTTTGTCTTGTATTCTTTTGGCTACATAATATGCAAAGGAGAACAGAACAATGGCTGTAAATTCCGTTCCTGTGATTTGAAGTGCTCTCACTTGCATGATGAGAAGTGTTATAATGAATATATTTTGGCATTCACTGCTGATAGCAGTTTGGAACCAGTAATGCTTGATTCAAAATATCACAAGATATAACAACACACAAACTAAGTGTACTATGGGGGTAAAACCTTTTATAGGTATAGAAATTTTTCATGAGTAGTTGGGAGTAAAAGTACGTGTTTACACCTGAACTATGAAAAGGTAAACATATAACATTCACAGCATCATGCAATTAAAAAAATGGAACAAAGCAATTTTTATCTAATCATTACAAAAGTTTTTTTCTTTAGTAAAAAACATATGAAAGACTTGGCTCTAATAAGAAACTCAAGTCAGTTAAAAGGATGTCCTCAGACGCCATCAGCTTTCCTCTCGTTTATTTTCAGTGATTAATTTGGGGGGGGCTACGGTTGGGATACAAAGTAAATAACCTGTGATTAATATTAAAAAAATAAAAATAAAATAAAATAAATTTTCTTACGGTAATAGGCCCCTTTGGCCTTGTTTAATGTTTTTGTTTTTCATAAGTCTTTCCCTAAAATTTTTAAAGCTGCACATTCTGAATACTTCCAGTATTCAAACTTCCTTTTTAAAATATTTCCACCTCAGCGTGAATTATCTCATATTCTTTTTAAGAGACACATTACAAGTGCCAATTGTAAGAACTAGCCTCAAGTCCCATAACTAGCCCTGTGTTGTACCTTAATGTCATGATGTACATAATTTTCTTCCTATTGACAAACTAGTTAGTTATTTTGCTCCTTGACTATTGATCTTCCTAATTTAATTATTATCCAACACTGAATAAAACGCTTTTTCCCAATTTCTGCCATCCTCAAAATCACCTGCACAGTATCTATCAAATGATAGCTTCATTCTGTGCCTCAGATGTCTTACCTACCTCCTAAGAATCATAGGAGCATATGTCACCACAGCATATAGTGCAGTCTCTGGGAAAGAACAAGGTTTATTTTTGTGTTTTCATCCTGAAAGCTAAAGTGATTTAAATGTGAACATATTATTTAAAATGTCTAAAAAAATACCTATACTTATGTAGCTTTTGGCTTCACTAATGTATAAATGTCTTTAGCTTAAGTAGTTGATTTATTTCAAATTATTGTCAAAGACAGAAAGAATGCTAGAAATCAAACCATGTATCTACGTGTCTATACTATGTTCTTCATCACTGCAGCAACCATCATTGGGTATTTCATGGTTGGTTACACAATGTGTGGATCACAGCTCATGTGATCTTTGGGATATGATGTTCTGGACAACAGCTCTCTTTCTTTGTCCACCTTACTCACTGTATTGAATGGTATAGATTTTCAGTTTATTCTATCACCCTAAGAGCTCCTGTGACTGCAAAAGGAATCCTTTACTGCTGTAAATTTCCCACCACCTCTGGTAGCCTCAAAGTCATCCTTGTGTCTTATACAGTAGTATATGATTTAGAATACAGGCACACAGTGGTACACACATGATCCTAAAACTACCTCCTAGAGTTTGCCAAGTTAGTCACAAGTGTCCCAACGCCCTCATTTGAGACATTGAGAACTGAAGGCAAGGAAACTGTCTGAGATTACAGAATAATAGGTGCTAGAGAGACATATATCCCAGATCCTAGGATTTCTCTTCCAAGATACCATCGTAATTGTTCACTGCTTCTTCCTAGAGCATATTGCTTTGCACAACTGCTTTAATGGATAGAGACCCAAAGACAACTGCATAGAAACAATATATAATACATAGCAGATAGCAAGACATTTATGCCATTCAGCAGCTCCATGTTAAATTCACATTTGTGGCTGCTTACTTGATAGAGATACTAAAGAAATAGATAAACAAAATCCACATGTATCCAAATTAAGGCAGAAAATAAATTTATGTTGAAACACAAGTGAAAACAAAACATTTGGCCTCCCTTGTTTTCAATTTATATCAATTAGGTAGTATAACTTTAAGCCAGCAGGAACCTATTTCTGTACATTTGATGGAAATTAGAGAAATCACTATCTGAAGTAATGTAACTAGTTTCTCTTTGATATCTCCCTTCACAGATATTTGGGTAAAAGGAATCTTTTGTGTCATTTTTATTGCCCAGGCCCACAAAGGCAGCAGATGTTCTCTGAAAGAGATCCCTTGTGTTCTATATTAAAATGTTTCCCAATAGGCAGATATAGTCTAGGAGCATGGATAGTTATTAAAAAATAACTTCAGGATCTATGTAATTTCTTCCGTAAAGTGTAGTATTATGAACAGTCAGTTTTCAGCTTAGTAAACAGACCCCCTGTTTGTATTGTGTTTGATTTGTTTTCCAGCTGAAAAATGATCTGCTGGGCAAAGCAATGAACTTGTGGATACAAGACTGGCTTCAGTGACATGATGATACTATATAAGACAATTATCTAATGAATTTTGTCAAGTGTACTCAGGAAAAATAAGAAAAAAATGCCACCAAAAAACTGAGAATACGCTCAAATAAAATAGAACCAAGGAATGGTGTGGTCTTGAACTTGAATCCAGAATTATACAATCATATACTGCACAACCATAGTGCAGCAATGAAAACCAAAACAAGTTGAGATTAGAGCATGTGGAAATTCTCTAGTTCTCTAATGGGAGGAAGGTTAGAAGAAGACTGAGACTTGGGTGACACTGAAGGTGAACAGCCTCTAGGAACATATGGAAGAAAAGCAAATGTGTACACTAAACCACACATAAATGAAGTCAGGCTTAAAGGCTCACTGACATTATCCCTAAAAAATGTATTTGTAGATGTATTCCATCATTCATTCACTAGAACCTAAGTTTTACTAATGGATATTTTAAATTTATGTGTTATTCTCTGAAACTGAAATGTTGGCATTACTATTGGTTACTATAGCCTTATCATTTCAAATCTGATGTGTGAATGAATTTTTTCAATATTCATAGTTAATAATCATAATCAATTATACACATAAATATGAAATATGATTCTCCTATTGGCGAGCAGTAGTCAGAATTTTTCTCTTTAGAACCTGGATCATAACTACTCTTTTCCACCAACCTTCTTGTTTCTTCTTCAAACTTTCTCTTCCCTTCCCTTCCCTTTCCTTCCCCTCCCTTCCCCTCCCTTCCCTTCCCTTCCCTTTCCTTCCCATCCCTTCCCCTCCCCTCCCTTTCCTTTCCATCCCTTCCCCTCCCCTCCCTTTCCTTCCCCTCCCTTCCCCTCCCCTCCCCTCCCCTCCTCTCCCTTTCCTTCCCTTCCCTTTCCTCCCTTTCCCTTCCATCACCTGGAAATTTCAGCATCTATCCCAGTTATTTTTAACTGTCAACTTGACATAGTTTAGAGTCAACTGAGAAGAAAAGTACAGACTGTTGTTAAAAAGAAAGAAAACCCCAGCTGTTCAATTTTAGCAATAAAAAACCAGGAGCCAGATATTGGGGTGAAAGCCTGCTAGTTCAGAGAGGCTGAGAAACTACCCAGCTGACCATCTTATTCTACCAACATTCCAGAAGGAAAATGCCCTTCCTACTCAAGTTCATATTCCAGAATGAAAAAGCCCCTTTTCCTCTATGCTGTCTTAAATACCCTTCAACTCAGTGTCCCTCCTTCTTGTATTTTCTTATGTCAACTGGTTGCTCACTCCGCCTCTTGACCCATGGTTGGCTTTACTTAGCTCTTGGGTTAAAGGTGTGTGCTAAGACTGGGCCACATCACAACTATTTACTGGCAGTGAGCAGAAAGTTCTTGGGTGAAAGGTCTATGTTAGAGCTGAGCCACACAAGCTCATGGGTTTTTCCAGTTTACAGTCTCTGGGTTCACAATGGGATCAAATATCCACTGCACCCAACTTTTACATGGGGACTAGGAATCTGAACACAAGTCCTCATGCTTGCTCAGCAAGCTCTTTCATGCAGTGAACCATCTCCTCAACTCCATGGGATCCTCATACTCTTTTCTCCCTAACTCTTTATATCTATTCAGTTACTAACATCTACCCATTCTGTCTACAAGGATTCTACCACACAGGGCCATCAGAGGTTCATCCTCACTATATCAAGAGTCTTTAATGTATTTAGTTGTGTGTCTAATATCTTCATCAAGCACATGCAATACTGGTCACAACGGGATATACAATATACTTATTTTATTTATTATCATACCTCAAGATAATGAATTAAGTTATGACTTTCATGTTTACTATCTGATTGTCATTTTCTTAATTATTTGGGCTTTCCTCAAAATAAAATGGGAAACTGGCAAGTACAAGCTCAATTTTACAAAATTTAAAGAGTTAAATCAAATAGTTCAAGCCAAATTTTCCATTGAATTTTTGTTTCATCCATCTACTTAATTGAAAAACATGACTATAATGATAAAATTTTATTTTACTTTGGCTTTGCAGTCACATCTATAACCAAAAGCAGCATTTTGGAACAGAGTAGCTCCTTGTATTTATGTGGTTCTGACCTTTAAAAAGCAGTTTTAGTAAAACTTTATCTAAAGTAACTAATGCAGAATAACTTGAGAAAATATGAAAGTACAATCTAATTAACAGTTATTGATTTCCTGTTTTGCAAGAAAACAAAACTTGCAACAGACTGTATTGAAAAGTTCAAAAGAATAAGACACCAGCAACTAGGGGAGACAGATACAAATGTAATTTAATAGGAGAGGTAGGCTTAATCTATGACAAGATGGTAAAATAGAGGTTTTGATTTCTAAGCATTCTCATCTCTACTCATCTTGTATTGCTTTACTCAGCTCCTCACTATTATTTTCTGTTCTAACCTACTTCATGATTGCCCTCACGGGAATAAAACTAGAGAAAACAACTCTGAGACTCTAGGCCCTTTCTTCAAGTCCAGGTCTAATACCTTCAAGAGGGCTCTACAGCTGAAAGGCAATCTTTCAGCAGCCCTGGGAAATAGTTCAAGCTTCTCTTCTTTTTCTTCTCAGAACTCTTGATCATATACCTACCAAATTTCTGCTCTCTGATTTTTACTGAGACTAAAGAACTCATCAGATGAGCACTATGTATTCCCACAAGTGCACTTTCTAATTACCTGATCTGTGCCAAGATGGGATATATTTCTTCTGTCCTTTGTCTAAATGTCTATGTTTTTAGCTCCCACCTTTTCTCTTTGCTCCTCCTAATCATCTGGAAAGCTAAAAGCAACGATTACCTTACCCAGTCCACAGAAAATAGCATTCATTCTAAAAATACAGCAGTTATTTCCCTTTTCTCAGTTTTATTTTCTTCATAGAATTTATTGATATCTTGCATATTTTAAGTGCTTAATTTATGGCCATGAACATTGTACCATATGAAGACAGAAAAGGTTTACCTGTTCATTTGTTACTTCTAAAATCCCACAAAGAAACCTGGTCCGAAACAGAAATAAATAGTCATTAAATAAGTAATTGAGTTAAAACTTTTAGAAGGAAGTTTATGAAAATAATAAAAGCTGACACAGACTGGATACTTAGTACACCTATAAGGGACACTAAGTGTTTTTTGTTTGTTTGTTTGTTTGTTTGTTTTGTTTTTTTTAAGGTTCTTAAATTATTTTTCCCTTTTTTTAAATTTTTCATCAATTACACTTTATTCATTCTGCATCCACCCCATAAGCCCCTCCCTCCTCCCCTCCCAATCCTACCCTCCCTCCTCCCTCTGCATGCATGCCACTCCCCAAGTCCACTGATAGGGGAGGTTCTCCTCTCCTTTCTGATCTTAGTCTATCAGTTCACATCAAAAGTGGCTGCATTGTCCTCTACTATGGCCTGGTAAGGCTGCTCTCCCCCAGAGGGAGGTAATCAAAGAGCAGGCCAATCAGATTATGTCAGAGGCAGTCCCTCTTCACATTACTATGTAACCCAATTGGACTCTGAGTGTTATATATGTAATCATAGAGGCAACTTCTTTCAATCCCCAGTTCTATCAATGAGGAAATTAAGGCGAGGAAATTAAGGCTAAAGGATCCCAACTTCCCACAGCCACAACAAGCAGTAGGCCCACTTGAAATATACACTCTAGCCAGTTTCACTCCAGTGTCTGTTGCTTTTCTAAACTGACTCAGCATATCTCATTGCTACTACTGCAGTGAGGCTAGATAATGACTTTATGTAATTTATATACTTAATAAGCATTTGCAATAATTATTATTGAAAATAAAAGTTCACAATATAGGTAAAAGCCTGAAAGTAAGCTCAAATTCAAAGTCCCATAGAACATACTAAAATCTGTACACCTAAAGAAGATAAACAAGAAAGAGGACCCTGGGTAAAAGGATCAATCCTCACTTAGAAAGACAAATGGGATAGACATTGGATGTAGAAGAAAACAAGTAACAGGACAGGAGCCTACCACAGAGGGCCTCTAAAAGACTCTACCTAGCAGTGTATCAAAACAGATGCTGAGACTCATAACCAAACCTTTGGCAGGGAATCATATGAAATAAAGGGAATTTAGTATGACCTGGAGAGGACAGGAGCTCCACAAGGACCAAATATATCTGGGCACAGGGGTCTTTTACGACTGTTTCTCCAATTATTAGGGATAATATTTGCCAACAGAGATATTTGCTGATCCTTCTTTGTTGCCTGATAAGTGGATAATATCTCTTTTGTTAGTGGAATAGGCACTGTCTTTACTTAGCTCCATAAAAGTAATAGGTATAAGTGAAGTTAATATTCAAATTGTTAAAATCTATTTTCCAAGGCACTATCAAATTTATCTCACCATCATCAGCTACACAAACTGGAAAAAAAGATTATATTATATCTCTGAAGAAAAAAAAAAAGGCTGTTGTTAGTGGCCCTCTTTGCTGGAACCTATCTCCATATTTATCTTTCAAAATCTAGCAAACCCTCACTAAAAGGACTAAGCTTCCAAAGGTACTATGTAGTTCTGTACCTGCTCTTTTCTGGACCTGTCTTCCTGACCCAGATTCCTGCTGCTGCTCTGATTCTAAATCCAGACCTACAATTTCCAGTATAGTTAACCCTATGTACTGCCACCTCTGGATCTTACCTAATGGCTCTCTCATCAAACCTAAATAAGCTTAAAATGTATTTTCAAGGTATGAAAAATTAGAATTCTACAGAATAAACTTAGGAAGAAAAGAACTAGGCAGTGATCAACTACCTTCCAGAGAAACTCTGGGGATCTTTCCCTCCAGGTATTAATGTTGTTTGAGAGTCCCCTCCTCTAGCAAATGAAATGGGCCTTGAAGTAGAAGAAGAACTACATAGGGCACTGTAAGAGCTACCTTATACTCATAAATCATTTTATCGTGTCACGATTTTAGCAAGCCATCCCTGTAGAGAAGTCCACAAGGAGCTAAAGCATCCTATAACATCCAGAACTGACCAAGGTGCAGAGACTGTTGTGGAAGTGGATTCTTCATGCAGTCATCCTACAGAAGATTCTATACATTCATCTTGCACTGGAATTCCAAACTCAATGAAGACTGTCAAGCTGAGATAAACTGAGATACACATAAATTTTTGACCCACAAAAACTATTTGAATGCTAAGAGTTTATTCTTCCCAAATGCTACTGAGTTTTATGGAAATGACTGAAACACCAACAGATAACTAAACCAAGGCTCCTACAAAATTCATTGTAAGGAAAACAATGCTAAAAGACCATGAGACCTAAAGCAAGGAGAAGCATGCAAAAAATTTCAACCCAAGGGCAGCAAGATGACTCATAAGTAAAGGTCCATCCTGCCAAGCCTCACAACCTGAATTCAACTGCTGGCACCCACATGATGGAAGGAGAGAACTAACTTCTGCAAGTTGTTCTGACCTCTATCTACATGCCAGAGTACACGAACAGCAATACTCACATAAATAAAAATAACTTATTCTAGCTTTTTTTCATTTCTGTGATAAATACCATGACCAAAATCAGCTTGTGGAAAAAAAGGTTTATTTCAGCTTATTTCCCTGGCTTATGGTCCATCATTGAGGAAGTAAGTGCAGGAATTTAAGCAGGAGCAGAAGCAGGAAGTATGGATGAAAGCAGTTTAACAGCTTGCTCCCAGGCTCGTGTTCAGCTAGCTTTATTGCTCAGTCTAGGCCCACCTGCCTTTGGATGGTACTGCTTTAAGTGGGCTGGGCCTTTTTACATCAGTAAACAATCAAGAAAATGCCAAAATGATATGACCACCAGCCAATATGATCTGATCAATCCCCATTAAGCTTTCCTCAGACAACTCGTACTGTGTCAACAGCTGAAGCTAGCTGAAAAAAAATGCTAAAAAAATCAACAAAGTATCTAAAATTGATTTGGTATATAAGATAGATCAATAAGAACTGGTCATTTTATTAAGTTTACAATGTTTATGTGAGTTTACTCATAGGCAGTTGTCTGATTCATTCTGGCCTTCGGTAAAAGCCTAAAAGTTGATGCATTTCAGTAAATTCATGAACTATCCTAGCTATGTAGGGGAAGGTCTTCTCAAGACTTAGAATTCTGAACTCTGAAAACATTAATAAATATGAGGTGACAATTCTAAAACAATCACAACAATTTAAAATATAATGCTTATCACTTAACTGTTGGTTACATGGAATATACAGAGGTGTATGAATAGCAAAACTGCAAAATGAATGTCAGGATATAGCTGTGTAAGAAAACAGCCTTATCAAGTCCACAGAAACATTCACCTTAAGGTAGAAATCTTGGTGATCATGCTATGATGCCACTGTATGGAAGTCTGTGCTGTACTTTCTTATGTGATTATAAATTTTCTCCAGAAAGCCAATTAGAAATCTCAATAGCCTTTCTACTTTCAGATAATCTTTTTCTTTACTGGCAGGCAGTATCTTCCCAGAAGTGATTTTAAATAAAACAACTCAAGAGCATGGGTGACAGTTCACAGCAGGAGGACTTATTGTTGATTCCCAGAACTCAGGTGAAATGGCAGCTATGGCAGCAGCAACTTGAGATCCCACAGCTAGGTGGAAAGAGACCTCAGGATTCCTGGGGGTTTTTGACCAGTCAGCTCAATTGATGAGTTCCAGGCCAGGGATCCTAACTCAAAGGAGGTAGATGGTATTTTTAAGGATGAGGCCTAAGCTTGGCCTCTGACTTCCAGTCGCATGTGCAAAACACTAGTATATACTCCTAGTATGTACATGCACACACATGCACTAATTTTTTAAAAATCAAAAGAAACTCTATTTGCCTGTCCCTCAATCACTTCCCCCTGGTAGGAAGGCCTTGCCAGGCCACAGCAGAAGAGGTTGCAACCAATCCTGATGAGATTTGATACGTTGGGGACAGTTGGTAGAAAAGGAGGACTCTCCTTTTCTGAGGTCTAGGGGAGAGAGATGGGGGAAAAAGTGAGGGAGGGGTATACAATCAGGATGGAAAGTGAATAAATTTTTTAAATAAATTTAAGTTTTAAAATAGGAAAAGATTACTTACTTTGTTGGTGTTTAACTTCCTAAGTTCTTTATATATTCTGGATATTAGCCCTCTGTCAGATAAAGGGTTGGTGAAGATCCTTTTCCAATCTGTAGGCTGTTGTTTTTTTCTGACAACAGTGTCCTTTGCTTTACAGAAGCTTTTACAGGACAGGAGCTTACCACTGAGAGCCTCTGAAAGACTCTACTGATTGAAGTATCAAAGCAGAGGCTGAGACACATAGACACATTTTTGGCAGAGGGCATGGAATTTTAAAAGAAGAAGAGGGAGATAGAAAGACCTGAAGGAGACAGGAGCTCCAAAAGGAGACCAACAGAGCCAAAAAAAATTGAGCCCTGGGGTCCCTGCAGAGACTGATAACCGAACAAAGGACAATGCATGGAGAGGACCTAAAACCCAGGCTCAGATGTAATGAATAGACTCAGTAACCAAGTGGGGTCCCTAGTAAGGGGAGCAGGGGCTTTCTTTGGCATGAACTCAGTGGCAGGCTTTCTGATCACCTCCTCCTGGTGTGTGTGTTGGGGGGTACAGCCTTGCCAGGCCACAGAGGAAGACAATGAGGCCAGGCCTGATGAAACCTGATAGGCTAGGGTCAAATAGAAGAGGAGGAGGACCTCCCCTATTAGTGGACTCGGGAAGGGGTCTAGGGGAAGAAGAGGGAGCGAGGGTGAGACTGGGAAGAGATGATGGAGGGGGCCACAGCCTGGATACAAATTGAATAAATTGTAATAAATGATAATAATAAAAAAGCAAAAGAAAAATTATATGAGCCAGATAACTCCAGAGTACCAATCTTAATCAGTATTCAAATCTTCAAGAAGTGAAATGCTATGTGCCCAATATAGAGAACTACATAAGTGTCATCAGTATCTGTGTTGCTCTTGATGTGTCACACATTATAGGAAATAGGGTTATAAATTCAAAGTGGAAGATAGAAGAACTGTAATAATATTTGGCTTCTTTTTGGAAGCTCTGGGGAACTATTTAGAAGATAAAAGTTAAATAATTTCAATGGCCTGCCCTGCCCTCAAATAAAGCACTTAGCGTCCATCTCCTCCTGAGACATGCACATTCATTTTGTTAGAGATATATTACTTTGATGCTTCCCTAGAAATTAGGCTGTAAACCCCCAGGGAGTAACTGTGTCTATTTTTGGCTCTACCTTTGACCACAAGTTTTTTGTCCTGTGTTTGGCTGATAATAACTACTGAATGGCAGAATAGATAATGAGGGAATACTCATTTTCTTGCCCATACACTAAAAGACAACCCACATCCTCCAGAGTCATCCTCAGTCAGGCAATGTATTCGGCTCCAAGGATGTACAATGTTAAGTATAACTCTAGCTGCAAAGGAGCTTGTGGTCAGACAATGCGCAAGGCAGGCAACAGTGGAATGGGAAAAGCTATCATGACTGAGAGAAGATAGAGAAGAACTGAATACTCTGAAAAGAAATTAAGACTAACTGAACTAAGTTCAGACTAACTGAACCAGATGCTATCTGAAAAGGTACAATAAAAAAAATGACGGCCTTTGACCTCAGTCATTAAGTATATAGTCATCTGCAAGGCAAGGAAAGAGAGAACACAACACAGTAAGCCTGTATTTTCTATGAAATGAGACTGTACATCAGAAACATTGCCAAAAATATCTATTGTGTCACTAAGGGTCCAGGAAACCAAAACTAAACAGAGAAAACTGGTACAAAAAAAGATAAATGTAGGGGCTGGAGTTTTGGGTTAGTGGTTAAGAGCACTTGCTGTTCTTCCAGAGGACCAGAATTTGAGAAGGCACCATCTAGAATGTGTCTTGTCACATTTTGAGAATCCCTATCTACCAGAGAGGCATTTTGATGTTCCCCAGAAGTCAGCTCCAGACCCTTTAGTCTCAAAGCTCTTGTAGAAAGCTCAGTAAGTAGGCTTCCTCAGCATGCTGGAGCTTCTATTGACAGTTGGCAGGCAGCTTCACCCCTCTACCACAATCGCCTCAGGACAGTCATCAACAAGAGCCTCACTTTTGTCAGACTTGCCAGTGAGTCTCATAGCCCCTACCCTAGCAGAGGCTGATGAAGAATTGAACATGGAAAGTGGGTGGTAGTAGGCTGCCTACCTGGGCTAATTTAAAGTAGAATATGGCTCCAGAAAATCATGGATGGAAAAGAGGATCTTCTATCACATGGCATCTCTTGTGCCTTCAAATCCACTGAGCTGACAAGAACAAGAAATAAAAGTAGAAATAAGAGCTGTTCTTTCCAAAACGACAGCCTACAAAATGTGAAAGGATCTTCACCAACCTTATAACTGACAGAAAACTAATATCCAGAATTTATACAGAACTAATGAAGTTAAAAAGCAACAAAACAAGTAATCCAATTTAAAAAAATAGGGTACAAATAGTGATACTTTGACTTCTTCCTTTCCGATTTGTATCCCCTTGATCTCCTTTAATTGTCTTTTTTCTCTAGCAAGGACTTCAACAACTATGTTGAAGAGATATGGAGAGAGCGGGCAGCCTTGCCTTGTCCTTGATTTCAGTGGGATTGTTTTAAGTTTCTCTCCATTTACTTTGATGTTGGCTATAGGCTTACTGTAGATTGCCTTTACCATGTTTAGGCATGTGCCTTGTGTCCCTGATCTTTCCAATGCTTTAAAAATGAATGGATGTTGGATTTTTGTCAAATGCTTTTTCAGCATCTAAGGAGATTATCATGTTTTTTTTTTTCTTTCAGTTTGTATATATGCTGGATCACATTGATGGATTTCCATATATGGAATAACCCCTGCATACCTGGGATGAAACATACATGGTCATAGTGGATGATTTCTTCGATGTGCTCTTGGATTTGGTTTGCAAGTATTTTGTTGAGTATTTTTGTGTCAATGTTCATAAGAGAGATAGGTCTGAAGTTCTCTTTCTTTGTTGGTCTTTGTGAGGTTTAGGTATAAAGGTGACTGTGGTTTCATAGAAGGAGTTTGGTAGTGCTCCTTCTGTTTCTATTTTGTGGAATAGTTTGAAGAGTATTGGTGCTAGCTCTTTGAAGGTCTGGTAGAATTCTGCGCTGAAACAATCTGGTCCTGGGCTTTTTTTGGATGGGAGACTTTTGATGACAACTTCTATTTTCTTAGGGGATATAGCATTATTTAGTTGATTTACCTGGTCTTGATTCAACTTTGGTGTGACTCTAACCAAGAAAGTCAAAGACTTGTATGAAGAAAATTTCAAGTCTCTGAAGAAAGAATCAGAAGAAGATATCATAAAATGAAAAGATCTCCCATGCTCATGGACTGGCAGGATTAACATAGTAAAAATGGCCATCTTACCAAAGGCAATCTACAGATTCAATGCAATTCCCACCAAACTACCAACACAATTATTTACAGACCTTGAAAAAATTCTTAACTTCATATGGAATAAAAAGTAACCCAAAATTGCTAAAACAATCTTCTTGAATAAAAGGTCTTATGGAGGTATCTCCATCCCTGATCTCAAGCTGTAATATAGAGCAACAGTAATAAAAACTGCATGGTACGGGCATAGCAACAGAATGGTAGATCAATGGAATCAGATAGAAGACCCTGAAATAAACCCACACACTTACAGACACCTAATTTTTGACAAAGATGCTAAAACCATACAGTGGAAAAAAAAGACAGCATCTTCAACAAATGGTGCTGGTTTAACTGGATGTCTACATGTAGGAATATGCAAATAGAGCCATACTTATCACCCTGCACAAAACTAAAGTCCAAGTGGACCAAAGACCTCAATATGAAACCAGATACACTAAACTGTTAGAAGAGAAAGTGGGGAAGAGCCTTGAACTCATTGGCACAGGAGACAAGTTCCTGAACAGAACACCAACAGCACAAGCTCTAAGAGCAACAATCAATAAATGGTACCTCATGAAACTGAAAAGCTTTGGTAAAGCAAAGGACATCGTCATCAAAACAAAACGACTGCGTACAGATTGGGAAAGGATCTTCACCAACCCTATATATCTGACAAATGGCTAATATCCAGAATATATAAAGAACTCAAGAAGTTAAGCAGCAAGAAATCAAGTAATCCAATTAAAAAATGGGGAACAGAGCTAAACAGAGAATTCTCAATAGAGGGATATCAAATGGCAGAGAAACACTTAAAGAAATGCTCAATGTCATTAGTCATCAGGGAAATGCAAATCAAAATGACCCTGAGATTTCACCTTACACCCATCAGAATGGCTAAGATCTTTGGTATACAGGAGGGCTTCTGACTTTTTGAGTTGTTTTTGTTTCCAACCACTTTGCTGAAGGTGTTTATCAGTTGAAGGAGTTCTCTGGTTGAATTTTTGGGGTCGCTCATATTTACTATCATATCATCTGCAAATAGTGACTTTGACTTCTTCCTTTCCGATTTGTATCCCCTTGGTTGCCTTTAGTTGTCTTATTGCTTTAGCTAGGATTTCAAGTACTATGTTGAAGAGATATGGAGAGAGTGAGCAGCCTTGCCTTGTCCCTGATTTCAGTGGGATTGATTTAAGTTTCTCTCCATTGAGTTTGATGTTGACTATAGGCAACATAGACTATATTGCCTATAAGGCATATAGACTATATATGTCTATAAGGCTTTTAGACTATATCGCCTTTACTATGCTTAGGTATGTGCCTTGTATCCCTGATCTCTCCAAAACTTTCAACTTGAATTGATATTGGACTTTGTCAAATGCTTTTTCAGCATCTAAGGAGATGATCATGTGGTTTTTCTCCTTCAGTTTGCTTATGTGGTGGATTACATTGATGGATTTCCATAAAATCAAACACTCAAATAACAACACATGCTGGAGAGGTTGTGGAGTAAGGGGAACCCTACTCCATTGTTGGTGGGAATGTAAACTGGTACAAACACTTTGGAAATCAATCCGGTGCTTTCTCAGACAAATAGGAATAGTGCTTACTCAAGACCCAGCTCTACCACTCCTAGGCATATACCCAAAATTTGCTCAAGGATACAAGAAGGACATTTACTCAACCATGTTTATAACAGCTTTATTTGTAGTAGCCAGAACCTGGAAACAAACCAGATGTCCATCAACAGAGGAATGGATACAGAAATTGTGGTATTTTTACACAATGGAAAAATACTTAGCAATCAAAAATGAGGATATCATGAAATTTGCAGGCAAATGGTGAAATCTAGAAAAGATCATTCTGAGTGAGGTATCCCAGAAGGAGAAAGACACACATGGTATATACTCACTTATATAGATCTATAAGATATGATAAACATGATGAAATCTATACACCTAAAGAAGATAAACAAGAAAGAAGATTCGGGGTAAGATGATCAATCCTCACTTAGAAAGACAAATGGGATGTGCTTTGGATGTCGGAGAAAACAAGTAACAGGACAGGAGCCTACCATATAGGGCCTCTGGAAGACTCTACCTAGCAATGTATCAAAGCAGACACTAAGACTCGTAGCCAAACCCTTAGCAGAGTTCTGGGAATCATATGAAAGAAGGGGGAGTTAGTATGACATGGAAAGGATAGGAGCTCCACAAAGACCAAATATATCTGAACACGGGGTTCTTATATGAGTCTCTTTATCCAACCAAGGACCATGTATGGATATAACATAGAAACTCTGCTCAGATGTAGCCTGTGGCAGCTCAGTAACCAAGTGGGTTACCCTAGTAAGGGGAACAGGGACTATTTCTGACATGAACTCAATGGCAGGCTCTTTGACCTCCCTACCCCCCAAGGGAAGGCAATCCTGCTAGGCCACAGAGGAGGACTTTGCAGCCAGTCCTGAAGATACCTGATAAAATAGGGTCAGATGAAAAGGGAGGAGGTCCTCCCCTATCAGTGGACTTGGAAAGGGGTAGGGAGGAGATGAGGGAGGGAAGGTGGGATTGGGAGGGAATGAGGGAGCGGGATACAGCTGGGATACAGAGTTAATAAAATGTAACTAATAATAAAATATTTTAAAAAAGAATGGCTAAGATAAAAAACTCAACTGACACCACATGCTGTAGAGGATATGGAGAAAGGAGAACCCTATGCCACTGCTGGTAGGAATGTAAACTTGTACAACCACTTTGGAAATCTACCTGGCAGTTTCTCAGACAACTAGGAATAATACTTCCTCAAGATCCAGCCATACCACTCCTAGGCATATATCCAAAAGACCCTCAAGTACACAACAAGGATATGTGTTCAACCATGTTTGTAGCAGCTTTATTTGTTATAGCCAGAAGCTGGAAACCCAGATGCCCCTCAGCTGAGAAATGGATACAGAAATTGTGTACATCTACACAATGGAATATTACTCAGCAATAAAAAAAAAACAAAAAACAAGGAAATAATGAAATTTGCAGGCAAATGGTGGGGTCTAGAAAAGATCATCCTGAGTGAGGTGTCCCAGAAGCAGAAAGACACACATGGTATATACTCACTCATAAGTGGGTATTAGACATATAACATAGGATAAACATACTAAAACCTGTACACTTAAGGAAGCTAATCAAGAAGAAGGACTCTGGCTAAGATGCTCAATACCCATTCAGAAAGGCAAAGAGGATGGACATCAGCTGAGGGAGAAAACAGGGAACAGGACAAGAGCCTGCCACAGAGGGCCTCTGAAAGGCTCTATGCTGCAGGGTATCCGAGCAGATGCTGAAACTTATAGCCAAACTTTCAGCAGAGTTTAGGGAATCTTATGAAGGAAGTGGGAGATAGTAAGACCTGAAGAGGACAGGAGCTCCACAAGGACAGCAACAGATCCAAAAAGTTTGGGTACATGGGTCTTTTCTGAGGCAGGAGGGAGCTACAGGGGGGATACAAAGTGAATAAACTGTAATTAATAAAAATAATAATAAATTAAAAAAAGAAATTGATGAGATATAACCGCTTAGAAACACAGCCTTTATTTTTGGGGGGGTAAAAAACTGTTTGGGTGTCAGTACTTTCCAAAGCTGTTGAAGAACATTGTCTTGTATCTCTTGGTGAAGAAAAATAAAACCAAAAAATCTTAAGTCTCAAAAAAAAAATAGGGTACAGAGCTAAACAGAGAATTCTCAATAGAGGAATATCGAATGGCAGAGAAACACTTAAAGAAATGTTCAATGTCCTTAGTCATCAGGGAAATGCAAATCAAAACAACCCTGAGATTTCACCTTACACCCATCAGAATGGCTAAGATCACATGCTGGAGAGGATGTGGAGAAAGGGGAACCCTACTCCACTGCTGGTGGGAATGTAAACTTGTACAACCACTTTGGAAATCCAACTGGCACTTTCTTAGACAATTAGGAATAATGCTTCCTCAAGATCCAGCTATACCACTCCTAAGCATATATCTGAAATGTGCTTAAGTATACAACAAGGACATTTGCTCAACATGTTTGTAGCAAGTTTATTTATAATAACCAGACCCTGGAAACAACCCAGATGCCCCTCAGTTGAGGAATGGATACAGAAATTGTGGTATATTTATATGGAATACTACTTAGCGATAAAAAAGAAGAAAATCGTGAAATTTGCAGGCAAATGGTGGGATCTAGAAAAAATCGTCCTGAGTGAGGTATCCCAGAAGTAGAAAGACACACAGGGTGTATACTCACTCATAAGTGGATACTAGATATATAATATAGGATAAACATTCTAAAATCTGTACACCTAAAGAAGCTAAGCAAGAAGGTCCCTGGGTAAGATGATCAATCCACACTCAGAAAGACAAACAGGATGGACATTGGAAGAAGGAGAAAACAGAAAACAGGACAGGAGCCTACCACAGAGGGTCTCTGAAAGACTACCTGGAATTATATCAAAGCAAATAATGAGACTCATAAACAAACTTTGGACAGAGTACAGGGTATCTTAGGAAAGAAGAGGGAGATAGTAAGACCTGGAGAGGACAGGAGCTCCACGAGGATAGCAACAGAACCAAAATGTCTGGGCACAAGGGTCTTTTCTGAGACTGATACACCAACCAAGAAACATCCATGGATATAACCTAGAACCGTTGCTAAGATGTTGCCCATGGCAGCTCAGTCTCCAAGTGGGCACTCTAGTAAGGGGAAGAAGGACTGTCTCTGACATGAACTCAGTGGCTGGCTCTTTGACCTCCCTACCCGCCGTGGGAGGAACAACCTAAACAAGCCACAGAGGAGGATGTTGCAGCCAGTCCTGATGAGACCTGATAAACTAGGGTTAGATGGAAGGGGAGGAGGACCTCCGCTATCAGTGGACTTAGAGAGGGGCAGAGAGAAGATGAGGGAGGGAAGGTAGGATTGAGAGGAAGTGGGGGAGGGGGCTGCAGCTGGAATACAAAGTAAATAAACTAACTAATATAAAAATAAAAATAATTTAAATATTAAAAAAAAATTAAAAATATAGCTGTTCTTTCTTGAGAAGTTGCCAGGTATTATACAAAATGTTCCACATAGCAATAATAATTGTTAATATTTCAAGCACATGTAAATTATGTTAGCATCTGATAGGCACTTCCAATTTTTGCATAAAGGAAGTCATTTAATCTTCATGATATTTTATAAGGTAACATCTGTTGTTATTCACCATTTCAAGATGAGGATACTGAGACTAAGATGAGGAATGTCAATTAGATGCTGGGAAGGAAGAGTCCACTGGTGCAGGAAAACGTTTCTCTCTTTATGCTGTTGGTTTCTTCGGTTTTGTTTCAATTTATTTTTTCAGTTCTTGTTTCCTTGAAACGCCAGGTCAGTACAGGCTTAACCACAAGGAAATGCTGGAACTCTGAAGCAGGGGGAGTGGAACTGTTATCTCTTAAGACTCATGACCAAACCTTTGGCAGAGTACAGAGAATCATAAGAAAGAAGGGGAGTTAGTCTGATGGGGAAAGAATAGGAGCTCCACAATGACCAAATATATCTGGGCACAGGGTCTTTTCTGAGGCTGACATTCAACCAAGGACCATGTATGGATATAGCCTAGAACCTCCGCTCAGATGTAGCCTGTGGTAGCTCAGTAACCAATTGGTTTCCCAAAGCGAGGGGAACAAGGACTATTTCTAACAGGAACTCAATGACTGGCTCTTTGGCCTCCCCACCCCCCAAGGGAGGAGCAGTCCTGTTAGGCCACAGAGGAGGGCTTTGCAGCCAGTCCTGAAGATACCTGATAAAACAGGATCAGATGAATGGGGAGGAGGTCCCCCCCATCAGTGGACTTGGAAAGGGGCACCGTGGAGATGAGGGAGGGAGGGAGGGACAGGGAGGGAATGAGGGATCGGGACACGGCTGGGATACAGAGTTAATAAAATGTAACTGATAAGAAAAAAATAAAATTAAAAAAAAAAGATTAACCTTCACTTGTTAAGATAACTGTATGTGTGATATGTGGGGTTTTTTTTTTGTTTTGTTTTGTTTTCCTGTTCATACATTTGTGCTACTTGTGTATCTTGGCACATTTCAATAAAATGGTTTGGAAAATGTAAAAAAAAAAAATTTAAAAATAGAAAGGAACTTTTATTCTCCTGGATAAATTGTTGTTTCAGAGGCTTACTGCTTCCTTCTGCTCACCGAGGCCTAGTCCTGGAAGCTTCTAGCTGCTGTGCAAATCTAACATAGGCCTAGAATATGTTCAGCCTCTGGGACTTACTGCTGAATAAGCTCACCCTTTCTTGTTCCTTCTAAGCTCAAAGTTGATCTGGCTCAAACTCCTCTCCCAACTGATTTATCCAATCTGGCTTTTCCCTCGACCTCTAAATTGCTCTGCTTGGCCTCAAACTAATTCCAGAAATCTGTTCTAATCTTCTGGCTCCTTCTCATTCTATGGCTCATTTGGTCTTCAGCTGAGTTATTTCTATGCAGCCTGTCTCTTTATTACTGTCCTGGTAAAAGTGCCTCCTCTCCCTATTATCCCTTAAATAGTTTCCCTTTCCTTTCTCTTCTCTTGGGTTTTGGGTGTATCCTATTCTGTGAAATGGTTCTCTGATTCATTACCTTTTCTGTCACTCAATTAGGCATCATTTTCAAACATGGTGCCTCCTTTAACAAAGTAACTTTACCTTCATTGTTTGAGATTAAAGGTGTTTACCACCATACCTAGATCTAAGCTTTTTTTTTTTTTTTTTATCTGAAACTTGTTCTCTACCAGGCTGGCCTTGAACTCAAATCTGCTTGCTTCTGTCTCCTGGATTAAGGGCATGTTTGTATTCCAGCTGGATCACACAAACCTAGATCTTTGGATGTAATCTCTTGCCAGAACATCCATGCTCTGAATTAACATTCTTCTACATGCCAAGGTCTCACAGATATAAATCACCTAATCCTCTACTAGCTGACTCATAGAAACAGGCACTTATGGTGAGTATCCATCATTACAGGTACCGTGCCAAGCACTCCCCTCTCACTAGCACACATACTAACCTCAGTACCATTCCATCTTGAGATGACAGTGACTTGCTTTGAGTTATATATACTTCTTATACATATAAATAAAACCAGGCTCTAAAAATAGAGCACTCCATAAATAGAGAGATAGACAGACAGACAGACAGATAGATACATAGATAGATAGATAGATAGATAGATAGATAGATAGATAGATGATAGATAGATAGATAGATAGATAGATAGATGGATGATAGATTTGTATAGGTTTGAATACAGTCATTTATACTTCTTATCCATAAAAATAAAACCAGACCCTAAAAAAAGATCACCCCAAAATACCAGCAAAAGAGTAGTGAGTTTTTCAAGACTTGAATGAAAATGGAACACCAGAAATAGTAACCTCGCTAAGTAAGTAAAGTCAGATGTACTTGATACTTGGTTAATGAGATTTAAAGGAAAGTAAATATGCACCCACAAAAATCTAGGCATGCATATGATATGCACACATCCCTTTGCACAGCTATGAGCCAGAGCCTCTGTTCTTTCAAGTAGAGTCTGTCAACCTGACTCTACTTGTACAAGCTTGCTGCATTGCAGCAAACTCACCAAGCACACAGCAAGCCCACCAATCACACTACCAACTTCCTCTCGAAGCATGAACACAGCCTGGAACTCTTCCAAACCCCAATGATATTATCAGCTAGGTTTTCACTTATCAGGTTGAAATGAAGAAGTGTCACCCTGTGCTAGGTGGTCCTGGGAAGGCTGGTCCACGGCCTGCACTGCAGTAGCAAAAAAAACAGAGAAGATTCTGCCTAGATTCTGAAAACAACAACAAGAAAGTTGCTTTGTTTTCCATTAGTAATAACTAATACAAAAGCATCACACAGTTTGGTGACAAAGCAAAGAATCAGAAGGGAGGTAAGATCAATATTGAACTGCAAACACTGCAACATATATGAAAAGGTGGTCTAAAATTAATGTTATGCAGTGCAGCACTGCATCAGAGGTAGCAGCTACAAATTCATCTGTGAATGGGCTTATGCTATGAAAATTCTACAGCATGTAGTAAATCACTTCCGAACAAGTATATCCTGTCCCGGTTCTTTCTTTTTCTTCTCCATATACTATGTTAGGGACTTCTCTGAATCTTTGAATCTCCATTATTCTTGAACCAGTTATATTTTCATCTAAAAAACTCAATAAAAACCACTTCTGGGGCTACTGTGCTGTCTTATATGTCATACACATGTGCACACCTCTCATAAGGTACATAGTTTTCTTGCTATTCACAAACATCTCAATGATTCCAACATGTCATTTCAACGATTTAGACCTTGTTTACTCACCCTATAAAACAAGAGCTTGCTTCCTTCTAGCTCTGAGATTCTATGATCAATTTACTTTAGAATAGTATGGCTTTAAACTGAAAAAAAATGGGGAGCGTTTCAATTTTGGGGGAGCCCAGGTACGATAAAAAGGAGAGTGAGGATGTATTCTTGCCTTGTTTGATGTTAGTTAAATTGAAGTCCACAAACACATTTTTCCTGACTTTCTGTATTAGTATTCTCAGTTTTCCTTATTTAAATTACAGCTACTGTTGCTCTCCTTGTGGAGACCCTGTCCAAGAAAATTTGAACACATGGAACTTCCCAGAGACTCATACTCCAACCAAGGACTATTCATGGAGATAATCCAGAACCCCTGCACAGATGTAGCCCAGGGCAGTTCAGAGTCCAATTGGGTTACATAGTAATGTGAAGAGGGACTGCCTCTGACATAATCTGATTGGCCTGCTCTTTGATCACCTCCCTCTGGAGGGGAGCAGCCTTACCAGGCCATAGTAGAGGACAATACAGTCACTTTTGATGTGAACTGACAGACTAAGATCAGAAAGGAGAGGAGAACCTCCCCTATTAGTGGACTTGGGGAGTGGCATGCAAGCAGAGGGAGGAGGGAGGGTGGGATTGGGAGGGGAGGAGGGAGGGGCTTATGGGGGGATGCAGAACGAATAAAGTGTAATTGATGAAAAATTAAAAAAAAATAAAATAAAATAGTTCCTCAAAAAAAAAATTACAGCTACTGAAAGTTAAAGACTCAAAGAGAATCTGCAAATGTGTAAAATAGAAGTAACGTTAAAGAGCAAGTATAATATTAAAGGATAAATATTAAAGGAGGAAAGAAGTGATCATTTGAATTGAAAGTCTTTTCTCTTCAAGGGTGTTTGTTGGCAAAGGGGGCTGAATAAAAATCTTTCTGGGTTAGAAAATGAGAAAAACAAAAAATAAAGTTTCCCTTCTTTGTATGTATAATTACCAGAAAATGTCCTGTCCTCAATATACAAAGTAACAAGCCTCAAGGCCTTGAAGAAGAAGTCTGATCTTCACAAGATCTGGCGTCCATGATCTCAGGACTGAAAACTGATCATTTGGAGCAAATTCATAGGCCAGATTGTTCCCCCTTAGGGGCAGAAAGGGACTGCCATGGTCTCATCATTAGGAGCCGAAGCTGCACCCAGAGCTTGACCTAATTCCAGACTGTGTCCCAACATGATGCCAACTTTACTTTTGTTTGACTTCTGTTTATCTTTATACATAGAGGTTTACACACACACACACACACACACACACACACACACACACACACACTTTAGAGAGGTGTAGCCATCTATTTAATGGCTGTTTCTCTGAACTCTCATTCATTGCTTTATTTACTAGGTTCTTTGTGGCCAATGGAGAGAAGATGTAGGGTGGGAGAAAGTATGTGTGTGAGTTCACAGTCCTCAGGAAGCATGGGACGCTCTTTTCTAAGAAGGTCATGAACAGATCACTTTGCTTTAGGAGTTCCTTTTGTCCTGGTTTCTGGACTCTGGAGAGTTGAGCTGTATGATCTACAAGGTGCACTTATCTGGAGTGCTGGGAAAACAACTTTTCTATGTAAGCTCTTTAAAGAAAAACTAGGTTTTGTCAATGATTCTAGAAGAAGGTATTGTTCAATTGTACCTTATTGTGAACAGCAATGCCTTTGTTTGCAATTGTCATTCATCCCCAAAGCTGAGTCTGGCAAATTTAATCACCTTATGTATTTGGGACAGGTTGCAGCTATGGAAAAACACCACACTAATACCAGACATTAGAGATTCTGTCTGTATTCCCAGCATTCAGGAGTCTCAAACAGGCTGACTTCTGTGGGTTCAAGACCATCCTGAGCTTATAGACATAACTTTTTTCAAAATAAAAATCAAATCATATCAAAACAAAACTTTCCAAACAAACATGAAAATGTATAATTGTCCCATAAGTGCTTTCACACTACCAATAAACTGAAACAGAGCTACATGAAGAAATATGGGGGCAAAGAAATAAACAAAAAGATTCAAAGTTTATAAGGCAATTAAAGTCAAAACATGAACAAAGGATGGTATAGGAAAATTAAAAATTAATAAAGAACTTAGAGTTTAAACTTATACTTAAAAATTTAAACTTAACCACAGCTACTACAATATTCTCAAATCCTTGTAATTAAAAGTAAGAGAAGAGCAAGCTATTCTCTTCCCTGAGGCTTCTTATAAATACAAAAGGCATGCCAGATTTGACAAATAAAAATAACAATATGTAGAACACTTTATGTGCGCTAAAAATCTCTTGCAAACAGTGAGGTAAGCCTTACAAAAATAAATATTTGAATGATATTAGGACCTCATGTGTTTCCTCACTCTCTATGTTATTTAATTCATACAATGTACTATTGTACATTGTTGGTAAAGATCTATCAGAAACTTTAAGTAGATATTTTGGACATTCAAATAACTGTAGTTTTTATTAATTTCATTACCCTTAGCTATAAAATATATGTAATAATGTATCATATATATATATGCAAAGTGTATGTATGCTTATGCATCATATATTGCATTATTATATACATCAACATACAACAAATATCTTGCAGTACACATGTAAACAAACATGTAGATGCTCACATACATAGGCTTGTATGTGATTTTGTATGTGCTACATATGCTTGTATTGTGTGTTTACTGTATGTCACACACACACATTTACATGCACCTGTGCCACTCCTAATAAACAGCAATGAGAAAATAGTATAAGACCTGCTAGTTCTTCTTTGTCAAAGAGTCTCCAAAAGATTCACAGACTGCTATGAGTCAGTCATTTGCATTCTCATCCTGGTCCAGACTGAGCAGAAATGACTAGAACCAGCCCCCGATTCTAAGAGTCAAGAATCAGCATATCATCAGACACTCACTGTAAGCAAAGCCTGTGACACATAGCTGTGTTTTTCATATCTGTTTGCCTTAAGTACACTCCATGTGGTCTGACTATATAAACCTGTTGTTCCTAAATGTTTGCAACTTAGCACAAACTGGAGTTCCATAACAGCAGAAAAGGGGCCTCAATGGATCTGCTTTATTAAAGTTTATTAAAGTAATTGAAACTGCATTTTCTTTTAAGCTATCACGTGATCCCTCTGAAATATTTGAGGAATCTCCATTGTGTCACAAAACTACAATTGGAAATGCCTGCCCCAAATACTACACCTCTAAAGTACATTAGCTTGGGTCCCTTAGGGAGAACCCCAGGCCTGAATTAAACTAGGTAAGATCTCAAACGCAGCAAGGCAGAGAGTCTACCACAGATTTACTCAATTTTCTATTCCCTCTTCTTAATTTTCAAGCGCATTATTCCCTTCTACTAGATGCCAGGGTACTACAGGAAAAAATGCCTTTTGTAGATTAAAATACACTCACTCCTTCAAGACTATGCCAGCAGTATAAAAAGCAGGAACTTGGGTCTATATTAACTATCATGCATTCCACGGCTATACTTTGCAGAGAAAACAAAACAAGTTTTTGGCCAGTGTGTCTAATTAGGGAAAGTGTATCCTCTGAGAGGCAAGGATTTGACCCAGAAGACCTTCTGTAGTCCCACTTAAACCGACAGGAGTGATTGTGTGTGTGTGTGTGTGTGTGTGTGTGCCCCACTTAAACTGATAGGAATGATTTTATATATATATATATATATATATATATATATATATATATATATACACACACACATGCATAATAACAGATTCTAAGATTTGTGCTTGTAGAAAAAATTATTCTCTTGAATATTTTAGGGTTTATTTTATGTGTATTGAATGTGTACCTGTATAAATGTATGTAAACCTCATAATGTGTAATACCCACAGAGGCCAGAAAAAGGATACCAGAACTCCTGTAACTGAAGTTACTAAAAATTATGAGCCATCATAGGGGTTCTTCTGAAGGAGGAACAAGTACTTTTAGCTGTTAAGCCATCTCTACAGCCCCTACTTTTGAATGTTAACCTCCTGGTACTTTAGCCACTTTCAATAATTATTTTCATGACATACTATTAAAAGTAATTAACAGTTGTCAAGTATGTTAAAAGCAATGTTATCAATTATGCCAAATTTTTCTAATTTGCAGATAATACAAGTTAAACCAACTACAGCATTACCTTGCTGACCCTACTGCTGTAATAGTATAAAAACAGGGGTTTTTTTAGCACAGAAGAAAGGACAGGAACAGTCAAACATGCAAAATTGGGTGTTTTCGCATACAAAGACCATGCATCATTCAAGTTCTCTATAAATTAAATACATTAAAACATTGGCAGCCAAGTATGGTGATGAAAATAGCAGCACTCAAAAGGCAGTGGCAAGAGGAGGACCCAAGTTCAAGGCAAGCTGGACCTACACTATGAGTTCCAAGCTATACTAGGTGAGATAGTGCTTCAAAGAAAAGTGTGTGTGTGTATTCTTTAAATATATATATTCTTTAAATAGAGACTATATGTACATAGAGAGAAAAAATTTATATATGGGGTGGGGGAGAGAAACCCACTTACAACAGAGAAAAATATTCTTACAAGTTACCTTAAATCTCCATGAACTATTTGTGTATATAAATATTTTAAATGTTGGTTAAATTTAAATATTTAAATGTGAGTTTTCAACCATGTGTTATATTTCCTGACCCCTTGATGTTCAAATGTTTGGAGCAGAACTTATGAAGAAGCAGAATTTTTTAATTTAATTTATTTTCTGTTTGAGGTGCAGAAAACAGTCTCGGGCTGCATTCATACTAGGTAAACACTCTAAAACACTGAGCTTGATTTTCAGAACTTTTTCATTTTAAATTATTTTGTTAAAGATTCATTTAACTCTGTACCCCATTTTTTAATTGGATTACTTGGTTTGCTGCCTTTCAGCTTTTTTAGTTCTTTATATATACTGAATATTAGCCCTCTGTCAGATAAAGGGTTGGTGAAGATTCTTTCCCAATCTGTAGGCAGTCGTTTTGTTTTAATAATGGTGTCCTTTGCTTTACAAAAGCTTTTCAGTTTCATGCAGTCGCATTTATTGATTGTTGTTCTTAGAGCCTGTGCTGTTGGTGTTCTGTTCAGGAAGTTGTCTCCTGTACCAATGAGTTCTAGGGTTTTCCCAACTTTTTCTTCTAACTGATTTAATGTGTCTGGTTTTATGTTGAGGTCTTTGATCCACTTGGACTTTAGTTTCTAAACAGAGAACTCTCTGTAGAGGAATATCGAATGGCAGAGAAACACTTAAAGAAATGTTCAACGTCATTAGCCATTAGGAAAAGCAAATCAAAACGACCCTGAGATTTCACCTTACACCCATCAGAATGGCCAAGATGAAAAATTCAAGTGACAACACATGCTGGAGAGATTGTGGAGAAAGAGGAACCCTCCTCCACTGCTGATGGGAATGTAAACTTGTACAACCACTCTGGAATTCAATCTGGCTCTTTCTCAGACAACTAGGAATAGCACTTCCTCAAGATCCAGCCATACCACTCCTAGGCATATATCCAAAAGAGGCTCAAGTACACAATAAGGACATTTGCTCAACCATGTTTGTAGCAGCTTTATTTGTAATAGTCAGAAGCTGGAAACAGCCCAGATGCCCCTCAACTGAAGAATGGATGCAAAAATTGTGCTACCTCTACACAATGGAATATTACTCAGCAATGAAAAATAAGGAAATCATGAAATTTGCAGGTAAATGGTGGGACCTGGAAAGGATCATCCTGAGTGAGCTGTCCCAGAAGCAGAAAAACATGCACGGTATATACTCATATAGACATATAACATAGGATAAACCTACTAAAATCTGTACATCTAAAGAAACTAATCAAGAGAGAGGGCCCTGACTAAAACGCTCAATCCCCATCCCAAAAGGCAAAGAGAATGGACATCAGAAGAAGAAAACAGGAAACAACCTAGGAACCTGCCACAGAGGGCCTCTGAAAGGCTCTGCTCTGCAGACTATCAAAGCAGATGCTGAGACTTACAGCCAACAGTTGGGCAGAGTGCATGGAATCTTATGTAAGAAGTGGGAAATAGTAAGATCTGGAGAGGACAGGAACCCCACAAGGAGAGCAACAGAACCAGAAAATTTGAACACAGGGGTCTTTCCAGAGACTCATACTCCAACCAAGTACCAGGCATGGAGATAATCTAGAACCCCTGCACAGATGTAGCCCATGGCAGCTTAGTGTCCAAGTGGGTTACATAGTAATGGGAAGAGGGACTGCCTCTGACATAACCTGATTGGCCTGCTCTTTGATCACCTCCCCCTGAGGGGGGAGCAGCCTTACCAGGCCACAGAAGATGACAATGCAGCCACTCCTGGTGTGATCTGATAGACTAAGATCAGAAGGAAGGAGAGGAGGACCTCCCCTATCAGTGGACTTGGGGAAAGGCATGCATAAAGAAGGGGGAGTGAGGGTGGGACCAGGAGGGGAGGAGGGAGGGACTTATGGGGGGATACAAAGTGAATAAAGTGTAATAAATAAAATAAAATAAAATAAAATAAAAAGATTCATTTAATTCCTGGAGCCTGTACTGCAAACTGGGTCCACCTGCCTTTGGAGTCTGTAGTAGTCTAGAGGAGAATGAGATACTAAAATCTACAGACCTAAAGAAGCTAACCAGCAATGAGGATCCTAGGGAAGATGCTTAATTCTTATTCAGAAGGGAAAACAGGATAGACGCTGGAAGCAGTAGAAGAGAGGAAACAAGACTGAAGCCTACCACAGATGTCCTCTAAAAGACTCCAATCTGCAGGATATCGAAGCAGATGCAAAGATTCGCAGCCAAACTTCGGACAGAGCACAGGGAGTCTAATGGAAGAAGAGGAATATAAAAGGATCTGGAGGGGACAGGAGGATTTTCCTCTTTCAGTGGACTAGGGAATAGGGATAGAGGAGGAAGAGGAAAAAAGGGTGAGGAAGGGAGCTACAACTAGGATGAAAAGTGAATAAATTGTAAATAATAAAAATAAGAATAAAAAGATTCATTTAATTTGTTTGAATGTGTACATTTGTGCATGTACATGTGCATGATCATGTATGTGGATGCCAGGAGCCAAAAAGAGGGCATTAGATCCTCTGGAGCTGGAATTTCAAGCAGTTAAAAGCCCTCCAATGTGGATATTGGGAACCCAACCCAGAGTCCTTGAAAGACCAGTAATTACTCAACCATAGGACATCTCTTCAGTTCCTTAAATTATTTTTGGGCATTTTTAGACTTTTTTCTCATTTTACTTTATGTGTATGAGTTTTGCCTACATGTAGGTATATGTATCATGGGTATTCCTAGTATCTGTGGAGGTAAAAGCATCAGATTCCCTAAAACTTGAGTTATGGTTGGTTGTGAGCCACAATGTGGATTCTGGGAACCAAACCTGAGTCTCTACAAGAGCACTTAAGAGTTAAATTCTCTTAACTGCTGAGACATCTCTCCAGACCCTTAAAAACTACATTTTTGAAAGTTAACCATATATATTCTGAGGCACTTGAAAGATTGTAATAAAAGTAACGAAATCCTTCCTCAGAGTAATCATTTTGATTACATACTATCTTTCCAAGCTGATAGAGATGTTGAAGAACAGCTCCTGTATATGAAGACTGTATGCATCACACATCTGCCCACTGTGTGGTTGAACTGCATTGTGTGTAGGCATTTCCTGTTCTTAAATTCATGCTATGCAATTATTTACTTTCAAAGTCTGAAGTTTGAATTTTACAGAAGGGATCTTTTCTGGTGAATTGCCTTACACTAACTCCACTATGTCTAAACTGCTAAGCCATGGAATTTCATAAGGCAATTCATTACTTTGTGACTAAAACAAGAGGAGACAGGTCTAAGTAAGACTCTTAGGAGAGTACAGGAGCTCCACAAGGAGAGCAACAGAACAAAACTATCTGGGCATAGAGGTCTTTTCTCAGACTGATACTGCAACCAAGGACCATGCATGGATATAACCTAGAACCCCTGCTCAGATGGAGCCTATGGCAGCTCAGTCTCCAAGTGGGTACCCTAGTAAGGGGAGCAAGGACTGTCTCTGACATGAACTCTCAATAATAGACTTTTTGACACCGCCCCCACCCCCCGCGAGGGAGGAGCAGCCTTGCCAGGCCACAGAGGAGGACAATACAGCCAGTTCTGATGAGACCTGATCAGTGAGGATCAGATGGAAGAGGAGGAGGACCTCCCCTATCAGTGGACTTAGAGAGGGGAATGGGAGGAAATGAGGGAGGGACAGTGGGATTGGGAGGGAATGAGAGAGGGGGCTACAGCTGGGATACAAAGTGAATAAACTGTAATTAATATAAAAAATAAAAATGTAATTAAAAAATATGTGATTACAGTCATGTCACTAAGCCTAAAAGTCTTAGGCAATTTTGGTAGAAATATCAGATTCAAGGTTGTTGTTGAAGACATTACCTTCTTAGAAAGACTTTGTTCGCAATATAATCCTCCTTTGTTGTTACTGTGAGGAAGTTATCAATTTATAAACAGGAGCCTGAATCTTTATTGTACACTCTATAAATTATTAGCCATACAACAAAATGTTCAACATACAAAATTGTCAGGTAACTGTTTTAATAAAAGAACTTTTATTTAAAAGAAAAAGATTTTCCTATAAGTAAAATACTTGAGTATACCATCGCAGCGTCCACTCAGCAAGTTATATTCAGTTGTTTTTTTTCTACCAGTGTTTCAAATAATTATTACAAAAAAATCTTCAAATAAAAATATTAAGATCAATATGCATGTATTATGAACCAGGTAACACATTTCTTACTCATTAATACTCACCAAAGGAGGATTTGCAGATGTCTCTTTTTTTCCTAGTTATCTATACCTTTCTCCCTGTTGTTTCACCTTAATATAAGTGAATATACTTATCTACATAGCTTTGAGACTTTCTAAGCCACCTTTGGATTTTTCCACCTGCTTTCCATAGGACCACACCCTTCAAGTACTTGGGGGGCTTGAGGCAGCACAGGAAGCTTGCATATTGCTTCCCACCTATTAAAGACCTACAACCCTATTCATGGCTGGGGACAGACCAGGCTTCTAACAAACATGACTGGCCGCTGTCTTGCTTGGCTGTCTGCCTAGTACTTGATTTCCTGCCTCACTCCCATATTGCCTTGAATGTGGCTGTGCTCCAAATCCCAAGTGGAGTTTTACCAAGTGGAACCTTTTGCTTGGTTCCTGCCAATAATTTCCCTATTAACAGTATCTTTTCTCAACCTAATCCTCCTTTTACACAATCTACCCTCTTGTAATACTTGTAGTACTAAACATCTCAGCCACACAAAGGTCTAATGATATAAGGAGATTTGGCCCTCACTCCGGGTGCTTGGAAATCAAACCTTAACCAAATCGCACTTGACTTTTTGTTTCTCAAATGTTTCTCCATTACTTTACCATCTGTCCTACACAGAAACTGTTAATAGCACATGGTGCTCTCAATGAGTGAAGGCAGGTGAAGCTGTATTAACTCGAGGCTTCCTAGATACCTTGAAGGATAATTGAGATTCACCCTACATCTCCCATGTAAGCATTTGAGATCCAGTTAGACCACTGGAAGTAGCCAAAATGCAGTTTGAGCTCTGTACACAAAGAACTTCCTGGATATTGTGTAAACTGTGAAAAAAAATCTAACCCTAACCCTCAGCCTTAGGGTTGCTCACCCCATCCACACTGAGTACACAGATGTGTCATTTTGATAGAGCTTCCATAACAAAGGAATATGAAATGGTAACTGCAAACACAGAAATATCATCTATGTTCATTATATGTAGCTGGAAGCTCACAAGATGTCAATAGATTGGTTCTTTCTGGAGGTTAAGAAAGAGTTGAATCTATGTCTTTCCTACTTTATAATTAGCACTACCAATCTGTGATACTCCCTGGCTTACAGAGGCATCTACCAGCTCCCCATGTCTATTTCTAAATACCATTTCTGTGTAAGAACACAGTCACACTGGAAATTAATGGTCTATCTTACTCCAACATGATTGCATCTCAAGTAACTGTATCTATAGCAACATGATTTCTACAGAGAGTCATCTTGTGCATTCTTGGGGCTTATGATCTCAATACATGAATATTGAAGGAACATGATTGAGCCCACACCACTGATTAATTTACAGCTATCTGAGGCTTATTCAAGAGGACCTGGAACCACTCTACCAACTGGGAAGAGATCTTCACCAATCCTACATCTGACAAAGGATAAATATTCAAAAATATAAAGAACTCAAAACATTAGACACCAACAAACAAAATACCCCAATTAAAAATAGGGCACAGAGCTAAACAGAGAATTCTCAACATTGGACTCTCAAATGCCAAGAAGACATGCTCAATGTCCTTAATCAACAGGGAAATAAAAATCAAAAGGACTCTGAGATTTCTTCTTACACCTGTCAGAATTGTTAAGATGAAAAGTGACAGTACATGCTGGCAAGGGTGTGGAGAAATGAGAACATTCCTCCATTGCTTATGGGAGCGCAAACTTGGAAATCAACATGTTTATTTGTAATTGCAGCTTTATTTGTAATATCCAGAATCTGGAATCAACCTAGATGTCCCTCAACCAAAGAATGAATAAAGAAACTGTGGTAGATTTGCACAATAGAAGACTACTCAGCCATCTAAAAACAAGAAAATCATGAATTTACAGGCATATGGATGGAACTAGAAAAAACTCATCCTGAGTGAGGACCCAGAAAGACACACGTAGTATATACTCACTGAAAGTGGATTTTAGCCATATAGCCCAGGATAAGCATACTACAATGCACAGACCCCAAGAATAAAAGTAACAAGGAGGACCCAAGGGAAAATACTTAAATCTCACTCAAAAGGGAAAATAAAATAGACAGAGGTACTGGTTGAAGAGAGGGACAAAGGGAAGGGGGGGAGCAGAGTAAAATAAGGGTGGAGATCAGATCTGGGGAGAGCAAGGTAGGGGGACAGAAGGCCTGCTGAGAAAAAAGAAAGTGTGGCTGGGGCATCTCTGTGACAAGCTGGAGACTTAAGTCATAATAGGCCTCTGGGAGGATATAAGGTGGTTGGTCTCTAGCTGAGACTTCTAGTTGGAGGGGCCATGGAGACTGGAGAGGACATCCTCTAACTAGGCAAGACTCCTAGTGGAGAAAGAACATCAACCAACACACAAAAAAAATCTGTCCAAAACTTAACCCTGCCTACAAGACCTGCAGGGACAAAGACAGAACAAATAGAGTGAGATTGAGGGAATGTCCAACCAATGCCTGGCCCAACCCAAGACCCACCTCATCAGAGAGAGCCAACTTCTGACACTAGTAATAAAACTCTGCTATGCTTACAGGCAGCAGCCTATCAGAGTGGTTCAAAATAGATTCTGAGACTCACAAACATTGGTCGAAGCATAGGGAGCCTAGCGGAAAATTAGGACAAGGATAAAAAGGACCTAGAAGCAACAGAGCTCCATAAGAAGACCAACAGAGCCAATTAACCAGGGCCCAGAGGGGATTGTGGAGTCTGAAGCACCAACCAAAGACCATGCACTCACTGGACCTAGGTCCTCTATGTATAGATAGCGGATAGGCAGCTCAGACTTCATGTGAGTCCACTAGTAAGTGGACCAGGGACTGTCTCTGACACTAACTTTGTTGCCTACTTTTTCATCACTTCCATCTGACAGGACTGCCTTACCAGGCCACAGGGAAGAGGACAAACTCAGTCCTCATGCCACTCAATGAACTGCGATGGGCTCCACTTTTCTGAGGAATATGTAAGGAGGATGGGAAGGGTGGGTAAGACTGGGAGGAGAGGAGGGAGGGGGCTATGACGAGGATGTAAAGTTAATTAATAAATAAATAAGTTTAAAATAAAAAAGAGGGTCTGGAACACAGTAGCTGGTACTCAATACATATCATAAATAAATGAATAAATTGATAAGTAGTATTTCTGAAGAAATAATTTGTGTGGAGTGATGTGATTTCCATGGAACACTATTGGAAAGAGAAGCTGATGAAGCACATGGTGCTCTGAGGCTTTCTTGAAAGATTGAGGTCCTCCTTGCTATCTCCTCATAGCAGTAGGCTTTGGATTTGGAATTCTATAAATAGCTTTTTTAAAAAATCTTTTAAAAAAGATTTTAGTATCATATAAGAATCTGAGTAATTTGATTTATAGACAAGGAAACTAGAGAGAACTAACTATATTATAATTAACTGCATACCAAATGGCAGACTAAATTTAACTACACAATAACATATCTAATCACAGTTGGCAAAGGTAGGAAACTACACTTTTAGATTTAGGGGTACACCTCCTGCCTAAATCAGGTGTTCAGACACCATCAGGAATCTCACACAGGATATGGGAATATAAGATCTGAGAATAGGATCCTGCAAGCATTGAGGCTCCTCAGCTCCAGAGCTTAGTATGTCACTCAGGCCCTAGGACTCCAACTATCTCACACAAAGCAAAGACAGAACAAAACAAAAACAGAAAACACTCTGAAGTGAACTCAGCCAGACTGAAGGACACTGGCAACCACATGGGCCATGTAATAAAGGGGATATAACAGTTTAACTATCAGTGCTACAAGCCAAACATGGTTGTGATGGACTGTCACTGCTTCTTAAATATAAGCAAGGCAGGAAATTTCTAGATGTGCACTGAGAGTGTAATGTTGTTCTTCCCTCAGTTCTAAAACAATTAGTTTTATAATGTGTGTGTGTGAACTTTGAAAGGAAATCTGCAAGGGCAGTTCTGAGAACACAAAGAAAGCCTTCTCACAAGCCTCTTCTTTTCACCTAGATGCCCCACAATTAGATGACCATGTTCCCTTCTATGAAACTAAAAAAAAGGAGGGGGGTATTGTGGCACTAAAATCCAGAAACACTGGGCACATTAAGATGTGGAGATGCTTTATTGTGGACAGCCAGAAGAGAGTGTTCACTTTCATTCCCCTTCCCCTTCATACACCATTCTTATCCAACTTTAGGTGACATAGACTCCCTATGGATTACTATCATTACACTATAAAGAGCTTTTAAAAAACAGGGGTCATATACTAGAGAAATGCTAATAAAATTCAGTGCATCACACACACACACACACATGAGCACTATGAAAGTAGAATGGAGACATTGGGAAGAAAGGTTTTAGCAGAAGGGGAAAAGGGATGAGAGGAAAATGGAGGATGAAAGCTACTAAAATTATTTATATAAATGTATGGCACTCTCAATAATTTTTAAAAGAATAGCAATCATAATCTGGGTACTTAGTACAGTTCAGACATAGAAAAACACAAAAAACCCAAAACTTTTGGAATGTCTGATTCTGCTCAACTATGTTCATTATTAGCAATAGCCAGAAACTGTAAACAACCCAGATGTCCCTCAGCCAAACAATAGACACAGAAACTGTAGTACACGTACACAATGGAACACTATTAAAAACAAGGACATCACGAAATTTGCAGGCAAATGGATGGAACCAGAAAAAAAATCATCCTGAGTGAAGCAACCCAGACCCCAAAAGACACACATAGTATATACTTATGGGCAGTTGTTAGCCATACAATACCTGATAACTTTACTACAATCCACAGACCTAAACAGGCTAAGTCACAAGGAGGACCCTAGAGAGGATGCTTAATTCTCATTCAGAAGGACAAATAGAATAGACACCAGAGGTGGTTGAAGAAAGGGAACAGGATGGGAGCCTACCATAAAAAAACTTCACCCAGCAGAGGACTGAAGCAGATGCTGGGACTCACATCCAAATGTTGGAAAGAGTGCAGAGAGTTTTATGGAAGAGTAGGGGGATAGAAGGACTAGGAGCGAATAGAAGCTCCACAAAAAGACAAACAGAGCCAACAAATCTGGGCCCCGGGGGGGGGGCTGTGGAGATTGATGCACCAACCAAGGACTATGCATGGAGAGGATCCAGGGCCCCTATTCAGATGTAGCTGATAAGCAGCTCAGTCTTCATGTAGGTCACCTAGTAAGGTGACCAGGGGCTTTCCCTGACATGAACTCTTGTTGCCTGCTCTTGGAAGAGGATGTAGGCAGTCCTGAAGAGACGTGCTAGTCTGTGGACAGTTAGTAAAGGAGGACAGCTCCCCCTTTCTGAGAACTAGGGGACAGGGATATGGGGGAAGAGGGAGGGAACTATGATCTGGATGTAAAATGAAAAAAAGACAGCTATAGAGCTAAGTGCACCAATTTTCAAGTCAGAAGGCAAAACTATAATCTCTTTTTGACTGCCAAATAGCCATCCTTTTTTGCATAAGCCCTATGATTTTAATGGATCATGACAGTTCTTCTGTAAAATGCTGAACTGAAATATGCAGCCCTAATTCCTTGCCACTGTCAATTAGCTGGTTAAACATACTGAAGTTCATGGCTAACTAAGTATACCAAGCATATTGTGTATGTATGAATACAAAGAGAGATAGAAGAGACAGAGAAAGAAAGCTTGAGTTAGTGATTCAAGTTACTATTATAGATACTATTGTAATCCTCACAGAATCAGATAAGGCAAACAATATCAAGGATTTTTTTGGTAGTGTTTGTTTTGATGTTATCAGATAGCTTCACATATGGAATTACATTTAATTTTCAATTTCAAAAGATCAACACAAACATATTTAACAATGTAATTACACAGAATATAAAATTTTATTGAGTCTCTGCATCTGCTTTGAGACCCTGCAGGGTGAAGTCTTTCAGAGGACATCTAATAGGCTCCCATCTTGTTTCCTCTCTTCCACTACTTCCATTATCTATTTTATTTGCCCTTCTGAATGAGAGTTAAGCATCCAACCTAGGGTCATCCTTCTTATTTAGCTTGTTTTAGTCTGTGGATTTTAGTATATTTATCCCATATTATGTGGCTTATATCCACTTATAAGTGAGTGCCTACCATGTGTGTCTTTCTGATTCTGGATTACTCATTCAAGATGATCTCTTCTAGCTCCACCCATTTGCCTGCAAATTTTATGATTTCCTTGTTTTTAATAGCTGAGTAGTATTCCATTGTGTAAATGTACCACAATTATTTATTTATTTCAATTTATTCACTTTGTATCCAAGCTATAGCCCCCTCCCTCATCTCCTCCCGGTCCTACCCACACTCCAACTATGTTCATAGCACCATTATTTATAATTGCCAGAATCTGGAAACAACCTAAATGTCCCTCAACTAAAGGATGGATGCAGAAATTGTGGTACATTTACACAATGGAATACTACTCAGCTATTAAAAATAAGGAACACAATGGAATGGATATTAGACATATAATATAGGATAAACATACTAAAATCTGTATTCTGTTTTTAAATTGAGTTAGCCAAAATTTGGGCAAAGCTCAGGAAGTTTTATGGAGGATTTGGGGGGGGGGGAGAAAGACCTGGAGGGGACAGGAGCTCCACAAGAAGACCAACAAAGCCAACAAATCTGGGTCCAGGGGAGCCTGCAGAAACTGATGTACCACCAATAAAGGACCATGCATTGAGAGGACCTAAACCCCCTGCTCAGATGTAGCCAATAGGCAGCTCAATGTTCATATGGGTTCCCTAGTAAGGAGAGCAGGGGTTATCTCTTTATCTGTACATGGAATCTGTTACTCTCTCTTAGATCAATTTCCCCTGGTGGGGCAGCCTTTCCAGGCTATAGAGGAAGAGGATTCAGGCAATCCTGATGAGACTTGATAGGCTAGTGTCAGATGATAGGGGAGAAAAGCTCCTCTTTTCTGTGGTTCAGTGGAGGGTGTTTGGGGGACTTAGGGAAGAAGGATGGGACCCACTGGGAGAAGACAAGGAAGGGGTTACAATCAAGATATAAAGTGAATAAATTATAATAAATAAATAATATTTTAATGAACTTGAATACCTCTCAAGTTCATTATAAACTAAAAGTTTGATTTAACTTATAATACTTTTTTTAAATTTATGATTCTTAAAGTGCTAGTTAATGAGAGCCTTTGATGAATTTTTCTGATCTGACTTCTATATACTGAGTGTACTTGGGCATGCACAGTGATTACTAATAAAGGCAACTAAAAATTTGGGCAATTGACAAAATGTAATTATATTTTGTTAATTTTTATTAGACCTTATTGCATTTCTAAATTTTTGCTGGGGATCAAACATAACATAGTTAAGTCTGGTTTACAAACAGGTATAAAATCATAATTATTTCCATGTTTTCACTAGCTTGTGATTATGTAACTAGTAAAGCACCATGCTGATTCATCAGATCAGATCTCCCTCTTTCTCTCTGTCTCTGTCTCTCTCTCTGTCTCTGTGTGTGTGTGTGTGTGTGTGTCTCAAATACACACACACACTTTTCTCAACCTCACAGCTTGTTTTCAAACCCAAAGGTCCAGATAATCTTTTTTTTCTCCTATACTATATGAAAAACAGACCAAATTTTATCAGCTGGATCCAGTCCATCCTGCTCTGACTTAGCCATGGATTGACAGAATCAGACCTGAGAAAAATACCCAAACACTGGAACAGAAAAAGGAAAACTCAACAAGCCTCTTTGCTCCAGCATTGACTAAAATGAAAAGCTAATGAGCTGTAGCTGCTTTCTGGGTAGAACTGAAGTGCTGCTTTACTAAACAGACTTACACATAGCCTTCTCTGTGTCACATTGCGATGTGCAGAGTATTACCTTGTATTGTTTGAGCAGTTAACTCAATAGCTTAATACTTGCAACTTAGAAGCACTGTGCTGCAAAGACCTGAGACATCCTCTCCCACAGGACTGAAACTTACAAGGTGCTGTAGGAAATGGATAATACATTTACCTCTGTGGGTGGAAAAGACAGTTATGTTGTACATTACAATACCAATATATAATTTACCATGGGACTTTTAAGAATTCCATAACTGTTGTCATTTTTAGTGTCTGGTGTGACTCATTAGCATTTAGGAAGACAGAAATGCTCTGTGACTCCTAATTTGACTCTTAAGATGCTCAGAATCTTACAAAAATGTTATCTAAAACTTAACCTGGAATTTGAAGTTATTTAACATTTGTAAGTAAACTTTTTTGAATTATCTTGTTTCCTGGTCCCTGAATAACTTCCCTTTGGTAAAATTATTTTCATTAACTTTACAAAAGTAGTATCAAATACATGCCAACATGGAACATAATAACTTCAGAAGATTTTATACATTTAAACTTCAGTGAAGTATAGATAAATCAATCCCATAACACATTAAAGACACAGATTTGCCTCCTCCTTTCTCATCTTACTGACCTCTACCTCCTTCATCTTAAGAACAGCAGAAGAAGGAGCTGGAGAAGCAGTGTGCACTGATTTCTTTGGTCCTTGCTTTCTCACAAACTGACCTTTTGATACCATTGCTCAAACTGCCAAACAGAGAATCAGCAAGACCAAATTTCTGATTATAACATATTTTGTTTAATATTGACCCAGGGTTTTCTTTTCTTTTCTTTCCTTCCTTCCTTCTTTCTTTCTTTTTCTTTCTTTCTTTCTTTCTTTCTTTCTTTCATTCCTTCTTTAAGTGTTTGCCAAAGTGTAAGGTAATAAAAATCACTGTAATTTAAGTTTTTAAATTGTTGTTAACACTATTTCAGCATTTGAAACATCACAGTAGATAAGAAATAGTTTTTTAAGCTTTATGAGATGTTTGTAACTGCATTGGACATTTGTCATTTCTATTGGAATTTTAGAAATGTGAAAGTGAATTTGATAAAAGTGCAGTCACATAATGGTATAAACAAAATGTCTTTTTTTGTTGTTATTTTGTTGTTTTAGTTTGGGGAGGGTGTTTGTTTTCCAATCTTGCAACCACAGCATACCACAGAGAAACAGCTCAGAAGAAATGGAAGGAAATTAAAGAAAGGGAGCCAAATTCCTACAAACAGCTACAAATCATCACACCACAAGACCATGGTAAAAGAATGCCACATAGACTGATTTCTATTGAAACTTGGAGGTCTATTTTCCCCAAAGAATTTTGAAAAGAATCTGAGTATCCAATCAGAAACTAATTTCATCAACTAAAGAAAACATTTTTTTTAAATTTTTGACAGTTTGATACATTTTTAATTAATTTATTTTTTATTAATTACAGTTTATTCACTTTGTATCCCAACTGTAGCCCCCTCCCTCCTCCCCTCCTAACCTCACCCTCCCTCCCTCTTCTCCATTCATGCCCCTCCCCCAGTCCACTGATAAGGGAGGTACTCCTACCCTTCCATCTGATCCTAGTCTATCAGGTCTCATCAGGACTAGCTGCATTGTCTTCCTCTGTGGCCTGGTAAGGCTGCACCCCCCTTAGAGGGAGGTGATCAAAGAGCTGGTCACTGAGTTCATGTCAGAGACAGTCCCTGTTCCCACTACTAGGGAACTTAAAAACAAACTTGAACACTGAGCTGCCCATCGTCCACATCTGTGCAAGGGTTTTAGGTTATCTCCATTAATGGTCTTTGGTTGGAGAATCGGTCTCAAAAATGATCCCTGTGCCCCAATTTTTTTTCTCTCCTTGTGGAGCTCCTGTCCCCTCCAGGTCTTTCTGTCTCCCCCTTCTTTCATAAGATTCTCTGCACTCTGCCCAAAGTTTGGCTATGATTCTCAACTTCTGCTTTGATACCCTGCAGTCTTTCAGAGTCCCTATGTGGTAGGCTCCTGTCCTGTTCCCTGTTTTCTCCCTCTCCCGATCTCCATCCCATTTGCCTTTCTGAATGGTAATAGCCAGAAGCTGGAAACAACCGAGATGTCCCTCAACAGAGGAATGGATACAGAAATTGTGGTACATTTACACAATGGAATACGACTCAGCAATTAAAAACAAGGAAATTATGACATTTGCAGGCAAATGGTGAGAACTAGAAAAGATCCCAGAAGCAGAAAGACACATAAGGTATATACTCACTTATAAGTGGATATCAGACATATAATATAGGATAATCATACTAAAATCTGTACACTTAAAAAAGCTAATGAAGAAGGAGGACCCTGAGTAAGATGACAATTTTATACATTTAAATTATTAATTTAAGTCGTTTGTATACTCTGTTTTCCTCTCTCTCTCTAGAAAGTTTAATAAGTTTCTTTCTCTAAATTTTGTGATAAGTTAAGGACAATTTATTAATGGCAATATCACTGAAGAAAATTACCCTCTTCCAATCCCTCCCCAATTACTATTAATCATCAATAGCCTGTAGAAAGGGGTAGGGCATTGTGGGTTCTTCACTATCACAGTAAAATGTTCATAGGCCCAGTCTTGTACAACTGCAATGAGTTCATGAGTTACATTATGTCCAGATGTCTTTTTGCAAACATGTCTTCTTGGTTCATGACATTCATGAACCTGGAGCAATGAAAGTAAATATAGTGGTTTCACTTAGGGCTGAGAACTCAGCATTAAAATTAGCTGTATGTTTCTGCACTAACTGCTGCCTACTGCAGTAAGAAGCACCTCTGATGAAGGCTGACACAGCACTAATTTATGGGCACAAACATAGTTATTTCAAAGGCAGTTTGGCAATGTGACCATACAGTAAATCAATATTTACAGGTTTTTTCTGGGGGGCTTCAGAAGCTCTTGACCTGGTTTACAGAAATAGATATGAGTTCCATCCTGTAGAAGGGTCTTCAAACAAAAACAGTTGGCAATCCCCATAATAGTTATGCCAGTATAACTCTAAAGAAACTAGAAAACAATAGTGTTTGCAGTTTTTATTATTTTGTATATTTGCCTTTGCCTACTCCAAACTGAATATGATCTAAATGAAAGCATAGATTTCTTTATCTGTTTTTGCCAGTTGTTCATCATCATTGATACAAGTAAACAAAAAATGTTAGTTCAATAAGTTGAAAATGCCAATAGCTTTTTCAGACTTACTGTAATAGACACACATGATCATCATGCTTAAAAACAAAGCAAAAACTTTTCTTGGTATCTATAAAATAATGAGAAAGCCTTTGTGCCTCTACATGGGCAAGTTTAAGAGAAAAGTAAAAGCTTACTTTTATGAATGAGATAAAAATAGGAATGAATCACTGTCACTATGAGCATTATTCAAGTTTTAAAACTTAATCTCAAATAAGAACGTACTGAAAGCAGAGTATACAACCCAGAAACAATAACTAGAAGTCAAACGCAAGTAACCAGTAGCAAGAAATCTCTCCACTAAAATATGGCAGCCAAATACTTCAATGTCATCATAAATCTCATAGGTATAAACTGGATGATGCCAAACAAGAATATCAGGATAATTAGGCTAAGATAATTATTCCATTGTCTATGTTCAATTTAAATAAATTAAAACCAAGAAGATGTTGACCTCCTTCTTATGATTTACTTGGCCTTGTAAACTCTTTCCTTGGCACAAACTAATTATTAGTAAGTTCACAGGGAATGATATCAATATGTAGTGAGAGCTTTCTCATTTCAAAGAAAAATGTATCTGAGTTATGATGTTGTATTGGCTATGACAGGCATGCACACAAGAAAAAAAAAACTGACCATGGTGATTTGGCACTTTAAAATTTGACATGTAGTTTCATGCCTTCATGCCTGAGATAAATAAATCAGTAAAAGTAAAACATACATTGTGTGCACACACACAAGTACCTATGCATCTATATAATGATATGGACAATTCTCCACATGTGTCTTCTTTGTGACACATCTATTAGAGATAAACAATACTAATGTTTGAAGACACAAAAGAATTCCCAGAACCACAGAAAAATCAGAACTGGTAAGGATAGGTATCATACACAAGCTCTTACATCAATAAATCTATGATGTAGCAGAGAGTATGTTTGAAATTACTAATGGATTCAGCCAGGTAGCATATTCCCTCATAATAATATCTACTATGAAAAATTAACTGTGCTACTATCCTAAAAACAGGAAAAGTTCATAATGTTACTGTTTTTAAAAATAAAATAAAACAAAATTATGTGTGGGTCAGCAAAAGGGAACAATATGAATCAGAAGAAACAACAACAAAAATAGAATAAAGGATGTGTTGTAAGTACCTCATGGTAGAGAAAGGCCTCAACCGGGGGGGAGGTAAGTGAAGAAAGAAAAGTACATACAATTATCTCCTCTTCACCATTATACTTTTTGGAACTAGTGGTACTGAACTATTTCATTTTGCTCTAATTTTTGTTCTCACTTGTTTTTTTTTATAATTTTATCCATCAACTGTGTTGTTTGGTAATGTCATACATGTATACAGTGTATTCTAATACCCCTCCACATCTGTCTTATCTTCCTCCTGTCTCTCAAGCACCCCCTCCCAGCACCCTGCTTTTACCATGTTCGTAATTTGAGTTTGTGCTTTTGTTTAACCAGGGCAATTTGTGTGACTATTGGATTAGAAGTCCATTGGAATCTGGTGAAGTCATCATTGAGTGTATAACTGAAGGCCAAGGTTTCCCCACTCCTTGAGTCTACTAATAACAAATAGTTCAACAATGAGGGGTAAGGCTTCCTTCACTCATGCCTAATTATTGACAGGCCCATTCTTTTACATGCTCAGTACAGGCACTGCAGCTGCTGTGAGTTTGTAACTAAAATAGCTGTGTTTTGCCCACATAGCAAAAATAGCAGTACTCTTTGTTCATAGGTCATTCTCATTCTCTTTGAATAATAAATTTGCTTGTCACTGCAATGTTTCAATCACAGTTGTCTGTCCTCCACATAGTTATCTGCTAATATATTTTTCTGCCCTTGTAGCCCATAAACTTGCCTAAAAAAATATTCCATTCATTCATGGAGCTCTCACCCAATTCTCCACTTAAAGAGATAATGCACTGTTGGGTGCATTATGAATCTTAGACTATAGCTATATGGAATTATGTGATAAAGAACAACAATAACAGACCGGTAAAGGTGAAAAGAAAACCTAGTTCCATAACTGAGCATTCTCAAATAAGAAAGTGAGCTCCTAAGTATAAATATCTTGTATAATTTAAGACTTAACACCGATCTTATCATAGGAGTTAAATGAGCTCTTCAGATATTTTGGTATTCCTAGGAAAAGTGACATCATCATAAACAAGAATGAATATCCTGAAACCTCTCTGCTCTTGACAAGCTTCTGAATCTCCTCTCCCCTCATTTTATCATAATTTCTGCCTAGAAGCAATCAAAAATCCTTGCTTTTCATCTTTAAGAAGCTCAGGAGAAGCATCTTTAAGAAGCTTCACTCCTTTATTGTGGATGTGGAAACCTCTATGGTTCTGTCTACTTGTTTGACTATTTCTACTTAATCTCAACTCCTCCAACCTCTTCTACTCTGTCCATAAAGCTCACAGCCACCAGTGAAATCCCACAGATGGCTCACCTTCCCTGACATTTGCTTTCATGTTCCTTCTTTGATGCTGAGACTCATGTGCTTTCCCTCGAGGAATCAGCTTCCTCTTGACTCCATGAACAAAGGCTGCTATTCTCTCCATTCTACTTGAATGATGGTGCCAAATGTGAAGTAAATGATCTTACTCCTCTTTACCAGATTATCTTTCCTTATCCCTTCAGAAATATTTTTAGCTTCTCAATTCTGACTAGGAGTGGGAATTCACTGTGGAATTTCCATTCTTATTTCTATAAAACCCATCTTCCAACTTGCCACATATACAAATACCTGCTGATCTTGAGCTTTCCTTTCTTTCAGTGGATTTTTTTAATTTTCAACTCATAGTTGACTTCTCCTAGAACATGAAAAAATTAGATCTGGATATTGGAAAGTACTTGCTTAACATATGTGAAGCCCTATGTTAGAACACTTCAGAATAGCATAAACTCCAGCATTGTGGCTCTTATCTATAATCCTACCACTTAGGAGGTAGAGGTCAGATAATTGGGACATCAAGATCATCTTCCACTACATTGAAAGTTTGAAGGTAGACCTTATACACAATACTCCACTTGAGAGGAAAGCGTTTTTTAAAAAGTGATAGTTAACAGCACAGGCTGATCTTGCAGAGGACCCATGTTTGATTCCCAGCACCCATTCTGACTCCACAGTAACCAGGAACACATGTGATAAACAGACATACATGCAGACAAAATATCCATACCAACCCACCCACAAAAACCTCATTCCAAAACTACAAGAGCTGTAGGGACAAAGACAGAACAGATAAAGCAGAAATTGAAGAAATGTCCAGTAAATGCCAGGCCCAACACTAAGACCCACCCCATGAAAGAAAGACAATCCATATCACTCTTAATGATATTGTGATATGTTTGCAGACAGGAGCCCATCAGAGTTGTCCTCTTAGAGGCTCCTCCCAGCAACAGCTCAAAATAGATACTAACAGCCAAACACTGGGTGAAGCATAGGGAGTCCCCTGGAAAAAAGGGGGGAAGGATAAATGAACTTGGAGGTGACAAAAGCTCCATAAGAAGACCATCAAAACCAATCAACCAGAGCCCAGAGGGGCCTATGGAGTCAGTAGCGCCAAACAAGGACAACATGGTCTAGACCTAGGTCCTCTACTGATAAGTAGCCCATGGGTATCTTGGGCTTCACGTGGGCCCACTAGCTATGGAAGTGAGAGATGGACTATGTTGCCTGTATTTTTATTACTTCCCCCGATGGGATTTCCCTACCAGTCCACAGAGGAGGAAGATGAACTCCTCATGTAAATAGATGAGCTGGTGAGTGTGAGGGGCAGAGGATCTGAAACTCCAAAAATGGTGAGTGTGAGGGGCAGCTGAAGCCAGAACATCAACACTGATGCTACCTGGCTGAGAGGCCACAGCTCATGAGCTGAGACCGTTTAGATCCAGGTCACTTGCGAACTTCTCAGAGACTGAGAGTGGCAAATATTCAACCACCCTGCACTTCCCTTTCTTAGGCTTCCCTCCTCAGTGGAGGCGGCCCATAGTGCCCGCTGCTCCTAGCACAGAACTCCCTGCTCGGTATCTGAGACAAAGAAGGCAAGCCTCCCAGTTCATCAGCAGTGGGCTGCCAGCTGTACTGGCCTCCATGAGCAGCTATTTGGGCTCTGCAGGGTCTCCCAACTATCAACTATAATGGCCTCCCAGTCACTCAGTGTTGGGCATCTGGCTGTATAGGCCATCGAGGTCCTCCAGGCCACCCAGGTCTGCGGGTAGCTGTACGGGCTCCCCAGGGCCTCCCTGCAGGCATCTGGACCAGCCTCCCAGTTTTATGGCTGTGCCTGGACTCCCAGCAGGCTAGTATACCAGCCTCCCAGTTGTGCAGCTGTTGCACCACTGAGCTGAAAGATCTCCTACACTTGCACTCCTCTCAGCAGGCCCAAATCTGAGAGTAGAGAACAGGGAAAACCCTATGCTTTCTGATTAGGTCTGCTAGAGAGTGAGTGTGCCTTTAAGTGAGTGCATGCAGAGCCTCAGATCCAGGGTCTCTCTATGCTAGCAGCCAGATATCAGATCCCTCCCACCCACAGCCCCACTGTGAGCAACATAGGGATTCTTCGGCTAGTGTTCTCAACATTGAAGCCCCTGTTCTGTGGGTCTACCAGTGGAGTCCAGTCAAACAATTCCTGGAGCTCAGACAGATCTGAATACCAGAAGGACAGTATGACAGGCCTGTAAGCCACTGAGGTATTCATGGAACCTGCACATGTACATTGCACATGTGAACAGTGCCAAAGCCTGCACCCCTTCTGCATCTGTAACCCCCACGTTCCAGGCATCTACACCTTCTAGCACCCTGTCCTTCTGGACACACTTCCATGCACACACAAATGCTTGCTCGCCCATACTGTGCACTCACACCTGCAATCTTCCTCCCTTAGGTACAGCTGAAACCAATGTACATTCTCAAACCAGTGGACTTTTCTCATCTTCCTAAAGAATAGTCCAGACACCAGAGAAAGACGGACCCAGTCTGAACAGACTCCAGGAACAAACAGTGAGGGTTACAGATAAGCAGATGGCCAAAGGTCGGAATAAGAACACATCCAATAAAAATCAGGACATCATGACTTCACCAGAAAACCCCAAAAATCAATGGATATTACAATTCATCAGAAACACAGAAAAAAAATGATTTTGAAGCTATGCTTATCCAAGTATTAGAAGCACATAAAGAGGAAATGAACGAATCTCTCAAAGAAATAGCCACACAAATAGAGGCAAATAAAGAATAAATGAACAAAGTTCTCAAAGAAATACAGGCAAATACAGCCAAACAAATAGAGGCACAAGTAGAGACATAATTCATGGCATATAGAGAGGAAACAAACAAACAAAAAAATAGAGGCCATTATGGAAAGACAGGAATCCACATTCAAACAGATACAAGAAAATGATACAAGGCATGAAAACAGAATTAGAATCAATGAAGAAAACACAAACAGAGAAAATCATGGAGCTGGAGAACATAGAGAAAAGATTGGGAACAAAGGTAAGCATCACCAATAGAATACAAAAGGTGGAAGAGAGAACCTCACATGCTGAAGATACACTTGCAGAAATTGATACATCTCTCAGAGAAAAAGTAAAATTGGAAAAGTTCTAAAAACAAAACATCCAAGAAATCAAGAACACCATGAAAAGATGAAATCTAGGAATAATGAGAATAGATCAAAAAGAAAATTTCAGGCTCCAAGGTCCAGAAAATATTTTCAAAAAATCATAAAAGAAAATTTTCCAACTTAAAGAAAGAGATATCCATAAACATACAAGAGGCCTACAGAACACCAAATAGACTAGGTCAGAAAAGAAACTCATGTCACATCCTAGTCAAAACACTAAATCTACAGAACAAAGAAAAAATATTAAAAGAAGCAAGGGGAAAAGGACAAGTAGCATATAAAGGTAGACCTATTAGAATCACATCAGACTTCTCAACAGAAACTATGAAAGTCAGAAGGGCCCGGGAAGATATCATACAGCATTTAAGGGACCACAGATTCCAATCAAGACTACTATACCCAGAAAAGCTTTCAATCAAGATAGATGAAGAAAACATAATATTCCACGACAAAACTAAATTTAAACAATATCTACACAGCAACCCAGCCCTACAGAAAATACAGAAGGAAAACTCCAATTCGAAGAAAACAACTACACCTAAGAAAACATAGGATACAGATAACTTCACAACAAAGAAATTAAAAGAAAACAAGCAATGTATCATAGAAACAGCAAAACGCCACAATAAAAGGAACTAACATTCATTGGTCACTATTACCTATCAACATCAATGGACTCAACTCTCCAATAAAAAGACATAAACCAACAGAATGGTTGCAGAAAGTGGATCCAACAACTCTGCTACATCCAAGAAACACACCTCTGCAACAAAGATAAACACTATGTCAGAGTAAAGGGCTGGAAAAATGTTTTTCAAGCAAATGGACCCAGAAAACAAGCCAGAGTAGCTATCCTAATAGCTAATAATATAGACTTTCAACCAAAATTAATCAAAAAAGATGAGGAAGGGCACTTCATTCTCATCAAAGGAAAAATCCACCACAAGGACATCACAATTCTCAACATCTATGCCCCAAATAAAAGAGTACCTACATTTGTAAATGAAACATTATTAAAGCTTAAATCACACATTGATCCCAACACCTTAACAGTGGGAGACTTCAACACTAAATCAAATGGACCTAATAGATGTCTACAGAACTTTTCACCCAAACTCAAAAGAGTATACATTCTTTTCAGCACCTCATGGAACTTTCTCCAAAACAGACCATATATGTGGTCAAAAAGCAGGCCTCAACAGATACAAGAATATTGAAATAATCCCTTGTATCCTATCTGACCACCATGGACTAAAGCTGGACCTCAACAACAACAGAAATAGCAAAAAAGCCTACACACATATGGAAAATGACCAACTCGCTACTCAATGACAACTGGGTTAGGGAAGAAATAAAGAAAAAAATCAAATACTTCCTAAAATTCAAGAAAAATGAAGGCACAACATACCCAAACATATGGGACACAATGAAAGCAGTGCTAAAAAGAAAGTTCAGAGCACTAAGTGCCTTCAAGCAGAATCATGAAACATCTCATACAAGCAACTTAAATGGTTCACCCGAAAGTCCTAGAAAAATAAGAAGCAAACACACCAAAGAGGAGTAGACTGCTAGAAATATTCAAGCTCAGAGCTGATATCAATAAATTAGAAATAAATAAAACTATTCAAAGAATCAATGAAACCAAGACCTGTTTCTTTAAGAAAATCAACAAGATAGACAAAGCCTTAACCAAACTAACTAAAAGGCAGAGAGAAACTATCCAAACCAGCAAAATCAGAAACTAAAAGGGGAACATAACAACAGACATGGAGGAAATCCAAACAATCAGTAGGTCTTCCTTCAAAAGCCTATACACCAAAAAGAAAAGAAAAAAAAATTGAAAAATCTAAATTAAAATGGAAAAAAATCTAAATAGAAAGTTTTCTTGCTAGATTCCATTTACCAAAATTAAATCAAGATCAGGTAAATAGATTGAATAGTCCTATATCCCCCAAGGAAATAGAAATCACCAAAAGTCTCCCTCCCCCCCCCCAAAAAAAAACAGGGCCAGACAGTTTCAGCGCAGATTTCTCCCAGACATTCAAAGAAGAGCTAACTCCAATTCCCTTCAAACTATTCCACAAAATAGAAACAGAAGGCTCTTTACAAAACTCATTCTATAAAGCCACAGTCACCTTGATACTTAAATCACATGAAGACACAACAAAAAAAAGAGAACTTCAGACTTATCTCTCTTATGAACATTGATGGAAAAATTCTGAACAAAATACTTTTAAAATGAACCCAAGACCACATAAAGGATATCATCCACCATGACCAAGTAGGCTTCATCCCAGGCATGCAGGTGTGGTTCAATACTTGGAAATCCATTAATGTAATACACCACATAAACAAACTGAAGGAGAAAAACCACATGATCATCTCCTTAGATGCTATAAAAAGGTATTTGACAAAATCCAACACCCATTCACATTTAAAGTCTTGGAGAGATCAGGGATACAGGCACATACTTAAACATTGTAAAGACAATATACAGCAAGCCCATAGCAAACATCAAACTCAATGGAGAGAAACTTAAATCAATCCCACTGAAATCAGGGACAAGACAAGGCTGCCCACTCGCTCCATATCTCTTCAACGTAGTACTTGAAGTCCTAGCTAGAACAATAAGACAACTAAAGGAGATCAGGGGATACAAATCAAAAAGGAAGAAGTCAAAATATCACTATTCACAGATGATAAGATAGTATACATGAGAGACCCCAAAAATTCAACCAGTGAACTCCTTCAGCTGATAAACACCTTCAGCAAAGTGGCTGGATACAAAACTAACTCCCCCTTCATTCATATGATTCCCTGAACTCTGCCCAAGGATTGGTTATGAGTCTCAGTTTCTGCTTTGATAGACTGCTAGGTAGAGTCTTTCAGAGGCCCTCTATGGTAGGCTCCTGTCCTGTTACTTGTTTTCTCCTATATCCAATGTCCATCCATTTATCTTTCTAAGTGAGGATTGATCATCTTACCCTGGGTCCTCTTTTTTGTTTATCTTCTTTAGGTGTACAGATTTCAGTATGTTTATCCTATCTTATAGGTCTACTACCCACTTACAAGTGAGTATACTGTGTGTGTCTTTCTGCTTCTGGGATACCTCACTCAGGATGATCTTTTCTAGATCCCACCATTTGCCTGCAAATTTCATGATTTCCTTGTTTTTAATAACTGAGTAGTAATCCATTGTGTAAAAGTACCACGATTTCTGTATCCATTCCTCCGTTGATGGACATCTGGGTTGTTTCCAGCTTCTGGCTATTACGAATAAAGCTGCTACAAACATGGTTGAGCAAATATCCTTCTTGTGTACTTGAGCAACTTTTGAGCATATGCCGAGGAGTGGTATAGCTGGATCTTGAAGAAGCGCTATTCCTAACTGTCTGAGAAAGCGCCAGATTGATTTTCAAAGTGGTTGTACAAGTTTACATTGTCCTCCTCTGTGGCCTGACAAGGCTGCTCCTCCCTCAGGGAGTGTGGTCAAAGAGCCAGCCACTGAATTCATGTCAGAGACAGTCCCTATTCCCCTTACTAGGGTACTCACTTGGATACTGAGCTGCCATGGGCTACATCTGTGCAGTGGTTCTAGGTTATTTCCATGAATGGTCCTTAGTTGGAGTATCAGTCTCAGAAAAGACCCTGGGCCCAGATTTTTTGGTTCTGTTGCTCTTCTTGTGGAGCTCCTGTCCTCTCTGGGTCTTACTAACTCCCCCTTCTTTCATAAGATTCCCTGCACTCTGCCCATAGTTTGGTTATGAGCACTGGGATGGCCGAGTGGTTCAAGCACTGGACTTAAGAAACATTTTAAGGAAAAGTATGAACAGACACCTTCCTGTCCATCTCTCCTAAAAAGCCACAGATTTGAAACAGAAGAAATATTTATTTCCAAAATGTTATCATTTGTGGATATTTTTAATGTACCTTAAGTCCTTCTTGTTACTTAGCTTCTTTGGGTCTGTGGATTATAGGATGGTTATTCTGTACTATATGACTAATAACCATTTATAAGTGAACACATATCATGTGTGTCTTTCTGGATCTGGGTTATCTCACTCATGATAATATTTACTAGTTCCGTCCATTTGCCTGCAAATTTCATGATTTCCTTGTTTTTAATAGTTGAGTAGTGTTTCAATGTATAAATGTGCCAATTTCTTTATGTACTCTTCTGTTGAGGGACATGTAGTTTGTTTCCAATTTCTGGCTATTATGAATAAAACTGTTGTGAACATAGCTGAGCAAGTGTCCTTGTGGTGTGGTGGAGTATCTTTGCTTAAATTTTCCTCAGAAAGGGAAATAAAATAGATAGCAGAAGTGGATGAAGAGAGAAAACTGGTAGAAGAGGGGGTGAGAAGGGGAACGAGGGTGGGAATCAGGGATGGGAGGACTGGGAGAGAGAAAAGAAAGTAATGGGGGGATCTCTGGGACAAGCTAGAGTTCCATGATGGGATAGGCTCCTGGGAAGATATAGGGTGAATATAGCTGAGACTCCTAGCAGCGGGGGATATATAGACTGAAGTGGTCTCCTCCTATATCCAGGCAGGAATTCCAGTGGAGGGAGTGGGACACCAACTCACGCACAAAACCTTCAACACAAAATTTACCCTGCTAACAAGGTGTTCAGGATCAAAGATGGAACAGAGATTGAGGAAAGACCCAAACAATGATTGGCCCAACTTGAAAACCACCTCATGGGAGAGAGCCAACTGTTGACACTATTAATGACAATCTGCTATGTTTGCAGATAGGAGCCTAGCGTAACTGTCTTCTGAGAGGCCAACTATCAGGCAGAGCTTGCAGAGTTTTGTGAAAGAGGCGGGGAAGAATAGAAGACCCAGAAAGGACAAGAACTCCACAAAAAATCCAAGAGTCAAGTAACCTAGGGCCATGGGGTCTTACAGAGACTGAAGCACCAACCAAAAAGCATGCATGGACTGGACCTAGGTTCTCTACACATATATAGTTGATGGGGCGGTTTGGTCTTCATGAGTGTCCCCTAGCAATTACAGTGAGGGCTGTCTCTGACACGTACTCTGTTGCCTGGTTTAGATCACTTTCCTCTCGCTGGGCTGATTTGTTGGGCCTCAGTGGGAGAAGATGTGTTTAAGTCCTGATGTGATTTGGTATGCTCGGGTAGGGTTGGAGGGGTTCCCCTTTTCTGAGGAGGAGGGGTGAAATGAGGAAGAGAGTGGGAGGGCAGGACCAATAAGGGAGGAGTGAAGGGGCTATGGTAGGGATGTAAAGTGAATACATAAAAATGTAAAAATATAAATAAACATTAAAAAAATTAAATGTACCTTAAATCTACATTGGATTTTTAACTACCAGAGATCTTATAGAATCTGTATATGCAAGGTAAAAACATTAATGAAAATTCAAAAATGCAAAATAGTGTGGTTTCCTTTCGACATGTTTATAAAGCAGAGGGAAAATTCCATTTCCAGCATATAAAGCTTCAATCCATGACTCCTATGAAAGGAACTTTACCAACAATTTTTTAAATCAATTTCTGTGCATCATATCCTCAAATACATCATCTACAAAAGATGACTAACTCACAGCAGATCCATCTTCTCTCCAGAGCTAGTTGAAACATTGCCATCCTTCTTGATGAGTCTGTTTCAGTCATTAATAACTAGGTGTGCTTGTATGTTTGCTAACATTTATAAAAGAAACCCCTCCAAAACTTTACAAGTTAGATTGCTTGATGCTGCATGAATAGTTTAAATCATCAGTAAAGAGCCATGATAGTGATATCTCTCAAAGAAAAGGTTTAGTCATGACCAAACCAGAAATGAAACCAGATATCTGCCTGTCAGTTCCTTAACTTGACTATCCCTTGTTACTTCTAGTTAACTAATAAAAGTCAACTGAAGACAAACCAAAACATTAGAACCCTTCTGAAGATATTTCTACCCATGATATTTCTAGAAACATTACAAATTCTAAGTGTAAAATTTGGGAACTAGATTACCATACTGTGCTAAGTAAATCTTGGGATATCCAACTGCCACCCACAAGCCATATGAAACTTCCAAAATTGAAGAGTCTTTGGAATATATACATGTATATGAATATATATATGAAGTAAAAAATTTCTTTTCCATCTTAATTCAACGTGGCTGTCACATATGTGGTATGTTTACTGTTTGAAAACATGTCAGATGTCCCAGATTTATAACTGGAAAGACAGCTTGCATCTCATTACATTAGAATGAGTCATGGGTTGGTAAGCAAGGTAGGAAGGGGCCCTTTATTACAAACAAAAAGAAGCTGGGCCATGAAGCAGTTCGGCCTGGTGTCAACTCTTCATTTGAAGATTAAATGTGTGTTAAAGCTTATTCCATCCTTTTAAAAGCTGAACCCCAGTTTTCTTTTATAACAATCAAAGTTCTGGGTGTTACCCAAGAAGAGGATCCTGAGATTTACATACATTTGGAATGCAAAGACATTGCCAGGGATATTCAGTAAGTTTTCTGTTTATGATTTTCTGTGTTCTTGTGATGAGAGATGTAAACAGTCACCAACTAGTTATCAAAAATACTTAACCCAGTAATAAAAGGATGCAGAATGTCAAGTAATGAATAGATAATGCTTCCTTTAAGCCTACTCTGTCCATCCAGTGCCAACATTTGGTTCCTGGCAACATACATGCACACACATGGCTTTTTCTGAGGCATGACTTGACCATTTGTTACATGGCTCTTCAGAGTATGAAGGGCTCCTTCTATCAGAGAAAACACACAACAGCTGCTTCAAGATGTTGCTTATTTTGATGATGAAAGATATGTGCTGGGTCTGAAGGAGGCAGTCATTGATTTATTTTCACCACTTTTCTCTGGCTAACAGCAATTCAAAAGAGAAAGAACAAGCCAAATCACTCATCTGCCTGTTTGGCATGCCTGATAGTCATGGGAGCCTACATTGAGGCCATCTGTTTAGGTCTCATCCTCTGCAAACACACACAAAAAAAGATGATGTCAAGAAGAATGTGCTCCAGCTCTGGGAAAGAGCCACCTAAGGTGAACCATAAGACCCAGAAAAGCAACCCACCCACTCAGCTGCTCTTTTAACATCTAGAGCTAATCAAGTCATGGATTGACGCTGGTACAATTGTTTTGAGGTTGATTTTCCTAGGCAAAGCTTAAGTTGATTTGAACCTGTGGGCTTTGTTCTAATAGTCACACAGGTAGATAATGCCAGTGAGTCAATGCAAGTGCACATTGCAAAACAACCTTGCCAAGTGAAACCTGCCTCCACACTGTGCTCAGTGCCTGCCTAATGAAATGTTAGTGTCCCTTCAAAATCAGCTGTCTGAAACAATACATGCCAATGACAACACCCTTCAGAAACAGCAGTCATGTATTTCTGCTCAATGAAACCAAATGAGATGTTCTATTTCACCTCACCATCACCCCGTTGTACAAATATTCATGATCCGTTGCGGAGAATGTAACAGACAATGTAATTATAGCATACATTTCTATTAAGTCTTTGGTTAAGAGAATTCTAACATCATGTTACACACAGAGATTTATTTATAAACTTTATGGAGGTGATTACCTTTAGATGATATTCCAAAGTTTGCTTTTTGGTGCCTGAAATGTGTCTTCTTTTCATAGTTAGCTTTGAGATGATTGTGTCAAGAATAGCCTAATGTTTTTCACAGTAACACATATAATAATAAAAACATCAAGAATATGGGGCCACTTGAGTAGCTGTGTTAGTGATACACTCTCCCATTCCCAAAGAAGTACCTGTTTTCATCCTACACTAAAACTTAAAGAGTTGGTTAGCACTCTCTCTAATTGGAAAACCATAATTTCAGAGCCATTATCCGTGTCTGCTTTCCTCACTTTCTACATCCTTCCTACTATAAGTCTACATTACCATCAGTGTGTGCCCATTCTTTCTGGGTCCTTTCTGAACCTCTAAACCTAAACCTGTAAATAGAAAATAGTTTTCTATCTTTCAATTTATACACCTGTCTGGATTGTTGGGTTTCCTGCTGTATTTGGTCCAACCTCTGAAACTACTAGAAAGAAAGAACAACTTCCTCATAAATGCATTACTGTACCATGTTAACCTTCATTTCACCATTCTTTGATTAATTTCCATAAACAGTAGCTTGTTTTTTCCTGCTGAAAATCCTGTTAGATTTGGATCACATAATTTTCTTTTATAGCATTGTTCGTGCCTATGCATTAGTCTATCTATATATACAACCATAAGCTTCTGAATAAGGAGTCTTTGAAGAGCAAATAGTTATAACAAATATAACCTAAAGCTCACCACAAAATTGAAGCAGTGCAGTACAGAATTCTAATCATGTTCTGGGCTCTAAGTTGACCCTAAAACTGAAATAAAAATTTACACTGGGGACTGGAGAGATGAGCCTATGGTAAATAGCACTAGTTGCTTTTCCAAAGGACCCTGGATTGATTCCTAGCACTTACATAGCAAAACACAAGCATCTGTAACTCTAGTTTCAGGAGTTCTAACGGCCTCTTCTGGCCTTTATGACACTGTACATACATGACACAAATAAATAATATAGGCAAAACACTCATAAACACAAAACTAAAAACTAAAATTATATTTAAAATTAAAATAGTATGAAAAAGGACCTAAGTAGTCATAAAAGAAGTACAGTAAGATACTGCAAATGTGCCCTTAAGAACTCCCAAAGATCTCAGAAGTTGGAAACAGCAAATATAGTGTGGAATAAAAACATTGTGGAGTAAAAAGATTGAAAATATCTGCATGACTTGAGAATTTAGTTGAGAAACATTTATTCTCTGCTGTTTCTTCTTCCAAAATAATCTATTTCTTAATTACCCACTATGGTGCTAGAGGTACTCTATGAAGAAATTGAGCCTGCTACTCTCAGAACACATTTGTAGACATGTACTGTGTGGTGGTTTGAATAAAAATGGCTTCCATAGGGCCATAGAGTGAGGCACTATTAGGAGGTGTGTCCTTGCTGGAGTAGGTGTGGTTTTGTTAAGGAGGTGTATCACTAGGACATGGGCTTTGAGGTCTCAGATGCTCAATCCACATTCAGTGTGGCAGTCTCTTCCTGATACCTAAGGATTAAGACATAGAACTCTCAGCTCCTTTTCCAGCACCATGTCTGCTTTCACTGTGCCATGTTTCCCTCAATGACAATAATAGACTAAATCTTTAAACTGTAAGCCAGCTCCAATTTAAGGTTTTCCTTTATAAGAGTTGCTGTGGCATGATGTCTCATTACAGCAATTAAGCCCTAAGTAAAACATATTGTCTCCGTTGCCCCTCAGTTTCTCCAAAAATCACCACAGTAAGAGATAACAGGAGGCCCTAGAGCTAAAGGGTCCCATGTTTTAAAACATGAAAAAAAAATCAGTGTGGGCTACATTTCACAGTAAGCAAGAACAAGAAAGGGGCCCTCCCACAATGCAGATAAAAAATCTATCTCAAGTCCTTTTCCATTTTTGTTTATGTAGTATGGAGTGAAAGTAATATAAAGGTTAATGATCTGTTTAACTTACACACACACACACACACAAAGAAAAACAGGTAAAATAACACTGTCTTCAAATCCCTACCATGTCCTACTCTTAGACAGATCCCATAGAACTTAGTTCATTTGCAGTTATGTCCAATAGGGGAAGGGTGCTTCTTACCAATTACATTGGTTTTAATACAAATTAACCCAGTACCACTTCTGCAATTTTGATAGATCCGTTAGAAGAAACATGAGATTTGGGGTAGGATGCAATCATGTTTCATATCATGGAATAAGTTCTCTCTCTCTCTCTCTCTCTCTCTCTCTCTCTCTCTCTCTCTCACACACACACACACACACACACCAAACAAGAGGTACATCATTTCATCACAGAAGTTTTACAAAGTATTCAAGCCAAGTTCATTATACTAGAAACATACCAAAATACCTTGGAATTATTTTAAAACAATAATTCAGTGTCATCACATTGGTCTATTTGAAATTTTATGGTTTCTAGCTCTGAAGTAGTAACTTGAAGCTTGCTTGGTCTTTTATCTGTGAACAGGAATAAAGCATAACACTCAATTAACAAACCAAAATTAATATCTAAGTCAAAAAGTAATAGGAAATATGCAAAGGATTTCATAGTATCATAGCTGAAACTTCTTTAAGGAGACAAGATATCCGCCTCAGAAAAGATCCCTGGGCCCAGATTTCTTGGACCATGCATGGAGATAACCTAGAAACCCTGCACAGATATAGCCCATGGCAGCTCAGTGTCCAAGTGGGTTCCCTAGTAAGGGGAACAGGGACTGTCTCTGACATGAACTCAGTGGCTGGCTCTTTGATCATCTCCCTCTGATGGGGGAGCAGTCTTACCAGGCCACAGAGGAATACAATGCAGCCAGTCCTGATGAGACCTGATAGGTTAGGGTCAGATGGAAGAGGAGGAAGACCTCCCTATCAGTGGACTTGGAGAGGGGCATGGAAGGAGACAAGGGAGGAAGAGTGGGGTTAGGAATGAATGAGGGAGAAGCTACAGCTGGGATACAAAGTGAATAAACTGTAATTAATATTAAAAAATTTCAAAATTATTTTTAAAAGAAGACAAGATAATGTTATATTACTGTGATAAGTGTGTCTATGGGCATTTGGAGTCTGTAATAAAATGTCAATAAGGCAGACTCAAAACAACATGTTTACTTATATGTGTATCATGGTTACATTAGTCAAGAATCATGCATTAGTTAACTAGTCATTGATTGTTAGTAATTTTTTTTCTTTTTTATTTTATTTTTTTTTATCAGTTACATTTTATTAACTCTGTATCCCAGCCGTGTCCCGATCCCTCATTCCCTCCCAGTCCCTCCCTCCCTCCCTCCCTCATCTCCACCGTGCCCCTTTCCAAGTCCACTGATGGGAGGGACCTCCTCCCCATTCATCTGATCCTGTTTTATCAGGTATCTTCAGGACTGGCTGCAAAGCCCTCCTCTGTGGCCTAACAGGACTGCTCCTCCCTTCGGGGGTGGGGAGACCAAAGAGCCAGTCATCGAGTTCCTGTTAGAAATAGTCCCTGTTCCCCTCACTTTGGGAAACCAATTGGTTACTGAGCTACCACAGGCTACATCTGAGTGGAGGTTCTAGGTTATGTCCATACATGGTCCTTGGTTGAATGTCAGTCTCAGAAAAGACCCTGTGCCCAGATATATTTGGTCCTTGTGGAGCTCCTATCCTTTCCCCATCAGACTAACTCCCCTTCTTTCTTATGATTCCCTGTACTCTGCCAAAGGGTTGGTCATGAGTCTTTGCTTTGAAAACACTGCTAGTTAGAGTCTTTCAGATGCGCTCAGTAGACTCCTGTCATATGTTCAATGCACATCCCATCTGTCTTTCTAAATGAGGATTGATCATCTTACCCCATGTCCGCTCAATTGATTATCTTTTTTAGGTGTATAGATTTCATTATGTTTATCATATCTTATAGGTCTATATAAGTGAGTATATCCCATGTTTGTCTTTCTCCTTCTGGGATATTTCACTCAGAATGATCTTTTCTAGATCCCACCATTTGCCTGCAAATTTCATGATTTCCTCCTTTTTGATTGCTGAGTAGTATTCCATTGTATAAAAATACCACAATTTCTGTACCCATTCCACCGTTGATGGACATCTGGGTTGTTTCCAGGTTCTGGCTATTACAAATAGAGCTGCTATAAACATGGTTGAGCAAGTGTCCTTTTTGTGTACTTGAACAAACTTTGGGTATATACCTAGCAGTGGTATAGCTGGGTCTGTAGGAAGCACTATTCCTATTTGTCTTAGAAAGCGCCAGATAGCTTTCCAGAGTGGTTGTACCAGTTTACATTCCCACCAGCAGTGGAGCAGGGTTCCCCTTTCTCCACAACCTCTCCAGCATGTGTTATCACTTGAGTTTTTCATCTTGGCCATTCTGATGGGTGTAAGGTGATATCTCAGGGTCGTTTTGATTTGCATTTCCCTGATGGCCAATGAGGATGAGCATTTCTTTAAGTGTTTTTCTGCCATTCGATATTCCTCTGTCGAGAATTCTCTGTTTAGCTCTGTTCCCCATTTTTTAATTGGATTACTTGGATTGCTGCTTTTCAGCTTCTTTAGTTCTTTGTATATTGATTGTTAGTAATTAATGAGCTAATTTTTAAGTGGTTCAGTTGTGTGCTGTTACATTGTTTTCTATAATTACAGTAAGAAAATTAGTTTCAATAACAGATAAAGTAGATGACCAGTGGAAATCATCTTTTTCTTGTGCCTTTGAGAGAAAGTTTTACAAAACAAAAATAACAAAGAAAGATTTCTCAAGCCTTAAAAGGAATAAACTTTTGTTTCTGATAATTGTCTGAAAAAAATCACCATATTTGAAGAAAGGACTTATCAATTATATCAGCTCATAAGAGACTACTCAAAGATATTTTGATATGGAATGTTATTTCCACTCTACATAAGAAGATGGTCATCCTTGAAGGATTTAAACTAAGCTACAAATACTTAAGAACTGACACACACGGTATATACTCACTCATATAGACATATAATATAAGATAAACTTACTAAAATCTGTACACCTAAAGAAACTATTCAAGAGGGAGGACTCTGGCTAAAATGCTCAATCCCCACTCCGAAAGGCAAAGAGGATGGACACCAGAAGAAAGAAAATAGGAAACAAGTTAGGAGCCTCCCACAGAGGGCCTCTGAAAGGCTCTGCCCTGCAGACTATCAAAGCAGATGTAGAGACTTAATGACCAAACTTTGGGCAGAATGCAGGGAATCTTATGAAAGAAGTGGGAAATAATAGTTAGATCTGAGAGGACAGGAGGTCCACAAGGAGAGCAACAGAACCAAAAATTTTGAGCACAGGGGTCTTTCCTGAGACTCATACTCCAACCAAGTACCATGCATGGAGATAACCTGGAACCCCTGCACAGATGTAGCCCATGGCAGTTCAGTGTTCAAGTGGGTTCCATAGTAATGGGAACAGGGACTGCTTCTGACATGAACTGATTGGCCTGCTCTTTGATCACCTCCCCCTGAGGGGGGAGCAGCCTTACCAGGCCACAGAGGAAGACAATGCAGCCACTCCTGATGAGACCTAACAGACTAGGATCAGAAGGAAGAAAAAGAAACTCTCCCCTACCAGTGGACTTGGGGAGGGGAGAGTGTGGAGAAGGGAGAGGAAAGGAGGGATTGGGAGGGGAGGAGAGAGGGAACTAGAGGGGGATACAAAGTTAAAAAAAAAGTATAATTTAAAAAAAAGCGGGGATTCAGAACAGAGAGAGTAGGAAGGGACTTTTTTCCAAGAAAGGTGGGGCTTGGGAAGAAAGAGAAAATTCATTTTGACTGTTGTTCAACTTGATTAGCCTTGGGCTTTCAGGGAACTATTGTGTAGCAGATAGATAGCTGTAAAAGTATGAATAAAAGCACCATCTTAAATAAAAAATAACTGAAGAAAGAAACAAAGCATCAGGCACCTCCCATACCTTGAAGGAGTGGAGCATTCAAGAAAAGAAAAAAACATGGCAGAGTAGGAGACCTTATGGAGGCAACACAATGAAAGCTAGAGAGGTGAGTACGGATCCCAAAGAAGTAAAATGGAATCTAATCTGGAGCAAAGGGTTTTACAGTGAGGAAAAAAATGGTCTCATGAAACTAAAGAGGAATAAAAGGACAAGTATTTAATTTAGAAAGGGAATTATAAAAAGAAGAAAGGGCATACTATTTTAAGGAGAATGTATTTTGGAGACCCTGCATTGTAAGCAGATGTCCAACCAATCAACAAACACTTTATGTGTAGATTATATGTTTAAGAAGACAGCAGGCCTTGAAAGACACAAGTACATATGGTTTCTCCCTGAAAGTACTGCTGGTGTATAATTTAAGGCTGTTCTTTCCCTTTCTCCACCCTCCCACTCTCCACATGATGAGCTTTAAGCAAGAAAACTGATTAAATTGCTGTTGGAAATAATTTCATAATAGGGATGGCTACTGTTCCATTAGGTTTTCAACAAAGCATTCATCAGGACCTTTTTTATTTACTTCTTACTATTAAATAAACAACAAAGCTGACACATGGATGTGATTGCTATGGTTTGAATCTAAGATATTCTCCGCAGGCTCAGGTTTCATAGAGCTGTGGAACCTTCAGGAGGTAGGGTGTATCTATAGAATAAGTCAATAGAGATAGACTAGTAAATTTCATCCTCAGTTCCTGATGCTAATCAATTTCTAATTTTTGGTCCACTGTGATACATGCAGCTTTCCCCACATTAAAAATATTAAAAGAAACCAAAAAGTTGTTTAAAATGTTTGTCAAATCAATATTCCAGGGTGTAGATTTTAGGAGAAGGTGTCCCAGTAAGAACCTGGATAAAGATAAATAATATTCTCATTGTCAACATCAAAAGCCTGAAGACAATTCAGGAGAAATGCCTTCATAAATGAGCTCACCAACCATATTTTCTCCTCTGCACTAGAATAAAACTCTCTGAAATCATAAGAAAAAAGTTAGCTTCCTTAAGTTTTTTTTTATCAGTTCTGTTATCACAGTGATGAAAAAAGCAATCAATACAAGGGTATTAGTGTTTTCTATGTAGGTAAACATTTAATAAGTTTACTTATTATCTAGTAAGACTGTATAGTAAGAATAGTTAGCCTATCAAGTAAATAGGTAAAATTACCTCGTAAGAATAGTTACTGAGAAAGAATGTCCGAGAGGCACTATGTAGAGCATAGTGTGTAGATATATTTAGAAATGACTCTCAAGATTATTTGCATTTTTCTTTGAGCCATTTTCTCCCCCTTTTCTTTGTTGTCCCTTTATCTAAGATCCCATGCTGTCATCCAAACTGATCTTACTCTACATGGAGACTTACAAACTTGAAGAAAGACAACAACCCTATTTGTTAATAGAAGTAATTAAACTGAAATCTACCCTTCGTGTGGTTGAAGCCTTCACTATTTCAAGTGCAAAGCTGGTTCTTCTGATATTTTAAAGTTCTACCTAACACTTATGAGGTAGTTATGCATCTCAGTTTTTTAGTCCCCTGAAGATTAATTATTCATGTGGCATTCTTCTGAAAGGCAATAATAAAACATGATAGAAAGTAAGCTGTGCTGTAATTCACAGCTACAAGCCTGATGCACTCTGAAGAGTTCCTATATTAAAGTACACATGAATGAAACCAAATACCCAAATCAAGGAAAATATTTTGGAAATGGTTTTTGCACAGTGCTTAAAAATGATGTGAAATTCTATATGCTACATGGCTTCAGTTTTCTTCATTGAAAAAATATAATTATACAAAATTAACTCTGCAATACTGTGTATGTCCCAAGAACAGTGTCTAGTTCAGTCGTTACTATTAATTCTATATGAGTAATTCTATCTATAAATAAAATAACTAATTCTGGTGCCTTTCCTCTCCATAAAATCCCAAGCCCCTCTAAGATATCAGTGGGCCATATGACAAATTCTAAAAGGCACATTTTCATGGATTAAAATATTAAGAATGAATTTGATACCTTTACTCACTAGCCTAACTTTTTAATACATTTGAGTAAGTGTTGAAAGTTATAAACCAACAGAACCAAAATATCTGGCACAGGGGTATTTTCTGAGACTAATACTCTAAACAAGATCCATTCTAGGTTCATTAACCTAGAACCCCTGCTCATTTGTAGCCCATAGCAGCTCAGTCTCCAAGTGGGTAGCCGAGTAAGGGGAACAGGGACTGTCTCTGACATGAACTTGGTGGCTAGCTCTTTGACCACCTCCCCCTAATAGGGGAGCAGCCTTGCCAGGCCACAGAGGAGAACAATGCAGCCAGTCCTGATGAGACCTGATAAGCTACAGTCAGATGGAAAGGGAGGAGGACCTCTCCTATCAGTGGACTTGGAGAGGGGTGTGGAAGGAGAAGAGGGAAGGAGGGTGGGATTGGGATGGAATGAGGGAGCAGGTACATAATGAATAAACTGTAATTAATATAAAAATAAAATTTTAATTAAAAAAGTTATAAACTATAGCTACTTGTGTTCAATGTTTCAATGATAGCGTTCATATAAAGTCAGTAAATACAGCAAGAGAAACTCAAGAATATTAAAAATGAAGGCACTTTTTTTAAGTTGCTGGGAAACCATTGATGAGGAATACTGTTTTGAGAATAGAAAAATTCAATAATCTCTCATGCATTGCCTTTCTAACTAAATTTAAATGACCATTTTCTGCAAATTCTGTGGATCAAACTTTCACTTACCATAGTTCTCATGGAGGATACTGTATTTGAGGGCAGAAATATTCAACTGTCTTTTCCATATTGGTGGATCCACTTATGAATAGACTGAACTAAGTGCCTCTCAGAATATCTCATTAGAAAGGGACCACCCAGCAATAATAAAAGCTTGGAGTCTAAGAAGACAAACTAATTAAATGTGGAAATTTCTGGAAGTGGCTTGACATACCAGTGCTATTGGCACAAAACATGGGTAAAAAGAAAGGACGGGGGGGGAGGGTTGGGGAAAGACAAGATGGCGGCGCGAGGAGACCACAGCTTCTGAGGAGCAGGACAACATTTTCCATACAGCAACCAAGAGAATGAACTCTGGGCCCTAAAACAACAGTGATCGTGATTCCCAGGTGAGAGGAAACCCCCACGGTGTGGGAATCAGTCTGGATCACTCTCAGGTCACCCAGCCAGATCCTGGAAGAGATCCTGAGTCTGAGTCTCGCAGGCGCTGGGTCGCCAGACCAGAGCCACACGCTTGTGTGTCCTGATCACCTTCCCAGGCTGAACGGTGGGCATAAAAACACCAGAGACTGGGAGTCCCATTCACGAGAAAAATCCACAGGGAAGGAAGGAAACGGGTCACCCAGTCTTTCCCTTGAAAAGGTCTCGGGTGCAAGCCGCCATCACTGAACTGGGATCCAGCTGCAAGCACAGAGTTTTGCTGTGCACCCAGCTCTCCTGCACAGACAGAGCTGTGTGCCCCAGGGGACCAGAGACTGGGAGTCCCTGTCAGGCACAAACCCCACAAGGAAGGAAGGAAATGGGGACCTGAATTAGGTCATCCAGTATATCCCTAGAAAAGGACCCACAGACCAGTGGGCACTTGTGCCGCCAGCCAAGAGACCTGCTCTGTACCAACTATGCATCACAGACAGAACTATGCACCCCAGGGCACCAGAGACTTGGAGTCCCTGTCAGGAGAAATCCTCACAAGGAAAAAAAGCAAAGGGGAGAGACTTAGGCCACCGAGTATATCCCTGGAAAAGGTCCTGCAGATCGGCCCAACCCAGGGACCTGCTGTGCACCAGCTAGCCTGCTGCTACCAGGAGAGCAGTACTCACCCGCCACAGATTACCACTTGAGTACTGGGGCACAGCACCCCAACCTCAGACCTACAGAAGCTCGGGATCCCCAAGATCAACCCCCAGATACTGCTCAAAGGGGCAACCAGTTATCCCTAATTAAACTGACCAAACCACAGGACACCCAGGTTATAGCAGCAGCTCACTAAATTTAGAGCAAGAAACCCAGGAGCAGGGCGGCTGTCTCCAGGACTTCTCCAGGTGAGAGGAGAGCCCTCTTGATTAACAAGGACCACAGTTACCACTCAGGTCTCTATGCCTGAGGTGAGCTGTGGCAACTCCTGAAAAACACCGGCCATCCAGTGACTATACCCAAAAAGCTGAGAAGGCTTCCTTCAGGAAAAACCATCTTCCTACCAAGGGGATTCTCTCCACCACAGGATTTCAGGAACCACCAGAAACTAACTCCAAACACTTAAGATATCTCAATGAGTACAGGTCATCGTAAAAGCTCAACCAACAAAAGACAGAGCAATATGGCATCTCCAGAACCCAGTTATTCAGGGGCAAGTAGCCCTGGACACCCCAGCATAATTGAAATTCAAGAAGATGACCTAACATTTATGCTCATGAAGAGGATAACAGAGAAAACAAATGAAATGCATAAAGACATAGAGGAAGATAAACTCAAACAGATTATGGCCACCCATAAAGAAATAGAAGAAGATAAAGAAAAACAGATTATGGCCATCCATGAAGAAATATAGGAAGTTGCAGCCAAACAGTTTATGGCCTTTAGAGAGGAAATATTTAAATCACTGAAAGAAATAAAAGAAACACAGGATTGTTCAAAGAAACAGCTGAAGGAATTGAAGGAAAATACAGTCAGACAGGTGAAGGAAATCAACAAAATGGCTCAAGATCTGAAGATAAAATTGGAAAAATTGAAGAAAACACAAATGGAGGAAATTGTGGAGAGAAAGAACTTAGGGAAGAAAACAGGAACTACAGAGGTTAGCATAACTAACAGACTACAAGAGATGGAAGAAAGAATCTCAGGTGTGGAAGATACAATGGAAGAAATCTATGTATCCATCAAAGAAAATGTTAAATCTAAAAAATTCCTGACACAGATCATCCAAGAAATTCAAGACAACATAAAAAAGACAAAACCTAAGAATAATAGAAATAGAGGAAAAAGAAGATTCCCTCCTCCAAGGCCCAGAAAATATTTTCAACAAAATCATTGAAGAAAATTTCCCCAACTTAAAGGAGAGGCCAATAAAAATACAAGAGGCCTACAGAACACCCAATAAATTAGACCAGAAAAGAAAATCCTCCCGCCACATAATAATCAAAACAGTAAGTATACAGAACAAAGACAAAATACTAAAAGCTGCAAGAGAAAAAGGCCAAGTAACATATAATGGCAAACCCATCAGAATCACACCTGACTTGTCAACAGAGACTATGAAAACCAGAGGGGACTGGACAGATATCATTCAGGCCCTAAGCAAACACAGATGTCAGCCCAGGCTACTATACCCAGCAGAACTCTCAGTCCTCATAGATGGAGAAAATAAGATATTTAATGACAAAAACAAATTTCAACAATACCTACACACAAATCCAGCGTTACGAGAGACACTATAAGGAAAAATACAACCCAAGAAAACTAGCTACTTTCAAGAAAACACAGGAAATAACTAACCTCACTACAGTAAAACAAAAAGCAACCAAGCATACAAACTTATTACCACAGCCAACATCAAAATCAAAGGATCTAACAGCCACTGGTCATTAATCTCTCTCAACATCAATGGACTCAATTCTCCAATAAAAAGACACAGACTAACAGAATGGAAGTGTTAACAAGACCCAGCAATCTTTTGCATACAAGAAACACACCTAAGTCAGAAACATGGATATTACCTGAGGGTACAGGGCTGGAAGATGGCTTTCCAAGCAAATGGACCCAAGAAGCAAGAAGGAGTAGCCAGTCTAATATCTGATAAAATAGACTTTCAACCAAAATTAATCAAAAGAGATGGGGAAGGACACTTCTTACTCATCAAGGGAAAATTCCACCAGGAAGACATCACAATCCTGCACATCTATGCCCCAAATAAAAGGGAACCCACATTTGTAAAAGAAACTTTGATAAAACTCAAACCATGCATAGATCCTCACACATTGATAGTGGGAGACTTCAACACCCCACTCTCAACAAAGGACAGGTCAACAAAACACAAATTAAAGAAAGAAACAATATCTCTAATAGAGGTGATGAATCAAATGGACCTAACAGACATTTACAGAACACTACACCCAAACAAAAATAAAAATACCTTCTTCTCAACACCTCATGGAACCTTCTCCAAAACAGACCATATGGTTTGGTCAAAAGCAAGCCTCAACAGATACAAGAAGATTGAAATAATCCCTTGTATCTTGTCTGATCAACATGGAATAAAGCTGAACCTCAACGACAACAGAAATAACAGAAAGCCTACACATACATGGAAACTGAACAACTTGCTACTCAATGACAGCTGGGTCAGGGAAGAAATAAAGAAAGAAATTAAAGTCTAACTAGAACTCAATGAAAATGAAGACACAACATACCCAAACTTATGGGACACAATGAAAGCAGTGCTAAGAGTAAAGCTCATAGCACTAAGTGCCTTCAAGAAGAAATTCGAGACAGCTCATTCAAGCAACTTAATGGCTCACCTAAAAACGCCAGAAAAACAAGAAACAAACACACCAAAAAGGAGTAGATGGCTGGAAATAATCAAACTCAGGGCTGAAATCAATCAATTAGAAACAAATAAAACAATTCAAAGAATCAGTGAAACCAAGAGCTGGTTCTTTGAGAAAATCAACAAGATAGACAAACCCTTAACCGAGCTAACTAAATGGCAAAGAGACACCATCCAAATCAACAAAATCAGAAATGAAAAGGGGGACATAACTACAGACACTGAGGAAATCCAAACAATCATTAGGACTTACTTCAAAAGACTGTATGCCACAAAATTTGAAAATCTCAATGAAATGGACAATTTTCTTGCAATTCCACTTACCAAAGCTGAATCAACACCAGATAAATCAATTAAATAGTATGATATCCCCCAAGGAAATAGAAGTGGTAATCGAGAGTCTCCCATCCAAAAAAAGCCGAGGACCACATGGTTTCAGCACAGAATTCTACCAGACCTTCAAAAAAGAGCTAACTCCATTTCTCTTCAAACTATTCCACAAAATAGAAACAGAAGGAACACCACCAAACTCATTCTATGAAGCCACAGTCACCTTGGGACCTAAACCTCACAAAGACCCAACAAAGAAAGAGAAGTTCAGGCCAATCTCCCTTATGAACATTGATGCAACAAAATAATTGCAAACCGAATACAAGAACACATTGAAGATATCATCCACTATGACCAAGTAGGCTTCATCCCAGGTTTGCGGGGGTGGTTCAATATATGGAAATTCATTAATGTGTTCCACCATATTAACAAACTGAAAGAAAAAAACCACATGATAATCTCCTTGGATGCTGAAAAAGCATTTGACAAAATCCAAATCCATTCATGTTCAAACTATTGGAGAGATCGGGGATACAAGGCACATATCTAAACATAGTAAAGGCAATATACAGCAAGCCTATAACCAACATCAAACTGCACAGAGAGAAACTAAAATCAATCCCACTGAAATGAGGGACAAGGCAAAGATGCCCTCTCTCTCCATATCTCTTCAACATAGTTCTGGAAGTCCTTGCTAGAGCAATAAGACAATTGAAAGAGATCAAGGGGATACAAATCGGAAAGGAATAAGTCAAAGTATCACTATTTGCAGATGATATGCTAGTATACCTGAGTGACCTCAAAAATTCTACCAGGGAACTCCTACAGCTGATAAACACCTTCAGCAAAGTGGCCGGATACAAAATTAACTCCAAAAAATCAGTAGCCCTCCTGTATACAAAAGACAAAAGGGCTGAGAAAGAAATTAGGGAGACAACACCCTTCACAATAGCCACAAAAGACATAAAGTACCTTGATGTGACCCTAACTAAGCAAGTCAAAGACTTGTATGAAAAAAATTTCGAGTCTCTGAAGAAAGAATTAGAAGAAGATATGAGAAGATGGAAAGATCTCCCATGCTCATGGCTTGGCAGGATTAACATAGTAAAAATGGCCATCTTACCAAAAGCAATCTACAGATTCAATGCAATGCCCATCAAATTACCAACACAATTCTTTTCAGACCTTGAAAGAAAAATTCTCAACTACGTATGGAATAACAAGAAACTCAGAATTGCTTAAACAGTCCTCTACAATAAAAGATCTGCTGGAGGTATCTCCATCCCTGATCTCAAGCATACTATAGAGCAACAGTAATAAAAACTGCATGGTACTAGCATAGAAACAGAATGGTGGATCAATGGAACCGAACAGAAGACCCAGAAATAAACCCACACACTTATGGACACCTGATTTTTGACAAAGATGCCAAAACCATACAATGGAAAAAATATAGCATCTTCAACAAATGGTGCTGGTCTAACTGGATGTCTACATGTAGAAAAATGCAAATAGATCCATACTTATCACCCTGCACAACACTAAAGTCCAAGTGGATCAAAGACCTCAATATACAACCAGACACACTAAACCTATTAGAAGAAAAAGTGATGAAGAGCCTGGAGCTCTTTGGCACAGGAGACAACTTTCTGAACAGAACACCAACAGCACAGGCTCTAAGAGCAACAATCAATAAATGGGACCTCATCAAACTAAAAAGCTCTGTAAAGCAAAGGACACTGTCGTCAAAACAAAACAACTACCTACACATTGGGAAAGAATCTTCACCAACCCTTTATCTGACAGAAGGCTAATATCCAGTATATATAAAGAACCAAAGAAGCTGAAAAGCAACAAACCAAGTAATCAAATTAAAAAATGGGGAACAGAGCTAAACAGAGAATTCTCTGTATAGGAATATAGAATGGCAGAGAAATATAAAGAAATGCTCAGTGTCATTAGCCATTAGGGAAATGCAAATGAAAACAACCCTGAGATTTCACCTTTCACCCATCAGAATGGCCAAGATGAAAAACTTAAGTGACAACACATGCTGGAGAAGTTGTGGAGAAAGGGGAACCCTCCCCCACTGCTGGTGGGAATATAAACTTGTACGACCACTCTGGAAATCAATCTGGCTCTTTCTCAGACAACTAGGAATAGCGCTTCCTCAAGATCCAGCCATACCATTCCTAGGCATATATCCAAAAGAGGCTCAAGTACACAATAAGGACATTTGCTCAACCATGTTTGTAGCAGCTTTATCTGTAGTAGCCAGAAGCTGGAAACAACCCAGATGCCCCTCAACTGAAGAATGGATGCAAAAATTGTGCTACCTCTACACAATGGAATATTACTCAGCAATGAAAAATAAGGAAATCATGAAATTTGCAGGTAAATGGTGGGACCTGGAAAGGATCATCCTGAGTGAGCTGTCCCAGAAGCAGACATACACACACGGTATATACTCACTCATATAGAAATATAACATAGGATAAACCTACTAAAATCTGTACATCTAAAGAAACTAATCAAGAGGGAGGACCCTGACTAAAACGCACAATCCCCATCCGGAAAGGCAAAGAGGATGGACATCAGAAGAAGAAGAAAACAGGAAACAAGGTAGGAACCTGCCACAGAGGGCCTCTGAAAGGCTCTGCTCTGCAGACTATCAAAGCAGATGCTGAGACTTATGGCCAACTGTTGGGCAGAGTGCATGGAATCTTAGGAAAGAAGTGGGAAATAGTAAGATCTGGAGAGGTCAGATCTCCCCACAAGGAGAACAACAGAACCAGAAAATTTGAACACAGGGGTCTTTCCAGAGACTCATACTCCATCCAAGTACCATGCATGGAGATAACCTAGAACTCCTACACAGATGTAGCCCATGGCAGTTTAGTGTCCAAGTGGGTTGCATAGTAATGGGAAGAGGGACTGCCTCCGACAGAATCTGATTGGCCTGCTCTTTGATCACCTCCCCCTAAGGGGGGAGCAGCTTTACCAGGCAACAGAAGATGACAATGCAGCCACTCCTGATGAGATCTGATAGACTAAGATCAGAAGGAAGGAGAAGAGGACCTCCCCTATCAGTGGACTTGGGGAGGGGCATGCGTGAAGAAGGAGGAGGGAAAGTGGGGTTAGGAAGGAAGGAGGGAGGAGCGTGGGGGGATACAAAGTGAATAAAGTGTAATTAATAAGAGTTAAGAAAAAGAAAAAGAAAGGAGGGCTCAGTTGCTCAGGGATGGAAGAGACTATGAATTCCAGACAGACTGAGCTGGTTGGAAAATAATAGTAAGTAGCAAATGGCTGAGGTTGGTCAGAGCTCTAACATGGATTTCTAGGGCACATGGTGCAGACCCTGCAGAGGGATGATCTGGTCCATCGAAGACAGCTGCATTCCACCACTATAGAATTTTTAAAAGAACAATCACATAATTAAATTTGCTGTTAGAACTATAACTTCACCAGCTGTGTGGAGAATTGATTAAGAGATAAAATATTCAAGACTATCAAATGGGAGTGTTGTCTTTCAAACTAAATTTAAGTGACCTTTTTCTGCAAATACTTTGGGTCAAACTTTCTACTTAACATAGCTCTCAAGGTCATATTGCTTCTTTAAAAACAGAATAGAATTCAAACATTTTGAAGGTTAACTTTTTAAAATATTCTGCTAAATTTTCTTAGCAGAAGAAATTAAAGCTACTTACCACTGTTGTAGAGTTATATTTCTTTTTTTAATTCTTTTTTATTTTAATTTTTTTCACAATTTATTCATTATATAGCCTGATTGAAGCCCTGTCCCTCACCTCCTCACAGTCACCTCCTCCCTCCTTCTTCCTCTTATCCCCTTCCCCTAGTCCACTGAAAGGGGAAGTCCTCTTTTGCCACCTTCCCACAGTTTATCAAGTGTCAGCATGACTGTCTGGGTCCTCTTCTTTCGTGGCCTGGTAAGGCTGCATCCCCAGGGGCAAGTGATCAAAGAGCAGGCATGATCGGTTCCCCTTAGAGACTGAGGTGCCAATCAGACTCAAGAACCCACATGGAGACTGAGGGGCCAATCAGACTGAGCTGCATCTCAGCAGGGGGTCTCGGTCTGCTCCCTGCATAGTCCTTGGCTGGTGAATCAGTCTCCACAGGAACCCCTGGGTTCAGATTTTTAGCTTTGTTGGTCTCCTTGTGGAGTTCCTGTCCCCTCCAAGTCCTTCTATCTCTCCCATTCTTCCTGCACTCTGTCCAAAGTTTGGCTGTGAGTTTCAGCATCTGCTTCAATCCCCTGTTGGGTGGAGCCTTTCAAAGGACCTTCTATAGTAGGCTTCCATCCTGTTTCCTCTCTTCTACTATTTCTGGTCTATCCTGTTTGCCATTCTAAATGATATTTAAGCATCCTCCCTAGGGTCCTCCTTATTGTTTAGCTTCTTTGGGCCTGTTGATTTCAGTATGGCAACTTGTACAACCACTTTGGACATCAATCTGGCACTTTCTCAAAAAAAAATGGAAATAACACTACCTCAAGATCCAGCTATACCACTCTTGAGTTAGATTTCTTGAGTGGCTGTTTTGATCATTCTAATCCAATATTTAACTATATTGTGAAATATAATGTCATTAAACTTTTGCAAGGAAAAACGACATTCTCTGCCTTATGTTTTCCATACTTTGTCAAGAAAGGCTATGCAATGCTTTTTAAGTTAGTTATATAATTCACAGCAAGATCTGTTCTGCTCTTACTTATCAGTAAAATTATTAAGTTAACAACAGTAATCCGCATAGCTTTTCCTATGTATAGCAAAACAGAAAGGAATAAAATCCGTCACTTGTTAAATGATACGCCACAAATAAATTAATGCTACAATTGGTACTAAAGATTCCTCCAATCTCATTTTGCATGCATTACAGGCTGTCATTTAGCCCAGGGTAGTCTCAAACTCATTGTGTAGTTATGAATGACCTTGAACTTTTGCTCCCCCTGCTTTGCCATCTGAGTGCTAGAATTTTAGTCAAGCAGCATTATGCCTTGTTTATGTAGTGCTGGGGATCAAACCGAGGGCTTAATATATTTTAGATTTAATATATATTGGGATATAGCTCTACTGAGCCACATCCTTAGCTCCCCAGAGAATTTAAATTTAAGTAGAATCACTTAAACAACCTTACCAATCCCAACAGTCATTAAGAATGCAATACACCTAAAAAAATTAAATTATAGGATAGGGAGAATTAATTTAAAGATCCTCAAAATAATTTAAAGATCCCCTAAATACCATCCCATGAAATGGGTTAGAAATGGGATGTTATACAGCTATTTAAATGTTGCATAACTGTGAATGAACTAATTATTCAACTATAAATAACTGTATAATTATAGTTTTAGTTGTTAAGTGATATATCCCAGGCAAAACAACTACTAAGCTTGGGATGTGGGGACAATGTTTATCTGAACTCAAGTACTAAACTTTTAATCACTGTTTTATTAATTTCCAAAGAGTAGGACTGTGTTTGTTGACATTATGTGACATCAGAAAACACTGTACAGAGCCACAAATAGAAATATATGGTCAAGTAAGTGTATACACATAATTGTACATGCAAACACATGCACACAAATGAGTGGGTGGCTCATAGTTAAAGTCTTTCCATATACAAATTAACACTGGGTATTTGTGGATGACGGTGTGTTATTTGGAGATTTTTTTAAATTTTTTTTTTATTTGAGGGCTGGGAAGCTGATTTACTGGGTAAAGTGACTGGATCACAATGAAGAAGACCTGAGTTCTTATCCCTATCAGAATGATGTCTCATATCTATAATTCCAGTCCTGGAAGGCAGAGAGAGGAGAATTCTAGAAGCTCAGTGGTCAGCAAGCCTAGCTGAATTGGTAAACTCCAGATCGAGTGAGAAAACCTTGTCTCAAAAAATGTGGTAGAAAGATGCAGAGAATGGTCCCATATCTCAACCTCTGGTCTCTACATACATATGCACAGGCACACACATACACACACATGGGCATGTGGATACTATAGTACTGGTACACAAAAATAAATATGCCATACATGCAAAATAGCTTTTCATCTGAATTTTTGAGTACTTTATAATGACCACATATTACTGGAAAATGTAATGACTGGTACCTTGTAGTCTTCATCATTTAGCTTGAACAAATCAACATAGTAGCATGGGTGCCGAAGTCATTGTACTGGCTGTGTTAACTTGATACAAGCTAGAATCATCAGAGATGAGGAAGCCTTCGTTGAGGAAATGCCGCCATGAGATCCATTTGTAAGGCATTTTCTCAACCTGTGATCAATGAAGAACTCAGCCTGTGGTGCTATCCCTGGGCTGATAGTCCTGAATTTTATAAAAAACTAAGCTGAGCAAGCCATGAAAAGCAAGCCAGTTAGCAGCACTTCTTCGTGGCCTCTGCATCAGCTCCTGCTTCCTGGTTCCCACCCTGCTTGAGTTTCTGTCCTGACTTTCTTTTGATGATGAACACCGATGTAGAATGGTAAACTGAATAAACCCCTTCCTCTCCAACTTGCCTTGTGGTCATGGTGCTTCATAACGACAATAGAAACTCTAACACAGTCATTAAAGGAGTCTTAAGGTGTCCTAGGAAGGAATCATGATATCAGAAGAGAGGAGTGTCAGACGCTGTGCTATTGTGTCAGAACAATGTTTTCAAAATAGCATATGAAAGTGAAGAGCCAGGGTGGCCAAAGAGTTGGAGACCATGCCCTAAGAGAATGACCAGAAGAATGAAGGAGTGTTCAGAGAATACAAACAATGGGGGAAAATGTAAAGGAGACCTGGTGACAGCCAATTGCAACGGGGAACATTAGAAGCAGTTTCTTTTGTTTTTGCTTTGTTGTTGTTGTTGGTTGGTTAGCTTTTGTTTGTTTGTTTAGTTGTTGTTATTATTGTTGTTACTCGATACATCAAACAGAGTTAACTAGTGAGGTTCATCCAAGCACCATGGATTTACAGTTACTTGAGAAGTAGTCACTGTCCTCAGAGAACTCAGAGGCAAGTGAGGCATCAAGTTATTAAAAATGATTAATTACACCATGAGAAGCATCTTGAAGAAGATCAGGCACAGAGGCATAGCATGGGTAGCATGGAAGACCCTCTGAGGTGAGGTGGAGTAGCAACACATGAAGAAGTAGCAGCAGCTGGTTTGGCAAAGAAGGCATGTGATGAGTTTACAGACATAGGAAGTCTTTAGAGAGCAAATAGATTGGGAGGAGCTAGAACCACCATTGGTTTCTACCAATGACTTCACAATTAATACTGCATAAAGAACAATTTCCCCCAGTAGTTGTTCACAATCCAATGGGGCCTGACCATGAAGCACAATCCAGAGGAGTTCACTGCAAGATCCAGAGTGATAGTGCAGGGAGCTTTAGAATAAGACAACAAGGTTAGCTCCTTAGGAAGAATCAGGCCCAAGAAAACCAAGTGTCAAAGGGGAGTAAATAGTCTACCTTTGAGGCAAAATTGGAATGTGAATATGTTTTGTCATGAACCTGGAATTATGTTAACCCAAGGAAATGAATACAAAAGAAGTTCTAGGCTGGAAGGTTCTCACTGTACAAAGTGAGCAATTGCACACAAGCATGAGAATCCTCATTTCATCCTCAGGACTTTTTTTTTTTTTTGAGCCAATTGCCACAGGAGTTGCCTGTAATCCCAGAGGTAGGAAGACAGAATCAGGAGGATCCATGGGGATCACTAGTCAAGCAACCCAACTGAATTGATTCAATGATAAACCATGTCTCAAATATAAGGTGGAAAGCTGGGAGGATGGCTGGACATTAGGGTGTTTTCTGTGAAATGGTGACTTGAGTTCAATCTCTGGAATTCAATGAAGGTTTACTGAGATAACAGACTCCACAAAGCTGTCTGCTGACCTGTGGCACACTCAACCATCACACACACACACACACACACACACACACACACACACACACACACACAAGGATAAAACAATAAAACAATGATGGCTTCCCAAGAGTCAATCTACAGTGGTTAGAAAGATTTAGTGAAAACATAGGCTACAGTGCCATCTCTAAGAATACATGCTGCCCTGAATTTTCTTTCCCAAGCACTGAAATGCATTTTGATAAGGATGTCACATGAGGATGTGGGAGTGGGCATGAAATTCACAGATAAGTTTGCTGTGGGCAAGTATAAAATTATACATTTATGTAAAAAAATTCAGATGTCCCCTGTAGAAAAATAAGTTCTAAGAAATCACTTACTGCTCAGAGGAAGACCTACATGTCATATATTACCTTAAAATGTGTTACTATATTCTGAACACTAAACTGTTAAATAACTCCAGATGATTGATGGCTATGTCTGGAAAGAGCCCACCCTTAGGTAACTCAAGAAATTAAACAACAACTAACAAAATAATACAATTTAAAAATGGGGTACAAAGCTAAATAAAGAATTCTCAACAGAGGAATTTCAAATGGCTAAGAAGCACTAAAGAAATGCTCAATGTCCTTACTCATCAGGGAAATACTAATCAAATTATCACTGAGATTCCATCTTATATAGCCAGAAGCTGGAAATAGCCCAGATGCCCCTCAACTGAAGGATGGATGCAGAAATTGTGGTATATCTAAACAATGGAGTATTACTCTGCAATAAAAAATAAGGAAATCATGAAATTTGCAGGTAAATGGTGGGACCTGGAAAGGATCATCCTGAGTGAGCTGTCTCAGAAGCAGACATACACACACGGTATATGCTCACTCGTATAGGCATATAACATAAACCTACTAAAATCTGTACATCTAAAGAAACTAATCAAGAGGGAGGACTCTTTTTTTTTTTTCATCAATTACACTTCATTCATTCTGCATCCACCCCATAAGCCCTTCCCTCCTCCCCTCGCAATCCCACCCTCCCTCCTCTGCATGCATGCCACTCCCCAAGTCCACTGATAGGGGAGGTTCTCCTCTGCTTTCTGATCTTAGTCTATCAGTTCACATCAAAAGTGGCTGCATTGTCCTCTACTATGGCCTGGTAAGGCTGCTCCCCCTCAGGGGGAGGTGATCAAAGAGCAGGCCAATCAGATTATGTCACAGGCAGTCCCTCTTCCCATCACTATGTAACCCACTTGGACTCTGAACTGCCATAGGCTACATCTGTGCAGGGGTTCTGGGTTATCTCTATGAATAGTCCTTGGTTGGAGTATGAGTCTCTGGGAAGTTCCCTATGTTCAAATTTTCTTGTTCTGTTGCTCTCCTTGTGGAGACCCTGTCCTCTCCAGCTCTTACTATTTCCCAGTTCTTACCTAAAATTCCATTCACTCTGCCCATCAGTTGCCCATCAGGCTCAGCATCTGCTTTGATAGTCTGTAGGGCAGAGGCTTTCAGAGGCCCTCTGTGGTAGGTTCCTAGGTTGTTTCCTGTTTTCTTCTTCTGATGTCCATCCTCTTTGCCTTTCTGGATGGGGATTGGACATTTTAGTTAGGGTCCTCTCTCTTGCTTAGTTTCTTTAGATGCACAAGTTTTAGGGGGTTTGTCCTATATTGTATGTCTATATGAGTGAGTATATACCATGTGTGTCTTTTTGCTTCTGGGACAACTCACTCAGGATGATCCTTTCCAGATCCCACCATTTACCTGCAAATTTCATGTTTTCCTTATTTTTCATTGCTGAGTATTATTCCATTGTGTAGATGTACCACAATTTCTGCATCCATTCTTCAGTTGAGGGGTATCTGGGTTGTTTCCAGCTTCTGGCTATTATAAATAAAGCTGCTACAAACGTGGTTGAGCAAATGTCCTTTTTGTGTACTTGAGCCTCTTTTGGATATATGCCCAGGAGTGGTATGGCTGGATCTTGAGGAAGCGCTATTCCTAGTTGTCTGAGAAAGCGCCAGATTGATTTCCAGAGTGGTTGTACAAGTTTACATTCCCACCAGCAGTGGAGAAGGGTTCCCCTTTCTCCACAACTTCTCCAGCATGTGTTGTCACTTGAGTTTTTGATCTTGGCCATTCTCATGGGTGTAAGGTGAAATCTCAGGGTTGTTTTGATTTGCATTTCCCTAATGGCTAGTGAGGTTGAGCATTTCTTTATTAACTCAAAAAAATCAGTAGCCCTCCTATATACAAAAGACAAAAGGGCTGAGAAAGAAATTAGGGAAACAACACCCTTCACAATAGCCACAAAAGACATAAAGTACCTTGATGTGACCCTAACTAAGCAAGTCAAAGACTTGTATGAAAAAAATTTCAAATCTCTGAACAAAGAATTAGAAGAAGATATGAGAAGATGGAAAGATCTCCCATGCTCATGGCTTGGCAAGATTAACATAGTAAAAATGGCCATCTTACCAAAAGCAATCTACAGATTCAATGCAACGCCCATCAAATTACCAACACAATTCTTTTCAGACCTTGAAAGAAAAATTCTCAACTACATATGGAATAACAAGAAACTCAGAATTGCTTAAACAGTCCTCTACAATAAAAGATCTGCTGGAGGTATCTCCATCCCTGATCTCAAGCATACTATAGAGCAACAGTAATAAAAACTGCATGGTACTAGCATAGAAACAGAATGGTGGATCAATGGAACCGAACAGAAGACCCAGAAATAAACCCACACACTTATGGACACCTGATTTTTGACAAAGATGCCAAAACCATACAATGGAAAAAATATAGCATCTTCAACAAATGGTGCTGGTCTAACTGGATGTCTACATGTAGAAAAATGCAAATAGATCCATACTTATCACCCTGCACAACACTAAAGTCCAAGTGGATCAAAGACCTCAATATACAACCAGACACACTAAACCTATTAGAAGAAAAAGTGATGAAGAGCCTGGAGCTCTTTGGCACAGGAGACAACTTTCTGAACAGAACACCAACAGCACAGGCTCTAAGAGCAACAATCAATAAATGGGACCTCATCAAACTAAAAAGCTCTGTAAAGCAAAGGACACTGTCGTCAAAACAAAACAACTACCTACACATTGGGAAAGAATCTTCACCAACCCTTTATCTGACAGAAGGCTAATATCCAGTATATATAAAGAACCAAAGAAGCTGAAAAGCAACAAACCAAGTAATCAAATTAAAAAATGGGGAACAGAGCTAAACAGAGAATTCTCTGTATAGGAATATAGAATGGCAGAGAAATATAAAGAAATGCTCAGTGTCATTAGCCATTAGGGAAATGCAAATGAAAACAACCCTGAGATTTCACCTTTCACCCATCAGAATGGCCAAGATGAAAAACTTAAGTGACAACACATGCTGGAGAAGTTGTGGAGAAAGGGGAACCCTCCCCCACTGCTGGTGGGAATATAAACTTTTACAACCTCTCTGGAAATCATTCTGGCGCTTTTACAGACAACTAGGAATAACACTTCCTCAAGATCTAGCTATACCACTTCTATATATCCAAAAGAGGGCTCAAGTACACAATAAGGATATTTGCTCAACCATGTTTGTAGCAGCTTTATCTGTAATAGCTGGAAACTGGAAACAACCAAGATTCCCCTCAACTGAGGAATGGATACAGAAAGTATGGTACATCTACACAATGGAATACTACTCATCAATAAAAAACAAAGAAGTCATGAAATTTGCAGGTAAATGGTGGGAACTGGAAAAGATCATCCTGAGTGAGCTATCCCAGAAGCAGAAAGACAAACATGGTATATACTAACTCGTATAGACATATAATATAACTCGTATAGACATATATTATCCTATAATATAAGATAAACTTACTAAAATCTGTACACCTAAAAAAACTAATCAAGAGGGAGGACTCTGGCTAAAATGCTCATTCCCCATCCAGAAATGCAAAGAGGATGGACATCAGAAGAAGGAGAAAACAGGGAACAAATTAGGAGCCTGCCACAGAGGGCCTCTGAAAGGCTCTGCCCTGCAGACTATCAAAGCAGATGCTGAGACTTTTGGCCAACCTTTAGGCAGAATGCAGGCAATCTTATGAAAGAAATATTAAATAGTAAGATCTGGAGAGGACAGAATCCCCACAAGGAAAGCAACAGAACCAAAAAATCTGAGCACAAGAGTCCTCCCGGAGACTGATACTTCAACCAAGTAGCATGCATAGAGATAACCTAGAACCCCTTCACAGATGTAGCCCATGACAGTTCAGTCTCCAAGTGGGTTCCATAGTAATAGAAACAGGGACTATCTCTGACATGAACTGATTGGCCTGTTCTTTGATCACCTCCCCCTGAGGTGGAAGCAGCATTACCAGGCCACAGAAGAAAATGCAGCCACTCTTGATGAGACCTAATAGACTAGGATCAGAAGGAAGGAAAAGAAGACCTCCCCTACCAGTGGACTTGGGGGGTGGGCATGCTTGGAGAAGGGGATGGAAGGGAGGGATCGAGAGGGGAGGAGGGAGGGAACTACAGGGGGGATACAAAGTAAATAAAGTGTAATTAATAAAAAATTATTTAAAAATAAAAATAAAAAAATATTTTAAAAAACCTCAAGTGAACAGCACATGTTGGCGAGGGTGTGGAGAAAGGGGAACACTCCTCCATTTCTGGTGGGACTACGAACTTTTACAACTACTTTGGAAATCAATCTGGTGGTTTCTCAAAAAATTGGCAATAGCTCTACCTCAAGACCCAGCTATACCACTCCTGGGCATATACCCAAGAGATGTTCTATGATATAAGAACATTTGCTCAACTATGATCATAAGCTATGATCATATGATCAGCTTTATTCACAATGGCCAGAATCTGGAAAAAAAAACTAGATGTCCCTCAACTGAAGAACTGATAAAGAAATTGTGGTATATTTACACAATGGAATACTACTCAGCTATTAAAAACAAGGAAATCATGACATTTTCAGGCAAATGGGTGAAATGAGAAAAGATCATCCTGAGTGAGGTAACACAGACCCAGAAAGACGCACATGGTATATACTCACTTAGAAGTAGATTTTAGCCATATAGCACACAGACTCAAAGAAGATAAAATAACAAAGAGGACCCAAGGAAGGATACTTAAATCTCACTCAGAAAGGGAAATAGAAAAGACAACATAAGTGGCTGAAAAAAGGGAACAGACAGGAGTTTATCATAGCTGTCCTCTAAGAGTCGCTACCCAGCAGTAGATCAAAACCAATGCTGAGACTCACAGCCAAACTTTGGGGGAAGTGTAACAAGTCTTGTGGAAAAGTGGGAGGAAGGACAGAAGGATCTGGAGATACCAATTGCTCCACAACAAGAACAGCAAAGCCAACTAACCATGGCCCAGAGGGGCTTGAGGAAACTGAAGCACCAACCAAGGACCCTGCATAGACTGGACCTAGGCCCACTCCCTATACAGATGTAGCAGATGGGCAGCTCAGACTTTATGTGGGTCTCCTAGTAATGGGAACAGAGGCTGTCTCCTACATGGACTCTCTTGACTGCTTTCTTTTCACTGCCCCCATCCCCCAGCAGGGCTGCCTAGGCAAGCCACAGGGGAAAAGGATGCACTCAGTCCTGATGGAACTTAATGAGCTGAAGTGGGAGGTGGGGGGCTCCCCTTATATGTGGAATAGCCGAGAGAGAGGGAAAAGAGGGAGGGAGGATGGAACCAAGAGGAGAGGAGGGAGGGAACTAGAATCAGAAGATAAAGTGAATAAATAAATTAGCTAAAATTTTTAAGAAGATAGTACCAGTCTCAGCATGAGGGGAAGTGGGTTTCATAGATGTTGAAATAAAGAAAAAATATGTCCAGTGTTAAAAGAAAAAGAGGGGAGGCATTTACCCTTGGAATAAAGGAACTACAATAATCAAATGATACAAACCTTACCAAATAATAATAATAATAGTTCCTAAATACATGCAGAGAAAGCAAGCGAGGGCATAAAGAAACAAAAAGGTGATCTGACACCCTGCTCAGAGGAAGCCCATAGGCTGCTCAGTTTCCAAGTGTTCCCTAGTAAGGGGGCAGGGATGGTCTCTGACATGAGCTCAATGGCCCTCTAGGGGTGCAGCCTTGCCAGGCCACAGAGGAAGATAACGCAGCCAGCCTTGATGAGACCCGATAGGCTAGGACCAAATAGAAAGGAAGGAGGTCCTCTCCTATCAGTGGACTAGGGAAGGGGCATAGGGAGAGAAGAGGGAGAGGATGGGACTAGGAGATGAGAGAGGAGGCTATGGTGGGGATACAAAGTGGAGATACAAAAGTATAGTTAATTAATTAATTAATTAATTTTTAAAAAGAAACAAAAAGGTAATAAAGAAATCCCAATGTCAGATAATGACAAAGACAGATGGTTCTAGAACAGTGATTCTCAAGGTGTGGTCTCTTAGATAAGCTTCAGTTTCACACAGCAGATAGGTAGAGATGTGTCATATTTCTTAGGCCACATACCTCCAGTTTATAAAATCACAAACTGAGTGCTAGTACTTAGTGGTTACATGAGTGGTCCAGGGGATTCTGACGACACACATGTTCAGAACCCATCACTCCTGAAAAGAGCCATGAAGAAAGAGAGCATGAAACTTATGAAATGCCTACCAAGACCTGAGAAATATAATATCTTGAAGGTGACTATGTGTTGGTGACATCATTGGGAGGTCTCATTTCTCTCCAGTTATTTATTTATTTATTTTGCATTCCTTTAGCACAGTAGTTTTCAACCTTCCTAATGTTGTGACTTTTAATAGAGTTCCTCATGTGTGGTGACTCCCAACCATAAAATTATTCCATCACTATTTCATAGCTGTAATTTTGTTACTGTTATGAATTGTAATGTAAATATCTGATATGTAGGATATCTGATATGTGACTCCTAAAGGGGTGCAACGCACAGACTGAGAACCACTGTTTTAGCAAATGGTACATTTCACCCAGTAATCACCTCTCCCTGTGAACCTAAAGACAGCATTCTATGATAATCTACTAGCTATTGGGTAGAAGGCAGGGATGCTGTCAAATGTCTTAGGCATCACAGGAGAGCCCCTCCCAATGAAGATCTCTCCAGATCAAAGTGTCAACAGTACTACTAAGAACCCAAACTCTGGTGCTGTTATAATGGTGAGCAGGGATGCCCATCAAATATCATAGTTCCTTGGTTCCTCCAGACAAAATGGATTCCGTCTGTGCTTGTGAAGTTGCAGTTGCTGAGAAAAAGTCAAATTTCTTCATGCTCAGAACTTTTCATATCTTTGATTCTTCATGACAGACATAACCCATCCCTCTCGGCTGCTTTCTCCATGTGAACCCTGAATATCACCACATCAAATCTTCAAAGAGAATAGATTCTGTGTTCCTAGAAGCTAATCTTTCCTGACTTAAATAAACGAACATGATAAGACAGTTTCCATAACAATGTCAATTAGAGAAGAGTCACAAAATCAGCATCTTGCAGTTCCTAGTTCCTCCAAGTCAGTAAAAAAAATACATCTCTATAAAAACAGTTCTCTCTCTCTCTCCTTCCTTTTTTGCTTCTTCCTCTTTCTCTTTATGTTTTTTTTTTATTAGTAAAAATTTCAAAGCTAGGAAGCAGAGAGTTTGCTTTATCTAGGGAGACATTTTAAAACCTTGAACATGTATGATTCATAGCTTTACTTAAATATAGTGCATTATGAAGTCACAGGTCTGGGTGAAACTAGGACAGGTTCTGATTACATGATGAAAACGTGTCAACTATTTTCAAATGAATATTTTCACTATCCATTTTCTTGCAGAATTGACTCTATTTGTCTTTTTCAGAATCTAACTATTACTAAGGAGTGTAAAACCAAAGCCAACCAACAAAAGTAAATTTTAAAAAAAAGTCAAATATACACACTGAATTACACCCTGGTATTTTCAAATATGCAAGGAAAACAGGTATGATTGAAGGCTACCATAACTTTCTAGAAACATACACATAAAAAAAAACCTTTTACTAGTAATAAGTTGATACCATAACTACCAGAGTTCAGTGTGACAGTAAATAGCAGGCAGTCTAATTCACAGACAATTGTTTGGCTGCCTCTAGTGGCACCAAAGCCATACTCAAAAGTTCACCTCTCCAAAGGGTGAAAAGAAATAAACTCCAGTAGTCTAAGTTATTCCTAGAACAAAGGCAGGTTTACCTCTCTATATTTCCAAGTCAGGTAGAAATTTATTTCTTATTGAGTTTTTGGTATTTCTTGGGACAAGGTCTCACTCTGTCATGAAAACTCATTATGTATACCATTATGTATACCATGTAAAACTCATTATGTATACCAGCATGGCTGCAGCCTTGCAGCAATTCTCCTGCCTCAGTCTTCCAAGCACCAGGACAAACTAAGAGTTGAAAATGCAACTCATTTTATCAGTTTTACTTTTCTTTCTTGGGTAATTAATTTTATGCCCTTTTTAGCAAGTCCAAGAACTTAAACAATTCATAAAATGTGGCAAAAATCAAGCTGCCTTGCCTGGACTTTATTCAGACAATATGCAGGAGAGACCAGACAGGTAACAGGTATTTATTGACCATCATCATGTGTTCATGTACAAAACAAAGATACAGGAACTGAACATAAACAAGTCAGGAATATCAACATTTATATAATCAAACTAAGGGCTAGCTATGCTCCAGAAATTTTCATACAAATTTCACTTCAATGAATTCTCAGCTCCCTGAGCTCCAATATTCAGAGGCCAGTATCATCAAATCATAACACTAAATTCAGATAATGCCAACCTATCCTTTTTCAGAGAGACTTTCCTCTCCTAAGAAGGATGCTTCTCCATCAGTACCACCTTCACTCCTTTGCAGAGAGGGGGCCACCTATGAGCTCACCCATCTCCATGCTCACTACCTGCTATAAAAAGCACTGTTCCAAAACTTCCTAGCAGGGCTCAACTCTCATCTCAAGAAAATTATTGTTCTCACTCTCCATTATGCTACCTTATTTCTTCACAATGTGAATCCAAACATGATGGTTTTTAAAGGGGAACTCCCTTTCTACAGAGATATGTTCCAAGACCCCCCAGTGGATGCCTGAAATCATAGCTAATACTAAATCTTATATATACTCTAAGCACACGTACTTATTACAAAGTTAAATTTTAGATATAGCAAGAACATAATAGCTAACCATAAAATAGAAATCATTATAACACACTGTAATAAAAATTTAATAAATGTGGTCTTTCCTCATTCTCTTCCTTTCCCTCACATCTCTTTTTCAAAACATTTTTCTTTTGCTTTTTCACTTGTGAAAACACTTTACAGTTAATTGGCATACTCAAACTGCAACTCCTGTGCTGTGCAGATATTGTTAAGGGATATAAAATAAGGAAATTTTGAACTCAAGTACTTTAATAAAAGTATGGCTGATTCTGTAATTAAAATAACTATGGATTAACTAATGACAAGATAGTATACAGAATGTGAATACACCGAGCAACAGGATAATTTACTCGTGCTGCAGGCAGGACAGACCAATACAGGAAATTTTTCAGAATACACACATGTAAATCGTGTGTTGGATATTTCTTGATTTTTCATTTAATATTTTCAGACTTCAGTTGATCTAGATAACTTAAGTCACAAAGGGAAGAACTTTAGATAAGGTAGGATGGCATCATATCTTAGATTTGATAAAATTAAATCCAAGTTTAAAAAAAATTAAATTCCTCTACAGAGGCTTACAGCAACACAGGTGGTAGGAAAAATTATCATCTTGGTGGGCAAGAAATTCAGGCTCAGATGAGCTTGAGAGGACTTAATTCTGAAGAGACAGCCAGTCCCAGTCACAGTCATGTAGCCTCTATGGACACCAGCCAATCCCAATTACGGTCACATAAGCCAGAGTAACAATTCCCCTTTATGGCTTTAAAAGGGGGCCTGCGAGCTCCCCTCGGGATTGCAGCCATTTTGTGAAAGTGGTGATCCAGCGTGATGGAATTCTCTGCAGAATAAACGCTCTTTGTTTTTATATACCATCTGAGTCTGGAGTCTTTCTTCAGCGATTCATGGACCCTAACAAGCTAGTGATTCTGATTCAATTCCTACAATGGTTATGTAGGTTATCCATTGGGACAGATACTTCGGCCTTACATCAGCTCATTTCACAAGAGTTCTAGCATGAAGTTTCTTTTCTCCTCCTTGAGTACTCTTCCCAAGATTACCTGAGTGACCTCAGGACAGGGCAGCTGGCTCATTTTATGCCAGTGATCCAGAAAAAATGAAGAAAAGAGAGAGGCATTTTTAATCCAGTCTCTGAAAGCCCCTCAGTCACTTCTTTCACTGCTTCTGTTTATGAGAAGTCACTACATCCAGCCCACAGTGAAGGCAGAAGAGTCTGCTACACCATTTGAAGGATAGATATGCCAAAGAATCTCTGGAAACATTTCAAACCACTATAAGAAGCAATGAAAGTTTTAGTGAAATCACTTCCATAGGAAAACACTGTTCTATGATCTACCTACATGTGAAATTCAAAATACATTATATTTGTGAGGGAATATTGTATAAATATGGCCATTACTCTAGCACATTATTGCAACTTATATATTTATTAAAAGCTACATGCTTAAAGATTTTACAAGTATGAAACAATCAGAATCTATCCATATACACACCAGTCCGCACACACACATATATGAAAACACAATCCGCATTCACACACCCCCAACTACCTAAAAACTTTAAATATTCATAGAATACCTGTATAACCAAGGTTATACAGAAAGTAGCATAATCAGAAAATTCATTGATGGAAACATGGAAATTTTAGCTACTAAGGACACAAGTTGTTTTAATGGCTTGCAACTCTTATGTAAGGCAAAGCCACCAGCAGCCAACAACCATCTCACACCATAGGGATTCTTTTAAGATACAGGGAGTGAACAACTGGTCTTTCAGAGATATAAATTTTCTCTCAAAGTATCCTATTTTATAGCACAACACTCTAAAGCCTGGCCCTCTTTCCCACTGCCTTTGTAAGTCTTTGTTGTAGTGAAAGAAAGGACAATGTATTGAACCATTTCTTTTTCTCCTGTATTGATGCCACATGAAAATTCAGAGTCCACATTTTAAAGAATCTTATCTGAAATAATCAGAGTCTAGTACATGGTCCACAGGTACTGAAAAATCATTTTTAAAATAAAGTAGTCATTAGCCATGGGAAAGAATGCTGTGATTTCAAGGCCAGCCAGGTACACTGCTTGTTCTACCCTCCCTAGATCTCTTCTTGATGATTTTGCTGGCTTTCCTCCACAGTTCAGTCCCTCACTCCTGTTATCAGAAACATTCTGTGTATGCTCCTATTTTGCTCTTGTGAAATGCTCTCCAGAGGTCTTGTCAGTTGTGATTACTCCAGTGTTGGGCCCAGCCCAGGTTTCTCACCTGGACTCTGGTTATCCAATAGAAAACTCTGACCTCAAATCCCCAGAGGTTCTTTAAATTCAAAGTATCTCAAATAAAAAGTACTGTCCCTCCCCAATTCCTCCTAGGCACCTTCGGGCAAAATTACATCAAGTTCAATTATTCCTTCCTACCACCACTGTTTCCATACTGAGTCGTTCATCTGTACATTCCCATCTTGTTGTCTTGGAAAACACATCCTTATCTCCTGGACCCTGTCATCTCCCACTTGGACTATTGATTGTAGCAATCTTAACTTCCCTTCCTATACTCCTGACACCCCATCTCCTTTTCTCACCTTACAAACACGATGTTTTTCCTGACAGCAAGCCATCTATTTCAAATCTTTCTTGTGTGTCCACTTCTACCAACAGAGCCTAAACTCACTTTCTTCATTATAACAAGCCTACTTATATTTTATTCTACTTTTATGTCATTCTATTGTATTCCCTCCCAAAAGACTCCCGCCCATAGGACACCACCCCACTTATATGTGATGTATAAAACTCACTATTAGTGTGCAAAGAATAATTTATCATTCTCTGACATACCATACTAAATAAACAGAACATAGGCCTGTATCTGTTTTTCAGAAGAAAAAAACTTTTTTCTCATTTGTCTGTAAAATATGTTCATCCTTAAGGACATAGCTTAAGAGTTACCCTATCTTTAAAAACTTTCAGATTACCATACCCATCTAGGTAGTTTCTTGACTCATTGCTTTATAACTAATGCAGAGCTGTTTTCATCCCTTGTCTTTGTGACTATCTTAAAGGAAAAAAACAAACATGTATTTTCTACTTTTTTAATCTCAGTATATAAGACCTATTGCTCAAAGGGGACAAATAAATATTAAATTGGAAATGAATGATGGGAGTGACAAGATATAGTAATAATAGCAGAGCAAAGAACTAACATGCTTTCTGATATAAACTTTTATAAAGCATGGGTTTTCATTGTCAGTGACCAAGAGGCACATGCATCTGGCACATTAGGTACCATTAACACAATACTCAAAATAGTGTGTGAAGCCCTTGAATTTCACATATATCACAATGACAAAGGCATCTGTGTAAAGTTGCTTGGATTCTGTACTGGATGTGGATTAATTCCAAGTCCAGATGTAAACCAGAGAGACTCTTTTATGCATGGCTGGTAGAAATTGACTATTGATAAAGACAAAATAGTTCTTTAACATGCATCTAAGTTGATGAGCCTTGCATAGGGCAGGACGTGCTTAATCACTGCCCAAACTAGCACAATTTGCACATATCTTAAATTGAGCCAAATCACATTTTATAGAAAGTTATTTTATAGAAATGAAAGAACTATACATGAATCTAGAGATACACATTTATACTTTGTGATAGCATATTATAGTTTATGTTTTCATGATATTAGAGCCTTGGGCAGAACATTGAATGTATTATATGTACTAATTATTAAAATTTTTATAAAGGTTATAGAAAGTCTTTATCCCAATCCAACAAAATAATGACCTATTAATTAAAGCAGTGAAAAATTATGTTAGGATTAATTCAGTCCTAAGATTTCTCTTCCATGTCAAGTACAATTTATATTGGTAATGTTTCATGGTGCTTTACAGTCAGAGTAATCGTGGAGTTAGCATAGGCCTCCATCCCTCTAGCACATCAATTATATAGCCACTTTGAAGTCACTTGCTCAGGATTATTATTTTTAGAACTTTTCACAGAATAATTTCATTATCTGGCAATAGGTTATAACAGATGTTTAAGCAGCAAACCAGAGAGAAAGTGATGAATACATCAACCAAGGTCAAAGAAAGGAGACATTAATGCGTCTTTGCTGAGAAGCTATAGACTACCCTGGCCAACTCCGCTGAATGAAAATCTAGATGCAAAAAGTGCTGTCTCCTTCAGAATAACACTGTGCTCTCCTAGAATGTAAGGTTTTAAGACTCAACCAAGCAACCTTCAACAAGGTGGAAGAGTTCCTTTAAAGGTGGAAATAACTCTAAAACAATTAGACATAAATTTAGAACTATTGTATTTTCTTTAAAAACACAATTCAGAAAGTTTATTCTCACCTCTCGACTAAAAAAATATAGTGGGATAGTGAATCAGTCAACCCCATAATGCACATGACCTGAACCATGAAAAGCTTGTGAATTACAAAATATCTGTCTTAATTAGGAGCAAACCTGAAGAGTTTGCTACATAGGTAACAATATTTCGTTCTATGAAGCAGGGTAAACAGAAGTCTAAGTACATACAGAAAAGGCCATGTTTCTTCACCTGAGAATCTCCAGGCTGATAGTGCCCACTGTCCCGGTGCCCACACTGTGCCCACACTGCTAGACACAACACAATATCTTATAGGAGGAGATCCTCTAAAATTATTTATTGCTTTAAATGGTATTTATTATTTCTATTTCAAGATTTCTGTGTGGGTTATTCAGTGACTGCTTTCTATGAGATACTTCTCAATATTCCAATATGAACTTCTAAAATGGAAAGATAATTGTAAAAATATTAGAACATATAAAATGTGACCTTAGCTGACAAAAAATTCATTATATGTGTTCACAAGCATGCACATTTGTGAAGAGAGAGTGAGAATTCACATATATAGATTGTGAATATCTGGAAAGTTTCATTTATCAGTATTAAAAGTAAAAGTTCCCTGTAGAAACTGACAGAAGAACAAGCACCAGTGTACACTTTAAATCATAAAACCTGGTAATATATGAGAGACATTCATCACAATGATCTTTTTCAAAATGATGTACCTACCTCCTAATCACAGAAAATTCCTCATATACAAGCAATGCTATCTATAAGGTACATGCATCCATAGCCATGTACCTCGTGGTTCTTCACTGTGGCCATGTGAGACTTCCCCACAAATAGTCAAACACATATACATACTAGAATAGATCATTCTGCATTGGAGCCCAGAGACCTGGTCTGAGTGTCCCTGTCATCAACGTCCATAGAGGACCAGAAACAACTAGATATTCAATGGTTCATATTCTTTCTACAAAGAAAATAGCTCAGAGAGGTAGTTAAAACAGCACTTTTGATTGTCAAATTGCCTAAATTCAAATCTTGCCCCCCCAACTATAAACTAGGGGATTTAGATCATGTTTTTTCTTTCTACTTGATTTAAGAGCCTGTAAAATGGAGATAGTAAGGGGGACATTGAAGAAATACAGTGAATTAGTGCTGATAAAATGCTCACAGAAGTGTCTGGAATGTAAGCGCCTGATAAATGGCACTTTTTGTTACTGCTTTTGTCTCTCCATGAGAAGACTGTGGGTATATAGCAAAAAGTGGGTTCAGAACAAAACATGTGCATATGTCTTTAATATCTGGCTCATTATTTTCTAGACGAAGATGTACAGATTTATAGATAATTATATCACAATTATAGACCAAATAATTGGCTAAGCAGAGGCACCAGAATGGAAAGTGCTTTCAACAAGAGCAACCTACTTGTTAACTCATCCACAAGAAGGTCTCAAGCTAGAAAATCTTACTTCTATTGGGCAAAACTTAAGCCTTGTTTTAAAGAAAATTACAGTAGTTGTTTGCCTTTGAAAGTGACACATTTTTCTTTTTTATTAAATTTTTATATTAATTAAAGTTTATTCACTTTGTATCCTAGCTAACATGTAGCTTAAAGCCTTTGTTTCCTAGAGGCTGTGTATAAAACAAAAGAAATACTAAACATAACCCAAACATGGTTCATGGGTGTTTCAGAGACACATTACTCACAGATGTTCTTTAACTTACCAAGGAGTCCCATCCCTAAAAACCCATTGTAAAGTGAAAATATCATGAGCCAAATGTACACTGAACACCACTAACTTCTGGAATATGATAGCTTGGCACCATAGCATGCCATAGTAAACCAGTTGCTTTTCTCAAACACAGAGCTGCTTGGCTTCTCCATATGTTGCCAAACTAGGAAAAGATCAAAATTCAAAGTTTTCAAGTTTTGTTATTACTTAGTATTTGTCACATTCACAGCATTCTAAAGTCATACCATCTTGAAATGGAGTCTCTCTGAGTAAGAGGCTGTCTACATCAAACAAAGGAAGCCTCTGCTGTGGCATCAACAACCTTTACTGAGACTGCTTTAAACTAGGTTTTGTCATTAGCCACTGAAATCATCTCAATCATATGTATACCCTCAGAGAACTTACAGAATTTCCTAATATACCTTTTAACTAAATACTATCTTGCCAGGAAGTTTGAAAGCTGTGTGATGCTAACAAACTATCAAAGGTCAAGGGGCACAGTGAGTCCATGAGCTGCCAATGCCTAATTCACTTAGAATTTGAGATTACCAGTCTACTGATGATGTGGAGGGGGTGTGGATGTGTGGGGGTATGTGGGTGTATGTTCTTATCTGTTCCACCTAAAAACATAGCTGGTATATTTGAACAAATCTTTACTTCATGACACAAAACCAATCTATGCACAGGCCATAGAAACATATATTTTTAAAGCAAATAATTGTTTACTGCAATTATCACAGTCTACACTAGTATTTCCCAAAGGTCAGTATGTAAAAGGCTTAGTTCATGAGCAATTGGGTGATTGAGAAGTGATGAAACTCTTAGGAGGTGAAGGCTAGTGAACAGAAATTGGACAATTGATAGCAGGTTCTCAAGATGATAATAGGAACTTAGCTCCTTCTTTTTCCTCTCTCTTTGTTTTCTGGCTGTCATAAGGTGAGCAGCTATATTGTATCTAGAAAGATACAATATACAAGATACAATATATCTCCCCAGGAAGATATACTGCCTCACTACCACCCTAAGATTAATGAGGTCAACAGACCATGGACTGAAACTGTAAACTAAAACAAACCTCTCTTCTTTCTAAGTTGATTTTCTATAGCATCTTGTTACAGGAATAAGAAGGTGACTAACACAAAAACGGAGATATTAAAAATGATTCGGATGATAAAATTTCATTTGAAAAAGGAAATTTGATATTATATAATGAATGTTAATTAAGGCACAGAAAATTTTTCATTAGTATGGTGGTTTGAATAAGAATGGCTCCCATAGGCTCATAGATTTAAATGGTCATCAAGAGTGGTACTAATAAGAGAGGTGGCCTTGTGGGAATTGATTTGGAGGAAGTGTGCCACTGGGAAGTCAACTTTGGGATTTCAAATGCTCAGGCCAAGCTCAGTGTATCCTTATCGTCCTGCTTCCTGCTGATCTGGATCTAGAACTCTCAGCTACTTCTGCAGCTCCGTGTTTGCCTACAAGCCACCATGCTTCCCACCATGATGACAGTGGAATAAAGCTCTAAACCTGAGAGGAAGCCCCAATTAATACTTTCCTTTCTAAGAGGTACCATGATCATCATCTCTTCATATAGCAATAAAACACTGGCTAAGACAGAAGTTGGTACCACATGTAGAATATTGCTGTGATAGGCCTGAACATGCTTTTGTTTGGAGGAATAGGGGACACTTTGGGAAAGTGAAGTAGAAAGGCAACTGGACACTTTAAGTGGGTCTTAATGGGCCATACTAGTAGGAGTAGCAAAGAGAGTGGTACTGAAAGCAATGTAGATTATGATGGCTCAAGAGTTTTCAGAGGAGAGTGGCATACAGATCATTCTTGTGATGTTTTAGTGAAGAATATGGCTCTTTTCTGCCCTTTTCCAAAAAAACCTGCCTAAAGCTGAATTGAAGAGTTTTTTTTATTTACAATACTGGAAGACAAGATTTCACAACAGCCTAGTATTGACTTTGTCATGTGGTTATTAGTGGTGATCCTTATGCAGACCTATGGTGAAAAAGAGCAAGCTAAGCAAGAAAAACTGCAAAATGCACAATTTGAAAAAAGAAACACCAGGAAGTATGATGGAGCTAAGTCTTGTGCTCACAGAGATAAAAAGCTTAAAGAAAATCTTGACCCTAAGTGGGATAAAGGGAATGGTGGCCTCAAATTAAGACTCCAAACAGCTAAGTACCCAATTTGTGAAAATTAATTTAAAAAAAAAAAAGCTTTGGGCCCAGTGTACTAGCACACACCTTTAATCTCAGCACCTGGGAGGAGGAGGCAGGTGGAGCTCTGATTTAGGGGCCAGTCTAGTCTATAGAATGAGTTCCAGGAAAACCACCTTAGGCAATAAAGGAAACCACTGAAAACAGAAAGCTAGTGAAAATGCATTTGATGCAAGAAAAAGGTTATGGAATCTTCCTCTGTAACTAAACCAGGAAAGCTGCTGAAATCAGGCATGTGGCAGAGGCCTCCCTGCATGGAGGCCCAGAGAGGTCATTGTGGCTTAGAGACTCTAAGATTTGGAGGTGCCAGAGTCTTGGGATGCCTGCTAAGGAGGAATGCAGACTGGGTATATGACCAGCCCAAGGAAAAGAAGAATATTTCAGTCAAAAAAGCTGAAAAGAGTTTAAAATCTAAAGAGAACTTTGACAGCAGACATGGAGATGTAGAGTTTGGAGTTTGCCCAGCTGATTATTGGTATTGATTTTTGTCCTTACTATGCTCCATTTTTTCCATTTTGGAATGGTAATGCATATCCTGTACCATTGTATGTTGAAAATATGTGATCCATTTTTTTTATTTTGATTTTACATGGGGTTACATTGAAGACATTTTCATAGGTCTCAGAGAGACATTGAACTCTTGGCTTTTAAACAGTAGAGACTGTTACAGCCTGAGTACTTTTGAAGTTGGACTGAGTCTGTTTTTGCATTATGATATGGCTATAAGCTTATGGGGGTCATGGAGTGGAATGTGGTAGTTTGAATAAGAATGGCCACAGTAGGCTCATAGATTTGAACACTTGGTCACCAGGAGTAGCTCTGTTAGGAAGGGTGGCCTTGTTAAAGTAGATGTGGCCTTTTGGAGGAAGTATGCCACTAGAGGGTCAGCTTTGGAGTTTCAAATGCTCAAACAAGGCTTGCTGCAAACACAGCAGTACAACTCTTAGCTATCTCTGCAACACCATGTCTGCCTGCATGTCACCATGCTTCCCATCACGATGACAATGGATTAGCAAGCCCCAATTAAATGCTTTTCTTTGTAAGAGTTACTATAGTTGTGGTGTCTCTTCACAGTAATAGGACACTGACTAAGATTATTAGTCAGATTTGGATACGATTTTCTTCACCTGAAACATGCCAAATAGCATGAAAATGTGTTTTGCACAGAACCAAAAAACTGTTGCTTGACCTGAACCTTCATCCCCATGTTTAATAGCTGTAAGGCAGACTTTCTGTATTTCCATTTGATTTGTAAACCATGGAAATGCATTTGTATATCTGTTGCTAGTTGTCACTTTGCATTTTCCTCTATTACAAGCTAAAACACAGTTCTATTGACACTCAGTTTTCCTCAGGCAGAAAAAAAAAAGATGAGTTATAAGTTGGCCAAAATACATCAGAAAAAAAGAAATAGTTTAAGTTACACACTGCCTTTTCATATAAAAATCTTCATTTCAGTTCTGCAATGTCTCGGTGAAATCCTCCTGTGAGATGAAATGTCTGCAGTAGGTAGGCTTGGAAGAAGAAAATTCATTGCTTCTATGTGTTAAATTTTTGAAAGCCTAAACATAAACCCATTGGAAACTGCTACAGTGGTTTAGAGGAAAAATAAACCAAAATTAGCTTTATGTTGAGAAACACAGCTATCCTCAGGGAGAACAATTTACTTTCTATATTTACCATTTCTCTTGGGACTTAAATATAATGGAGAGAATATTGCAATATATGGAAAACACACAGAATGAGTAGACTGCATTGGGGGTAAAAATATCATGTAGACCAAAAATACTATGGTGTCTTTAAAACCCAACTAAAACAAAATTTAAAAAGCTTTGTTACCAGACCAACTTTCACACATACAAATATTTATTGGTTATCCACTGCTTTCTTTTCTGAGAAAAAATTAATAGTACCTGACACTGTGTCTTATCATTTACATGAATGAGATGAGATATGTACAATACTCTCTCTGGAAGAGGTCTAGATCTTGCAATTTGTCAAACCTGGTGGTGAGTTCAAAACAGAATTAGGGAAGGCAGCATAGAGAAGGGAGGAAATTAACTTAGCTTTCAGAAAAATGCTCAAAATGTTCAAAGCATAAAGAGTTTCAAAATGATCTAAGAAATGGGTCCAAAATACACAGGGCAGCCACTGAGGTTGAAGTAGACTTAAGTATTGTTTGTGAATTTCCTGTCCTAGCACACCAGCAGGCACATGGAACAGGAATGTGTAGCTGGGTCTATAGGAAAGAGAAAGTGTTAGATAAGAACAAGATTGGTGGAATTATAACAAGGCACCCAGTGTGGAATGCAAAGTAGAGAGTGAGACAAAGATAATATCTTTGTTTTAAAGGCCAACTAGAGCAAGGGGAAAGCGAAGTAGAGAAACAAACCGGGAAAAGGGCTGGAACGTGAGATATTGTGGCAGCCATTTCTAATACATTGGACTCTGGGTTCTACCAGTAGATAAAAAGTAAGGCAGGAAAGGCTGGCTGGACAATGAGGTCCATCATCAAACCCAACTTCAGAATCCATGAAGGACAATAACAGGTGGAAAGGGATGATCTTCAACTTACTCCTCAACTAAATTGGAAGTCTCTCCTTGAAAAGACAATGGAGTCAGGCGTACCTTGGGACTTGAAATGTTGATATATTTCATTCTAATTTGAAGCCCTGGTCCATCTCCAGAAATAATTAAAAAAAATAAATTGTAGAACTGGGCAGGTTGGGGTTGTTTAAATGATCCAATGATTTGCTTGTATGCTGTTGTAAACTCTTTGAAAACAATCTCTAAGAAGTTTGACATATTTAAGAAATTACAAGAAACTTTAAGAAAACCAGTTGGTAAGATCTTTTTCTATCACATAGCCTATCTACAGGAAGTCGCTCGTACAGTGACAGAGGAATAGCATAGGGTGGTATCCAAAGTAGTAGGGAGTAGCTATAGACAATGAGCAGCTGACTCTAATTTCCATGTTAGCTTAGAGGCCCTTGTGAGAAGTGTGCCATATCCAAGCTGTCTTTCATTTTTGTATGTTGAATAATTATGAAGTAAATTGTAGACACCAGATTATTCCAAATCTAAATTACTTAGTACGGACTTTATAATTATATTGCCCACATATTCAAATTTTATCATACCTAAAATTCAAACTTTATCATACCAATGAATCTTTTTCTTGATATTATCTAATATCTAGTCCACATTCTAATTTTGTTGGGTTGTCTCTAAATATTCTTTTATGATTGGCTTATTCAAACCAGGATCCAAAATAAGATTTCACATTTCTTCTGCTTACTATGACCCAGAATTTTCCTTCAGCTTCAATATTTTGACATTATAAAATATTTATCTTTGCATTCAAAACTCTCACTTCATAGTTATGCGATAGTGATTCATGATTGATTAACTTTTATCCAACACATTAGCCAAAAACATATTCTTATAAGATCTGCACCTTCATATATAGGTGTATGCATACACATGTGCACACATATAGAAACACATATACACGTGTACTTAAAAACACACACCAAAAATATCAACAACAAAATGTAGGTGGTGTTCATGACTTATCAGAATGCCTCTTGTTCGAATACATCCCCACCATGTCATGCCACAAATAATATATTTTTCCATAGTGAGGACTGCCTTTAAGAACTGGATGTACACAAGCCTAATTATTGTTCTTGGAGAGGAGGAGAACTGTGGTTCTGTGATGGTCATGGGCTCAGCTGTGTTTGGTTCCATAGCAGCAGGTTTTGATATTCTCTGACTCTAAATGTGGACCTTGCCACGCACTTGGCTCTAAGTCTTAAGTGTGAGCTTGGAAATCATTGGTCTGTGCATACTATTTTTTTACTCTATCATGAGTTTACTTGTCTCAGTAGTGTAGGAGACAATGTCTAGGCATACTTTTGGCTCCTGGCTCTGGGATGTCATAAGCTATAGAAGGAAAAGATGGAAGAGAGTTTAATTCTAGTGCTCCTAGACTATCATCACACATCCCAAGGGAACTTGCCAATAAATTCCAAGTGTTCTACATAATGTGCAAATTGAAAGTTAAGAAAGAGAGAAGGAACACAGATTATATTGTTATCAGCAAAATTAGGATTTCTTCTTTTGTATTGTTAGTCTCATTAATAAAAGAATTTAGAAATGGGGAACAAAAGAACAGTGTTTGTCGCTATTCCCAAAGAAAAAGCAAAACACATTTCCTTGAGCTGGAGAAACACATTACACTTTATTTTTTAATATGATGTTTTTCTCAACTGCCTATGACAGCTGTTGGGGGTGCATTTTATTTGTCTCCTTGCCATTTTTAACAGTTTTATGAATTTGCTCTCTATTCATCACTTCATATTTTTAGCAAGACTCCATACCCAGGTATTTAATTTTAATCAGTCATTCATATCTTTTTTAGGGAACTGGGGCTCAATACCCATTAGCAGGAGCCTGACAACAGCCTCTCAGTGGATTTTTTTCCTAAAGAAAGGTCTTGACTATAATTTGGTTGCATGTGACTATCTCAGCCCCAAAATACACATCCATGTTTTTTACCCCCAATGCTTCTGAAGACAATGCTAGGAAGACAATTTAAGACCACTTGGGTAGCCAGTCAAATACAGTAAATCCAAAGGAAAATCTTATCTTACTACTCTGTTCTAATAAAAAAGTTGGTAAATACCACTGGATTTTGCATTCAACTTGCAACATTGATTACCAATATTACAGCTGTGCCTATTTGTGATTAGATGATAGTATAATTTCATTTAGATGACCAAAGCCAGTCATGCTGTGAAGCAGGTTTTGGACCACTGTGCTCAAAGTTAAGAGTCAGCAGAGATGCTCATTATATCACTTTAATATCAGGTTGTTTATGGTTTCAAAATTTTGTCAGCAGACAAGAAACTGACATTGGACAAAATTCAGAATACTCATGGTAACTCCAACAGAACTAAAGTTCTACAGGCAGGCTCAGAGTCCAGCCCACTGCCTTAGTTCTTCATTGTATCATACAAAAGAATGGATCCTACTTCTTAAAGTAGAGAAAACAGGAATTGTGGCAAATGAAGGGTTTCTCAACTAATATTTTTCTACATAGTTCCTGTTAAGCACAGTATGTGACATCAAGAATAAAAATGGATCCCTTGGTGGTTGAAGAGCAGGAACAGGGTAGGAGAGGGAATATAGAGAGACACGAGGGTGGAGATGAGACCTGGAGACACTGAAGGTGGGAGGACAGAGGACCTGCAGAGAGAAGAGAAACTGTGGGCACTGGCATCTCTGTGACAAGCTGGAGACATAGGACAAGGTAGGCTTCTGGGAGGATATAGGGGTGATTCTAACTGAGATTCCTAGTACAGCGATCATGGAGACGCAAGACGACATGCTCTAACTAGACAGGACTCCTAGTGGAGAGATGGGAACAGCAACCCACTCACAAAAACTTTGACCCAAAATTTACCCTGCGAACAAAACATGCAAGGATAAAAAGAGAGCAGAGATTGAGGGAATGTCCAACCAATGCCTAGCCCAACCTGAGACCCACCACATAGGAGATAGCCAACCCCTGACATTATTAAGGTTACTCTGCTATGCTTGCAGATAGGAGACTAACTTGACTGTCCTCTGAAAAGCTCCACCCAAAAGCAGACAGAAACACATGTTGAGTCTCTCGGCCAAACATTGAGCGAAGCACAGGGAGTTTTGTGGAAGAATGGGGCAAGAACAGAAGAACCTGTAGTGACAGAGCCAACTAACACGCGAGTGGGAGGGGGCGTGGCTTACGGAGCACCACGCAAGGACCATGCATAGACTCGACCTCGACCTAGACCCCTTACAGATATGTAAAAGATGGGTAGCCAGGCCAATATGTGGGTTCCCTAAAAAGAGGGACAGGCACTGTCTCTGACATGGAGTCTGTTGCTTGCTTTTCAACCACTTCCCTCTGGTGGGGCTGCCTCGATAAGCCACAGGAGAAGAGCTCAGTTCTGATGCAACTTGGTGTGCTGGAATGGGTAGGTGTGGGGGGAAGTGGGAACCATGGGAGGAAATCCCCTTTTCTGAAAGGTTGGAAGGGGGGATAGAAGGAAGAGAGAGGGAGGGTGGGACTGGGAGGAGAGAAAGGAGGGGCTACAATTGGGATGTAAAGTGAATAATAAATAAAATAAATATAAAGAATAACAAACAAATAAAGAAAATGTTAGCCGGACGAGGTGGTGCATGCCTGTAATCCCAGCACTCGGGGAGGCAGAAGCAGGCTATCTTTATGAGTACAAAGCCAGTCTGGTCTACAAACTGAGTCCAGGACCACCAAGGCTGCACGAAAAAGCCTTATCTCAAAAAAAGAAAGAAAGAAAGAAAGAAAGAAAGAAAGAAAGAAAGAAAGAAAGAAAGAAAGAAAGAAAGAAAGAAAGAAAGAAAGAAAGAAAGAAAGAAAGAAAGAAAAAAGTGATGTTGTCCATTACACAAACTTGTTGAAAAAGATAGAAAGCCAGAGTCATGGAACTTTTTACATAAGCAATTGACTTGAGCCACAGCTGGCTCAAGCCTACCTCCCTTTTCAGCTACTCTGGGAAGCAAGAATCCCTAAGCCAGCATTTATGTCTGAAAGATATACCACATTCAGAAGTAAAGGAGGAGTGATTTGAAAATTTAAAAGCACTATATATTAATAAAGATTTCACCACTGTTTGGGTAACTGAATTATAATACTTCAGACTATTGTTTGTAAATATAATCCTCTAGTACCAGCAATAGCACCATCATATAATAACACTAAAGCATAGCACTCAGGACAGAATAAAGTCTATAATGCAAGAGTGCAAAAGGTGAACAGTTTGATCTATCATGGGACCCTAAGAGGCTGTTGTTCTCTGTTACAAAATTCTGCTTTCCATACAGTCTGTTCTCATGCCTCAGAGATAAGCACTGAAAAATCCCTGTATACCAAGAAACAAGCAGACACGTCTATATTTTGTCTTTCTGCTGACAATATACTATCAGTAAAAATGTTCTTGGCTAGTTCATCCTCAAAATATCACAAAGTAATTTAAAATAGCCCATGGCAGTTCAGTATCCAAGTGGTTTCCCTAGTAAGGGGAACAGGGGATTATCTCTAGCATGAACTCTATGGCTAGCTCTTTGACCCCCTCCCATGGGAAGAGCAGCCACAGAGGAGGACATCGCAGCCAGTCCTGGTGAGACCTGATAAGCTAGGGTCAGATGGAAGGGGAGGAGGACCTCCCCTATAAGTGGACTTAGAGAAGGACAGGAAGGAGATGAGGGAAGGAGGGAGGGTGGGATTGGGAGGGAATGAGGGAAGGAGCTACAGCTGGGATACAAAGTAAATAAACTGTAATTAATATTAAAAAATAATAATAAAGTAACCTCAAACAGGCAATATCTCAAAATAAAAAAAAATATATGGGTTTCTTGGAAAACAAAATTTTTAAATTCTTCTCTTCAGAAGTAGTAGAGAATAAAATGTTTTACTATAGACCATGATATAGAACTGGTCTATAACTACTAAGGCAGATGGTAAGACATATTCAACTAAAATTTTCTAACATACTGCTAGTAATCTCCTTTTGGTGGCAGCTCCACTTAGAATCTGCTTACTTTAGGATGGAATGGAAATATGTGCATTTTCATTTTCAATGTACTGTTTAATAAATTGGCATATGCAACACTTTGTTAGAAAATATACTTGGTATTAGGTTATCTTGTCCAATTATAAACTAATGTGAGTGTTATAAGCATGTGTGAGAAAGGCTGAGCTAATATTTATAGGTTGAGTGTTTTAGAATATCTTCAAGTTAGAATGTATTCAATTTATAAAGCATTTATTAGGGTATTCATAACCCCTATTACAAGTCAAAAGATATTTGTATTGTGTGGAAGTCACTGTGAAATGTGCTACTTTAAAATTCTACTAATTTGAAAATGTACTGTTATAAAGCAAATTTAAAAAGTCTGTAAAAACACTAAACATCTGAACAGGGTTGGCATTATCTATTTACAAATATGTTAGCCAGATTTCTGCCACTTTAAAATGGTGCTTCATCCATTGAGCTTGGTGGCTTGGGACCTCTGATGAGTCAGCACACTGAAGCAGAAGGGCATAGACCTCATGGCCAAGAAGCAAGAGAGAAAGAGGAGGCACCAAGATTTCACATTCTATTTCAAGTGAATGACCCCAAAGATTTCCTGCTGGGTCTTACCTCATAAAGTTTTCACTATCTCCCAGCAGTACTGAACAGATTTATTTTGACTTCCAGTTTCAGAAGGATTTCAATCAATCCCATCACACAGGAAAAACATAGCACAGTTCATGGTGACAGGAGCATGTGGCAAAGATTCGTTCATGTGCTAACTGAACGGAAGAAGAGACACCAGGCCAGAACCAGAAGCAGATCTATCCTTCCAAGGCCCACTGTGACCTACATCTACTAGTTAGAATTCATGTCTCAAAGGTTTCACATCCTCCAAAATAGCAGCACCAGCTAGAGAGCAAGTGTTCAGATACAGGGGCCTGTGAAGGGTTTTACCATAAAATCACACAACAAGTCAATACATGAGGATTTAAGGGGACACTGAATCCAAACCATAACTACACAAAACAAATGACTTCATAAAGTACCAACTAAAAAAGCAATAAGTGTTGGTCATCTCATACAAATCTGTGGGCCAAGTAATGTTCAGGAGCAACGTATAGCTCGTGTCTTGGGATTTTGCTGTCTAAGACTTGATCTGGGCTCAGTCATTTGAAGGCTGATGAAACTGATGATTCTTCTCTCAAGATGACTCATTCTCAGAGATGGTATGCTGTCTTTTCATGCTGGCAGGAGGCCTCCATTTCTTGTCATGGGAAGTTCCACAGGACTTCTCTTAGCATACTCCTATTTTGGCAGCTGGCTTCCTCCAGAGTGAGTGATCGAACAGAGAACAAAGTTAAACCACTGTCAAGAGTGGCTCTAAAGTCACATCAAATTTTCTACAATATTTTATTTAATACACAGTAGGTCACAGAAGTCACATTGGTGATTTGCAGTGACATACATAGTTCCTGTGACAATAGGCTAGAGAGTCTAAAGACTCTTCAGGCTTAGAGCAACCTACAACAATAACTAAATTCATCAGTTAATAAGTATAAAAGAGAGTAATACTCAAAATTGACCCTTTCCATCTTTAAAGCCCAGGCCCAGTGATAGTCTCCTTTATACATATGTCTCTATTGTTTCCCATCCTAATGATGGAAAGGTAGTTTCTTGCAAACAGAGCTGCAGCCAATAGGCTATGAAGATAACTATGTAAGGGGTCTCAGCTGATGCCTCAGAAGCTCATTTACTATTCTGTGCTTGCATTTGCTTGTACAGTATCTTTGGGGCCCACATTCTGAGAAGCATAGCTGACACTAAAGAGCTGTGAAACTTCCATTAGCCTCTGCTGTAGAAGGTAATGGGCACCATAGTGATCTTGATATGATCAACAGTAAACTGTCTTATTCCTAGACCATGGTGATTTAGGGTCCTTTTTTTTATATAACAATATAACCTGGCATATTCTAATTCAAAGATATAAAGGAGATATCTCTTTTGAGAATAAAATTAGAAACATGTGCTAAGTTCCTAACAATATCTAAAACATAATAGATCATGATAGGTGACTACTGGTCCCTGAATCTTCTGAGTGCCATCCATCTCCTCAATAGCAAGAAATTAATATCAAATTTAATTCACAGAATAACTTTCAAAGGTGAAGGAGACAAAAGTCATGAAAATTCTCACTACACATAGTAAAAGCTAATAAATATTTGGATTCCCCCTCCTTTCTCCCCAATGGTGACTATAAGTGATTCAGAAAGTCTTTTTCTGCCTATAAGAATGTGCTACCTCTGTATTCCAAGTTCAGTATCCCTGGGAAACTGATAGACTGGGCTTGTTTGGTAGTTCCAACAAAAGTAGGATGGTTTCTACTTAATAATAAAATACAACTGCACATCAGTAAAGAAGATAGCTTCATTAAAAGACATATCAATCCTGACAATGATATTATTTCAAGATTACCTTCATTATTTACTTACAAATAAAGAAAATATACTTCACCTGTTCATCTATGGTGGAGGGGTATCTGTTTCTTTAAGTGTAGTGTATATGTGCACATGTGTATTCCAGTACATATGCCCAGACATGTATGTGTGGAAGCCAAAGCATCTGATGTTAAGTGTCTCCCTCAATCACTGCTCCGTATTATTTTTTGAAACAGAATCTCTCACTAACCCTGAACTTATCAATTAGAGTAGATGGGGTGGCCAACAAGCCCCTGAGGTTCCAACTGTCTCTGCCCTCCAGCACTGGGCTTACAGGAGCATGCCTCCATGCTTAATTGTTCACATAGGTGCTAGGGGTTTTGTTTTCTTTGAAGGCACTCATCCACTAAGCCATCTATCTCCCTAACTCAAGTTTGCCTCCTGTTTAATGTTATTTAAAGGTCTGTAAATACTACCTTTTTTGCAATCAGCTCTTTTATCTCAGAAAAGAACTGTGTGAGATGCAAGGACCTATGTAGTCTCTAAATCCAATAATTGAAAAGGCTGGCATATAACCAGGTCTGCTAAATAAATAAGTAAAGGGCAATAGTGGGAATCATTTTTTTAAAGAATCTAGCTGCTTCGTGTTGTAGTAATCATCATACTCTTAACTCCTGAGAGATTCCAACATGGATTTGTAATGTGTTCTTAACAGACTAACACAGTTCATCCATGCCTCATTGAAAAGATTGTCACCTGCCTAAGTCACACAACCTAGCACCAGTCTGCTGGTGTCAGTGGAATGTGAATTTTCAGACATGTGGTAGATTGTGATAATCAAGTGTTTTTTAGTCACTGTCTTTCATTGATAGCTCCCAGAAATAGCCAGCATGCTTGCTATGGCATTAGAGGGGGGAAAAAAGATAACAGCATGGATTTTCTTGCTTTCCCTTTCTTCAGGGCAGAAAATAATTACCAAGATGCATTCTATGGTCCCAGCTGTAGCCAAAGATGAGGGGACAAGCCAGGTGTGTTTGTTTCAAGAGTTGTTACCTGACAGTCCAGCCCACTCTCCTGTCCATCCCCATGTTGTAACATCAACATATAGATGTTACTGAGTCATGATGAACAGCAGCCAAGGGAATATCACAATGTTGAATTCTCTCTCTGCTATAGTTATGTGGTTACCTGTTCAAGGTTAAGTACTGTGCTCCAGGATCTCAAAAGACCACCAACTGGTGTGTCAGACTTAATGTTCTTATATTAAAATAAACTCCTAATCAAAAAATATTTTAAGTTATCTTAAAGTGTCATGGAAATTAGATTATTCATAAAAATATAATTTATATGAATAAATAAATAATTTACATAATTATAAAATATAATTTATAATTTATATATGACTATATGTTGTCATATAAATCAATTATACTGCATAAAGTCATCCTCCTTTTGGAGCATAAAATGCCTTAAATTACAATTGCTGACTCCTATTTCTTTTTCTTGCATTATATGATTCAAGCACTGAGCACCAAAGCTACAACCACAAACTCAAAATTCACAATCTGGTCTACCTCAGACCTCCCTAAAACAGAATATCTTGACTATAGGATGAGAAGAACAATTCTACACACACGCGCGCGCACACACACACACACACACACACACACACACACCATAGATAATTATGCTTGAAAGTAAACTGTAACAATTACAAAACAGATATTATATAAGATTAAGAATGTGTATGAATTATTACTAAATGGAATGAAAAATAGACTTGTTAGTACACATCCTGCATTATTTCTGTGATACCTAACAAATTTATCAAGATAATAATAAAGTGTAGACAGAGATGTATGCCCGTCTTATACATGTGTGTTTCTTGTTTAAACTTAATAATTTATAGGGCCAGTAAGACAGCTCAGTGGATAAAATCAACTTTACAGTATAAACCTTGTGGCCTGAGTTCAAGCCTCAAGACCCACATAAAAGTAGGAGGACAGAACAGATTTCACAAAATTTCTCTTTGACCTTCACAGGTAGTGCATGGAGCTCATGTGCATGTATAGTAATGCTGATAGTGATTATGATGATGATAATGATAATAATGAATGTTAAAGGAATTTATTGAATGTTCTTTATGAGGAGGGAGTCCATATTGCCTTGATGAAATAACATATAGAAACATACCTATAAAACCTGCTTTTATACAGCTATTATGAAATTTTTTCGGTCTGTCCATTATTCCATTTGTCTTAAATATTCCTATAAGGTCTGTAACACCACCTCTACTATTTAAAAGTAAAGTATGGCTTAGGTAAATAATACTTTACTCAAAGTCACACAATGAGGAAGTAAAACTTAAGCACATCTGTCTGGTTCCAGCACACACGTAAATGTTCTTACATACAGGCTTTTAGTAGTCAAAATCTACTAAAGGTCTAAAAGAAATGAAAATGTACCCAAAAAAGTTGACATTGAGGTAGGGAGATCATCTCTGGATACATAAGTTTCTGTCTAGGAATGAATTTACTGTCTGGAACAGACTGAGGCAGTATGGTTGGTTCCTAAAGTCAGGTCAGAGGTTGAGACTTTTATCTGTGCTACTCTGTAGGTCATAAAAATAAGTTTCGTCACACGTACCTGGAGTCTGAGTTCTCATCCTAGGGAAAACTGAGATATGCCAACAACAGCAATTTCAAAATGGATGTCATGGTAAAACAGGTTCTGCATATAAAACAGTGATGAATAAATGGAAGACAACAACTGATAGTAGTGGAATTATTGAAGGTGATGCTTGCTCTTCCTGCCCAAGTAAGCTAGTTGGCTTGCACTAGAAACTACCTTTAGAGATGAATGTATTTCTTTGACAACATCAAGAATGGATACCCTTATTTATGTTAATCAGTGTAAGGATTCAAAATGCCTACAAGAATTTTATTATCTAGCTTAGGGTCTGGAATGTTTGTTTTTTCCATCTTACTAGATGAAAATAAGTAAGTAAAGGGCAATAGTGGGAATCATTTTTTTAAAGAATCTAGCTCAAATTTTTTAAAGAATCAAGATCAAACAGATCTAGACAAATATTGTTATAGATATAAAATGAATAGGAGACTTTTTAATAACTATGATCATAAATTGTGTGTAGTTTGATTTGCATTTCCCAAATGATGTTAAGGATGTTGAGCATTTCTTTAAGTGTTTCTCTGCCATTTGTTATTCTTCTGTTGTGAATTCTCTATTTAGCTCTGTACACCATTTTTTAATTGGATTACTTGCTTTGTTGCTTTTTAACTTGAGCTCTTTATATTTTCTAAGCATTGGCCCTCTGTCAGATGTAGGGTTGGTGAAGATCTTTTCCCAGTCTGTAGGCTGTTGTTTTGTTCTGATAGAGTGTCCTTTGCTTTACAGAAGCTTTTCAGTTTCATGAGGTCCCACTTATTGATTGTTGATCTTAGAGACTGTGCTATTGGTATTCTGTTCAGAAAGTTGTCTCCAGTGCCAGTGAGGTCAAGGCAATTTTTCTCCTAATAGGTTTAGTGTGTCTGGTTTTATGTTGAGGTCTTTGACCCACTTGGACTTTAACTTTGTTCAGGGTGATAAATATGGGTCTATTTTTATTTTTCTGCATGTAGACATCCAGTTAGACCAGTACCACTTGTTGAAGATTGCATCTTTTTTCCATTGTATGATTTTGGCTTCTTTGTCAAAAATTAAGTTGCCCATCAGGCTCAGCATCTGCTTTGATAGTCTGTAGGGCAGAGGCTGCTGTTGGGCAAAGTGAATGGAATTTTATGTAAGAACTGGGAAATAGTAAGAGCTGGAGAGGACAGGGTCTCCACAAGCAGAGCAACAGAACAAGAAAATTTGAACACAGGGAACTTCCCAGAGACTCATACTCCAACCAAGGACTATTCATAGAGATAACCCAGAACCCCTGCACAGATGTAGCCCAGGGCAGTTCAGAGTCCAATTGGGTTACATAGTAATGTGAAGAGGACTGCCTCTGACATAATCTGATTGGCCTGCTCTTTGATCACCTCCCCCTGGGGGGGAGAAGCCTTACCAGGCCATAGTAGAGGACAATGCAGCCACTTTTGATGTGAACTGATAGACTAAGATCAGAAAGGAGAGGAGAACCTCTCCTATCAGTGGACTTGGGGAGTGGCATGCATGCAGAGGGAGGAGGGAGGGTGGGATTGAGAGGGGAGGAGGGAGGGGCTTATAGGGGGATGCAGAATGAATAAAGTGTAATTGATGAAAAATTAAAAAAAAATAAAATAAAAAAAAAATTAAGTTGCCATAGGTGTGTGGCTTGGTTTTTGTTTGTTTGTTTTTTCTGAGTCGTCAATTTGTTTCCATTGATTCACCATTCTGTTTCTAAGCCAGTACCATGCCGTTTTTATTACTGTTGCTCTATAATACAACTTGATATCTAGGATGGAGATACCTTCAGAAGATCTTTTATTGTACAGAATTGTTTTAGCTATTCTGGGTTTTTTGGTTTTTTATATGAAACTAAGAATTGTTCTTTCAATGTCTGTAAAGAATTGTGTTGCTGTTTTGATGGGAATTGCATTGAATCTGTAGATAGGTTTTTCTAGGGTGGCCATTTTTACTATGATCCATGAGCATGGGATATATTTCCATCTTCTGATACCTTCTTCAATTTTAAGTCTCTTCAGAGACTTAAAGTTTTTTTTCATATAGGTCTCTCACTTGCTTGATTAGAGTTAGTCATTCGAGAAATACAAATCAAAATGACCCTCAGATTCCACCTCACACTCATCAGAACGGCTAAGATAAAAAACTCAAGGGATTGGAGAGGACAGGAGCTCCACAAGGACCAAATATATCTGGGCACAGGGGTCTTTTATGAGACTGTTTCTCCAAACAAGGACCATGTATGGATATAACCTAGAACCTCTGCTCTGTTGTGGCCCATGGTAGCTCAGTATCCAAGTGGGTACCCTAGTAAGAGGAACAGGGACTATTTCTGACAGGAACTCAATGGCAGTTCTTTGACCCCCCCCCCCCAAGGGAAGAGCAGCCCTGCTAGGCCACAGAGGAGGACTTTGCAGCCAGTCCTGAAGATACGTGATAAACCAGGGTCAGATGAAAGGGGAGGAAGTCCTCCCCTATCAGTGGACTTGGAAAGGGGCAGGGAGAAGATAAGGAAGGGAGGTTGGGATTGGGAGAGAATGAGGGAGCAAGATACAGCAGGGACACAAAGTTAATAAAATGTATCTAATATTTTAAAAAAACTCAAGGGATGGTGCATGCTGAAGAGGGTGTGGAAAAGGGGTACCCTCTTCCATTGCTGGTGGGAATGTAACGTTGTACAACCACTTTGAAAATCAATCTGGTGCTTTCTGAGAAAATTAGGAATAGTGCTACCTCAAGATGCATATACCACTCCTAGGCATATACCCAAAAGATGCCCCACTATTCAATAAGGACATTTGCTCAACCATGTTCATAGAAGCTCTACTCATAATAGCCAGAATCTGGAATCAACCTAGATGTCCCTCAATGGAGGTATAGATACAGAAAGTGTGGTACATTTACACAGTGGGATACTACTCAGCAATTAAAAACAAGGAAATCATGAAATTTGCAGGCAAATGGTGGAAACAAGAAAAGATCATCCTGAGTGAGATAACCCAGAAGCAGAAAGACACATATTATATATACTCACTTATAAGTGGATATTAAACATATTATATAGGATAAACTTACTAAAATCTATAACCCTAAAGAAGCTAAACAACAAGGAGGACCGTAGAAAAGATGCTTAATATCATTCAAAAAAGGCAACAGGATAGACATTGGAAGTAGAAAACAAAAAACAGGACAGAAGCCCTCCACAGAGGACCTCTGAAAGACTCTACCTACCAGAATATCAAAGGAAATACTGAGCCTCATAGCCAAACTTTGGGCTGAGAGCCAGAATACTCATGGAAGAAGAGGGAGATAGAAAGACCTGGAATGGACAGGAACTCCACAAGGAGAAAAACAGAGCCAAAATACCTGGGCCCCAGGGGTCCTGCAGAGACCAATACTCCAATTAAGGACCATGCATGGGGAGGAACTAGACCCCCTGTTCATAGGAAGCCCATTGGCTGCTCAGTTTCCAAGTGGGTTCCCTAATAATGGGAGCAGGGGCTGTCTCTGACATGAACTCAATGGCCAGCTCTTTGATCACCTCCCCCTTGGGGGGTGCAGTCTTGCCAGGCCACAGAGGAAGATGATGCAACCAGCCTCTATATCTGATAAGCTAGGATCAGATAGAAGAGGAAGAGGGCACAAGGGTCTTCTCTGAGAATGTTTATCCAACCAAGGACCATGCATGGATATAACATACAACCCCTGCTCAGACATAGCCCATGGTAGCTCAGTATCCAAGTGGGTTCCCTAATAAGGGAGACAGGAAATTGCTTCTGACATGAACTCAATGCCTGGCTCATTGAGCTTCCCCTCCCCACCCCCTTGAGGGAGGAGCAGCCTTGCTAGGCCACAGATAAGGACTTCGCAACCATTCTGAAGATACTTGATAAGCTAGGGCCAGATGGAAGGAGAGGAGGACACCCCCTCTCAGTGGACTCGGAAGGGGGCAGGGAGGAGATAAGGAAAGGAGGGGAGGATTGGGAGGAAAAGAGGGAGCTACAGCTGAGATACAAGTGAATGTATAAAATTATTTAAAAATAAAAAAATATTAAAAAAAAAAGAAGGGGAGGAGGTCCTCCCCTATCGTGGGACTAGGGAAAGGGCATAAGGGGAGAAGAGAAATTGTGGGTGGGACTGGGAGGAGACAAGGGAGAGGACTGCAGTGGGGATACAGAGTGAATAAATTGTAATAAATAAATATATAAATTAAATTAAATACAAGATTATGCATAGTAAGACAACATATTTAAAAATCATGAATATGTTTTCAATAAATAAGATAAAATCCAAAAGAAAAAGAAAAAGAAAAAATCAATTAAATCTTCACCATTTATGAAATCCTTCCAGTATATTTGATTTTCTTCTATGTGGATTATTACTGTCCAAAGAAACTGGCACATTGCCAAAACAGTATAACTAACCTTTAAACAGTATTAATTCACTGAGCCAAGATACAGGTACAAACAAAAGTATTGTGTCTATTTTTCTGTTTCTTCGGGTCCTGAAAAATGAAATAATAATATTCTTCTAAGGTATAACAAAACCTTCATCTGAGTCACACCAAATAACTTGATTAGAGCCAGAGTCAAATTTGAAAATAATTGAAGCAGTTACTATGACCAACCTTTTGGAAGACATTCAAAACTTTTTACTTTAACAAAGATTTAGATGTTGCTCTTCAGTACTGTTTATCATCCATTAAATAGATGAATTGATTAGCATTGTATTATTTAACCAGTTTATAATTATGCACTCTCTTTTTAATTTTTAGTTTTATTTTGTTCACAAATTTTTCATTATATATCCCGATTAAAGCCCTCTCCCTCAAAAATAACGCACTCTTATAAAGTCACTATTTTAATAAATAAACACAAAAATGGGTTTGGTAGTAAGGTCCTCACCAGAGTTTCAAAGCATTCTCCAGAAATGTTATGGAACAATTTCTCCAAAACTTGGCAGTGCATTGGAATCACCTATGTCACACCAAAGGAGCTTCTAAAAATGCTGGCACTTACTTGAGTTCCATAGTTGCAGAGCCTTGGGGATTTTTTCTCACTCTGAAAACACTCTCATGTTTGGCTAAGATGAAACTGCCGTAGAAGCATGGGTGGGGAAGTTGGGCTTGATGACATTTCAGATGTCTCTTAACTCAGAGAATCTAAGGTGGTCATTCACATGGTCCTAGCATAATCTACACTGAATCAAACTTGAAATTTCATTGGATAGCAATTTACAAATAAATTATTGATGTCTATTATTTTTCCTAGATGAAGTTTCAAACAACAAAGAGAATGTCCTTATGATTTTTATTTCTTCCCCATGTGCTGATCATATAATGAAGAAATAAAAGTTGACTCATTTCATATATGCAACTACTATTTACTGATTCCCTAATACACTCCTATAGATATTGTATAATCAGTGAATTAAACAGAGCCTCAGAGATTGTTGGAACTTGTAGGTTAATAGGTATGTAGAGTTGAAGCCTGAGATTATATACACTGACAAAGAAGGAGTCACAGGCAGAATTAATTTTTTTAATTTCAGTGCAAAGGTCTGTATCTCATATATTTTCTTAAGAAAAGTAAATATGACTGAAAATTTAAACTTTTAAAAAAATTACATACATATGCACATATATACATATATATGGAATATAAAAGAATCTTGTGGGACCCAGTCAGTTCCTCAACCAAGGCTAAAGTGAAATGTTTTAAAGTGACTCAGAATATATTGATAGTTTATGAATTTTTATTACATTCCCAATAACTTGTATAAATTTACCCAAAGCTTGCTGGTGAATTATGTTGATTCCACAAGATAAAGAGTTTTTGAGATATGATATAATATTGATGTATAAGCATTAATTTGCTAAAGTCTACTTGAGAAACTAAACCTTTTGTTTGTTTATTAGCAATAAAAGAGTTTAGAGAGGCAGAGCTATGTAAAAGAGCCAGAGTTCAAAGATTGGCTAAATGAGACAACATCTGGTCAGCCATGTCAGTTGAGTATACTCAAGGAACAGTAGAAACGCAGAGTTACGGGAAAGGCTGATTGTGCTATTGAAAAGTAACCCCCCTGCTGCCCTGCTGCCTGCTTATGCCCCTAAATGAAATCCACACACATTGATTGCCTTAGTTAATCTCCACTACTAGGTTCAGGATTGATCTAGGGGTAGGTGCTGTTCTGGAAGAAGGGTTAAATTTTTGTATTCCTTCACCCCCTCATTCTAATACTATGTGTAATCACAGCTGTAATCAAATTAGATTCAGTGTTCTGTGTGGTAATAATAAATTGTGTTAGGCTTTAAAGTCTACAAAGTCAATTGTTTGACACAATATATAATTATTTAATAATAATATAGCCCAGACAAGGGTTTTTAAGAATATATATATTTGAAGTTCAGACAATAAGACTACTTATCTGGGAAACTACATTTCTTAGTATAAATCTTGTTTCTATTTCAGGATTATGTCTTCCAAATTCTACTCATGGAAACCTGGTTTTCTTCCATATAAGATGGCCAGTTTTTAGTTTTGAGGGAAGTCGACCTCAAATCAACAAATAAAATGTCAATGTCATCTACCTTTGTGTGTGTGTGTGTATCTGCTGCCAGATATAAGGACAGACCTTAGCCACTCCCAACTCTCTCTCTCTCTCTCACCCTCTCTCCCTCTCTTCTCTCACCCTCTCTCCCTCTCTCTACCTCTCTCCTTTCCTCCTTCCTCCTTCCCTTTCTCCCTCCCTCTCTCTTCTTTCCTCCCTCCCTCTCTCTCTCCCCCTTCCAATTTCTCTCTGTGTTCCAGCTGTTTCTCTCTATGTGTCCTAGATGCCCCCTTTCTCTCTCTTTTTCCCTTTGCTCTCTGCCCTCTTGGCTCTGGCTCACTCACTGACTCTACCCCACCTTCTCCAGGCCTCACTCCTCTCCCTTCTTCCTAATAAACCTCCTATATCTAGACCTGTTGCATGGTTTAATTCCTCAGGGGAGTACACCTTGGCATTCACCTGTCTTGGTACCCACCAATTGTTCCATCATCATTATATAACATAACAATAGGAACCATAGCTAGATAATAAAGGTGGCAAATTTCCAAAATATCTAGTTTTTTCCTTGATGTTCTGCCAGGCTTTTGTGTTCCACCATCTGGCCCCTCTACCTAGCCCCTGCTGATACAGAAATTCCCAAGTTTTGGAGGCCTAATGAGGACTTGTCACATAGCAGTTCTGGGCAAATCAATCATCTTAGCTGTCTTCAAACTGACCATTCTAAATTAAGGGAGAAAAACTCTTCAGAGACTTTAAAAACCCCAGCCATTGCTAAGAGGCTAGAATTTTTGGCTTCCTGAGCAACCCCTCTGCTTCACAAAGTATCTCTATGTCTGATACATGTATTCCATCAACCCCAATGAACGCCTTTCTTAACTGCTGATTCTCTCTGCAGTGATTAAGCTTTCTCTGTTGTCACCTGTTGCCCTTCAGGTTTCCTTTTTAATTTTTGACTGGCAGAGAAAATGAACCCAATTCAGACCCCTAGACTATACCAATAGACTCCAAAAGCATTTATAAGATTAGATCCTAAATCAACCATTTAGTCCACTAATATTTTGAATCAGACTAGATAGAGATTTTAAAAAGAAAAATCTGCATGCTATGTGTTATATTAGTTATTCTATGCCTATGTATTCCCTTCTGATTTCTTTAAATAGTCAAAGTAGTATTTACTCTCTCCCTACCAAAAGGTAAACAAAAAAGGACCTGAGGCACAGACAAATTTGCAAATAGGATTTTAAATCTTAACTCCAAAGGCTGTTTTTATCAATTAGAGTAAGAGGTATAAAAGTTGACTTTTGAGAGCACAGAACCAAAAAATCTGGGCACAGGGGTCTTTTCTGAGACTGATACTCCAATCAAGGACCATGCAAACTGGATATAGCCTAGAACCCCTGCACAAATGTAGCCCATAGCAGCTCAGTCTCCAAGTGGGTTCCCTAGTAATGGGAACAAGGACTGTCTCTGACATGAACTCAGTGGCTGTCTGTTTTGTCACCTCCCCCTGAATAGGGAGCAGCCTTACCAGGCCACAGAGGAAGACAATGCAGCCAGTCCGGATGAGACCTGATAGACTAGGGTCAGATGGAAGGGGCGGAGGACCTCCCTTATCAGTGGCCTTGGAGAGGGGCATGGAAGGAAAAGAGGGAAGGGGGTGGTATTGGGAGGGGAGGAGGGAGAGGGCTACAGCTGAGATACAAAATGAATAAAATGTAATTAATTAAAAAAATAAATTTTTAAAAATTGATTTTGAAATACATACCATTATATAAAGAAGTCAATAGTGTGCAGACATTTAGTGACCTGAAAAGGTCTGACAAAGTATCCCATGTAGATGAAACAGGCTGGGGACACTTGGGCAAGTAAAAGACAAAGGAATATACAGCATTGAGGTAGGAATTGTTTCAAAAGACTTGTCTGTAGCATGGAAAAGACAAAGTGTTGAGTCTTTTATCTGTTCTATCAGGTCATTTTCTGTTAATGCAAAATTAAATTCAGATTTTAAACGTTTATTCTTCAATATTAATCAGGACGATCAAAAAGCATCATTAAATCATTGATTTGGGCTTTGAGCACTGCTCCAAAGTTTATGTTAGAGATATGTAAGTTCATAAAAAACACCATTATTTTCAAGAAAGTCAAAGTTACCTTATTAATTAAGAAAATCTACTCAATGTTAAGAAGTGTGTCACAGGAAAAATAAAAGTAGAAAGGAGAGGTACCTCTTGCTTGCTTCTCTGATCTAACAATGCACATAGATGGTGTAGGTTATCTTTCTCTCTCTCAAATACACTCAAATTTAATGTTCAGCATCATGAACTCTGTTTCTAAATGCACATATAAATTAAGGCAAAGATAGCAAGACTATGTCAACATACTCACCTAATCTATCCTATTCTAAAATTTCAGAGATATGTCTCTTACTTGTCTAAGAAGTAAACTGTGATATCAAGTGTATACTTCTAATCTCATTGGGAAGCTAATACAGTAAAACAGGATAATTATGAGTTTGAGACTAGATTACAAAGTGCCTTTCAAGACAGACCAAGATATAGAATGAAATCTTGTCAGAATGAAAAAACAAAAGCAGGGGTGAAAGAGTGAATAAATCAGAACAATCCAGTGAAAGTCATCTAACACCCTGATACTCTTATTTAGTGATGTAATTAAATAGAAAATTTTTTAGCATCATAAAACAAAAAGTCTACCCTGGAGAGCTCATTTGTCATACTCCTTAAGAAAATCAAGACATCAGAAGAAAACAGGAAACAACCTAGGAACCTGCTACAGAGGGCCTATGAAAGCCAGAAGAAGAAAACAGGAAACAACCTATGAACCTGCCACAGAGGGCCTCTGAAAGCCTCTGCCCTGCAGACTATCAAAGCAGATGCTGAGCCTGATGGCCAACTGGCGGGCAGAGTGAATGGAATTTTATGTAAGAAGTGGGAAATAGCAAGAGCTGGAGAGGACAGGAACTCCACAAGGAGAGCAACAGACCAAGAAAATTTGAACACAGGGAACTTCCCAGAGACTCATACTCCAACCAAGGACTATTCATGGAGATAACCTAGAACCCCTGCACAGATGTAGCCCATGGCAGTTTAGTGTCCAAGTGGGTTACATAGTGATGGGAAGAAGGACTGCCTCTGACATAATCTGATTGGCCTGCTCTTTGACCACCTCCCCCTGAGGGGGGAACAGCCTTACCAGGCCACAGAAGAAGACAATGCAGCCATTCCTGATGTGATCTGATAGACTAAGATCAGAAGGAAGGAGAGGAGGACCTCCCCTATCAGTGGACTTGGGGAGGAGCATGCATGCAGAAAGGGGAGGAAGGGTGGGATCGGGAGGGGAGGAGGGAGGGGCTTATGGGGGGATATAAAATGAATAAAGTGTAATTAATAATAGTAATAATAATAATAAAATGACAAAAAAGAAAATGAAACTAAAAAGAAAAAAGAAAGAAAATCAAACTTAGAGCCTCTAAATTTTTATTACAAAGTCAATGAGGCCTTTCACAGCCTTATCTCCAAGAGCCATCCCATTTGAATGTCACTGATGTTAAGGCTATAAATTAAGTACTATGGCTTAAACAACAGTAAATGTCTCTTTTCTTAATCCCCAGAGCACAGCCAAGACAACTGAGTATTTTTATACATAATACAAAAAGAAATCAACATATAATGGCATGGTACTGAACAACATGAAAAGGCTTGGGTACTTTAAAGTTTAATTCATGAATGCCCTCATAATCAGTTCCCAGACTGCCCCCAAATGCCCAATTACATAGCCAAATCCAACACAAGTATTAGCAAAATCAGGAATTTAATTTTTTATTGCTTTTACTCCATCTTTCAGGATTCAAGTTTACATCTGACTCATTCATCGACTGATGAAGATTAAGACTACCCACTTGCTTTCCGGAAGGTCTTCTTAATGATTGCATGCCTTTGATCTCCTGCATGGCAGAGGGTATTTTCTTTTCACAAAACACAGTAATCTAGTAGATGTGGCTCTCTTAAAGGTTAGATGACATTCATATCAAGGAATATATATGTTTTGCATGAGGAAATTAATAAATTAATTGGAGTAAATTTAAATGCAGAAAGTAAAGTGTACATCTCATTGAATTCTGACCTTCATGGCTTAAGCTTTAAAACTAGAAAAATTAAATGTAAATATAGCCTGATAGGCTAGGGTCAGATGGAAAGGGAGGAGGTCCTCCCCTATCAGTGGACTGGGGAAGGGGCATGGGAGGAAATGAGGGAGAGAAAGGGGGCAGAATTGGGAGGGGATGAGGGTGGGGGCTACAGCTGTGATACAAAGTGAATAAATTGTAATAAATAAAAAATTATATTAAAAAGTGTAAATATAGTATCCTATTACCAGTATACTAAAGAATGCTCATTCCTTGAAAATAAACATAACTAAGAACAATAAGAGCAATTTTCAATAACAGATATGGCTATAAACTTTATTCCCTTTTACTTGCTACAAGTAGTCTAAGTACTTGTTATAGTCTTGGTGTTTATGTTATCTCAGAATCCTACTTCCCAATGTAGTAGTAGGAAAAGGTGGGACTTTCAGGAAGTGATCAGGGCACATGCCTCCAGGACAGAGACCTGCACCCTCATAAAAGAAATGAAAGGATGTTCCATCTTTCCTTATATCATATGATCATTGATCATACAGCCAAAAAGGTTTTATCTCTGAATCCTACATCAAGACTTCATAAGACAGTCCACCTTTGACATTTCAACCTTTAATTTCTCCACATGTAAAGCTCTGAGAAATAAATTTCTGCTCTTTATAAATACCTACTCTAACGTAAGTTCTTTTAGAGCCCTGAATGGACATATGCATTGTGTTATTTGATTTCTTTAAAATGTTTGCACATTGCATGTGCCTATTTATGTTAAATGCTCTTTTGAAATAAGCTACAATAAAAGGAGACTGCACTCATGTGCACTGTATCTCTACTGTGAGTCCATCAGACATATTATAATTTATTTCTTTGAAATACTGAGACTTTGTTAGATCATTCTTTGATAAAGTTAGTTAAAAGTGGTGTTAGAATAAAAAAATTACTTAGGTTTATATCAATTCAGAATGAGACTTCAAAATATTGTGAATTTTTTAACAAACATTCCTTGAACAAATGAATTCTAACATGTAAAAGAAATATTCATATTTTATGCAAAAATTAACTCATAATAGATCCTAGGCTTAAATATAGTGATTACAACACTCCAAAGCAAATTTGGGAATATATCTTTGTAAACTGGAGTTGGAAAATGGTTTTGTAGATGCAAATAGTACACACTTAATAGCATATATTTAATAGATGAAAAATTTGATAAATTATACCTTACTAAACCAAAATGATTTGAAGGACATCATCAAGAACATGGAAATAAAATAAGCAGAATGGAAGAAAATACTCATAAATTATAAGCCTTTTAAGAAATTTGTGCCTAGAACATATAATGGACTCTTACAATTCAAAAATAAAAGAACAAATAACTCAATTAAAACTGTCAAAAAATATAAGTGGATATTTCTTTAAAGAAGATACATGAGGCCAATACAAAGATGGAAAGACGTTCAATATCACTAGTAATTAGGAAAAGGGAAAAAACTCAGGATTGTCTATGAAAACCACAAAACTGTCTAGTACAACTATTACACTGTTATTCATAATCATAAGTTTAAGAATTGAAAATGTCAACTGTTTTACCAACCTACATCTGAGATTTTTTTAATACATCTGAGATTTTACTTGTTACTTTTAAATTATTGTTAATATAAAGCTCACATTGGTGGCTCTCTTGGGTAAAAGATAATGACCAACAGATGAGATGACAACATAAATGTCCAAGTAAAATATTTACTATACTTGCATATCCATAAATACATTTAATTACTTAATGTTTGCCTGAAACTTAGAAAAGTTCAAACCACAATTTAACCTGTGAGGCGATATGTTAAAGTAACATATTGCCTCCACTCTCACCAAGGGACAGATTATCTAGACAGAAGCTAAATAGGTAAATAATGACACAGAAGTCCTAAATCAAAAGGACCTAATAGATGTCTACAGAACTTTTCACGCAAACTCAAAAGAGCATACCTTCTTTTCAGGATCCTCATGGAACTATCTCAAAAACTGACCATATAGTCAGGCACAAAGCAAGCCTCAACAGATAAAGAAGATTAAAATAATCCTTTGTATACTATCAGACCACCATGGCTTAAAACCAGACCTCAATAACAACAAAAATATCAAAAAGCTTACATACACATGGAAACTAAACAACTCTCTACTCAGTGACAGCTTGGTCAAGGAAGAAATGAAAAAAGAAATTAGAGATATACTAAAGTTCAATGAAAATAAAGGCAAATCTTACCCAAACTTATGGGACATAATGAAAGCAGTGCTAGGAGGAAAGGTCATAGCACTAACTGCCTCCAGAAGGAAGTATGAGATACCTCATACAAGCAACTTAAAAGCACACCTAAAGACCTAGAAAGAAAGAGAAAAAAAAAAAAGCAGACACATTCACGAGGCGTAGATGACTGGAAATAATCAAACACAGAGCTGAAATCAATAAATTAGAAGCAAAAAAAAAAATTCATAGAATCAATGAGACAAAGCTGGTTCTTTGAGAAAATCAACAGGATAAACAAACCCTTAGCAAAATTAACTAAAAGGCAGAGAGAAACAATCCAAATCAGCAAAATCAGAAATGAAAAGGGAAGGCATAATGACAGACAATAAGTAAATCCAAACAATCTTTATTTCGGTCTTACTACAAAAGCCTATATGCCACAAAATTTGAAAATGTAAATGAAATGGATAGATTCCATTTACCAAAATTAAATCAAGATCAGGTAAATACATTAAGTAGTCCTATATCTCCCAAGGAAGTAGAAGTCATCATAAAGTCTTCCTACCAAAAAAAAAAAAGCCCAAGGCCAGATGGTTTCAGCACAGAATTATACAAGACCTTCAAAAAAAGAGCTAACTCCAATTCCCTCCAAACTATTCCGCAAAATAGAAACAGAAGGAATATCACCAAACTCATTCTATGAGGCCATAGTCACCTTAATGCCTAAACCATACAAAGACGCAAAAAAAGAGAACTTCAGACCTACCTCTCTTATGAACACTGATGCAAAACTGCTCGATAAAATACTTGCAAACCGAATCCAAGAACACATAAAAGATATCATCCTCCATGACCAAGTAGACGTTATCCTAGTCATGCAGGGGTGGTTCAATATACAGAAATCCATCAATATAATCTACCGTATAAACAAACTGAAGGAGAAAAACCACATGATCATCTCCTTAGACGCTGAAAAAGCATTTGAAAAAATCCAACATCCATTCATGTTTAAAGTCTTGGACAGATCATGGGTACAAGGCACATACCTAAACATAGCAAAGACAATAGGCAGCAAAACTATAGCCAACATCAAACTAAATGGAGAGAAACTTAAATCAATCCCACTGAAATCAGAGACAAGGCAAGGCTGCCCACTCTCTCCATATCTCTTCAACATAGTACTTGAAGTCCTAGCTAGAGCAATAAGACAACTAAAGGAGATCAAGGGGATACAAATCAGAAAAGAAGAAGTCAAAGTATCACTATTTGCAGATGATATGATAATATGAATGAGCAACTCCAAAAATTCAACCAGAGAACTCTTTCAGCTGATAAACACTTTCAGCAAAGTGGCTGGATACAAAATTAACTAAAAAAAAAACAAAAAAAAAAAAACTAGCTCTCCTGTAAATGAAAGACAAAAAAGACAAAGAGGCTAAGAAAAAATTAGGAGAAATACACCCATCACAATAGCCACTAATAAAATATAGTACCTTGGTGTGACTCTAACCAAACAAGTGGAAGAAATATTTGAAAAAAACTTCAAGTCTCTGAAGAAAGAAGTTAAAGAAGATTCAGAAGATGGAAAGATCTCCCAAGCTCACTGATCAGTAGGATTAACATAGTGAAAATAGCCATCCTGCCAAATGCAGCCTACAGATTCAATGAAATTCCTATCAAAATACCAACACAATACTTTACAGACGGTGAAAGAACAATTCCCAATTTCATATGGAATAACAAAAAAAAAAAAAACTCAGAAAAGCTGAAACAACACTGTATAATAAAATATATTCTGGAGCTATCTCCATCCCTGATTTCAAGCTGTATTACAGAGCAATAGTAATAAAAACTGCCTGGTACTCGTATAGATACACAGTGGTGAATCAATGGAATCAAATAGCAGACCCAGAAATAAATCCACACACCTATGTATACGTGATTTTTTACAAAGAAGCCAAAACCATTCAATGGAAAAAAAACAGCATCTTCAACAAATGGTTCTGGTCTAACTGGATGTCTACAGGCAGAAAAATACAAATAGATCCATATTTATCAGCCCAGCATAAAAGTAAAGTCCAAGTGTATCAAAGAACTCAACATAAAACAAGATCTAAATCTATTAGAAAAAAAAATGGGGAAGAGGCTTGACCTCATTGGCACAGGAGACAACTTCCTGAACAGAACATTAACAGCACAGGCTCTAAGAGCAACAATCAATAAATGGGACCTCATGAAACTGAAAAGCTTCTGTAAAGCAAAGGACACTGTCATCAGAACAAAACAACAGCCTACAGACTGGGAAAGGATCTTCAACAACCCTATAACTGACAGAGGGCTAATATCCAGAATATATAAAAACCTCAAGAAGTTTAATTTTTTCTCTTTTTTATTTAACTTTTATTAATTACACTTTATTCATTTTGTATCCCCCCATAAGCCTCTCCTCCTCCCCTTCAGGTCCCACTCTCCCCCCCCCCCCTTTCTGCATGCATGCCCCTCCCCATGTCCACTGATTGGGGAGGTTCTCCTCTCCTTCTTTCTGATCTTAGTCTATCAGTTCTCATCTGAAGTGGCTGCATTGTCAGGGTTCTAGGTTATCTCCATGAATAGTCCTTGGTTGGAGTATGAGTCTCTGGGAAGTTCCCTATGTTCAAATTTTCTTGTTCTGTTGCTCTCCTTGTGGAGTTCCTGTCCTCTCCAGCTCTTACTATTTCCCACTTTTTACGTAAAATTCCATTCACTCTGCCCGTCAGTTGGCCATCAGGCTCAGCATCTGCTTAAAAGCAACAAATCAACTAGTCCAATTTTAAAATGGGGTACAGAGCTAAACAGAATTCTCAATAGAGGAATATCGAAAGGCAGAGAAACACTTAAAGAAATGTTCAACCAAGGATTATGCATGGAGATAATCTGAGACCCCCCCGCACAGATGTAGCTCATGGCAGTTCAGTATCCAAGTGGGTTCCATTGCAATAGGAACAGGGACTGTCTCTGACATGAACTGATTGGCCTGCTCTTTAATTACCTTCCCCTGAGGGGTAAGCAGCATTACCAGGCCACAGAAGAAGACAATGCAGCCACTCCTGATGAGACCTAATTGACTAGGATCAGAAGGAAGGAAAAGAAGTCCTCCCCTATCAGTGGCCTTGGGGAGGGGCATGCATGCAGAGGGAGGAGGAAGGGAAGGGTTGGGATGGGAGGAGGGAGGGAACCACGGGGGGATACAAAGTGAATAAAGTGTAATTAATAAAGAATAAGTAAATTAAATATATATATATATATATATATATATATATATATATATATATATATAAAGAAAAAAATGCTCAACATCCTTACCTCATCAGGTACAAATCAAAATGGCAGTGAGATTTCACCTTACACCCATCAGAATAGCTAAGATCAAAACCTCAAGTGACAGCACATTCTGGAAAGAATGTGGAGAAAAGGGAACCCTCTTCCATTACTGATGGGAATGTAAACTCATACAACAACTTTGAAAATCAATCTGGTGCTTTCTCAGACAATTAGGAACAGTGCTACCTCAAGATGCAGCTATATCACTCCTAGGCATATATCCTAAATATTCTCAGGTATACAACAAGGACATTTGCTTAACCATGTTTGTAGCAGCCTCATTTGTAATATCCAGAATCTGGAAACAACCCACATGCCCCTCAGTTGAGGAATGGATACAAAAATTGTGGTGCTTTTACACAATAGAATATTCCTCAGCAATTAAAAACAAGGAAATCATGAAATGTTCAGGCAAATGGTGGGATCTAGAAAAGATCATCCTGAGTGAGTTATCCCAGAAGCAGAAAGACACACACAGTATATACTTACTTATTAGTGAGTATATATTATGGTACTAGACCTATAAGATAGGATAAACATACTGAAATCTGTACACCTAAAGAAGAAAAACAAGAAAAGAGGACCCAGGGTAAAATGATCAGTCTTCACTTAGAAAGACAAATGGGATGGACATTGGAAGTAGGAGAAAACAAGTAACAGGACAGGAGCCTACTACAGAGGGCCAATGATATAAGGACATATTTGTTTCCTGACCAGGATAATAAACATAATGCCTTTGTAAGATAGGCACTTTGCAAGAAGCCTTTTAAAAGCCTTCAGTTTTTTGACCCAAATTTTGTCTCACCTACAAGAAGTGTAGCGATAAATAAGGAGCAGAGATTGCAAGCCAATAACTGGCCCAACTTGAGACCCACCGAATGGAAGAGAGCCAATCCATGACACTATTAATGAAACTCTGCTATGCTTGCATACAGGAGTCTAGCAAAACTGACTTCTGAGAGGTTTCATCCTGCAGCTGGTGGAAACAGATGCAGAGACCCACAGCCAAACAACAGGCTGACCTTGAAAGTTTTGTAGAAGAGAGGGAGAAAATATTGAGGAAACCTGAGGGGTCAAGGATACCACAAGAAGACCTTCAGAGTAAACTAAACTGGGCCATGAGCTCACAGAGACTAAACCACCAACCAAAGAGCATGCATGGGCTGGACCTAGACTCCCTACACATATGTAGCAGATGTGCAGCTTGGTCATCATGTAGGTTACCTAGCAATGGGTGTAGATGCTTTCTGTTGCCTGCCTTTGGATCCCTTTCCCTTAGCTGGGCTGCCTTGTCTGGCCTCAATAGGAAGGGATTAACTTAGTCCTGTTGCTACTTGAGGTGCTAGGGTGGGTTGATATTTTGGGGGGCCTCTCCTTCTATGAGAAGAAAGAGAGGGAAATGGAGGCGAGTGTGGGACTGGAAGTGGCTGGGATCAGGCTGTAAAGTGATTAAATTTTTTAAAAGCCTGGGGGTTCATATATATATCCTGGCTGCTATACAAATTCACCTTGCATAAATGTATACTGAGCAACTGGGCATTGCCTTTAAGGAACTGAAGAACATGTGGGACACCATGAGATGATGAGGACATGAAGCCCAGCCAAATGCCTATTATTCCTAACTAATAAACTTCTGTGCCCCTGTCTTGCAAAGGCAGCTCTGTAACCTGTAATAACCTTAAAATTCCATACACTTTGACAAGTGGTTCCTGACAACTGATGGATGTTAACTTCAATCTGTTCAATTAGAAGGTTCCAGTTTACAAAGTAAAAACCAAAACTACCCCATCAAACCTACCAGTATAAGAGCAATGACACCGGTGAGTTTCAAATGCATGAACTGCTACTCTCTGAAGAACTCGCTCTTAGCTAGAGACCCTGCAGAATAATTAACCCCTAAAACTTTTGTCATTGGTCATTGTGACAACTGAGAATGTTGCAGATGGAGCCAAAGTTGTCTTTATCTACCTTAAAGCCAATCTATTAGCCATTTACTTTCAATCTTTGAATCTGACCTAACACCTTTGTGGTTACTTGTAAAACTTTAGGAATGTATTTTTAGCAGTCTAATAGCTTCCACCAGCCATAAAGCTAAGAATGTTATAACAAGCAAAACCTGCTGTCTCCCACTGACCCATTATCTGGTAAATGTGTTCTATGATTATAAAAATTAATGTAATCTTTTCCACAGTTGCACAAGTTACTTGGGGTTACCAGAATCAATTTTCTCAGGCCTTGATCACTTGTGTTTGTCAAAGAAGAGCTCATTCAGTTTCTTTGGATCAAAGGCTATGTTTTGTTTCAGAAAAAGTATTATACTTACTGGAAAAAAACAAACTAAGAAATATAAAGGGGGGGCTAAGGAGATGGCTCAGAGGTTAAGAGCACTGGCTGCTCTTCCAAAGGTCCTGAATTCAATTCCCAGCAACCACATGGGGCTCACAACCATCTATAATGAGATCTGGTGCCCCCTACTGGCGCGCAGGTATACATGCAGGCAGAATACTGTACACATAATAAATAAATCTTAAAAAAAAAAGAAATATAAAGGGTTTCTGATTTGTGATAGGATATTTGACTACAACTTAAAGATGTAGAAATCAAAACACTCTGAAAGAGAAAGGATAAATTTTTCTGTAGTGATCAGCGATGGTCTAAATCCTGGTTGGATTATCAGCTATGATTATAACCCACAACTGTAAAATGCATTAAGCTGTAAATAATGTGCATTTAATGAATTTAAATCATATCTCAAAAAAGAAAGCATTAGAATCTTCAGGTTTCTAAAGGTTGAAATTATGGTAGTTCATTTTAGTTCTAGGTCAAAATGATTCACAAAACCACAAGCAAATATTGATGACTTTTATATACATACTGCTCACCATACTTTGTAAAGAGGCTGCTACAGTGTAGAAACTTAAAGATATTTGCTTTAGAGTTAGATTACTTCAGCATATACTCATATTTTTCACTTACTAGACTAGTTTTTTAAACTCTTTGTGCTTGAACTTTTTTCATTCTTTGAGAATTTCATATATCTATTTAATAAAATATGGTATTATCTTCTAGCTTCTGCTTTTAAATCCTATATTCCCCTCACCATGTTCCCCCAACTTCATTTCTCCTTTTTATCTTTCTAATAACCAACTAAGTTCAGTTAGTAGTATCCATATATACACAGGTGGAGAGCCATCAACTGGAACATGAGAAGCCTACCAGTAGCCATACCCTTAAAAAATGAGTGATACTCCCTCCCCAAACAGCTATCAACTGCCAGTTTCTCCTTAGTAAATTACTTGGGCTCATATTGTACGGCAATAGAAGATAAGCTAAGACATCCCACATTAAATTGTTTACTGTATACTTAAATTATTTCTAACATTTATCATCCATTTCATTTAAAGCATCTCCTGTATTATCATACATATTTATCAAAACATCCCACAGCACCCTCTAAAATGTATATTTTTTATATTTTTATTTAATTAATTTTAAGTTTCTCTTCTATTTAATATCCATTATTATATATGTGCTGTGCAAAAACTTTACTTCATTCATTTACCATTGTAAATGAAAAAACATTTTCAAGTTAATTAAAAAATGTAAAAAATATAAATTTAAAATGAGCCATATTGATCATAAAACAGGACACTTTAGTATATTGGGTTACTGCTTTCAATTTTCACTGAAAGTGACACCGTAATACAAAATGATTACTGCTGAGTATTTAATTAGCAAACAAAGTAAGGTCTTCCAGCAAACACAGCCTTTCTTTGCTTAATATTTATAATACCTAATGTTCAACAGGAACACAATGAAAGAAGACAAGGTTCAGACTGTTTTTATTTTAATCCCACAATTAAGAAATATTATTTTTGTTTGGTCTTTAGGCCTTCTCATTTTTGCATTTTTAAAGTACAATTCAATATTGCATATTGGAAGTGGGAAGAATGGAGATGGTGAATACTCCCAAGCTATACTTTATCTAAGAGACAGCTTTGCAGAAAAGGTTATGGCTCACTTCAGTGATCCACTGTAACTGCTCAGACAACAAGATATTACAGAAGGGGAAAGACATTTTAATTACAAGCACTTTCATTTGCATCTGGAAAACAAGATGCACTACATATATAAATCCAACAAGGTTTGGGCTTCCTTCTCCTTTTCTGCCAGTCTGGAATGATCCAACTGAAAACCTGTCTTTTAGTTGTACTACTTAGCTCCTCATAGTGACCAAATGTGCAAAACCGCATGCTATTAACAAAGAACTGTATTACCATAAAAGACACTTTGGCTTGTCTTCATTATAAGCCATTTTTCTATCCTTGAGATTTTCAGAATAAAAAAAAAAAAAACCTCAGAAACATTTCCAAGAGTGTTTGAATTTTAACTTAGTAACCTGTCAAAGTTTTTGACTTGCTACTTAAGTTCCTTGGATTATCAATAGGGCAGTCTAGGCAGCTTTTACAGATTCCAAAGTAAAGACAATGTAATGACAAATTACTAAAGGCCTAGAGTCTACAGGCAGAAAATTCTACACTCCTTCAGCTTCCTTTCTAAATTTACTTTTTCTCTCAATCTGACTCCACTTTCTCTCCTGAGCCTTCCTTGGGACCACAGAATCTCTTAAAACATTAGGTGCCTCTTCTATGCTGTTTCTTCATTCTTTCCTGAGTCAAAGTTGTTTTCCACACTGTGGTATAAGGGTTGCCTAAAGGGTAAATCTGAGTCACATTGACACACAGTCTGTTCATCTTTACCTTCTAACAGCACTACTTGCCACTCCCTACTGACAACTTCTATCCTCAGCTTAGTTTTTGGTATGCACTACTCTCATGTGCTCAAAGTTTAAAACATAATGTTGACTTTTCCATACCAACCCACTCTGAGCCTTTCTCTAGTGACTAACCCCTAAGCAGTCATCATAAGTCAGTTTTGTTCCCTCCACAAAGCCTTCTATATCCTTTGTTGATCCTTAGCTTATCCTCCTCTGCCTACAGCTCCTAGTTAGTATTGAACCATCAGAGTCAACCTAATTATTTGTGTCTACTTCAAAATTCTTCATGCAAGAACTCTTCACCCTGCTCTTCGTGCAACAATACCTGAGGCACAGGAAACCTTTTTAACTGTATTAAATTTAGAAAAGATCTGGATGTGGTGGCCCACTTGCCTCTAATGCCAGTATTCTGAATGCTGAGGCAAAAGAATGCTGAGTTTAGGCCAGTGTGGAATACATGGCAAAAGAGAGAGAGGGCGAAGGATAATGTACACACTTGACAAAGAGCCCGTGGTCCTGAAAGCCTTCATAAATTTCAGAATTGGAAGTGGACCTGAGAAAACTCCTTTTTAAACTTATGACTGAGGTTCTTAAAACTTAAAGTGATTCCTTCCAATACCCAAAAGAAGATGAGTTTGGGGAGCCATGTATAAATCCATTCTTCAAAAAATGCTCAACAGTCCTCCACAAAAAGGCATCTAGAAACGGAATAACTCAACTGTAAAGCCAACTCAACAGCAAACACACAGCTCTAGTAAATGCTTGAGAAGCTCTCTGAAGTTTATTCCTCTGGCTCTGAGAGACTGCGTGTGTTTGTGCCTACAGTTTTGTTCCAGCTTTTACAACAGTCACTAGTATTCCCAACGAAAGGAATTGGTACATTAGGAAGAGGAGAAAGCAGTTCATGAACTTAGGTGGTCCCACGTCTGTTAATCATTAGTTTTAAAACACAACTTAAATGCAGTCAACATAGACCAGGAAAGACACAGGGAAGGAAAACAAGGGTGAAGTGAGTGGACTAACTGTAAAGGTTTCAGAAATCAAAATGATGCATTGTGGCACTGGGTTGAAATTTCATTCAAAGCCCTTCGGACTGCACCCTAAACTGGAGCACAGAAAGCTTCAGGAATGTACCCAAATTCCTGGAAGCGAATGGGTAGACTGAGGCCAGAGTTGGGTCCAAGAAAGACTCCCAGTCACTGGCTTGCACACAAAGAACAGGCAGCCCAGCTTCCTCTAAAACACATTCTTTCTCTTTTTCAAATGTATTTATTTATTCACTTTACATCCTGAATGAGCCCCCACCCTTCTCACCTCTCAGTCCCACCATCTTACCCTCTTCCCCCTATCCCTCTCCCCTTCTCCTCAGAAAAGGGAAACCTCCCTTTACCAACCCACACTGGCACATCCAGTCGCATCAGGACTAAGCACATCCTCTTCCACTGAGGCTAGACAAGGCAGCCCAACTAGGGACAAGTGATCTAAAAAGACAGTCTCTGCTCTACTTGCTAGGGAATCCATATGAAGACTAAGCTACCCATCATATGAGTCAGGGTTTGGTTGGTGCTTCCGTCTCTGTAAGCCCCCAGAAGCCTAGGTTAGTAGACTCTGCTGGTCTTCTTGTGGCATTCTTGTTCCCTCCTAGTCCTCTTCCACAGACTCCGGAGCTCTGCCTTATGTTTAGCTCCGCCTAATGTTTGGTTATGGGTCTCAGCAGCACATTCTCTTTAAAGCAGCGTGGGAGAGGAGCAGACAGAGGCAGCCACTTGTGGACTAGGACCAAAGTTCCCTGCCTGGGCTCCACAGGATGACCACGCTTTCCCTGCACCAGAAGAAAGAGGGCAGAGTGGCTGCCCCCTCGGCCTAGCTCCCAAGTTGCTCCAGCGCTAGTATCCTGGCCATTGCAGTTCCCATAGCAACCGCAGCACCCGCAAAAGGCCACCTGGGATGCTCTCGGGGTCAGAGGTCATCTCCGTGGCAACAGAAACTTCCCCAGTGATGGCTGCTCTAGCGTGCTGCTTCTGCTGCATTGCGCAGCTTAGCACAGCCCCTAGGAGGGAAAGTAAGGGTAGCTGCCCCGCAAGCCTAGAGGAATGCGACTGCTGACTGCTGGGTCTGGCCGGAAGAAACCCGACCCTTGCAACCTGTTCTGCTCACCAGCTTCTGCTGGATCTCCAAAGAGTTTCCATGCTGTGAACATATCAGAGCTACAGGATTTTAAGACTTACAGTTTTGCACAGAATGTTAACAGTTCTCTAGAAGCCATGGACCTCCACTCAAAGCCATCGCTTCTGCCGAACTTTGTTGTCCCTCATACAAACTCCAAGCCTCTCATCCCATGGGCACAGTGGCCCAGCATCCTCCACCCAATTAAAGTAGCTCTTGGAAAAGGAAGTGAAAGAGTTTAGTGGTTGGAATTATATGGAGCCAAGAAGTTAGAAAATTACTGCTTTTTAAACTTCAAAAGAACGAAATGCTAGAACTGAGAAGGCTTCCTTAGAGACATCTGCCAACTCAACAAGGACAAGAAAGAGAGGAGAGAGAAAGAGAGAGAGAATAAAAGAGGGCCCCGGGTATTGTCTTAGAGAAAGGAGATCCAAAGAGTAAAAGAGGAACAAATCACTGAACTTTTTCAGAAAAGGAAATAAGAAAGCACCAGAAAATAAAATGAAGCCAGCGCTGCTTCATAGAGCACGAAGTGGGGCTTCAGCCTTCATGATTTTAAGGGCAAGCTTGACAGAGAGAATGCAATTAACCCTTGGCTTGGGTTTTTAGAGAAGGATCACGTGTAAATAAGCTGCAGGTCTCAGGTTTTTCAGATTCAGAACACTTCTGGGAAATCACCCATGTATACAAAGAGCCAGACATTGATTCCACTGATGCCATTTTTTGCTTATCTACTTATGTTTATGTGTTGTTTTCATCATTCAGGAAAGAAGTGAACACTGAATGAATTTAACCAACTATCATACTGCCAGTGACACAGTACTGTGGGTCAGCTTTTTAGAGTCATCACCTTTTCACTATTCATCTTAATGATATGAGCTTAATCATAGTGATTTCTATGAAACAGGTTCTCTGTAAACATGTGTTCTTTATTCTTCCTTTCGACCTGTGTGTTTACAAAGTCCTAGTTCTTCCTTTTGACTTCCCTAATCACTCTACATTTTTTATGAAAGTAGAAGCATTATTTTGTAGCAACTGGAGAATAACGCAAGAAAAAATATCAAGATTCAGTGACCTTCCAAAACAGAATAGCAAAAACCTGCAATTGCATGTCAGGAAATAAATTGAGAAATTAAGCCCTCAGAAAATTACCTGCTCTCCAATGCCCAGGTTTAACTCACACCTTGATCTGATGCATGGTGCACAAACTAAAGGTGTAAGGGGAAAAATGTATAGACTAAACACTAGCAGGTGGATAAGCAAGTAGATCTCTCTCTGACCCTCATTATCCTGAGGATAGGGCTAAATTGGGCTCAATAGTTTGTTTGTTTTTCAACCCTAGGTATAATGCCTAGAGTTTAAACTGGTTTAAACTTCACAGAGACAGAATTTCTGTTGCACTGTTCAAGTGTCCCAACTGTTTCCCCCTAAGGTATAAGAAACTGTTTGGAATAAATGCTTGCTTTTAATACAAATACTCAGTATTTATAGAAAACTTATGAGTCAGTATAAATGAGGCATGATGCCAAACTGTGCAAAGGAGAGAAAGAAAACATTGTTTATTATCCTTGTTACTATTTGTATGAAAACACAAAAAGTTTTCAATGTATGTCTTGCTAAAACATAGAAGGCTGGTTTCAAACACTGTAAAGGAATGTCCACTGTGGGAAATGAAAGCACAGTATAGAGTTAGCTTTAGCACATTCAAAGAGTAATGCATCATTTGAACAAAATCATCTGCATCATTAAAGTCGAGTTTATATTATTATGCATTGATTTTATACTTGTTAACTTGGCTGTCAACCTAAAGAAAAAAACCCACTCTTCTAGCAATTCAGTACTTGGAAGCCTAGCTAAAAAATGCCACCTTTGGTTCATGAAGTAACAATGCTCTGTGTAACTTATTTTACTACCTCAGTAAGGAAAACTTCCTCCATGGAATCCAGACCCAACTCAGTTTTAAAATGTTACAAGAAGAACCTTCCACCTGTTTCCCATTCTAGCCACACTATCTGAATTTGTTACTTTTTTTTGCTGCACACTTGGTGTTTAGAAGCTCAAGTCTTGCCAATTTGTGACTGACATAGCTCTCCAGAACCCCAGGATAAGACAGAGGTACTTACTATTTTTCCTTCCCTATTTCCCTATTTTCTCACTTCAAAAGAAAGACCTATATGCAAGTAGCTTTTTAAAATATATATGTAAACTAGTTTCCGGAACATACTAGGTGTTTGGGACACTTAAAACAATTAGAAATAAATTAATAAATAATAAATAGTGAGGCTTAAAGATACCAGTGACAGTAGGAAATGGGTGCTAATGGTCGCTATCAACCTCTGCATGTTCTGTGGCTAAGTTACTCAGCAGATTAGGCTGGGTTCAGTAATGGGAACACCAAAGGCAACGAGTCTATGGGATGTTCTCAGTGGAACTATGTATAGGTAATCTGCTTCCTATATATCCTCCCACCACAGACCCCGAACTAAAGAAGACTCTCAATCATTAATGTATCTGAAATCTGAGTTTTCCAAAGTCTCAGCATGATAAGGAGGCTTGGGGATCTTGTGTGTGGTGTATTGGGTACAGCATGTGAAAAGGTCCCTGACTTATTTTGCTTGTTTTAAGAGTCTGGAGAAACAGCAATGATACAACTTTTGTACTTATCAACCATATTTATTACCTTATCACTCTTTGCTTTAAGAGCAGTGACCTAGTTTATTTCCTAAACCAGCATGATATATACACTGGTCATTCTAAACTATTATACTGGTTCAAAAAAACATACCAAGTCTCCTCCAGGCAAAAATAAACACCTTGTACTTAGTATATTCCTATTTAATGATTTGCCTAAAATATAGTCACCTTGTATGACTCATACAGCAAAAGCTACAGCAGGTAACATTTCTTCTAAATGCACAGCTTTAGCTCTGCTAAAAGTAGGACATTTGAGCACGTGTATTAATCCAAATGTGTTCTCTGATAATTACTGTACTGTGTAATACTAAGTATTGTCATGAAATTAGTAGATTCAATTTACATCCAAAAATTTTAAGCTATTGTAGTTTACTTAAAAAAAAAATATGTAGCCCAAATGCATGCTGCATGTTCTTTCTAGGATATCACTTAACATAACTACAGAACAAAGTAACACTGTGAAGTTGATTAGTAACTTCTGAGTTGATGAATAAATTTCACTCTAAATCCATGCCTCTATTATCTTCTTCTGTTTACCCCAACATGTTCTAAAAGTCTTTGGAACCTTTAGCCCAACTCCCCAAACTTGTTGATGATTTCAAAAACTGAAAATAGTAAATTATTTCAAAACTTGCAAAGAAAGCAAAAACAACCTAAAAATTTACTCTGAAATAGTAAGGGATGCTTAATACCAAATTCCCTAGTGTTTGGTGGTATTCTGTCAAGCCTTTTAGCTTCAAACTAGTTAATTGTCTTCCTTGTAGATTTAGGATAGCATAATAGGTGGTAGTCAATCTGTTCTTTTTGTTTTTAACAGTTAGGAGGATTTTGGTCCTTGTTTTATTTTAATTACCCAATTAAATTCTTGGTTGTACTGCTATCTTGAGATCAAAAAGCTGCAAATGATTATAGGGTTCATGTTAATAGCAAGAGAATAACCCTCACCAAGTATACTATTCAGAGGAAAGACAGGCACGGGTCTGAGTCCAGCCTAAAAGGGCCTTTGGAAGGTGAGCTACACGGTCTGACACATCAGTGCTCCTTTTTTTTTTTTTTTTTTCAGATCTCCTAAATTCTCTGACTTCCAGTTTGGACTAAAATCTCTGGCAATCTAAGACTTAACTATCCTATTTGAACAGTCAGCGATGTTGTCAGACACATTGTGGGTTAGCCCACCACTTCACCACTCAAGTATATTAGCACATATTAGCTGCAAAATAAATTGCTCCTAAAATGAATATCATTTGTTTAACAACACCCAAAGCACTTTGGAAAAAGAAAACTATTCTAGAGGGATGAAAGTGGGTGGGAAGGGGGTAGTCTAATAAAAAGATAACTGAGTAAGGGTGGAGAACATTTTCTGTAAAATCGCTTACAATAATAACATAAAGGAACAAACTTAATGTTTCTCTGACTGAGTTATTTCCCACTCACCGATGTTATGGAAGAGCGGACTTCAGGGCCTAGACAAATGGTCAGGTCTCAAAAAAGAAAGACTTCTTACTGTGTTCCTTTCTCAGAAGAGAGCTAAATCTTTTCACAGAGCACAGGAAGGCTTCAAAGGGCCACTCTTTTTACTGTGTGAAGTAGTAGTCGGCCCTCCCTTGTGACTGCAGCCTTTGGCCTGTCCCACTTTGGGAAGTCCTGCAGACAGCTAGTTCATGTCCGGGCCATGCTGCAGACGTAGGTGGGTATTGTCTGAACCAGGAATCCTTAATGTCAGGCTGGATGTCAAGAGCTGGGTGTGCACCTAGAGACTGAGTCAGTGATGCGGTGGCAAGGTGAGCAGTGTGCCACCCCCTTGGACAAATCTCAGGATGGGAACATTTCAGAGTTGCTAAACGCAGAGTAGTAAAGAACAGAAGGGTAAAAAGGACAGGAGACAGTGAAGGAGGCTGGTTAGACAGGGAGTGAGCAGAAGGACTAGGGCTGTAGGACAGAGGCAATAATTCCACTGCAGCAGGGAGCCCTCTTGAAAGCCAATAGATAACTCCTCCCAGAAGCTCCACAATCCAGTAAGCGTCCCAGCTAGGGGCAACTTCCCTTAGCCTGAGCACAGAAACATCTGTCCTTTGGACATTCTTAACAACTCTCAGGCACCTTGCCTTTTGCTGCAGAAGTGGTGGCCGCAAAGCGTCCGACCTCCACACCCGCTGCCTCTATCCCCGCCCACCCACGCTCCTCTGTTCTCCCTGCAGCCATGAGCCACAACCCCCTCCAAGCGCGTCATCCAGGCTATGTATGCTACGTTTGCTAGGTTCAGAGGCTGGGAGAGAGCAGCCACTTGCTGCCCAGCCGTGGGAGTTCTGGATGCCAGCGAGGCCGGCTGTGAGCTCCAGGTGTCAGGGCGGCCGCGGAGCGCTATGATCTAGTGCACCGCAGTGCTAGCTAGCTTCAGCAGCCTCCTGTCACTGCAGGACAGCGGGTCCCCCGCCCCCTCCCTCCCCAGCACAACTCCAGACACAAAAACAGATCCAGGTCCTTTCCCACCTTATCCAAGCCGGGAATGCTGCACACTCCTGGCTGACAACAAGAATGATTTGAGAAAAGGCTGCACCAGCCTCCTTTGCCAGAGCTGCCACCACCAGGCAGCCCTCCGGTCTGGCTACCTGAGGGTTGCTCGCCCACTTGGCTGCTCCCAAACGCCTCAGACTAGATAGACACTGAGAAGTAAACCCTTGGGACCTGGCTCCCGGAATCACCTGCATTTGCATTTCTTATGTAATATACTGCAAGTTTCCCTGGTTAGAGCCCTTTGGAATGGGGCGCATGATCGCCGAAGGCGTGTGGCAGGGACCCTATGATCATCCCACACACATTGTGTGAGACCCACAAACACAGTGTCCACGCCGTTTTTTTAAAGGGGGAAGGGACTTAAATGGCATATACTAGAGGGATTGGGCTTGTCCTCTGGGTCCTGGTTCCCCCAAGCACAAGCCCTGCTCCAGTGTTCAGTGTTCTCAGGCTGAATGTGTCAGAGGCAGACTAGGGAATGAGTTAATAGCACCCAGAGCTAGACGGGGGAGGGAGGCGGGGGCTGACGGAGGAGTCAGGCAGTGAGGGAGGGGGCGCTTTTACTTTGCTAAAGGTGATGGGTGGCGAATATTGTGCAAGCTAATCAGAAAGTCTCAAGCTATGCAGAAGTAAGGCGAGCTCTCGGCTCTTTCTCCTGGCACAGACATAAATCATAGCCCTTCAATATTCTACCAGACATGGGAAACCAAATCCACTTAGTGGGGGTGGGGGTATAAAAAGTTTCCTCCTCCCTCCTAATGATGGATTGTGTCACAGCTAAGAGCTGTTGATCACGGTTTTCGGATCGGGAGGACTAACATCCAGAGGTGGCTACTTGTTTATTCATGCAACACCTCTGTATGCAACACTGTCCGGGTTCCTTGCATGTTCCCCGGCCTCCTGCATAGCAAAACTGCAGACCTAGCTCCGTGAGCAACAGACACGGTATTACCAGGAAAAACAGAATATTATGCATGCTTTGCTTACCAGTTGGGTTCTTGTTTTTCTTAAGACTCTTGCCACAAAGACACTGCAGCATATGCGTTCCTTTGCTGAAAATGTTCCAAAGAAACCACATTGATTTGGGCGAAAAGCAACCCAGCAGCTTAGACACCCTGAGAAAGAAGAGGCCCTTGTGGTTGCATAATAATAACTTGAAATCAGTTCTCCTGAAGAGGGGCACCGGTTTTACCATAGGAAAAACGTTAATATTCCGTATCTTCTCCCAGTTTTTTCCCCTCACGTGGTATTTTTCTTTGCGACTTCTCACCGATTGTTTTTTCTCGGCCAGGGTGAATGATTTATCCCCTCTTGATCACCACTGGATCATGACCAAAGGGTTGAAGAGAAAAAAATCCGTTTTCACATGAAGCCAAACCAAAAAAAGCAAAGAAATCCCAACCGAGACCAGAACTAACCAGGGAGAACAGTAATGCACAAAAGATCCCTAAAGAGAAAATCATAGCCTTTTACTCAATGGAACTGAGGATGGGCGGATCTGCAGAAGGCAAGCCGGATTCATCTTAGCGAGATAAGACTGCCATTGTGTAGCCCCTAGGAGAGAAGAAAAAAAAAAAAAAGAAAGAAAAAAGAAAGAAGAAAAAGAAAAAGAAAGAAAGAAACAAAAAAAGAAAGAAAGAAAGAAAAAAAGCAGAACACCACCACACACACACACACCAATACCACCTCCGAGATGGGTCTGGCTGCCAAAGACGGAGCCTTCCTTCTCCCGCGGTCAATTTTTTTTTTTTCTTTCTTTTTTTAAATAAGCAATCACCAGAGCTCCGTAGGATCTTACTGAACCTGCAGTTCCCAATCACGAAGAGAAGATGTAATGTAGGTGCCCCCTCCCCTTTTCAGTCTCGTAGTAGGTAGAAAGCGCCACAAATCTCCGTTCTCCTTCCTTACACTCTTTCTTCCAGTCTCCAGCCACCGTGAGCATGAGGAAAATCTCCCCTCCGGATTCCTTGCCCAGCCTCGGCTGTGAGTTACAGGCATTAGAGGGAGGAGGAGGAGTTGAAGTTTGCATTGAAAAGACTGGCTTCCCATGACGTAGCCACGTGCTTTCAAACCCGTCACCAGTGAGGTGCCTCAACCAGCCCTGGGAGGGACTGTCACTGCAGTGTGTGCCACCCCTCTGAAGCGCTCCCCTCCACCAACCCAGCCCTGCTCCAGTCCAACCCCAGAGACCCTCTTCCTCCTCACCCAGCTTATAGGCCTGCTGCTAACTCTTTCAGCCAGGCTCATATCCTTCTGTGAAAACAGAATTTTAAAAGTAAAATTAACAATTATAATGAGTGAGCCTTAGAAAATACATGCAGGAGGAGTTAATTGCCACTGCACACAGCCAAAACCAACTCCACTCTTCATCTTCAAAGCAGCATTAACTCTCCTTAGATATCAGCTCCCTTTCTTTCTTGGGATGTGACTCCCACTTGCCATGCTCATGGAAAAATATAGGTGGATGGCAAATATACATTTCTAGAAACAGCCTTTTAAAAGGACAAACACCAAAATCTAGACGAAAAGGCATATTTTTTGTGGGGAGGGTCATATGCAAAGGACAATCTTTATGCTTCTTTAGACAGATAGCCCATTCCTTTGAAATACTTTTCTGGACAGAAAGCATCTTGATTAGCTCATGTTATAACCAATGGCTTATTTCTTCTTGCTAATTGAACCAGCATTAAACTCACCCTTTTCAGTTCGATATGCCTATCACAGACTACAGTATATCTCCCAGCAAAGGGGACACAATCCAATTTAACACTCTATTTACACAGAAAAAATCTAAGGTTTTGGGGCAAAGCTGTTGATTATTTTTTTTGAAGGGTGGGTGATATAATGTACAAAGCAGTACAGACTGATACAAAGAACAATACAAACTGCAGTGCTCCTACTACTCAAAACTCATAAAAGCTGGTGTTAATTCTTAGGTTTGAGGTGAGGATTCAGAACAGAGAAACTGACCACTCCTACTCTCCTTAGGTAACTATGTTAAAGCTATGCCAGTTTGATTCCTCTTCAACAGGAAAACTAATATTAAAAGTAAGCCCGAATCTTTAACTGTTTGTTTTGAAATTCCAGGTTATTTTTTGAAAAAAAAAAATTAAAACTACCACCTTTACCATCAAACTATCTTTTAAGTAGTAGGTGTATAATAGATAAATCTATATGAAATTGCATGTTGATTGAAGGAGACTAGCCTATAAAATAAATCCCTTTATTATCATTGTCCAGAAAAATCAACCTTCCATAATACTGAGTGTTATGATAGTTAAGAAGTATTTTGAAATGCTAAAATTTGTTACAAATATTCTTTTGGGAAACAAGGATGAATTTATACTAGTATAAAAAAAAGAATTCAAGATGAGTAATTGCTATTAAAGATAAGAAATTAGGGGCCAAATGCCAATGCTTTTATGTGTCAAAATAATCATGTTATAAAGCTTAAATCAATTGTTAAGATCAAACATAGTCTAAACACAGCTTTACCCCAAATAAACAGAGAAATAGGAAACACATGTCAACTGCCTGACTTACTATGAAGACGACTGGAAAACTGAAAAATAGAATTATTTTTTGAAGGAGGAAGAATGAAATAACCAATACCAAACAGATTAAGTTTTGCATCAATCAAAGACAGATAATTTATGCTGTGCCTGTAATATTCTTTAGTGTCTTCCAGGGGGTTCCAGAATATCCCATAAAGTGCCACTGGGCAAAAGCCAGAGAAATAACCAAATAAAAAGCATTGTTTATCAAGATCCTGCAAACTCACCAGCTATAACATTCTGCAAAAGTTTATTGCATTAATTGTTAAAAAATAGAATAACAATTGGGTAATAAAAGGTTTTATGTTAAGCCTGCATAAACAGTATTTCTCAAACCAAGTTCTTCAAATTACAAATTCTACTGTCTTCTCTGAATAGTGAAAGATAGATATTTCCATACAGGAAGTAATTTAAAACTAAAATAAAGAATGGCCACCAGACACCTATGGTCTCCTTTGTCATCTATTAGTGAAAAACTTACTTCTTTGTTCTACTTACTGAGAAGCTATGAGGCTATGTACTGTTTGGCTTAAAAAAAGACCTTTTTTGCAAACCTAAAAATCATATTTCTTTACTATATTTACTAATATTTATTTCAACTAAACTGTTACATTGTTGAATGAAAACTCATTTTTATCTAGAAGAAAGATGATTAACATGGGTCTCATGGGCTCTGGCTGTCTTAATCAATCATACAAGAAGTATCAACTGAGCATCCACTCTGAAAGTGACTATAGAGAGTGTCATGTTGGATAGTAAGTAAAATAAACTTCCAGTGACAGAAGAGCCCAAAGGTGGTCTTGGAATTAAGTCATGTTTCTGAAGGTTTCCATCTTAAATCATGGAAGATCCACACAGATTTGTTTCATGCTGACTTGAGTTCCAGACTCTTACTCAAGTTTCATTTTGGAAGATCGTCAAATGCTTGCTCAGTCACACTAAATTCAAGCGAGTATTACTTGGCAAAAATTAAAACTAATATAAAAAGACATACAGGTATTGAATACTTGTGAAAAGGAGATACTAAAACTATAAGACTGACAGTAAAAAATCAATAATGAATTGCTTTTAAAGTCATAATATTATGTTTTCATTAAGTCACAGTAAAATTATGTGGTATTCATTACCAAATTTGCCTTAAAGTTAAACTTACCCTCAGTGTGTCATAGTAAACAATTATAAAAGTAAGTATAATAAGATGTCAGGACACAACCAACACATTCTACTTAAATATAGGAGAGAACTTTCATGAAATCAGTAAAAAAAAATTCTGTCAGCTGATCCTGTTTTGTTCTGGCTGTTCCCAATAGTTATGCTTCTGTTTTAGTAATAACTTCACCACCACAGTTTTGGAAGGACACAGAAGTAGTCTTGACAGAGAGAATAATTCTCAACCTTCATTGTAGTTTTAAACATGATTGGTTACATGAGTAAATTCTGACCTGTGATATTTGAGCAGAAGCAATGTGACCAACTTTCTCCCCACAATCTTCGAAAAAAATTGTGTAGCTCCTGCTTCTCTGCTCCATCCTTGCTAAAAGCAGCTGTGACAGCAAGCATAGGATCATATACTGAGAGCAGTGGAATACAAGATACAACATAGGACCTTGGACATACTCTCTCACCCTCCTGGACAGCTTGCCTGCCTCTGAACTATTAAAAAGAGAAATTTTTATCTAATATCCACTTATAAGTGAATATATTTCATGTGTGTCTTTCTGCTTCTGGGATACCAGGATGATCTTTTCTAGTTCCCACCATTTGCCTGCAAATTTAATGATTTCCGTGTTTTTAATTGCTGAGTAGTATTCTATTGCGTAAATGTACCACAATTTCTGTATCCGTTGCTCTGTTGAGAGACATTTGGGTTGTTTCCAGGTTCTGGCTCTTATGAATAAAGCTGCTATGAACATGGCTGAGCAAACATCCTTGTACTTGAGCATATTTTGGATATATGCCTAGGAGTGGTAGAGCTGGATCTTGAGGTAGCACTATTCCTAATTTTCTGAGAAAGCACCAGATTGATTTCCAAAGTGGTTGTACAAGTTTACATTCCCACCAGCAATGCAGGAGGGTTCCCCTTTCTCCACATCCTCTCCAGCATTAGTTGTCACTTGAGTTTTTTATCTTAGCCATTCTGATGAGTGTAAAATAGGATAAACATACTAAAATCTATACAGCTAAAGAAGCTAAGCAAGAAGGAGGACCCTAGGTAAGATGTTCAATCCTCACTCAGAAAGGCAAATGGGATGGACATTGGAAGAGGGAGAAAACAGGAAACAGGACAGGAGCCTACAACAGAGGGCCTCTGAAGACTCTACCCAGCAGGGTATCAAAGCTGATGCTGAGACACATAGCCAAACTTTGGGCAGAGTGCAGGGAATCTTATGAAAGAAGGAGGAGATAGAAAGACCTGGAGGGGTCAGGAGCTCCACAAGGAGAGCAACAGAACCAAAAATTTTGAGCACAGGGGTCTTTCCTGAGACTCATACTCCAACCAATTACCATGCATGGAGATAACCTAGAATCCCTGCACAGATGTAGCCTATGGCAGCTCAGTCTCCAAGTGGGTATCCTAGTAAGAGGAACAGGGACTGTCTCTGACATGAACTCATTGGCTGTCTCTTTGATCACTTTCCCCTGAAGGGGGAGCAGGCTTACCAGGCCACAGAGGAAGACAATGCAGTCCTGATGAGACCTGATAAGCTAGAGTCAGAGGGAAGGGGAGGAAGACCTCCCCAATCAGTGGACTTGGAGAGGGGCATTGGAGGAGATGAGAGAGGGAGGGTGGGTTGGAAAAGAATGAGAGAGGGAGCTACAGCTGGGATACAAAGTGAATAAACTGTAATTAATAAAAAATAAATAAAAAGAAAAAAGAAAATTTTAACTTTCTTGATCCCTTTACAGAGCTATAACAAAATATTATAAGTTGGTAACTTTAAAACAACAGGAGTTTGTTTTCAGATTTGAAAGCTGAGAAGCCAAAGATGGATTCCTGCTGAAGGCGTATTAGAGCCTTCCACCTGTGTCCTCAGGTAGTAAGTAGGTTTCCTCAGACTTCTTGTATGAGAACATTAATGGCATTCCTTATGTTCCATGTTCAATGTCCCCCTAAAGGATCTACCACTCACTGTTGTTATCCTGGGCATTTGCTTTCACTTAAGGATTCTGGGAGAACATCAACATTCCAGACACAGCAGAGCCACTACATTTTCATGTGAATTTGCTACAGCAGTTTATTATCTTTGCTCCCTTAGAGGCAGAGCTCATATTAATGATCAATAATATGAATAATGATGTACAGATGTGAGTTATTTTTTCTAGAAAAAAAAATCAACATATGTATTGTAAAGCCTGTGGCTTTATACAGTCTGCTGTTCTTTCTCCTTGCCATACCTTCTACTCATCTCTTTGCTACCTCTTGAAAGCCACCCTTGAACATTCTCAACACCAGCACAAAACATTTCACTGTCAAATCTACTCACCCTCACTTCCTTCTCTGTTCTGTTCCCAGTCCTTCAACTGCAACCTATGGCAGGTTGGAAATTGGGGGCATGATGATAAAACCTTGCATTTTAGAAAGAAGAACTCATAGAAAAGAGATTGAAAGAGTTGGTGATAAAGACACTAGTCACGTAAGAACATCAATATGCTCCTGACTTGTTCCCTCTTTTCTCCTTCTTCTGATGTCCATCCTCTTTGCCTTTCTGGATAGCAATTGAGCAAGTCAGGAGCCTGACACACAGGACCTCTGAAAGGCTCTGCCCTGCAGACTAGCAATGCAGATGCTGAGACTTATGGGCAACCTTTGGACAGACTGCAGGGAATCTTCGGAAAGAAGTGGGAAACAGTAAGATCTGGAAAGGACAGGATCTTCAAAAGGAGAGCAACAGAACCAAAAAATCTGAGCACAGGGGTCTTTCCTGAGACTGATACTCCAACCAAGGACCATGCATGGAGATAACCTAAGACCCCTGCACAGATGTAGCCCATGGCAGTTCAGTATCCAAGTGGGTTCCATTGTAATAGGAACAGGGACTGTCTCTGACATGAACTGATTGGCCTGCTCTTTAATTACCTCCCCCTGAGGGGGAAGCAGCATTACCAGGCCACAGAAGAGGACAATGCAGCCAGTCCTGATGAGACCTAATTGACTAGGATCAGAAGGAAGGAAAAGAAGTCCTTCCCTATCAGTGGACTTGGGGAGGGGCATGCATGCAGAGGGTGGAGGAAGGGAGGGATTGGGACTGGAGGAGGGAGGGAACCACAGAGGGGATACAAAGTGAATAAAGTGTAATTAATAAAGAATTTTTTTAAAAAAACATAAAAAAACATCAATATGTGTACAAAGACCTTAGGGTCTGCTCATCATGTAAACTTGTTTTAGAATTACAAACTTTTGTTGTTTGGATACTTGTTTCTTTATTATTATTAGTGTCAACAATTACTGTTACATTGAAATTAACAATTCTAAATCTCACATTACCATTGTAGTCATGAACAACTGGTTTCTCCCCTCATGTTCTTATATTGATTCTTTTCAGAACAAACCTTACTCCCCTCTTCCAAAGGGACCATTCTAGGAAGGTTCCTTGAATTACTTACTCTGCCCTTCCCTACTGCCCAAGAAATGATTTCTGATCTCATTTGTCTGACTCCCTTTTCTTTTCTCCCTCTGTGACAAGTCTGTCAAGAAGTTTAAAGACTTCCCTGCTTGTTCTGCTTCATACTGCAAGCAGTGGTCCAAATCAAGAGGCCATTGCTCAATCTGAAGAATAATCTCCCTCTAAACACATTGTGGACTTGTACCAGACATCACTCTCTAAAAACATCTTTACCATTGTCTTCTGTGATTGACTTTTAGTTACTAGTATCTTCTCCTCTTAGCCTGAGGTACTATTTCCCAAAGCACAAGCATTCCCTCTCCCTAGGCACACACAAGAAAGCCTCAGAATGAATTCTCTCTTGAAGAATTTCCCCACGACTAAATACTCCAGTTTCCTTGTCTCTTGGGAGGGATAAGGATGGAACATGTGTTTTATATCCTTTCTAGAATTCCCCAGAGAGACCAAGACATGTTTTCTCACTGGAATAACTGACTTATCACTGTATTATTGTTTGTCTCCTCTTTTTTGTCTTTTGCATAAGTAAACTATTTTTCTCAGAGTCTTAATTTTCTAGAGACTACCAAGCCAAGACAGAAAGTGCTGAAAAGTGAAGATTACAGTCTGGGTCCATGTTGCCTGTTTCCTAGATCCAAACTCTGTTAGCTCCTGATTTAGGAAAGCCAATTCTTTTATACAGGTCACATTTTTATTCCTTAAATAACCTTGTCAGTAAACTATCAATAATTTTATTTCCATCTTTCTCTCTCATATGACCATTTTTCTTAATTGTATCTAAATTCATAATGTGGAGGGAAAGAGGCAGAGCTAATTTTCACTTTCTTTTAACCTACAAGTACTGGAAAATAATATAAGAAGATTTTTCTTTTTGTTCCTATTATACTTAGAGAATGAGTTAATGAAACCATAAAGAACATGTCAAGAGATACAAAGGAAAGCAGGAATCTCATGCATCTCCAGAAATATGTGTTTCTTTTGTCAATGTGGTACAAGGCTTCATTTATCACCAAAATGAATGTTGTCTTGGCCCACATATCTGTGACTAACAACAAAGCCTGAATTTTATATCCACAACCACAAAAATCCCAAGAACCCCACTGTGTGTCCTCTGAAGTAAATGGGAGATAACTGTTCACAAACAGGATGGTCCTGAAGCAGTCTTTGGACCTGTGAGACATGATACATTATATAAATGTTGTAAATGTTTTATAATACATTCCTCAAATTACTAAATACATTAAACCTTATTTAATTCTATGTAAATTTCAATATGAATTAAATACCTTGACAAAGAAAATCAAAACAATCGTAACTTTCTATAGACTAGTTCAAGCTATACTATTATATTCGCATTAACCCAAAATTTTGTTGTATCTTATTCTAAGAAAGCATGTCCCCTGCTGCAAAATGTTATTCTCTAGATTTGAAGTATACTAAAAAGAAATTATATTTTCCACACATGGAATCCATTTCCTAACTTTTGTGGTTATTGAATGAAATAACTTTAGATACAGCATTTTATATTACAAAAGAATTTTTTTGTTTGTTTTTTTCGAGTCAGAGTTTCTCTGTGTAGCTCTGGGCTTGCTTTGTAGACCAGGCTGGCCTCAAACTCACAGAGATTCACCTGCCTCTACCTCTGTGGTGCGATTACAGGCATGTGCCACCATGCTCGGCTCAACAATTTCTTGTGTGTTCCTTTATGTATAGTTGTATGTGTGATGGTATGTGTGGTGTGTGTGTGTGTGTGTGTGTGTGTGTGTGTGTGTGTGTGTGTGAAGGCAAAAGGTGGATATCATGTTTTTTCCTGAATAGTCTCTACATATTCTTTGAGGCAAGGTTTCTCACTGGAACATACCAATTTGGCTAGACTGACTGTACAGGAAGTCCTGGAGATCTTTCAGTCTCTATCTCTCCAGTAGTTGCCATGCCCAGCTTTTCATGTGGGTGGTTAAGATCATGGGAACCTAACTCAGAATTTGTGTTTTGTTTTGTTTTGTTTTGTTTTGGTTTGGTTTGGTTTGGTTTGGTTTGGTTTGGTTTTTTCGTTTTTTGAGACAGGGTTTCTCTGTGTAGCCTTGGCTGTACTGGATTTGCTTTATAGACCAGGCTGGCCTCAAACTTTCAGAGATCTACTTGCCTCCATCTCCCTGAGTGGTGGGATCACAGATGTGCACTACCACACCCGGCCTAACCTAGATCTTAATTCTTTTTTTTTAATTTTTATTTTTTCTTATCAGTTACATTTTATTAACTCTGTATTCCAGCTGTATCCCATTCCCTCATTCCCTCCCACTCCCACCCTCCCTCTCTCCTCTCCACCCTACCCCTTTCCAAGTCCACTGATAGGGCGTGACCTCCTCCCCATTCATCTGATCCTGTTTTATCAGGTATCTTTAGGACTGGCTGCAAAGTCCTCCTCTGTGGCCTAACAGGACTGCTCCTCCCTTGGGGGGTGGGGAGGTCAAAGAGCCAGCCATTGAGTTCCTGTTAGAAATAGTCCTTGTTCCCCTTACTATGGGAAACCAATTGGTTACTGAGCTACCACAGGCTACATCTGAGCGGAGGTTCTAGGACCATATCCATACATGGTCCTTGGTTGAATGTCAGTCTCAGAAAAGACCCTGTACCCATATATATTTGGTCCTTGTGGAGCTCCTATCCTTTCCCCATCAGACTAACTCCCCTTCTTTCTTATGATTCCCTGTACTCTGCCAAAGGTTTGGTCATGAGTCTTTGCTTTGAAAACACTGCTAGTTAGAGTCTTTCAGATGCGCTCAGTAGACTCCTGTCCTACGTTCAATGCACATCCCATCTGTCTTTCTAAATGAGGATTGATCATCTTACCCCATGTCCGCTCAATTGATTATCTTTTTTAGGTGTATAGATTTCATTATGTTTATCATATCTTATAGGTCTATGTGAACAAGTATATACTGTGTTTGTCTTTCTCCTTCTGGGATATTTCACTCAGAATGATCTTAATTCTTATATGACAAGCACTTTACCAACTGAATCATCATACTAGCCAACTTAATCTTTTTCTGTTTATAGAGAGATGTGTATATTCTAAAATTAAGAATAGTATTTACCCTGGATACTAGGTTATTTTTATTGGTTTGTTTGGGGGATAAGAATTGTATAGGTACCTACACAGAAGTGGACTATTCTATATGATGAGTTTCCTATGGACAGCTCAGCATCACTAATTCTAAGCTCACTGGAAGAGACCAGAAGTAGATTTGCCAAGATGTTTTGTCTGTATGGTAGTAGGTTTTCTCTCTCTAACAAGAAACCCTAAGATAAGAATTTGAGTGTAAAATAGGAAAGACAAGACTGAATTTCTATACCCTAAATGTAGCTGATACTTATGTGAGATTCATAATGGTCTCTTTCTGAACTGAATGGAAGTGTCTTAGTTGTACTTATTTCTCATGCTTCATTAAAAAGAGGCTTTAAAAATCAGCTTGCACTCTCACATGATTCCCTGATATATAACTGAAATTCCCTGTTATAGAGTAAAACATGTCATTTATAAGTCAGTATATCGAAACTAATATGAAAATTGCGATCCAAATATATGTGTCATACATTTTTACATATAGCTCACAAAAATGAAAGAAAATACCAAATAGGAAAGAATTTATATTCAAAAGAATAAATAGTACAAATCTGGTGTACTGAGTTTCCTAATGCTGCATAACTGGCTTTATATAGCAGTCTACAAGTCTCACTTACATATATATTTAATTGTTCATGCCCTGAATATTTATTTTATGTTAATTCATACACTAAAGAGTATATCTTGAGGGAAGAAATCTTTCTTCATATCAACATGAAATCTCATGAACATTTAAGTACACATTACTGTGTATGAAGGTGAAAATGCTTAAAATATATTTTAACACTGATTTTACTTAGTGCATTATTAGCACCAGGACTATTATCTATTTTATTACTTATCTGAAATAAATGGTTTACATATTATACACATATGCATAATGGTCTCAGCATAACTTTTATTTAACATTAACTCAGTTTTCATATTTTAATAAATACAAAAATTAGTTGATCACCTCAAGATTATTGTTTAAGGTCATGTTTAATTAACTCATAAATTAAAGAAAACAGATACACAAAAACCATTTTTTAACCTTGTCATCAATCATTTTCCTTTAATCAATATATATTTCCAAAAGCTGGGCATGGTGATGCATGCTTTTAATCCTGGCACTCAGGAAGCACAGGCGGGCAGATCTCTCAATTTCAGGACAGCCAGAGCTGTTGCATGGAGAAACTCTGTTTAAAATTGTGTGTGTGTGTGTGTCAATGGAATACTACTCAGCAATCAAAAACGAGGAAATCATGAAATTTGTAGGCAAATGGTGGAATCTAGAAAAGATCATTCTGAGTGTGGTATCCCAGAAAGAGAAAGACACACATGGTATATACTCACTCATATAATCCTATAAGATATGATAAACATAATGAAATCTATACACCTAAAGAAGATAAACAAGAAAGAGGACCAAGGGTAAGATGATCAATCCTCACTTAGAAAAACAAATGGGATGTGCATTGGATGTAGGAGAAAACAAGTAACAGGTCAGGAGCCTACCACAGAGGGCCCCTGAAAGACTCTACTTAGCAGTATATCAAAGCAGATACTAAGACTAATAACCAAACCTTAGGCAGAGTGCAGGGAATCATATGAAAGAAGGGGAAGTCTGTATGGCATGGAAAGGATAGGAGCTCCACAAGGACCAAATATATCTGGGCACAGGGGTCTTTTCTGAGACTGACACTCCACCAAGGACCAGGTATGGATATAACCTAGAACCTCTGCTTGGATGAAGCCCGTGGTAGCTCAGTAACTAATTGGTTTCCCATAGTAAGGGGAACAGGGACTATTTCTGACAGGAACTCAATGGCAGGCTCTTTGATCTCCCCAACCCCCAAGGGAGGAGCAGTCCTGTTACGCAGGACTTTGCATAGGGAGGACTTTGCAGCCAGTCCAAAACATACTTGATAAAACAGGGTCAGATGAAAGGGGAGGAGGTCCTCCCCAATCAGTGGACTTGGAAAGGAGCAGGGAAGAGATGAGGGAGGGAAGGAGGGTTTGGGAGGGAATGAAGGAGTGGGATACAGCTGGGATACAGAGTTAATAAAATGTAACTAATAATAAATAAATAAAAATTAAAAATGTGTGTGTATATATATCTATATCTATCTATCTATATCTATCTATCTATATCTATCTATCTATATCTATCTATATCTATCTATCCATCTATATATATATTTCCAAGACTGTTTGCTTTTATTTCTACCTTTAGGTTGTTCATACAGGTATTTTATTTTATTTTATTTCATTTTATTTTATTTTACTCTTTAAGATGTCCATGCAGACATTTCTAGGATATTGGATGCATCTGATTGGATGCATCTGTGATTTACCCATTAGTAAATTTTGCTAAGCTAGTAATTTTCTCATAAGACCTTCAAATATGCTCCAGTAGAGAAAGCTGGAAAGCCATTGTGCTAACTACATATGAAGCAGTATTATATAAAACTTTGATTTAACATGACTATGTGATAGAACTTACAACATCTTGATTAAATTATATATGAATATTAACAACAGCAGGAACCAACGTATCCATTAGAATTTGGGAGAAATAAAGATGAAATTAACTTTTTAACTCCATCAACTATTTTTCTGCAGTATAGAGGATATAGTCACACTTCAGCATGGCATCATCTTGTAACCTCAGAATAAATAAATAAATAAATAAATAAATAAACAGAGGCACAGCTGACCCAGATGAGTCCTAACATGAAAGTGCAGTTGATTCTCCACTTGCCAATCTGGTACCCTGGTAGGAAAGCATCAGCCTATTCTAGAAAAGGCATCCTTTTCTAACTGGTCCACTTTGAGGGATGTTTCTTGTCTCTTATAAACATTTTTTTTCTGACTGGTTAGGCCAACAGTTATAAATTTTATAATGTGCCAACTTAGAATTATCATCCTTTTTTATTTGGTGTAGCAGGCTTGTACTTCCTGTCTATGCACCTATGGATAGAAGAGCATCTTGAGATGTCTGTAGAACCAAGGAGAAACAACTGCCAAAAAAAAAATAAATAAAAAATAAAAAATAAAAAAAACCTGTTCACAGAGATAAGCTGAATTACAAAAGACAGGCTCAAGTTTTCCGGGAATGGTGACTTCTGAACGCAATATGAAATATGAAATACATTGATAGAAACCTTTTTTCATAAACCAAGAAGACTGAAGAGAGACAGACACTTTTCTTTTTAACTCTATTTTCATAAAAATCACAATAAGAAGTCAGTTTTATTCAGAAGAGTTTAAAAACTGATAATTTTTGGAGACACTGTTTATAATGATATTGACAAGATTAAAACACTATCCAGTTATGAGGCTCCTAGACACAAACAAAAGCGGAAAACCAGTGCCACTGCTCTAATTGGGTGCAAGGGGCAGCATAGATCTCTGGGAGAGTCAAAATAGAGAATGAATCTGACATCTTAGCTATTTGGACCAAGAGAAGAAGCCACTATCATGACCAAAGTGCAGAATTAGAAAGAAAATTTCCTAACTGTCCTTTCTGTCCCCTGTTATCCAGCTGCTACTTCTCATTATCAATCCCAACTGAAGATGGAGGACAGAAAAACATAGATGATACATTCTTGGCGGTCCACATCCCAGAGCACAGAGCATAGAAATTGAAAAGTAGTCTGCTACTGCCACAAGATGTTATGTATAATGATAATAGCAAGATAATAAAGGAAATAGATTTACTGAGCCCTCAGACTGCAGTAGGCCTTCCTCACAACCTTATGAGGTGAGTACTCCTACCACCTCTGTTTTACAAATAAAGCTGACGCACAGAAAAGCCAAGTAACTGATGCAACTTAATATTTTGCAAGTAGAGATTACACAGTGTGGTACAAAACTGGAGAAGAGCATGTCTCTTTCTTAAAGAAACAACACAGTCTTGATTTATTTACAATGTCAACAATAGCTTGACCTTTGGAGTGATGAAAGAATTTCCCTCAACATCACACATCTTACCAGAGCAAAGAGCTCAACAAGTCACATCTAAATATGTTGCTCTTTACAGCCAGTTTGAAAGGATATCAATAGTTGTCTTTCTGAGAGTTTTCCCGCACATTATGATACATAGCTGGTGGTGGTGTCTGAACACAAAATATCCACCATAGGTCTGGTACGTTTTTAAGTACTTGGTCTCTGATTAGTGCTTCTCTTCGAGAAAGATGTCAAACATTCAGGAGGTGGGGCATCATTAAAAAGAAAAAAGAAAGAAAGAAAGAGTCATGAGGGAGGGCTTTGAGGTCTTATAGCTCAGCTCCACCCCTGTTCACTCTCTGCGTCCTGAGTGAAGATGCAGTGGACTAGCCAGCTTCCTACTTCAGCTCCCAGGCTTTCACTGCCTCATGCTTGTAGTCCTCACCATGACTGACTCTATCTCTCTTGAACTATAAGCCAAAATAAACCTTCTTCATTATGTTGCAATGAAAAAGAAACTAGGAAAGAGTCAAGAAAATAACTTTTGGACTGAGAAGATAACTTAGTCAATAAAGTTCTTGCCTTGAAAACATGAGGACCTGAGTTCAATCCCAAGAATCCACATTAAAAAAAAAAATTTAGGCATAGTGGTATCTTTGTAATTCCAGAGATGAGAAGGTAAAGATGGAAGGATTCATGGGCTTCTTATGATAGTCAGCTTTACTCCCTTAGTGAATTGCAGATCAATAAGAGACGCAGTTTGAAAGAAAATTTAGATATTCAAGGTTGTCTTCTGACTGTCACATGTACGCACACACATACACATACATCACATACACATATGCAATCACACTTGCACATAAATATATCAAATATGCACAAATAAAGCAATATTCATTGAGGTATATATTTTACAATTAATTTGTCAAAATGGATCTTTAAGATAAGTCATAGAGCTCAGACCATGCACTTATTTACATAAGTGTGTATTTACACACTTATTTACACAGTGTGTATGTAACTCCAGAAAAATAGAGTCTATCATGGTGAGAAGTATATGCACCAGGCAAGGAAGGCAAGGTAGCTAGAACAGGAATTTGTCTAGTTATAGATGAGAGATAGATACATACATACATAGATAGACACATAGATAGATATAGATAGACATATAGAGGATAGACATAGATGATAGAGATATATAGTCATTCCTTTAAAATGAAGCGCTAGTCACTGCAGAGATTTAAGCTCCTTGCATGTTTACCTCCCTGGCCACTGCATCTCTAACCTACAGCTGGCGTCTTCAGCACATGAGCAATATTTATGGTAAGTGTACCAAAGTCAGCATTGAGTGGCATTCAACACAAAACAGCATAAATCACTGATCTGTAGCTAATGTACTTAAGGATTAATTGTTCTGTTTATTAAAAAATATTTTCAAGTCTGTATCACACGTGCTTGTTCAATTTTATTTCTGGCACTCATCCAGCTGACTCATTAAAATTTGGCAAGTCTCTAAGCTTGTGAAGAAATCTGTTTTCTGAGTCTTTAAAAGATTCAGCTTTGTCTAAATGAGACCAGTTGTCTGCCTGAACTACCATGGCAACCTACTCAGACTGGGTGGATTAGGCAGAATTTTCTACCCTGTCTAGAGGCTAGAAAGTCTTGTATTAGGGTGGGTTTTGCTTCTAATGAGGGTTTCCTTTCTGACTACTAAACATGTGCACTCACTCACATAACTTCCCTTCTGGTATATGGGGACTGTCCAGGGGAAGGCAGTACTCTGTACTACTTCTTTTTTTTCAATTTTTACAATTTATTCATTTTATATTCCGATTGTAGCCCCCTCCTTCATCTTCTCCTGGTCTCACCCTTTCTCTTCCTTCCCCCCATCCTCCTCCTGTTGTCCACTGAAAAGGGGAGTTCTTCTTTCTTACTATCTGACCCTAGCCTATCAATTCTCATCAATAAGAGGACTGCCTGGATATTCTTCCTCTGTGGGCTGATAAGGTCACCCAGCCAAGGGAAAGTGATCAAAGACCAGGCAACTACTCCCTTTACTAGGAAACACACATGGAAACTGAGCTGCCTATCAGCTACATCTGAGGAGGAGTTCTAGGTCCTCTCTGTGCCTGGTCCTTGGTCGATGTATCAGTATCAGTAGGCTCTTGTAAGGACACTATTTCCACCATGAGATCCTTCTCCTATGCCATCATAAAACTTATTTACCTCTCAAAGGCTCATCACATTAGGAGTTAGGACTTAAAGATATAAACTTTGGAAAGTCACAGATCCAGTCCATCATTTCAGCAAACAGAAACCCTAAAATTCAGAATATCCTAATTGTTTTCCCTCTCTCTAATCTTATTAAGGATAATACACATGAACACACCTGCTTGAAATTAATTTTTTTAATTCATTGTGAGTTTTTGTCACCTTTAAATAAACAAAGTGATAGAGTGCTACCAACAGAAAGGACAACTCTTTAAAAGAACACTCATTGGAGACATAAGGATGAGTAAAGTTTCAGTCCACTGCCACAAAATCTTTATGGCTTAACTTTTAATGGTTTCATGAAGATTAACAAATTGTATTCTGCTTCCTTTCTACCACCTTTGCCCATATTAGAATTATAGAAAGTTCAAATGTCAACAAGAACAACAGGAGAAAATGCTTCATTAAGCCTTTGTATTTACCAATGTAATATTTGTCTATCAAATATAATATTCATTATTGGGGAAGATCTAGTTTAAGCTATTAATAGTAATTTATAAATTCTCTATTTTGGCTATGTCAAAATTATACCTCTTGTCTTTTATATTCTTGACAAATACACCACTGTCTTTTGGTTGATATTATTATTAAAGTGTAACTTATTACATACAGAGATATGAAATTATAAGATATATATAAGGATTAACACACAATTAAGAGCCTGTGGAGATGCCTCAATAAGGTGGAGAACACTTGAGAAAGACATACCACATAGACCTATGGCTTACACACACACATGCACAGCCCCCCCAACAAAAAGTACACAATTCAATTGCTTTCTTAAACATTTTATTAAATAATAATTATGGAAAATGTACACATATTAATGCCAATTTCATAAGCAATGTATTTTCACGGGTAGCATCCTTAGCAAGAAATAGGATTTTAATTACATCCAAAATTTCTGGTTTTTTTCTGTCATTTGTTTATTTTGTTCACTTTACATCCTTGTAGCCCATTCTCTCCTTCCCTCTCAGTCTCATCTCTCTCTCCTCCTTCCCCTTTTCCTTAGAAAGGGGAGTCCCTTTCCCATCCATCCCAGCTCAGCAAATTGCATCAGGACTGAACTTATCCTCTTCCCCTGTGGCCCATCAAGGCAATCCTGCCGGGGAAAAAGTGATCTAAAAACTAGCAATTGAGTCTATGTCCAATGCAGACCCCACTTCCCTTACTAGAGTACCCACCTGAAGCCTGAGCTGCTTATCTGCTACATCTTTGTAGGGGGCCTAGGTCCAGTTGATGCATGAACTTTGGTTGATGCTTCAGTCTCAGAAACCTCTCTAGGCCCTGATTAGTTAGCTCTGCTTTTCTTGTGGAGCTCCTGTCACTTCCAGGAGTTCCACTTTCTCTTTCCTCCCACTGTTCCCCAAGACTTCCAATGCACTGCCCAATATTTGGCTGTGAGTCTCAGCATATGTTTTGAGGGGTTGTGTTGTCAAGCCTCTCAGAGGACTACTCTGACAGGCTCCTATCTGCAAGCTTAGCATAGTATCCTTCAAAATGTCATGGGTTGGCACTCCCCAGTAGGGTGGGTCTTTGTCTGGACCAGGCATCCATTGGACATTCCCTCAATTTCTGCTAATTGCTCTATCTTTATTTCTGCACATCCTGTAGGCAGGATAAATTTTGGATCGAAATTTTCCATCTGACCCTAGCCTATCAGGTCTCATCAGGATTGCCTGCATTGTCCTCCTCTGTGGCCTGACAAGGTTGCTCCCCCCTCAGGGGGAGGTGACCAAAGAGCCAGCCACTGAGTTCATGTCAGAGGCAGTCCCTGTTCCCCTTACTAGAGTACCCACTTGGAGACTGAGCTGCCATAAGCAACATCTGTTCAGGGGTTCTAGGTTATCTCCATCCATGGTCCTTGATTGGAGTATCAGTCTCATAAAAGACCCCTGTGCACAGATGTTTTGATTCTGTTGCTCTCCTTGTGGAGCTCCCGTCCTCTCCAGGTCTTACTATCTCCTCCTTCTTTCCTAAGATTCCCTTGCAATCTGCCCAAAGTTTGGCTATGTGTCTCAGCATCTGCTTTGGTACGCTGCTGTGTAGTCTTTCAAAGGCCCTCTGTGTCCTTTTTTTTCCTGTTTTCTAATTCTTCCAATGTCCATCCCATTTGTCTTTCTGAGTGAGGATTGATCATCTTAGCCAGGGTCCTCCTTCTTGCTTAGCTTCTTTAGGTGTACAGATTTTAGTATGTTTATCTTATATGTCTAATATCAACTAATTAGTGACTATATACCGTGTGTATCTTTCTGATTCTGGGTTACCTCCCTCAGGATGATCTTTTCTAGATCCCATCATCTCCCTGCAAATCTCATGATTTGCTTGTTTTTAATTGCTGAGTAGTATTCCATTGTGTAAATGTACCACATCCATTCCTTCATTGAGGGACATCTGGGTTGTTTCCAGATTCTGGCTATTACAAATAAAGCTTCTATGAACATAGTTGAGCAAACATCCTTGTTGTGTACTTGGGCATATTTTGGATATATGCCTAGGAGTGGTATAGCTGGATCTTGAGGTAGCACTATTCCTAATTGTCTAAGAAAGTGCCAGATTGATTTCCAAAGTGGTTGTACAAGTTTACATTCCCATCGGCAATGGAGGAGGGTTCCCCTTTCTCCACATCCTCTCCAGCATTAGTTGTCACTTGAGTTTTTTATCTTAGCCATTCTGATGGATATAAGGTGAAGTCTCACTGTTATTTTGATTCGCATTTCCCTGATGACTAAGGAAGTTGAGTATTTCTTTAAGTGTTTCTATGCCATTCTATATTCCTCTACAGAGAATTCTCTGTTTAGTTATGTACCCCATTTTTTAATTGGATTACTTGATTTGTTGCTTTTTAACTTCTTGATTTCTTTATATATTCTGGATATTAGCCCTCTGTCAGATCCTTTCCCAGTCTGTAGGCTGTCATTTTGTTCTGATGACAGTGTCCTTTGCTTTACAGAAGCTTTTCAGTTTCATAAGGTCCCATTTATTGATTGTTAATCTTAGAGCCTGTGCTGTTGGTGTTCTGTTCAGGATGTTTTCTCCTGTGCCAATGAGGTCAAGGTTCTTCCCCATTTTTTTTTTCTAACAGATTTAGTGTGTCTGGTTTTATGTTGAGGTCTTTGATCCACTTGGACTTTAGTTTTGTGCAGGGTGATAGATATGGATCTATTTGTGTTTTCCTACATGTAGACATCTGGTTAGAGCAGCACCATTTGTTGAAGATGCAGTCTTTTTTCGATTGTAAGTATGGTGTGGCATCATTGTCAAAAATCAAGTATCCATAGGTGTGTGAGTTTATTTTATTTGATTCCATTGATCCACCACTGTGTTTCTTTGCAAGTACCATGCAGTTTTTATTACTATTGCTCTGTAGTACAGCTTGAGATCAGGGATGGAGATACCTTCAGATGATCTGTTGTTGTACAGGATTATTTTGGCAATTCTGGGTTGGTTTTTTTTTATATATGTATATGAAGTTGAAAGTTTTTCTTTCAAGGTCTGAAAAGAACTGTGTTGGTAATTTGATGGGAACTGCATTGAATCTGTAGATTGCTTTTGGTAAAATGGCCATTTTTACTATGTTAATCCTGCCAAACCATGAGCATGGGAGATCTTTCCATTTTCTGATACTTTCTTCTATTTCTTCAGAAACTTGAAGTTTTTTGTTTTTTTCATACAAGTCTTTGTCTTGCTTGGTTAGAGTCACACCAAGATGTCTTTATGTCTTTTGTGGCTATTGTGAAGGGTGTTGTTTCCTTAATTTCTTTCTTGGCCTTTTTAGCTTTGTGTACAGGAGGGCTTCTCATTTTTTTGAGTTAATTTTGTATTATCCAGCCAGTTTGCTGAAGGTATTTATCAGCTATAGGAGTTCCCTGATAGAATTTTTGGGGTCGCTCATGTATATTATCTGTAAGTAGTGATACTTTGACTAATCTCCCTTTACAATTTGAATCCCCTTGGTGTCCTTTAATTCTTATTGCTCTAGCAAGGACTTCAAGAACTATGTTGAAAAGATTTGGAGAGAGTGGACAGCCTTGCTTTGTCCCTTATTTCAGTGGGACTTATTTAAGTTTCTCTCCGTTTAGTTTGATGTTGGCTATAGGCTTGTTGTATATTGCCTTTACTATGTTTAGGTGTGTGCCTTGTATCCTTGATCTCTCCAGGACTTTAAACATGAACAAATGTTGGATTTTATCAAATGCTTTTTCAGCATCTAAAGAGATGATCATGTGGTTTTTATTCTTTTAGTTTGTTTATAAGGTGGATTACATTGATGGATTTCCGTATGTTGAATCATGCCTGCATATCAAGTAGGATGAAGCCTACTTGGTCATGGTGGATGATATCTTTGATGTGTACACAGATTCCATTTGAAGTATTTTGGTGAGTATTTTTGCATCAATGTTCATAAGGGAGATTGGCCTGAAATTCTCTTTCTTTTTTGGGTCTTTGTGAGATGTCAAGGTGATTGTGGCTTCACAGACTAAGTTTGGTAATATTCCTTCTATTTCTATTTCTATTTCTATTTCTATTTCTATTTCTATTTCTATTTCTATTTAGTGCAATACTCTTCTATTTTGAAGAGTAGTGGCGTTAGCTCTTCTGTGAAGATCTGGTAGAATTCTGCACTGAAACCATCAGGCCCTGGGTTTTTTTTTTTTTTTTTTTTTCGGATGGGAGACTTTTGATGACTGCTTCTATATCCTTGGGCGATATAGGACTATTTGATTTATTTACCTGGTCTTTGGTAAGTGGACTTGATCAAGAAAATTGTCCATTTCATTAAGATTTTCAAATTTTTATGGCATATAGGCTTTTGAAGTAAGACCTAATGATTGTTTGGACTTCCTCGGTATCTGTTGTTATGTCTCCATTTTTATTTTTTATTTTCTTGATTTGGATAGTGTCTCTCTGCCTTTTAGTTAGTTTGGCTAAAGGTTTGTCTATCTTGTTGATTTTCTCAAAGAACCAGCTCTTGGTCTCATTGATTCTTGGAATTGTTCTCTTTGTTTCTAGTTTATTGATTTCAGCCATGAGTTTTATTATTTCCAGCCTTCTACTCTTCTTGGGTATGTCTGCTTCTCCCCCACCCCCACCCCCACCCCAGGGCTTTCAGGTAAGCCATTGTTTGTATGAGGTGTTTCAATTTTCTTTATGAAGGCACTTATGCTATAAACTTTCCTCTTAGCTCTGCTTTCATTGTGTCCCGTAAGTTTGAGTATGTTGTGCCTTCATTTTCATTGAATTCTAGGAAGTCTTTAATTTCTTTATTTCTTCCCCGACCCAGCTGTCACTGAGTAGAGAATTGTTCATTTTCCATATGTGTGTAGGCTTTTTGCTATTTCTGTTGTTGTTGAGGTTCAGCTTTAGTCCATGGTGGTCTGTTAGAATACAAGGGATTATTTCAATCTTCTTGAGGCTTGCTTTGTGACCAACTATATGGTCTATTTTGGGGAAGGTTCCATGAGGTGCTGAGAAGGTAAATTATTTTGTTTGAGTGAAAAATTCTGTAGATCTGTTAGGTCCATTTGATTCACAACATCTGTTATTGTCATTGTTTCTTTGTTTAATTGCTCTTTTGTTGACCTGTTCTTTGTTGAGAGTGGGGTGTTGAAGTTTCTCACTATTAACGTGTGGAGATCTATGTGTGGTTTAAGTTTTATTAATGTTTCTTTTGTAAATGTGAGTGCCCTTGTATTTAGGGCATATATGTTCAGAATTGTTATGTGTTCTTGGTGGAATTTTCCTTTGATGAGTATGAAGTGACCTTCCCGATCTATTTTGATTAATTTTGGTTGAAAGCCTATTTTATTAGATATTAGAATGACTATGCTTCTTACTTCTTGGGTCTATTTGCTTGGAAAACTGTGTTCCAGCCCTTTATTCTCAGATAATGTTTATCTTTGTGGCTTAGGTGTGTTTCTTTTATGTAACAGATTGTTGGGCCTTGTTTATGCATCCATTCTGTTAGTCTGTGTCTTTTTATTGGAAAGCTGAGTCCATTGATGTTGAGAGAAATTAATGAACAGTGACTGTTAGATCCTTTTATTTTGATGTTGGTTGTGGTAGTGTGTTTGTGTGCTTGGCTACTTTTGGTTTTGCTGTACTGAAGTTATTTATTTCCTGTGTTTTCCTGAATGTAGTTAGCTTTTGAGGGTTGTATTTTTTCCTTCTAGTATCTCCTGTACGGCTGGATTTGTAGATAGGTATTGTTTAAATTTGTTTGTTTGTTTGTTTGTTTGTTTTCTTCATTGAATATCTTGTTTTCTCCATCTATGATGATTGAGAGTTTTGCTGGGTATAGTATTCTGAGCTGACATCTGTGTTCTCTTGGGCTCTGCATGATATCCGTCCAGGACCTTCTGGCTTTCATCGTCTCTATTGAGAAGCCAGGTGTGATTCTGCTGGGTTTGCCATTTTTTGTTACTTGGCCTTTTTCCCTTGCAGCTTTTAGTATTTTTTCTTTGTTCTGTTTACTTACTTTTTTGATTATTATGTTGCAGGAGGATTTTCTTTTCTGGTCTAATCTATTAGGTGTTCTGTATGTGTCTTGTACACTTATAGGACTCTCCTTTAAACTGGGGAAATTCTTTTTTATGATTTTATTGAAAATATTTTCTGGGTCTTGAAGATGGGAATCTTCTTTCTCCTTTATTCCTATTATTCTTAGTGTTTGTCTTTCCATGTTGTCTTGGATTTCTTGGATGGTTAGTGTCAGAAATTTTTTAGATTTAACTTTTTTTTTTGACAGATCAATTTCCTCCATTGTATCTTCCCTGAAATTCTTTGTTCCATCTCTTATAGTCTGTTGGTTATGCTTACCTCTGTAGTTTCTGTTTTCTTCCCTAAGTTCTCCCTCTTCATGATTACCTCTGTTTGTGTTTTCTTTAATTGTTTCAATTCTATCTTCAGATAGAAGATCTTGAACTGTTTTTTTTTATTTCCTTCACCTGTCTGACTGTATTTTCCTGCTTTTCCTTCAATTCCTTCACCTGTTTGTTTGACCTTTTCCTCTATTTCTTTTATTTTTTCAGTGATTTAATCATTTCCTCTCTAAAGGCCACAAACTTCGTCCTTCCTTCTTTACTGAGACCATAATCTGTTTGACTTTATCTTCCTCTATTTCTTTACAAATTTTATTTGTTTTCTCCATTATCTTCTTCATAAGTATTGATGTAAGGTCATCTTCTTGAATTTCACTTGTTAGGGTGCCCCTGGATAACTGGATTCTGGAGATGGCATATTGCTTTGGCTTTTGTTGGTTGTGCTTTTTACACTGGCCTCTACCCATCTGGCTGTCTCAGGTATTGGTTGTTAGTTTCTGGTGCCTGATAGAATCCTGGGGTGGGGAGAATCCCCTTGGCAGGAAGATGGTTGTTCCTGAAGGAGCCTCTTCAGCTTTTTGGGTATGGTCACTGAATGCTCAGTGCTTCTCAGGGAATTGCCATAGCTCATCTCAGGTGTATGGACCTGTGGGATAACTGGAGTCCTTGGTAGTCAGGGGGCCTCTCCTCTCACCAGAAGAAGTCCTGGAGACAGCTCTCCTGCCACTGGGTTCCTTGTTCTGAATTTAGTGAGCTGCTGTTGCTGCTCTTATACTGTGTTTGCTGGGTGCAGCCCTCTTGAAGAACCACAAGGGAGTCCCACAAGGTTTGGTCAGTTTAGCTAAGGAGACAGGTTGCACTTTGGAGCAGCATCTGGGAGCTGATTCTGTGGGTCTCAGGTGTCTGTAGGTCTGTAGGTATCTGTTGGAGCTCTGTTCCCCAGTATCCAAGCAGTAATCAGTGGCAGGTGAGCACAGCACTCAGGAGTGGGAGGAGGCTACAGCCTGGAGCATGCAGGAATCCAGGAACTTTTCCTGATGTCCTGGTGTCCTGAGATAGGACCTGACATTTCCCTCACTGTGAGGTTCCCAGTCTGTGGTGTTTTGGGGTCCACAGTTCAGTCTGGGATGGTGAGTAGAGCATGCAGGCGCAGGCAAATGGCTCTGCACTGATGACTAAGTGCCTGCAGAAACCTGGGAACTTTTCTCAGGAACTTTTTGGGGGAAGAGGAGTTAGGGGGTTCAGCTGGGTGCCCTGAGATAGGACTTAATGTTTTCTTCACCTTGGAGTTTCCTCCCAACAGGGAAACACAGTCTTTGGTGTTTGGGTACCCACAGTTCTGTCTGGGATGGTGAGTTGTGCATGCAGGCAGGTCTCTAGGCTGGCAGCTGAGTGCCTGCCTACCGGAGCCTGGATCTTTTCCAGGGATTGTCTGGGTAACGTGAGGTCAGTAGGTCCTGATTGCTTCCTTCACCATGAGGCTTTCTCTCTACTGGAAAACCCAGTCTCTGGTATTGTGGGACCCACAATTCATTCTGTAGTGTTGATCAGAGTACACAGGCGTGTGGTTCTGGGCCTGCCCAGACCCAGGAACTCTTCTGGGGTTTGGCTAGGTGACCTGAAAATGGACCCAATTGCTTCCCACATCATGGGGTTTCCTCTCACCTCAGAAACACAATCACTAGTGTTTTAGGGCCCAAAGTTCGGTCTTTTGGTCACTGTGCAGTTACTGCTGTCCTGTTCATCAGACACGGTGTCCTCCACCATGTTGGGTCCCATCCATCAGCTTGAATTTCAAGTACTATATTGAAGAAGTATTGTCTTGTCCCTGATTTTAGTGGAATTGCTTTGCATTTCTCTCCATTTAATATGATGTTGGCAATTGGCTTGCTGTATATAGTCTTTATTATGTTTAGATATTGGCCTTTTATCCCTGATTTCCCCAAGACTTTCATCATGGAGAGATGTTGGATTTTGTCAAAGGCTTTTTCTGCATCTAGTGAGATGATCACGTGATTTTTTTTTTTTAGTTTGTTTCTATGGTTGATTATGTTGATGGATTTTCATATGTTGAACCATCCGTGCCTCCCTGGAATGAAGTCAACTTAATCATGGTGGATGATGTATTTGCTGTGTTCTTGGATTCTTGGATTTGGTTTGCAAGTATTTTATTGAGTATTTTTGCACCTATGTTCATAAGTGAAATTGCTCTGAAATTTTCTTTCTTTGTTGAGTCTTTGTGTGGTTTAGGTATCAGGATGACTGTGGCTTCATAGAATGAATTTGGCAATGTTTCTTCAGTTTCTATTTTGTAGAATAATTTCAGAAGTATTTGTATTTGTTCTTCTTTAAATGTCTGGTAAAATTCTATGCTAAAACCATCTAGACCTGGGTTTTTTTTTATTTATTTTTTTGGGGGGGAAGACTTTTTGATGACTGCTTCTATTTCCTTAGGGGATATAGGACTATTTAATGGATTTACCTGGTCCTGATTCAGCTTTAGTAAGTCAAATCAATCAAGAAAATCATCCATTTCATTTAAATTTTCAAATTTTGTTGCTTATAGACTTTTGAAGTAAGTCCTAATGATTGTTTGGATTTCCTCAGTGTCTGTTGTTATGTCCCCCTTTTCATTTCTGATTTTGTTAATTTGGATACTTTCCCTCTGCCTTTTAGTTAGTTTGACTAAGGGTTTTTCTATCTTGTTGATTCTCAAAGAAAAAGCTCTTGGTTTCAATGACTCTTTGTATCATTCTGTCCAATTTACTGATTTCAGCCCTGTGATTATTTCTTTTCATCTACTCCTTTTTGGTGTGTCTGCTTTCTTCTGTTCTAGAGCTTTCAGATATGCTGTTAAGTTATACTTGGGATCTCTCCAATTTCTTTATGAAGGTGCTTAGTGCTATGAAATTTCCTCTTAGCACTTCATTCATTGTGTACCATAAGTTTGAGCATGTTATGCCTTCATTTTTATTGAATACTAGAAAGTCTGTAATTTCTTATTTCTTCCCTGAACCAGTGGTCATTGGGTAGGGAGTTGTTCAGTTTTCATGAGTTTGTAGGCTTTCTATTATTTCAATTGTTGTTGAGTTCTAGCTTTAAGCTGGTGGTCCGATAAGATGTAGACGGTTATTTCAATCTTTTTATATCTACTGAGGCTTGCTCTGTGACAAAGTATATGGTCAGTTTTGGAGAAGGTTCCGTGAGGTGCTAAGAAGGAATCTTCTTTTGTGTTTGGGTGAAAGGTTCTTTAGATATCTGTTAGGTACATTGGGTTGATGACTTTGTTAGTTTCTGTCTTGATGATCTATCCATTGGAGAAAGTGGAGTGTTAAGTCTCCCTATTAATGTGTGAGATTCCATGTGTGATTTAAGCTTTATTAATTTTTTTTCTTTATAAATCAGGGAGCCCTAGCATTTGGGGCATGGATGTTCAGAATTTTCAGAATTGAGATGTTGTCTTGGTGTATTTTCCCGTTGATGAGTATGAAGTGTCATTCTCCATCTTTTTGATTACTTTTAGTTGAAAGTCTATTTTATTAGATACTAGAATGGCTACTCCAACTTGCTTTTGGAGGTCTGTTTGCTTGGGGAACCTTTTTTGAGCCCTTTACTTTAAGGCAATGTCTATCTTATTTGCTGTGTGTTTCTTGTATGCAGCAGAAAGATGGGTCCTGTTTTTTGTATCCATTCTGTTCACCTGTGTCTTTCTTTTGGAGAGTTAATGCCATTGATGTTGAGAGATATTAATGACCAGTTGTTGTTACTTCCTGTTATTTTGATGGTTGTGGTGGTAGAGTGTGTGTGATTTCCTTCTTTTGGTTTTGTTGCTGTAGGATTATTTATTTCCTGTGTGTGATTGGCCTTCTTAGGTTGGAGTTTTCTTTTTAGTATCTTCTGTATGGCTGGATTTGTGGATAGGTACTGTTTAAATTTGTTTTTGTCATGGAATATATTGGTTTCTTCCTCTATGGTGATTAAAAGTCTTGCTGGTTGTAGTAGTTGTGGCTGACATCTGTGGTCCCTTAGTGTCTGTAAGATATCTGTCCAGGCCTTTCTGGCTTTTAGAGTTTCTAATGAGAAGTCAGGTGTAATTCTGATAGGTTTGCCTTTATATGTAACTCGGCCTTTTTCCTTGCAACTTATAATAGTCTCTCTTTGTTCTGTACATTTAATGTTTTGATTATTATGTGGTAGGGTGATATTCTTTTCTGGTCCAACCTATTTGGTGTTCTTCTATATTTATAGGCCTCTCTTTCTTTTGGTTGGGGAAGTTTTCTTCTATGATTTTGTTGAAAATATTTTCTGGGCCTTGGAGCTGGGAGTCTTCTCCTTCTATTCCTATTATTCTTAGGTTTGGTCTTTTCATAGTGTCCCAGATTTCTATGATGTTCTGTGTCAAGAGCTTTTTAGACATACCCGGCTAAACCGCGGAAGAGATCCCAGTTCCGCCAGACGCTTGGTCGCCAGCCCAGAGCCACATGCCAGCGTGATCTGGTCACTGTCCCAGACTGAACTGTGGGCCCACAACATCACAGACTGGATTTTCCAGTCGAGAGATAACCCCACGGAGCAGGAAATAATTGGAACCGACCTTAGGTCAACCAGACATTCCCTGGAAAAGACTCAGGTTCCACGGGCACCCCACGAGCCAGCCCGGAGCCAGAGCCGGGGAACCAGGCGCCAGCACAGAGCCCTGCCTGTGTGCCTGATTCGCTGCCTCAGATAGAACTGTGGGCCCCAGGGCACCAGAGACTGAGTTTCACTGTCAGGTGCAAACACATAGGGAGGGAAATGGCTGGTCTAATCTCAGCACTCAGCTGATACCACCACCCGAAAAGGTCTTGGGAAAATTACACAGTTTAGGCAGACACCCAGGCTTCCAAAGGCCAGAAAGGCAGAGCCACAGGCGGGCGTCTGTGCCTATGGGTTCTACTCGCCACCCCAGACAGAACGGCGGTCTCCAAAGCAAAGACTGGGTGTTCCTGGCAGGAGGAAACCCCACAGCGTGGGGGGACCATCAGGTCTAATGCTCAGGACACCCAGCACCAAAAGACTTTCTGGATTAACGCAGACTCTAGGCTCTAGCTTTCTAATGCAGGCAGGAGCAGAGCATTGTACTCAGCCGCCTCACTTTCTTGGACAGAACTGTGTTCCCCAGGATAACAGACTGAGTTTCCCTGTTGGGAGAAAACCCCACAGCTAGGGAATCAGCAGGTTCTTCAAGAGGACTGGGACTGTACCTGGAAAACTTTAACAACGGCAGCAGCTCACTAAATTTATAACAAGAAACCCTGCAGTGGGGCAGCTGTCTTGAGAACTTCTATGGGTAAGAGGAGAGCCCCCCCCCCCCCGCCTAACAAAGAACGCAGCTACTACTCAGGTCTATACACCTGAGGTGAGCAGTGGCAATTCCTGAGAAACATTGGCCATACAGTGACCATACCCAAAAAGCAGAGGAGGACTCCTTCAGGAAAAATGAGAAGTCAGGTGTAATTCTGATAGGCCAAAGGGATTCTCCCTATCTCAGGACTCCAGGAAGAACAGAAACTAACAGCCAACACCTAAAACAGCCTAATGTGTAGAGGTCAGTGTAAAAGCTCAACCAACAAAAGACAGAGCAGTATGGCATCTCCAGAACCTAGCCATCCACAGGCTAACAGCCCTGGACAACCCAGCATAATAGAAAATCAAGAAGATGACCTTACATCTATGCTGATGAAGAGGATAATAGAGGAAACAAATAAAATACGTAAAGAATTAGAGGAAGATAAAACCAAACAGATCATGGCTATCCATAAAGAAATGGAGGAGGTTAAAGACAAGCAGATTATGGCAATCCATGAATAAATACGGGAAGATGCAGCCTTCAGAGAAGAAGTAATTAAATCACTGAAAGAAATAAAAGAAACAGAGTTGAAGGAACTAAAAGAAAAATAGGAAAATACAATCAGACAGGTGAAAGAAATAACAAGACAACTGAAGACCTGAAGATAGAACTGGAAAAATTAAAGAAAACACAAATGGAGGAAATAATGGAGAGGAAGAATTTAGGGAAGAAAACAGGAACTACAGAGGTAAGCATAACCAACAGACTACAAGAGATGGAAGAAAGAATTTCAGGTGTAGAAGATACAATGGAAAAGAAAATCCTCCCACAACATAAATATCAAAACAATAAGTATACAGAACAAAGAAAAAATACTAAAAGCTGCAAGGGAAAAAGGCCAAGTAACATATAATGGCAAACCCATTAGAATCACACCTGACTTTTCAACAGATACTATGAAAGCTAGAAGGGCCTGGACGGATATCATGTAGACCCTAAGAGAACACAGATGTCAGCCCAGGCTACTATACCCTGCAAAACTCTCAGTCCTCATAGACAGAGAAAACAAGATATTCAATGACAAAAACAAATTTCAACAATACCTACACACAAATCCAGCATTACAGAAGACACTGAAAGGGAAAATACAACCCAAGAAAATTAGCTTCTGTCAAGAAAACACAGGAAATAATTAACCTTACTACAGTAAAACAAAAAGCAACCAAGCACACAACCTTATGACCACAGCCAACATCAAAATCAAAGGATCTAACAGCCACTGGTCATTAATCTCTCTCAACATCAATGGACTCAACTCTCCAGTAAAAAGACACGGATTAACAAAATGGATACGTAAACAAAACCCAGCAATCTGTTGCATACAAGAAACACACCTAAGGCACAAAGATAGACATTACCTAAGGGTAAAAGGTTGGAAGACGACTTTCCAAGCAAATGGACCCAAGAAACAAGCAGGAGTAGCTATTCTAATATCTGATAAAATGGACTTTCAACCAAAATTAATAAAAAGAGATGGGAAAGGACACTTCATACTCATCAAGGGAAAATTCCACCAGGAAGACATCACAATCCTGAATATCTATGCCCCAAATACAGGAGCACCCACATTTGTAAAAGAAACATTGATAAAATTTAAACTACATGTAGATCCCCACACATTAATAGTGGGAGACTTCAACACCCCCCTCTCAACAAAGGACAGGTCAACAAAAGAGAAATTAAACAAAGAAACAATAACTCCGACAGGGGTCATGAATCAAATGGACCTCACAGACATTTACAGAACTTTATACCCAAACACAAAAGAATTTACCTTCTTCTCAACACTTCATGGAACCTTCTCCAAAATAGACCATATAGTTGGTCACAAAGCAAGCCTCAACAGATACAAAAAGATTGAAATAATCCCTTGTATCTTGTCTGATCACCATGGAATAAAGCTGGACCTCAACAACAACAGAAATAGCAAAAAGCCTACACATACATGGAAACTGAATAACTTGTTACTAAATGACAGCTGGGTCAGGGAAGAAATAAAGAAAGAAATGAAAGTCTTCCTAGAACTCAATGAAAATGAAGATACAACATGCCCAAACTTGTGGGACACAATGAAAGCAGTGCTAAGAGGAAAGTTCATAGCAATAAGTGCCTTCAAGAAGAAATTCGAGATAGCTCATTCAAGCAACTTAATGGCCCACTTAAAAACCCTAGAAAAAGAAGAAGCAGACACACCAAAAAGGAGTAGACGACTGGAAATAATCAAACTCAGGACTGAAATCAATCAATTAGAAACAAATAAAACAATTCAAAGAATCAATGAAACCAAGAACTGGTTCTTTGAGAAAATCAACAAGATCAACAAACCCTTAGCTAAGCTAACTAAAAGGCAGAGAGACACCACCCAAATCAACAAAATCAGAAATGAAAAGGGGGACATAACTACAGACACTGAGGAAATCCAAACAATCATTAGGACTTCCTTCAAAAGTCTATATGCCACAAAATTTGAAAATCTAAATGAAATGGACAATTTTCTTGATCGATTTGACTTACCAAAGCTGAATTAGGACCAGGTAAATCCATTAAATAGTCCTATATCCCCCAAAGAAATAGAAGCGGTCATCAAAAGTCTCCCATCCAAAAAAAGCCCAGGACCAGATGGCTTCAGCACAGAATTCTACCAGACCTTCAAAGAAGAGCTAACACCAATTCTCTTCAAACTATTCCACAAAATAGAAACAGAAAGAACATTACCAAACTCATTCTATGAAGCCACAGTCACCTTGGTACCTAAACCTCACAAAGACTCAACAAAGAAAGAGAACTTCAGGCCAATCTCCCTTATGAACATTGATGCAAAAATACTTAACAAAATACTTGCAAACTGAATACAAGAACACATCAAAGATATTATCCACTACGAACAAGTAGGCTTCATCCCAGGTATGCAGGGGTGGTTCAATATACAGAAATTCATCAATGTGATCCACCATATTAACAAACTGAAAGAAAAAAACCACATGATAATCTCCCTAGATGCTGAAAAAGCATTTGAAAAAATCAAACATCCACTCATGTTTAAAGCATAGGAGAGATCAGGGATACAAGGCACATATCTAAACATAGTAAAGGCGATATACAGCAAGCCTGAATGGAGAGAAACTTAAAGCAATCCCACTGAAATCAGGGACAAGACAAGGCTGCCCACTCTCTCCATATCTCTTCAACATAGTGCTGGAAGTCCTTGCTAGAGCAATAAGACAGTTGAAGGAGATCAAGGGGATACAGATTGGAAAGGAAGAAGTCAAATTATCACTATTTTCAGATGATATGATAGTATACATGAGTGACCCCAAAAATTCTACCAGGGAACTCCTACAGCTGATAAACACCGTCAGCAAAGTGGCCGGATACAAAATTAACTCCAAAAAATCAGTAGCCCTCCTGTATACAAAAGACAAAAGGACTGAGAAAGAAATTAGGGAAACAACACCCTTCACAATAGCCACAAATGACATAAGGTACCTTGGAGTAACCCTAACCAAGGAAGTCAAAGACTTATATGAAAAAAATTTCAAGTCTCTGAAAAAAAATTAGAAGAAGATATGAGAAGATGGAAAGATTTCCCATTCTCATGGCTTGGCAGGATTAACATAGTAAAAATGGCCATCTTACCAAAAGCAATCTACAGATTTAATGCAATTCCCATCAAATTGCCAACACAATTCTTTACAGACCTAGAAAGAAAAATTCTCAACTTCGTATGGAATAACAAGAAACCCAGAATTACTAAAACAATCTTCTACAATAAAAGATCTTCTAGAGGTATCTCCATCCCTGATCTCAAGCTGTACTATAGAGCAACAGTTATAAAAACTGCATGGTACTGGCATAGAAACAGAATGGTGTATCAATGGAACTGACCAAAAGACCCAGAAATAAACCCACACACTTATGGACACCTGATTTTTTACAAAGATGCCAAAACCATGAAATGAAAAAAAGACAGCATCTTCAACAAATGGTGCTGGTCTAACTGGATGTCTACATGTAGGAAAATGAAAATAGATCCATACTTATCACCCTGCACAAAACTAATATGTCCAAGTGGATCAAAGACCTCAACATAAAACCAGACACACTAAATCGGCTAGAAAAAAAAGTGGGGAATACCCTAGAACTCATTGGTACAGGAGAAAACTTCCTGAGCAGAACACCAACAGCACAGGCTCTAAGAGCAACAATCAATAAATGGGACCTCATGAAACTGAAAAGCTTCTATAAAGCAAAGGACACTGTTATCAAAACAAAGCGACTGCCTACAGACTGGGAAAGAATCATCACCAACCCTTTATCTGACTGAGGACTCATATCCAGTATATATAAGGAATGAAAGAAGCTGAAAAGCAGCAAACCAAGTAATCCATTTAAAAAATGGGGAACAGAGCTAAACAGAGAACTCTCTGTAGAGGAGTATCGAATGGCAGAGAAGCACTTAAAGAAATGTTCAACCTCATACGCCATTAGGGAAATGCAAATCAAAACAACCCTGAGATTTCACCTTACACCCATCAGAATGGCCAAGATCAAAAACTCAAGTGACCGATGTTCATTTAGGTGTCATCCACCCAAAGAGCATCAGACCCGTCCGATACCTTTTTCTCAGAGGCGGGGCCTGGGGCATCAACCCGCATGCAATCAGACATGCTCTTCTCTGGGTCGAAAGTGGCTGACCCTGAGTGCAGTGCTTAGCCTCGCATCCTGAGCGTATCATTTTAGCTTTTTATGGTAGCCAACCATGCTTGGGGAGAATGTCCTGCTTCAATGGCTGTAAAGGCCTGAATAATCATGGCTGCATCACACTGTTGTGAGACTCTAATCTTGCTTATATACCACAGGTAAACCAAGGAGACCAACACCAGAAGGCCAGCTAACGCTCCCATGCCCGCCCATTCCTTCAGATGATTCATGGCTGCAGCAATCCATGTTGATAATCCTGTGGCTAGTCCTGCGTCCACTCTGGTAGAATTTACTGTGACAATGGCCACTCTCAGCTGCTCCATCGTAGTATCGAATTCTCCAGTCCAATTACCTAAAATATAGCTCGACAATTGTTTAGACAGATTTGCAGCACAGGAAAAATTCTCATGTTGTATGCTAGTGACACAAAGTCCAGCATACTTTCATTGACAGCCAGGTTGAGCGATATGACACCTAAATGAACATCGGTACAAAGTCCCAATTTATTTCTAATATCAGAGATCAGACCTCTACTCTTGCCTGATGCGTCTAAAACAAAAAGGGGGAACTGTAGAGAGCTGCGGAATGCTATGCCTTAAAGATGGAGCTGGTTTCCGCCTTTCACCTTCCCGATGGTGAGTGCTCTCTGTCACGAACAATTCCACATTTGGCTAAGGCCGAGGATCTGGCTTGCTTCCATGTATGTGGACCTATCTGCATTGCCCACGTGGCACGCCTGGGTTGGCTACCCAGAGGCTATTTAAGCTGTGGGCTGGCTTTCCCCAGGGTCTGAGGATTGTTCAAGGTTCCTGAATAAACTGCATTGAAAAAAAAAAAAAAAAACTCAAGTGACAACACATGCTGGAAAGGTTGTGGAGAAAGGGGAACCCTTCTCCACTGCTGGTGGGAATGTAAACTTGTACAACCACTCTGGAAATCAATCTGGCGCTTTATCAGACAACTAGGAATAGTGCTTCCTCAAGATCCAGCCATACCACTCCTAGGCATATATCCAAAAGAAGCTCAAGTACACAAAAAGTACATTTGCTCAACCATGTTTGTAGCAGCTTTATTTGTAATAGCCAGAAGCTGGAAACAGCCCAGAAGCCCCTCAACTGAAGAATGGATGCAGAAACTGTGGTACATCTATACAATGAAGTATTACTCAGCAATGAAAAATAAGGAAATCATGAAATTTGCAGGTAAATGGTGGGACCTGGAAAGGATCATCCTGAGTGATTTGTCCCTGAAGCAAAAAGACACACAGGGTATATACTCACTCATATAAACATACAACATAAAATAAACCCACTAAAATCTGTACATCTAAACAAACTAAGCAAAAGAGAGGACCCTAACTAAAACGTTCAATCCCCATCCTGAAAGGCAAAGAGGATGGACATCAGAAGAAGAAAACAGGAAACAGCCTAGGAACCTGCCACAGAGGGCCTCTGAAAGCCTCTGCCCTGCAGACTGTCAAAGCAGATGCTGAGCCTGATGGCGAACTGTCGGGCAGAGTGAATGGAATTTTATGTAAGAAGTGGGAAATAGTAAGAGCTGGAGAGGACAGGAACTCCACAATGAGAGCAACAGAACAAGAAAATTTGAACACAGGGAACTTCCCAGAGACTCATACTCCAACCACGGACTATTCATGGAGATAAGCTAGAACCCTGACAATGCAGCCACTTCTGATGAGAACTGATAGACTAAGATCAGAAAGAAGGAGAGGAGGACCTCCCCTATCAGTGGACTTGGGGAGGGGCATACATGCAGAAAATGGGGGGTCAGTGGGACCTGGAGGGGAGGAGGGAGGGGCTTATGGGGGGGATACAAAATGAATAAAGTGTAATTAATAAAAGTTAAATAAAAAATTAAAAAAGAGCTTTTTAGATAACATTTTCTTTGACTGATGTATCAGTTTCTCCAATCATATCTTCTCTCTTCCATCTCTTGTATTCTGTTGGTGATGCTTGTGTCTGTAGTTCATGTCCTCTTCCCTAGGTTTTCCATCTGCAGTATTGTCCCATTGCAGTATTGTGTTTTCTTTATTGCTTCTAGCTCCATTTTTAGGTCTTGAACAGTTTTATTCATTTCCTTCTCCTGATTGGCTGTAGTTTATTGTACTTTATTTCTTTAAGGGACTTGTTCAATTCTTTTATCCGTTTGAATGTATTTTCCTGTGGTATTTTGAGAGCTTTATTTTCTTTCTAGAATGCCTTTATTATTTTCATAACCTCAGATTAAAAATCTTTTTCTTGTACTTTGGGGTTATAATATCTTCAGGGCTTGCTGTGGTAGGATTGCTGGTTTCTGGTGGTGCCATATGGCCCTGAGTTTTGTTGCTTGTGTTCTTACACTGGCCTCTAGCCATCTGGTAGACTCTGGCATTTGCCAGCCTTGTGGTCCCTCTGCTGGGTTTACTGGCTGTGTCCCAGGTCAAAAAGACCCCTGAGCCGAGAGCTGCTTGGGTGCCCCACAGGGTTTCTCAGGATGTGGGACAATGGAGCTTTGGTCCTGCTCTGAACTCATTTCTGCTGGGTTCACTGTCTTTGCTGGGCTCACTATTTCTGACCCACATGGGCCAGGCAGCTGGGAGGGAATAGGGATTTTGTACTGTGCCAAACTCATCTCCACTTGGATCCCAAAAAAAATCTTTATATACCTCAAATTAATCAGTATATTGTCAGAGATAACCACTATTATGACTTCTACCTCTTCAATAACACCTACTAAGCTCAATATCCATATCTACTTCACCACAGACTCCTTCCAGCTTCTTTCACTCACAGTTGTTTGTGGTACTCCACCACATGGTTGTGTGACTCAGTAGTTCATTCGTTCTTATGTCTGCTCAGTATTCCATTCTGAAAAGAATATATGGCTTATTTTCTGCAAATATCTTATGTGTGCTTAAGAACTGAATGTTTGTCTCTTTTACAGATACAGATAAAATTTACATGAGTATCAAAACAAACTATAATTCAGTGTACACAGGTTTATGACTTTGACAGTTTCCAGATGCTTTTTCATTTAAGACTGTTGTCCCAGTGTTACCTTATCTGTTACTTTGCTGCAATATTTTTTCTAAGTTGATATTTTTCTATTCTATATTCTAACTGGGATACTCTTTTTTAACATCTTTGTGTGGTTTTATACAAAGTGCATATATTTTCTAAGTAACAAGACATATTTTATTGGATATGTCTGTTTTAATTGTATGCTTTAATAAACAATGAAATCCTGACATGTACAATTATTTCCATTGAGTTATATGGTTTCTATTTACTATCCTTTAACATGATTTTTTCCCACCTCTGGTAGATTCATAAAGTGTCTCCCCTTTGTTTTTATTTAATTTTAATTAATAACTTTGTTTATATTTATTATGTGCAATATGTTCTTTTGAAATGTGTGGGCTGAATAAAAAAAATAATTAACTAACATATTGCCACCCATGCTTGTTTCTTGTGGCATATTCACTTAACATCTACTACTGCCTTAGCAACTTTCAAGAACGCAGTACATTATTACTAACTATAATCATTATGTTGTATATTTCTTTTTTTCTGTGTCAACCCAGCGTATTTATTGTAATATTATAACATACATACATATATATGTATGTATAGGTGATTTGCATTGGATCTCCTTTTTATGATATATTTCTTGAATGTACTCCTATACAAAAATTTCTGTTATTTAAATCTTTATGTCACCTAAAAATAAATTTTATATATGATATGAGATAAAAATCAAATCTTCATTTGGCTATCCATTTTGTTTCAACACCATTTATTGAAGAAACTATTATTTACCAGTCGTGTGTTACTGGTGCTTTTACCAAAACTCAAATAGCTGTAAAAGCCCTCATTTGTTTATGAATTTTCTGTTCTCTTACAAATATTTACATACCTCTTTTAACCAGGACCATACTATTTAGATTTTCTCCACTCTGCGGTATATTTTGAAGTAGGTAGTTTGAGGCCTCCACATTTTCTTAATTTCTTTTTCAGGTACTTGTATATAGAAAAATTACTACTTAGCATCAGCCTGGGTTGTTTGGGGATTTCCATTGTACCCCCTTGAGACAAACTGGAAGTCTTGCCTGGCTATAAGATATGGCCAGCTGAGGTTACATATCGTTACTACTAGGAGTCCTCACTAAGATCACCTTCATAGATTCCAGTAAAGCTTTCAATGTACTAAATTTCCACCCCCTCAAACAACCCCAATTCTAGCCATCTCTCCTCCTACTCTCTTCCTCATTCCATTTCCCCACAAACACCTGATCCCACCCACTCCCATCCCTACTCACTCCAAGACTGCTTGTAAAATATAATCTATTACACTTTTTCATGGAGATCCATACTTCCCCTACAGACCTTTCCTCTTTACATAACCTCTCTGGGTCTAAGAATTGTAGCTTACTTATCATTTACTTAATGGCTAATATAATACTTGTAAGTGAATTCATACCATATTTGTCTTTGTGGGTTTGGGTTACCTCACTCAGAATGATTTTTTTTTTCTAGTTCGATGCATGTGCTTGCAAACTTTATGTCATTTCTTTTAATGTCTGACTAATACTCCATTCCATAAATGTAAATTTTTTTCAAAGTATTTTTTATTTTTATTAATTACACTTTATTAACTTTGTATCCCCCACATAAACCCCTCCTAACCCCTCCCTCCCTCCCCCTTCTCCACACATGCCCATCCCCAAGTCCACTGATAGAGGTCTTCCTTTCCTTCCTTCTGATCCTAGTCTATCAGGTCTCATCAGGAGTGGTTTTCTCTGTGGCCTGGTAAGGCTGCTTCCCCCTCAAGGGGGAGGTGATCAAAGAGCAGGCCAATCAGTTCATGTCAGAGACAGTCCCTGTTCCCATTGTTAGGGGACCCACTTGGACACTGAAATAAATGTACCTTTTTTAATCTATTCTTCTGTTGAAGAATATCTAAGTTGTTTCCATTTGGGGGTTATTATAATTAAACCACAATTAATATGACTGAGCAAGTGTCCTTGTGGTCAGATGGAATACCCTTTACATAGATGCCTAAGAGTGCTATAGCCAGTCTTGTAGTACATCAATGATGTACCTAAAGACACTGCTATGTTGATTTCCATTGTGGCTGTAAAAGTTTGAACTACCAGCAATAGCAGGTTGCTGTCTTCAGACAGTTGGGCCCCATTGCCAAGGAAAACATCCATATAGCATATTGAACATGAAGAAATTGAGTTGGTGCTAACATGGAGCCTTCATTCTTATGTTCTATCCCCTTTGGTATAGAAAGATACTCTGTAGGCTACTGAAAGAGAAACATGGACATCAACCCAGCCACAAAGCTTTTGACCTACAGTCTGTCTTGCTAGGGTAATATACTAGGGTAATGGTGGCACAGAACTTGTGGGAGTAGCCAACCAAGTCTGATTTTGGCTTAAGACTCAAACCATAGAAGAAATCCATACCTGACACTGCTTGAGTAACTAAGAACCAGAGACTAGAAAGCCTGGAAACCTGAGGAAAAAAACAAACATGACCGGTCTAAAAGTAAAATCAATAAAATATTCCTAATTACTATTATTATTATTATTATTATTATTATTATTATTATGTAATACTCCATAGATAAGTGCCTTATCCAGTCATTGGAGAGGCCTCCTCCAGCAGCAGACAGGAACATATGCAGAGACCCACAGCTAGACATTTTGCTAAGAGAGAGTCTAAATTGGAGTTCTCCATATAATCTCTTGCCTCAAAGCTCATGGAATCTTGCATAAAAGGAGAGGGAAATATTGTAAGAGTCAGAGGACATGAAGGACATCAAGAGAACAAGGCCCTTTGAATCAACTAAACAAGGTGAATATGAGATCACAGAGACTGAAACAGGAAGCACAGTATTTATGGTTCTATAACAGGTCCTCTGTGTATATGTTATAACAATTAATTTAATATTTTTATTGGACTCCTGATAATAAGACCAATTTCTGAATTTTTTGCCTGCTCTTGGGACCCTTTTATTCATGTTAGGTTTCTGTGTCCAACTTTGATACAAAAGTTTTTTTCATGTTATATTTTATCTCATCATGTTTGGTAGTTTTCTCTTAGAATCTTATTCTTTTCTAATGAGAGAAAGAAATAGAACAGATCCAGAGAGGAGAGATGGTGAGGAGAAACTAGGAGGAATAGAGGGAGGAGAAACTATAATCAGAAGATACTGTATGAGAAAAATATGTTTTCCATAAAAGTAAATATTAAATATTACTATCTATATATTAATTTTATAACCTATAATCTTAATTTTAACAGTTTTCATGTTCTGGTGATTTTTACTTGCTACTTTATTACTTTATATAAATAAAATTATATTAAATGTATATTATTTAAATACTTTACTAGTTTGGATATCTTTTATTGTTTTACTTATTTATTTACTGTTTTTCATATTATTATTGCTAGAACTTTTTATCAGTAGGTTGAATCTCTTTTCTAGTAATAGGCTTCAGATCCATGAGCTGCATTTTGTTTGCATTAGTATATGCTATATAGTTGCATATAATGGTATGTATTCAAATAATATATTGCATATATATGCAATGTAGTATGCATTTTATGTATATGCATTTATATGCATTTTAGTAATTTTATGTCTATGTTAGCTGTTACGTCTTTAATAAGCAAGCTACAATCCATAAAACCACAGAGGTTATATATAAAGTAAGAGAATGGGGAAGAAGACAGATCTTCAAGGGGAAATGGAATGGATGTTTATGGATGGAGGGTACAGAAAATTAGAGCAGGAGGAACACACAGGGAAGAAGGGGAAGAAAGATGAGGCAAGGGAGGAAATACAGGGAAGGACATCTAAAACTAAGAGCTATTTGAGGGGTTGGTTGAAAAACTAATGCAGTAGAAGTTTTTTAAAATATTACATGTATGAAGGCAATCTGAATGATATTGCCAAATAATTTTGGAGAGATTATTTGGCAGGGGAGATGGAGCCCCAAGCAAATCTCTCTTGTCACCAAATGAAGCTTCCAGTGCCGAAAACCAATTACATCTGATTGAGTTGTTAGCCAAAGGGACCCCATTGGAACCCCCAAAACAGTGCAGGTTATTGCTAAGTCTATTGGTCACTCTTCACAAATGGATGGTAATGCCCAATTGCTGAGTACAATACCTACACTACTCACTGAGTGCAGGGAGTTGAGCTGATGCCTATGTAGAGTCTTCACTCCTACGAACTAGTCAGTGTTCATAGTATTTGAAGGTACTCTGCATGCAAAGGAGAAAGGTAAATACCAACCCAGCTACAAAGTCTTTGACCTACAATGGTGTCTTGCCTGCAAGGTGAACTACTGAAATAGTGGCACAAGGCTAGTGGAAGTAACCAACCAACATCTGATTGAATTTATGACCCACTCTATTAGATGAAACCCATCTCTGACACTACTCGTGTGTCCAGGAAATCACAGAGACTGTGGCAGCATGCAGTGCCTGCATATGTAGGGCTGCATGACCCTGCCATACAAGGTCCTAGTGGTATGGATACAACCCAGAAACATGCTTCGTTGATAACCATTTGCAAATAAAAAATCAGTTTTCTCCAACAGAGTCTCACTGGGAATACAAACCACTTTTTTTAATTTTTATTTTTTACATTAATTACAATTTATTCATTTTGTATCCTAGCTGTAGCCCCCTCCCTCTTCCTCTTCCTATCCCATCCTTCCTCCCTCTTCTTCTCCCATGCTCCCTTCCCCAGTCCACTCTTAGGGGCGGTCCTCCTCGCTTTTCATCTGACCCTAGCCTATCAGGTCTCATCAAGACTGGCTGCATTGTCTTCCTCTGTGGCTTGGTAAGGCTGATCTCCCTTCAGAGCTGGTGATCAAAGAGCCAGCCACTGAGTTTATGTCAGAGACAGTCCCTGTTCCCCTTACTAGGGTACCAACTTGGAGACCTAGCTGCCATGGGCTACATCTGAGCAGGGGCTCTAGGTTATCTCCACGAATGGCCCTTGGTTGGAGTATCAGTCTCACAGAAAATACCCCTGTGTCCAGATGTTATGGTTCTGTTGCTCTCCTTGTGGAGCTGCCATCCTCTCCAGGTCTTACTAACTCCCCCTTCTTTCCTAACATTCCCTTGCACTCTGCCCAAAGTTTGGTTATGGTCTTAGCATCTGCTTTGATACCCTGCTGAGTAGAGTCTTTCAGAGGCCCTCTGTGGTAGGCTCCTGTCCTGTTCCGTTTTTTCCTTCTTCCAATGTCTATTCTGTTTGACTTTCTGAGTATGGATTGATCATCTTACCCAGGGTCCTCCTTCTTGCTTAGCTTTTTTAGGTATACAGATTTTAGTATGTTTATCCTATATTATATGTCTAATACCTACTTATAAGTGAATTGGTACAGAAGACAATTTCCTGAACAGAACACCAACAGCACAGGCTCTAAGAGCAACAATCAATAAATGGGACCTCATGAAACTGAAAAGCTTCTGTAAAGCAAAGGAGACCATCATCAAAACAAAACAAATACCTACAGATTGGGAATCTTCACCAACCCTTTATCTGACAGAGGGCTAATATCCAGTATATATAAAGAATTAAAGAAGCTGAAAAGCAACAAACCAAGTAATCCAATTTAAAAAAAAATGGGGAACAGAGCTAAACAGAGAATTCTCAATAGAGGAATATCGAATGGCAAAAAAACACATTAAAGAAATGCTCAACCTCATTAGCCATCAGGAAAATACAAATCAAAACGCCCCTGAGATTTCACCTTATACCCATCAGAATGGCCAAGATCAAAAACTCAAGTGACAACACATGCTGGAGAGGGTGTGGAGAAAGGGGAACACTCCTCCACTGCTGGTGGGAATGTAAACTTGTACAACCACTCTGGAAATCAATCTGGTGTTTTCTCAGACAATTAGAAATAGTGCTACCTCAAGATCTAGCTATACCATTCCTAGGCATATATCCAAAATATGCTCAACCATGTTTGTAGCAGCTTTATTCGTAATAGTCAGAATCTGGAAACAATCCAGTTGTCAACTGAAGAATGGATACAGAAATTCTTCTCTTGTTTTCAAGTAATCGTAAAAACTATTACCTCGAATCTTCCTTGAGATTATTTTTTCTCTGCCTGTGTTAGTCATTTTGTGTCATTATGATGAAATACCTCAGATAAATTATTTAGGAGAAGAAATATTTATTTTAGCTTATACTATAAGAGATTTTAGTCCATGGTCACTCAGCTCCACTGGTTTGGTTTTCATTGTGTCTGTGGTAAAACAAAATAACAACATGGCCCAAGGGATATGTCCTATCTCGGGGGTATAGTGTGTTGAAAAAAATAAATTGTTAATGTTCTTGCCAATGCCAAATCCATATTAGTGAAGGACAGTCCTCATCAAAATATCATTGTTTTACTCCATGAAATAGAAAAAAAATATTAAAACTCACAGAATCACAAAATATATCCCAACGCCAAAGCAATTGTGAGCATAAGGAACAAAGATGTAGGCATAAGAATATCTGATCACAAGACATACTACAAGGCTTTCTTAATCAAGACAGCATGGTTCTGGATCAAGAGCCAACACAAAGGCATTAAGCAGATTATAAAACACAGAGACAAATCCATGAATCTACAGTAAAGTGATTTTCAATGAATACTCCAAAAATATACATTAGGGAAAGGACAGCATCTTCAATAAGTAGTTCAGGGAAAATAGAATATAAGTACACATTAAAATAAATCTAGAATCCACCCCTTCACTGTATATCAGAATAAATATTCTACAGACCTAAACTAAATTAAAAACATGAAACTACTAAAAGAAAATATAGAGAAAAGCACTTAGAGACATATTCTGCAAAGGAAGTAATCAACAGAGTGAAGAGACACACATAAATTATCAATAAGTATATGACAAGATGTCCAGTGTTGCCAAAAATCAAGGAAATGCAAATTAAAACTACAATAAGCTATCATCTCACTCCTTGCATAATAGATTTTATCAAAAAGTCAATAAACGTGCTGGAGAGATTGTAAAAGAAAATAAAGGTACATACTGTTGGTGGAAATATAAACTTGGATCACCACTGTAGAAAATATCATGTTCAAGAGAACTAAAAATTGAACTCTCACATAATCATCTATTCTATTTCTATGTATATAGTTAAAATAAATTCAGCATACCAAAGAAATAGTATAACTCCCTGATTCATTCATTCACTGCTCACAATGTCTAAGGTGTCTACTCCCAATGAATAGATAAACAATGAGTTATAAATATACCATGGAGTATGGATATTAAGTAGCAAAGTACAGTTAGATAGTAGAAGAAAGTTCTAGCACTCTCCAGAAATATAGAATAACTGCTTTTCTACAGAACATGAATGTATTTTTTGAAGAACATGAAGAAATGAGCATGAAGTCTATGTACATTATAAACATTATACATAGTAAATATATAAGAAGTTGTAAGTGCTAATTGCCTTGATTTTTATCATTACATAGCACAAATATGTATTGAGTCGTCATCACACTGTACAATCTCTATAAACCAATTAAAAAGAAAAGAAAGTTAAAGAGAACAAAAAATAAGTAGTTATAATATTACTAACATTTTTCTTCCTACAGATGATTAATAGTATTAGTTTTATAAACTGAAGAAACCTCTTTAAGCACTGATAATGCATATGCTTGGGAGGCAGACACATGAGGATTGAGAATTTGTGGCCAGCTGGGACAAAATAATGAGATCCAATCTTAAAAAATAAGGACTGAGAATGTAATTCATTGACAGAGTACTTGCCTAGTATGTACATGTAAAGTTGTGGGTTTAATTTACATCAGCATTTCAAAAATTCCCTCTCTTCTGTCACCAAAGACTACTGCTAACTGAACCTATCATACTTAATTAAGGAATTCATCATATAAAAGAAAATATTCCTGGGGATGCCCATTATCACTATTGTCCTGATAAGTGGATTTCTGAATGCATTTCCTCTCAGACATTAAGAATAAAAGTATAAGATAGTAGGTGATCATTAAGTCAATATATCCAATATCCAACCAAACCAAGTAAGATTAATTGATATAAATTGAATCTTTAATGCATGCCCATCTCATGGGGTAAGGGGGATTAAATCAATATGCATAGAAAGAATTTTATGGTATGATATAGACTGCCAAGATGTCTTTGCCTTATTTTTACTGAAATTGGTATGCTTAGCAAGAAAGACCTCTGCCAAGAATATTTCATGTGTAGTTGAAACAAACGTAGAATGAGAAATGGAGAAAATTATTTTCTAGAATTCATTTCAATCATCCAAAAGAAAAATATCAGTTTACATTTTACTCAAAACTCTTCATTTATGCATTAAAACTGAGTATTCTATATTCTCCTAGCAATCAAAGTCAAGGCAGTAGTAGAGGTTCTATGAATCCATAGTGCTTTTAGTTCTGGGAACAGCCACAAGAAGCACACCTCATATAACTCAAGAAAGACACTGTGGTGATCATATTTGTTATGAAAAAGGCTACTGTTTCTCATAAATGGCTAATTTAAGCTTCAGGAATGAAAATATCTAGAGAAATATCACATAAGCCTAAATAAGAAGATACTTGACATAAATATGAGAGACATTATAGGGAATAATTCAATTTAAACATATTTTATCATCTCAATGAACTCTCTAAATTAGAAAAACAGGAAGAAGATTCTTTGTGAAAATGCCATTAAATTTTGGAAATTGTCTATATTGAGGATAGTAAATTATGCTTATCATCTGTGCCAAATCAAATTAAATGGGAATGGATGACTGGGCAGCATTTAGAGAAGGTTTATTACAGTGTTGTGTCCTCTTCAGCTACAGAACAGTGAAGGCACTGAACTCTTAAAAAAAATTAAGTTCTTTCCTCTGATGTACAAAAGACATCACCTTAGGTGCAGGCAGATTTTTGGACTTGGACATTAAACAATGAAGAAATTCTTAATTTGTCATTACAATGTCCAAGTGAACAATCAATGTTATGAAGAGATGAATATTTAGGAAGGGGAATGAGAAGTATATGAAGAAAGAAAACAGTATAAAAACAGTGAGGAAAATAGCTGCCAAGACAAACTTAGTTGAGGTGTTAGTCTGAGCTGAATGGCTCCATGGAATTCTCCATAGTTTGTTTAAAGGAAATCCGACCTGGCTGGCTGTGTTTCTTTTTTTGCTGTAACATTCAACTGACTTCATGTAAGCACTGACCATACAGTTAGATGGTTGAGTCATTACAGACTTGAGTTTGGTTTTTGTTTGTTTGTTATTTTTTGTTTGTCGAGACAGTGTTTCTCTGCATAGCTTTGGCTGTCCTGGACTTAGTTTTGTAGACCAGGCTGGCCTCAAACTCACAGAGATCCACCTGCCTCTGCCTCCCTGAGTGCTGGGATTATAGGGATGAGCCATCATGCCCAGTTTACAGATTTGAGTTTTACAAGGGACAGAATAGAGAGAAAATAGGAACTTCAAGAGAACAATAATAATAATAAATAACAACAATAATAAGTACTCTGAGTTAGACAAGAAAGAAGGCTACAGTAAGGGAGTCTGATAGTCAAGAAGGATAGCTCAAAAATTTAAGTGGTGTTCAGAAGTTTCACAGTAGGATAATCTGAGCCTATGGCCTGTTTTGAATGGAAGTGGTCACCTGGTTGGGATAAATGGAAGATTTTAAAGCCAATGCAATTTCTGCTTAGGTCAAGTTTCATGGAGGATGTGAGTATACAAGCCTGACAAAAAGTAAAGGAAAAGATTGCTAAAAACAGCAATAAACAGAAAACCGCAATTCCAGTGTGTTTGATGGGACAGGAACTGGGATGATGACATCACTGAGAAAGAAGGTTTCAGTTTAAAAGAAGGCAAAGTTATAAGACATCACTGAATGATGGAGAGGAGGCGTTCAGGAGTTCAGTAGATTATATTGCAGTAAGAAAAGTACATGGCTGTCCTGTACTGTATTCATGAGTCCATCAGTGAACTCTGTCCCTTGTCTATTCTCCAATTCTTTCAAATGAAAGGTTTCAAGGGTTCTTCCAGAATGGAATGTGGGCTTGTGGGCCATGCGTCTATGAGAACTGGCATGGAACTGGTGATATGGAGCATGTTCAAACACCGGAAATCTCAAACTTGAGATTTAAAATGTCGTACTGAGAATAGAAGGTGTAGGACAAAGCTCTCTCCCTGTTTCTCAGGAGCACATGACACAACCCCAAGGTAGTTGCAGGTGGTCAGTCAAGTAAGCTTGTCGCCTTTTATTTTTCCCCATGTAAACAGAGCATTGCCAGCATCCTAGTCCCAGCCAATTAAACTCATTCACTCCCCAAACCCCTCCCCACTGCCCAAGGTTTATAAAGGCCCTGTTTGCATGAAATAAAGTGCACTATCTGTTTCACTGAGGATCGTCTGAGACAGCTGTTTATTCTGAGTACTAATACTACGGAAAGAAGGGCCCATTTCTCTCTGAAGAATTCATTGTCGGACCCCCGGACTTGATTGCTGGCCAGGCTGTCGCTGCAGCATTGCCATGGGACTGTAGAAATTCCCCAGGTCACCATGAGCATTTGCTGTTTTTGTGCTGCTTGGCTTGCCACAGTACCCATCTGCTGTAGCGAGCTATCAGCTGTTCCTGAAGCAGCCATTCTGTTTGCCGGAATCAGGTCAGGCTTCTGCCGCCACCTGTCTTGGTTTCAGAGCCCTGAGCTTTGACTGCCATCTGGTGCCAGCAGTCCAACTAAAAGAGCTGTAACACTTCGCTGTGGATGTTTTTCTCCCACATCTTTGACCAGACAGGAAATCCTGTCACATGGACCTCGTTCTGCACTCCACCCTTCCCTAATGTTTCTGAGGGAAGCGGAATGCAGGACCCTTTTATCCTTTTCTGACCGGAGACCAACTATACTTGAACCTTTCAGCAGAGAAGCATGCACATGCACTTCTGGCTTGGAGCCCAGTGGCATCAGTCATTCTAGGGAACACAGAACTACAGTGGAGCTTTTGAGTAGACTAGAATGACAAGGTCCTTAATGTTCTACCTAGCCGTGTATCAAAGCAGATACTAAGACTCATAACCAAACCTTCGGCAGATTGCAGGGAATCATATGAAAGAAGGGGGAGTTAGTATGATGTGGAGAGGATAGGAGCTCCATAAGGACCAAGTATATCTGGGTACAAAGGTCTTATATGAGACTGTTTTTCCAACCAAGGACCATGTATGGATATAACCTAGAACCTCTGCTAGGATGTAGCCTCTGGTAGCTCAGTAACCAAGTGGGTTACCCTAGTAAGGGGAACAGGGACTATTCTGACATGAACTCAATGGCAGGCTCTTTGACCTCCCCACCCACTAAGGGAGGAGTAGCCCTGCTAGGCCACAGAGGAAAACATTGCAGCCAGTCCTGAAGATACCTGATAAAACAGGGTCAGATGAAAGGGGAGGAGGTCCTCCCCTATCAGTGGACTTGGAAACGGGCAGGGAGAAGATGAGTGAGGGAGGGTGGGATTGGGAGGGAATGAGGAAGGGGGATACAGCTGGGATACGGAGTTAATAAAATGTAACTAATAATAAAAATTTTAAAAAAAATTTAAAAAAAAAGGTCCTTAATGTTTATCCCCCAAAACCACTTCAAGTTGCTTCCCTTGAATGAAGAAAACTGCTTGCTGAAGGCAGCCTACCGCATTAGAAGACTCTTGTTATGCAATTTGCTAGTAATTCTCTAGTCTTTCCTCTGAGGAAAAGACCTATGCTTCTCCACTATTTCTTAATGTCTGTCTGTATACTATTTACAGCTTTGCAAATGATGGTTTTGTTTTTTATTTTGTTTTGTTTTGTTTTACTTTGAGTATGTCATGCTTTTGCTTGCTGGGACTGATTGATTAAAAATCAGACTACATGATAATTCACAGCAACTTAATGATTCAGAAGTAGTGATGACAAATAAGGACTTACCCTGCCACCTGGCTCCGAAGCCTGTGGTTCACAAGGGAAAACATACCTTTAATTAAAGAATTTCAGGGGGGGAAAGATTCCAGATAAAAGCTACATAGAATAGTCAAAAAGTTGAAGATGAAAGGAAAATAGGAAAAAATAAAGGTTGTCCATTCTTAAATCCTGCAGAACCAGAACACAGAGCTAATGGCTGCTAATATACTATCCTTCAAGATATGAAAAGAACTTACCAAGAAGTACATTCTGAGGAAAGCAGAGCCCTACCCCTCATTTTAAAAAACACCCACTCCAAAGAATCACCTCAGTTTCTAGCCTACCAACCCAGACTGTGGCCATCAGAAGTCTTGGAGGAATCGCAGAGCTGGGGATGCACTGTAACAGGCTCCAGTGAGTTCTGAGGCAGGACCACTGTCCCACCCAGCCCAGAAAGCAGAGAATCAAGTTGAAGAGAAGTGTGCTTTGGTTTTGATGTGCAAACATGCCAACTTACTAGGTTTAAGACTTGTGTAGCACCAGTCACTACTGCTTCATTGTATATGAGTTACCTAGTTTTAAATAGCTTTAAATCTCAAAATATGGATTTTTCTAAAAGATTAATTATATACAAAGGGTTTTTTATGTCTGGTTTTAATATTTAGATAAGACAGTGGGCTTGAGATTGGGGGAATGGCTTGCTAAATGCAGCAAGTTAAAACTTCAAAGAATGTTGACGCTGATGCATGAGTGTTTCAGAAAGAATGACATGAATTCAGGGTGTACCATGGGAAAATGTTATATACTGAGTGCTTGTATATCCCTAAAATTCAAATGTTGAACCCATAACCACCAATGACATGTTATTTGGTAATTAGGTTTAGGTGAACCACCAATGGGATGCTATTTGGAGATTAGGTTTAGATGAAGACATGAGGATGTGATTCCCATGATAAGATTAGTGTTCCTATGCAAGGAAGAAGAATGCCTTTCCATTATATGAAGACAGGGTGAGAAGGCTGACAAAAACCAGGAAGAGAGAACACACCAGAAACTGACTCTATTAGTACCTATGTTTGTACTTTTTATACTCCAGAACTGTGGGAAATAAATGTTAGTAATTTAAGCATCAAATATCTTGGGTATCTTTTTTATAGCAGACAAAGCTGGGTAAAACAGAGAGGTACTAGTCAATCACAAAGCAAGGATTCCAGAAGAGACAGTGGCAAGGTTTGCAATAAAGAACATATTAGGGTGTACAGAAAGGAACATAGAAAGGATTTCAGATCACACTGAAAGTATATAAAGATTAAGAATTTTGAACACAAATCATCTTAAATTTGTCTTAGAGGCAAATGGTCTTTAGTTATATAGCATAACATTATTTTCCCAAATATCACCCAATTATTAACTAAGAGTTCAACATTAGAATTTTAGGAGGGTACAAGCATTCATTCTATAGTACTTTCCCTGACTCACTCCAAATTCATATTAATATTTTGACTGGCTTCTCGTATCATAAGCAGTTCTTTCAGACGCAACAGAGTAGGGGCACTTCTTTTTTAATTTTAATTTTATATCAATTACAGCTTATTTACTTTGTATCCCATCTGTAGCCCCCTCCTTCATTCCCTCCCAATCCCACCCACCCTCACTCATCTCTTCCAAAGCTCTTCTCCAAGTCCACTGATAGAGGAGATCCTCCTCCCCTTCCATCTGACTCTAGCCTATCAGGTCTCATCAGGAACTGGATGCATTGTCTTCCTCTGTGGCCTGGTAAGGCTGCTCCCCCCTCAGTGGGAGATGATCAAAGAGCCAGCCATTTAGTTCATGTCAGAGACAGTCCCTGTTCCCCTTACTAGAGTGCCCACTTGGAAACTGAGCTGCCATGGGCTACATCTGTACTGGGGTTCTAGGTTACCTCCATGTATGGTCCTTGGTTGGAATATCAGACTCAGAAAAGACCTCTGTGCCCAGGTTTCTTGGTTCTGTTGTTCCCCTTATGGACCTCCTGTCCCCTCCAGGTCTTTCTACCTCCCCCTTCTTTCCTAAGATTGCCTGAACTTTGCCCAAAGTTTAGCTATGAGCCTCAGCATGTGCTTTGATACACTGCTGGGTAGAGTCTTTCAGAAGCACTCTGTGATAAAAGATCTTCTGGAGGTATCTCCAACCCTGATCTCAAGTTGTACTATAGAGCAACAGTAATAAAAACTGCATGGTATTGGCATAGAAACAGAATGGTGGATCAATGGAACCAAACAGAAAACCCAGAAATAAACCCACACACTTACAGACACCTGATTTTTGACAAAGAAGCCAAAACCATACAATGTAAAAAAGACAGCATCTTCAACAAATGGTGCTGGTCTAACTGGATGTCTACATGTAGGAAAATGAAAATAGATCCATACTTATCACCCTGCACAAAACTAATAAGTCCAAGTGGATCAAAGACCTCAATATAAAAACAGACACACTAAACCTGTTAGAAGAAAGAGTGGGGAATAACATTGGCACAGGAGACAACTTCCTGAACAAAACGTCAACAGCACAGGCTCTAAGATCAGCAATCAATAAATGGGACCTCTACTCCAACCAAGTACCATGCATGGAGATAACCTAGAACCCCTGCACAGATGTAGCCCATGGAAGTTCAGTGTCCAAGTGGGTTCCATAGTAATGGGAACAGGGACTGCCTCTGACATGAACTGATTGGCCTGCTCTTTGATCACTTCCCCTTGAGGGGGGAGCAGCCTTACCAGGCCACAGAAGATGATTATGCAGCCACTCCTGATGAGATCTGAGAGACTAGGATCAGAAGGAAGGAGAGGAAGACCTCTCCTATCAGCGGACTTGAGGAAGGGCATGCGTGGAGAAGGGGGAGGGAAGGTGGGTTTAGGAGGGGAGGAGGGAGGGGTTTATGGGGGGATACAAAGTGAATATAGTATAATTAATAAAAAAATTAAAAAAAATAACCATACATTTATGTTTGACAAAAAATAAATAAGTGGGACCTCATGAAACTGAAAAGCTTCTGTAAAGAAAAAGACACTGTCATCAGAACAAAACAACAGCTTACGGTTGGGAAAGGATCTTCACCAAACCTATATCTGACAGAGGGCTAATATCCAGAATATAAAAAGAACTCAAGAAGCTAAAAAGCAACAAATCAAGCAACCCAATTAAAAAATGGGAAACAGAGCTAAACAGAGAATTCTCAATAGAGTAATATCAAATGGCAGAGAAACACTTAAAGAAATGTTCAACATCCTTTATCATCAGAGAGCTGCAAATGAAAATGACCCTGAGATTTCACCTTACACCCATCAGAATGGCTAAGATCAAAAACTCAAATGACAACACATACTGGAGAGGATGTGGAAAAGAGGAACCCTACTCTATTGCTGGTGGGAATATAAACTTGTATAACCACTTTGGAATTCAATCTGGCACTTTCTCAGACAATTAAGAATAGTGCTTGCACTCAGGGTCAGCCGCTTTCGACCCAGAGAAGAGCATGTCTGATTGCATGCAGGTTGATGCCCCAGGTCCCGCCTCTGAGAAAAAGGTATCGGACGGGTCTGATGCTCTTTGGGTGGATGACACCTAAATGAACATCGGTACAAAGTCCCAATTTATTTCTAATATCAGAGATCAGACCTCTACTCTTTGGGTGGATGACACCTAAATGAACATAAGTACAAAGTCCCAATTTATTTCTAATATCAGAGATCAGACCTCTACTCTTGCCTGATGCGTCTAAAACAAAAAGGGGGAACTGTAGAGAGCTGCGGAATGCTGTGCCTTAAAGATAGAGCTGGTTTCTGCCTTCCACCTTCCCGATGGTGAGTGCTCTCTGTCACGAACAATTCCACATTTGGCTAAGGCCGAAGATCTGGCTTGCTTCCATGTATGTGGACCTATCTGCATTGCCCACATGGCACGCTGGGGTTGGCTACCTAGAGGCTATTTAAGCTGTGGGCTGGCTTTCCCCAGGGTCAGATGATTGTACAAGGTTCCTGAATAAACTGCATTGAAATAAAAAAAAAAAAAAAGAATAGTGCTACCTCAAGATTCAACTAGACCACTCCTAGGCATCTATCCAAAAGATGCTCAAGTATACAAGGACATTTGCTCAACCATGTTCATAGCAGCTTTATTTGTAATAGCCAGAAGGTGAAAACAACCCAGATGTCCCTCAATTGAGGAATGGATACAGAGATTGTGGTACATTTATACAAATGGAATATTACTCAACAATTAAAAACAAAGAAATCATGAAATTTGCAGGCAAATGGTGGGATCTAGAAAAGATCATCCTGAGTGAGTTATCCCAGAAGCAGAAAGACACACATGGTATATACTCACTTATAAGTGGATATTAGACATAATATAGAATAATCATACTAAAATCTGTATACCTAAGGAAGCTAATGAAGAAGGAGGACCCTGGGTAAGATTCTCAATCTTCATTCAGAAAGGCAAATGAGATGGACATTGGAAGAGGGAGAAAACAGGGAACAGAACAGGAGCCTATCACAGAGAGTCACTGGAGTTTTTGATCTTAGCCATTCTGATGGGTGTAAGAAGAAATCTCAGGGTCGTTTTGATTTGCATTTCCCTGGTGACTAAGGATGTTGAACATTTCTTTAAGTATTTCTCTGCCATTCTATATTCCTCTATTGAGAATTGTTTAGCTCTGTACCCAATTTTTTAACTGGATTACTTGATTTATTGCCTTTCAACTTGAGTTCTTTATATATTCTGGATATTAGCCCTCTGTCAGATACAGAGTTGTTGGAAGATCCTTTCCCAGTCTGTAGGCTGTCAGTTTGTTGTGGTGACAGTGTCCTTTGCTTTACAGAACCTTTTCAGTTCTATAGGCTTTATCAGTGATCTATCTAAATGACAGCCTTGTGCAGATATTACTTAGCAAGTGATAAAAATCTGCAGAAGTAGATAGGTTCATTTATAAAAGAGACTGAATGGATATCATCAAAAGTAAGAGGTTGTGGATGTATATGGACAAGATAAGACGCTGAACATGAGTGATGAGATTTGTTTTTGTCCATCCTCATACAGGAGGATGTATTGCTAAGATGACACAGGGATCTGTTAATGACAACTGAGTCTACATTTCATGTTGCTAACGGCTTGTGGTCTATTACACATACTAATCATCACTATGAGTTATTAATGAGGTGATAATTTCTGTGATGGGAAGGACTGTATTCTCTTCACCATTATTCACCATTTGGAATGGCCCTAGGATGTCTTACTTCTTTTCTCTGGACTACTATGAATGTCATAGATGGTTCTTAACTTGGAGCAGAATTGTACAAAACTGCACCATTTTCCAGGAATCTGAACACTCAAGTTAGGAAAATAAATACAGGTTTAGTCTAAGACTATCATCTGTTCAGGGCAAGAAGTCTCCAGGCTATGGATGAGAGAGGGGCTTCATGACCCCACCTCTACTGAAGGAACTGTGGAAAGTTAATAGCTGCTGAGAAAATGAGAGTCATCCTTTTTGGGAATATGACCACTGATAGGTTGTTTGTGTCCCAATGAATTGCCACACATCCCTTGTGCATATGAGAAACACTAATTAGATTCAGAGACTTATTAATAAATAAATAAAAAGAGAACATGAAGTTTGGAGGAAAATGAGATAGCGAAATTTTTGATAGGTAAGAGCAGGTATATATGAACATATATATATTACATAATATATGTACTATATATATTACATAAATGTATGAAACTTTCAAAGTATAAAAAGTTATTTTTAGAAAGGAAAGTGTTTACACTGCAATGATGATGACACCAAGAATGCCTGTGAACAGAAGGGCATTCAAACAATTGCACTCCAAATATTGTGTCATGTGTTTTGTAGACTATTAAACTTCCACTGTCACTACAAAATAGTAAAGCTACTAGTTATACTTGCCCCAGTAAAATAATATCCATAAAACACCAAGAAAATGATTGAAGAGTCAAAATCCAAATAATCATAATAATGACAAAAAAAATTCAAGAAAGAGTGGTATTCTCCTAAATGGTCTAAAGTCAGGGATCCAGTTCAAAGTAAAGTTAAATAGATCCCATGCCCAAGTTAAAGCTCTAGGAGAAAAAGGGTTGAATTCACAAGGAATATATACCAAATGACTCTCTAACATCCAGAACACAGCATTTTGAAACATAATAGGTAAAGAAAAATGCCCAAGATGTTGAAGGGTGGGAGTTAGTTTGAATTGTCAACTTAACACAAACAAGGATAACTTTAGAAAGAGATTCCCAATAAGAGATTATCTTTTTTTTTTTATTTTTTGTTTTTTATCAGTTACATTTTATTAACTCTGTATCCCAGCCGTGTCCAGATCCCTCATTCCCTCCCAGTCCCTCCCTCCCTCCCTCATCCCCACCGTGCCCCTTTCCAAGTCCACTGATAGGGGGGACCTCCTCCCCATTCATCTGATCCTGTTTTATCAGGTATCTTCAGGACTGGCTGCAAAGCCCTCCTCTGTGGCCTAACAGGACTGCTCCTCCCTTCGGGGGTGGGGAGACCAAAGAGCCAGTCATTGAGTTCCTGTTAGAAATAGTCCTTGTTCCCCTCACTTTGGGAAACCAATTGGTTACTGAGCTACCACAGGCTACATCTGAGTGGAGGTTCTAGGTTATATCCATACATGGTCCTTGGTTGAATGTCAGTCTCAGAAAAGACCCTGTGCCCAGATATATTTGGTCCTTGTGGAGCTCCTATCCTTTCCCCATCAGACTAACTCCCCTTCTTGCTTATGATTCCCTGTACTCTGCCAAAGGTTTGGTCTTATAGGTCTATATAAGAAATTATCTTGATCATGTGGCATGTTTTTGAGATCTAATCCTAAGTAGGTTAATTGGTATTAAAAGATCCTGACTATATCAATATTTGATGGTTGCATCTTGGACTGTACAAGAATAGAGAAAGCAAGCTGAGTACTAGAAAGTCTACATGCATTCACTTTTTCTCTGCTCTTGACTATGGCTGTGACTAGCTGCTTCAAGTCTCCACACCTTTATTTGAAGTGCCTGTAATGGTGGATTGCAACCTTGAATTGTAAGATGAATAACTTTTTCTCCCTTTATATTGCTTTTGACGATATAAAAAAAAAAATGTTTACCTGAGAGGAGACAGGTTTCCATATGACCCCAGGAATCAGAAATGCCAAATAGAAACTTTGAGACTGGTTTTATAGACTGACAGGCATGGTGGGGAACTTAGCCTAGGACGAAGAATGTATGCCTATGGACAGTCCTAAGGACTACTTATCAACACTAGGATGCAGCCTCACATGGCTTAAAGTCTCCACAGTAAGATTAACCAGGCTTGGCATCCAAATGACAGATGGGCACAAAGCCTGTTCTGTTTTGATTTTTAGTTGTAGTTGGTGTACAAAACGATGGTTTTTAATGTGGCATGAGAGATGTGTGCTTTGCTCATTTGCTCATAGTCACCCTACTACCCTCTTCACTCCCTCTTTATCTCTCCTGATGGTCCCCTTTCCCTCCCCAAATAGTAACCATTCTGCTTTCAGGATGGATGGATAGATAGATAGATAGATAGATAGATAGATAGATAGATAGATAAATAGATAGATAGATAGATGCAGATAGATGAAAAATAGATGATAGATAGCCAAATACATACATACATGCATACATGTATACCTACATACATACAAAGTTATATAGAGGTTAAATAGATACATAAACAGATGATACACAAATCACGTGACAGAAAATATTACATATTTTTTTTCTTAACCCTATTATCTTCTCTTGCCATCCCAACCCTCTTTTCTTTGCTTCACCTTTCCCTTAGATCTTTTCTCTCTCCATATAGTCCCCTTTCTAGTGATATGTATACATACATATATATATATATATATATGTACATTCCACAGATAATAAAAGACATATTTATTTCTTTGAGTCTGGGCAAAGACTATTCATAAAAAATTAGGGATTTGCCCACACTCCTTTGGATATTTGAAGAATCTGGGCATCTTCCATATTCCAAAGATCTCTTTCTCCAAATGTCCACTCTCAACAAAGGAGGCTCCTTGGATGTCAGCCTCTACAGATGTTGTTGTTCCCTCTTACTCTGTTATTCTAATCTACTTTTCCAATCTTAACAAAATAGAGTCATCCTCAGCTGAAGACTGGAATCCACCATGTCCTTCAAAAACTGGTCTGTTCATCTCTTCTGCTGCAGACAACCTGTGCCTGTTTCACCAACTACAGCACATCTCTCTGTATAACACCAGTTCCCTGAGCCTGGACCACATGTGTATTGCACCAGAGTCCACAAGTTGTTCTTCAATTATAAAAATCTTATCCTCCTTTCCCCTTCCCCCGTCCCCATCCCATATACAATTGGTAATATCTGTAAAGGTGGTTGTTTTTCTTTTCAACCCCTAAAATATCAGCCTCCTTTCTCTAAAAGAAAACATGTTTTCCCAAGAGAAAACTGAGAGCTTTTGAGACACAAAGAAAAAAATCAGCTCTAAAAACAACCAACAAAACATAAAGGCTTTTAGCCCTTTTCCAGGGTGGGTAGGGAGTAGAAGGAAGGAGTAAATTCTACCCCCATCTCTTCTGGATTAATAAACCAGCTCCCTTGCACACCCACCAGGAAAAATATTCTTTATGTCTGACAGAGTTAAAAATAGATTAAGCTATCTTTAGTGCAGTGTGCTTTACCCTCATTACTTGCCTAAACCCCAAGAAGCTGTGCTGGCAGCAAGCAGAGGTAAGCTCAGCTCAGCACTGTGTTGTATCATCATGCTATGGACTGTTGGCACAGCTGAGACAGGCAGCTTGAACACCTGTGTATCCTGTATATATATGTGTGTCATGAGTGCTGGAGACTCTAAAACAGATAGAAAGGTCCAAAAGAGGAGCTGAACCAGAAAGCAGTCATCAGATTTCCAGGCCAGCAGGGAGTACAATGAGGGAATAGGGTAAAGGGTTGAGGTCAGGGCTGGACCAGAGACAACCCCAGGCAGCTGGTCAGCCTGTGCTTCAACAGTGACACCTTGTGGCAGCAACAGTGAGAATAATAGATTATAACTTTCACTCCTGTTTGCTTATTGCAAGGTTGTTGACACGTCAGCTGAAAATCCATGATCCTCACATATTGTGTTGCTCATCTACATACATGAACATGTATGTAATTTTCATGTATATGCATGTGTGTGTGTGTTTCCACTGAAGGTCAGGGTTGCTAAGAATAAGATGCCACATATAAGCAAGAAAGCATTCAAAATTGTAAGAAGATGACGGTGTTGGAATGTTGGTGCAGAGTGTAGAAGCACCTGACATAGGGTCTCCCAACTTGGGTTTGATCCACATAATACCCTCTGTGTGTCATGGTATGCACACACACACACACTTAAAAATAAATAAAAAAATGTAGAAGGGTTTAATTTGTTTAATTTGAATAGTGACAGAGATAGAACTGTTTCATACTGGTGGTGAACCCAATCATACTAACTGTATCTCAGAGTCTGAGTGATGGGATACTTTTAATCACCCAGAATACCCAATTGTACCACTAAAAGAACTATCCCTTAAAATTGAAGTCAGAACAAGGAAGCAGTGAAGCCAACTTTGATTTTAGGCATATTTCTCCCATTAACAGCCTGCATCTTTAACAGTTTGATCTTCCATTCCATGACTACTAATAATGATGGGATGAAGAGTGATGTAATAATAGTCATTATATGTCACTATGTTGGAATTTTTCAATTTCCATTGTCCTTGAAACATGGTATCAGCATAAGATTTTCCAGCTAAGATCAGAATTGGCTACACATCTGACATGCGTTATTTTTTAACTAAGATGATACCCTTTTTAATTAATTTACTTCCCTCATCTCCTCCTAGTCCCACCTTCCCTCCCCAACCCCTCCTCTCCTATCCCTCAGAACATGGTGGTTAGGGAGGCAGAGGGAGGCAGATTGATGTGAGTTTGAGGCCACCCTGGCCTACAAAATGAGTTCAAAACAGCCAAGGCTATACAAAGAAACCTTGTCTCAAAAAAAAATTTTTTTTAAGGAAGGAAAGAAAAAAGAAAAGTATACGAACACACTGTCTCTGTACCCCAATCACCCACCATCCCAAGGAGGTGTGAAAAGGGGGTAGGGGCAGGAACATTAAGCTTAGACTCCTCCTTGCCAATTCCCTGCCTGCCTGATCCACCTGGGGCACAGGCAGAAAAGGTAAGCTGTGCTCTATCCCCTGTGCTCTTTGTCAGGCCCAAAGCTCTGCCTGCCTCCCTGAGGAGTCATGCAACAGGAATATCCGTCCAACACCAGGGACAGCTAGATGGCTAAAGGCCAACATAAGAACAATCAACAAGAATCAGTACAATATGGCACCACCAGAGCCCAGCTATCTTACCACAGCAAGCTCTGGATATGCTAACAGCTGAAGCACAAGAAGGTGCTTTAAATCCAACCTTATAAAGATGATAGAGACCTTTAAAGAGGAAATGAATAAATAAATAAATAAATCCCTTAAAGAAATACAGGAAAATGTAATCAAACAGGTGAAGGAAATGAATAAAACTGTTTATACCTGAAAATGAAAATAGAAGCAATAAAGAAAATACAAACTGAGGAAATCTAGGAGATGGAAAACCTAGGGAAGAGAACAGGAACTACAGATGCAAGCATTTCAAACAACAAAAAAATACAAACATAAAAGGAAATAGTATTCTTAAAAGTCTATTTAAAATTTCAAAACTGGTGGCTGGAGGTATGGCTTAGGGGTTAAGAGTATTTGCTGCTCTTATGGAGAACATGGGTTCAGTTCTCAGCATCCAAATGGCAGCTCACACCCATCTCTAATTCCACTTTTAGAAGATGTAGCACCATTTTTCTGGCCCCCTCTGATATCATGGAGGACATTTACACATGGAGGAAAACACTCATGCACATAAGGTGAAAAGACTTAAGTCATTTTTTAAATCTCAACAACACTGGTTACAGTTGTGCACGTCTCTAAACACAGCACTTTGGAGGCAAAGGCAGGTGGGCCTCCTTCAGTTAGAGGATAGCCTCACCTATATCTCAAGTTCCAGGCCAGCTTGAGCTGCATAGTAAGATTGTGTCTCAAAAACAAATCTCAAAGATGTATTAAGGACTATTTTATTAGTAATTTAAATAGGCTGTCTATATTTGATGTTGTATTACCATGTATTCTAAAGGTATGGATACACATGAGATAGTCTGGAAGGAAAGAGTATGTCAAAAGATGACATACGGTGGCTTCCAGGCAATTGCTTAGTCACTGGCCTGGGGATGAGGCACTTGTTTTGTTCTCTTCATATTTCTAAGTAAACAAAATTTCCTAGAACAGCACCTCTGCAGTTCCTTTTCTTCATTCCTCTGAAGAATGAGATTGGATAAAAAAATCATGTTAAACCAGCCTTTTCCTCCCATCTCTGGAATCTGCCTTGCTAAGGACTGGGAGGATCTCCGTCAGCTGTGCTCCATGCTCAGCGAGGCAGAGGCTACCCTTGAAATACTCGACTGTTCTTTTCCAGAGGTTAGCCCAAGTCAGAGAGGAAATCACAGCACATTCATGTCGCTGATGTCTAGCTACATCAGTCAAAATGGCTGTTTTCCCACCAAAATCTATTTGCTTTGCCTTGTGTGCTTATACACTAAAATTCCCAGCTTATTTTTCATTAGGCTGGATCATGTGACCAGGATCTAAGCCAAAGAATGTGAGTTGCACTTATGCATGTGACTTCTTTTTTATTCTTTTTTCGATATAACTATTTTAATATAATTTTTATTTATTACAATTTATTCACTTTATATCCCAGTCGTAGCCCCCACCTTCATTCCCTCCCAATACCATCCTCCCTCCCTCCTCTTCTTCTCCCATGCCCTTTCTCCAGTCTACTGATAGGGGAGGACCTCCTCCCCTTCCCTCTGACCCTAGCCTATCATAGTCTTCCCCATGCCCGCTCAGGGGGAGGTGATCAAAGAGCCAGCCACAGAGCTCATGTCAGAGACAGACCCTGTTCCCCTTCTTGGGAAGCCCATTTGGAGACTGAGCTGCCAGGGCTACATCTGTGCAGAGGTTCTAGGTTATCTCCATGCATAGTCCTTGGTTGGAGTATCAGTCTCAGAAAAGACCCCTGGGCCTAGTTTTTTGGTTCTGTTGTTCTCCTTATGGAGCTACAGACCCTTTCAGGTCTTTCTATCTCCCCTTTCTTTCATAAGATTTCCTGTACTCTGCCCAAAGTTTGGCTATGAGTCTCAGCATCTGCTTTGATACCCTAATGGGTAGAATCTTTCAGAGGCACTCTGCGGTAGGCTCCTATCTTGTTCCCTGTTTTCACCTTCTTCCGATGTCCATCCAATTTCCCTTTCTAAATGAGGATTGTGCATCTTACCCAGGGTCCTTCTTGCTTAGCTTCTCTAGGTGTGCAGATTTAATATGATTATTCTATATTTTATGTCTAATATTCACTTATAAGTGAATATATACCATGTGTGTTTTTCTGATTCTGGTATACCTCACTCAGGATGATCTTTTCTAGTTCCCACCATTTGCCTGATATGCATGTGACTTCTAAAAACTGGTCATTCCAAATCCAGCACGTCACCTTCCAGCATGCACCTTCCCCAGTTTTCAGTAACAAACCCTGAAACCATAGAGGATGAGGGAGCCACTTGGTGAAATGTTCACTGAATGAGCATCAAAGGCTATGTCAGCTAAGTAGGAATACCATATTAAAATTCATATTAGGAATATACAGACAAATAGACAGATTGTGTATGTATGTGATTATGTGTAACAACTATTAACTATGAATTTAAAAGAGCAATGGAGGGGGCATATGACAGGTTGGATGATGGAAAGTGAAGGAGAAAATGATGTAATTATATTTAAATTAAAAATTATTTAAAACGGTTTGAAACAAACTGTTGTTAAGTCACTAAAACTTTAGATGGAAGAAGAATAAAGACCAAAGACTGTAAAACACCATGCCTAGACACTTTGGTTCCCTGGAGAGGAGTCATGGAACACACTGCCATCTGTGAGCTAAAACTAGTTGTCCGGGAGCAGTTACTGAGAACAGTAAAAGCGCATCTCAAAGTCTCCCCAGTGTGTCCAGCACATCCCATAAACTCTTGTACCAGGAAAGCATTTCGTGCTCCAGGCCATGGATGACAGGGTGTCCACCATCTGCAGCTACTTTGCTCAGCAGCCTATGGGGAAATGTCATTATTTATCTTATTATTTTTATTTCACAAATAATTTCAAAACTATATGTGTAAATATATGTATATATGTACTACATGTGTAAATATAGCATACATGTTAATGTATCACACATATGTAACTATATATGACAAAGTTGTGGAAATTGTGTTTAATACAATGCAAGTATTAGCACAAGTAAAGCCATATTTTCCAAAGATAATGAGAAATGTGAAGATACAAACTTTCTTCAGCTGAAAGATACTTTCAGATACTAAAGATACTAAAATGTGAAGATACTAACTTTCTCCGGCTATTTCTCAATTTTCTCTAATCTTTGCCTGCCTTAATTGCTTATAGCACTGACTGAATCCTTAATACACAGCCAATAGCAAGATTATTTGGTATTTAGGTGTTTTGGGTGGGATTTAGGGTCTGTCAGGTAAGCAACTGGTGAACATTGGTGGGCTTCATAAACTAGAGTGATCTGAAGCTGGGATATTGATTAATGTGTCATGGATAAGAGACAGCCTGGCCTAGACTTTGAGAATAGTTCAATGACTTCTGGAACATGTATATGTCGTTCATTCACACAAAACATTAGATCACATTTTCTGTTAGTGACTGTGAAGATTTCACTAGTGAAGTTCTGTCCTCCTGCCTGCATCAGTGTTCTACTACTGAATGACACCATTGTTGGGGTGAACTTTTTGTGCACTGTGTGAAGGTTGTCTCTGTATATTCAAGTGTTGATTGCTGTTCTGGCAGAGAGCTGAGTACTGGCCAGATTTTGGTATTATTCTTATGGATCATCACCTGCCTCATGTTTTGTAAACATTCACCTCCCTCATTTGCTGATTGGCTTAATAAAGATCTAATAACCAATAGCTAGGCAGGAAAGGAAAGGCAGGACTTCTGGGCTGAGAGAGGGTCTCTGGGAGAAAAATCAGATGCAAGAGAATTTGCCAGCTGGACTTGGAGGTGGACAGATGTGAACACCAGCAAAGAGGTAGAGCTGGCCACTTGGTGGGGCATAGAGCTAGGATTAGTCAGGTTAGAGTAGCTTAGAGTGTGCCTAGCTAAAGGCCTAATAATATTAATAATATTGATTATAAATATTCTAGCAGGTGCAGAAAGTCCTGCTATACACCATGACCATGGCAATTCTTACAAAATAAAGCATTTAATTAGGGCATATTTACAGTTTCTGAGCTTCAATCTATTATCCTCATGGGGTTGGGGCATGGAGGCATGCAGACAGACATGGTAGCTAAGACTTCTACATCAATATCCACAACATCAGAGGAGAAAGAAAGAGAGAGCCACTGAGTCTGGCTTAGGCTTTTGAAAACTCAAGGCCCTGAGTGAGGGGGCTTCAACTGGAATATATCATGAATAAATTGTGATAAAAATTAAAATTAAAATAAAAACAGAAAACTCAAAGCCTATTCCCCAGTGACATACTTTCTCCAACAAGGCCACACCTCCTAATCCTTTCAAATAGTGTTACTTCCTATGACCCAATGGAGACCATTTTTATTCAAACCACCACAATTCCCTTGCGATGAAATGGTAAAAGTGGCCAATGGGAAGCCAGTAGTGTCCCAGAGAGTAGCAGGTGGAAGCAGGTGGTCACTGAATACATGGAAACCCCAGGTACAAATGGAGGCAATTGCACTTGAGACTGTATTTCCCTGACATATGGATACTCTGAGATATAAGTTGACTCCTGGAAATCTCCCCCAAGACATAAAACTTGAGAACCTAAACCCCTGTAGAATGCAAGCACTTGATGTCCCATGCGATAACCATCCAAGCTGGCCTGACTTAGAAGAGATTCAAGCCTTCCATGTAAGCACATGAGCTATGCAACCGGTACCATGTCTGCCTTGGTATTTTTGTCTACACACCCAAAACTGAAGTTTAAAAGAAAAGAAAAATGTATGCAATACCTGAATCTTAGGGTTACTCATTTTAGCATAATTATTGCAAGTAATGCTTCTAATTATACCCTAAACGCTTATCTTTAGACCCACAGATAACTGTGGCGTAATCAATCCAGCTGTTTTTTTGTGGAATATGGGACTATTACAGAGACACACAACACATCAAAATCCAGAGAATAAGTGATCATAGGTGTCCATTTCTTATTGGTACATACATAGCATAACTCCCACATCAAAGACTCAAAGAACATTGCAGAATAGGAGATAAAATGATTGTAGGACGAGAGAACCAGGACATTTGCTATGAGATAGTGTCCTTTAGATATGAAGGATGCACCCATAAAGTCTCAATAAGTTTGGTTGACTAAACAATACCTTTACAATGACAATGGTTCATATGCCAACCTATATGTGGACAGTTTTACAAGGCTTCACTCCTAGATGAAGAGCAATCAATTGCCATCATTGACAGCTGAGAGAGGGAGAATCAGTTTTCTACAGGGATGAGACTCTGATGGGTTATCCAGTGTGAAACCAAGCGGTCAATCACAAAGACATATACACATAAAGCAACATTCATCCTGACCATGTATTAGAAGTCCTGAGCCATTTTTAGGATTGTCACTTTGAGGCATGATGGCACACACATTTAATCCCAACACTTGGGAGGCAGAGCCAGGTGGAGCTCTGTGAGATCAAGGCCAGCCTGGTCTACATAGAAAGTTCCAGGTCAGCCAGGGCTACATCATGAGACCTTGTCTATCACCTCAGGTCCCCAGGTTAGCTGAATCCAAGTCTCTGCAGGCATTATACAAGAAAACAAGACCTCCCAGAGGAATCTAACAAATAGCTAGGGCTGGGAATGCTTCTTCATTCTAATCTAAAGCTTCAGATTGTTGCCTAACGAATGCCTCAGCTTCCTACAGCCTTCAGCCCAGTGAATCTGAGGCTCTGAGAATTGACTAGCAAAGAGAAATGACTAGAGATCCACCAACTGTCCAGATGTGCACTCTGAGTCAGTCACACAAGTGTATTTGGCTAAAAAAAAAAAAAAAGTGTATTTGGCTTTATATTTTAAATTTTCTCACAATCACTTTTATATCAGAAAGAGAGAAAGACACACACAAACTGACACACATGCATATACACACATAGTTACATGTTCCTATTACCTAATTATGAAGCCTTAGAGTGTGGGTCCTTGCCAACTGTTTGCTTTGACAGCATAGCCGTATTTGCATCTGACATCGCTCCATCCTTTGGGGTCTTCATTCAATGGTGGAATTAAACATGACACTGACAGTAGACATGGCATTAAGCTATAGCAGGGACAGCTGATGTTTGCTGAGTTCTTGCTGTGAAGAGGTTGCTGTTTTACACACTATTAGACAAGTGAGTTTTAGCCAACTTTGGGGGTATTTTAACTTCATGTTAGGTGCTCCACAGAAATGCTGGTATTGCCTTTTCTTTTATTATTTTCACAAGAGATGGAATCTAGGGCCTCATACATGCTAAGCAAACACTCTGTCCCTGAGAAGTCCCTGCGTATGTATGTATTTATTTATTTAAAACATATTTGTTCCTTTGTCACCTTGAGATAGGGTCTCACAAAGTTGCCCAGGCAGTGTTTAAACTCACTCTGCAGTCCAGGCATGCCCCCCTGAATCAGCTGCCAGAGTAACAGGGATCACTGGCCTGTGCCATCAGGCCCAGTTTCTGAGGGATTGTTTCCAAATATTCTCCCTTGAACCTTATGGTAGTTGCCAGTTTTCCTTTTAGTGTTGTAACAAACACTAGACTCAGAAGCAACTCAGGGAGGACAGGGTTTATTTCATCTTACAGATTTCAGCCCATCATGAAAAGTCAGACATGAACTGCGAGGTAGGACGTCAAGCAAAGACCATGGAGCTTACTAACTTGCACCCTATTACCTTCTGTGTGTCAAAATACTCATGTACATGTGATTGTGCTTTTTGTAAAATCATAATTAGAGAAATTTTATTTTAAGATAACAATAAAAATTAATATTGTAAAGATATTTATGACTTTGTATTTTTAATCCATTATAAGAAATTTTTCTATTCCATTATATTCCAATCCATTATAAGAAAAACCACATACATAGTAAAACTGCATTTTTTTCATGAAACAAATAAACAAAACACCCCTGTTTAATCCAATATTTTACTTTAATCCCAGTTAGGAAATTCTGAACAAATTAGATCCCTAAGAAGAATAAATAGTATATAAATATGTGGTGACCACACTTTCTTTCTATTCCTTTTAACTAATTTCATTTTCTTTTTTTTTTTATCATTTTATTTTCCTACATTCTATTGTAACAGGGCCCCAGACCTTAGTAGACCCTGAGACCTTAGCACAACTGACTCCATGTTGGAAGTGTCATTCATGTTGCAAAACTCAGCATGTAGACAGCACCACCTGCCAAAACTAAGGATCAATCCATCAAAGTTCATATAATTCTGGGAAAGTCTCTAAATGTACTGACCTTGCTTTTTGGCTTCTATAGTTCTGCTTCTGGTTAATTGTTCTTAATAACTGAAGTATGTCAACCCAGGATATTTTTGTGTGTGTGTGATTAAAAACTCACCTTGAGAAAGACTCAGGGCCACAGTGAGATCCCAAACACCCAGAGTAGTTGCTGGCCAGGTAATAAAGACTTCCTATTGCCTTAAACCTATTGTTCAAGCAGTCTTCTCTGGTGAATACCCCACAACAGTATCTTGCTCCCTTTTGGATGGCCATACTAATTGTGTTTCTGGCATAGGTCAGACACAATAAAAAAAGCACTCTCTTAATTAACAGAAGCTGTATTTCTGTCTAGACCTAGAAACAGACTTTGTGACTGGTCAGCTTGGTTTGTTATTGATATACATTACTGCCATTAGGAGACACAAGCTCTCAGCAGGCAAAAAACGTAAGCCGTACATGGACTCATGAAGTGTGGCTAAGGACTTAGATGTTAAAGAATTTGTTTTAATTGTTGTGTGAATACTCATGAAAGAAAAAGGCCACAGCCCGTTCAGAAGACTCCTGACGAAACATGAGATTTATTATGGAGGATGAATAACCTCAGTTAGCTATTTGGAAGTGGGGCGAAGGCCCTTGTGTATAAAAGAGGAAAATGAAAGGACCCCAAGCTTGAGAACATGAATGGCAATGGTGTCACTTACTACATTATGAAAAAGAGTATGAGGATAATTACATATTCTTTATAAGGGAAGATGTCACAAGAGGTATAAAATGGGCAAAAACATGTGGGAAAGTGAACCTACCAGAGAAGATCATAGGACTTCCATAGTTGACAACATGAATTCTACTTCCCTTGTGTCTAAAGTAAAATTGATGTGCTCAGTTGTGCTATGTTTGATAATACAAGTAATAATAATAATAATGGGAAACTGCCCAACTGTTTCACCACCCAATGTTTTCCTGAGGGAAACTGACTGGATGACACCTTGCTGCGTGTCATAATTAGGGCTTATTACTGTGAAGAGGCACCATGACCACAGCAACTCTAATGAAGAAAACATTTAATTGGTGCTGGCTAGGATATTCATAGCAGGTCCTGGGCTCAATCCCCAAGATTACAGGCAGACTCAAACAAGCAAACAAACAAACAAACAAACTGAACCAAGAAAAGACTGTTCTTGGCAGTAGGTTGGATGGAATGGTATCTCCGTTGCTCTATGAAAGCTTGTAAAGGCTTCTGGGAAATAGTTATTTTCTTTCCTCAGTAGTCTTATCATGCAGTAATCAAATCAAGTGACAGCAATATATTAAGGCTGTTCACATGAGACCAACTGTGGGTGATTACAGCTCAGTAGATGTTTAGGAATTAGTCCTGATAGCAAAGTGTGCCAAAAGGAGTGGTTAGTCTAGCTGCAGTCTTGATCTAAATAGCAAATTGTGCGTAGAGCTGAGATTAAAACTCTGACACCTACGTTTTCAGTGGAAGAATATCTCTCCCTGGATTGTGTTCCATACCCCTTTATCAGTCCTGTGGGATGAGAATTCACCGTAAAAGAAATATTATTTCTGAGAAGCATCTTTTTAAACAGCAGAATTGAAAGTGCAGGGAGAAGGCCTGGATTCTTGTGAAGAGCTGTGGGACTCAGCTACAGACAAAGCCAGTCTGAGAGACAATCCTAGATGCTCCAGGTAACCCAGAATCACCTGGATGAAAATGGCCTCTGGCTAAAACAACACACCTGCGGCCAAGCTTGTGCTGTGAAGAGATGCTTGTTAAGTTGCTTTGTTATGTTTTCATCTGGGGAAGTAGTTTTTGAAAAGAATTTATGAGTTTCCACACTTTTTTCTTTTTATATTGATGTGACTTGTTTTTGCTTTGCCTATAAATCATGAACCCTGGACTGCTGCTTCAGTCAGACTGACAGTCCTCTCAAGCCAATCCTGTGTGTAGTGTAATTTGTCCTCACTTCCCACTCAGGTACTGTTCACTCTGCCAGCTGGCTTCTCCAAATTCTTTCCCTCTGGCAATTATGACAAAGAGTTTGAAGATACTTCAACAGCTACTCTAACAGAGCTGTCATGCTCTGTCAGTGTGTAAAACACTGATTGTCTTGACATGTAGACATGCCCTCCCCTATCCCAGCTTTCTGGTGTAAGAGGACAACCTGGTCTTAAATAGAGCACAGGAGAAACAGCCAGTTTTCAAACATGATCAATTAAAAGTAGTGACTTAGAACATAAAAAATAATAAAAGCACAACCACATGAAAATTTTTTAAATAAAAGGAGAAGAATGTATTGTGGTAAAGATGTTTCTCTTGGTTTTGACTCAAGTCCCAAATGAAATGTCCTAGGTTTACTTTCCTCACCTAGCCTCTCAAAACATATCTGTAACATGAAGTTCTTTGGAAAGTGTCTGGTTAATCACAGTGGGAAAGAAGCCCAAATGAAAAACCAACAGTGTATCAAAGACTGTAACAGAAAAAAAAAGGCATTTGATAAGTCACAGCAATGAAAAATACAAACAGATGTTTTAGCAGGTCTACTGTTCTGAAATTTGAGAAGTTAATAAAAGATCAAAACAGAAAGACATACATAGCTTTGTTTTCATGCATGCTTGTTGGCATAATGCTCTTTTGGAATGTATACAGTTCACCCTTGTTCATTAAAATGCTGATTTCTCTCCCCCACTATCTCGTTTCAATCCTGACATTGCATTGTAATGTTTATTCTAAGCATCGCCTGTCTTAAGTTAGCATAAACATGCCACCATTTGTTCTCTATACTGTCAATTAAAACAACCAACCACAACGCCCAATGGAGAGATAGGGTGGGACATCCTGGTCTGGGGTGGAAGGAAGAGAAAGGAGGCAAGAGAGGAGAGGAGGAGATCTGGAGGAGAGGTCCTTGAACCACGTGGAGAAATGAACCGGACCAAAGATTGTGGAGAGCTGAGACTCAGACGCCACCAGATGGCGCTGACATTCCGCCCTCAAAACTGTAAACAACCTCCAGTACGCAGGCGCTGGTTGCGTAAGCATGCTAAGCACGCCAAGCCCGAGTCATCAGACGGGGTAAAGAGTGAGCAGCCAATCAGGGTATTGACACGTCACTTAGGTGCGACCAGGGCTTATATAAACAGCGCCACATCGGGGCTCTCCCTCTCCTCTTCTCCTCCCCCTCTCCCTGCCCGGGGCTTGCTCGCCCCGGCCGCGGCCCTCGGGACACCGCAGTGCCCGTCGGCTAATGCGAGCGCCGCCCACGCCCGCAAGTTGGCCCGGCCCGCGGCTCTCTCCTCCTTTCATCGCTTAACTGTAATAAAAGGCCTGTTGCGGAAGGATCCTTGTGTCTGCGTGCGTTTCTGCTGGCGGGACAACCACGCGGCTTCCAACATCTGGTGCCGAAACCCGGGAGGCAGGGAGCCTGCCACCGCCCGTGCTGCCAAGGAGAGCCCCCGTTCACGGGGAAGGATTCAGAACTGCAACATTGAGGTTTGTCCTGAGAGACATGTTCGATCTTGATTTATCTCATTTTTCATTTCAGCTAGCAGAAGCCCTTATGGCTTTCCCTGTTGTGATCGCTGCCCTAGTCCTCTTTCTTTTGGTTTCGTGCAAACTTGATGGCAGCCTCGGAAGGAAAGAGATTAGCAAAAGGCTAAGGGTAGGGGAGATCTGAGACGGCATGCCAGAAACAGGACGTGACAAAAGATTAGGGGCCCCAATGGATAGAAATAGTGACGTCTCTAAGAAAAAAGACCCTTCTATGGATGTTAAAGCCACAGAAGTGAGAGATAAGGGAAAGAACGCCCTGGGAAAAAACGGTAAAAGGAGAAAAAAAAAAACAATAAAAAAGCCTCTTTATCCAATAAGATTAAAATTCCCGCTAAATGCCTGGGCGCAGCCATCTTGGCTTTCATCAGAGGCTTCCACGTGGCCGGTAACTGGGCGCAGCCATCTTGGCTTTGGGAAAAATGGGCGGGACCTTGGGGTACATCAGAGGTTTCCATGTGGCTGGCGCCATCTTTAATTCGGGCAAAGAGGCCCTGCCTCCCATGTGCCTCCCTCTCCCCCGCAATAACCCAGCCCCTTTCCCAAGCCGCTTCTATTTAAACGCCCTCATAATTTTCTCACTGGGTATGACAATGATCTTGGGTATTCTATTAATTTTACTAAATAAAACCCTGCCGTATTGTTTGTGCTAACTAAAAAATTACAGTTTTTAAAATATATCTTGTGAAGAGCTGTTTGTTTGATAAGCTGTTTTGTTTATAAAAAACATGTTTACGCCCTGCTCTTTACCTTGATACAAAAAAAGGGAAGTTTCACCAAGTTCCTTAGAGTTTGTTTGTTACCTGCTACGGGGAGGTTATTTTAAAAAAAGGCAGTTTCAAAACTCTTTATAGTAATGTAACTTGCTTTTAGAGTTAATATAATTCCAAAAAAAAAACAACTGTATTTTAAATATGTTATAATTCATTTAAAGGGCTGGTGATTGTTCATTACAAAATGTTTTTTATGCTCTTTTAAAAAAAATTCTAGCTGATAGGTTTGGTATGGCTAAAATAATTCTTACAGTTTAAAATTGTTCCGTTAAGCAGTTAATTCTAAAGCTTGTTTAATCACTAAAAACTTTTGGTTGTGGGGGATTATAGATGCTCCACAGTGTTTACTATATCAGCAACACCTAGTGGCTATACTTGGTGTTGTCAGTCGCAGCCTGGGCTAATGCTAGCACATGGCCTGCCGCCATGATGGTTCAGCAATAAAAAGCACGTAAAGCTGTAGTTTGGCTGCCATGTTTGTTTAGGGTTTCCAGCTGAGTTCAGTTACACGTGGCCAGCCGCCATACTGGTCTGGAGATAAAGAGGGTGGAGCTATGAGTTTGCCACCATGTTGTTCAGGTACTGTTCAATTTTAATGTCGTATCCTTTGTTGCAAAAAACCCTGCAACAATGGGGATTGCATATTGCCACTAAAAAGGTCCAAATTTCAAAAGTAGGTTCCTTTCTCGTCCCAGAAACCACTTCGGGATGGACTGGTAGTTTATACAGATGGGTCAAAAACAGGAGTAGGAGCTTATGTGGTTAATAATAAAGTTGTTTCTAAGCAATATCATGAGACCTCGCCTCAAATTGTGGAATGTTTAGTAGTGCTAAAAGTTTTGGAAAAATTTCCAGGTCCTTTAAATATTATTTCTGATTCTAGTTATGTGGTAAATGCAACCAAAATCTTAGAGGCTGCTGGCTTGATTAAAGCATCTAGCAAGCTTGCAAAAATTTTTCAAAGGATTCAGTTTGCCTTAATTACCAGAAGATCCCCTGTTTTTATTACACATATTAGGGCTCATTCCGGTCTACTGGGGCCCATGTCCCATGGAAATGACCTGGCAGATCGAGCCACAAAGATGATTGCATTTGCCCTCCTTTCAAATTTAAAATTGGCTAAGGAGTTTCATAAAAGGTTTCATGTTACAGCTGAGACATTGCGTCATCGATTTGACATAACTAGAAAAAAAACTAGAGATATTGTTACCCAATGTCAAAATTGTTGTCAGTTCTTACCTATGCCTCATGTTGGGATTAATCCCAGAGGAATCCGCCCACTACAAGTGTGGCAGATGGATGTTACCCACATTTCATTTTTTGGTAAACTTCAATATTTGCATGTTTCTGTTGATACTTGCTCTGGAGTTATGTTTGCTTCTCCCCGGACTGGAGAAAAGGCAGCCCATGTTATTCAACATTGCCTAGAGGCATGGAGTGCCTGGGGAAAGCCCAAAATTCTAAAAACTGACAATGGGCCGGCCTATACTTCTCAAAAATTTGGACAGTTTTGTCATCAAATGAAAGTGACCCATCTAACGGGTCTCCCATATAACCCTCAAAGTCAGGGTATTATTGAACGTGCTCATCGCACCCTAAAATCTTACTTAATAAAACAAAAGGGAGGAGTCGAGGAGACTCTGCCCTCAGTGCCACGAGTGACCGTTTCCTTGGCACTCTTCACACTCAATTTTTTAAATTTGGACAGTCAAGGCCATTCGGCGGCTGATCGCCACTGCTTAGGGCCTGATAGGCCTAAGGAAATGATCAAATGGAAGGATGTCTTGACTGGTCAATGGAAAGGCCCGGATCCTATCTTAATAAGATCCAGGGGAGCTGTCTGTGTTTTCCCACAGGAAGAAAACAATCCATTCTGGGTACCGGAGCACCTCACGCGAAAGCTCGTGACAGTTAAAGATGATCTTTCAACAGATACACCTGCTACTACTTGAAGAATCAAGGGCGGCGAGGATGACTACTAATTCTACTCGAGTGGATTCATCGCTCACAGATGGCTTATTATCCTGGGTTTCTTCTGCCTTTTCTTACTTTAAGATTGGGTGGGGGTTGGAATGTTTGGTGCAGCACTATGTTGTGGCTTAGTGTTTTTACTCTGGTTGTTCTGCAAACTCAATACCCAACACAAACGTGACTAGGTCGCGATCGCGCAAGCACTTGTGGCCTTAAAACAAGGATCATCTCCCAAAATTTGGTTATCCATGTTAAAAAATTAAAACAGACTGTGACACTCAGTCGATGCACCTCAGGGGTTTTACCCATTTGCACTGAGTCGATGAGTGATCCAAGTCAATGTTGCCTTTGCCTAAGCAGCTATGGTACCTAGATAGGAGAATGACAGCCCTTGCACTCCCTGGAATTTTATTCCATTGCACGGGAATGGGTGTCACCTCCATTTTTAATCTTCTCCCTTAGCCCCTGCACCCAGAGGACTTGTCTCCATTGCACCTGGTGGGGTAAGGGAGTAATCTAAAGCTCTTGATCGCTTACTCCCCAAAAAAGGAGTTCACTTGATCGAGCTTAGGGCTCTCTTGTGCCGCCCTTACAAGGCTTTAAGGCAGTTTTCATTTATTAAAACAAAAGGGGGATGTGGAGAGCTGAGACTCAGACGCCACCAGATGGCGCTGACATTCCGCCCTCAAAACTGTAAACAACCTCCAGTACGCATGCACTGGTTGCGTAAGCATGCTAAGCACGCCAAGCCCGAGTCATCAGACGGGGTAAAGAGTGAGCAGCCAATCAGGGTATTGACACGT